>NC_057807.1:652155898-653528813 GCF_018294505.1 Triticum aestivum | reverse complement strand
CACTCGGGGGCTTAGCTGCAGCTTAGTGCTCGCCTAAGTATTTAAAATCCTACCGAGTGGTGAATCCGCCTCTCACTCGGAGGCTTAGCTGCAGCCCAGTGCTTGCCTAAGTGTTTAAAATCCTACCGAGTGGTGAATCCGCCTCCCACTCGGGGGCTTAGCTGCAGCCCAGTGCTCGCCTAAGTATTTGAAATCCTACCGAGTGGTGAATTTGCCTCTCACTCGGGGGCTTAGCTGCGGTCCAGTACTCGCCTAAGTATTTGAAATCCTACCGAGTGGTGAATCTACCTCTCACTCGGAGGCTTAGCGGTAGTCCAGCACTCACCTAAGTACGAAAATCGTTCCGACCTACAAGGATAACGATGTGCAGGTCGATTGTTACCTTCTCCTCCGGGCTTCGGCACAAATACAACATGCGCTCTGCAAGGACAACGAGGTGTGTCGGTGTCAAAACCGGCGGATCTCAGGTAGGGGGTCCCGAACTGTGCGTCTAGGCGGATGGTAACAGGAGACAAGGGACACGATGTTTTTACCCAGGTTCGGGCACTCTCGATGGAGGTAAAACCCTACTCCTACTTGATTAATATTGATGATATGGGTAGTACAAGAGTTGATATACCACGAGATCAGAGAGGCTAAACCCTAGAAGCTAGCCTATGGTATGATTGTTGTCCGTCCTATGGACTAAAACTCTCCGGTTTATATAGACAATGGAGAGGGCTACGGTTACACAGAGTCGGTTACAATGGGAGGAGATCTTCATATCGTATCGCCAAGCTTGCCCTCCACGCCAAGGAAAGTCCCATCCGGACACTGGACGAAGTCTTCAATCTTGTATCTTCATAGTCTGGGAGTCCGGCCAATGGTCATAGTCCGGCCATCCGGACACCCCCTAATCCAGGACTCCCTCAGTAGCCCCTGAACCAGACTTCAATGACGACGAGTCCAGCTCGCAAATTGTCTTCGGCATTGCAAGGCGGGTTCCTCCTCCGAATACTTCATAGAAGATGTTGAACACAAGGATAATGTCCGGTTCTGCAAAAATAAGTTCCACATACCACCGTAAAGAGAATAATATCTGCACAAATCTAAAATGCTGATGTATTCTGCAGCGTGACATCACGCCACGGCCAAGCCTTTATTCGAATCATTTTACTATTCCACCTCAGCGCGTTTAGCGAGGCAGTTTCCTTGGCACGTCTTGTCAAAGCAGAGATCGTGTCCCCTTATTCCGGGATTCTCATCAATACGGGCATGGGTAACCCAACTGCGCCATTAACCGCGGCGCTTGGGAGATAAGCGAGTTTTATTAGGCTGGTGGGGGCTTGTAGCTTCGGCTGCCCATATAAGGGGATAAGGATCCACCCTTTCCATTTACGCCTTCTTCCTTCTTTGCATATCCGTCTCTGCGCACTCGAGCTCCGACGCCCAAGTCCACACTTCCCACCTCAACCTTCTCCAATCATGTCCGAAGCGGGAGGTAGATGGATGGCCTCCTCCGTCACGGAGGGGCAAATCAAAAAGTTGAGGAAGGCCAGATACTTGTGTGACGACATCACGCACCGGCTTCCAGATGAGGGGCAACTCATCCCCACCCCTAGGCCCCATGAGAGGGTCATATTTCTCCCCCATTTCCTCCGCGGACTGGGCTTTCCTCTTCACCCGTTCGTCCGGGGGCTCAAGTTCTACTATGGCCTAGATTTCCACGATCTGGCCCCGAACTTCATCCTCAACATCTCGGCGTTCATCATCGTGTGCGAGGCCTTCCTCTGCATCCAGCCCCACTTCGGCTTATGGCTGAAGACTTTTAATGTCAAGCCGAAGGTAGTGGGTGGCCGCCAAGCGGAGTGCGGAGGTGCCATGGTGGGCCGGATGGCCAACATCCTATGGCTCGAGGGCTCCTTCGTGGAGACAATAAAAGGGTGGCAATCGGGGTTTGTTCTACATCACCGAGCCGCCCGACCCCAAATGGGCTGTGGCCCCCGAATTCCGATCGGGCTTCCCCACACGGCTCACTTCCTGGAAAGAGATGGGCCTAACGTGGGGAGATTCAGAAGAGCTGACCGGACTTCAAACCTGCGTCCAAAAGCTGGTTAACAAGAATCTCAAGCTCGTCAACATAGTCCAGGTCATGCTTATCCGCCGGATCCTCCCATGCCAACAACGGGCCTTCAAATTGTGGGAGTTTGATCTGGCACAATACCAAACCTTGAGCAAGCTCTTCAACACTACATACGAAGATGCCTGGAAGGTGCTGTTTAAGGGCGCCGAGGCCCCCGCATCCGCTACCGGAGATCGCGGATTCAGCTCACGGCGTCAGGCCAGCGAGGTAAGCTATTCTACCCTTTACGAGACTCTTGTTTTTCGTAGTCTGACTCTATGCGGGATCTAAACTCCCTTACCTTTGACAGGACTGGCTGAAGAAGTCTGGGCAGGTTAACTGTCCGGCTCCCTTACCAGAAGACCCAGCGGACGCCCGATTGACGGCGCTGCTAGTTCCAGCACCTCACATGGTGCCGGAGAAGAAGGCCAAGAAGAAGGCCACGGGGACTCGAAAGAGCTCCCGGCGCCTGGTGGTGTCGGATTCATTGCCTAACAACCCCGGAGCACCATCCGCCTCTGAGAACGAGGAGGAGGAAGAAGAAGAAGCCTCTCCCCCTCCAATGGGGGGAGGAAATAAAAGGAAGGCCGCCCCAACTGGGGAGGCCAGAGGGTCCAAGAAGGGGAGGACCCTTCTGCCGGACTACGCCTCCAATGCCGAAGACAGCGGGGAGGAATGGCCATCCAGGGTCAAGCCCCTGGAAAAATCGTAAGTGTCCGGATACCCGAATAACTTATGGCGTTCCTCTATTGTATGGTACCTTCTGACGCCGAATTCAATCATGCAGTCCGCCCAAGGCTCAGCTCGGCGATTCGTCGAGCGGCTCACTGGATTCGTCGGACGTGAATATCGCTTCACTTCCGACGGCCTCCTCCCCTCTCCCTACGAACGACGCCGAGGTGGGGTCCCAAAAGGGACTAAACCAGGAGAAGGTGGTCCTGGGGGCGCCACAAGGCAACCTCCCTGACTCCAGGCCCCAAGGGGGTAAAGCCCCGGAGGGATGTAAGTCCGGCCCTGGGCCGGACACTACTCCGGAACCTTCAGTGGTTCCGGAGTCCGACATGCGGCACCTTCGTAAGAAGGGCAAGCCTACAACGCCGGCGACCTCCGTCCACCCGGAGGCGCCGGACAATTTGCTGGAGGTGCTTAACGGTGCCTCCATCGACGAGGAACACCGCACTATTATGAGTGCGGTGATTCAGAAGGTTTAGTCCGCCAAGAGCGGACTGACAGAAGCATGTACAAGTCTGTTAACAGGCTTTGAGGTATGTATTCAAAACATATAAAAATGTTACCGCATAGGCAGTAGCCCCTGATGCTCAGTTTGGGGTTCGGAAAGAAAAGCCGAGCTGAGAATCTAAAAAGATATACGCAGGAGTCTAGCATAAATATGTCAATATGGGAATGCAGGCTGCGTTGCTGACCTCTGCCGCACTGACTGCGGAGGTCAATGCATTGAAAGAGAGCCTCGAGCGGTCCGAGAACGAGCTTGGCCGTGCCAAGAAGCAGCTCGAGGACAAGGAGGGTATGTAATACCGTATGTAAATGTATATAGAAATACCTGGTTGCAAATAATGACAGGACCAACATGAATGTTGCAGGGCCACGACCGAGGTGGCGACCCTGAAGGAAGCGGTGTCCAAGGCCGAAAACAGTGCGGCCTTGGAGCGCACCGAGCGAGAGAAGCAGGAGGCGCGGGTGGCGGAGGTGCGGAAAGAGCTCCAGGCTCTCGTGGAAAAACACGAGAGTTTGGAGCGTGACTCAAAGACTCGAGAGTCTGCGCTCTCCTTGGCTCTTGAGAGTGCCAAAACCGCTAAGGCCGAAGCCCAGAAGGCCCTCCAGGAGATTGAGGCGATAAAGAAAATAGCGGCGGGTAAGGCATTATTTATGCAAAGCAAGCATATAAAAGTGAATTATCTGTTACTTACCCGAATCCGGAGCTCTCCAGGAGCGTTCGCCAATCTGCCCCATGGTGTGTCTGATGCTGCAGCATTCTACCGAGCCGAGGAGGGGATCTCGACCGAAAAGGTGTTCTGGTCTCAATATGCTGAGGCCGGACATCCGGTGCCCCTGAGCGACCAGCTGAAGCAGCTGGTCGAGCTCCACAAGGTGGCCGAACAGGCCATGAAGGGCCTCATAGTTCGGCTGTGGCCTAGAGAAGCCATGCCTAGGAGTTACTTCGGTCTGGTGCGGCGGCTGGTGGACACTTGTCCATGGATTGAAGTCATCAAGCGCTCCGTCTGTATTGAAGGTGGCCGTCGGGCCCTCGCCCGTGCTAAAGTGCACTGGGGCAAGCTGGACGCTGAGAAGCTATTGACGGACGCGCCACCGCCGGGCAAGGAGTATCGCACGCCCGAGATGTATTATAAGGGCGTCCTGAAGGGTGCCCGCCTTATAGCGGGTGAATGCTCCAAAGATGTAATTTTTGAGTAGACTCGCATCTGTTATCCTGTACGCTGAAAACTTTGTTCATGTGCGTTAAGCAACGCTTGTTAGTTTAAAATATTACCTTCTGTGCGGCCGTTTATAAAATCTGAGAGATGCAAGTCATCGGCTTCTACCACCATGCCACGAGTGCTGGGGTGTTCGGGATAAACCTGAGCGCTCTTGTTCCCATTCTTGGGTCCATCTAGGGAGGCGCTCAGCACAACGAACAAGGCCATTGGACTTATAATGCTTTATCACTCTCACTTAGCCATAGAATTCTATAATTTTAAATTTCGGCGAAGCCCCTAGTATTCGGAAGACCGAGTTCGGGGCGCTATCCACGCCTAGGCCGGATAAATCCGGCTCCTCGCTCTAAGCGGCATAAGTCTTTAAGGACTCCATAAACCTCGCGAACAGCGACCGGTCTCTCGCACTATCATGACGGTCAGTTTTAGCTTTCTCTACTAAGGTGTTAACCCAGCTCAACTGGGGCACAATCGCAGTAGTTCTCCCAGCGCTACCTTAGCCAACGTTGCGGAACGTAAGGTACCAAAACATGGGAGCCGGGCAAACCCAACTATTGACCCAAGACATGATTCGGAGCCGATGCATATAGTGCTACAAGTTCGGGGTGCCGCACTCATGAGAGTGTTCGGTCTTCTCACACTGTGTTATGGGGTGCTTAAGCCCCTGGTGTGTTGGCCGTACCAAAGTGTACGGTTGCATAATGTCATGACTGAACATATTTGTATAAAAATAGATGAATACAATAATAGATAAGAGCTATGTATTGTTTATTAAAAAAGGGCTGCTATGAAAGCAGAACGATACAAATAGTGCGGTAAGCAAGAGATGGGATTATTTGACATGTCCCCCCTCCAGGGGCAAGCTGCGGGACTTTAAGTAAAACAGGTATTTAGCTCGTTATAGAGACCACCTGGACATTTGACGTGGCTTGGTCTCTCCCTGGCTGTTGCATCGTGTGTTCGGCGAGCGTATTGCCGGACAGGCCTTCCAAATAGTTGGGTCCTGAAAGTATATAAAAAAGAAACGACGGAATAGGGAGCCCCTTAGTGCGGTTGAGCCGCATTCTGGGCGTGCCGTAGTTGTGCCCCTCCCCTTATGCCCATGGTATTTCCAAAGCGTAATTATGTACGCGTGGTACCAATATCACCATCTGGCGAGGGCTGGGGTTGGGTCCGCACTGCTATGCTTGCTCGGAACGTGCCAGCCGGCTTTGTTGTAGGTTACTTTGGGCGCGCTTGAAGTTGTCCGGACGTTTAACACACGGATTGGAGAGTTGCCTTGAGAGGCTGCTCTGTACTTCCGCCGCCAGGGCCGCTGTGTGCTCCTCCATTCGGAGAGAGCGTTCGGTGTTTCCATTTACCGTAATGACTCTGCGAGGACCTGGCATCTTGAGCTTGAGATATGCGTAGTGCGGCACCGCATTGAATTTTGCGAGTGTGGTTCGTCCGAGCAGGGCGTGATAGCCACTGCAGAATGGGACTATGTCGAAGATTAACTCTTCGCTTCGGAAATTATCCGGGGATCCGAAGACCACTTCGAGTGTAACCGAGCCTGTACAGCTGGCTTCTACACCTGGTATGACGCCTTTAAAGGTTGTCTTTGTGGGTTTAATCCTTGAGGGATCTATACCCATTTTTCACACTGTATCCTGATAAAGCAGGTTCAGGCTATTGCCGCCGTCCATGAGGACTCTAGTGAGGTGAAATCCGTCAATGATTGGGTCTAGGACCAATGCGGCGAATCCGCCTTGACGGATGCTAGTGGGGTGGTCCCTTCGATCAAAAGTGATCGGGCAGGAGGACCATGGGTTGAACTTTGGGGCGACTGGCTCCAACGCATAGACGTCCTTGAGAGCATGCTTCCGCTCCTTTTTGGGGATATGGGTTGCGTATATCATGTTCACCGTCCGCACTTGCGGGGGGAAGCCCTTCTGTCCTCTGTTGTTCGGCGGCCGGGGCTCCTCCTCGTCGTCGCTATGCAGCCCCTTGTCTCTAGTTTCAGCACTTAACTTGCCTGCCTGCTTGAACACCCAACAATCCCTATTGGTGTGGTTGGCTGGTTGTTCGGGGGTGCCGTGTATCTGGCACGAGCGATCAAGTATCCGGTCTAAACTGGATGGGCCCGGAGGGTTTCTTTTGAATGGCTTCTTTCGCTGACCAGGCTTAGAGCCTCTGAATCCGACATTAACTATCGTATCCTCAGTATTGTCGCCGTCGATGCGGCGCTTGTGCTTGTTGCGACATGACCTGCCATTGTTGTCCTTGGTATCCGAATTGCTAGGGCTCTTGGTTATGTTATTGCTACGAGCTAGCCAGCTGTCTTCTCTCGCGCAAAAGCGGGTCATGAGTGTCGTGAGGGCTGCCATAGATTTTGGCTTTTCCTATCCTAGGTGCCGGGCAAGCCATTCGTCTCGGATGTTGTGCCTGAAGGCTGCAAGGGCCTCGGCGTCCGGACAGTCGACTATTTGATTTTTCTTGGTTAGGAACCTTGTCCAGAATTGTCTAGCCGATTCCTCTGGCTGCTGGATTATGTGGCTTAGGTCATCGGTGTTTGGTGGTCGCACGTAAGTGCCCTGGAAGTTGTCGAGGAATGCGGATTCCAGGTCCTCCCAGCAACTAATTGACTCTGCTGGCAGGCTGTTAAGCCAATGCCGAGCTGGTCCTTTAAGCTTGAGCGGGAGGTATTTGATGGCGTGTAGATCATCACCACGGGCCATGTGGATATGAAGGAGATAATCCTCGATCCATACCACGGGATCTGTTGTGCCATCATATTATTCGATGTTTACGGGTTTAAAACCCTCGGGGATTTGGTGATCCATTACTTTGTCTGTGAAGCATAGTGGGTGTGCGGCGCCCCTGTACTGGGCTATATCGTGACGTAGCTCGGATGAGCTTTGTCTGTTGTATTCGGCTAGGCCGTATTTATCATATCCGGCGTGACAGTTATCGTCACGTGACGTAGGGCGCCGACGCGATCCATAGATCAATCTTGTTTGCCTTGCCTTATCCTCCAATATGTCTTGCAGGTCTGTTGCGTTTCCCCGTGCTCTGGTATTCTTGGAGCGGCGACGGGGTGCGGCTTGGTTTGAGGGCCGAAAGGCCTCTCTGTCGCGGCCACGGGGTGGCCGATCGGGCGCATCGTACGCTGGTGATGTAGATTTAGTTGCTTCCTCCACTAGTTGGGGTAGCAGTCTGCGCTTTGGGTAACTCTTGGAGGGGCGTTCGAGTTTATACTCTTCGGCCGCCAGGACTTCAGTCCATCTGTCGGCTAGCAAGTCTTGGTCAGCTCTAAGTGTTGTTGCAAGAAAAAACAGCAGTAGCTTATAGCTGACCAAGACCTACTAGCCGACAAATGGACTGAAGTCCTGGCAGCCGAAGAGTTTAAACTCGAACGCCCCTCCAAGAGTTACCCAAAGCGCAGGCTGCTACCCCAACTAGTGGAGGAAGCAACTAAACCTACATCACTAGCGTACGATGCGCCCGATCGGCCACCCCGTGGCCGCGACAAAGAGGCCTTTCGGCCCTAAAACCAAGCCGCACCCCGTCGCCGCTCCAAGAATACCAGAGCACGGGGAAACGCAACAGACCTGCGAGACATATTGGAGGATAAGGCAAGGCAAACAAGATCGATATACGGATCGCGTGGGCGCCCTACGTCACGTGACGATAACCGTCACGCCGGATATGATAAATACGGCCTAGCCGAATACAACAGACAAAGCTCATCTGAGCTACGTCGTGATATAGCCCAGTACACGGGCGCCGCACACCCACTATGCTTCACAGACGAAGTAATGGATCACCAAATCCCCGAGGGTTTTAAACCCGTAAACATCGAATTATACGATGGCACAACAGATCCCGCGGTATGGATCGAGGATTATCTCCTTCATATCCACATGGCCTGTGGTGATGATCTACACGCCATCAAATACCTCCCGCTCAAGCTTAAAGGACCAGCTCGGCATTGGCTTAATAGCCTGCCAGCAGAGTCAATTAGTTGCTGGGAGGACCTGGAATCCGCATTCCTCGACAACTTCCAGGGCACTTACGTGCGACCACCAAACGCCGATGACCTAAGCCACATAATCCAGCAGCCAGAGGAATCGGCCAGACAATTCTGGACAAGGTTCCTAACCAAGAAAAATCAAATAGTCGACTGTCCGGACGCCGAGGCCCTTGCAGCCTTCAGGCACAACATCCGAGACGAATGGCTTGCCCGGCACCTAGGACAGGAAAAGCTGAATATATGGCAGCCCTCACGACACTCATGACCCGCTTTTGCGCGGGAGAAGACAGCTAGCTAGCTCGTAGCAATAACATAACCAAGAGCCCTAGCAATTCGGATACCAAGGACAACAAGGGCAGGTCACGTCGCAACAAGCACAAGTGCCACATTAACAGCGACAATACTGAGGATACGGCGGTTAATGCCGGATTCAGAGGCTCTAAGCCCGGTCAACGGAAGAAGCCATTCAAAAGAAACCCTCTGGGCTCATCCAGTTTAGACCGGATACTCGATTGCTCGTGCCAGATACACGGCACCCCCGAACAACCAGCCAACCACACCAACAGGGACTGTTGGGTGTTCAAGAAGGCAGGCAAGTTAAGTGCCGAAACCAGAGACAAGGGGCTGCATAGAGACGAGGAGGAGGAGCTCCGGCCGCCGAACAACAGAGGACAGAAGGGCTTCCCCCCGCAAGTGCGGACGGTGAACATGATATACGCAACTCATATCCCTAAAAGGGAGCGGAAGCGTGCTCTCAAGGACGTCTATGCGTTGGAGCCAGTCGCCCCAAAGTTCAACCCATGGTCCTCCTGCCCGATCACTTTTGATCGAAGGGACCACCCCACTAGCATCCGTCAGGGCGGATTCGCCGCATTGGTCCTAGACCCAATCATTGACGGATTTCACCTCACTAGAGTCCTCATGGACGGCGGCAACAGCCTGAACCTGCTTTATCAGGATACAGTGCGAAAAATGGGTATAGATCCCTCAAGGATTAAACCCACAAAGACAACCTTTAAAGGCATCATACCAGGTGTAGAAGCGAGCTGTACAGGCTCGGTTACACTCGAAGTGGTCTTCGGATCCCCGAATAATTCCCGAAGCGAAGAGTTAATCTTCGACATAGTCCCATTCCACAGTGGCTATCACGCCCTGCTCGGACGAACCGCATTCGCAAAATTCAATGTGGTGCCGCACTACACATATCTCAAGCTCAAGATGCCAGGTCCTCGCGGAGTCATTACGGTAAATGGAAACACCGATCGCTTTTTCCAAACAGAGGAGCACACAGTGGCCCTGGCGGCGGAAGTACAGAGCAGCCTCTCAAGGCAACTCTCCAATCCGGGTGTTAAACGTCCGGACAACGTCAAGCGCGCCTGAAGTAACATACAACAAAGCCGGCTGGCACGTTCCGAGCAAGCATAGTAGTGCGGCCCCAACCCCATCCCTCGCCAGATGGTGATATCGGTACCACGCGTACATAATTACGCTTTGGAAATACCATGGGCATAAGGGGAGGGGCGCAACTACGGCACGCCCAGAATGCGGCTCAACCGCACTAAGGGGCTCCCTATTCCGTCGTTTCTTTTTTTATATACTTTCAGGACCCAACTATTCGGAAGGCCTGTCCGGCAATACGCTCACCGAACACACGATGCAACAGCCATGGAGAGAACAAGCCACGTCAAATGTCCAGGTGGTCTCTATAACGAGCTAAATACCTGTTTTACTTAAAGTCCCGCAGCTTGCCCCTGGAGGGGGGACATGTCAAATAATCCCATCTCTTGCTTACCGCACTATTTGTATCGTTCTGCTTTCATAGCAGCCCTTTTTTAATAAACAATACATAGCTCTTATCTATTATTGTATTCATCTATTTTTATACAAATATGTTCAGTCATGACATTATGCAACCGTACACTTTGGTACGGCCAATACAGCAGGGGCTTAAGCACCCCATAACACGGTGTGAGAAGATCGAACACTCTCATGAGTGCGGCACCCCGAACTTATAGCAGTATATGCATCGGCTCCGAATCATGTCTTGGGTCAATAGTTGGGTTTGCCCAGCTCCCATGTTTTGGTACCTTACGTTCCGCTATGTTGGCTAAGGTAGCGCTGGGAGAACTACTGCGATTGTGCCCCAGTTGAGCTGGGTTAACACCTTAGTAGAGAAAGCTAAAACTGACCGTCATGATAGTGCGAGAGACCGGTCGCTGTTCGCGAGGTTTATGGAGTCCTTAAAGACTTATGCCGCTTAGAGCGAGGAGCTGGATTTATCCGGCCTAGGCGTGGATAGCGCCCCGAACTCGGTCTTCCGAATACTAGGGGCTTCGCCGAAATTTAAAATTATAGAATTCTATGGCTAAGTGAGAGTGATAAAGCATTATAAGTCCAATGGCCTTGTTCGTTGCGCTGAGCGCCTCCCTAGATGGACCCAAGAATGGGAACAAGAGCGCTCAGGTTTATCCCGAACACCCCAGCACTCGTGGCATGGTGGTAGAAGCCGATGACTTGCATCTCTCAGATTTTATAAACGGCCGCACAGAAGGTAATATTTTAAACTAACAAGCGTTGCTTAACGCACATGAACAAAGTTTTCAGCGTACAGGACAACAGATGCGAGTCTACTCAAAAATTACATCTTTGGAGCATTCACCCGCTATAAGGCGGGCACCCTTCAGGACGCCCTTATAATACATCTCGGGCGTGCGATACTCCTTGCCCGGCGGTGGCGCGTCCGTCAATAGCTTCTCAGCGTCCAGCTTGCCCCAGTGCACTTTAGCACGGGCGAGGGCCCGACGGCCACCTTCAATACAGACGGAGCGCTTGATGACTTCAATCCATGGACAAGTGTCCACCAGCCGCCACACCAGACCGAAGTAACTCCCAGGCATGGCTTCTCTAGGCCACAGCCGAACTATGAGGCCCTTCATGGCCTGTTCGGCCACCTTGTGGAGCTCGACCAGCTGCTTCAGCTGGTCGCTCAGGGGCACCGGATGTCCGGCCTCAGCATATTGAGACCAGAACACCTTTTCGGTCGAGATCCCCTCCTCGGCTCGGTAGAATGCTGCAGCATCAGACACACCATGGGGCAGATTGGCGAACGCTCCTAGAGAGCTCCGGATTCGGGTAAGTAACAGATAATTCACTTTTATATGCTTGCTTTGCATAAATAATGCCTTACCCGCCGCTATTTTCTTTATCGCCTCAATCTCCTGGAGGGCCTTCTGGGCTTCGGCCTTAGCGGTTTTGGCACTCTCAAGAGCCAAGGAGAGCGCAGACTCTCGAGTCTTTGAGTCACGCTCCAAACTCTCGTGTTTTTCCACGAGAGCCTGGAGCTCTTTCCGCACCTCCGCCACCCGCGCCTCCTGCTTCTCTCGCTCGGTGCGCTCCAAGGCCGCACTGTTTTCGGCCTTGGACACCGCTTCCTTCAGGGTCGCCACCTCGGTCGTGGCCCCTGCAACATTCGCGTTGGTCCTATCATTTTTTGCAACCAGGTATTTCTATATACATTTACATACGGTATTACATACCGTCCTTGTCCTCGAGCTGCTTCTTGGCATGGCCGAGCTCGTTCTCGGACCGCTCGAGACTCTCCTTCAATGCATTGACCTCCGCAATCAGTGCGGCAGAGGTCAGCAGCGTAGCCTGGATTCCCATATTGACATATTTATGTTAGACTCCTGCGTAATATCCTTTTAGATCCTCAACTCGGCTCTTCTTTCCGAACACCAAACTGAGCATCAGGGGCTACTGTCTATGCGGTAACATTTTTATATGTTTTGAATACATACCTCAAAGCCTGTTAGAAGGCTCGTGCAAGCTTCAGTCAGCCCACTCTTGGCGGACTGAACCTTCTAAATCACCGCACTCATAAAAGTGTGGTGTTCCTCGTCGATGGAGGCACCGTTAAGCACCTCCAGCAAATTGTCCGGCGCCTCCGGGTGGACGGAGGTCGCCGGCGTCGTAGGCTTGCCCTTCTTACGAAGGCGCCGCCTGTCGGACTCTGGAACCGTTGATGGTTCTGGAGCAGTGCCCGGCCCAGGGCCGGACTTAGATCCCTCTGGGGCTTTACCCCCTTTGGGCCTGGAGTCTGGGAGGTCACCTTGCGGCGCCCCCAGGACCACCTCCTCCTGGTTTAGTCCCTTTTGGGACTCCACCTCGGCGTCGTCCGCAGGGAGCGGGGAGGAAGCCGTCGGAAGTGAAGCACTATTCACATCCGATGAGTCTAGGGAGCCGCTCGACGAATCGCCGAGCTGAGCCTTGGGCGGACTGCATGATTGAATTCGGCGTCAGAAAATACCGAATAATAGAGGAGCGCCATAAGTTATTCTGGTATCCAGACACTTACGATTTTGCCAAGGGCTTGACTCTGGATGGCCATTCCTTCCCGCCATCTTCGCATCGGAGGCGTAGTCCGGTAGAAGGGTTTTCCCCTTCTTGGACCCTCCGGCCTCCCCAGTTGGGGCAGCCTTCCTTTTCTTTCCTCCCCCCGCTGGAGGGGAAGAGGCTTCTTCTTCTTCCTCCTCCTTGTCTTCAGAGGCGGAGGGTGCTTCGGGGTTGTCAGGCGATGAATCCGAGACCACCAGGCGCCGGGGGCTCTTTCGAGTCCCCGTGGCCTTCTTCTTGGCCTTCTTCTCCGGCACCACGTGAGGTGCCGGAACCAGCAGCTTGGTCAGACGAGCATCCGCTGGGTCTTCGAGCAAAGGAGCCGGACAGTTGATCTGCCCGGCCTTCTTCTGCCAGTCCTGTTGAAAGGGATGGGAGTTTAGATCCCGCATAGATTCAAACTATGTAAAACAAGTACCCTGTATTGGGAAAATTAAGCTCACCATGCTGGCTTGGCGCTTGGCATAGAATCCGCGATCCTCGGTGACGGGAGGGAGACCTCGGAGCTCTTGAATAGCACCTTCCAGGCATCATCGTGCTTTGTGTCGAAGAGCCGGGACAGAGTCTGGTGCTGGGCCGAGTCGAACTCCCACAAGTTGAAAGCACATCGTTGACACGGGAGAATCCGGCGGAAGAGCATGACCTGGACTACGGTGACAAGTTTAACCTTCCTGCCGATCAGGTCCTTGATGCAGGTTAGAAGTCCGGTCACTTCTGCCGAATTACCCCACAACAGGCCCGTCTCTTTCCAAGATGTGAGCCATGTGGGGATGCCAGATCGGAATTCGGGGGCCGCTGCCCATTCAGGGTCACGCGGCTCGGTGATATAGAACCATTCCGATTGCCACCCTTTGATGGTCTCTACGAAGGCGCCCTCGAGCCATGTAACGTTGGCTATCTTGCCCACCATGGTGCCTCCGCACTCCGCTTGGCGGCCGCCCACGACCTTCGGCTTGACGCTGAAGGTCTTCAGCCATAGGCCAAAGTGGGGCTGGATGCGGAGGAAGGCCTCGCACACGACGATAAACGCCGAGATGTTGAGGATGAAGTTCGGGGCCAGATCATCGAAGTCCAGGCCATAGTAGAACATGAGCCCCCGGACGAACAGGTGAAGAGGAAAGCCCAGTCCACGAAGGAAATGGGGGAGAAATACAACCCTCTCATGGGGCCTAGGGGTGGGGATGAGTTGCCCCTCATCTGGAAGCCGGTGCTCGATGTCATCAGACAAGTATCCGGCCTTCCTCAACTTTTTGATTTGCCCCTTCGTGACGGAGGAGGCCATCCATCTACCTCCCGCTCCGGACATGATTGGAGAAGGTTGAGGTGGGAAGTGCGGACTTGGGCATTGGAGCTCGAGTGCGCAGGGATGGATAAGCAAAGGAGGAAGAAGGCGTAAATGGAAAGGGTGGATCCTTATCCCCTTATATGGGCAGCCGAAACTACAAGCCTCCACCACCCTAATAAAACTCGCTTATCTCCCAAGCGCCGCGGTTAATGACGCGGTTGGGTTACCCATGCCCGTATTGATGAGAATCCCGGAATAAGGGGACACGATCTCTGCTTTGACAAGACGTGCCAAGGAAACTGCCTCGCTAAACGTGCTGAGGTGGAACAGTAAAATGATTCGAATAAAGGCTTGGCCGTGGTGTGATGTCACGCTACGGAATACGTCAGCAGATTAGATTTGTGCAGATATTATTCTCTCTATGGTGGTATGTGGAACTTATTTTTGTAGAGCCGGACACTATCCTTGTGTTCAAACATCTTCTATGAAGTATCTGGAGGAACCCGCCTTGCAATGTCGAAGACAATTTGCGTGCCGGACTCGTCGTCATTGAAGCCTGGTTCAGGGGCTACTGAGGGAGTCCTGGATTCGGGGGTGTCCGGATGGCCGGACTATGACCTTTGGCCGGACTCCCGGACTATGAAGATACAAGATTGAAGACTCCGTCCCGTGTCAGGATGGGACTTTCCTTGGCGTGGAAGGCAAGCTTGGCGATACGATATGAAGATCTCCTCCCATTGTAACCGACTCTGTGTAACCCTAGCCCTCTCCGTTGTCTATATAAACTGGAGAGTTTTAGTCCGTAGGACGAACAACAATCATACCATAGGCTAGCTTCTAGGGTTTAGCCTCTCTGATCTCGTGGTAGATCAACTCTTGTACTACCCATATCATCAATATTAATCAAGCAGGAGTAGGGTTTTACCTCCATCGAGAGGGCCCGAACCTGGGTAAAAGCATCGTGTCCCTTGTCTCCTGTTACCATCCGCCTAGACGCACAGTTTGGGACCCCCTACCCGAGATCCGCCGGTTTTGACACCGACACCCGGAGATGGTGGGAATGGCCATTTTCATCGTAGGCAAGGCCTTCGGCGGCTTTGATGACTCCGCCCGCGGATGCTTCGGCACTTTTTCAGTCGGCGTCGGAGAGGCCGTCCGAGGACGCTTTGTCGACAGCACACGGGCGCAACCGCTTTGCCGCGCTCCCTCGCGGGGTCGTGGGCAAGCTTATATCGCCTTTCCGTGCGAGGAGGATCGACTTCCATTTCCTCCTCCTCCTCACTGGAACCGTCTTCATACTCTTCCCCCTCGTCGTCAGATTTCCACTCCTCCTCCTCACTTTCGCCTCCACTCGCCTCTCCCTCCTCGGCTTGTTCCTGTGCCCCGTTGGGCATCGAGTACATTTCAGTCGTGACCTAGAAGACAACAAACAAGACAAAAGTTAGTCGGTTGATTTCAAACAGACAGAATGGAAAAAACAGAATCGCAGTCGGAAATGCAGATTTGGACCTTGTTAACTTCATACGATTGGTCGAGTGGAACGACCCTGCTAGCTCCTCGCGGGTTGTCCTTGTTCCTCGTAATGCATCCCATCCACCGCTCCAGCGTGGCGCCATCGATCTCCTCCGGGTGGATCCGAGTGGTGTCCTCAGTTCCAAAATACATCCACATAGGATGGTCTCGAAATTGGAGCGGCTGGATGCGCCGCCGGAGGAAGACCTCCAGGAGGTCCATACCAGTCACCCCGTCACGGATGAGCTGCACGACATGCTCGACCAGCACCTTCACCTGCGCCTTCTCCTCCGGGACCACCTTCAAAGATGAGGGCATCCTCACTCGTTCCATGGAAAAGGGAGGGAGCCCGGTCGACTGCCCTGGCATCGGCTGGTCCTTGCAGTAAAACCAAGTCGACTGCCAACCACGGACGGAGTCGGGCAAAACCATGGTTGGAAAAGAACTTTTCCCTCTCAACTGGATCCCAAGGCCCACACACATCTGAATCACATGTGTCCTCTTGTCACTCGGATTTGCCTTCTTCACCGTCTGGGAGCGACAGGTGAAGATGTGCTTAAAGAGACCCCAGTGAGGCCGACAACCCAAGAAGCACTCGCACAAAGACACATAGGCGGCGTGGTACACTATGGTGTTGGGCGTGAAGTGGTGGAGTTGTGCCCCAAAGAAATTCAAAAAAACCCCGAAAGAAAGGGTGGGGTGGCAAAGAAAACCCACGATCGACGTGGGTGGCCAGAAGAACGCACTCACCCTCCTGAGGCTGCGGCTCTGACTCCCTCCCCGGGAGCCGCGCTGATCCATGGGGGATCAGCCCTTCGCCAGCCAGGTCGTCGAGATCCGCCTGATTAATTGTCGAGCGGATCCAGTCGCCTTGGATCCAGCCCGGCGGCAGGCCGGTCCTCGATGAAGGGCCACTCCGACTGGTTCCCCTCCCCTTCGCCTTCGCCGTTGCTTTCTTCGCCTGCTCCAGGGCCGCCATCTTCTCCTTCACCATCGTTGCCGGCGAAGCACGCACGGAGCAGCGGCGCTGAGGCAAAAGCGAATGCGGCGGAGAAATCTGGAGAAGAGGAGGGAATGAGAGCACACTATTGAAAAAACCCTGTCCGGCGCTTTATATAAGGCTGCTTCCGAGTGGCTGACATGTAGGCCCGGACGATCCTGTCAAATCCCGCAACAGTCGCGCGCGCGATACGTGGCGAAAAAGGCGGCGCGGAGATTGAGGCGTCCCTGCCTTATCCCGTCCAATTGCCGCGGTTACGCCTCGTCCCGCGTGCTTCCCGAAATTCGAATCCCACAAAATCCATGGCTTGCAGTACAACTCGTCAGGCAGAGGATCTCCTCCACTCTGTCACTCGAAGCTCTCTGGGTAAAAACTTCACTCGACAGATATAAAGAATGGATCAAGGCGACTGAAAAAGAAGTTGATGCCGTCACCTAAAAATTCATTGATCCAAGACAAGACATACTCATAGCACGAAAAATGGGTAGAATTCTCAACTCCTGCCCCACTCAAACCTCGATCCATTCGGGGGCTAATGATGAAGCTATGTACCTAGGGTAGGGTCATGGACCTGTCTAAGCTACCCTACCCAAGGACATCTCTAGAAGAAACTACCTGGCAGTCGACCTAGAGGTGATCCACTCGACAAACTCGAGGACACTCGACCGTGAAGCTAACCACTCGACCATGAAGCTAACCACTCGACGGCCAGAAGATCTAAAGTCACTCTGCACGCAATGGTCTGTCATTAAGTAGCCTTTATGGTCTTCATAGCACTTTATGTGGGCGTTACCAGTAACCCCCTGTCTTAATGTACTTTAAACCCTGCATAACTGAGGGCCGGAGGGGTCTGGCGAACTCTATATAAGCCACCCCCTCCTCAGTGTAAAGGGTTCACACCCTTGTGACTCACAAGCATATAATCCAGTCGACCGCCTCCGGGCACCGAGACGTAGGGCCGTTACTTCCTCCGAGAAGGGCCTGAAGTCGTAAAACTCTTGCGTGTACAAGTACTCCATAGCTAGGATCTTGCCTCTCCCTTAGTACCCCCCTACACTACTGTCAGACTTAGAACCACGAGGAGTAGGATATGACCAACACCCATTCTTCTTATGGCTTGGGGAGGAATTTCATCACCTACATCACAAGTACCACTTTGCTCCACTTGGGAGCCGTTATTCTCGTCAAACTCCATGTTACACGTCTCCTTAATGAGTTCGGTGGACTTGTTGAGGACACGTTAAGCATGAGAGTTTGTATCATAACCAACAAATATGCCCTCATGAGCTCTAGCCTCAAATTTAGACAGACGAACACCTTTCTTGAGAATGAAACACTTACACCTGAACACCCATAAGTACTTGAGGTTGGGCTTGTTACCGGTAAGTATTTCATAAGGAGTCTTGTTCAAGCCTTTGCGGAGATAGAGCCTATTGGATGCATGACATGCTGTGTTGATGGAGACTTGAACTCTGCCATCATGGTCCTTGCCGCATCCATCAACGTCCGGTTCTTCCTCTCCGCGATACCATTTTGTTGAGGGGTATATGGTGCAGAATATTGATGCTTGATCCCCTCATCACTAAGAAACTCATCTAAGGTGTAGTTCTTGAACTCGGTGCTGTAGTCACTCCTTATTGTCAAGATATTTGCATCATGATGACGTTGAGCTTCATTTGCAAAGTCGATGATGGTTTGTTGAGTCGTACTCTTCCTCTTGAAGAAATATACCCAAGTGTATCTTGAATAATCATCCACAATCACCAAGCAATACTTTCTACCCCCAAGAATATCAAAGGATGGAGGCCCAAAGAGATCCATGTGAAGGAGCTCCAAGGGTCTCTTTGAGTATATGATAGATGTGGGAGGGTGAGCCTTCTCATGAAGTTTTCCTTCGATACAAGCACTGCAAGCACGATCTTTGGCAAAACTAACATTTGTTAGTCCACGGACATGGTCCCCCTTGAGAAGACTTTGCAAAGATCTCATATTGACATGGGCTAAACGGCGATGCCAAAGCCATCCCACATCAACTTTAGCCATTAGGCATGTCGCGGTCTTAGTGGGTCGCTCCGAAAAGTTAATCACATAAAGACCGTTCTAGACAAGCCCAACAAAGGCTACTTTAAGAGTCTTGCTCCACAAGAGGGCCACGGTATCAATATCTAAGAAAGTGGCAAAGCCCATGAGTGCAAGTTGACAAACGGAAAGTAGATTGTAAGCAAGGGACTCAACAAGCATGACTTTCTCGATCGTGAGATCATGAGAAATGACAACCTTTCCAAGACCAAATACCTTAGAAGACGAGGCATCACCCCACTCGAAATTGGTGGGCATAGATGGAATCTTTTGCACGTCCACCACCAAGTCCTTGCTTCCGGTCATATGATTTGTGGCTCCACTATCGAGCAACCATGATCCCCCACTGGAAGCGAACACCTACAAGAGATCAATGCTTGGTTTTAGGTACCCATTTTGTAATGGGTCCTTTGATGTTAGTAACAAGGGTCTTAGGAACCCAAATAGACCATTCAATGTACTCATAGGGACAACAAACAAATTTAGCATAAACATGCCCATCACTAGCACGACACAACACATAAGAAGGGTTAAAGTCGCTGGCTTTGTTGGATGGGGTGGCATTGCCCTTTTTGGCATCACCACCCTTCACATTGTTCTTATTCTCCTTAGGAGCACCCTCTCCCTCCTTCACAAAGGTTTTCTTGAGAGGGGGAGGTCGTTTGGTCTTGTCGTTCTTCTTCTTCTTCTTTGACTTGGGTGCGAACCCAACTCCCTCCTTGGCCACAACTTCCTTTTGATTGCTCAAACGGTCATTGAGGTTCTTCTCACCTTGTATGCATGTCACGAGGCCTTCTCAAGTTGCTCTTTCAACTTGGCATTCTCCTCCACAAGACGCACATGCTCACAACATGTGTTAGTAGACTTTGCATTATCAATTAATACCATGTGAGGAAAGGTGGCTTTCTCCTTGGTTAGCTTCACTTGGAGTTGATCATGAGACTCCTTGAGTTTAGCATGAGCACCCTTCAAGACTTTGTGGGCCTTGTCGAGTAAGTCAAACTCCTTCTCGAGTCTAGCATGGTCAACCCCAAGTTTAGCCTTCTTGGAATTTAGCACACGAGATATAACAAGAGCATGATCAAGATCTTTCTTTAATTTAGCATGGTCATCGTTGTGTGACTCCTCAAAAGCCAAACGATGCCCACGCTCTTCCTCAAGAGCATTAGAGAGATCCAATATCTCATCGGCATAGTCACGACTATGACCTTCCATCTTAGAGATGGTTTCTTCATGAGCCTCGATCATGTCATTGGCTTCACCAAGTTGTTCCAAGAGAGCAATAAAGTGCTTCTTGGATTTGTCCTTGAGCTTACTCATAAAAGACTCAAATTCATTCACTTCCTCATTAGACCCCTCAATTTCATCAATGCAATCCGTCAAGGAGGGATTAGTAATGATGGTGGTTTTGATGTTGGGGGTTACCTTGTTAGTGGCTTTAGCCATGAGGCACTTGGCGGTGATGTTCTCATTGGGTGAATCGAAGAGAGACACCCGTGGAGTTGTGGTAATGGCAGCGGAGGCCATGGCCATTGCTTCACCATATTATTCATCATCGTCATCCTCATGGTATTCTTCTTGAACCACCAACCCTCGAGTAGGAGTCTTTTTGATGAAGTTGTTCTTGTTGGGGAATGACTTGGCTTTGTCTTTTCGGATGAGCTTGCCACCATTGTCTTCTCGCTTCTCGTAAGGGCAATCCACAACAAAGTGGCTCACATTGCCACAATTGTAACATGTTCTCACACGTTGCTTGCCCTTCAAACCACTTGAGTTGTTCTTGTTGAAGTTGGGCCTTGTGTTCTTCTTGCTCCAAAATTGCCTTGAAGCAAGAGCCATGTGCTCATGATAATCATATTTTGTATCTTCGGGGTTGCTCTCCTCATCTTCCTCTTCTTCCACACTAACCTTGGCCTTCAAGGCAAGGTTGGGCTTCTTTTCTCTTTGAGAATGCAACACCGCGTTGTCGACGGTCTTGTCCAAGATCCTCATTGGCACAAACTCATCCAACACTTCATTTGAGGACAAGGAGTGGAAGTCCGGTCTTTGACGGATGACGGAGGACATGGCCTTGTGGTATGGCATCATGGCCTTGAGGAACTTGCGCTTGACCCAATTGTCATCCGTATCCTTACTCCCATGATCTCGGAGTGAGACTACGAGAGTGGTCAATCTCCGGTAAAGCACACGAGGTTCTTCATCTTCATTCATTGCAAACTCATCGGCTTCATCTTGCACCATTTCATAGTTGGAGCGTTGAATGCTAGCGCTTCCCTTGTAGAGGGAAACAACATGGTGCCATGCTTCCTTGGACATGGTGAATGGTCGGAGATGAGCAATGTCTTCGGGTGGAATTGCATCTTGAATGATGAAGAGAGCATTCTCGTTGAATTGATTATCTGCGGCTTCTCTTGGAGTGAAGTTGCTTGGGTCATGCGGATAGAAAATAATTCTCCACAGATTAGTGTTAACATGTTTTAAATGACGCTTAAAGCGATAGACCCAAGCATCAAAATCTTCATTTTTCACAATCTTAGGAGGAGGGCCGGCATGATTTAAATGAGTAGAGGGAATCGGTCCTCCATAAGTAAGTGGAGGTTCCACATGGGCAAAGATGCCGGTGCCATTTCTACCACTAGTAGAAGGACCCTTTTCACTAGTAGCTTCCCCTTTGTTGGAGTTAGCATCCGTCACCTTGTTAGTGGGATCAACCACTTTCATCGGCGAGGTAGATAGTTTAAGTCCTTCTAAGAATTTATTAAACATGCTTTCAACCTCGGTCATCATGGAGGTTTTCAATGCGTCCAAAGCCACACTGAATTCCTCACGAGAGACCGCGGTTCCCCCATCGGCCGTAGACGAGCTCAGATTCACACAGGAGTGCTCCTCTCCACTGTCTACGATGTCAAACATACTCTTCGGACGGCAAAGTCCTTAAACAAGAGACGAGGCTCTGATACCAATTGAAAAGGATCGATATAGTTGACTAGAGGGGGCGGTGAATAGGCAACTAACAATTTTTAGCTTTTCTTTACCAAATTTAACTTTGCATCAAAGTAGGTTGTCTAGAGATGCAACTAGGTGAGCAACCTATATGATGCAACAACAATACGCACACAAGCAAGCAAGGATAGAACACAATATAGCTTTCACAAGTAAAGGAGAGAGATAACCAAAAGGGAAACCGATGGAGACGAGGATGTGTTACCGAAGTTCTTCCTTTTGAGGGGAATTACGTCTTCGTTAGAGCGGTGTGGAGGCATAATGCTCCCCAAGAAGCCACTAGGGCCACCGTATTCTCCTCACGCCCACACACAATGCAAGATGTCGTGATTCCACTATTGGTGCCCTTGAAGGCGGCGACCGAACCTTTACAAATAAGGTTGGGGCAATCTCCACAACTTAATTGGACGCTCCCAACGACACCATGAAGCTTCACCACAATGGACTATGGCTCCGCGGTGACCTCGACTGTTTAGGGTGCTCAAACACCCAGGAGTAACAAGATCCGCAAGGGATTAGTGGGGCGAATCAAATTTCTCTTGGTGGAAGTGTAGATCGGGGCCTTCTCAACCAATCCCGAGCAAATCAACAAGTTTGATTGGCTAGGGAGAGAGATCGGGCGAAAATGGAGCTTGGAGCAACAATGGAGTTTGGGGATGGAACATGTGAGTCTTCTTGGAGAAGAAGACCCCCTTATATAGTGGGGGGACAATTCCAACTGTTACCCACCACTCAGCCCGCGACTCGTGGTACTACCGCACCACAGGAGCAGTACTACCGCACGGGCCTGCGGTACTACCGTGGGCGTGGCAGAGCCTGGACCTGAACATATGAGCACCGACAGGGTGCGGTAGAACCGCTGGCGTGGTACTACCGCGACCCCGTGCGGTACTACCGCAGGGCAGCCATGGTCCAGTCACGGTAGGCACGGATATAAAAAATTACATCCGTGACTACCTCCGCTGAGATTTTATCAGTGCAAAAATCCGACACGGTACTACCACAACCCAGGTGTGGTACTACCGTGTAGGGTGCGGATGTAAAAAATTACATCCGCCCCTACTTCCGCTTATGCCGCTATGCCTGCCAGGCGACACGATACTACCACGCCAGAGCACGGTACTACCGCGTAGGGCGCGGATGTAAAAAATTACATCCGCCCCTATTACCGCTTGCGCTGCAGCGCCAGGCCAGAGCTCACGGTACTACCGTGCCGGAGCCCGGTACTACCGCTGGTGCCTGCGGTAGTACCGCTCTAGGGAGCAGTACTACCGCCAACCTGTGAATAGCAACACTCGGAGTCCTTCATTTCGCAGAGACACGGTGAGACAGAGGAAACTCCAAAGAGCCAAAGGAAAGGCGGTGCAAAAGAAACGTGTACGTGAGATTCTACCCAAACCTTTCCAGCGCGGACCCCCTCATAATAGTACGGCTCTCCTACGACTCAGATCCACCGAAAAGAGACGTAGAGAAGCACCGTCTTCTGTAATCTTCGAGGGGCTTCAAATCGTCTTGCGTTCAGTCATGATATATCTGATAAGCTCCATGCACACGATTAGTCCGCAAAAGCATTGTCATCAATCACCAAAACTATTGAGGGATAAATATGCCCTTACACTCGACCTACTCCCGTGCATGCACAAGAGGCGGGAGGCTTCCATGCTTGGAGCCCTACGACGGCCGTGCTTGGAGCCAAGGTGGTCCGATCGACTGGAGGAGGAGGTCGGCCGTGGCAGTGCGGCAGCGCCATGGTTGGCGTTGGCAGCCGAGCTTGACGGCGCAAGTAGGGGGCGGGAGAGGAAGGAAAGGAGGCGCGGAGGAGGAGATGAGGAGAGGCGGGGCCGGCGATGGGCTTCCGACGGCGGCAACGGGAGCCGGTGGGGGCGGCCTTGTCGGGTGCGAGGGCCGGCGGCGGCTGTCTCCTCCCGATTGGATCGGGCGCAGGGGGTTGATTGCTTTTTAATTTTAGATCCAAGGGTGTGTGTGTAAATTTTTTGCTAAGTCATCTTCTTACAATCCGGTTCCACTTGTCGGAAAGTGATCAAACGGGCCAAATCACCTTCAGTGCTATTTGCAAAATGTTTACTGAATCTGCGGTGATTTTTTCAAAAAAAATTAGTGACCTGGTGGTTTTTCGCAAACGATGCCCCAAATGTAGTGGTTTTTTGCAATTAACTCTCCATTGTGAGTGTGTGGGGGGGGGGTGAGGGAAGGACTCCTCCTTTCCCCCTTCGCGGACTCGTCTAAGGATGAGTAGGGCATTGGAGGCGGCAGGGCATTGTGTCCCAAGTAGGCCGGTCCGTCTCCCATGTTTTACTTTTTCTCAGTGGAGACCGCACCTCCACTTCACGAGTCTTGAACCCCGCCGCCGTTCATGAAGACGGCAGAGGAGGATGTGGTTGCCGATGCGAAATACAAAGAAAGTGGATGACAATCGCTATCGTAGGATAGGTTTAGGGTTGGCCTTTTTTAATGAAAAATGTTTAAAATGTAATAAATTTTGTTCGGTTTATATGAAAATTCATCATGTTTGCATGAATTTCGTCCGTCTAGCTTAAACCCGGCTTCAAATGTATATGAGCCGTATTCTATGACCGGCTCCCGTATTCGTGTCTGCGGACTGGTCTTCTATCCATAGACGGATGGCAGAGCAAATTTATGAGACAAAGTTGGAGATGCCCTAATATTGGCGGCCTTCGCCGCTATGTAAATTCTCCTTTTCCCTATCTTAATAAAGATCGGCCTCGGTCTTTCGAGAACCCGACCTGCACGTTGTTAGACTATGTATAGCTTCTGTACCTATGTACGTATATGGTACATATTGTAACACAACCATTATATATAATGAGATAAGCCACCCCTAGAGGGTTGTGCTGGTTCCCCAAAACTTATTGTCTTACATGGTATCACGCTAGGTTACGATCGCTTCCGCTTCTAAACCCTAATACCCGCACCGCCGCCGCAGCCGCCGCCGCCTTCATCGCCGCCGCCGCGCCACCGATCGCGCCGCCGCCATGTCGAGCGCCGCCACCACCGGTTCCACTGCTGCGGGCTTCCTCCCGGCCTCTCTTGCGGCTCTGCTCAACCTCCCGCTCGATGTCGTCTCTGTTCCGGCTCCGATCGGGACAAGGAGCATCGGCTCCGTCTTCTCCACGCCGCCGGCGCCCTCGCTTGGGCGTGACCTCGTGGTCCACACCGCGGCGCCGCCGTCCGCTGCGGACTCCGCAGGCGTCGTCCCGCCGCTCCTGCCGCAAGCGGATCACACTGCCCCGCTGGCAGGGTTGGCGGCGTCCGCCCCGGCCGCGGGCCTTGCGGCGTCCGCACCGGCCGCGAGCTTTGCGGCGCCCGCCCTGGCTGCGGTCCCGCCTCCTCCCGCATCGGCTTCGGTGCCTCCGGCTGCCTCCATGGTGTTTGCACCCCAGGCAGCCTCCTCGATGGGATTGTCTTCGCCGCCGCCGTTTCACTTCGGTCATCTCATCACCATCAAGCTCTCGGCCGACAACTACATATTCTGGTGTGCGCAGGTTCTCCCGCTCTTGGGGAGTCACTACCTGCTAGGCTACGTCGACGGATCGCTTCCCTGCCCACCCGCGCTGGTAGATAGCGTGCACGGTCCGGTCTACAATCCGGCCCATCGCGTCTGGACGGGGCAGGACCAGGCGAACCTCTCCTCCATCCAGGGGTCGCTCTCGCCGGCAGTTGCCGGCCTTGTTGTCTTCGCGAAGACGTCTCATGAGGCCTGGACCATCCTTGAGCGCACCTTTGTAGCGCAGTCCCAGGCTCGTGTCTCTGCACTCCGTCGTCAGCTTGGAGAGTGTCAGAAGCTTGACTCCACTGCCACTGAGTTCTACAACAAGGTCAAGGGCCTCGCCGACACATTGGCCTCCATTGGACAGCCCCTCACCGACTCCGAGTTCAACTCGTTTATTGTCAATGGTCTTGATGAGGAGTATGATGCCTTAGTCGAGATCATCAATGAGCGGGGCAACTTGACACCCATGCTGGCACACGAGGTTTTCTCTCGGCTCCTTCTCACTGAGCAACGGGTCGAGACTCGCCGCACCAGGGGCACTGGCTCCCTCTCGGCCAACGCCGCCACCAAGGGTGGCCGCTCTTCTTCATCACCCCGGTCTCCCTTGGGGCTGCCACCGTCGCCCGCCTCGGCCCCCCCACCTACTGCGACCTTACCGGGGGCTGGCGGTCCACGTGTGTGTCAGCTTTGTGGCCGCGATGGGCACTAGGCCTCCAAGTGTCATAAGCGCTTCCAGCGAAGCTTCCTTGGTCTTGGCAATGACGGCAAAGATACACGCAACAATGCCCGTCAGGTCGCCATGGTTGATCGTCCCGCGCCGCAGAAGCAACAGGGACACACTCAGTCCTATCGTCAAGCCTACCACTAAGCTTCCCCATCTCGCTGTTACTCCATCGATCCACACTGGTACATGGACTCTGGGGCGACAGAGCATCTAACCAGCGAGATGGGGAAGCTTCACACTCGTGAACCCTATCATGGCTCCGACAAGATCCACACCGCCAATGGAGCAGGTATGCACATCTCTCATATTGGTCAAGCATCTCTTCTCACTAGACATGCCAATAGGAGTCTTCAGCTTCGCAATGTTCTTCGAGTTCCATCTGTGACCCGTAATCTTCTTTCAGTTCCTAAACTCACACGTGATAATAATGTGCTTTGTGAATTTCACCCTTTTGATCTTTTTATTAAGGATCGGGGCACGAGGGACATTCTTCTTAGTGGGCGGTTGTGCCAGGGCCTCTACCGTCTGGAGCATCCTGGTGTCGCTCGTGTTTTCAGTGGAGTTCGGGTCTCTCCATCACAGTGGCATGCTCGTCTTGGTCACCCGGCCACACCTATTGTCCATCATATTTTGCATCGTCATGAGCTTCCTAGTTTGTCTAGTCATAAAGATGTAGCAGTGTGTGATGCTTGTCAGCAGGGGAAGAGTCATCAACTTCCTTTTTCGGAGTCCAGTCGTGAGGTGAAACATCCTTTAGAACTTGTGTTTTCAGATGTATGGGGTCCTGCTCAGACTTCTGTCAGTGGTCATAATTACTATATCAGTTTCGTTGATGCTTATAGTCGCTTTACCTGGCTTTACCTTATTAAACGCAAATCTGATGTGTTTGATATTTTTGTTCAGTTTCAAAAACATGTTGAACGTCTTCTCAAGCACAAAATTGTTCATGTCCAGTCAGACTGGGGGGGGCGAGTATCGCAACCTCAACTCTTTCTTTCAGTCGCTTGGGATAGCTCATCGTTTAGCATGTCCACATACACATCAGCAGAATGGTTCAGTCGAACGTAAGCATCGTCATATTGTTGAAGCTGGTCTTACTCTTTTGGCCCATGCATCTGTTCCGTTTCGGTTTTGGAGTGATGCTTTCGCCACTGCATGCTTTCTCATCAACCGTACTCCTACTCGTGTTTTAAACATGAAGACTCCCATTGAGGTTCTCCTTAATGAACAACCTGATTATACCTTTCTCAAGGTATTTGGGTGTGCTTGCTGGCCGCATCTTCGTCCATATAACAAGCGCAAGCTTGAGTTTCGTTCTAAGAAGTGTGTTTTTCTTGGCTATAGCTCTCTTCATAAAGGTTACAAATGTCTTCATGTTCCCACTAATCGTGTCTATATATCTCGGGACGTCGTGTTTGATGAGCATGTTTTTCCCTTTACCAACCTTCCTGTGTCCACTGTCGAACCACCATCCCTGCATTCATCCTTTGTTGCTTCTGACCAATTTGATGATGTTGCATACTCTCCTTTGCTGTTACCTAACCATGGTGCAGGAACCGGACGTGGAGCTCATTTGGAGCTGTTGGAGGATTCACCATCATCATCGTCGTCTTCTGGTGGGCACGTCGATCGCCCTATGTTGCATGGCATCGATTCGCGTGCCCATGCATGGTCACCCGACGAGCCCGTCGCGCCGAGCATCTCCACTACTCGGTCCGTTTCGCCAGCGGCCGCCGAGTCACCCGCGGCTCGGCCCGTCACGCCGTCTTCGCCTGCGGCTCGGGTCCTCACGTCGCCTTCATCAGCGGATCGGCCCGCGACACCGGCTGCGCCACGGCCCACTATGCCGAGCTCGCCATCGGCCCGGTCTGTGATGCCGGAGTCGCCAGCTGCTTCGTCTGCTCTGCCGGTTTCGCCGGTGGGTCGGCCTTCTTCGCCAACCGAGTCCGAGGCTACCGTGACTGGCTCCTCGTCACCGGCTGACTCGTCAATGTCGCCGTCCTCCAGCCCGTTGCAGGCTGCTCCGTCGACCTCGGTGGTTCCTGTGTCCCGACCACATACACGCAGTCGCAGTGGCATTTTCAAACCTAAGAAACGTAAGGATGGTACGGTTGCTTGGTTGGCTGCTTGTTTGACTGCTGCTGTTGCGGATCCATCTTCTGAGCCTCGCTCATATCAGGCTGCCCTGCGCATTCCACATTGGCGAGAGGCTATGGAGCAGG
Source organism: Triticum aestivum (assembly GCF_018294505.1). NCBI lineage: Eukaryota > Viridiplantae > Streptophyta > Magnoliopsida > Poales > Poaceae > Triticum > Triticum aestivum. The sequence continues at coordinate 653,500,498 of NC_057807.1, read as the reverse complement.
AGTTTCATGCTCTTCTTCGTAACAAGACATGGACTCTCGTTCCTCCACCACCACGGGTAAATGTTATTGACTCAAAATGGGTATTCAAAGTGAAGAAGCATTCGGATGGATCTATTGAGCGTTACAAAGCGCGACTTGTTGCTCGCGGTTTTCGGCAGCGTCATGGTCTTGACTATGAGGACACCTTCAGTCCTGTCGTCAAGCCTACCACTATTCGGCTTCTTCTCTCCATTGTTGTTTCTCGTGGTTGGTCACTTCGTCAACTTGATGTGCAGAATGCTTTTCTACATGGATTTTTGGAGGAAGAGGTTTATATGAAACAGCCGCCTGGTTTCTCTGATCCTGATCGTCCTGACTATATCTGTCGTCTTTCCAAAGCACTATATGGTTTGAAGCAAGCTCCTCGTGCCTGGCATGCCCGCCTTGCCTCTGCCCTTCGTGCTCATGGGTTTGTGCCGTCTACTGCTGACACTTCGTTATTTCTTCTACAGAAGCCAGAAGTCACTATGTATCTTTTGGTATATGTCGATGATATTATCCTTGTCAGCTCTTCTCAGTATGCTGCTGATGCTCTTGTCTGCTCTCTTGGTGCTGATTTTGCGGTCAAAGATCTTGGGAAGCTTCACTACTTTCTTGGAGTTGAGGTCACTTCTCGTGCTACTGGTCTTGTCCTTACGCAGAAGTACTCCTTGGAGTTGTTACAGAGAGCTGGCATGCTGAAGTGCAAACCGACCACCACACCCATGTCGTCTACCGACAAGATAACAGCTGTTGATGGTGAGCTTTTGTCTCCTGCGGATGCCACAGAGTACAGGAGCATTGTTGGTGGACTTCAGTACTTGACGATCACGAGACCAGATATCTCTTATGCTGTTAACAGGGTTTGTCAGTATCTTCAGGCTCCCAGAGATACTCATTGGGCTGCTGTTAAACGCATTCTTCGTTATGTTCAGTTCACCCTGACATTTGGTATGCATATTCGGCCGACTTCCTCTCGGGTCCTTTCGGCCTTCTCTGATGCAGATTGGGCTGGTAGCCCAGATGACAGGCGATCCACGGGGGGTTATGCAGTATTCTTTGGCTCTAATTTGATCGCCTGGAGTGCTCGGAAACAGGCTACTGTGTCACGTAGCAGTACTGAAGCTGAGTACAAGGCTGTGGCTAATGCTACTGCAGAGATTATTTGGGTGCAGTCTTTGCTTCAGGAGTTGGGTTTGTCTCAACCACAGCCTCCTATTCTTTGGTGTGATAACATCGGTGCTACATACCTTTTTGCAAATCCAGTATTTCATGCCCGAATGAAACACATTGAAGTTGACTATCACTTTGTACGGGAACGTGTATCACAGAAGCAACTCCAGATCAAGTTTATCTCATCTAAGGATCAACTTGCAGACATCTTCACTAAGCCTTTACCGCTGCCACAGTTTGAGGCTTGTAGGCGCAATCTTACCCTTCTCAGTTCTTTAGAAAGTGGCTAAGATTGAGGGAGGGTGTTAGACTATGTATAGCTTCTGTACCTATGTACGTATATGGTACATATTGTAACACAACCATTATATATAATGAGATAAGCCACCCCTAGAGGGTTGTGCTGGTTCCCCAAAACTTATTGTCTTACACACGTGCACATTGCCCGCTCTCCAGAGTTCAGATCGAAGATGGTGTTGCCATAATCTTGATTTAGTGTTGAGTCTAGTTGGCGCAGACAATGTTGAAGTCTTACACGAACTAGTCTTGGAGCATCCGTCTTGCTGGGTAACGTGAGGAAACTATCCAGTGTTAGTTAAAGCAGGCTGCCGGGTAGTCCTAGTACGGATGAGGGCCGGGTTAATTAGGAAGTGTTGCCGTATGTATTTGTGTCTTTGGCCTTGTCCGTGCGACACCACGAGTTGTTGTTCGAGTCGTCGTCTTCGGTGTAGGATCAAAGCAGATCAGAAGGCACGAGACATACGTACGTTTGGCCAAGGGTTTGGCTATTTCGATATGATCATCAATCCGTGGGCGGAAATCAAACGGATGGACCTCCCGGAAGACGTCGTCCTGGAGATTCTCACACACGTCGCTGACGCAGCGACCCTCCTTCGTTGCGCCACCACGTGCAAGCGGTGGCACGCCCTCGTGGCCGAGCCCTCCTTCGTCCGCCGGCGTCACCAGATGCTGATGGCCGCCGGTGGCGTGCACGAGGCCGAGTGGGCGCTCTCCAAGGTAATGCGGTGGCCAGACGTCGGTCCAGGCCAGAACGGACTGCTGTTTACTCAGGGGATGGTGCAGGCTGGCCCCATCCCGAGGCTGTTCCGGGAGCTGGAGCAGGTTGGCCACAACGGCATGCCGAAGCATCTGGCGGTGCCCGTCCTCATCGACGTTGAGGCCGGCGTCGAGAAGGTGGCCGCGCTCCAGTACGACAATGCCATCACGGCCTACCGGATCTTTGGGCCTGGGTTGAGGGAATTTTTGAGGGATAGCCGTATCTCCGTGGGAGACAGGATCGACATATACGCTTGCCGACGCGGCGTCAGTGAGCGTTGCCTGCTCTTCTTCAATAACAAGGGCGCCCAAGGTTGACCATGTCTAGATCAAGGGTGCATCTTGTAGCTCGTCCTCCTGATCAAGCAAGTTCCCGTGCTTTTGTTTTGCTTTGTTTATGTTTGGTAAGTACTTCTCTTTGTGCACGTGTGCGTGTTACCCTTCAATCCTGCTCGTTTGGTGCTTTATCGGCTGTGTTTGACAACAAATTACTGCAGAAACTGTAGTATTGAAAACTGCAGTATTTTTGTATACAGGAACTAAAAACCACAATTTTGACATATCAAAGTATTTTGTAGTATTGGGAATACTGTAACAGTGTTTGGTTGATGTATGTTTACAATAACGTAAATTAGCTAGCTAGCCGTTTCATAGCAGTTGCAAACATGCAGGATCTTAGCTGACCAGTGGCTGCGAACTGAACGGCCATGCATAAACGGACCCGACCGCATGCTACGCATCAGCTGCAGCAGGAGCACGCCGGTGCGGCACGGAAGTGCGTGGCGTCGCTCTGGCTTGGCTGCGGCTTGACCGACAGCGGCGAGCGCAGCGCGCTGAGGCATGGGACGACGTTCTGGAGCAAGGCACGCACAGCAAGCAGCGGCGAGCGCGACGCGCTGAGGCATGGGACGCCGTTCTGGAGCAAGGCATGCACAGCAAGCAGCGGCAAGCAAGGCCGCGACATGGCAACACGGCACATGTATGGTGTGGCTATGATCGCACACAAAGGCCTGTGCAGACTCATCCAACAGTGCGTTGGGATATAGCGTTGCAGCTAGCAGCGTGCACGACCATGGCATGAGCAATCTGGGCATGAGGTGGCCAGGTGCCGACATGATGCACAACATATATGAGAAGAGGAGAAGCGCAAGTGAGAGTAGGAAGAACGCCATTTTTGTTTCCATTGCCTTCTCTTGGCTTGTCCCATGGCCGACCATCCGCGGCAGCGACGGCTTGTGAGCGAGGAGGCGATAATGAACAGTCGTGTTTTCTTTGCGTGCTCTGTTTTTAAAAAAGAGGCCTGGGTTTTTTTTAATGCAGAGAAAATACCACGGTTTTAACAATACCACAGTATGAATAATTCAGTTTTTTGTGATTGCCAAACAGCTCACCGTAAATTAAACCAAAAAACTGCAGTATTCTTGTAATACTAAGAAAAAACTGAGCTATCAAACGGGGCCTAAAACTAGCAACCCCTTCACTGCATAACACGTGATAATTCACTGATACATTTCTACTCTATGTGTATCTCAACATTTGTATTACCTATTATTACCATATTTTTAATCTTATACTCCCTCCGTTAACCCAGTTTTGTACTAAAGCTAGTATAAAGTTAAGTTATCTATTTTGGAACCGAGAGAGCAATATACGAAGAGACATACATACATTGCTTAAAGTCACTTAAATGTATTGATTTTAATAATTGTAACAGCCAATCATGATTTCTTTTTGTTAGAGAATCCAAATAAATTTAAGCATAATGTGCTCCAATAACATGCAGTAGTATTTTTTTATTAGAGTTTACGTTAACCATCTTGAAATTTGGAAACCTTGTGGTTGCTGCTGGATTTTTTCGAATATCTGGATAGCAAAATCCACGGGTCCAAAATTTCACTTCAATTGATCTTTTCCAGCATAAGCTTGCGTGTTGCTAATCATGGACACTTACTGCTATACCAAGGCACGAATAACCAGCTCAAGGTCGCATTATGGCGGCAGTGCGCCACATCGATCAACACCGTTACAAGGGCATGAGAAAGGTTCTTCGGAGAAGACAGACAAACACGCACAATGTGGTGCGGAAGAAACACCAACTAGAGAAAAGCTGAAACAACAACCAGATAAGCATAAAACAATCTCACATTGACGACGGTTTATGCACCCAGATGCTGCATACCGACGGCAACAGCAGGTTTGAGCCAAAAACTTCCTAAAAGATACAGGGTAGGACATCATGTAACTAGTTCAAAATTTCGCATTGATCGGCAGGGACGCCACCTAGCGCTTCCCACCACCACCGCCAAGCTTGGGGGCCTTCCCGGGTTTGGGGGCATTGCCTCTGCCGGCGGTCTTCTGGGATTTCGTCACCTCCACCTTCTTAGCTTTCTTCTCATCCTTGGTCTTCTTAATGCGCTCCTTGATCTCACTGTTATAGAGCAGTTACCGCAGTAAGGACCTTATACAGATATACATCAGATAGAAAAACTAGATGCCAAGACTGCCTAGATGCTGTACGCTCATTAAACAGGAATAGAAATACGCAGGTGCATATTACATGGATGATGTTCAGTTGACAGGTGTCATCTAAAAAACTAGCCTCTCAAAACTCAAATTAGAGCAACCTTCTATAATGCATACTCCCTCCGTCCAAAAAAACTTGTCCCAAGTTTGTTTCTCAAATAGATGTATCTAGCATTAACATGGTGCTAGATACATCCATTTGAGGGACAAGCTTTTTCGGACGGAGGGAGTACATAACTAGGTATTTCTTTCAAATGCTATACGAGCCAATAGAAGTCAGGCATTAAATCACCACATAGTTCAATACTAACTGAGCCAGCATATATATAGAATATAGCTATCCTAGTGTGAGTGTAACATGCAACATAAAAAACATGTTTGTAAATACTAAGTTTCTTGTTATAACAAATCACAATATCTAGGAGTCAAAAGCCATGGCGAAAGTATTACCGCAGAGCTGCTTCCCTGGCTGCATCACGGACCTCCGGCTTCTCAGCTCTCTTCTTCTGGATAACTTCAAGGGAAGCACCTACAATTGACCTGGAATACGGCCTCTTGGTGGTGCGGCGCCTCTTCTTTGCAGCCTCAGCATGAATATCCTGCAACACACCACAAAAAATTATAAGCCCATACAGTTTGACATTGCTTAAAAAAGCAAAGCAGGGGACTACAGAGTATTGTTAAAAACACAATTAAGCAGAGATGAGAACTGCGCAGACATCCACTAGCAACAGAGCAAAAGGAATGAAAACTACACATGATTAAGCAATATATATCATTTATGCTATCAGCAACCAAATTATTCTAGTCCCTGAGCCTGATTAGACATGTCACTTTCTTTTACTGCCACTAACTACCAGAAAAGAAACTATCAATCAGGGCAAATATTTAAGCAGACCAATTAACTACCAGATCAATGCACTTATACTGCCTAATCAGATCACTCTAACAGGACATACTATTAAGATTGTGAAACATATGCTGAACCAGAATATGGAGTATATTATTCAAGGGAATTGGCTTATTAGTATGTACCTTCTTGTGCTGCTTCCTGTACATGGCCGTCCATGCAAGCTTAGCTGGCTTGAGACGGTTGTGGAAGTAGCTCTTGCACTTTGAGTTGGAGAAAAGGAAGACCTGATTTTGGGTACGCGCAAAGAACACACAGCACAATGTCAGCGAATTTCTACTTGTTTTCACTCCATGCACAATAACAACAGGGACACACAGGCTTACTTGAGAGTCTGAGCGGATGAATCTGATCCCCTTCCCTGGGTATATCTTGGCACCACTGAAACGGCAGAGCTCTGTCCTGTATGAACACAGTTGCAGGAATAAGTAAGATTGTAGCAAGCAGTTTTACAAATCTTAACACCGCCATACAACATCAAAGAGAGTAGCATACTTGAGAACCATCTTCCCCGCCCTGACAAACCTTCAAAGCTCCTCCTATACAAATTAAATGCAAGGACATCAGCACCCACAACATTATTCAATACAAGAAAGCATCGCCTCCTAAGGGCATCTACAACGCCAGGCACTAGAGGCAGGCGCTAGGATTGATTTCCTGCCCGTTTAGCGGTTGTGCTGTACATTGAAAAACTCTCATGACGTAAGTGAATTACACAGTAAGTACCACCTGTCAAGATTTCTCCACGCACAAACCGCCGGTTCAACATTTCTCCACGCACAAAAATGTTGGGGCTAATCGCTGGCGGCTAGAACTGATCTTTAACATGACCAAATGATACACAAACTACTACTACAGGATCTCAACTCTCAAGCAGTTCTTATACAACGGCATGAACCAACCAACAACGCATGTAATGCGCGCGTATGACGCAATCTAGCAACAAATCGAGAGGCGCCTTGGTGAGTCGAGTGGGGAAAAGAGCTCTCTCACCTTGGATTGGAATCGGCGGGCTCCTGCTGCGGCGGCAATGGGGGCGCGCGCGCGCGAGCTGCCGCTCTCCTTCTCTGCCTCCGCCGCCTCCTCTGCTAGGGTTTTCGTCGGGCACCAGCCCTGTTGTTTTATACGGGTCCTTGGAGAGGATCCAGGCCGTCCAAGCACGTATGGGCCGATTACTGGAGACCTGCCTTGTAGTTGGGCCAGGCCAGTTTGATGTCAGAGCTACTGGGCCTCTGTCCGCGAAACGGCAAGTTTAGCTGCAGGTAAAGTTCGCCTAAAAACAAACTGCACTTAAAGTTCGCCTAAAAAAACTGCAGGTAAAAGTATTTCTCCAGAAAACAAACTACAACTACAGTAAGGGTGCGTTTGGTTAGCTGCATCATTTTTTGCCACTTTGTATACTTGTCTTAGTTGGGACTGGTTGAGCATGTATAGGCAAAAAACCATCATCTGCATATTGATTCGTTGCCTGCATCCCCTCTCCATGTATCGTAGCAACGCCTCTACGCACTGTGTTTGATTGATACCATTGCATGTGCTCATACTAATGCATATTGTTTGGTTGCATACACGGGACATGATTAAAAGTTAACAGCTACAGTGGTAGGCAGTGGTCGCGGCGCCGCGCCTGACAGGACGAGCACAGAGTCGCGGCAAAGCGAGTGATCCGATTGATGGCGCGGAGAACTAGTTGCTAGCGTTGTCGCGCGCAGGGAAAGTTCGTGTGGAGTAATGAATAGTAGGGAGTTGAGGCAGAGGATGATGGAGAAAACATGTAGTGTGTGTGCCATGGCGGCGTCAGCGTAGTAGGATGCGGAGGAGGAGGCCGAAAAGAACGACGATGGCGACGAGGCCAGTGTAGTAGGACGCGAGTGAGGAGGCCAAGAGGAACGGCGTCGACGATGACTTCGGTGTAGCATGACATGGGAGAGGAGACCAGGAGGAACGCCGACCGCATGAGTGTAGTAGAACATGGGAGTGAAGGTTGAGAGGAACGACACTGGCGGTGAAGCTAGTGCAATAACACGCGGGAGAGAATGACAATGGCGACGGCGCCAGTCTAGTAGGATGCGGGCGAGGCAGCCGAGAGGAATGACGCCGACGATGGCTTCAGTGTAGCAGGACATGGGAGAGAATGTAGAGAAGAACGACGACTGCGCGGGTGTAGTGGGATATGGGAGAGGAGGTCGAAAGAAAAGACGTCGGCGGTGGCGCTAGTGCAAAAACACGCGGGAGAGGACGCCGAGAGGAGCGACGCCGGCGGTGACACCGGTGTAGCATGATACGCGAGAGGAAACCGAGATTAAAGAGTGTCATTAACACATATCACACGAATGCGTGTATGCTTTTCACAATGAAATTAGATCTAATCATCTATGGTAGTCGAAACAGAAAATGTGCAACATATAAGTCATGTGAAACTATAAGATGAAGCTACTTGTCAAAGGAAATTTTCAACGGTCGACCGTGCGCGAAAAATTTGACAAAATTCATCCAAAATAGCTTCGAGCATGAACATGAAATTGAACACTTACAGTTGACAAAACTACAAATTGATCGCAAAAATGGAACTATAACATCGATATGCGTCTTTTTCATATAAAGTTATCTCAAATCGAAGCACCGTTACGTAGATTAGAAGGAACGAGGAAAATGGATTAGAGAGGAAGCTAAAGCATTATTTTATGCCAGTTCCACCTAGCACGTAGCCGCCTCCTCCCTAAGGAAAAAACCTAGGGTTATTTTGCCACCCGCTGACGCCGTCGTCGGTCCGTCTCGTCTCCGGTGGTCTTAGGACCATGGCTGCGCGGGGGATTCCGACCCTTGCCAACGGGAGGGCTCTGTTTTAGATGTACCTTTGAGTTTTGTTAGTATTTGTGTCTTGCTCAGAGAGACGAGACGATGACGGCTCCCGAAAGACGGAATAATGTTTTCCCCACCTAGCCCCATCTGGTGATTTGTCTAGAATCACCGGTGGGCGTGTAGAGGTGTGTCTCCGACGGATCTATTCTTGGTGAATTTTCTTGAATCTGGTTGTAGTTCGTCTACGTTCGTGTGTCTTCCGGTTGAATCTTTCTGATCTACTTTTTTTGTGAGAAGGATCTTTTTATCTACGCTGCTATTTGCGGTTGCTGTTCTGTTGTGCTGATCCTACGGGGCCTTAGCACAACAACTTTCTGATTGTTTAATATAAAATATTTTTTCCGACTCCAGCGAGGGAAGGGGATAACGGGGGCGTGCCCTGGGCTCGCTTTGATCGGATGTTTTCCTCATACAATGATTAGAGCTAAACCACGTACATGGTGTACATTAGCTTGCATCCTCTTGTGCAAAGTTGGTCCACCATATACGCTCGATTGTGTTTCGATCCATTCTGGCTCGCTAGAGTCGATTCAAGGGTATGTTTGGTTGTCGTCGTGAACAGTTCCTGCATCACATACACTTCTCAACCCAGTCTGATTGAACAAAAACATGCCCTAATACGCCATCCACAAGTTGTTTGGTTGCCTGCATCTAGTGTCCCTGCATTAGGTAATACGCAAGTGCACTTTGTTTGGTTGCCTGCATTGGCCCAGGCGGCACATGAACATGGCATTTGGTTGCATACGGCGTATATGTTGTGCTTGCCTTGTATCCTAGTTGATGAGCTTACCCACAATGATCACACCTAGCACACCAACGCCACAACACAGCAATGTCGATGAACTGGGCGAAGATGATGAAGTTCTTCAGCTTCAGCCCAAACTGACGATCCACCTTAGCATCTTCCACTTTGACACCTTCAACCTTGCCACTGTCAACACTGCTCCCTCCGTGCTTTTGCACCCAGTCGGAGTAAGCTTATTCTATTGCCTGCCTCGTCTTGAACCCTCTATGGTTGTTGTTGCTATACGATGCCACTTGTGCATTGGCTTCTTCTCATGAACTATAAACCCTTGGATCCTTACCCATGAACACGACATGCCACTTGCCCTAGCAATGCACAAGAGCAAGAGTTGAAGCAGCAAATCAATGGAGCACACAAGTAGCAAGCAAAGTAGCACACAAACAACAATGGAGCAGAAGAGAAGTAAAGGATGCATGATCATATGGCATAGCAAGTTCAACCTAGCACTACCTTGGTGTTAACCTACCACCACATCCAAAAGAGGGTGTCATCCTACCGCCGCAAGTTCACCATCAGCGTGAGGGGTTAGTATATACCACCTCACCAAAATATACATACCATCAAATTGTTTTTCAGCCCTAGCTACACAAAATGTATGTCGTCATCATCATCGTCGTCGTCGTCGCCGCCTCCATCGCCGTCGGGGATCATGCATGCTCACAAGCAGCACTACTCTAGTAGTAGTGCTTGCCCAGCCAGCTTCTGAGCCACAACACCCCATGACTGTCTGCCATGGCAACGAACCCAACACCCTAGGCCTTGTTGTCAAGCATGTGGCTGAGAGCTGCCATGAGAGCCTCGTCGTTGAAGCCACCCTGGGTCATGACAGCATCATACAGGTCAGAGTGGACATCGAGGGGCTTGCACTCCCTGATGGTTGTTGCCACCTCCTTCACCGCCTCAGTCATGCTGCAAAAGACATTGATCTCCTCCTCCATCAGGCCTCCTCTCTTCCTCTTCCTATCATGGACGGGGTCAAATGGCTTGTCGAAGGGCTTCACGGAGGGCTTGTCAGGGCCATCAAGGACCTAGACGTCCGGGGTCCCAGGGAACTCTGTCATGGGAGAACCAAGAGGCTCCCCCAAGCCCATGATATGCTTCCAAGTTGCCGGCCTAAAGGAGAAGATGTGCTGCATCTGGCTGTAGTTCTGGATGGGTGTGTTGAGGAACTCAGCGTCCCTTGGGTGGTCCTAAGAATGAAACACAAGTGTTGTTAGTTGCGATTAGGAGTAGGCAATGGTGGACAGTATGAAAAGGAAGAGGGTTGTGAGCTAACCGCGACATGGTCGGCGTAGTGCTCTGCCTCCAGAACTATGGAGCAAGTGTTCTCATCCCATGAGGCACCGCTAAAGTCTCTCAGCTTGGACACTTGGATCCATCGACCTCTCCACTTCCTCAGGTGGTTGTGCACCTGGGGCAGACACCTCCTGCCCACAGAACTCGAACACCTGCTTTGCAACGGTGTTCAAGTGCACCTCCTCGAAGCCCTTGTCAGTCCTAACTCCACTAGAGATGAGCTCACACATCTTGCTCAGCACAAACATGGACATGAACAGCTGCCACTTCATGTTGTTCGACCTACCATCCTTCTTTGCCTTTACTGTTGCTACCTTTAGTGCAGCGGCAGCAGCAGCACCAGCAGGAGTTGGCTCAACGAGCACTACTGGCACATAGAGGGAACCAGACGCGAACACCTCTGAATCAAGTGCCATCTCGGACATAGGTTGTGAGTCCTCGACAAACAATGGAGCAAACTGGCTGTCGGACAGGACAAGGGCCTGACTAAGATCTTGCGTCTGCGTGGTCATTGATATGTCTCCAACGTATCTATAATTTCTGACTGTTCCATGCTGTTATATTATCATTCTTGGATGTTTTACAATCATTTTATATCATTTTTTGGTACTAACCTATTGACATAGTGCCCAGTGCCAGTTGTTGTTTTCTGCATGTTTTTTACATCGCAGGAAATCAATATCAAACGGAGTCCAAATGCAACGCAACTCATGTAGGATTTTTTTTGGGCCAGAAGAAAGCCAATGGGCCAAGGAAGCACCTCAGGGGCTGCTCGAGGGGAGCAGCACCCACCAGGGCGCGCCAGGAGGCCCAGGCGCGCCCTGGGGGGTTGTGCCCACCTCAGGTGCCTCCGAACCACCTCTTTGCTCTATAAATACCCAAATATTCCAGAAACCCTAGGGGACTCGACGAAATGTTGATCCAGTCGCCATAGAGTCTAGAACCATCAGATCCAATCTAGACACCGTCATGGAGGGGTTCACCACTTCCATTGGTGCCTCTTCTATGGAGGGGTTCACCACTTAAAGAAAGGCATGGAGCACTTTCCAAGAAAGAAAGTCAAATTACCTTATGAATCTATCATGCGTGCTACTTATGAATTTAGTGCCAAAGATGGCACTCGTTAGATCTATCTCCGCTTTTATGCCTAGCTAGGGGCGTTAAACGATAGCGCTAGTTGGGAGGCAACCCAATTTTCTTTATGTTTTTTTGTTTTTGCTACTGTTTATGAATAAATCTTGCATCTACTCTCTGTTTCGATGTGTTTTTAGCTTTTAATTAGTGTTTGTGCCAAGTAGAACCTATAGGGTAAACTATGATGATAGTTGATTTTATTCTGCTGAAAAACAGAAACTTTGCGCTCACGAGAAAACATTCAATAAATCACAGAAACGTGATTTTGCATTGATTATTTTTGATTCTGATCAATATACAAATTGTCCAGTACGTCATATTTCGGTAGGATTTTTAGAGTTCCAGAAGTTTGCGTTAGTTACAGATTGCTACAGACTGTTCTGTTTTTGACAGATTCTGTTTTCCGTGTGTTGTTTGCTTATTTCAATGCATCTATGGCTAGTAAATTAGTTTATAAACCATAAGGAAGTTGGAATACAGTAGGTTTAACACCAAAATAAATAAAGAATGAGTTGATTGCAGTAACTTATGTGGTGGTTTTGTTTTCTTTCACTAACGGAGCTTATAAGATTTCCTGTTGAGTTTTGTGTTGTGAAGTTTTCAAGTTTTGAGTAAAGCTTTTATGGACTATGGAATAAGGAGTGGCAAGAGCCTAAGCTTGGGGATGCCCATGGCACCCCAAGATATTCAAGGATAGTCAAAAGCCTAAGCTTGGGGATGCCCCGGGAAGGCATCCCCTCTTTCGTCTTCGTTCATTGGTAACTTTACTTGGAGCTATATTTTTATTCGCTACATAATATGTGTTTTGCTTGGAGCGTCATGTATTATATTAGTCTTTGATTTTTAGTTTACCACAATCATCCTTGCTGTACACACCTTTTGGGAGAAGCCTATTTGATTAGAATTTGCTAGAATATTCTATGTGCTTCACTTATATCTTTTGAGCTTGATAGTTTTTGCTCTAGTGCTTCACTTATATCTTTTAGAGCACGGTGGTGTCTTAATTTTGAAGAAATTTATAGTCTCTCATGCTTCACTTATATTATTTTGAGAGTCTTTTAGAACAGCATGGTATTTGCTATGGTTATAAAGTTGGTCCTAGAATGATGAGCATCCAAGTTGGGTATAATAAAAACTATCATAGGAAGTGAATTGGATGCTATGATCAACTTGATACTTGATAATTGTTTTGAGATATGGAGGTAGTGATATTAAATTCATGCTAGTTGGGTGATTATGAATTTAAAGAATGCTTGTGTTGAAGTTAGTAAGTCCCGTAGCATGCACGTATGGTTAAAGTTGTGTAACAAATTTGAAACATGAAGTGTACCTAGCTTGTGCATCCTTATGAGTGGCGGTCGAGGACGAGCGACGGTCTTTTCCTACCAATCTATCCCCCTAGGAGCATGCGCGTAGTACTTGATTTTTGATGACTTTTAAATTTTTGCAATAAGTATATGAGTTCTTTTGACTAATGTTGAGTCCATGGATTATACGCACTTTTACCTTTCCACCTTTGCTAGTCTCTTTGGTACCGCGCATTGCCCCTTCTCACATTGAGAGTTGGTGCAAACTTCGCCGGTGCATCCAAACCCCGTGATATGATACGCTCTATCACACATAAACCTCCTTATATCTTCCTCAAAACAGCCACCATACCTACCTATTATGGTCTTTCCATAGCCATTCCGAGATATATTGCCATGCAACTTTCCACCGTTCCGTTTATCATCATCATGACATACTTTACTTTAGTCACATTGCCATTGCATGATCATGTAGTTGACATTGTATTTGTGGCAAAGCCACCATGCATTATTTTTCATACATGTCAGTCTTGATTCATTGCACCATCCCGGTACACCGCCGGAGGCATTCATATAGAGTCATATCTTGTTCTAGTTTCGAGTTGTAATTCATATGTTGTAATCAATAGAAGTGTGATGATCTTCATTATTAGAACATTGCCCAAAGAAAAAAAAGAAAGGCCAAAAAAAGGCCCAAAAGAAAAAAAAGAAATAAAAAGAAATAAATAAAAAAGGCAATGTTACTATCTCTTTTTCCACACTTGTGCTTCAAAGTAGCGCCTCGTTCTTCATGTAGTGAGTCCCATATTTTGTGCTTCAAAGTAGCACCATGTTTTTCATATAGTGAGTCTCATAAGTTGTCTTTTTCATACTAGTGGGAATTTTTCATTATAGAATTTGGCTTGTATATTCCTACGATGGGCTTCCTCAAATGCCCTAGGTCTTCATGAGCAAGCAAGTTGGATGCACACCCACTAGTTTTCTTTTGTTGAGCATTCATTTATAGCTCTAGTGCATCCGTTGCATGGCAATCCCTACTCCTCATGTTGACATCAATTGATGGGCATCTCCATAGCCCGTTGATTATCCTCGTCAATGTGAGACTTTCTCCTTTTTTGTCTTCTCCACACAATCCCCATCATCATATTCTATTCCACCCATAGTGCTATATCCATGGCTCACTCTCATGCATTGCGTGAAGGTTGAAAAAGTTTGAGATTATTGAAGTATGAAACAATTGCTTGGCTTGTCATCGGGGGTATAGAAGTTGGGAACATCTTTGTGTGACGAAAATGAAGCATAGCCTAACTATATGATTTTGTAGGGATGAACTTTCTTTTGCCATGTTATTTTGAAAAGACATGATTACTTTGATTAGTATGCTTGAAGTGTTACTATTTCTTTTATCAATATGAACTTTTATTTTGAATCATTTGGATCTGAACATTCATGCCACAATAAAGAAAATTACATTATGAATTATGCTAGGTAGCATTCCACATCAAAAATTCTCTTTTATCATTTACCTACTCGAGGACGAGCAGGAAATAAGCTTGGGGATGCTTGATACGTCTCCAACGTATATATAATTTTTGATTGTTACATGCTATTATATTACCCCTTTTGGATGTTTATGGGCTTTATTTTACACATTTATATCATTTTTGGGACTAACCTACTAACCAGAGGCCCAGCCCATATTGCTGTTTTTTTGCCTATTTCAGTATTTCGAAGAAAAGGAATATCAAACGGAGTCCAAACGGAATGAAGCCTTCGGGAGCGTGATTTTTGAACGAACGTGATCCGGAGAGCTTGGAGTGCAAGTCAAGAATCTCCCGAGGACCCCACGATATAGGGGGCCGCGCCCCCCCTGTAGGGCGCGCCCCCCTGTCTCGTGGGCCCCTCGAGCGACCACCAACGTACTTCTTCCTCCTATATATACCTACATACCCCGAAAACATCCAGGAGCACCACGAAACACAATTTCCACCATCGTAACCTTCTGTATCCGCGAGATCCCATCTTGGAGCCTTCGTCGGCACTCTGCCGGAGGGGGAATCAACCAAGGAGGGCCTCTACATCAACATCCTTGCCCCTCCGATGAGTTGTGAGTAGTTTACCACAGACCTACGGGTCCATAGTTATTAGCTAGATGGCTTCTTCTCTGTTTTTGGATCTCAATACAATGTCCCCCTCTCTTGTGGAGATCTATTCGATGTAATCTCTTTTTGCGGTGTGTTTGTCGAGATCCGATGAATTGTGGGTTTATGATCAAGTTTATCTATGAATAATATTTGAATCTTCTCTGAATTCTTTTATGTATGATTGAGTTATCTTTGCAAGTCTCTTCGAATTATCAGTTTGGTTTGGCCTACTAGATTGGTCTTTCTTGCCATGGGAGAAGTGCTTAGCTTTGGGTTCAATCTTGCGGTGTTCTTACCCAGTGACAGAAAGGGTTGCAAGACACGTATTGTATTGTTGCGATCGAGGATAACAAGATGGGGTTTATATCATATTGCATGAGTTTATCCCTCTACATCATGTCATCTTGCTTAATGCGTTGCTCTATTCTTACGAACTTAATACTCTAGATGCAGGTAGGAGTCGGTCGATGTGTGGAGTAATAGTAGTAGATGCAGGCAGGAGTCGGTCTACTTATTATGGACGTGATGCCTATATACATGATCATGCCTAGATAATCTCATAACTATGCGCTTTTCTATCAATTGCTTGACATTAATTCTTTCACCCACCGTAATACTTATGCTATATTGAGAGAAGCCTCTAGTGAAACCTATGGCCCCCGGGTCTATCTCTTATCATTTTGCTTTCAATCTACTTTTATTTGCATCTTTACTTTTTGCATCTATATTACAAAATACCAAAAATATATTACTAACTCTATTAGGTCTCACTTTCGTAAGTGGCCGTGAAGGGATTGACAACCCCTTTATTGCGTTGGTTGCGAGTTCTCAGTTTGTTTTGTGTAGGTGCGTGGGACTTTTGAGGAGCCTCCTACTAGATTGATACCTTGGTTCTCAAAACTGAGGGAAATACTTACGCTACACTTGCTGCATTACCCTCTCCTCTTCGGGGAAAACCAACGCTAGCTCAAGACGTAGCAGCCACCACGCCGCAGCTCGGGCCCTTGTAAGCAAGGCCTTCCGTACAGGTTTCTACTGGCCGACAGCCCGAGCAGATGCACAGGATCTCGTCCAACATTGCGTCGGTTGCCAGCTTTTCGCAAATCAAAGCCATATGCCCCCACCGCTCTCCAAACAATCCCCATAACTTGGCCCTTCACGGTTTGGGGGCTTGATATGGTCGGACCCCTTAAAGGAGGAAGCCATAAGAAAAAATACTTATTGGTCAGGGTGGACAAGTTCACCAAATGGATAGAGGCCAAACCAGTTAAATTGGCCGAATCCGGACCAGTGATAGACTTCATATTAGGGGTTGTACACCATTACGGTGTCCCCCACAGCATCATCACCAACAATGGCTCAAACTTCACAGTCGATGAGGTGAAAACTTGGTGCGGCAACATGGGCATCAAGCTCGATTACGCCTCTGTCTATCACCCCCAAATAAACGGTCAAGTTGAACGAGCAAATTGTCTTATTATGAGCGGAATAAAACCCAGACTAGTGCGATCCTTGAAGGAGTCAGATACGCACTGGGTCGAGGAGCTCGACTTCGTACTATGGGGACTGCGGACCATGCCGAATTGCACTACCGGATACACACCATTCTTCATGGTGTATGGCGCAGAGGCGATATTGCCCTGCAATATTATTCATGACTCACCTCGGGTGCACATGTATGAAGAGAGAGAAGCCGAGCTTGATCGGCAGGACAATCTAGATGCCCTGGAGGAGGAGCGCGATGTCGCAAAAGCCCATTCCGCATTCTATCAGCAACAGGCTCGAAGGTATCAAAGCAGAGAACTACGTGCCAAAACTTATAATATTGGCAAACTCATTCTACACCTACCGGAGAAGAAAAAGGAAAAGCTCAAGCCCAAGTGGGAGGGTCCCTTCATCATTGATAAAGTTCTCACCGGAGGAGCGTACCGCCTGTGTGATGCATCAGATAATCGACTAGAGCCGAACCCATGGAACGCGGCCAGACTCCGAAGATTCTACGCCTAAGCGCCGGACTCTGTGTTTGTCTCCTTACCTCCGCCCTTTTAAATTATACCCTCTCTCTTTCTATTCTTTCTTTTTCTTATGTAGCCCTAGAAGGCTCAAAGTGTGACCCATTTACACAATTTCGACGCGCTATGTGCGCTAATTATACCTGGGGGCTTCTTATACAGAAGCTTAATATAACTATTTTCTGGGCTTCAGGCCCACTGCATATGTGTAACTTTTCCATATGTACCTTTTCTTCGCCATTATATGCATCGATATGACTTAAGTTTTGGCCAAGCTGGGTTGCCTGGCTCCTGTGTTTATGCCCTACGTTCCCGTTAGTTCGGCTAGGGCATAAGGGGAGCACCTCTGCGATTGTTACTGCCGGGTCAGCCGGATGTGTACCTCAGACTGGGTGAAGCCGAAAGCTAGCATTCTTAAGGGAATATTCGGTCGGTGAACAAAAGATGTTTTTTACCTATTATAATATAAATCCCCAGATGTTTTATATCCCGCGTCTCTGTTCGCAGTTCGGACATGCACATTAATGCATGCGTGCCCAGGGAAAGGAACACTTAACGGAACTATTCTCTCCGGAAGATGTTTCTTACTATCCATGTAATATAACAAAACTAGTTGGGTACTTGTCTGTTCAAGCACTTATGACCCCTACGCCTGGTTTCCACGCATACCCCGGTTTACATAACTGAGCGGGTATTCGGATACACTTCGGACTATTGGGTCCGGAGGCTGAAGCGAAAAGGTCTGCCATGACAAATGATTTACAATCCGGCTAGGGACAAAATACGTCCACTGAAGTACATAGTCACTTAGACTGGCTAAATTCTTCTTCTATACCATCCAACAGGCTGTCTAGCCTACAATCCTGTTGGGAATACTTTGTGGCTAATCCTACTTGGTCATATACCAGACTAACGGGAATTTCCTTCCCATCTGACCCTACAGGACCGACCAGGGCCATTTGATTCGGGTCCACCTTGGTGTACCGCGTCTTTACCATGGCCCAGGATTCCCTCGCACCTTGTCGGCAGGCCGATATCTTCCATAATCGGAAGCGCCGCCGTGCTCCCTTGAGTAGCTCTACAAGCTCTCCCATGCTTCTTGGCTGGGAGGCGGACGACCACAAGGCCTGGGCAATACCCTGCATCACCTACCGAACTCGTTCATGCAATTGTGAAAGTTCTTGCAGAAGATCGCCTGCGGATCCGGGCATCTCCTCTTCAGGACGGCCTGTCAGCATACCTACAGACATAACTCTATTAACTCGTTTCTTCACCAAACTGTACAAAGGTTTGTTTAAGCACTTACTATAAATGCCGCGTCGAAGCCTCTTATTCTCCTTCACGGAGTCAGCAAGCTGGGCCCGAACATCTGCTAATTCGACGCCCAGACGGGTATTGGCATTCTGGAGATCGTTTTTCTCTCGCCTAACCCGTGTAAGCACGCGCTCGCCAGCCTCTAGCTGTCGTTGAGCTTGTGGCTCATCCTCTTGTACGATCTCCAGATTCACTCCGAGATTGTCTGCAGAATCTATTGTTAGATTTGTAAGCATGCCGAATACTAACTGGTACACATAATTACATTCTCTTTGATCGAGACAAGTATTACCAGATGAGGCCTTCTTAGATTTCTCTATTTCGGCAACTATGGCCCTTAGCTGGGCTTTGCACTCCTCTAGCTCTTGAGATAAATGGGTGTTCTTCTCTGTGAGAACCTATTCAGACAATGATCCTTAAATCAGTTGTGCCAACTGTTTCAAGTCTCAGGGGCTACTGATATACATCAGATTTTTTTCTTACCTGTATATCCTTTAAATACTGGCATGTGGCTCTAGCAAGCCCACCTTGCGCAGCTCGGATATAAGCGTCTCCCGAGTTGAAGGCATTGAACGCCTCTTTGGAGAAATTAGCGTCGCGGAGTACGGCCCGTCGGCGCCGATGATTCATGGCGCTCTCCACTTCAGAATTCGTAGTGGAGATTCTATCCGCATCCTCTGTAGGGGGATAGTTTAGCGTTGTCCCCATGTTAGCCTCCACCCTTAAGGCCAGTTCTGGAATTCGGCTGGTGGAGGCGTGGTCGGCAGGGTCTACAGACATGGTCCGGCAAGTACTCTTTCTGCCAGGACACAATGGACGTTGTTACATTTCAAAGACGATAATCATGGAGCAGGTTTTAAATCATACCTTTGTGACGGCGTCTCATTCCTAACCGCCTTCCTCTTAAGCCTGCCCGGCTTGGGTGCCCTTTGCTGGTGAGTCCCCGCGGGCTTGGCACGGCGCCCCGATAGCCTTCTCTATAAAGTACAATATATGTGCATGGGGTAAGGCATAAAGAAGGGATCCTTCTCGGAAGTTAGGGCTCCGATTTTACTTACATTCAATGCAGGGAGCAGTCCAGGATAGTCAGCGATGATGGCCACCAAGGCGCCGTCACAGCTTGCCTGGTAAAATGTCTTGTCGACAAGCTCCACAAATATGTCCGGATCTTCTTTGAGTCTGGGGTCGAGGGCCCGGTCAGGGTCCTCTGGCTGTGGAGACGGGCTGTGAACCTCCCTCACAGCTTTTTGCAGTTCCTGCTATGAATTGGCAAGGTAAATATTTGTGATGAAGAATGCGGGAATGAATGGAGTTGAGTAAAAGACAGCAGTTCACCCAGCTTGGGGGGTTGTACATGGAAAATCCATCCTGTGGTTTAATACAGAGGAACTCCTCTTCTTCTCCTTTGTACAAATCGGACAGTATTTTCGCCAGAGCGGTGGCGGAGTCCGGACCTTTACGACCGCAGCGGGTGGCATCATCTTCTCCATTGAAGTGCCACATGGGTTTCCCCCGATATTGAAGTGGTTGCACACCCCGCATTATACATATTGACATAACCTCGATTCTTGTCAGTCCTGATTTGGCCAGCATTTTTATCCTGCTCATCAGGTAAAGGACCTCTCTGCTATCTTCCTCCTCTGGGCTCCGGGGACGCCAGCTGTGGCGTTTCTTCAATGGGGTATTATTAAACTCAGGAAGACCCGCCCGAATAGGGTCCGGAGGGGGAATGTCCTCTACATAAAACCACTCCGAAGGCCAGTCTTCGGATGTCTTCTTCGGAGTACCGGACAAGTATCCGGTCCTGGCGACGCGCCATATTTCGGCTCCGCCCACTTGATATATTGATCCCTCCTGATTACGAGTGACGAGGCAGGACAGCCTCTTCCATAGCTCGAAATGAGCTTCACATCCCAGAAATAGCTCGCAAAGGGCGACATAACTTGCGATGTGCAGTATGGAGGCAGGGGTGAAGTTATGCAGCTAGAGGCCGTAATACTCCAGGAGCCCACGGAGGAATGGATGGATTGGAAATCCAAGGCCCCTCAGCAAGTAAGGGACAAGGCATACTCGCTCCCCCTGGATGGGTTGGGGAAACTCTCTGCTTGCTCCCCACCATTGTAAGTGGCTAGTCTGGCTCGGACGGGGACAAGGTATGCAGGCGGGAGAAACCCCTAGGTCTGCAGCTCCACCAACCGGCCGTGGGATACGGTGCACTTTACCCAATCGCCTGACTTAGCGCTAGGGGAGCAAGAGGAGGAGCTGCGGTGGCCGGCCATGATGGAATGGTTTTCACGGGCGCGCTCTGATGAATCCTCGCTTGGGGAAGATGGTGTGATTTGGATCTGAGGATCCCCGTCTCTTTAATAGATGATTTACTTATAGGGTCAGGGTGGCAAATGCAAAAATACCTCCGACTTCTTGCATTCGACGCGTGGAGACTGCCGTTATTAAAGGTACATAAGACGAGGAGTGCAACATTAATGGGAAGCCGGACACTGCTCGTTACAATAGGTACTCAGGGATTTTGGAGAAGAACCCGCCTTGCAATGCCGAAGACAATCTGCACGCCAGACTCATCGTCATTGAAGCCTGGTTCAGGGGCTACTGAGGGAGTCCTAGATTAGGGGGTCCTCGGACAGCCGGACTATATGCTTATGCTGGACTGTTGGACTATGAAGATACAAGATTTAAGACTTCGTCCCGTGTCCGGGTAGGACTCTCCTTTGCATGGAAGGCAAGCTTGGCGATTCGGATGTGTAGATCTCCTTCTCTGTAACAGACTTTGTGTAACCCTATCCCCCTCCGGTGTCTATATAAACCGGAGGGTTTAGTCCGTAGGACAACAACAATCATAATCATAGGCTAGCTTCTAGGGTTTAGCCTCTACGATCTCGTGGTAGATCAACTCTTGTAATACTCATATCATCAAGATCAATCAAGCAGGAAGTAGGGTATTACCTCCATAGAGAGGGCCTGAACTTGGGTAAACATCATGTCCCCCCGCCTCCTGTTACCATCAGACTTAGACACACAGTTCGGGACCCCCTACCCTTGATCCGTCGGTTTTGACACTGACAATGGGCATGTTATTTACTTTTGTGATGAGGCTGCTAGAATTGCTAGACCCGATACTAAAAATAAACATGGACATGTTGTAGGCATGCCTGTTATTTCTGTTAAAATAGGAGATCATTGTTATCATGGCTTATGTGATATGGGTGCTAGTGCAAGTGTGATACCTCATTCCTTATACAAAGAAATTATGCATGATATTGCACCTGCCGAGATAGAAGAAATTGATGTTACAATTAAGCTTGCCAATAGAGATACTATTTCACCAATTGGGATTGTTAGAGATTTTGAAGTCTTGTGTGGGAAAGTTAAATATCCTGCTGATTTTCTTGTTCTTGGTTCCCCACAAGATAGCTTTTGTCCCATCATATTTGGTAGACCATTCTTGAATACTGTTAATGCTAGGATAGACTGCAAAAAGGATGTTGTTACTATTGGTGTGGGGGATATGTCTCATGCGTTTAATTTTGCTAAATTTCGTAGACAACCCCATGATAAAGAATTGCTTAGTAAGGATGAAATTATTGGTCTTGCTTCTATTGCCATGCCTCCTAATGATCCTTTAGAACAATATTTGCTAGACCATGAAAATGATATGTTTATGAATGAAAGAAGGGAGATAGATGAAGTATTCTTCAAATAGGGACTGATGACCCACAAGTATAGGGGATCTATCGTAGTCCTTTCAATAAGTAAGAGTGTCAAACCCAACGAGGAGCAGAAGGAAATGACAAGCGGTTTTCAGTAAGGTATTCTCTGCAAGCACTGAAATTGTAGGTAACAGATAGTTTTGTGATAAGATAATTTGTAACGGGTAACAAATAATGAAAGTAAATAAGGTGCAGCAAGGTGGCCCAATCCTTTTTGTAGCAAAGGACAAGCCTGGACAATTTCTTATAATTAGAAAAGCGCTCCCGAGGACACATGGGTATTATCGTCAAGCTAGTTTTCATCATGCTCATATGATTCGCGTTTGGTACTTTGATAGTTTGATATGTGGGTGGACCGGTGCTTGGGTACTGCCCTTACTTGGACAAGCATCCCACTTATGATTAACCCTTATTGCAAGCATCCGCAACTACAAAAGAAGTATTAAGGTAAACCTAACCATAGCATGAAACATATGGATCCAAATCAGCCCCTTACGAAGCAACGCATAAACTAGGGTTTAAGCTTCTGTCACTCTAGCAACCCATCATCTACTTATTACTTCCCAATGCCTTCCTCTCGGCCCAAATAATGGTGAAGTGTCATGTAGTCGATGTTCACATAACACCACTAGAGGAGAGACAACATACATCTCATCAAAATATCGAACGAATAACAAATTCACATGACTACTAATTGCAAGACTTCACCCATGTCCTCAGGAACAAATGTAACTACTCACAAAGCATATTCATGCTCATAATCAGAGGGGTATTAATATGCATTAAGGATCTGAACATATGATCTTCCACCGAATAAACCAACTAGCATCAACTACAAGGAGTAATCAACACTACTAGCAACCCACATGTACCAATTTGTGGTTTTGATACAAGATTGGATACAAGAGATGAACTAGGGTTTTGAGAGGGGGTGGTGCTGGTGAAGATATTAATGGAGATTGACCCCCTACCGATGAGAGGATCATCGGTGATGATGATGGTGATGATTTCCCCCTCTCGGAGGGAAGTTTCCCCGGTAGAACAGCTTCGCCGGAGCCCTAGATTGGTTCCACCAAGGTTCCGCCTCGTGGCGGCAGAGTTTCATCCCGTGAGCTTGCTATGATTTTTCCAGGACAAGAGACTTCATATAGCAGAAGATGGGCACCGGAGGGCCACCAGGGGGCCCAGGAGACAGGGGCGCGCCCAGTAGGGGAGGGCGCCCCCACCCTCCTGGCCAGGGTGTGGGCCCCCTCTGGTACTTTCTTTGCTCATTAATTCTTATTAATTCCAAAAATGACTTTCATGGAGTTTCCGGACTTTTGGAGCTGTGCAGAATAGGTTTCCAATATTTGCTTCCCTTCCCGCCAGAATTCGAGCTGCCGGCATTCTCCCTCTTCATGATAAACCTTGTAAAATAAGAAAGAATAGCCATAATTATTATGACATAATGTGTAATAACAACCCATAATGCAATAAATATTGATATAAAAGCATGTTGCAAAATGGATGTATCAACTCCCCCAAGTTTAGACCTCACTTGTCCTCAAGCGGAAGCCGAAATCAAAAAATATGTCCACATGTTTAGAGATAGAGGTGTCGATAAAAATAAAATACCGACATGAGGGCATCATGATCATTCTTATAACAGCAACATATATAGATTTTGTCATATGATTTCTTATGCTCAAGTAACAATCTATTCACAATGTCAAGTATGGAACATAAACTTCATTGGGAACTAACAAACTATAATCTCAGTCATTGAAGCAATTGCAATTTATCATAACATCAGAAAGAGTCAAGAATAGAGCTTTTCAACAAGTCCACATACTCAACTATCATATAGTCTTCTACAATTGCTAACACTCACGCAATACTTATGGTTATGGAGTTTTAATCGAACACTGAGAAAGATAGGGGCTTATAATTTTGCCTCCCAACGTATTCACCTTTAGGTGATGTCAACAATAATAGTTCATGCTAATTTACATCCAATTGGATATATATGTCAGGATCTTTCCAACATGAGGTGCTTGCCAAAGGATAAAATGAAAAAGGGAAAGGTGAAGATCACCTTGACTCTTGCATAAAGTAAGACATAAAGTAAAAGATAGGCCCTTCGCAGAGGGAAGCAGAGGTTGTCATTTGCTTTTAGGGTTGGATGCATAAAATCTTACTGCGAAAGAACGTCACTTTATATTGCCACTTGTATATGGACCTTTATTATGCAATACGTCGCTTTTATTGCTTCCATAGCAAGATCGTATAAAGCTTATTTTCTCTGCACTAATAAGTCATGCATATTTGCACCGATGACAACTTACTTGAAGGATCTTACTCAATCCATAGATAGGTATGGTGGACTCTCATGGCAAAAATGGGTTTAAGGATATTTGGAAGCAAAAGTATTATCTCTAATTGGTGCAAGGAATTTTTGGCTAGCATGAGGGGGAAAGGCAAGCTCAACATATTGAATGATCCATGATAATATACTTTAACTGAGATGTGAGAAAACATAAACCATTACATTGTCTTCCTTGTCCAACATCAACTCTTTAGCATGTCATACTTTAATGAGTGCTCACAATCATAAAAGATATCCAAGATAGTATATTTATATGTGAAAACCTCTCCTTCCCTATTACTTCCTATTAATTGCAACGATGACCAAAACTACGTTTGTCAACTCTCAATATTTTTATGCCTCATACTCTTTATATGTGAAGTCATTACTATCCATAAGATCAATATGAACTCTTTTATTATTTTTATTCTTTCTATTTTCTCAAGATCATAGCAAGATAGTAAAGCCCTTGACTCAACACTAATTTTTATTATAGATAGCTCATGGACTCGATTACATAAAGGGATCACAAGGCAGAACTCAAAACTAATTCATACCAAAACTTCAATCTACTAGATCAAGATATTACTAAAAGGATCAAACTAAGTAAAACAGTAAAGATAGGAGTGTGATGGTGATACGATACCGGGGCACCTCCCCCAATCTTGGCAGTTGCCAAGGGGAGTGCCTGTCGTGGTTCTAAGTCTGACAGTAGAATGGGGGTAGGTATGGAGAGGCAAGATCCTAGCTATGGAGTAGTTGTATACGCAGGGGATTTACGAGTTCAGGCCCTTCTCGGAGGAAGTAACGGCCCTACGTCTCGGAGCCCGGAGGCGGTTGACTGGATTATATGAGTATGAGTTACAGGGGTGCGAACCCTTTACACTGAGGAGGGGGGTGGCTTATATAGAGTTCGCCTGACTCCTCCGGCCCTCAGTTATGCAGGGTTTAAAGTACATTAAGGCAGGGAGTTACTGGTAATGCCCACATAAAGTGCCATGAAGACTATTAAAGCTACTTAATGACAGGCTGTTGCGTGCTGAATGACTTTAGGTCTCCTGGTTGTCGAGTGGTTAGCTTCATGGTTGAGTGGCTATCTTCATCGTCGAGTGTCCTTGAGTTCGTCGAGTGGAGTCCCTCTTGGTCGACTGGAAGGTAGCTTCTTCTAAGGATGTCCTTGGGTAGGGTATCCTGGATAGGTTCGTGACCCTACCCTAGGTACATGACTTCATCATTAGCCCCCGAATGGATCGAGGTTTGAGTGAGGAAGGAGTTGATAATTTTGTCCGACCTATTTCCCGTGTTCCGAGTATGTCGTATTCTGGATCAATGACTTTTAGCGATGGCATCAACTTTTCTTTCAGTCCCCTTGATCCATTCTTTTCCTCTGTCGAGTGAACTTTTGAACATGGTGAACTTCCGAGCGACGGATCGCAGGAAATCTACCGTCTGACAGGTTGATCTGCTGTTAGCGGATTTTGCGGGATCCAAATTTTGGGAAGCACGCGAAGCAGGGCGGACCGCGGTACTCAGATGAGATAAGGCATAGACGCCTCAATTTCCACGCCACCTTTTTCGCCATGTATCACGTGCGCGCGACTGTTTCGGAATTTGATAGGTCCGCCCGGGCCTACTTGTCAGCCACTCGGAAGTGTCCTTATATAATGCGCCGGGTGAGGGTTTTGAACAGTGCCTCCCCATTCCCCTTTCCTCCTTCTTCATCTCCGCCTACCGTGCCCACTTTTGCCTCCGCCCATCCACTCCTCGCGCGCTTCGCCGGTGACGATGGTGAAGGATAAGACGGCGGCCTTGGAGCGAGCGAAGAAGGCAACGGCATCGGCGAAAGCGAAGGGAAGAGCCACCAGTCGGGGTGGATCTTTGTCGAGGTCTCGCCCGCCGCAAGGTTGGGTCCAAGGGGACTGGATCCGCTCGACCATCACCCAGGCGGATCTCAATGACCTGGCCAATGAGGGGCTAATCCCTCATGGGTCAGCAAGGCTTCCGGGGACCGAGTGGCAACCGCAGCCACTGGAGGGTGAGTACGTTCTCCTTGCCACTCATGTAGATCGTGGATTCTCTTTGCCGCCGAGTCTTTTCTTCCGAGGGTTTCTGAACTTCTTTGGGGCGCAACTCCACCATTTTACTCCCAATTCCATCGCCTACCTCGCCGCCTTTGTGTCTCTGTGCAAAAACTTCCTGGGTTGTCGACCGCACTGGGGCCTCTTCAAGCACATATTCACTTGTCGCTCTCAGACAGTGAAAAAGGTGAGTCCGGATGACGATAGGACTAAGGTAATCCAGATGTGCGGGGGTCTTGGAATCCAAATGAGGAGTAAGAGCGCTTTTCCGGCCATGACCCTTCCCGAGTCGGTTAGAGGGTGGTAGTCGACCTGGTTCTACTGCCAAGACGAGTCGACGCCGGGGCAGTCCACTGGTCTCCCTCCGTTCTCCATGGACCGAGTGAACAAGCCGTCTTCTCTGAAGGTGCTTCCGGAGGAGAAGGCTCAGGTAAAAATGTTGGTGGAGCGTGTAGTCCAGCTCATTCGGGACAGAGTGACCGGCATGGACCTTCTGGAGGTTTTCCTTCGACGGTGTATTCAGCTGCTCCAATACCGAGGCCACCCGATGTGGCTGTACTGCGGCACCGAAGATACCACTCGGCTCCATCCAGAGGCGGTCGACGACACCATGCTGGAGAGGTGGATGGCAGCCATCACAGGGAATAAGAATAACCCTCGAGGGGCTAGGAGGATTCCACCACTCGACCATACCTACACACCGGACACGGTATGACCAGTTATCCTCGGTTGTAATCTTGCTTTATTCATTCTGCTTCACTGCAAATTGGTTGATTGACCTTTGTCTTGTTTCGTTGTCTGTCAGGCCACCACTGAGTTGTACTCGATGCCCAATGGAGCGCAAGCGCCGACTGAGGAGGAGGAAGGAAGTGGGGGAGAAAGCCAGGAGGAGTGGGATTTGGATGCTGATGACGATGATGAAGATGGTGACTCTGATGAGGAGGAAGAGGAGGAGGAGGTGGAGGAGGAAGTTGCACCTCCTCGTTCGGAAAGACGCTCGAAGCTTGTCCATGATCCAGCAACCGAGCGTGGTAAGGGGGTCGCGTCCGTCGCGCAGTCGACCAAGCATCCTCAGACGACTTCTCCGGCACCGACTGAAAAAGCTCCGAAGCAATCTCGAGTGGCGCCGTCGAAGCCGACGAAGGTCTTGCCGAAGATGAAGATGGCGATCCCCACTATCTCAGGGTAATAGTGTAGCTTGAGTTTTTTCGTTTCACATGAATTTATTCTTGGCCAATTCGTGAGCTGACCGATTGACTTCTGGAGCTGTAGTGCTGCTACTTCTGATACCTCGGCCAGGGCTGAGGATCACGAGATGGAAGATGCTGTCACTTCAAGACCTGGTATGACCTTTGTAGTTCTGTCTTCAGTCGGTTGGTTCTTTGTCTTTAATTTTGACTCTTTTTTGCAGCTCCATCTAACGTCGTTATTGACCTTCCCGACGACGATGACGAGGAACCACTGAGGTAGAGGAGGAACAGGAAAGCGTCTGCTGGCAAGGAGACTCAGGACGTGCCAGCACCCGAGACGTTGGTCGTAGAAGGGGACAACGTCACTCGGCCTACCGTATCTTTTGCGGTGCCGTTGACGAGTGCTCGCCCTCCGTCGTCGAGTGCTACTCAGCCTTCACTTTTCTCGACCCACCACGTTCCAGAAGACCAAGCCAGTGCTGCTAAAGAAGCAACACGCCAGGCAGGGATCATGATGGAGCAAGTGAAGGCAATCCAAGACGCCAGTCAGGCGGCTTATGACGCCAGTTCAGCTCTTTAGAGCAATGTTCAGGTCAGTCGACCACCGCCTGTTCTGTTAGGATATGATATCTTAAAATCCTTCTTTCTGAAAATTTTAGTATTCGTCGTACACCCACTGAGTGTGTTGTCTGACATTCCGAATTAGTGGGGGCACGATGAGTGCACCCACTGGGTGTAGTCCCCAAGGCTATGGTCGACTGCTGGCAGTCGACCATAGTCTTTATGTCTTAAGTTTTTCCTTTATTCGGTCAGGTCGAATGGATTGAGAAATCGGTGGGGGCACGCTGAGTGCACCCACTGGGTGTAGTCCCCGAGACTATGGTCGACTGCTGGCAGTCGACGACAGTCTGAAGATAACCTCTCTCTCTCTCTCTCTTTTTTTGCTACTTGTTGGTCGGCTGATCGACTCTAATTGATAGAACTAGTGGGGGCACGCTGAGTGCACCCACTGGGTGTAGTCCCCGAGACTATGGTCGAACGTTTATATTTGGCTGTAGTCTTAGAAATGATATGATTTTTCCTTAGTCACTCGGAAGTGAACTGTCTTTGACATTTATCGATTTGTTCTTCGCAGAAATCTTGCGAGCTTGCAGCTCGTTACACTGAGTTGGAGAAAAAGCAAATCCAGCTTGAGCTTGATCTGAATCTGGTCCAGGAGAACTTCACGAAGTCGAAGGAGGATGCATAAGGTATGTTTGGTGAGAACCTCTACGACTGCTTTTGCTCTCTTGTCCGTTTCAGATTCTGATCTCACTGTGACTTTGCAGACAAACTGAGGGATGCTCTGAAGAAAAAAGACCTTAACTTGGCTGAGATGCAGAAAGCGGCTTTAGAGAAGACCAAGCTCGCAGATGAGAAGCTGGCTTCAATCACCAAGCTTGAAGAAGAAAATACCAATCTGAAAGCTGCTCTTGATGCGGCCAACAAGGAGGTTAGTCGACTAAAGAGTGACAAGATTGCCTTGAGTGACAAGGCCAGTGAGTTGGTGGGAAAGAAGAATGATCTAGAGGCTTATCTAGGAGGACTCGCCAAAAAGCTATTCCTCATGCTTGAAGGTAATGTTTTGTATCAAATAGGCATTTTAACTATGATCTCTCCATCCGACTGCTGTCTTGACTCTGGGGTTGTGCTCGCAGAGTTCTGCCAGAACTTTGAAGAGGAAAATGGTCGACTGGAAACAAACCTGGATCCCATCAACTCTCCTGTGAAGGATGAAGTCGCCATGAATGTGTTTCGACTCGAATCTCGCATTGCTGCCATAGTGGACTATCTTGCAAGGCTGAAGGTTGCAACTTCCCATACCGACACAACACTTTGGCCAACAGAGACGCTTCAGAATGACCTCAAGTCTCTGATGACTCGACTGAACAAGGTTCCAAGTCGAGTGCAAGAATGGAAGAAGTCTTCTGCCAGATGTGGCGTGGATGTTGCCCTATCTCTGGTCCGTGTTCACTGCAAGGAGGCGCGAGAGGACAAGCAGGCAGCCCTTAAGGTGGCTAATACCAAGAAATATGATTTCCGATCTTTCATGGAGACCTTCATCGCTGCTGCCACTCGAATTGCAGACGGAATCGACCTGGACGAATTTGTTGCGCCTTCCAGCCCTCCGCAGGAGGGGTAAAAAACTTCTATGCTTGATACTTTAAATTTGCCTCGGTATGCCGAGTGAATTTTGTAACCGATAAACCTTAACGGGCTTAGCGCCTGAGCGCTTTCGATTCCGTTGGATGTCATCTGAACTTGGATTCGACGTTGAATATGTTTGCATTTGGTTTGAGGTGTCTTTTGCAGGCTAGGGAGAAACGCTTGTTGCAATCGACTTGTTCCTCAATACACTTAGGCGAGCACTGGGCTGCAGCTAAGCCTCCGAGTGGGAGGTCTGCTCTTCACTCGCCAGGATTTTCAAAAACTTAGGCGAGCACAGGGCTGCAGCTAAGCCCCCGAGTGGGAGGTCTGCTCTCCACTCGGTAGGATTTTCAAAAACTTAGGCGAGCACAGGGCTGCAGCTAAGCCCCCGAGTGGGAGGTTTGCTCTCCACTCGGTAGGATTTTCAAAAACTTAGGCGAGCATTGGGCTGCAGCTAAGCCCCCGAGTGGGAGGTTTACTCTCCACTCGGTAGGATTTTCAAAAACTTAGGCGAGCACTGGGCTGCAGCTAAGCCTCCGAGTGGGAGGTCTGATCTCCACTCGATAGGATTTTCAAGGCGTACCTCTGGAGAAGGAAGTAACAGTCGACCTATACCTCGTCCTCCTTGCAGAGCGTACGTTGTATATGTGGCGTAGCTCGGAAGGAGAGGGTAGCAGTCGACCTGCACCTCGTCTTCCTTGCAGAGCGCATGTTGTATTTGTGGCGTAGCTCGGAAGGAGAGGGTAGCAGTCGACCTGCACCTCGTCCTCCTTGCAGAGCGCATGTTGTATTTGTGGCGTAGCTCGGAAGGAGAGGGTAGCAGTCGACCTGCACCTCGTCCTCCTTGCAGAGCGCATGTTGTATTTGTGGCGTAGCTCAGAAGGAGAGGGTAGCAGTCGACCTGCACCTCGTCCTCCTTGCAGAGCGCACATTGTATTTGTGCTTAGGCGAGCGAAATGCTGCAGCTAAGCCTCCGAGTGGAAGGCTGGCTTACCACTCGGTAGGATTTTGTTTAACTTAGGCGAGCACTTGGACTGCAGCTAAGCCTCTGAGTGGAAGGCTGGCTTACCACTCGGTAGGATTTTGTTTAACTTAGGCGAGTACTTGGACTGCAGCTAAGCCTCCAAGTGGAAGGCTAGCTTACCACTCGGTAGGATTTTGTTTAACTTAGGCGAGTACTTGGACTACAGCTAAGCCTCCGAGTGGAAGGCTGGCTTACCACTCGGTAGGATTTTATTTAACTTAGGCGAGTACTTGGACTGCAGCTAAGCCTCCGAGTGGAAGGCTG
Organism: Triticum aestivum; assembly: GCF_018294505.1. NCBI lineage: Eukaryota > Viridiplantae > Streptophyta > Magnoliopsida > Poales > Poaceae > Triticum > Triticum aestivum. The sequence continues at coordinate 653,469,132 of NC_057807.1, read as the reverse complement.
GTTACCACTCGGTAGGATTTTGTTTAACTTAGGCGAGTACTTGGACTGCAGCTAAGCCTCCGAGTGGAAGGCTGGCTTACCACTCGGTAGGATTTTGTTTAACTTAGGTGAAACGGATTTTGCAGCTAAGCCCCCGAGTGGGAGGCTGGCTCACCACTCGGTTAGGATTTTTTTTACACACTTAGGCGAATCGGATTCGCAGCCAAGCCACCCACTGGGGGACTGCTTTATGTGGACAAAAGTAATGACAATTACTGGAAAAATTATAAGGCTCTTGTCTTTGATAAATAAACTATAGAAGTACTTTTATTACAATCCATCCGAGTGAATACTTAAGTATAAAAGGGGCGGAGAAGCTCCACGTTCCAAGCTCGGGGCTCATCGATCTGATGCTCGACATTGTAAAGACGGTATGCTCCATTGTGGAGAACTTTGGTGACGATGAAGGGGCCTTCCCAAGAAGGAGCAAGCTTGTGTGGTTTCTGCTGATCCACTCGGAGAACCAGATCTCCTTCCTGGAAGGCTCGACTCCTTACGTTTTTGGCGTGGAAGCGACGCAGGTCTTGTTGGTAAATGGTCGATCAGATCAAAGCCATCTCCCTTTCTTCCTCCAGAAGGTCGACCGCGTCCTGCCGGGCTTGTTCTGCTTCAGACTCGATGTACAGTTCGACTCGAGGAGCGTTGTGAAGTAGGTCGCTTGGCAAGACCGCTTCAGCTCCGTAGACCAAGAAGAACAGAGTTCTCCCAGTCGACCAGTTAGGCGTGGTACTTAACCCCCAAAGAAAAGACGGAAGCTCGTCGACCCATGCACCAGCCGCATGCTTGAGATCACGCATCAAACGGGGTTTCAACCCTTTGAGAATCAAGCCGTTGGCTCGTTCTGCCTGTCCATTCGACTGAGGATGGGCGACTGAAGCGTAGTCGACTCGTGTGCCTTGAGATGTGCAGAAAGCTCTGAATTCTTCGGAATCGAAGTTTGACCCGTTGTCAGTGATGATGCTATGCGGGACTCCATATCTGAATATCAATTCTCTGATGAAGCTGACAGCAGTACCGACATCAAGGTTCTTGATGGGTTTGGCCTCAATCCACTTGGTGAACTTTTCGACTGCTACCAGCACATGGGTGAAACCGCTTCTGCCTGTTCTCAAAGGGCCAACCATATCCATCCCCCATACTGCGAAGGGCCAGACGAGTGGTATGGTCTTTAAAGCTGAGGCGGGCTTGTGTGACATATTGGAGTAAAATTGACATCCATCACACTTGTTGACCATCTCCTTTGCTATTTCATTTGCTCTCGGCCAGTAAAATACGGCTTGGTATGCTTTGGCCACGATGGTCCGAGAGGACGCATGATGGCCGCAGGTCCCCGAGTGGATGTCGTCAAGGATTATTCGACCTTCTTCTGGCGTTATGCATTTCTGACCAACTCCAGTCGCGCTTTCTCTGTACAGTTGTCCCCTTATCACGGTAAAGGCTTTAGATCGGCGGACGATCTGTCGAGCCTCTTCTTCGTCCTCTGGGAGTTCTTTCCTTAAGATATACGCGATATACGGTACTGTCCAATCAGGAGTGATCACCAATGCTTCCATGATCAGGTCGACCACCGCTGGAATTTCAACTTCAGTCGGATCCGTGACACTCTTAGGCTGCGGAGCTTCTTCGGTAAAAGGATCTTCTGTGACTGATGGAGTATGGATATGCTCCAAGAACACATCACTGGGAATGGCTTCTCTCTTAGACCCTATCTTCGCCAAATCATCAGCCGCTTGATTTTTTAGTCGGGGTATATGGTGGAGCTCTAACCCTTCGAATTTCTTTTCAAGCTTCCTCACTGCATTGCAGTATCCAGTCATGGTTGGGCTTCTAACGTCCCACTCCTTCATCACATGATTGAATACCAAATCTGAGTCGCCATAAACCATGAGGCGACGGATGCCGAGTGAAATGGCCATGCGCAACCCATACAAAAGTGCTTCATACTCTGCTTCATTATTCGAGGAATCAAAGTGGATCTGGAGCACATATCTGAGCTTATCTCCTCGGGGGGAAACCAAAACTACCCCAGCACCGGAACCATTTAACATCTTAGAGCCATCAAAGAACACGGTCCAATGTTCCGAGTGAACTTGAGTCGGCTGCTGTTGTTCAATCCACTCGGCAAGGAAATCTGCTATAGCCTGGGACTTAATGGCTTTCTTTGCCTCAAATTTGATATCAAGGGGAAGGAGTTCAATCGCCCATTTAGCCACTCGACCAGTTGCATCTCTGTTGTGCAGAATATCTGACAGTGGTGCGTCGCTGACGACTGTAATGTCATGATCAGAGAAATAATGAGCAACCTTCTTCATGGTCATGTAGATCCCATATACGAGCTTCTGATAATTAGGATATCTTTGCTTCGATGGAGTCAAACCTTCAGAGAGATAATACACTGGGCGCTAAACTTTGAAGGTTTTCCCTTCTTCTTCCCGCTCGACCGTAAGTACTGTGCTGACGACCTGTCCTATGGCTGCAATATAAAGCAACAGAGGCTCTTTGCTGATTGGAGCAGCAAGCACCGGCTGGGTGGAGAGCAGAGCTTTTAGCTCGGCAAACGCTGCATCAGCTTCTGGAGTCCACTCGAACTTGTCTGCCTTCTTCATCAGTCGGTAAAGAGGTAATGCCTTTTCACCGAGGCGAGAGATGAATCGACTTAACGCGGCCAAGCATCCAGTAAGCTTCTGGACATCGTGCACACGCACAAGGCGTTTCATTCGGAGTATGGTGCCAACTTTTTCTGGGTTAGCATCGATTCCTCGTTCTAAAACGAGAAAACCGAGTAACTTTCGGCCAGGTACTCCAAATGTGCACTTTGATGGATTAAGCTTGATATCATACCTCCTGAGATTGGCAAATGTTTCAGCGAGGTCAGTCAACAGGTCGGAACCCTTTCGTGACTTGACCATGATATCATCCATGTATGCTTCAACATTCCGACTGATTTGGGTGAGTAAACATTTTTGAATCATCCTCATGAACGTGGCTCCGGCATTCTTGAGACCGAATGGCATGGTGATATAGCAGAAGCACCCGAATGGAGTGATAAAATCTGTTTTGATCTCGTCAGGTCCATACAGACGGATCTGATGGTACCCGGAATAGGCGTCTAAAAAGACAATCTCTCGCATCCCGCAGTCGAGTCGACAATTTGGTTGATGCGAGGGAGAGGAAAATGATCTTTCGGGCAGGCCCGATTGATATGTTTGAAATCAATGCACATGCGAAGTGAGTTGTCCTTCTTGGGGACCATGACGACATTGGAGAGCCACTCGGAGTGGTATATCTCTCGGATAAACTCTGCTGCAAGGAGTCGAGCCACCTCCTCGCCAATGGCTTTTTTCTTCTGAACGGCGGACCGTCGAAGATGTTCTTTGACAGGTTTCGCTTTTGAGTCGACTCTAAGGCGATGCTCAGCCAGCCCCCTGGGAACACCCGGCATGTCAGCTGGCTTCCATGCAAAGATGTCCCAGTTCTCACGGAGGAACTGGATGAGCGCTTCTTCCTATTTAGAGTCGAGTGTTGTGGAAATATGGGTCGGAGCTGCGTTGGGGTCAGTCGGGTGAATATGAACGGGCTTCGTCTCCCCAGACGACTGGAACGCTGACTCTGTGGCGGGCTTCTTGGTCCGCAACAAATCACTCGGATCTGCATTTTTCTTGTATCCCTCCAGCTCTACCACTGTTATCTGGGCATCCGCAATCTTCGAGCCTTTCTGGAAAGACTCTTCTGCTTTCTTCCGGTTGCCAGTGATAGTGATCACACCTTTGGGGCCAGATATCTTTAATTTGAGGTACACATAACATGGTCGAGCCATGAACCGGGCATAGGCTGGTCTCCCCAAAATAGCGTGGTAAGCGCTCTGGAAATCCACGACTTCAAATGTCAGCTTCTCTTTGCGGAAATGCTTAGAGTCGCCGAACAATACATCTAGAGCTATTTGGCCGAGTTACTCAGCCTTCTTTCTAGGAATGACTCCGTGAAAACTCATGTTGCTAGAGCTGAGCCTGGACATCGGAATGCCCATTCCCTTTAGCGTCTCTGCATACAGTATATTCAACCCACTGCCGCCATCCATCAGTACCTTAGTCAGTCGAGTGCCTTCGACGACTGGGTCGACCACCAAAGCTTGCCTCCCAAGGGTGGCTATGTGAGTCGGGTGATCGGACTAGTCGAACGTAATGGGAGTTTGGGACCACCTTAGATAACTTGGTGTCGCCGGGGCGACCATATTTACCTCACGGTTGATAACTTTCAATCGACTTTTGCTCTCCACATCAGCAAAAATCATCAGGGGGGAATTGACATGAGGGTACCCTCCATCACTGTCCTCCTTGTCCTCGGCCTTGTCCGACTCCTTCTCTTTGTCCTTGGGCTGTTTTCCTTGACACTGCTGGATTAAAAGCCGGCACTGGCGAGTGGTATGTTTTGCGTAGATGAAGTTACCCTCTTCGTCTTTCTTCGTGTGGATGTGACACGGCAGATCCATCACGTCATTTCCTTCCTTATCCTTTACCTTCTTGGGGTTCCAAGATCCTTTGGGCTTCCCTTTGAATTTGCCCTGAGTCACGGCTAGAGCCTCTCTAGGAGCAGCTGGCTCGGCCTTCCGCTTCTGCTTCCGATTGGAGTTTCCTTTTTCCGACTGACTCGGCTTATACTTGCCACTCTGGAGCCTGTCCTCTTCTTCACCGTTAGCGTATTTGGTGGCAATCTCCATCATTCGACTCAGGGTCATATCCCCGGTTCGACCAAACTTCAGGCTCAACTCTCTGTTCTTGACACCATCCTTGAAGGCACAGACCGCTTGATGATCAGACACATTCTCCACGGTATGATGCAAAGTGATCCATCTCTGGATGTAATCTCTCAGTGTTTCATTCGACTTTTGTACGCAGACTTGCAGCTCTGTCAATCCGGCCGGTCGCTTGCAAGTTCCCTCGAACGTCCTGACAAACACTCGGGAAAGATCTTCCCAAGTGTAAATGTTGCTAGGAGCTAACTGATTCAACCACGCCCTGGCTGAACCCTCTAACATGAGTGGTAAATGCTTCATGGCCACCTCATCATTACCGCCGCCAATCTGTACCGCCACTCGGTAGTCTTCAAGCCAAGTCTCAGGCTTGGACTCTCCGGTGAACTTACTTACCCCAGTCGCCAACCTAAAGTTGGGGGGTATCACTGTGGCTCTGATGGCTCTGCTAAAGCATTCTGGACCTGAAACATGGACTCGGCTGCTAGTGGGCGCATCTCTGTCATGGCCACCTCTATGAGCTCTGTTCCGATCGACCAAACCTTGCACGATGATGGATCTCGCGTCAAAGCCTGGTTCCCTGGGGTCGACCGGAGCTCTCCGCCCAACACTGAGCTGGCGCCTGTCATCTTGCTGCCGATGGGCGTTAGACCCACCTCTCGGGGGAGGAGTGGGCACTCGACGCCTATCATCACGATCAAATCGGTCATCATACTGGTCCCGCCGGCCTTCACGTCTCTCGCGCCTCGGAGGCGACCTTGGGCTATGAGCCGACTGAACTGTATTCGCAACGACGGATCGACTGTGAATCCTGTTGCGCGACTGTGACACAGCTGAATTCTGATCTCCTGCTGCTCGGAGCAAATCCCTAATCTGCATCAATCCTCTGCCAGCCTCCGACTGAGAGGGCTGAATTGACTCCGCTATACGGGCTGCAGCTGCTAAATTCTGAATCGGGGTTCGATATACCTGAGTCGGTTGCGGAAAGAGCTGACGCCGACTGGAGTCGGGTACTCGTTGCCGTGCATGCTCGTCGAGTGCTCGCTGGAGGTTCTCCAGTCGAGTGCGTTTAGCCAAGTTGGCCAAATGCGCCTCTTCCAAGGCACGAGCCTCGGGAGTTTCCCCTGCGATAGGAGTATGCAGGGCATCCATGTTCCGGCGGCGAAGATCTTCTCTTTGCTGAGAAGTGAGTGGTTCGGGTTGATATTCCTCGTGGGCTTGAGCGGGGTCACCTCCATCGTCCATCCCGTCGATGCGGGGGAAGCCGGGAGGGCTACGAGGCCCATTGACCATCAGGACCTCCGCCGCTGGATCACTGGTGTCGCACTCGGATGCAGTCTCTACGGAGCCAGTCGACAGATCGAACAGGCCATAGAGAGATTCGTCGGGCTCAATTGCCGCGACTTGGGTGGTGGCCGATTGGCCAGCTACTGCGTGTCGCACCCACCATTGAAGTCTCGACCGACTGGAGCGCTTGCGCTGGCGGGAGACAGGGAGGGAGAACGACACAGGTGTCGACCGGTACGGAGTCGACGGCTGCCGCAGCAGGACACCGCGGACACACGCCCGAAAATGCGTCGCACCGCGGACGGGGAGCGCGTTGATGTCGAGTGGTGCCTCCTGGAGCCAAGTGGAGTCGTCGGCAATGAAAGCGAGCGCACCAAGACGGATCTCGCGGCCCTCGACCAGAACTCCGCCAGAAACCGTGATGAAGGCGATCGGACAAATTGCAACTTCTCCAAAAAGTCACTAAGACACCTGCCCCACGGTGGGCGCCAACTATCGTGGTTCTAAGTCTGACAGTAGAATGGGGGGTAGGTATGGAGAGGCAAGATCCTAGCTATGGAGTAGTTGTATACACAGGGGATTTACGAGTTCAGGCCCTTCTCGGAGGAAGTAACAGCCCTACGTCTCGGAGCCCGGAGGCGGTCGACTGGATTATATGAGTATGAGTTACAGGGCTGCAAACCCTTTACACTGAGGAGGGGGGTGGCTTATATAGAGTTCGCCTGACTCCTCCGGCCCTGAGTTATGCAGGGTTTAAAGTACATTAAGGTAGAGAGTTACTGGTAACGCCCACATAAAGTGCCATGAAGACTATTAAAGCTACTTAATGACAGGCCATTGCGTGCTGAATGACTTTAGGTCTCCTGGTTGTCGAGTGGTTAGCTTCATGGTCGAGTGGATACCTTCATCGTCGAGTGTCCTTGAGTTCGTCGAGTGGAGTCCCTCTTGGTCGACTGGAAGGTAGCTTCTTCTAAGGATGTCCTTGGGTAGGGTATCCTGGATAGGTTCGTGACCCTACCCTAGGTACATGACTTCATCAGTGCCCATACCCATGTGATTATGTCCTCGGAGGTGATGAAGGCGGTGATGATGATGGTGGATAATCGCACATTGAGCGTAAAAGCTCCTCCAATTTGTGGATAATGCCCTTGAGTGCGATGATATGATCCTTCAATAAAATATTCTCCTATGTGAGATGCTTGTTTTTTATACGAGCTAACTCAATCATCTTGAAAGCTTCAATATCAGTTGGGGTAAAGAGGTTAGGTAAAGGTTGAGGGATGTTTTCTTCTTTCGCCGCCGGAGCTTGATCCTCCATGTCCTTCTTGATCCCTTCATCCTTGTTGATCTCCTCCGGTTCTTCTCTTTTCAGCTCTATCTTCAATAGCCAAGCATCCTTGTCTTCATTGTTGGAGGAGGCTGGCGTCATGATGCTCTAGATCTGTCAGAAAAACAACTCGAAACAAAGACAGAAGATTTTTGTGTGATACGGTGGTCAAAACCTTCGGAAGATTATATAATGAATTTTTTTACCGACCAAAATACGTAATGTGCAAGAAAATGGAGTCCGGGAGGCACACGAGGTGCCCACGAGACAGGGGGGCGCGCCCTCCACCCTCGTGGAGGCCTCGTGTCCTTCCCGGATTACTTCTTTCTTTCCGAAATTCTTAAATACTCCAAAACTGAGAGAAATTGCCATTAGAATTGTTTTGGAGTCGGTTTACTTACCGTACCACATACCTATTCCTTTTCAGAGTCTGAAACGTTCTGGAAAGTGTCCCTTATGTATTCCTTCGGGGTTATGGTCTCAATAATATTAGTTTCAACATTGATAGGGTTACCTAAGATATAATGTTCGATTCTTTGACCGTTCACCATCCTCGGACTTGTGCCTTCGAAGTTGTTGATTTTTATGGCACCAGAACGATAGACCTCCTCGATAACGTAGGGACCTTCCCATTTAGAGAGAAGTTTTCCTGCAAAAAAATCTTAAACGAGTGTTGAATAGCAACACATAATCACCTACGTTGAACTCACGCTTTTGTATTCTTTTGTCATGCCATCTTTTAACTTTTTCTTTAAACAACTTGGCATTTTCATAGGCTTGGGTTCTCCATTCATCAAGTGAGCTAATATCAAATAACCTCTTCTCACCGGCAAGTTTGAAGTCATAGTTGAGCTCTTTAATAGCCCAATATGCTTTATGTTCAAGTTCAAGAGGTAAGTGACATGGTTTTCCATAAACCATCTTATACGGAGACATACCCATAGGATTTTTATATGCGGTTCTATAGGCCCATAATGCATCATCAAGTTTCTTGGACCAATTCTTTCTAGACCTATTACAGTCTTTTGCAAAATTAATTTGAGCTCTCTATTGCTCAACTCTACTTGACCACTAGACTGTGGGTGATAAGGAGATGCAATTCTATGATTAACATCATACTTAGCAAGCATTTTACGGAAAGCACCATGAATAAAATGTGAACCACCATCAGTCATGATATATCTAGGGACTCCAAACTTTGGAAAAACAACTTCTTTAAGCATCTTAATAGAGGTGTTATAATCAGCACTACTAGTTGGAATAGCTTCTACCCACTTAGTAACGTAATCAACAACAACTAAAATATGTGTATATCCATTAGAGGCAGGAAAAGGTCCCATATAATCAAAGCCCCAAACATCAAATGGTTCAATAACAAGAGAATAATTCATAGGCATTTCTTGACCTCTACTAATATTACCAATTCTTTGACATTCAGCACAAGACAAGACAAACTTACGAGCATCTTTGAAGAGAGTAGGCCAATAAAAACCGGATTGCAATACCTTATGTGCAGTTATGTCTCCAGCGTGGTGTCCTCCATATGGTTCGGAGTGGCACTTGCATAGGATCTGTTCCTGTTCATGCTCAGGTACACAACTTCTAATAACACCATCTACTCCTTTATAAAAGTGTGGGTCATCCCAGAAGTAATGTCTTAAATCATAAAAGAACTTTTTCTTTTGCTGGTATGTGAAACTAGGTGGTATAAATTTAGCAACAATGTAATTAGCATAATCAGCATACCAAGGAGCAGTACGAGAAGCATTAATGACCACTAATTGTTCATCAGGAAAGCTATCATCAATAGGTAGTGGGTCATCAAGAACATTCTCTAGCCTAGACAAGTTGTCTGCAATGGGGTTCTCAGCTCCCTTTCTATCAATAATATGCAAATCAAATTCTTGAAGCAAGAGAACCCATCTAATAAGTCTAGGTTTAGCATATTTCTTTTCCATAAGATATTTAATAGCAGCATGATCAGTGTGAATAGTAACTTTAGAATCAACAATGTAAGGTTTGAACTTATCACAAGAAAATACAACTGCCAAGAATTCTTTTTCAGTAGTAGCATAATTTCTCTGGGCAGTATCAAGAGTCTTACTAGAATATTGAATAACATTTAATTTCTTATCAACTCGCTGCCCTAGGACAGCACCTACAACATAATCACTAGCATCACACATAATTTCAAAGGGTAAATTCCAATCAGGTGGTTGAACAATAGGTGCAGTGATCAAAGCTTTCTTATGTATTTCAAATGCTTCTACACAATCATCATCAAAGACAAAAGGAATATCTTTTTGCAATAAAATTAGTCAGAGGCCTAGAGATTTTAGAAAAGTCCTTAATGAACCTCCTATAAAAACCGGCATGACCAAGGAAACTTCTTATACCTTTAATGTCCTTGGGACATGGCATCTTTTCAATAGCATCAACTTTAGCTTTGTCAACTTCAATACCTCTTTTAGAAATTTTATGCCCCAAGACAATGCCTTCATTAACCATAAAGTGGCCCTTTTCCCAATTTAGGACGAGACTAGTGTCTTCACATCTCTACAAAACTCGATCAAGGCTGCTCAAGCAATCATCAAAAGAGGATCCATAAATAGAGAATTCATCCATGAATACCTCACAAATCTTTTCACAAAAGTCAGAGAATATAGCCATCATGCATCTTTGAAAGGTAGCAGGCGCATTACATAAATCAAAAGGCATACGTCTATAAGCAAAAGTACTGAAAGGGCAAGTAAAAGTAGTTTTTGATTGATCTTCCGCTGACACATGTATTTGAGAGAAACCAAAATAACCATCTAGAAAGCAGAAATGTGTATGTTTGGATAGTCTTTATAGCATTTGATCAATAAAAGGTAAAGGGTAATGATCCTTCTTAGTAGCTTTATTTAATTTACGGAAATCAATTACCATCCTATAACCTGTAAGAATTATTTGCGGAATCAATTCATCTTTATCATTAGGAACAACAGTAATACCTCCTTTCTTAGGAACACAATGGACAGGACTTACCCAATCACTATCAGCAACGGGATAAATTATACTTGCCTCAAGGAGCTTTAGTATCTCCTTTCTTACCACTTCTTTCATCTTAGGATTTAATCATTGTTGATGATCTCTAACTGGTTTGGAACCTTCGTCCAATTTAATTTTATGTTGGCATAGAGTGGTACTAATGCCCTTAAGATCATCCATAGTATATCCAATAGCAACACAATGCTTTTTCAGAGTTTTCAATAATATTTCCTCTTCTTGCTCTGAAAGGTTAGCACTAATAATAACAGGACATATCTTCTTTTCATCAAGATAAGCATATTTAAGATTATCAGGTAATGGTTGTAGCTCAAACACGGGATCACCCTTGGGTGGAGGAGGATCCCCTAGGATTTTAACACGCAAATTGTGTTTCAAAATAGGACCCTGTTGAAGGAATACTTTATCTATTTCCCTTCTTTCATTCATAAACATATCATTTTCATGGTCTAGCAAATATTGTTCTAATGGATCAATAGGAGGCACGGCAATAGAAGCAAGACCAATAATTTCATCCTTACTAGACAAATCTTTATCACGGGGTTGTCTACGAAATTTAGCAAAATTAAACTCATGATTCATATCATCCAAGCCAATCGTGACAACATCCTTTTCGCAACCGATCCTAGCATGAACAGTATTCAAGAAGGGTCTACCAAATATAATGGGACAAAACTCATCTTGTGGGGAACCCAGAACAACGAAATCAGCAGGGTATTTAACTTCCCCACACAAGACTTCAACATCTCTAACAATCCCAACTGGTGAAATGGTATCTCTATTGGCAAGCTTAATTGTAACATCTATTTCTTCTATCTCAGCAGGTGCAATATCATGCATAATTTCTTTATATAAGGAATGGGGTATTGCACTAGCACTAGCACCCATATCACATAAGCCATGATAACAATGATCTTCTATTTTAATAGAAATAACAGGCATGCCTACAACAGGTCTATGTATTTTAGCATCTGGTTTAACAATATTAGTAGTTTCACCATAGAAGTAAATAACATGCCCATCTATATTATCATCCAAGAGATCTTTAACCATAGAAATACTAGGTTCAACTTTAATTTGCTCAGGAGGTGTATATGTTCTAGTATTACTCTTATGAATAACAGTTTAAGCTTTAGCATGATCCTTCATTCTAACAGGAAAAAGTGGTTTCTCAACATAAGTAGTAGGAACAATAGGATCATTATAAGTGATAGTCTTTTCTTCAACTGTATTAGGTGCAACTACTTTAACTTCAACAAGAGGATTATATTTAAACCACTTCTCCTTAGGGAGATCAACGTGAGCAGCAAAAGATTCATAAAAGGAAGCTACTATTTCAGAGTCAAGTCCATATTTAGCGCTAAATCCACAAAAAGCATCGGTATCCATAAAAGATTTAACACAATCAAACTTAGGTGTTATACCTGACTCCTTACCATCGTCAGAACCCCAATATTCAGAGTTGTGTTTAATTCTTTCCAATAAGTCCCACTTGGATTCAGTAGTCTTCAGCATATAAGAACCAGCACAAGAAGTATCGAGCATGGTGAGTGTTGGGGAACGTAGTAATTTCAAAAAAAATTCCTACGCACATGCAAGATCATGGTGATGCATAGCAACGAGAGGGGAGAGTGTTGTCCACGTACCCTCATAGACCGATAGCGGAAGCGTTATAACAACGCGGCTGATGTAGTCGTACGTCTTCACGGCCCGACCGATCAAGCACCGAAACTACGACACTTCCGAGTTCTAGCACATGTTCAGCTCGATGACGATCCCCGGACTCCGATCCAGCAAAGTGCCGGGGAAGAATTTTGTCAGCACGATGGCGTGGTGACGATCTTGATGTTCTACCGACACAAGGCTTCACCTAAGCACCGCTACGATATTATTGAGGTGGATTATCGTGGAGGGGGGCACCGCACACGGCTAAGAGATCCAAAGGATCAATTGTTGTTGTGTCTAGAGGTGCCCCCTGCCCCCGTATATAAAGGAGCAAGGGGCGAGGGGGCGGCCGGCCTAGGAGGGGGCGCGCCAAGGGGAGTCCTACTCCCACCGGGAGTAGGACTCCCTCCTTCCTTGTTGGAGTAGGAGAATGGGAAAGAGGGGGAGAGGAAGAAGGAAAAGGGGGCTGCACCCCTTGTCCAATTCGGACCAGAGGGGGGGGGGGCGCAGGCCTCCTTCCTTTTGGCCACTCTCCTCTATTCCCGTATGGCCCAATAAGGCCCATATACTCCCCGGCGAATTCCCGTAACTCTCCGGTACTCCAAAAAATACCCGAATCACTCGGAACCTTTCCGAGCTCCGAATATAGTCGTCCAATATATCGATCTTTATGTCTCGACCATTTCGAGACTCCTCGTCATGTCCCCGATCTCATCCGGGACTCCGAACTCCTTCGGTACATCAAAACTCATAAACTCATAATATAACTGTCATCGAAACCTTAAGCGTGCGGACCCTACGGGTTCGAGAACAATGTAGACATGACCGAGACACGTTTCTGGTCAATAACGAATAGCGGAACCTGGATGCTCATATTGGCTCCCACATATACTACGAAGATCTTTATCGGTCAAACTGCATAACAACTTACGTTGTTCCCTTTGTCATCGGTATGTTACTTGCCCAAGATTCGATCGTCGGTATCCAATACCTAGTTCAATCTCGTTACCGGCAAGTCTCTTTACTCGTTACGTAATGCATCATTCCATAACTAACTCATTAGCTACATTGCTTGCAAGGCTTATAGTGATGTGCATTACCGAGAGGGCCCAGAGATACCTCTCCGACAATCGGAGTGACAAATCCTAATCTCGAAAAACGCCAACCCAACATGTACCATCGAGGACACCTGTAGAGCTCCTTTATAATCACCCAGTTACGTTGTAACGTTTGGTAGCACACAAAGTGTTCCTCCGGTAAACGGGAGTTGCATAATCTCATAGTCATAGGAACATGTATAAGTCATGAAGAAAGCAATAGCAACATACTAAACGATCAAGTGCTAAGCTAACGGAATGGGTCAAGTCAATCACATCATTCTCCTAACGATGTGATCCCGTTAATCAAATGACAACTCATGTCTATGGTTAGGAAACTTAACCATCTTTGATTCACGAGCTAGTCAAGTAGAGGCATACTAGTGACACTTTGTTTGTCTATGTATTCACACATGTATTATGTTTCTGGTTAATACAATTCTAGCATGAATAATAAACATTTATCATGAAATAAGGAAATAAATAATAACTTTATTATTGTCTCTAGGGCATATTTCCTTCAGTCTCCCACTTGCACTAGAGTCAATAATCTAGTTCATATCGCCATGTGATTTAACACCAATATTCACATTTATATGTGATTAATACCCATAGTTCACATCGTCATGTGGTCAACACCCAAAAGGTTTACTAGAGTCAATAATCTAGTTCACATCGCTATGTGATTAACACCCAAAGAGTACTAAGGTATGATCATGTTTTGCTTGTGAGAGAAGTTTAGTCAACGGGTCTGTCATATTCAGAGCCGTATGTATTTTGCAAATATTCTATGTCCACAATGCTCTGCACGGAGCTACTCTAGCTAATTGCTCCCACTTTCAATATCTATCCAGATTGAGACTTAGAGTCATCTGGATTGGTGTAAAAGCTTGCATCATTGTAACTTTTTACGACGGGCTCTTTTATCACCTCCATAATCGAGAAACATCTCCTTAGTCCTCACTAAGGATATTCTTGACCGTTGTCCAGTGATCTACTCTTAGATCAAAATTGTATTCCTTTGTCAAACTCAGAGCAAGGTATACAATAGGTCTGGTTCACAGCATAGCATACTTTATAGAACCTATGACTGACGCATAGGGAATGACTTTTCATTCTCTTTCTATTTTCTGCCATGGTTGGGTCTTGAGTCTTACTCAATTTCATACCTTGACTGTTACATTTTGAACTATTTCAAAAATTTATCAAGGTATGTACTCATTGAAAAAACTTATCAAGCGTCTTGATCTATCTATATAGATCTTGATGCTCAATGTGTAAGCAGCTTCACCGAGGTCTTGCTTTGAAAAACTCCTATTCAAGTATCCTTTCATGCTATCTAGAATTTCTATATCATTTCCAATCAACAATATGTCATCCACATATAATATTAGAAATGCTACAGAGCTCCCACTCACTTTCTTGTAAATACAGGCTTCTCAAAAAGTCTGTATAAAACCATATGCTTTGATCAACTCATCAAAGCGTATATTCCAATTCCGAGAGGCTTGCACCAGTCCATAAATGGATCGCTGGAGCTTGCACACTTTGTTAGCACCTTTAGGATTGACAAAACCTTCTGGTTGCATCATATACAACTCTTCTTTAAAAAATCCGTTAAGGAATGCAATTTTGACATCCATTTGCCAGATTTCATAAAATATGGATGATTCAGACAGACTTAAGCATCGATACGAGTGAGAAAATTTCATCGTATTCAACACCTTGAACTTGTCGAAAACCTTTCGCAACAAGTCGAGCTTAGTAGATAGTAACACTACTATCAGTGTCCGTCTTCCTCTTGAAAATCCATTTATTTAACATGGCTTGCTGATCATCAAGCAAGTCAATCAAAGTCCATACTTTGTTCTCATACATGGATCATATCTCAGATTTTATGGCCTCAAGCCATTTCATGGAATTTGGGCTCATCATCGCTTCCTCATAGTTCGTAGGTTCATCATGGTCTAGTAACATGACTTCTAGAACAGGATTACTGTACCACTCTGGTGCGGACCGTTCTCTGGAAGACCTACGAGGTTCTGTAATAACTTGATCTGAAGTTTCATGATCATCATCATTAGCTTCCTCACTAATTGGTGTAGGAATCACTGGAACTGATTTCAGCGATGAACTATTTTCCAATTCAGGAGAAGGTACTATTACCTTATCAAGTTCTACTTTTCTCCCACTCACTTCTTTCGAGAGAAAACTCCTTCTCTAGAAAGGATCCATCTTAGCAACAAATATCTTGCTTTCGGATTTGTGATAGAAGGTGTACCCAATAGTTTCCTTTGGGTATTCTATGAAGACGCACTTCTCCGATTTGGGTTCGAGCTTATCAGGTTGAAACTTTTTCACATAAGCATTGCAGTCCCAAACTTTAAGAAACGACAACTTTGGTTTCTTGCCAAACCACAGTTCATAAGGTGTCGTCTCAAACGGATTTTGATGGTGCCCTATTTAAAGTGAATGCAACTGTCTCTAATGCATAACCCCAAAACGATAGTGGTAAACCGATAAGAGACATCATAGATCGCACCATATCTAGTAAAGTATGATTACGACGTTCGGACACACCATTACATTGTGGTGTTCCAGGTGGCATGAGTTACGAAACTATTTCACATTGTTTCAAATGAAGACCAAACTCATAACTCAAATATTCGTCTCCATGATCAGATCGTAGAAACTTTATTTTTCTTGTTACGATGATTTTCCACTTCACTCTGAAATTCTTTGAACTTTTCAACTATTTCAGACTTATGTTTCATTAAGTAGATATACCCATATCTGCTCAAATCATCTGTGAAGGTCAGAAAATAACGATACTTGCCACGAGCATCAACACTCATTGGATCGCATACATCAGTATGTATTATTTCCAACAAATCTGTTGCTCGCTCCATTGTTCCGGAGAACGGAGTCTTAGTCATCTTACCCATGAGGCATGGTTCGCAAGCATCAAGTGGTTCATAATCAAGTGATTCCAAAAGCCCATCAGCATGGAGTTTCTTCATGCGCTTTACACCAATATGACCTAAACGGCAGTGCCACAAATAAGTTGTACTATCATTATTAACTTTACATCTTTTGGCTTCAATATTATGAATATATGTATCACACGATCGAGATCCAATAAACCAATTTCATTGGGTGTATGACCATAGAAGGTTTTATTCATGTAAACAGAACAACAATTATTCTCTAACTTACATGAATAACCGTATTGCAATAAACATGATCAAATCACATTCATGCTCAACACAAACACCAAATAACACTTATTTAGGTTCAACACTAATCCCGAAAGTATAGGGAGTTTGCGATGATGATCATATCAATCTTGGAACCACTTCCAATACACATCGTCACTTCACCCTCAACTAGTCTTTGTTTATTCTATAACTCCTGTTTCGAGTCACTAATTTTTAGCAACCGAACAAGTATCAAATACTCAGGGGCTACTATAAACACTAGTAAGGTACACATCAATAACCTGTATATCAAATATAACCTTGTTCACTCTGCCATCCTTCTTATCCACCAAATATTCAGGGTATTTCCGTTTCTAGTGACCATTTCCTTTGCAATGTAAGCACTTAGTTTCAGGCTTTGGTTCAGCTTTGGGCTTCTTCATGGGAGTGACAACTTTCTTGTCATTCTACTTGAAGTTCCCTTTCTTTCCCTTTGCCCTTTTCTTGAAACTAGTGATCTTGTCAACCATCAACACTTGATGCTCTTTCTTGATTTCTACCTTCATCGATTTCAACATCACGAAGAGCTCGGGAATCGTTTTTGTCATCCCTTGCATACTATAGTTCATCACAAAGTTCTACTAACTTGGTGATGGTGACTAGAGAACTCTATCAATCACTATCTTATCTGGAAGATTAACTCCCACTTGATTCAAGCGATTGTAGTACCCAGACAATCTGAGCACATGCTCACTAGTTGAGCGATTCTCCTCCATCTTTTAGCCATAGAACTTGTTGGAGACTTCATATCTCTCAACTCAGGTATTTGCTTGAAATATTAACTTCAACTCCTGGAACATCTCATATGGTCCATGACGTTCAAAACGTCTTTGAAGTCCCGATTCTAAGCCGTTAAGCATGGTGCACTAAACTATCAAGTAGTCATCATATTGAGCTAGCCAAACGTTCATAACGTCTGCATCTGCTCCTGCAATAGGTCTGTCACCTAGCGGTGCATTAAGGACATAATTCTTCTGTGCAGCAATGAGGATAAACCTCGGATCATGGATCCAATCCACATCATTGCTACTAACATCTTTCAACACAATTTTCTCTAGGAACATATCAAAATAAACATATGAAAGCAACAACGCAAGCTATTGATCTACAACATAATTCGCAAAATACTACCAAGACTAAGTTCATGATAAATTTAAGTTCAATTAATCATATTACTTAAGAACTCCCACTTAGACAGACATCTCTCTAGTCATCTAAGTGATCACGTGATCCAAATCAACTAAACCATGTCCGATCATCGCGTGAGATGGAGTAGTTTTCAATGGTGAACATCACTATGTTGATCATATCTACTATATGATTCATGCTCGACCTTTCGGTCTCCGTGTTCCGAGGCCATATCTGTATATGCTAGGCTTGTCAAGTTTAACCTGAGTATTCCGCGTGTTCAACTATTTTGCACCCGTTGTATTTGAACGTAGAGCCTATCACACCCGATCATCACGTGGTGTCTCAGCACGAAGAACTTTCACAACGGTGCATACTCAGGGAGAACACTTCTTGATAATTAGTGAGAGATCATCTTAAAATGCTACCGTCAATCAAATCAGAATAAGATGTATAAAAGATAAACATCACATGCAATCAAAATATGTGACATGATATGGCCATCATCATCTTGTGCCTTTGATCTTCATCTGCAAAGCATCGTCATGATCTCCATCATTACCGGCATGACACCATGATCTTCATCATCTTGATCTATATCAATGTGTCATCACATGGTCGTCTCGCCAACTATTGCTCTTGCAACTATTGCTATCGCATAGCGATAAAGTAAAGCAATTATTTGGCGCTTGCATCTTATGCAACAAAGAGACAACCATAGGGCTTCTACCAGTTGCCGATAACTTCAACAAAACATGATCATCTCATACGACAACTTATATCTCATCATGTCTTGACCATATCACATCACAACATGCCCTGCAAAAACAAGTTAGACGTCCTCTACTTTGTTGTTGTAAGTTTTACGTGGCTGCTACGGGCTTAGCAATAACCGTTCTTACCTACGCATCAAAACCACAATGATAGTTCGTCAAGTTAGTGCTGTTTTAACCTTCGCAAGGACCGGGCGTAGCCACACTCAGTTCAACTAAAGTTGGAGAAACTGACACCCGCCAGCCACCTGTGTACAAAGCACGTCGGTAGAACTAGTCTCGCGTAAGCGTACGCGTAATGTCGGTCTGGGCCGCTTCATCCAACAATACCGCCGAACCAAAGTATGACATGCTGGTAAGCAGTATGACTTGTATCGCCCACAACTCACTTGTGTTCTACTCGTGCATATAACATCTACGCATAAAACCAGGCTCTGATACCACTGTTGGGGAACATAGTAACTTCAAAAAACATCCTACGCACACGCAAGATCATGGTGATGTATAGCAACGAGAGGGGAGAGTGTTGTCCACATACCCTCGTAGACCGATAGCAGAAGCGTTATAACAACGCGGTTGATGTAGTCGTACATCTTCACGGCCCGACCGATCAAGCACCGAAACTACGACACCTCCGAGTTCTAGCACACGTTCAGCTCGATGACGATCCCCGGACTCCGATCCAGCAAAGTGTCGGGGAAGAATTTCGTCAGCACGACGGCGTGGTGACGATCTTGATGTTCTACCGACGCAGGGCTTCGCCTAAGCACCGCTACGATATTATCGAGGTGGATTATCGTGGAGGGGGGCACCGCACACGGCTAAGAGATCCAAAGGATCAATTGTTGTTGTGCCTAGAGGTGCCCCCTGCCCCCGTATATAAAGGAGCAAGGGGGAAGGGGGTGGCCGGCCTAGGAGGGGGTGCGCCAAGGGGAGTCCTACTCCCACCGGGAGTAGGACTCCCTCCTTCCTTGTTGGAGTAGGAGAAGGGGAAAGAGGGGGAGAAGAAGAAGGAAAAGGGGGTTGCGCCCCTTGTCCAATTCGGACCAGAGGGGGGGGCGCAGACCTCCTTCCTTTTGGCCTCTCTCCTCTATTCCCGTATGGCCCAATAAGGCCCGTATACTCCCCGCCGAACTCCCATAACTCTCCGGTACTCCGAAAAATACCCGAATCACTCGGAACCTTTCCGAACTCCGAATATAGTCGTCCAATATATCGATCTTTACGTCTCGACCATTTCAAGACTCCTCGTCGTGTCCCCGATCTCATCCGGGACTCCGAACTCCTTAGGTACATCAAAACTCATAAACTCATAATATAAGTGTCATCAAAACCTTAAGCGTGCGGCCCCTATGGGTTCGAGAACAATGTAGACATGACCGAGACACATTTCCGGTCAATAACCAATAGCGGAACTTGGATGCTCATATTGGCTCCCACATATTCTACGAAGATCTTTATCGGTCAAACCGCATAACAACATACGTTGTTCCCTTTGTCATCGGTATGTTACTTGCCCGAGATTCGATCATCGGTATCCAATACCTAGTTCAATCTCGTTACCGGCAAGTCTCTTTACTCGTTACGTAATGCATCATTCCGTAACTAACTCATTAGCTACATTGCTTGCAAGGCTTATAGTGATGTGCATTACCGAGAGGGCCCAGAGATACCTCTCCGACAATCGGAGTGACAAATCCTAATCTCGAAAAACGCCAACCCAACATGTACCTTCGGAGACACCTGTAGAGCTCCTTTATAATCACCCAGTTACGTTGTGACGTTTGGTAGCACACAAAGTGTTCCTCCGGTAAATGGGAGTTGCATAATCTCATAGTCATAGGAACATGTATAAGTCATGACGAAAGCAATAGCAACATACTAAATGATCAAGTGCTAAGCTAACGGAATGGGTCAAGTCAATCACATCATTCTCCTAACGATGTGATCCCGTTAATCAAATGACAACTCATGTCTATGTTTAGGAAACTTAACCATCTTTGATTCACGAGCTAGTCAAGTAGAGGCATACTAGTGACACTCTGTTTGTCTATGTATTCACACATGTATTATGTTTCCGGTTAATACAATTCTAGCATGAATAATAAACATTTATCATGAAATAAGGAAACAAATAATAACTTTATTATTGCCTCTAGGGCATATTTCCTTTAGTGCGATCATTGAGAGAAAGCCGAGCATAAATTTTTTGAATAATCATTTCTCCCGAGAGCTCATGATTGGGGCATGAATATAACATTGACTGAAGCCCCCCCCCAAGCTTGAGCGATGCTTTTTCCTTTGCGAGGCCAAAAATTATATATGTAATTATGATCATGATGAACAAGATTCATAGGATAGAACTTCTGGTAAAATTCCAACTTCAGTCGTTTATAATTCCAAGATCCCGTATCATCACATAGCCTATGCCATGTCAATGCGTCTCCCTTCAAAGATAAAGGGAAGACCTTCCTCTTGACAACATCATCGGGAATACCTGCAAGCTTAAATAATCCACAAACTTCATCCACAAAGATAAGGTGTAAATCGGGATGCAATGTTCTGTCTCCTGCAAAGGGATTAGCTAGCAGTTTCTCTATCATACCCGAAGGAATTTCAAAGTAAACATTTTCAGTAGGTTCAGTAGGTTGAGGAGCAACTCTTTGCTCTACTGTTCGGGGTGAAGATACCCCGAACGAGCCCCTTAAAGGATTAGTTTCCATAGTAACAAGTGACAGAAAATTTCAGCACACTATATAAATGTTTCCTTACCAAGTTCCACTCACCAAAGGCGCTTCACTCCCCGGCAACGGCGCCAGAAAAGAGTCTTGATGACCCACAAGTATAGGGGATCTATCGTAGTCCTTTCGATAAGTAACAATGTCGAACCCAACGAGGAGCACTGAAATTGTAGGTAACAGATAGTTTTGTGATAAGATAATTTCTAACGGGTAACAAGTAATGAAAGTAAATAAGGTGCAGCAAGGTAGCCCAATCCTTTTTGTAGCAAAGGACAAGCCTGGACAATTTCTTATAATGATAAAAGCGCTCCTGAGGACACATGGGAATTATCGTCAAGCTAGTTTTCATCATGCTCATATGATTCGCGTTCGGTACTTTGATAGTTTGATATGTGGGTGGGTCGGTGCTTGGGTACTGCCCTTACTTGGACAAGCATCCCACTTATGATCAACCCCTATTGCAAGCATCCTCAACTACAAAATAAGTATTAAGGTAAACCTAACCATAGCATGAAACATATGGATCCAAATCAGCCCCTTACGAAGCAACGCATAAACTAGGGTTTAAGCTTCTGTCACTCTAGCAACCCATCATCTACTTATTACTTCCCCATGCCTTCCTCTAGGCCCAAATAATGGTGAAGTGTCATGTAGTCGATGTTCACATAACACCACTAGAGGAGAGACACCATACATCTCATCAAAATATCGAACGAATACCAAATTCACATGACTACTAATAGCAAGACTTCACCCATGTCCTCTGGAACAAACGTAACTACTCACAAAGAATATTCATGTTCATAATCAGAGGGGTATTAATATGCATTAAGGATCTGAACATATGATCGTCCACCGAATAAACCAGCTAGCATCAACTACAAGGAGTAATCAACACTACTAGCAACCCACAGGTTTTGTGGTTTTGATACAAGATTGGATACAAGAGATGAACTAGAGTTTTGAGAGGGGATGGTGCTGGTGAAGATGTTGATGGAGATTGACCCCCTCCCGATGAGAGGATCGTTGGTGATGATGATGGTGATGATTTCCCCCTCCCAGAGGGAAGTTTCCCCGGCAGAACAGCTCCGCCGGAGCCCTAGATTGGTTCCACCAAGGTTCCGCCTCATGGAGGCGGAGTTTCGTCCCGTGAGCTTACTTATGATTTTTTTCCAGGATAAGAGACTTCATCTAGCAGAAGATGGGCACCGGAGGGCCACCAGGGGGCTCATAAGGCAGGGGGCGCGCCCCCACCCTCCAGGCCAGGGTGTGGGCCCCCTTTGGTACTTTCTTTGCCCATCAATTCTTATTAATTCCAAAAATGACTTTCATGGAGTTTCCGGACTTTTGGAGGTGTGCAGAATAGGTTTCCAATATTTGCTTCCCTTTCAGCCAGAATCCCAACTGCCGGCATTCTCCCTCTTCATGATAAACCTTGTAAAATAAGAGAGAATATCCATAAGTATTGTGACATAATGTGTAATAACAGCCCATAATGCAATAAATATTGATATAAAAGCATGATGCAAAATGGACGTATGAGCGGCCTATTTTGAAACACAACTTGCCTGTTGAAATTCTAGGGGATCCTCCACCACCCAAGGGTGATCCCGTGTTTGAGCTTAAACCACTACCTGATACTCTTAAATATGCTTATCTTGATGAAAATAAGATATATCCTGTTATTATTAGTACTAACCTTTCAGAGCAGGAAGAGGAGAAATTATTGAAAACTCTGAAGAAGCACCGTGATGCTATTGGATATACTCTTGATGATCTTAAGGGCATTAGTCCCACTCTATGCCAACATAAAATAAAATCGGAGAAAGACGCTAAACCAGTTGTTGATCACCAACGGCGGTTAAATCCTAAGATGAAAGAAGTGGTAAGAAAAGAAATACTAAAGCTCCTGGAAGAAAGTATAATTTATCCCATTGCTGATAGTCAATGGGTAAGTCCTATCCATTGTGTCCCTAAGAAGGGAGGTATTACTGTCGTTCCTAATGATAAAGATGAATTGATCCCGCAAAGAATTGTTACATGTTATACACTACAAGAAATATGTCAACTTATGACCACCACTATTGGTCACTGAAAGGTCACAAATTTCCATTTATGACCTTTTTGTGACCAAAAACAGAAGGTCAAAAGCTGGCCGTCGTAAACTGACTATAGCGACCTTTCTTCTGGAATGGTCAAAGACGTTTACGACCAAAATATTCCTACTGTGGCGTTTTGATCACTAGCAACCTCCCCCAGGCCACGTAGGCATCCAGCGTGGCAAGCTGATGTGGCACAAGATTCAGCCCGGTCCAATTCGATTTTCTACATGGGCCGAGCCCAATAATTCAGCCTATTTGTGTTTTTTTTCATCAATTTTTGGTCAGGATCATGGGCCAAGCCCAATATGGCAGCCTTTTTTATTGTTGGGCCGCGGCCATTTTGGCTAAACAATTTCATTTCTTTTTTATTAAATGGGTCCACTAGTCAGATGGGTCCCAATTGTTAGGTTCTGGTAACAGGTTTCCATTTGTCAGGTAAGTAGGTCCCATCTATCAGACTCATATTCTTCATATTTCATGTAGTATTTAGATTCACAGAGACAAAAAACACACATAATACTTAAACAAGAGCAACCAGATCACATAATACAATACTTTACAAGCTCCATCCGTGCCATTACAAAGGGCCATGTATAATACAATACTTTACAAGCTCTACAAGTGTAACATAGTACTACTTCACAAGCTCCTGGACTCGCTGGACTCTCTCATATTTCTATGCAACTTCAACAGGACAAAAACTTTGGTAGTCAGGGCTGGAACCATAATCAGATGAACAACACACCGGACTCACTCGACGGCGATAGTCAGGGCTGAGACCGAACAAAACAGCAACATGGCTTCCTCTGTCATCCTGTTACATGAATCAGAAAAGAATGAGAAAAACTGGGGCAAATATATTATGAATAGACCATTCAAGAACAGACCATTCAACATTCAGCTAGTACCATGCTTTTTGTTGTCGAGCTAGTTAAAATGAGATAGTAGTTCATATAAGAAACAGAGACACAATATGAATATGCATGGCACATATGCAGGTTGTGCAAAAAACTGCACTACAACACATTGCACCTAAAACAAAATACCATTCTACTATCATGACCATACATTCAACTGGCAAAATCTAACAATACTCGTCAGCACACGCATACTAAACTTCACAAAGGCAGGAGAGAATAAAGGGAACCAAGGAAGATACCTGTGGATGATAGTGTCGACGATGATCTGGATTGAGTTAGCATTGATGAGGAAGTGGATGGTGTCCATGGTGTGCTTTAGATGCACACAGCCATGAGCTTCTTGCCGCTGTTGCATCCGTTCGCTCGATGATGGGTACCAATGCATCCAAGTAGAACAAAACCACCAACATTAACCTAAAGCAGAGCAAGTGTACAGCAAGTGTGAATGTGATACAGTAAAAAATTGCATGCTATGTACATCAAGTTAAAAGGCACAAGTTATACAGTAACCTAAAGCAGAGCAAGTGTATAGCAAGTTGATAAAAAAATGCCCAGTCATGGCATTTGATTTCACAAGAGAAGAATGTGTAAGGTGCAATGTTGTGTACACTTTGTAATTCTATAATAATTTGTAGTGCACTGCGGCTAGAAGCCAGAGTACACTTGAAGCTACGAACTATGCAACAAGCCTGAAACTCCAACAACAAGAAGCAGAGTTGAGTTCCTAGCCATCAGACTAGACTGGAACTCCCAGCATTTGCCTCTTAAATTTTTATATAAAGTGAAAATTCCCAGCAAGGTAGATAGTGATCAACTTGCTGTACAACAAGTGCAGAGCAGCTACACAAGAAAAATACAAGCCCACTGATACTAGTTGTGCACTTGTTTCTTTCGTTCACCACTGATCTGGTCTGTAGTGAAAGTGAAAGCACGGCCAAAAGAAGTTAAAAAATGTTATTAGTTGTAAGAGGATAGAGATGCCACTAGATCTCAGAACAATATCAGATCAGGTTGTTGAAGACGTTGATGACGATGTTGTCGTTGGTGACGGCGTCGATCTGCGGCCCCGGGAACTGCATGTTGATCAGGATCCCCTGCACCGCCGCCAACATCAGCCCAAGAACAGAGCAAGAGGAAGAGTGCAATGCGGTGGGTTTCCATGGCCGGGCTTCATCCCGTCGCTTGTCGCTGTTCCTCCTGTCCTACCTGCAGAGACAGAGACGGGGGTGAGAGGGAGGGGGAGATTGATCCACCTGTAGTACTAGGATTACGCAGCAACTAGTAGCAGAACTAGCAAGAAATAACCAAATTGAGTGTACACCAATATCATATGAATCCGCAACACAATCGAGCAACAGATTGGTAGAAGAACAGCTGCTGCATAAACCGTGAACTCCAGGTGGAGAAATAACCCTTTTCATGAGTATACTAAGCACTAATATGGGTTACAACTAGTTGATAACTGACACCGTGTAGACCATGATGTGAGTATACTAAGCACTCATATGAGTATTACCAAGGAATTCCATGACATTATTACCTCAAAGACATACTGGAAAATTAAAACTGCACTGTTTATGCCTCTGATCACATAAAAGCAGCTACCTCCCTTAACAAATTCACATCACTGTCAGTTTTGTGATATTGTTGCATAAATAGCTCTAAGATCAAGTTAATAAATCTATTTAGAATGTAGTGTGTGCAGCAAGAAACTTGATTGAGAAACCATGCTCTGTCTAGGCATAATACTCCTGATTGAGAAATTTGCACGGTTTCCAAATTCCTCGTCCTGTACACGAGTAGCTACAAATCCACCTGAAAGCTAGATAGCGCGACTTGCAGCAACCAAAACTAGGGAGCAGACGCCGTGTGTCTAGTAAGAAGAGGAGGAGCACGGAGACGAGGCCGTACCTTGGAGGCGCTCGCGGGGCTTCTCGAGGGCCTCACGGAGGAACTGGTCGACCTGCGCGACCGGATCATCCCCGCGCGCGGGGTCCTGCTCCTGCTGCGCGTTCGTGGCCTGGCGGTTGTCGGCGAGGTCGGGCGAGGAGGAGACCCGACGCGCGGCGGGGGAGGCCGAGGGGGAGCTGGTGGAGGAGGAGAGGAGCAGGCAGCTCATGGCCCCGTCAAGGTCGGCCGTCTCCCACGAGTCCGGCGCCGCGGCAGCAGCAGCCGCCGCGTCCTCCTCCATGCCTGCTGTGCGCGGGACGATCTGCTCGCGGCTGGCGAACTAGAAGCCGGCGAGGCGGCCGGCGGGGGAAGCGGCCATCGGGGGTCGAGGCTCGACGGCGAGATCTGGGGAGGCGCGCGGCGGGGGCGAGCAAGCGAGCTGGCTAGGGTTTGGTCCTCTGGTCTGGATTTGCGGGGTGGGGTGGGGAAGAGGAGAGGGTGAGGGAGGGAGGGCACCGCCGCCGGCGACGGGAAGCGAGAGAGAGGGAGGCGGCGTCGATTTGGATCGGGGAGAGAGAGAGAGGGAGGGAGGCGGCGTGGATCTGGATCGGGGGGAGAGAGAGGATCTGAATCGGGGGCGGGAGGTAGGTGGCGGCTGCGAGTGGATCTGAATCGAGGGAGAGAGGGGAGAGGAGTGGAGTTAGGGTTTGGGTTGGCCCGCTGAGGAGTGGAGTGAGAGACGTTGGATTCGCCTGGTATGGACGGTTCAGATCACATAGAGTGGGGTGATCCGTGAGAAGTTTTCTGATTGGTCCGAGAAATCTGTGATTTAAAATAATTTCCAAGTACTAAAGGTAGAGCTATTTTGTGAAGCAACTATCAAAAATATTTTGCAAAAGGGCATTATAAAAATTTTCTCTCAAGCTAGACCACATTTTATGGATGAGCACCAATTTGTATGCATTTCTGATCTTTCTAGCTATTTTTAATCATTTTTTGAGTGTCCAAACTGAGTTTTATTGTGAAGGACCTATAATATATTTGTTGCAAAATTGGACCAAATCATTTTTCTAAAATACTAGGCCATATTTAATTCAGAATTGACCCAATTATTGGGTGTAAAAAGTTTTGATCCACCTCTGGTGAAAAAGACAAATTTTCGCCGATTCAGGTGGAAGCGGGTCAAATTTGAACTGCGGATGCCTCATAGTTTATTTTTTACAGAAATCAATTATAGGTACAAAAGTATCTATTTAATCAGAGGAACACCAAAAAAATTCCAAGATTTAACCACTAGCTAGGAACGGTCATTCCTGCCATTTTGACCGCATTTTGAAACAGGCATAAAAAATTCAAAAAAAAATTAAAAAATTGGGAAACCTTCGCTTTGTGTTATTATATGTGGCCAAGTTCCCAGGAAAAATAACAAACTTGTAATACGACAATTATTTTAAAAAAGTGTTCTCAGAAATGAGCTATCATATCTGAAGATTCATGGCTTTCAAGCCAAATGATCAATTTTATGGCCACATTCATGGCATAGTTTGTTCAAATGATCTCATATTGTGCACAAGGGTGCATATTGGAATGGAAAACAATGTTGTCTAAGGGAGTTTTCATTTTCTTTGGACGAAAAAACCATTTTCAATTTTTCGAGTGCCCAACAGGAGGTTTTTTTGTGAAGGACCTCCCAAATAATTGTTGCAAAATTTGACCAAATCATTTTTCTAAAATACTAGGCCATATTTAATGCACAATTGACAAAACGGTTGGGTGAAAAAAGTTTTGATCCACCTCTGATGAAAAAGACAAACTGTTGTCGATTTAGTTGGAAACGGGTCAAATTTGAACTACAGCTGCCTCATAGTTTGCTATTTATTTTTTTCAAAAATCATTTCTAGGTACATAAGTATCTATTTAATCAAAGAAACACCAAAAAAATTCCAAGATTCAACCACTAGCTAGGAACGGTCATTCCCGCCGTTTTGACCGCATTTTCAAATGGGCATAAAAAATTCAAAAAAAAATCAAAAATTGGAAAACCTTCACATTGTGTCATTATATGTGACCAAGTTTCCACGAAAAATAATAAACTTGTAATACGGTAATTATTTTAAAAAAGTGTTCTCAGAAATGAGCTATCAAGTGTGAAGATTCATGGCTTTCAAGCCAAATGATCAATCTTATGGCCACATTCATGGCATAGTTTGTTCAAATGATCTCATATTGTGCACAAGGGTGCATATTGGAATAGCAAACAATGTTGCCTAAGGAAGTTTTCATTTTCGTTGGACGAAAAAACCATTTTCCATTTTTCGAGTGCCCGAAAGGAGGTTTTTTTGTGAAGGAACTACCAAATAATTGTTGCAAAATTGGACCAAATCATTTTTATAAATACTAGGCCATATTTAATGCACAATTGACAAAATGGTTGGGTGTAAAATTTTTGATCCACCTCTCGTGAAAAAGACAAATTTCCGCCGATTCAGCTGGAAGCGGGTCAAATTTGAACTGCAGCTGCCTCATAGTTTGCTATTTATTTTTTCCAAAAATCATTTCTAGGTACATAAGTATCTATTTAATCAGAGAAACACCAAAAAAATTCCAAGATTCAACCACTAGCTAGGAACGGTCATTCCCGCCGTTTTGACCGCATTTTCAAACGGGCATAAAAAATTCAAAAAAAATCAAAAATTGGAAAACCTTCGCATTGTGTCATTATATGTGACCAAGTTTCCAGGAAAAATAATAAACTTGTAATACGGTAATTATTTTAAAAAAGTGTTCTCAGAAATGAGCTATCAAGTGTGAAGATTCATGGCTTTCAAGCCAAATGATCAATCTTATGGCCACATTCATGGCATAGTTTGTTCAAATGATCTCATATTGTGCACAAGGGTGCATATTGGAATAGCAAACAATGTTTCCTAAGGAAGTTTTCATTTTCGTTGGACGAAAAAACCATTTTCCATTTTTCGAGTGCCCGAAAGGAGGTTTTTTTGTGAAGGAACTACCAAATAATTGTTGCAAAATTGGACCAAATCATTTTTATAAAATACTAGGCCATATTTAATGCAAAATTGACAAAATGGTCTGGTGTAAATTTTTTTGATCCACCTCTCGTGAAAAAGACAAATTTCTGCCGATTTAGTTGGAAGCGGGTCAAATTTGAACTGCAGCTGCCTCATAGTTTGCTATTTATTTTTTCCAAAAATCATTTCTAGTTACATAAGGACCTATTTAATCATAAATACATGGTTTGGTGGCGATACGGTGAGGTTTGGGCGGTGGCCGAGGCCCCAACTCTAGAGCGCGTAAACTCGCATGCCCGCCGCGTGGTCACCGCGTGACCGTGGCGTTGCCATGTGTTCTAGGCGGCCTAGGCATGTCTAGTGGGTTGGGCACTCCCCAGGTTGGTGCTAGGAAGAAAATTACAACATAAGATTCTCATGAGGAGACCAATCGATGCTCAAACATGAATTAACAGCCAAGTGTTTGATTAGCGGTACGGGAAATGTACATGGCTAATGGGCGTGAGTTTTGGCTGAGGATGATCAGTTACTAAGAAGACTGTTTTCACAAATTTTCAGCTCAAAAGGAGGAGCTTAGGTGGTACTTGCTTTGCAAACCACCACACTGGACATAAATACGAATGTTGAAGCTCGGCTCAAAATAATGAATGGATTGAGCTGGCATTTGGTGGAGGATGGTTATTTGGGCATAGGAAAGCATTGTAGAAAATGGATACTATTTGGACATGCCAAAGTGGTACTTCCTTCACAAACTGTTACTCTGAACAGAGTAGGAAAATGAATATTTTTGAATTATTTTTGAACTAGGCAAGGAAGGTTTTTACATATTTGACGAAGATATGACCCAAAGAATTTATGAGATTTTTTTGGGAATTTTGGGAATGACAGAAATATAGGTTGCTTCACAACCTAGGGCAAAAACTGCCACATGGACATGACACATAGGCAAAACTGATGAGGTGGCGCCTAGTCATAGCAACCCACCACAATTTACAAGGCTATGACCATCTATATTGGTCGTTAACAACTAGAAATAAGGCAGCGGACTAGCACTGTTAGCTTTATGACCATTTCATGTAAAGAAATTATGACCTTTCTGACCAAAATGGTCGCAATGGTTTAGGGTTTGGAGCCTCTCAAACAGCTTTTGACCAATTAGTCTCAAATGGTCATAAATCTATGACCAATTCTTCCAGGGTCACTAACAGAAGGTCATAAGTTGACATATTTCTTGTAGTGATAGGATGGTAATTGATTTCCGCAAATTAAATAAAGCTACTAAAAAGGATCATTACCTTTGCCTTTTATTGATCAAATGCTAGAAAGATTATCCAAACATACATATTTTTGCTTTCTAGATGGTTACTCTGGTTTCTCTCAAATACTTGTGTCAAAAGAGGATCAAGAAAAGACCACTTTTACTTGCCCTTTTGGTACTTTTGCTTATAGACGTATGCCTTTTGGTTTACGTAATGCACCCGCTACCTTTCAAAGATGCATGATGGCTATATTCTCCGACTGAAAGCACAAGTGGTCCCTAAGTGGTTTTGGTAATTAATGTCAACATATCTCTTGTTGGACTAACACTTTTATCTAGTATATTTCAGACAAGTTCAACATTGGAGTGGCATGGACTAAAGGATGTGGGAACTCCTTCAAGATGCTAAGGGCAAAGGATTGGCTAAAGCTTCAAGCTCAAGACTCTTCATTTTATATTTTAGTGATCCAAGATCACATTGAGTCTATAGGAAAAGCCAATACTATCAAGGAGGGATGAGGTGTTGCTTAATGAGTTTCTTGCTCCACAGTGCTTACTGATATGCTCCAAAACCCCTCAACTGCTTTCCCACTTCCACATATATGACCTAAACCTAAAGCCAAAATCGGTCACACTGATTCTTTCTATCCGGTGCCACCGAGTTCAGATGTCTTAGCCACTGCCACAAACCCTAGACAAATTGGTATCACCGATAGGGATCTCGGTCTCACCGAGATGGGATTGTAATCTCTCTGTGTATGTCCATTACCAAAATTGGTCTCACCAAGTTTGAGCAATCGGTACTACCGAGATTACAATGCAAACTCTCTGGTTACCTTATTACCAAAATCGGTCCCACCGAGTTTGAGTAATCGGTCCCACCGAGTTTGCCTGACCAACTCTCTGGTTAGCTAATTACCAAAATCGGTCTCACTGAGTTTGTGTAATCTGTCTCATCGAGATTACGTTATGCCCTAACCCTAACCATATCGGTCCTACCGAGTTGCATGTCGGTCCCACCGAAAACCCTAACGGTCACTAGGTTTACTAAATCGTCTGACCGAGTTTGTTGATTCGGTCCCACCGAGATTGGTAAATTGTGTCTAACGGTTAGATTTTGTGTGGAGGCTATATATACCCCTCCACCTCCTCTTCATTCATGGAGAGAGCCATCAGAACAAACCTACACTTCCAGCATCCTATTTCTGAGAGAGAACTACCTACTCATGTGTTGAGGCCAAGATATTCCATTCCTACCATATGAATCTTGATCTCTAGCCTTCCCCAAGTTGCTTTCCACTCAAATCTTCTTTCCACCAGATCCAAATCCTATGAGAGAGAGTTGAGTGTTGGGGAGACTATCATTTGAAGCACAAGATCAAGGAGTTCATCATCAACGCATCATTTGTTACTTCTTGGAGAGTGGTGTCTCCTAGATTGGCTAGGTGTCACTTGGGAGCCTCCGACAAGATTGTGGAGTTGAACCAAGGAGTTTGTAAGGGCTAGGAGATTGCCTACTTCGTGAAGATCTACCGCTAGTGAGGCAAGTCCTTCGTGGGCGACGGCCATGGTGGGATAGACAAGGTTGCTTCTTCGTGGACCCTTCGTGGGTGGAGCCCTCTGTGGACTCACGCAACCGTTACCCTTCGTGGGTTGAAGTCTCCATCAACGTGGATGTACGATAGCACCACCTATCGGAACCACGCCAAAAACATTCATGCTCCAATTGCGTTTGAATCCTCCAAAACCCTTCCCTTTACATTCTTTCAAGTTGCATGCTTTACTTTCCGCTGCTCATATACTCTTTGCATGCTTCTTGTTATGTATTGTGAATGTTAAACTTGTGCCTAAACTCCACTTAAACTTAAAGAACTTAAAAACTGCAACTTTGGTACTTACTGTCTAATCACCCCCCTCTAGACACCTCTACTCAAGGTCCTACAAGTGGTATCAGAGCATTGGTCTCCATTGCCTTGGTTTAATCACCATTGGAGGAAGATGGATGAGTCTACTTTGGGGAGTCTTAGATATAGAGTGCCTATTCTTGATGGAGAGCATTTTCATGAGTGGAAAAATGAGATGCTTGTAATTTTCAATCAATATCATTTGAACAAGTATATTGTTAGCCCTTGTGCACCTCATGTTGATCCTATGCATCCTATTCTTGATGAGTCAATTGACATGGTTAGGAATCTTAGAACTGCCGAACTTATTATTAGAGGATTGCCTAGAAACTTGATTGGATGTTTGCCTACTCTTGAGTGTGCCTACACTATACGGAAATTTCTTGAGGAACGATTTCCAAATTATTCCTTGAAAAATCTAGATGAAATTCTCCATAAGTCTATTGCTTTGAGTAAGATGAATACTAGTGATCCTATGTTTGGTGATCGTCTATTTGAACTTACAAACCATATGCGTGCCAAAGGAGATGTTGGAATTATTAGTGATATTATTTCCGAAGCTATAAAAATTCATAAGCAAGATCATTGTCAAACTCACTCTAACGAATCACCTTCTCTAGGATTTGATCCACCACATGATGATGTTGAACATGGATACTATGATGAGGATGATGATAGTGACTTCGATCTTGATGATGCAATGAGACACTTTGGTCTTATGGCAAATCTTCGGGGGATATATGTCAGGAGGAAAGGAATGGGTTCTTGATAGTGGATGTACCGATCACATGACCAGAGATAAGGACATGTTTCGTGAGCTTGCTGAAAACGATGGTCCTCGAAAGTATGTCACTTTCGGTGACAACTCAAAGGGTAAGGTGGTTGGCGTCGGTAAGGTGGCCATATCACATGATAGCTCCATACAAAATGTTATGCTTGTTGAATCTCTTGGTTACAACCTACTTTCAGTATCTAGACTTGCTGATTTCGGTTTCAATGTCCTATTCACTGAAGTAGATTGCCAAGTGTTTCGTCGAGACAATCATAAAATGGTCTTTACCGGTATACGTAGAGGTGATCTATACATTGTTGATTTCACTAAAAAGGCTCAACCTAAAACTTGCTTCATTGCTAAATCCTCAAAAGGTTGGTTATGGCATAGACGACTAGGTCATGTTGGTATGCGAAACCTTGACAAGCTTATTAAAGGGAATCATATCCTTGGTGTTAACAATGTCATATTTGATAAGGATAGACTTTGCAGTGCTTATCAAGAAGGTAAACATGTTGGAGGAAGGCATCCCGTGAAGAACATCATGACCACAAAGAGGCCACTCGAGCTACTTCACATGGATCTCTTTGGTCCCAACTCTTACAAGAGTCTCGGTGGAAATTCTTTTGGTCTAGTTATAGTTGATGATTTTTCAAGATTTACGTGGGTGTTCTTTCTCGATGATAAATCACAGGTCCAAAAGATCTTCAAAAACTTTGCTAGGAAGGCCCAAAATCAATTTGAAGTGAAGATCAAGAAGGTTCGCAGCGACAACGGAACAGAGTTCAAGAACGCAAATGTGGACACCTTTCTTGACGAAGAAGGGATTTCACACGAGTTCTCGGCTACATACACACCTCAACAAAATGGAGTTGTTGAGAGGAAGAACCGGACGCTCATCGAAATGGCGAGAACGATGCTTGATGAGTACAAGACGCCAAAGCACTTTTGGGCAGAAGCGGTCGAGACAGCTTGTCATGCAACAAATCGCTTGTATCTCCACAAGCTACTCGGCAAGACAACATACGAGCTCCTCACCGGTAACAAACCCCAAGTTGGATACTTTTGAGTATTCGGCTCAAAGTGCTACATTCTTGATAAGCATCATCGTTCTAAATTTGCTCCTAAGTCGCATGAAGGTTTCCTACTAGGTTATGGCTCAAACTCTCACACTTACCGTGTCTACAACAATTTCACCCGAAAGGTTGAAGAAACGGTAGATGTGAAGTTTGATGAATCTAACGGCTTGCAAGTAGAGCAATTGCCAATTGATGTAGGAGACAAAGATCCTTCGGAAGTAATCCAAGACTTTTCTATTGGCAATGTCCGTCCAACGGAGGTGAAGGAGAGTACCTCGTCCGTCCAAGTGGAAGCTTCTACTTCACGACAAGGTGAACCAAGAGTTGATACGGAAGCATCCACAATTGGGACACACCAAGATGAAGAAAATGAGGAAGTGCATCAAGATGAACGTCAACAACCTCCTTCTCCACCACGACAAGAGAACGACAACGCCAACAATGAAGAAGGCCAAGAAGAAGAACAAGATGCAGAATAAGTTCAACCAAGATCCAAGCAAAAGCTTTCACGAGTTTGAGCAAGAATTGCTACAGACCATCCCATCGAGCAAATCTACAATGATATTCAAACCGGGAGAATCACTCGCTCTAAAACTCGTTTAGCTAACTTTTGTGAAAACTATTCTTTAATCTCTAGCATTGAACCTATGAAGGTCGAAGAAGCATTGGAAGATCCGGATTGGATAAATGCTATGCATGAAGAGCTACACAACTTTGAGAGGAACCAAGTTTGGACATTGGTTGAGAAGCCCGACAACAACCACAACATCATCGGTACCAAATGGGTGTTTCGCAACAAGCAAGATGAAGATGGACAAGTAGTTCACAACAAAGCACGTCTTGTCGCCCAAGGCTACACACAAGTCGAAGGTATGGACTATGGTGAGACTTATACTCCCGTGGCTAGACTTGAGTCCATTCACATCTTACTTGCCTATGCTAATCACCATGATATCACCTTGTACCAAATGGACATTAAAAGTGCGTTTCTAAATGGTGAAATAGAGGAGGAAGTTTATGTTAAGCAACCTCCCAGCTTCGTCAATCCTAAGAAACCAAATCATGTTTACAAACTTCACAAAGCCCTTTATGGTCTTAAACAAGCTCCTAGAGCATGGTATAGATGCTTGACCAAGTTCCTTATTGAAAAAGGCTTTGAAATTGGGAAAATTGATTCTACTCTTTTTACTAAAAGGGTTAATGGAGAACTATTTGTGTGCCAAATCTACGTTGATGATATTATATTCGGTTCAACTAACCCTCATTTTAGTGAAAAGTTTGGGAAGCTAATGTCGGAGAAGTTTGAGATGTCTATGATGAGTGAACTCAAATTCTTTCTTGGGTTGCAAATCAAGCAAACTAAGGAGGGTACTTTCGTTTCTCAAACGAAGTACACCAAGGACTTATTCAAGAAGTTCAATATGCAAGAATGCAAAGGTATGTCTACACCCATGCCTACTAGTGGACATCTTGACTTAACCAAAGATGATGAACCGGTTGATCAAAAGGTTTATCGCTCTATGATTGGTTCATTGTTATTGTTGGGGAATGTAGCAGAAATTCAAAATTTTCCTACGAGTCACCAAGATCTATCTATGGAGAGACTAGTAACGAGGGGAAGGAGAGTGCATCTACATACCCTTGTAGATCGCTAAGCGGAAGCGTTCAAGAGAACGGGGTTGAAGGAGTCGTACTCGTCGTGATCCAAATCACCGGAGATCCTAGTGCCGAACGAACGGCACCTCCGTGTTCAACACACGTACAGCCCGGTGACGTCTCCCATGCCTTGATCTAGCAAGGAGAGAGGGAGAGGTTGAGGAAAACTCCATCCAGCAGCAGCACAATGGCGTGGTGGTGATGGAGGAGCGTGGCAATCCTGCAGGGCTTTGCCAAGCACCACGGGAGAGGAGTAGGAAGAGAGCTAGGGCTGCGCCAGGGAGAGGTGGAAACTCTTGTGTTTGCATCCCCAAATACCTCAAGTATATATAGGGGAGAGGGAGGGGGCTGCGCCCCCTCTAGGGTTCCCCCCCAAGGGGTGCGGCAGCCCCAAACCCATCTATGGTGGCGGCCAAGGGGGGGGGAGAGGGGGAAACTTGCCCCCCAAGCAAGGTGGAGGCGCCCCCTCCCCAAACCCTAGGCGCCTTGGGCCCTTGTGGGGGGGGGGGCGCACCAGCCCACCTGGGGCTGGTCCCCTCCCACACATGGCCCATGCAGCCCTCTGGGGAAGGTGGCCCCACTTGGTGGACCCCCGGGACCCTCCCGGTGGTCCCGGTACGTTACCGATAACACCCGAAACTTTTCCGGTGCCCAAAATAGGACTTCCCATATATAAATCTTTACCCTCGGACCATTCTGGAACTCCTCGTGACATCCGGGATCTCATTCGGTACTCCGAACAACATTCGGTAACCACATACAAACTTCCTTTATAACCCTAGCGTCATCGAACCTTAAGTGTGTAGACCCTACGGGTTCGGGAACCATGCAGACATGACGAGACGTTCTCCGGCCAATAACCAACAGCGGGATCTGGATACCCATGTTGGCTCCCACATGTTCCACGATGATCTCATCGGATGAACCACGATGTCAAGGACTCAATCAATCACGTATACAATTCCCTTTGTCTAGCGGTATTGTACTTGCCCGAGATTCAATCATCGGTATGTCGATACCTTGTTCAATCTTGTTACCGGCAAGTCTCTTTAATCGTTCCGTAACACATCATCCCGTGATCAACTCCTTGGTCACATTGTGCACATTATGATGATGTCCTAGCGAGTGGGCCCAGAGATACCTCTCCGTCACACGGAGTGACAAATCCCAGTCTCAATTCGTGCCAACCCAACAGACACTTCCGGAGATACCCGTAGTGCACCTTTATAGCCACCAGTTACGTTGTGACATTTGGTACACCCAAAGCATTCCTATGGTATCCGGGAGTTGCACAATCTCATGGTCTAAGGAAATGATACTTGACATTAGAAAAGCTTTAGCATACGAACTACACGATCTTTGTACCAGGCTTAGGATTGGGTCTTGTCCATCACATCATTCTCCTAATGATGTGATCCCGTTATCAACGACATCCAATGTCCATGGTCAGGAAAACATAACCATCTATTGATCAATGAGCTAGTCAATTAGAGGCTTACTAGGGACATGGTGTTGTCTATGTACCCACACATGTATCTGAGTTTCCTATCAATACAATTATAGCATGGATAATAAACGATTATCATGAACAAGGAAATATGATAATAATAACTAATTTATTATTGCCTCTAGGGCATATTTCCAACAGTCTCCCACTTGCACTAGAGTCAATAATCTAGTTCACATCGCCATGTGATTAACACTCACAGGTCACATCGCCATGTGACCAACATCCAAAGAGTTTACTAGTGTCGCTAAACTAGTTCACATCATCATGTGATTAAGACTCAATGAGTTCTGGGCTTTGATCATGTTTTGCTTATGAGAGAGGTTTTAGTCAATGGGTCTGCAACATTAAGATCCGTATGTACTTAAATCTCTAGGTCATATTGTAAATGCTGCTTCCATGCTCCACTTGGAGCTATTCCAAATGGTTGCTCCACTATACGTATCCGGTTTGCTACTCAGAGTCATTCAGATATGTGTTAAAGCTTGCATCGACGTAACCCTTTACGTAAAACTCTTTATCACCTCCATAATCGAGAAACATATCCTTATTCCTCTAAGGATAATTTTGACCGCTATCTGGTGATCCACTCCTTTAGCACCTTTGTACCCTCTTGCCAGATATGTAGCAAGGCACACATCAGGTGCGGTACGCAGCATAGCATACTGTAGAGCCTACGTCTAAAGCATAGGGGACGACCTTCGTCCTTTCTCTCTTTTCTGCCGTGGTCGAGCTTTAAGTCTTAACTTCATACCTTACATCTCAGGCAAGAAATCGTTCTTTGAATGATCCATCTTGAACACCTTCAAGATCATGTCAAGGTATATGCTCATTTGAAAGTACCATTAAGCGTTTTTGATCCATCCTCATAGATCTTGATGCTCAATGTTCAAGTAGCTTAATCCAGGTTTTCTATTCAAAAACACCTTTCAAATAACCCTATATGCTTTCCAGAAATTCTACATCATTTCTGATCAACAATATGTCAACAACATATACTCATCAGAAATTCTATAGTGCTCCCACTCACTTCTTTGGAAATACAAGTTTCTCATAAACTTTGTATAAACCCAAAATCGTTGATCATCTTATCAAAGTGCATATTCCAACTCCGAGATGCTTACTCCAGTCCATGGAAGGATCGCTAGAGCTAGCATACCTTTTAGCATCCTTAGGATCGACAAAACCTTTCTGATTGTATCACATACAACCTTTCCTTATGAAAACTGGTAAGGAAACTCGTTTTGACATCCATCTGCCAGATTTCATAAATGCAGCTAATGCTAACATGATTTCGACGGACTCAAGCATCGCTACGGATGAGAAAATCTCATCGTAGTCAACTCCTTGAACTTGTGAAAAACTCTTCGCCACAAGTCGAGCTTCATAGACGGTGACATTACCGTCCACGTCCGTCTTCTTCTTAAAGATCCATTTATCTCAATGGCTTGCCGATCATCGGGCAAGTCCACCAAAGTCCATGCTTTGTTCTGATACATGGATCCTATCTCGGATTTCATGGCTTCTAACCATTTGTTGGAATATGGGCCCACCATTGCTTCTCCATAGCTCGTAGGTTCATTGTTGTCTAGCAACATGACCTTCAAGACAAGATTACTGTACCACTCTGAAGTAGTACGCATCCTTGCCACCCTACGAGGTACGGTAGTGACTTGATCCGAAGTTTCATGATCACTATCATAAGCTTCTACTTCAATTGGTGTAGGTGCCATAGGAACAACTTCCTGTGCCCTGCTACACACCAGTTGAAGTGATGGTTCAACAACCTCATCAAGTCTCCACCATCCTCCCACTCAATTCTTTCAAGAGAAACTTTTCCTTGAGAAGGGACCCGTTTCTAGAAACAATCCCTATTGCTTTCGGATCTGAATTAGGAGGTATTCCCAACTGTTTTGGTGTCCTATGAAGATGCATTTTATCCGCTTTGGGTTCGAGCTTATCAACCTGAAACTTTTTCACATAAGCATCGCAGCCCCAAATTTTTAAGAAACGACAACTTAGGTTTCTCCAAACCATAGTTCAAACGGTGTAGTCTCAACGGAATTATGTGGTGCCCTATTTTAAAGTGAATGCGGTTGTCTCTAATGCCTAACCCATGAACGATAGTGGTAATTCGATTAGAGACATCATGGTACGCACCATATCCAATAGGGTGCAACTATGATGTTCGGACACACCATCACACTATGGTGTTCGAGGCGGTATTAATTGTGAAACAATTTCCACAATGTCTTAATTGCGTGCCAAGCTCGTAACTCAGATACTCATCTCTATGATCATATCATAAACATTTTATCCTCTTGTCACGATGATCTTCAACTTCACTCTGAAATTACTTGAACCTTTCAATGATTCATACTTGTGTTTCATCAAGTAAATACACTTAGCATCTACTCAAATCATCTGTGAAGTAAGAACATAACGATATCCACTGCGTGCCTCAGCACTCATTGGACAGCACACATCAAAATGTATTACTTCCAACAAGTTGCTCTCTTGTTCCATCTTACTGAAAATGAGGCTTTTTTAGTCATCTTGCCCATGTGGTATGATTTGCATGTCTCAAGTGATTCAAAATCAAGTGAGTCCAAACGATCCATCTGCATGGAGTTTCTTCATGCGTACATACCAATAGACATGGTTTGCATGTCTCAAACTTTTCAAAAACGAGTGAGTCCAAAGATCCATCAACATGGAGCTTCTTCATGCGTTTTTATGACTTACATGGCAGTGCCACAAGTAGGTGGTACTATCATTACTATCTTGTATCTTTTGGCATGAACATGTGTATCACTACAATCGAGATTCAATAAACCATTAATTTTAGGTGCAATACCATTGAAGGTATTATTCAAATAAACAGAGTAACCATTATTATCCTTAAATGAATAACCATGTTGCGATAGACATAATCCAATCATGTCTATGCTCAACACAAACACCAAATAACAATTATTTTGGTTTAACACCAATCTCGATGGTAGAGAGAGCGTGCGATGCTTGATCACATCAACCTTGGAAACACTTCCAACACATATCGTCAGCTCACCTTTAGCTAGTCTTCGTTTATTCCGTAGCTTTTATTTCGAGTTACTAACACTTAGCAACTGAACCGGTATCTAATACCCTGGTGCTACTAGGAGTACTAGTAAAGTACACATTAACATAATGTATATCCAATATACTTCTATCGACCTTGCCAGCCGTCTCATCTACCAAGTATCTAGGGTGGTTCTGCTTTAGTGTCCGTTCCTCTCATTACAGAAGCACTTAGTCTCGGGTTTGGGTTCAACCTTGGGTTTTCACTAGAGCAGCAATTGTTTTGCCGTTTTCATGAAGTATCCCTTCTTGCCCTTGCCCTTCTTGAAACTAGTGGTTTTATTAACCATCAGCAATTGATGCTCCTACTTGACTTCTACTTTCGCGGTGTCAAACATCGCGAATACTTCAAGGATCATCATATCTATCCCTGATATGTTATAGTTCATCACGAAGCTCTAGCAGCTTGGTGGTAATGACTTTGGATAAACATCACTATCTCATCTGGAAGATCAACTCCCATTCGATTCAAGTGATTGTTGCACTCAGACAATCTGAGCACAAGCTCAACGATTGAGCTTTTCTCCCTTAGTTTACAGGCTAAGAAAATTGTCGGAGGTCTCATACCTCTTGACGTGGGCACGAGCCTGAAATCCCAATTTCAGCCCTCAAAACATCTCATATGTTCCGCGACGTTTCGAAAACGTCTTTGGTACCTCTACTCTAAACCATTTAACTGAACTATCACGTAGTTATCAAAATGTGTATGTCAAATGTTTGCAACATCCACAGACGACGTTCGAGGTTTAGCACACCGAGTGGTGCATTAAGGACATAGGCCTTCTACGAAGCAACGAGGACAATCCTCAGTTCACGGACCCAGTCCGCATAATTGCTACTATCAACTTTCAACTAAATTTTCTCTAGGAACATATCTAAAACAGTAGAACTAAAGCGCGAGCTACGACATAATTTGCAAGAATCTTTTGACTATGTTCAGGATAATTAAGTTCATCTTATGAACTCCCACTCAGATAGACATCCCTCTAGTCATCTAAGTGATTACATGATCCGAGTCAACTAGGCCGTGTTCGATCAACACGTGAGACGGACTAGTCATCATCGGTGAACATCTTCATGTTGATCGTATCCACTATACGACTCATGCTCGACCTTTCGGTCTCTTGTGTTCCGAGGCCATACATGCTAGGCTCGTCAAGTCAACCTAAGTGTTTCGCGTGTGTAAATCTGGCTTACACCCGTTGTATGTGAACGTTAGAATCTATCACACCCGATCATCACGTGGTGCTTCGAAACAACGAACTTTCGCAACGGTGCACAGTTAGGGGGACACTTTCTTGAAATTTTAATGAGGGATCATCTTATTTACTACCGTTGTTCTAAGCAAATAAGATGCAAAAACATGATAAACATCACATGAAATCAAAAAGTGACATGATATGACCAATATCATTTTGCTCCTTTTGATCTCCATCTTCGGGGCTCCATGGTCATCATCGTCACCGGCATGACACCATGATTTCCATCATCATGATCTCCATCATCGTGTCTCCATCAAGTTGTCTCGCCAACTTATTACTTCTACTACTATGGCTACCGGTTAGCAATAAAGTAAAGTAATTACATGGCATTGTTCAATGACACGCAGGTCATACAATAAATGAAGACAACTCCTATGGCTCCTGCCGTTTTGTCATACTCATTGACATGCAAGTCGTGATTCCTATTACAAGAACATGATCAATCTCATACATCACATATCATTCATCACATTCTTCTTGGCCATATCACATCACATAGCATACCCTGCAAAAACAAGTTAGACGTCCTCTAATTGTTGTTTGCATGTTTTACGTGGCTGCTATGGGTTTCTAGCAAGAACGTTTCTTACCTACGCAAAAACCACAATGTGATATGTCAATTGCTATTTACCCTTCATAAGAACCCTTTTCATCGAATCTGATCCGGGTAAAGTGGGAGAGACTGGCACCCGCTAGCCACCTTATGCAACAAGTGCATGTCAGTCAGTGGAACCTGTCTCACGTAAGTGTACGTGTAAGGTCGGTCCGGGCCGCTTCATCCCACAATGCCGCCGAATCAAGATTGGACTAGTAACGGTAAGCATATTAAACAAAATCAACGCCCACAACTACTTTGTGTTCTACTCG
The DNA here is from genome assembly GCF_018294505.1 of Triticum aestivum. NCBI lineage: Eukaryota > Viridiplantae > Streptophyta > Magnoliopsida > Poales > Poaceae > Triticum > Triticum aestivum. The sequence continues at coordinate 653,426,651 of NC_057807.1, read as the reverse complement.
TTAATAGAAACTACGCATAGACCTAGCTCATGATGCCACTGTTGGGGAACGTAGCAGAAATTCAAAATTTTCCTATGAGTCACCAAGATCTATCTATGGAGAGACTAGCAACAAGGGGAAGGAGAGTGCATCTACATACCCTTGTAGATCGCTAAGCGGAAGCGTTCAAGAGAACGGGGTTGAAGGAGTCGTACTCGTCATGATCCAAATCACCGGAGATCCTAGTGCCGAACGGACGACACCTCCGCGTTCAACACACGTACAGCCCGGTGACGTCTCCCATGCCTTGATCCAGCAAGGAGAGAGGGAGAGGTTGAGGAAGACTCCATCCAACAGCAGCACAATGGCGTGGTGGTGATGGAGGAGCGTGGCAATCCTGCAGGGCTTTGCCAAGCACCGCGGGAGAGGAGGAGGAAGAGAGGTAGGGCTGCACCAGGGAGAGGTGGAAACTCTTGTGTTTGCAGCCCCAAATACCTCAAGTATATATAGGGGAGAGGGAGGGGGCTGCGCCCCCTCTAGGGTTCCCAGCCCAAGGGGTGCGGCAGCCCCAAACCCATCTAGGGTGGCGGCCAAGGGGGGGAGAGGGGGAAACTTGCCCCCAAGCAAGGTGGAGGCGCCCCCTCCACAAACACTAGGCGCCTTGGGCCCTTGTGGGGGGGGGGGGGGCGCACAAGCCCACCTGGGGCTGGTCCCCTCCCACACATGGCCCATGCAGCCCTCTGGGGCCGGTGGCCCCACTTGGTGGACCCCCGGGACCCTCCCGGTGGTCCCGGTACGTTACCGATAACACCCAAAATTTTTCCAGTGCCCAAAACAGGACTTCCCATATATAAATCCTTACCTCCGGACCATTCCGGAACTCCTCGTGACGTCCGGGATCTCATCCGGGACTCCGAACATCATTTGGTAACCACATACAAACTTCCTTTATAACCCTAGCGTCATCGAACCTTAAGTGTGTAGACCCTACGGGTTCGGGAACCATGCAGACATGACCGAGACGTTCTCCGGCCAATAACCAACAGCAGGATCTGGATACCCATCTTGGCTCCCACATGTTCCACGATGATCTCATCGGATGAACCACGATGTCAAGGACTCAATCAATCCCGTATACAATTCCCTTTGTCTAGCGGTATTGTACTTGTCCAAGATTCAATCGTCGGTATGCCGATACCTTGTTCAATCTCGTTACCGGCAAGTCTCTTTACTCGCTCTGTAACACATCATCTCGTGATCAACCCCTTGGTCACATTGTGCACATTATGATGATATCCTACTGAGTGGGCCCAAAGATACCTCTCCGTCACGCGGAGTGACAAATCCCAGTCTCGATTCGTGCAAACCCAACAGACACTTTCAGAGATACCCGTAGTGCACCTTTATAGCCACCCAGTTACGTTGTGACGTTTGGTACACCCAAAGCATTCCTACGGTATCCGGGAGTTGCACAATCTCATGGTCTAAGGAAATGATACTTGACATTAGAAAAGCTTTAGCATATGAACTACAGGATCTTCGTGCCAGGCTTAGGATTGGGTCTTGTCCATCACATCATTCTCCTAATGATGTGATCCCGTTATCAACGACATCCAATGTCCATGGTCAGGAAACCGTAACCATCTATTGATCAACGAGCTAGTCAATTAGAGGCTTACTAGGGACATGGTGTTGTCTATGTACCCACACATGTATCTGAGTTTCCTATCAATACAATTATAGCATGGATAATAAACGATTATCATGAACAAGGAAATATAATAATAATAACTAATTTACTATTGCCTCTAGGGCATATTTCCAACAGTTATATCTATGTGCTTCACGTCCCGATATTATGCTAAGTGTGTGCATGTGTGCACGATATCAAGCTGCTCCTAAAGAATGTCTTCTTAAGGCCGTGAAAAGGATAGTGAGATACTTAATTCATACACCAAATTTTGGCATTTGGTATCCTAAGAGGGCCTCTTTCGATCTTGTTGGCTACTTCGACTCGGACTATGCCGGAGACAAGATTGATAGAAAGTCCACTTCGGGTACTTGTCAATTTCTTGGTAGATCTCTTGTGTCTTGGTCCTCCAAGAAACAAAACTCGGTATCCTTATCCACTGCCGAAGCGGAATACATTGCCGCTAGTTCATGTTGTGCTCAATTACTTTGGATGACCCAAACTCTTAAAGATTATGGGATATATGTGAAACATGTTCCATTGCTTTGTGACAATGAAAGTGCTATCAAAATTGGTCATAATCCTGTGTAACATTCTCGAACTAAGCATGTTGAAGTTCGTCATCATTTCATTCGAGATCATGTTGCTAAGGGTGACATTGATCTTAAGCATGTTCGCACCGAAAAGCAATTAGCGGATATATTCACTAAACCTCTTGATGAGAAACTGTTTTGCAGGTTAAGAGGAGAATTGAACATCATTGATGCCTCAAACTTGGAGTAGAAACTCCATTGGATACATGCAAGACATGAGCTTATGACTAATCCTTGATATCTCTCTTATGATGAAAATCTTATGTCTTGGATATATTTGTATCTTGCATGTTATTTAACCCATGTAGGTACTTGGATGAATCTAATTCCATGAGGTTGTAACCTACTCATATCTTGAGCAATCTCTACATCACCAAGTCTCTACACAAAGGTGGTTGAAGCCAAGGAAGCACGAAACCATTCAAACATATCCTTTGACAAATTCTATGTTGAGCTTCATGATTGTCATTTTTGGATACACAAGTGCTCTTCCTTGCAAGAAATAACCCATGTAGGTAGATGGACTCAAATTCCAAGTGGTGCTCCCAACTCTTGATGAGCTACATCAACCTTGAGCAACCCACACAAGTTCAACTACATGGACATCACCACCAACCAAGGTATGTTATTCCATCTTAGAGAAGCTTTACCCCAAGTCATGAGCTAAAGCAACTCGACAAGATGAGAATACACCAAGATGCTTAAACGAAATATGGCAACCCCATTTTGAGCTTAAACGATGAGTATGATCTATGATCAAGTGATCTCACTTGACTCCTAAGTCAATATACTCTAACATAGGTGACTTTGTTGCCGACCATCTCTAGATGAAGTTCTCCTGTGTTCTTCTCTGTGTTTTTGCATTTGTCTCATGCATATGTGTTTCCCCTTTCAAAAAAAACTTCATCTAGATTTCTTTCTGTTTGCTCTGCATTTTCTGCATCCAATTCATTGCATATCATTCAGTAAATTCCTTGCAAATCTTTGTGCGATCTTATTAGTCTAGTGAGCTGAGGTGACAAGTGTTTTCTCTGTGATGAACTCAGTTACACCGATTTGTTATTTTTGGTCCAACCCAATCCTTTCAGTACAACCGAAGCATACCTCTTGGTGCCACCGACTTCACAACAGGAAAAACAGTTTGCCACTTATTATGTGTTTCTTCTGATCCAGCTCCACTCAATGAATCTTGTCCTCTACAAGCATCACATTTTTATAAATGCTTTGTGTTGTGACTCAAGGACCAAACCCATTCAATAGATTCCAGAAAACCCTTCTTGGAAATTGATGTCAAAGGGGGAGAGAGAGATCACATCAAAGCTTATCATTTAGAGAGAGATCACATCAGAGAAAGAGTATATCACCTCCTCAGGGAGAGAGAGAGATCTCCAGGGGGAGAGAATACTCAAGTAGAAAGTATTATTTCTCAAGGATCCCAGATTCTTGGTGTTCAAGAGGAGAGATGCCACATGTCTTCTTGAGGGGAAAGACATGTTCATATGTGCTTATTTGCATTAGCTTGCATTAGCTCTGTTCATTTATATCTTCCAGCTCTGATTTTCTGTTCCCTATCTTCTCCCAATATCCCATGCTAGATTCAGGGGAGCAAGGCATCTATGGGAAAGAAATCATTTAAATTCATTGCATATCTTTACTCTTGGGGACATGTCTAATCAAATGTGGTACTTAGTACTCACTCTCTACATGTCATCCCAGCCTTGGTATTCTTGTGGTTTCTTCTGTTTGCTCTGGCTAGTAGATGTATCTGTGTTATCTAACCTTGTTTACGCAGGTTCATTCCACCCTAAGCCAATTCAAGACTACAAGGTAAGTATATGCATCACAATCATGTGTATGAGGAATCCTTGCTAATGTACATACTGTTTGCAAGAAGGACTCATGGGCATGAAGTTATTTCCTTTAATACTTTTTGCTCTGATGCATATGGCCAAGATGCATGTAACACATTGCCTGCTCTATCATGGTTATGCTCTCACATGCTTCTATATTTCATATTCACAGGATTGCATACATGTAGGGGGAGCCTATGCTTGTTACATGTCTTTCCAAAGCTTTACTTGCTATTCTTCATACCTTTACCTAAAGCTTTGATGTATGTTGTCATCAATTACCAAAAAGGGGGAGATTGAAAGCACAAGTGCTCCCTAGGTGGTTTTGGTAATTAATATCAACATATCTCTTGTTGGACTAACACTTTTATCTAGTATATTTCAGACAAGTTCAACATTGGAGTGGCATGGACTAAAGGATGTGGGAACTCCTTCAAGATGCTAAGGGCAAAGGATTGGCTAAAGCTTCAAGCTCAAGACTCTTCATTTTATATTTTAGTGATCCAAGATCACATTGAGTCTATAGGAAAAGCCAATACTATCAAGGAGGGATGAGGTGTTGCTTAATGAGTTTCTTGCTCCACAGTGCTTACTGATATGCTCCAAAAACCCTCAACTCCTTTCCCACTTCCACATATATGACCTAAACCTAAAGCCAAAATCGGTCACACCGATTCTTTCTATCCGGCGCCACCGAATTCAGATGTCTTAGCCACTGCCACAAACCCTAGACAAATTGGTATCACCGATAGGGATCTCGGTCTCACCGAGATGGGATTGTAATCTCTCTGTGTATGTCCATTACCAAAATTGGTCTCACCGAGTTTGAGCAATCGGTACTACCAAGATTACAATGCAAACTCTCTGGTTACCTTATTACCAAAATCGGTCCCGCCGAGTTTGAGTAATCGGTCCCATCGAGCTTGCCTGACCAACTCTCTGTTTAGCTAATTACCAAAATCGGTCTCACTGAGTTTGTGTAATCGGTCTCACCGAGATTACATTATGCCCTAACCCTAACCATATCGGTCCTACCGAGTTGCATGTCGGTCCCACCGAAAACCCTAACGGTCACTAGGTTTACTAAATCGGTCTGACCGAGTTTGTTGATTCGGTCCCACCGAGATTGGTAAATTGTGTGTAACGGTTAGATTTTGTGTGGAGGCTATATATACCCCTCCACCTCCTCTTCATTCATGGAGAGAGCCATCAGAACAAACCTACACTTCCAGCATCCTATTTATGAGAGAGAACTACCTACTCATGTGTTGAGGCCAAGATATTCCATTCCTACCATATGAATCTTCATCTCTAGCCTTCCCCAAGTTGCTTTCCACTCAAATCTTCTTTCCACCAGATCCAAATCTTATGAGAGAGAGTTGAGTGTTGGGGAGACTATCATTTGAAGCACAAGAGAAAGGAGTTCATCATCAACGCACCATTTGTTACTTCTTTGAGAGTGGTGTCTCCTAGATTGGCTAGGTGTCACTTGGGAGCCTCCGACAAGATTGTGGAGTTGAACCAAGGAGTTTGTAAGGGCAAGGAGATCGCCTACTTCGTGAAGATCTACCGCTAGTGAGGCAAGTCCTTCATGGGCGACGGCCATGGTGGGATAGACAAGGTTGCTTCTTTGTGGACCCTTCGTGGGTGGAGCCCTCCGTGGACTCGCGCAACCGTTACCCTTCATGGGTTGAAGTCTCCATAAACGTGGATGTATGATAGCACCACCTATCGGAACCATGCCAAAAACATCCGTGTCTCCAATTGCGTTTGAATCCTCCAAAACCCTTCCCTTTACATTCTTGCAAGTTGCATGCTTTACTTTCCGCTGCTCATATACTCTTTGCATGCTTGCTTGTTATGTATTGTGAATGTTAAACTTGTGCCTAAACTCCACTTAAACTTAAATAACTTTAAAACTGCAACTTTGGTACTTAGTGTCTAATCACCCCCCTCTAGACACCTCTTCTCAAGGTCCTACACCGACTTTTGTGAAAAGATTGTTGAGGTTTTCATGGATGATTTCTCCATTTATGGATCCTCCTTTGATGATTGCTTGAGCAACATTGATCGAGTTTTGCGGAGATGTGAAGAAACTAAGCTTGTCTTGAATTGGAAAAAATGCCACTTTATGGTTAATGAAGGCATTGTCTTGGGGCATAAAATTTCTGAAAGAGGTATTGAAGTTGATAAAGCTAAAGTTGATGCTATTCTAAATATGTCGTGTCCTAAAGACATTAAAGGTATAAGAAGTTTCCTTGGTGATGCCGGTTTTTGTAGGAGGTTCATTAAGGACTTCTCTAAAATTTCTAGGCCTATGACTAATCTCTTACAAAAAGATATTCCTTTTGTCTTCGATGATGATTGTGTAGAAGCATTTGAAATACTTAAGAAAGCTTTGATTTCCACACCTATTGTTCAGCCACCTGACTGGAATTTACCCTTTGAAATTATGTGCGATGCTAGCGATTATGCTGTAGGTGTTGTTCTAGGACAAAGAGTTGATACGAAACTAAATGTTTTTCAATATGCTAGTAAAACGCTAGACAGTGCCCAGAGAAATTATGCTACTACTAAAAAAGAATTTTTAGCAGTTGTATTTGTTTGTGATAAGTTCAGACCTTATATTGTTGACTCTAAAGTAACTGTTCACACTGATCATGCTGCTATTAAATATCTTATGGAAAAGAAAGATGCTAAACCTAGACTTATTAGATGGGTTCTCCTACTACAAGAATTTGATTTGCATATTATTGATAGAAAGGGAGCCGAGAACCCCATTGCAGACAACTTGTCTAGGTTAGAAAATGTTCTTGATGACCCACTACCTATTGATGATAGCTTTCCCGATGAACAATTAGCTGTCATAAATGCTTCTCGTATTGCTCCATGGTATGCTGATAATGCTAATTACATTGTTGCCAAATTTATACCACCTAGTTTCACATACCAGCAAAAGAAAAAGTTTTTCTATGATTTAAGACATTACTTCTGGGATGATCCACACCTTTATAAAGAAGGAGTAGATGGTGCTATTAGACGTTGTGTACCTGAGCATGAATAGGAACAGATCCTACGCAAGTGTCATTCCAAGGCTTATGGAGGACACCACGCTGGAGATAGAACTGCGCATAAGGTATTGCAATCCGGTTTTTATTGGCCTACTCTCTTAAAGGATGCCCATAAGTTTGTCTTGTCTTGCGATGAATGTCAAAAAATTGGTAATATTAGTAGACATCAAGAAATGCCTATGAATTATTCTCTTGTTATTAAACCATTTGATGTTTGGGGCTTTGATTATATGGGACCGTTTCCTTCCTCTAATGGGTATACACATATTTTAGTTGTTGTTGATTACGTTGCTAAGTGGGTAGAAGCTATTCCAGCTAGTAGTGCTGATCATAACACCTCTATTAAGATGCTTAAAGAAGTTATTTTTTCATGGTTTGGAGTCCCTAGATACCTAATGACTGATGGTGGTTCACATTTTATTCATGGTGCTTTTCGTAAAATGCTTGCTAAGTAAGATGTTAATCATAGAGTTGCATCTCCTTATCACCCATAGTCTAGTGGTCAAGTAGAACTGAGTAACAGAGAGCTTAAATTGATTATGCAAAATCTCTACCTAATATTAAAGGAAGGATTGTTTCTCCACTTTTTTCGTCATCAGTTTATTTTTTCGTCCGTCATCTATATCGAATTTTCGTCCATCGTCGTTTGGACGTAGAGCGTTCGAACATCATTTTTTTTAAAAAAACCAGAAAAAGGTGTAGCGCTGGAATTGAACTACAGACCTCACGTCCTATGACAAGGCCCGTTGCCAATTCAGCTAGCTCTCATCTATGCTAAAAAAGAGAGTTTTTCTCTTGATATATGTACTAACAAGCTTATGTAGGCTCTATCATGCACATGGGCTGATGCTGGGCCTAATCTCGAGCGAAAAATAGTTTCCTCGGCGGGAAGGACGAAACTAACTAAAGTGGCTTACAATTGTGTTAAAGAAACATATGCATCTCTAAAATAATTAGTCCCACGTCGCTCTTTTACATCAAACCCCCACCAATTTATATACACAGTGAGTTTTACAAGAATCTGCAAGCAGCAGTCAGAAGGTCAGATGTCGATTCAAATTTATCCGCAAGGACGAGGAAGACGTGTGGCCTGCACACATTACACACAGGCAAAAAGAGCTCAGGCTGGGGGCGCTGTCTGTAAGGAGCAACTTCCCATGGGAGAGCTGCCCATTAATAAATGAACCCACGCTAATGTTGCACTCCACCTCTTGATAATGTTGTCTTCAACTTCCCATGGTATATATAAATCAGTTTTCAATCTCCATGTTTATAATTTCATATGAATTATGAATTATTTAGAGCAGTGTGGAAGTCAGGTTTTTTGCCTGAAGTGTGAATGTAAAGTTAACAATTGATTGATTTCCAACCAATGGGAATGAACTTCATGAATATTAATTTTTGCTCTCTTTTATACTTGATGATTACAACAATAATTTTACTCTTGTCGGTTTTTTTGTACTATGACTCGATGGCCATGGTCGAAGAACAAGATGCCATAGTTTACTGCCTGAAAAATGCCCAAGCTCATTGGCGACAGTGAAGTGTGTGTAGCTTATGTTCAGTCAAGAGCCTCATACCTTAACATAATTTCCATTAAGAATTATTATGTGTGCGATAAATAAGGAAATGCATCACATGATATGTAAAGACATGATTTATGTTGAACCACGTGAAGTGAATGTGACGGTTGTTGCAACGCATGAGGAATTTGCAACACATGAGGAATTAGAAGTCGGTGCAGGGAGGGGCTTGAGTTTGTTTCACCCATTGCAATGCATGGGCATTTGTGCTAGTACTATTAATATATCTAGAAAGAATTGGTCCAAGAAACTTGATGATGCATTATGGGCTTATAGATCTGCATATAAAAATCCTATGGGTATGTCTCCATATAAAATGGTTTATGGAAAAGCTTGTCACTTACCTCTTGAACTAGAACATAAGGCATATTGGGAAGGTCCTTATGTTATCGAGGAGGTCTATCGTTCCAGTGCAATAAAAATCAACAACTTCGAAGGCACAAGTCCGAAGGTGGTGAATGGTCAAAGAATCAAACATTATATCTCAGGTAATCCAATAAATGTTGAAACTAATGTGTCTGGAACCGTAACTCCAGAGGAATAAATAAGGGACACTTTCCAGAACATTTCAGACTCCAAAAAGGAATAGGTACATGGTACGGTAAGTAAACCGACTCCAAAACAGTTCTAATAGCAGTTTTTTCTCTATTTTGGAATATTTAAGAAAATATGAAAAATAAGAAGTAGTCCGGGAAGGACACAGGCGTCCACGAGGGTGGAGGGAGCGCCATACCCCCCTGGGCGTGCCCCCTGCCTCGTGGGCACCTCGTGTGCCCTCCGGACTCCGTTTTCTTGCACGATACTTCTTTGAGTCGGTGAAAATTCATTATATAATCTCTTGTTTTTGTTTCGAGCTATTTTTCTGGCAGATCTAGATCACCATGACGTCTTCGAGCGCACCCAAGGACAAGTTCTTTGAGAAGGTCATCAACCCCTACCTCATGGAGGTGATGCAACACCCTCAAACCATTGAGATGCATGAGGGGGTGCTGCACATCCGCGATGTCGAGGGACCCAGGAGAACCGGAATCATGGAGACAAGACTCAAAGCAATGGAGCAGCAGGTTTTCAAGTGCCAAGAGATGGTGGAATGCGGGCTCGATGCCAACCATATGATGATCACGGAGTTCACCAACAATCACAAGGTGGATGCCAAGAACATTGGGGAGGCCATCTTCAAGCTTCAGGAGAAAATTAAGCACCTCCAAGCCCAGATCTATGACCTGCAAAACCAAAAATGTGAGTATGAATATAGATTCAAGAGGATGAGTTTGGCTGTAGATTTAAGGATCCCAAAGACTCGATCATCTTTCTATGATGGTGAGACTATGCCTTGGAAGAGGGACGACAAGCCTTCACCATCAACAACTCCATCATCATCACCTCCGAAGAAGGAGACATAATCACATGGGTATGGGCACTCCCCTTGGCAACTGCCAAGCTTGGGGAGGTGCCCCGGTATAGTATCACCATCACACTCCTATGTTTACTGTTTTTCTTAGTTCGATCCTTTTGGTAATATCTTGATCTAGTAGAATAAAGTTTTAGAATGATCTAGTTTTGAGTTTTGCTTTATGATTCCTCTATGTAATCGAGTCCGTGAGCTATATATAATAAATATTAGTCTTGAGTCAAGGGCTTTGCTATCTTGCTATGATCTTGAGGGAATAAAATAAAAAGAAAGAATAAAAAGAAATAAAGAGATCATATGGATCTTATGGAGAGTAATGACTTCACATATAAAGAGTATGATGAATAAAAGTTGTTGAGAGTTGACAAACATAGTTTTGGTCATTGTTGCAATTAATAGGAATTAATAAAGAAAGAGAGGTTCTCACATATAAATATACCATCATGGACATCTTTTATGGTTGTGAGCACTCATTAAAATATGACATGCTAAAGAGTTGATGTTGGACAAGTAAGACAACATAATGGGTTATGTTTTCTTATATCTGAAACAAAGTATATTGTCATGGATCATCCAACATGTTGAGCTTGCCTTTCTCCCTCATGCTAGCCAAATTCTTTGTACTAAGTAGAGATACTACTTGTGCTTCCAAATATCCTTAAACCCAATTTTGCCATGAGAGTCCACCATAACTACCTATGGATTGAGTAAGATCCTTCAAGTAAGTTGTCATTGTTGCAGGCAATAAAAATTGTTCCCTAAATATGTATGACTTATTAGTGTGGAGAAAATAAGCTTTATACGATCTTGTGATATGGAAGCAATAAAAGCGACGGACTGCATAATAAAGGTCCCTATCACAAGTGGCAATACAAAGTAACGTTCTTTTGCATTAAGATTTCGTGCATCCAACCATAAAGCATATGATAACCTCCGCTTCGCTCTGCGAAGGGCCTATCTTTTATTCTTGTCTTATACATTATGCAAGAGCCATGGTGATCTTCACCTTTCCTTTTTACATTTTATCCTTTGGCAAGCACCTTGTGTTGGAAAGATCCTGATATGTATATCCAATTGGATGTAAGTTAGCATGAACTATTATTGTTGACATTACCCTTGAGGTAAAAGGTTGGGAGGCAACACTATAAGCCTCTATCTTTCTCTGTGTCCGATTAAAACTTCATACCCATAAGTATTGCGTGAGTGTTAGCAATTGTGAAAGACTAAATGATAGTTGAGTATGTGGACTTGCTGAAAAGCTCTTATATTGACTCTTTCCGATGTTATGATAAATTGCAATTGCTTCAATGACTAAGATTATAGTTTGTTAGTTTTCAATGAAGGTTCTGATGCATACTTGACATTGTAGATAGATTTTTACTTTAGCATAAGAAATCATATGACAAAATATATATATGTTGTCCTCATGTCTGTATTTTATTTTATTTTATCATATGGTTATCATTATTCTTGATGTGTCCTACTCTTGATGTTTTTAATGCTTTGGGAAATTTAGTGGGTTCGTCACCACTCGTGATCAATGAAACAATATTGACTCTCGAGCATGTTATGGAAAGACTAGATGCTATTGAAAAGAAAATGCTTACCATAGAACATATTGAAAATTTGGATAGAAAAATGCAAAGTTATGCTACTAAAGTTGGGTCAAAAGCGGGAGACGTTTTTAAGTTGCTAAAAGAAAAAAGAACTATAATTCATGAAAGGATTGAAGAGAGCTAAAGTAGAAGAATTTTTTTTCTAATTTAGGTACGGCTTTTGCTTCCGCTAAAACTCTCATGAAAATTAGCAAGACTACTCAAGTCACTAAAAACAAAGGATCAGCTTCTAGCAATGATAAAGGAGATCTTAAGATGATTAGTATCCATCCCAACTTTGTTGAAGTCGTAAGAGATCCTTTTTGCAAAAATAAGTTTTTCAATCTCATGCCGAGAAGTATCACCTCTGACAATTTATATGCAAAATCCTTGAAACATCTTAAGTACTCGATCGAAGAATTAGACAAAGATGACAAAACTTAGATCCTACACGTTATGCCTAGCTAGGGGCAGAAAACGATAGCGCTTGTTGGGAGGAAACCCAATGAATAAAATTTATTTTTGCTTTTTTGATTTCTGTTATTGAGTGTTAGCACAGTTACGCTACTATTATGATTGTGTTTTTTGTGTTTTAGTTAGTGTCTGTGCCAAGCAATGCCTTTGGGTAGACTTGGGTGAAAGTTTATTCGATCTTGCTGAAAAACAGAAACTTTTGCACTCACGAGATTCGTTGTCATTATTTACAGAAGAGAGATTTTAAGTTGATTCTTTTTGAAGAGGATTAATAGAAAAATTCCTCACGTCCACCAATTTATTTCATAATTTTTGGAGTTACAGAAGTATTCGAAATTTGCAGATTGCTACAGACAGTTCTGTTTTTGACAGATTCTGTTTTCTTTGCGTTGTGTGCTTGTTTTGATGATTCTATGGTTTTCTTTGATGAGTTTTTGCCATAGAAAAGTTGGAATACAGTAGATATAATGCAAAAACAAAATAAGAATAGGTTTGATACAATACTTATAGTAGTGGTTTGGTTTCTTATACTAACGGATCTCACGAAGGTTTTGTTTGAGTTTTGTGTGATTGAAGTTTTCAAGTTTTGGGTTATCTTACGATGGATGAAGGAATAAGGATAAGAAAAAGGCTAAGCTTGGGGATTCCCAAAGCACCCCAAGATAATATTCAAAGAAGTAGCAAGCAACTAAGCTTGGGGATGCCCCCGAGTGGCATCCCCGCTTTCTTGTAACGACCATCGGTATTTTACTTGAAACTATATTTTTATTCATCACATGATATGAGTTTTGCTTGGAGCATCTTGTATGATATGACTCTTTTATTGTTTTGCTTTGTGTTTTAAGTGTCGAATCCTTGCTGGACACACCCTTTTTTAGAGAGCCAAAAATTATGCTATGCTTGCTCCTATGCTTCACTTAAATTTTTAGAGCCATGGACTTGCTCTAGTACTTCACTTATATCTTTCTGAGCACGGTGTGCTTTATTAATTTTGAATAAATGCTCTTATCCATCACTTAGATTTATTTGGGAGTTAGTAAAATTTTAAGAAATTCTCTCTTGCTTCACTTAGATTATTTTGAGAGAAAGAAAAAAATTATGCTCATGATCTTCACTTATATTTGTTGAGCTTATCAAAAGCAATATATAAAAATAGTGCCAAAGTGATAGATATCCAAGGAGGATATAATAAAAACTTTCATGAAGATCATTGGACAAAATAAACTTGATTCTTAGTAATGGTTTTGAGATATGACAATATGATATGTGAGTCATGTTGATGAGTAATTGTGCTTTAGTAAGAATATTGATGTTAAGGTTTGTGATTCCCTATGCAAGCATGAAAGTCAATAATTATGCAATGAAATTTATATCCTACTTATGGTTCATTATTCGGTGTTACTTATGCTTAATGCTTGGGTACGAGATTTTTCGCTTTTTGGTTGGTCGCTTCTCAATCTTTTTGCTAGCCTTCATTTTGCACTAAGTATGATCACTAATTATGCATCCAAAACCCTTTAAACTAGTTTCGCCATATGAGTCCACTATACCTACCTATATGTGGTATTTCCATGCCGTTCTAAGCAAATTTGCATGTGCCATCTCTAATGTTCAAAATATATTTCTCTGTTGTGTGCTCTGATACGTCTCCAACGTATCTATAATTTATGAAGCATTCATGCTATTATATTATCTGTTTTGGATGTTTACGTGCTTTATTATACACTTTTATATTATTTTTGGGACTAACCTATTAACCGGAGGCCCAAACCATATTGCTGTTTTCTTGCCTATTTCAGTGTTTCGAAGAAAAGGAATATCAAACGGAGTCCAAACGGAATGAAACCTTCGGGAGCATGATTTTTGGAATGAACGTGATCCAGGAGACGTGGAGCTGAAGTCAAGGAAGCTTCGAGGAGGCCACGAGACAGGGGGGCGCGCCCACCCCCCCTAGGCGTGCCCTCCACCCTCGTGGGCCCCTTGTGGCTCCCCTGACCGACTTCTTTCGCCTATATATCTCCATATACCCTAAAAACATCGAAGACAACAATAGATTGGGAGTTCCGCCGCCGCAAGACTTTGTAGACACCAAAAACCAATCGGGACCCTGTTCCGGCACCCTGCCGGAGGGGGGATCCCTCACCGGTGGCCATCTTCATCATCTCGGAGCTCTCCATGACAAGGAGGGAGTAGTTCACCCTCAGGGCTGAGGGTATGTACCAGTAGCTATGTGTTTGATCTCTCTCTCTCTCTTGTGTTCTTGAGGTGATACGATCTTGATGTATCACGAGATTTGCTATTATAGTTGGATCTTATGATGTTTCTCCCCCTCTACTCTCTTGTAATGGATTGAGTTTTCCCTTTGAAGTTATCTTATCGGATTGAGTCTTTAAGGATTTGAGAACACTTTGTATGTCTTGTCGTGCTTATCTGTGGTGACAATGGGATATTCACGTGATCTACTTGATGTATGTTTTGGTGATCAACTTGTGGGTTCTATGAACTTATGCATAGGGGTTGGCACACGTTTTCGTCTTGACTCTTCGGTAGAAACTTTGGGGAACTCTTTGAAGTACTTTGTGTTGGTTGAATAGATGAATCTGAGATTGTGTGATGCATATCGTATAATCATGCCCACGGATACTTGAGGTGACAATGGAGTATCTAGGTGACATTAGGGTTTTGGTTGATTTGTGTCTTAAGGTGTTATTATAGTATGAACTCTATGATATATCGAACAGAAAGAATAGCTTCATGTTATTTTACTACGGACTCTTGAATAGATAGATAAAAAATGATAACTTTAAGGTGGTTTCATACCCTACCATAATCTCTTCGTTTGTTCTCCGCTATTAGTGGCTTTGGAGTGACTCTTTGTTGCATGTTGAGGGATATTTATATGATCTAATTATGTTATTATTGTTGAGAGAACTTGCACTAGTGAAAGTATGAACCCTAGGCCTTGTTTCCTACCATTGCAATACCGTTTATGCTCACTTTTATCATTAGTTACCTTGCTGTTTTTATAATTTCAGATTACAATTACCTTTATCTACCATCCATATTGCACTTGTATCGCCACCTCTTCGCCGAACTAGTGCACCTATACAATTTACCATTGTATTGGGTGTGTTGGGGACACAAGAGACTCTTTGTTATTTGGTTGCAGGGTTGTTTGAGAGAGACCATCTTCATCCTACACCTCCCACGGATTGATAAACCTTAGGTCATCCACTTGAGGGAAATTTGCTACTGTCCTAGAAATCTCTGCACTTGGAGGCCCAACAACGTCTACAAGAAGAAGGTTGTGTAGTAGACATCATGCTCTACTACTCGCGAGGCAGTAAAGGGTAGCCAATATTTTCCATGCTAGATGTGTTATTCTCACGATGAGTGTTTATTCACTTGTCACTACATGAGAGTACGGCAAAGGTACTAGGGATGCCCAATCCCGAAATGAAAAAATGAATTTACTTTATGTTGTCAAACAATAAATTCCTTGGAAAGTGTTGGTATGGAAGACACCCGTGGATACGCCTAGCCATGAAAAGTGAAAGTTATGGTGGAAAAAGGAATAAACATTATTTTCTGTTTGGGAACCGCCTATGATGTATCTAGCATGGAAAGTGTTGGGATGCTCCAAGTCGTTTTCGTTAGTAGGAAAAGTATGCCTCTCAAAAATAATTTTATCTCTGAACTTAAGCTATGAGCTCTGGCACCTCTATAAATCCCTACTTCCCTCCACAAAGGGCCTTTCTTTTACTTATGCAATTTTTATTTTGAATTTGAGTCTCCACCTTCTCTTATAAAGCACCAACTAAGGGGCGCTATGATCGTATTTGAGCATTGGGTGTAGCTAATATTTGAGTGTGTTTCATGAATGGATCAATGATTGAGCATGATGGGCTAGGGATAACTTGCTTTAGTGTTGATATTTTGAAAGACATGGTTGCTTGTTGATATTCTTGAGTATTAAAGTATTCATGTCAAAACTAGACTATTGCTTTGAATCATATAAAAGTCCATATGTCCATGCTGTAAGGGCATGTTTATCCCTAAGGTGTTTTGGTGATTGGTGACAATGCTTTTGCGGACTAATCGTGTGCCTTGAGTATTTCAAACGTTTTGTCACTAGGCACAAGCACTACAAAAAAATACACTTCCGTGATGATACGTGTTTGTCACAGTAGGTCGCGTTTTCTGTCATGCATGTACATCCATGACAAATTTATGACAGAATCAAGATAGTCATACCTGTGCTGTCGTAGAAGTGTTCCATGACATTACCAAAATTTCATCACGGAAGTGTCCACTTCCATGACGATAAATCGCGCATCACAGAAGTGCTTTCGTCAAGGGTGAACGACACGTGGCATCCACCGTAACGGAACGCCATTAAGCTATCGGGTCGGATTTTGGATCCGATAACCCGTTAAGAGCCATGACCAATGCCGATTTTCCACGTGTCAAATTCTCATTGGCTGACGGATCCACGCGTCAGCTTCGCGTTGGCACAGGTGTCACTCATCCAACGGTCGAGATGGGCCTATGATATGTTGACACGTGGACCGGCCCAAAAGTGGCCCACAATGTTTAAATGGGTCGGCCCAACCGAAGGCCCATAAGATTTAGCGGACCATAATGGGCCGGCCCAGCTAAAGGCCCACAAAATTTAGCGGACCATAATGGGCCGGCCCAGCTAAAGGCCCACACGATTTTGCAGACCATAATGGGCCGGCCCAGCTAAAGGCCCACAAGATTTTGCGGACCACAATGGGCCGGCCCAGCTAAAGGCCCACAAGATTCTGCAGACCATAATGGGCCGGCCCAGCTAAAGGCCCAACATTCTCTGTCAAATCGGCCCGTCAACGGCCTGTCCTAAACTTGTCATCAACGCGGCCCATGGTCACTTCTGGCCCGTTAACAGTCCGCTAAGTAATTGGGCCGAATTACGGCCCGGTGTATTTCCGGCCTGTTAAAGGTCCGGCTTCATTTGGGCCCATTTACAGGCCATCAAAACTTTCGGCCCATAAACGACCGTGAAGGATTTGGGTCATATTCGGCCATGTCTGACATTCGGCCTGTTAGAGGCCCACTATAGCTTTGGGCCACTTTCGGCCTGTTGTCATTTTCGGCCTGTTAACGCCGGACGTAAACCATGGGCCATATGTGGCCCAACGTCATATCGGGCCCATTAACGGCCCATATAAAAATGACGATAATCTAGCCCGACCGAAGTTCCGGCCTGTTAAAGGCCCGTGTATTAGGTCGGCGCATTTACGGCCCGTCCGAATTTCGGCCTGTCAAAGATCCGCATCGTAAATGGGCCACCATTTCGGCCTGCTAAGTCCAGTGGGTTATTTGGCACAATCAGGGCCCAATCTCACTTTCGGTCTATTAAAGGCCCATGTTTTTTATGGGCTCGAGATATTTACACCTGTAAACGGCCTATTTTTACTGAGGGCCCAAATTATGTTTAGGCCTGTTAAAGGCCCACTATGGGCACAGGCCTACCAGAAAAATATGAAAGCTTATGCTGATTTAGGCCCAGATATTTTTAGTGGGCTACATGCCAATTTCGGCCCGTAATCGTTTTTAGCCCAATTGGAATGGGCCCGACGAATGTTGGCATGTTGGGCTCCTACGAAGCTTTCGGCCGAATACATTACTAAGATAAACCTACACTATACAAAAATAGCGTCGTAATTACTGCAGCCTGAGGCAGCATCATAAATGTTGTATCACAACAAAATAAATTCCAACCATACAACAAAAGGCCTGTTGGCATAAAGTTTACAGTCCTTCCAGATAAAAGCACCATCAGATGTATAGAAGCACAGATCATTTGACCTGAGTGCTAATGTTTCAGGCTGTAGAATCTGATGGAGCAGCACGATCTCCACCTTTTTTCCGCCATTGCTCTTGAACAACGAAGCGAATGTCTGATAGTCTGGTTTCAAAACCATTCATATCTTGACGACATTTCTCAACCACTATTCTTGTTTCCGAAACAACGTCCATTAGGGATTGGACTTGTGTCTGGAGCACAGATATATCACTCTGTCTAGCAGGAAGATTTTGTTCAGTAGGCGATTTGGACGAGGTTACCTTGACAACCAACCCAGAATTACGCAGGAAGGTGCTTTTTGCACTGTTAGTGGAGAGATACTGACGCACTGCAGCAAGAGGTGACATTGTGCCTGTAGTAGCCTCGTCACCTTCAGGTGGTTGTGGCTGTTCAATCATTTGTTCCATAGCTTCCTGAAAGTTTGAACTTGTAGATTAGTGTACCAGATAAGTTACTAATGAGACAAAAACAAACAAAGTAGGTTAAACGTTTATACATAACTTATTTTGGTGAACTACTGTAATACATTAGCATGTATTGTAGTGCCAACTACATAATAAAATCACTTTCGGAACATATGTCCATGTAGCATGCCTACTGTATTGTCTATTTCCTCACATTCGTTGACATCTAAGGATAAAGAGACATGGTTTAAAGTAGGATGAACATAGTATGACATCATTCATATCATGGGCAAACAGATATAAAACAAACAGGCTATTTTATCATTGTGTGCGCACGTGAACATAACAACTAGATTACAGATCAAGACCAAAAGAATATCCTTCATCTCTTTTAAACCATGTAAGGTGAAATGATACGTTAAGACAACTGTGAATAAAAGTGAACAGAGTAACTGACATTGGCTGCAAACCAAGTAGTTAAATGAACACATCACAGTACCAATCAGTTCAAGGCAGGAGGAGTAAGGACTTACAACAGCGGCTTGAACTGGTGTGCTCATGCCCTTCATCTTGCTGGTGTGGCAATCCTTGAAGATTTGCACTGCATTCGGTTCAGGTTCTTTTTGGTCCGCACGGGCTTTCCTCTGTATTTGGAACAAGTCAATATAGATACGATAATATGGCACAAAAAAAGAAGGAAGTAGCAGCTATTTACAAGAGCCTCGCAGTGTGCAATATAGCTACGAGATCCTGTTGTCTGTTGGAATTTCACTTTAGAACGGTTGGTTTTGTTCTTCAAACAGTTAGCCTAGAAGAAGATACACTTGTAAGGCACATACATAAATACAAGTTCAATATGTGGTCTGATCAAATACATATAGCCTACCTGATACTTTGGATCAGACCAGTGTTTAACGAGGGCTGTCCAGTCTTCATCTGTAATATATTCCACTGGAGATGTTTGGGCGATTTCATTGTTAGCCTTGCCTTCAAAGTGAGATTTTCTAAGGTGGTACCGATACTGTCGCAGAGCAGACTGAAAAACATGAGTGCATGCTTGTTTAGTTGCATCATCTTTCGGATCCAACTTGAACCTCATCTGTTGAAAAAAGAATGTGAGTCTTATTAGGAGGAAGCTAGAAAGTATGGGACAGAGCAAGACAATATTACTAATTGCGATGAATAACATTACTTACGGATAAATGGTCAAGGAAGGTGTTAAACTGGGTATTGTCTTTCTCATTCCTGTACTGGATCCACGTTGGGAGGATACGTGCATGACACCTAACGGCAACGGCTGCCTCTGATACTAACTTGGCTGACTCTGTAGCATCACGTGGCCTTTTTAAACCTGCCTCAAAATGGATCTCCATTCTTCCTCCTTTAGATTTTGTTAATCTGTCAAGCATTATCCCTGATGTCTGTTTCCGCTTGCGCCGTGGTGCTAGTTCAACAACGAATATGGAAAGTGTTAGTGTACATCAAACTGTGAGAGTACATATAAAGGAGCATGCAACTGCAACTTGACTCGGTCAGGTACCGTCTTGGTGTTGATGCTCATGAGGTTCATCTGATCTTGCCAAGTCCTGTTGTGTCAGCAGTGCTTCGGAAGTAGTGTTAGGTGTGAAGGCAGCTTGGGAACTGGCCAGTTCCGGAGCAAACGAACGAGTAACTGGTTGAGATGCTGGTACAGTTGAAGCGGATGCTGCAGCTGGTGGAGCAGGTGATACTGTGTTTGTAGATTTAGCCGGTGGACTTGGACCTTCTACTGCACTATAAGTACCAGCAGAATCTCGACGGCAGAACCTTTTCCGTTTCACCCGACGAGTAACAGCACTCCCTACTATATTATTTTCCTTGCTCTTTTTTGACTTTGCCATGTCAAGCTGTACCCACAACACAAAAGAATAAAATCACTCTTCAGAACTCATTGATGCATGATACAGACAAGCAATACTTTGATGTAAGACAACCGTATGAGGATGGAATATGTAAGAAAAACAGGACGGCATGACATATTCACAGCTACGATGTGCAAACTAAGCAGAAGGATTTTCAAGAAAATAGAAGTAATGCAAGCTAGACACCATATGAAAGATGCAACCAATATTACTCTGCCAAGTTAAAAGTGTCTTGTCATAAGTGGCAATTCGAAAAATTAGAAGCAGTACAACGTAGAAATCAATGCAAGATGCAACCACTATCAAACTGCCATGTTAAAAGCGTCCAATCATGAGTGACTGATGCGGGATACACAACAGCAGTACTTTGATGTAAGAACATGGTATGATAGATAGATGCAGTGTATTCTAGACACAGAAAGCCATGTCATATGCACATGTATAACGTATAAACTCAGCAGGTGCAATTTAATCAAAATAGAAGAAATACAGGCTAGACAACATATGCAACATGAAACCAATTATCACACTGTCAACTTAGAGCAAGCACCTGCGATGGTGGAGTACGGGAGATGAACTCATCATGTAGACTTGGGACTTCAACTTCATTAGCAGTAGCAGTGGCAAATCTAGAGAGTCTCTGTTTGCGTCGGTGCGGAGGACCACCAACATCCCCTAACTTACTCTTTTCCTTCCTATTTTCTGATATTGCCTTATGAAGTCAAAACCACAAGAAGATGAATAAAATTAGCTCTGCATAACTGGTTGATGCATGATACAGACGAACACTACTTTGATGTAAGGCAAGCGCAGGATAGGAGGATGGAATATATACAAAAAAAGACAGCGTTTCATATTCACACGTACGATAGGAGGATGGAATATGTATGAAAAACAGTAAGCGGAAGGCATTTCAACAAAATTAGAAGAAATGAAAGCTAGGCACCATATGAACATGCAACCAATATCACTCTATCAGGTAAAAAGTGTCTCGTCGTAAGTGCCATTTCAAGAAATTAGAAGCAGTACAAGCTAGAAGACAATGCAAGATGCAACCTACATCACAGTCCCAAGTTAAATGTGTCTTATGGGTAAGTGATCGTTGCAGGTATAAGTTGTAAGCTACGCAGATGCAATTCAACATAATCAGAAGCAATACAAACTAGACATCATACGGAAAACGCAACCACATATAACAGTTCCAAGTAAGAGCAAGCACCTGTGATGGTGGAGTAGGGGAGATGTGCTCATCATGTACACGTATGTTCTAGAAACAGGAACACGTGTCATATTCACAGGCATTATGTGTAAAGTAAGCAGATGCAATTCAAGTTAGAAGCAATACAAGCTAGACATCATACGCAACATGCAACCACATATAATAGTGTCAAGTTAGAGCAAGCACCTGTGATGGTGGAGTAGGGGAGATGTGCTCATCATCTACACAGCTACGTTGACTGTCCAGCCTTGTGTTGTCTTGCGAATCTTGTTGGGAGGATGGCGGAGTAGAATCTGTAGAGACCCCCTGTTTGAGTTGCTCCGAAGGACCACCATCATCCACTGCCGGACTAATTTCCTTCAGCTGTAATGATTTTGCATTGTGAAGTCAAACCGATAAGAAAAAGGAATAAAATTCGCTCTTCAGAACTCATTCATGCATGATACTGACGAACACTACTCGGATGAAAGGCAAACACATGATGCGAGGATGGAATATGTATGAAAAACAGGATGGTGTGACATATTCACACCTATGATGTGGTAACTAAGCAGAAGGCATTTCAACAAATTAGAAGCACTGCAAGCTAGACACCATATGAAAGATGCAACCAATATCACTCTGCCAAGTTCAAACTGTATGGCGTTTCAACAAATTAGAAGCAGTACATGCTAGAAATCATATGCAAGACACAACCAATATCACAGTGGCGACTTAAAGGTGCCTTATCATAAGTGACTGATGCGGGATATGCAAGAATAGTAGTCTGATGTAGAAACAGGAACACATGTCATATTCACAGGCATTATGTGTAAAGTAAGCAGATGCAATTCAACAAAGTTAGAAGCAATACAAGCTAGACATCATACGCAACATGCAACCACATATAATAGTGCCAAGTTAGAGCAAGCACCTGTGATGGTGGAGTAGGGGAGATGTGCTCATCATCTACACAGCTACGTTGACTGTCTAGCCTTGCGTTGTCTTGCGAATCTTGTTGGGAGGATGGCGGAGTAGAATCTGTAGAGAACCTCCGTTTCAGTTGCTCGGAAGGACCACCATCATCCAATGCCTTGCCAATTTCCTTCAGCTTTATTGATTTTGCATTGTGAGGTCATACCGACAAGAAAAAGGAATATCATTCGCTCTTCAGAACTCATTCATGCATGATACTGACGAACACTACTCTGATGAAAGGCAAAGTCATGATACGAGGATGGAATATGTACGAAAAAATGGACGGCTTGACATATTCACACCTATGATGTGGTAACTAAGCAGAAGGCACTTCAACAAATTAGAAACACTGCAAGACACCATATGGAAGGTGCAATCAATATCACTCTGCCAAGTTAAAACTGTCTCGTCATAGGTGGCGTTCATCAAACTAGAAGCAATACATGCTAGAAATCATATTCAAGACGCAAACCAATATCACACTGCCAACTTAAAGGTGTCCCATCATAAGTGACTGATGCAGGATACACAAGAAGAGTAGTTTCATGTAAGAACATGGTGTGATAGACAGATATAGTATGTACCAAAAACAGGAAAGCGTGTCATATTCACATGTATCATGTGTAAGCTAAGCAGATGCAGTTTACACTAATTAGGAGCAATACGAGCTAGACACCATATGCAACATGCAACCAGATATCACACTGCCAAGTTAGAGCAAGCACCTTGGATGGTGGAGTAGGGGAGCGGAGACTTGGACCTTGTAATGCACTATCAGTACAAGGAGAATCGGTACAGATGCTCCGTTTACGTTGCTGCAGAGGACCACCATCATCGCCTTCCTTACTCTTTTCCTTCCTCTTTCTTGATTTTGCCTTGTCAAGTCAAACCCACAAGAAAAAGGAATAAAATTTGCTCTTCAGAACTCATTGATGCATGATACTGACGAACACTACTTTCATGTAAGGCAGCCGCATGATAGGAGGATGGAATATGTATGAAAAACAGGACGGCGTGACATATTGACATGTATGATGTATAAAGTGTAAACTAAGCACAAGGTGCTTGAACTTGTTAGAATCGATGCAAGCTAGAAACCATATGAAAGATGAAACCAATATCACTCTGCCAAATTAAAAGGGTGCCCTAACAAATGTATTTGACCAAATTAGAAGCAATACATGGCAACAGGCTAGAAATAATATGCAATATGCAACGAATAAAGGTGACTCATCGTAAGTGATTGATGCAGGATACAGAAGAGAGGTAGTTTCATGTAAGAACAAGGTTAACACATAGATGTAGTGTGTACCAAAAATAGGAAGGCATGTCATATTCACAGGTATAGTGTGTAAACTAAGCAGATGCAATTTACCCTAATTAGAAGCATTACAAGCTAGACACCGTATGCAACATGCAACCACATATCACACTGCGAAGTTAGAGCAAGCACCTGTGATGGTGGTGTAGGGGAAGTGCGGTCTTCAGGTACAGAGCTACGTTCAATATCTTCATTTAGGCTTGCTGTTTCTTGAGAATCATGTGGAGAGGATGAAATTGCATTCTTTATAAGAGTATTGCGTCTCATATTAACCCACGCGCGTGACTGTCTCATCATAAGCGATAGATGCAGGATACACAAGAACAGTAGTTTGATGTAAGAACATGGTGTGATAGGCAGATGTAGTATGTACCAAAAACAGGAAGGCGTGTCATATTCACATGTATAATGTGTAAGCTAAGGAGATGCAATTTAACAAATTAGGAGCATTGATGAGGGATACACAAGAAAAGTAGTTTGATGTAAGAACATGGTTAATAGAAAGACGTAGTATGTACCAAAAACAGGAAGGCATGTCATATTCACAGGTATAATGTGTTAACTAAGCAGATGCAATTTACCCTAATTAGAAGCATTACAAGGTAGACACCATATGCAACATGCAACCACATATCACACTGCCAAGTAAGAGCAAGCACCTGCGATGGTGGTGTGGGGGAATTGCGGTGATCAACTAGAGAGCTACGTTGACTATCTTCATTTAGCCTTGCTGTTTCTTGAGAATCATGTGGGGAGGATGACACTGCACTCTTTAAACGAGTAGGGCGTCTCACAGTAACCCACTCGGGTGACTGTCTCATCATAAGTGATTGACGAGGGATACAAAAGAGCATTAGTTTGATGTACGAACATGGTTAATAGACATATGTAGTATGTATCAAAAACAGGAAGGCATGTCATTATCAAAGGTATAATGTGTAAAGTAAGCAGATGCAATTTAACCAAATTGGAAGCAATACAAGCTAGACACCATATGCAACATGCAACCACATTTGACAGCGCGAAGTTAAAGCAAGCACCTGGGATGGTTGTGTGTGGCAATTGAGATCATCAACTGCAGAGCTACGTTTACTGTCTCCAACTGCTGACACTGCACCCATTAGAGCGCTGAAACGCTTAGTGCTTATCTTCGAATTACACTGGAGCGACTTCTGTCTTTTCTTTTCTGCATTCATCAACACTGCGTCAGAGTCTGAAATACCCATGCATAAAAAAACAATAGTGTGAGTATGGGTGAAGTGTGTGCACAATTAGTACAGTGTAAAGGTAGCAGATAGCAGGTCGGTGAGAAATAAATGACGGGAGACATATGATAGCTCTACAACATGCATGGCACACTAAATTACTACAGGATTCTATGAAAATAACAGTCGACTGAAAGCAAATAGGTCAGTCCATTTTTTCTGCACCGTCCGATGTACAAAGAACGGGCAGATCGCCTTCATCTACCTCCAGCCAGTCAGTGTTGACGATCTTCCTCGAAACGCCAGCGACCACCGGCCCAGTATTCCTCCCCTGCCTGCGCCCTCCCCTCGACCTCACCGCACCGCCGTGCTTGGCACCGCCCCCCGGCCATCCATTCAAGCCCCGCCGACCTCCAGATCGGGCGCAAGCAGCTCCTGCGCCCCACACCCCTATGATAGACACCGATGCGCCGCTTCCCCGGGGAACAGGCGGACTAGGTGCTCCGCGCGCCTAAGCGGGTGCTGCTTCTTTTAATTGCGGTTCGACTGACCCTGAATTGAAATCCAGGCGGGCTACTGACCTCTAGCAAAGGTGAAATAGTAAAAGGGAGGAAACCTTGTGCATTTAGTATCACGAAGAAGATGCAGTAAGAAGCGCTCAACTAGTTTCTTTCGTGGGATGAATACGGTGTGAGCGGAGACGTAAGATTTGCACGAATAAGGGAAGAGGAGTACCTCTTTCTGCTGGCAGTGTTGTGTCCTCCTTCTGTTTTTCCGACGATCTTCTTGTTGTTCGCCGGAAACCAGAAGTTGTGGAGGACGGTGCAGCCTTGGACGAACCCATGGCCAAGTTGTTGAGTGTGGTGCGGTGGCCGTCTGTCGGCGGCGGGGAAGCAGATCCGAGGCGGCGAACGACGGCGTAGCGGGAACAGCTCCGGTGCGGTGGACGGTTGCGACAGTGGAGCCGCAGCAGTGAGGCGCAGGACGGCGTGGTCGGAGTGGTTCTGGTACGGCGCACGTCGGCGTCGGCGTCGTGGAGGCAGCTCTGCCTCGGCTTCAGCTGCTAAGTCCTTGAGGGCGTTGCGGTTGCGGTTGCGTTGGACGACGACGTCGGGGTACCGGCTCCGGCGTGATGGAGGAGGGCGGCGGTGGATTGGCCGCTATGGGGTGGAGGACGGAGGAGGCTGGGGTTTCGCGGCTGGTGGAGAGGGCGTTTTCGCGCCCACGGAGTATGAATGGGGAAACGGAGGGAGGCGGGGAACTAAGGGGGAACAATGTTTCGGTTTGAGACGCGCTTGTTTGAAATTTGGGGAAAGTTACAAACTTTGCCCCCATCTAAAATTTCGGACATATTGCGGGTTGGGGGTAGGACAGTCATGTCAGGTGTCCCAAATGTGGGCGGGATAGATTTCGGCCGAGCGCATGGGTGTTAGGCGCCCACGGCGTATGAATGCTTCTCGGAGGCGGTTGAGACTGGCGTCTTGGTGAAGTTACAAACCTACCCCGGTTTAGACCTTTGGACATCGGGCCGATAGGCTACACGGGCCAGAGTCAGGACAGTAATTTCCTACCACCAAACATTAGTCTCGCGCGGTTTCGGGTGACCAGAGGCCTATTTGGCGCTTCGTTCAATATTTGGGAGCAGAAGCATTAACGTTTTCGGTTCTCTTGAATTGAACTTTCAGGATTTGTCAAACTTCACAAATCTTTACTCTTGAAAATCCTAAAGCTACGATTATTTTGGAATGGAGGGGGTACATTTGAATATACATTGTACACGAGTATATATTAAAAAATATGCAACTTACCTCAGTTCATGCATGGTTCCAGATATAATCTCCTTGGTTGCAAAAAAAAAGTTAGATATGCGTATGAATATATATAGCATGTTCAAACTCACAACAAAGATTGATGCCCCCTTTTACATCTGATTTACAAATGCCATTATCTCGGGTTCAAATAGATGAATGCACTTCCTATGAATTCGAATCTTCGAAACCCCCTTTATGTTGAATTCGACATGTATTCTATTTCGTAGCTAGCAATTTGGAATGTATCCATGCAAGTGACAAATGTATAAAGTGCTTCACACTAACAACATGGAGTGCACTAATTAATGTTTATATATGAATTGCAAAAGCATCCATTGCCTGTATTTCAAACCGCTCTCACTCTATGGATCGATAATATGAAATAAACACATGCACATGCTAGAATTCAATAGAGTATGGGTGTCTGATAGACCGATTTTCGTCCATACGCAATTTGCAAAATTCATGATCTCATCCAAAAATAATAATGCCATTTATATTTTAATTTAATGCGTAGAACCGCCTTTTACACGTAGATGCACTATGCCTCGCCCCGTTCTCACAAACGCGTTATATATCTCTCTATCTAACGCATAAGTGCACACACTTTATATGCATCGGCATTTCTCTTTCACACATGCTCACAATCTCTCTCAGGGTGTCGAGGTGTCTCACGCACATGCTCTCTCTGTTTCTCTCTCTCTCTTTCTGACTACTATGTACCACTCTTTTCACTAATCTCAGTTGGAAAACACTATTTCTCTCGCATGCATATATACACATGCACGGTCTCTACTAGCCCTCTATACGCACATATATGTGCCTACGTGTCTCCCGCACGCACATTATCTTTAGGCCTCTCTCGCACACATTGCCCCCCCCGACACACCTCTCTCTTAGTAGTTGGCAGATATGATTTCATCATATCATTCAGTAGGATATCCCTGGCTGTTAGGCTGGATGGTAATACGAGGCAAAGTTTTACCCTAGTTCGGATCGGACCCTTGTAGTTGAAGAAAAAGCCTACTCCTGGTACTGTATATTAGTGATAGGGGTGTGTACAAAGTACACGTGAATACCAGGCATTGTGCGTGTGTGTATACTATCGACGAACTAGCCCCCAAGCTTGTATAACATACTAAGGGCCTAGGGTTACAAATCATATATAGTCGGCTTATCACCAGTGGGGATAGAGTCCTCCGCGACTCTTGTAGCTTCGTGTTGTATTCACATGGGTCTTCGCATAACACGTCTCGGTCCAACCTATATGTGGTGCAGGATGGAACCGACCCAAGAGTCTTCATGTTCACCCACCACAACTAGAAATGATGTGCCCAACAAACCACACACGCAATCAGCCACTAAGAAAATAAGCATATACAATAGTACAACGTTATCTAGCTCACGATATGTCTCCATATTTTGTTGATGACACTAACGGACTTTGCATTTGATGCGTGCTCCGTATTTTGTTGACGATACTTACGGTCATTGTATTTGAAGCGAAAGCACGATATGGTCACTGGACTTCAGAATAAGCTCATCATGGTCACCACATACATTTTGTCATGCTAACCAACATGTGGCTGGATGGTTAGGACGACAGTGGTTTCTCGAGCCCACCAAGGTTAAAGTCCCGGTGCTCGCATTTATCTTGTGTTAATTTCAGTATTTTCCAGCGATGCACGTTCAGTGGGACGAGACGTTCCACTCGACTATGAGGCACCTATGGTGACTTCCTAAAATCTCAAGATCAGATATGCTGGCCCACTCTCTCGAAGGTGCTCATAGGGGTAGGGTTCGCATGTGTGCGCTTATAGCGGTGAGTGCTTGCGCGTATATATGAGCCCTTGCGTCTGTATAGTGTTAAACAAATATATGTCATGATTATACGGTCACTGGCTCACCCGTACAACTTCGTATTTTGTTGATGACACAATCAATTGATCAGTCAAACATTCCACGTGGCGCAACTAGTGTTGCACCAGTGGGGCACATAACCGTGGGGCCCACCTGTCAGCCCATATATGAAAGAAAGAAATGGTAGTTTGAGTCTGTACTGTGTTAATAAAATAGGAGTACATTTTAGGGTGATCATACATCAGTGGATCACCTTACAGCTCCGTAATTTGTTGATAACATGATCAATTGACCAGTCAAACGGTCCACATTCAGCAGCGCACATTACCATAGGGCCCACCCGTCAGCGCGTATATGAAGGACATAAATGGTAATAAATTAGTGGTCGGTGGGTATTCGAAGTCGTGAGACCTCTAGTTGGCAGTCACCGGTGGTTGGGGGCGTTCATTAATTGGGCGGTGGGGTGGGGATCGCCGGAGAAAAAGCTCGGCGCAGGGGGGGGGCTTCTAGAGGGATGGCCGGTGCGGCGGCGGACCGGCGGTGGGGAGTGGTTTCGGGGAGGGCGGGCCGGCATGGCAGCGTGGGCCGGCCGTGGGCGGCGGGGGCTGGCGGTTCGGACGGTGGTGGCTGGCGGCTCAGGAGGGGTGGAGTTTGATGATAAACCGGAGGCCCTTGATTTCGTATCCAACGGCTGGAAAATCTAATGACCAGAGATGAAAAAGTCAGTCGACTGACGTGTAACCTCACCCCGCACGTACACATGCACGCACGCATGCAGGCATGCAACACTGACACGTACACATGCACGCATGCTGGCGTGCAACACTGACACATACACATGCACTCACGAACACATGCACGTATGCACCCATGCATGCAACACTGAAACGTACCCTTGCACGCACGCAACACTTGCACGCCTGCATGCACACAACACACGAAGCAAGACACACACTCAACCTATACGTGCATGCACCCTTTGTTAAGGACATTGATCGTTACGAGTATTAATCAATCTTATCTGTGATAAGCAGAACATTGATGTTTGCAGCGGTCTTTATGAATCACAACATATCGAAAGGGCTATCAACATAGTAGGCTTATCTACATGAAAAAGATGACGTCACACTCAATGAACAAACATCGGTTTATGAAATGCCCGCTTCTGACCGCCCTAGCCCACCAAAGGTTCCTCTGTTGTGCGCTGCCTGCGTTGGGTCACTGACATGCAGGCCATGCACCCAAAGAGCCCACACGTCAGTGGAAGAACGGTGCGGGGTCCTAGGTCAGAGTCGAGGGCGCCACTCGTTGCACGCCCGGCTGAACACGCCTTCGTTCCGCATTCAAATGCCTCCATGAAACACGCCCGTGTGGAAGCCGAGAAACCCACTCTGGACACACGTCCATTCATGACCGGGCCGGCGTTAAACGCAACGCCGGCCGATCTCCTCCCATCCGCCTTTAATCTCCTATTTTAAACGAGGCCAAATGTCGGCCAAGAATCGCACACCTCCGCCGCTCCCCTATCTCCTCCACCATTTTATCCACTCTTACAATGGCTTACGAAGAGTAGTTATTCTGCATCCAAGCCGGCTGGGTAGCCCGCCGAATATGAGCTATGCAGCTCGCTGATTAACCTCCCTCCCCTCGCCTGACAGA
Source organism: Triticum aestivum (assembly GCF_018294505.1). Classification (NCBI taxonomy): domain Eukaryota; kingdom Viridiplantae; phylum Streptophyta; class Magnoliopsida; order Poales; family Poaceae; genus Triticum; species Triticum aestivum. The sequence continues at coordinate 653,396,220 of NC_057807.1, read as the reverse complement.
GCCAGTTGCCGCCCCAAGCCGGCGCGCGCTACAGCAACTCTCTGCTCCAGGCCAGCTCGACAAGGAGTGGCGCACGGGCGTCGTTGCTACCGTCCACGCCGCCGCCTCGTACCGCGTCTCCCGTTTTTGTGGCCGAGACTCCCATGCCGGCGGCCGCTCCATGCAAGCAGCGATAGAAGCCAAGTGTGCGGAGAGCGATGAGTCGGTGGCCAGCGCCTCCGCGTCCACCGCCATCATCAAGGAGAAGTAGAACACGATAGGCCGCCGCCGCTTGGGTCCCATGAAGGCCACCGCGGAGGTGATGCCGGCGTACATAGCAGGTGTCTTGCCGGATCCTTTTGTTGCGAGGACCTTCGTCAACCCCGCATGGGCTCCACGGAAGAGGCGAATGTTAGGATGAACTCGAGCCGGTGTCGGCCATGGCGAAGCAGTGGCCGGTGATGAACTCAAACTGGTGCCGGCCACCATCATCTTTAGCACCAGCCAATGATATCAGTTAGGCAGTGGGGGAGCAAGCCGTCCTTTGCGCCGAAGCATATACCTCCAGGGCTCCCAGCAGTCCGGTTATCGTGCTACCGGACATGAGGAACACAAATCGATCGGCGGGCGACCATTTAGGCCAGGTATTATATATCTGTGCTGTCCAGAACTAGTATCGCGTAGTTCATTTGAATGTAATGAAATCCGTCATGTTTGTATGAAAATCCAGTATTTTATATGATCTCCATCGTTGTTTATATGAAATATCAGTTTGTCTATGTGTTTGCGTCAATTTCGTCCGGTTGGATGATGTAATTTGCGGGTCGCCGGTCAGTCTGCGGGTGGCTTGAGTGGCGTTGTGGGACAAAAAACACAGCTCGTGCGAGCTCATCTCCAACATGCGCGCTGGAGGATGCATGACAGCATGAGCACCCGAGTCATTCTTCGTTCATCGGTGGCAAAGGCACCGGTGGACAAAAGGGTCGCCAATATTTTGGCTACCCCGGGCAAGATCCAAACAGCCCCTCCGAACAGATTCAAATCCCTCGTTCATCGTGGAATTTTGCCAAGTGTTGTTTTCATGGACTAGCAAGATGCACGTGCATTGCATGGAACATCAAGATGCATTTTTTTTACAAACTCCCGCATGCATGCAAGGGATAATTAATGTCCTCCTTTGCTAGTACCATGAGGCAAACACCTTTAATATTGCATCGATTAGTGTTAGTGGCCTTGTATATCTGCAAATTTTAATTTTGATAGTGGCCCCTTGTATATAAAAATGGAGGGAGAAAGATGAGAGATAAGGTGAGGAGGAGTGGGGCGTGGTGGTGACTGGTGGTCGGACTGGGCAGAGGCATGGGGATGGACGGCGCATTATTTCTAGGTTTGTATCTCTCTCACACACACTACGTAGGTGGGGCACGTGCACGAATAGAAGAGGTGCACGCACGGCGCATGTACTCCCGTCTCTTTCCCAACCACACCCGCGCCGGTACACGGTGGAGCTCATTTCTGTATGAAAAAGGCAGCCCACGTGGTAATTTGGCACGTGTACTGGTTGTTCACTTGGTGGAGGGAGGATCGTCTACCACGGGTGAACAAACAAATTGCGACTTGACGTGTTATGTTAAAAAAAGAGGCAAAACCATGTGGGGCCTACCTTAGAGGCAAGGCTCTATACACTGAAGTACTTTTGATGTGTCCCGTCAACTCACAGAACGAGGAGAAGCTTGCTTAGTACGCCGTCTACCCCGCCCACGGGCGCGGTGGCTCATAGGATGAGGTGAAGCTTGCTTACGAGTAGTAGTAGTAGTACTCCTACTACTGTATGCCTTACGCCCGCTCCCTCGCCCACGCGCGCGGTGGCTCGCAGCACGAGGAGAAAATTTTACTCCCTCCGTCTAGGTGAGTAAGTCATCTTAGGTTGTGCACCGTGACCAAGGAGGAGGAGAAAACGAGAGAACTTAATGTTCATTTGCTAATTAATAGCATTGCATGCAATGAACTAACATCTACATGTCGTGTTTGGTAGTCTCAAGTCATTAAAAGCATGCACACCCCACATGTCTTATTGGTTGATATGTCAAGAAACAAGAAACGAGGTAGAATTTAATGCACCGCGCCTAAGTGTTTTGGGATTATTTGGTTTTCGTAAGATGACTTACACACCTAGACGGAGGGAGTACTACTCCCAACGTTTACTCCTCGTCCCTACTACCTACCTTGGTTAGTACTCCCTCCATTTACTTATACAAGGCCACTATAAAAAATACATTTTGCATCTATACAAGGCCACAAATAGTAATCGAGACAAAAGTTACTACTCCCTCCTTTCCAGTTTATGTCTCAATTTCAAAATCTCTCCAAGCAAGGTAGATGGTGAGTGGTAGAATTAATTTCGTAGTTTGCACAAGTAATTAGTACGCTCGTTTTTCTCAAGAAGTTATGTTTACTGAGGCATTAATTAGAACGAATGCTTGAATGACCACTAAATTCCCATGAACTTGTACATGCATTGGTTAGTTTCCTCTTGACATTGCTTGCGTCGGGTGATCTAACGCACCTCGAAATCCAACATGTAATGGTACTACTACTAGTATAGTAGAATTGAGACTTATCAAACGGAAAAACAAATGTTTTTTAGATGAGCCCTATAAACCCTAGTGGGTACGTACTCCGTAAAAACAGATTTTTCCAAAACTAAGTCGCTCCCTTTCATGAATTCTGTAGTATACTCCTCCGTCGACGCTCCCTTTCATGAATTATGTACTTCCTTTCGCCGACATCTGGGACATATAGCAACCGGGTCGATGTGTCAAGCACCAAATAACAGTGCAGAACAGCAGGGGGGACGCACCCCACTCGTACCGGCCCAGTAGTAGTAATGAGCAATGAAACGTCAAATCACAATTGTGATGCCCCCGATTCAATCGTACCCTAATCATGCACGCAAATGTGTACGATCAAGATCAGGGACTCACGGGAAGATATCACAACACAACTCTAAAACATAAATAAGTCATACAAGCATCATAATACAAGCCAGGGGCCTCGAGGGCTCGAATACAAGTGCTCGATCATAGACGAGTCAGCGGAAGCAACAATATCTGAGTACAGACATAAGTTAAACAAGTTTGCCTTAAGAAGGCTAGCACAAACTGGGATACAGATCGAAAGAGGCGCAGGCCTCCTGCCTGGGATCCTCCTAAACTACTCCTGGTCGTCGTCAGCGGGCTGCATGTAGTAGTAGGCACCTCCAGTGTAGTAGTCATCATCGACGGTGGCGTCTGGCTCCTGGGCTCCATCGTCTGGTTGCAGCAATCGAGTAGAGATAGGGGAAAAAGGGGGAACAAGGCAACCGTGAGTACTCATCCAAAGTACTCGCAAGCAAGGAGCTACACTACATATGCATGGATATATGTGTAAAGGGCCATATCAGTGGACTGAACTGCAGAATGCCAGAATAAGAGGGGGGTAGCTAGTCTTATCGAAGACTACGCTTCTGGTCACCTTCGTCTTGCAACAGGTAGAAGAGGGTAGATTGAAGTCCTCCAAGTAGCATCTCCAAGTAGCATCTCCAAGTAGCATCGCATAGCATAATCCTACCCGGCGATCCTCCCCTCGTCGCCCTGTGGAAAAGCGATCACCGGGTTGTCTGTGGAACTTGGAAGGGTGTGTTTTATTAAGTATCCGGTTCTAGTTGTCATAAGGTCAAGGTACAACTCCAAGTCGTCCTGTTACCGAAGATCACGGCTATTCGAATAGATTAACTTCCCTGCAGGGGTGCACCAACTTACCCAGCACGCTTGATCCCATTTGGCCGGACACACTTTCCTGGGTCATGCCCGGCCGCAGAAGATCAACACGTCGCAGCCCCACCTAGGCTCAACAGAGAGGCCAGCACGCCGGTCTAAACCTAAGCGCGCAGGGGTCTGGGCCCATCGCCCTGAGCACACCTGCACGTTGCATACGCGGCAGGAAGCAGACCTAGCCTAGTGGCGTTCCAGTCCAATCCGGCGCGCACCGCTCAGTCGCTGACGTCACGAAGTGCTTCGGCTGATACCACGACGCCGGGATACCCATAACTACTCCCGCGTAGATGGTTAGTGCGTATAGGCTCGTAACCAACTCAGATCAAATACCAGGATCTCGTTAAGCGTGTTAAGTATCCGCGAAAGCTGAACAGGGTCAGGCCCACCTATCTCGTAGGCGGTCTCAACCTGCCCTGACGCTCCGCCACAAAGATCCACTTGTGGGTGCTCCACCAGCCGACCCGACTTTAGTCTCCACATGTATCATGTATAAGTATATAGTATATACCCGAGATCACCTCCCGAGTGATCTCGGCCCAATAGTATAGCACAGCAGATGGACAAGAATGTAGGGCCAAAGATGAAAAATACTAGCATCCTATACTAAGCATATAGGATTGAAGGTAAAGGTATCAACAGTAGTAACAAGGACAGGCTATGCATCAGGATAGATATAACAGAAAGCAGTAACATGCTACACTACTCTAATGCAAGCAGTATAGAGTAGAATAGGCGATATCTGGTGATCAAGGGGGGGGCTTGCCTGGTTGCTCTAGCAAGAGAGAGGGGTCGTCAACTCCGTAGTCGAACTGGGCAGCAGCAGCGTCGGTCTCGTGGTCTACCAGAGAGAAGAGGGGGAAGAAACAATGAATACCATGCAAACATATGCATATCAATGCATGACATGACAAGTAACGATGCTAGGCATGCCCTAACGTGGTATGAGGTGGTACCGGTTAAGGGGGGAAAACATCCGGGAAAATATCCCCGGTGTTTCGTGTTTTCGGGCAGAGGAGCCGGAGGGGGAAAGTTGCGGGTTCAATAGGTTAGGGGTGTGTGGCGGACGAACGGACTGCGTATCTGGATTCGTCTCGTCGTTCTGAGCAACTTTCATGTTGAAAATATTTTAATCCGAGTTACGGATTAAAAGATATGATTTTCTAAAGATTTTATTAATTTCTGGAATTTAATTAATTATTTAATCCAACATTATCCAGAATAGTAAATGCTGACGTCAGCATGACATCAGGGTGATGTCAGCAGTCAACGTTGACCATTGACCTGGTCAACCTAACGTGTGGGTCCAGTGGGACCCACCTATCATTCTCTGTTTAGTTTAATTACAGATTAGTTAATTTAATTAGTGACTAGGTTAATCTAATCAGGATTAATTAACTTAATTAATAATTAATTTTATTAAATCATTTTTATTTTTATTAATTATATATATATATATTTTTAATCCCTTTTTTTAAAAAAGAAAGAAAAGGAAAAAAACGTTATGGGGCGGGGCCCTGTGGTCAGCGGCCCATGGGGCAATTCAGCGCGCGGGTGCGGGCGCTCGCCCGAACGGGGCGCGGGCAAGGCCGTGGCCGGCGGCGCGGCGCCGGCAAGGGGAAGCGGGGGCGAGGCCCGACGTGGTGGTGGCCGGGGCGGCCGTCGAAGAGGCGGGGGAGCACGGGGCCACCGCAGCAGCGGGGCACTGGCTGAGGCGGCGAACGGCGCGGCCATGGCGAGTGGTGGCCGGCGAGAGGGGACGGGGAGGAGGAGGAGGACCGGGGTCCTCACCGAGGGAGCATAGGGCACGGGGCAGTGGGCTCGGGGGAGGTTGGGGAGGACTGACGAGGAGGAGGACGGGGACGGCGTTGACGGAGTCGAGGCCGAGGAGCTCCGGGTGGCGGCGATTGGCGTCGGGGCGACGAACACGACGTCCTGCGGAGCTCGGGGAGGAGGACGAGGACGCGAGGTCCGGCAAGGAGGCGGTCGGGTCGAGCGGCGTCGGCGGGGCCTTCGGCGGCGGTGGTGGTGGTGGCGCACGGCGATGACGAGCGGGTGCGGTCCGGTGGGTGGCTCCGGCGACGGCGGGGCGCGGGGTTCGGGTGCCCCCGAGCGGCGGCGGCGTCGAGCGCGGTCGTCGGGGCAAGCGGCGGGGCGCTGCCCCGATCCGATCGGGGAAAGGGAGAGCGGCGTGGGTCGGGGAAGTGGGGGATCGATCCCGATCCAGATCGGATTGGGAGAGGGGGAGTGGGAGCGAGTGGGGAATAGGTTAGGGTTTCGTGTGTTGTGGGGGGGCATGTGTACGCCAGGGGTGGGCTTGCCTGGGCCAGTTGGGTTGGCTAGCTGGGCCGGTTGGCCCATGTGGGGGGGGCCTTGTTCTCCTTATGCTTGTTTTGTTTTGTTTTTTCCTTTTCTAATTTTGACCTTTTCCTTTTATTTATTTTCTTTCTGTTTTTTTATCATTTTAAATCATTTAGACATCTTCTAAAAATGTGATTGCTGTACCATAACTACCCTTGTAATATTTGGCACCCACTGACCATTTTTGTTTCTACTTTCGAAAACTTTTATTGTCGACATTAATTTTAAATTTTAATTTGACGCAGTTTTGAACTAACGCGAGATTAGCAACAGTATTCGAGGTGACGTGGCATCTTTAGCGGAGGGTTACTGTGGCTTAATTATCCGGGCGTCACAATTCTCCTCCACTACAAGAAATCTCGTCCCGAGATTTAAGAGGGAGACTAAGGGGAAAGGTCTGGTTACGAAATTCTAACGAATCTTATCGGTCTTGGTTGTTCTTCTCGAAGAGGTCGATCCATTACGTTGATGCCTTCAATTTTCTGCTTCAAGTCATCAAGATGAAGTCGCTATCCTTTCTTCGGGGGTTCCATCGTACTTACGAAAGAATAAGGGGTATTCCGGGAGAACGAACCTCTACAAGGTTGACTATCTGGTCGATAACATTGGGGAAGGTGGCAGAAAGTAACTCTCGAATTTAAACTTAAGAAAATATCGAGAGCAAAGTAATGAGGTTTCAGGGGAAGTTTCGAGCAAGCAGACGACCGTTCGATGCCTGAAACAGGGCGTGAAAGGGGCTCAAAGCAATCGGGAATAAGTATTGCGTCCGATAACAGATTTGATGATCCCTCGGAAGGTGGCTCGTGAATTACATACGAGGCCACACGCGAGGAACAACCTTGGGAACAGGGGGGTGCAGGAGAGTCAGGTTTCGATCCTGTGGAACTGTGGGTTATGGGCCCACCATGTGGTTCAAAAGTAGGAAGGACGCCGACATATTGCACGGTCATGGTAGCAAGGCATGTCAGAGGGTAGCCTGTCGATTATGTCGGCAACAACGTCGGTACCAAGGGCGAGGGACGAAGAGAACCATTTTCCTGCTCTTTAGGACGAGGCGGACCAATAGGCGAAGTTCTCGTCCATCGGTGGTTACCGGAATGTCATCAACAATAGAAACAGGGTCTTGCTGACAGACTTGTACACCGAGGTGTTTACATAAGCAGGAGAATAATACTTCTTAGATCATATAGATCTCAAGAAAAGGTTAAACCAAACAACAGAAAGGAAATATGGTTATCAAATTACACAGAAAAATGGCAAGGAAAATGTGTTTAAACACATATTTCAGGGTTATATCCCTTCCAAGGACAAGCGGAGCATGATGTACATGACAGGATAGAAAGTAGAAAACCATTAAGGTAAGGGGAAGGGATTTCATGGTATTACCCATACAACGGTGTCTGGATAATTGAGCAAGATAACATTTAGCATTGTGCTTCAAATGTTCTTGTCAAAAATCGGAGTACCACAGACATGCTTCGAGATAGCATTGACATGGTCAACAGGAAGATCAAACTTTGAAAACAAAAAGGAGCCACGAGGAACAACTTATAAAATAGGTCTTACAATTTCCTCCAGGAAGAATGGTTGTCCTTGCAAAAGAAATTATAACGATAGGTCCTCCACCCAGGGGGGGTGCTAGGCATGACATCATGTTACCGGGTCATAAAAGACCAGTGTTATAACTCTTGGAAAAATGTTCCAACCATCATATCTGACTGAGATTCAGATTTGATCGGTGTTAGGATACCTTGGACTCAGGATGCCTGAGAAGGAAAGGTGCAAAACAATTTGACAAGATGTCATTGTAAGATTCTCGGTAAATCTACTACGGAAGCGAGTTTCGAAATAGGAGCTCATCATTAAACCCATGAAGGGATAAGATGGTAGCTGATGATCTCAGCGACAATTCACCGAGGTTTCCAAAAGGATGCATTTCCACAAGTATGTGAACAAAGAAAAACACACCCAATTAAACATCCGTTGAAAGGTGCAACCGTAATGTGGGCTTACAGTAGCATGATCAATGTCGGAATGGTGGTTCAGCAACCGATAGGCTAAGAATGAATTATCAATCATTAACTCCAAAGCAATAGGGTTGCTAGAAGTGCAGAATCCAACCAACACCGTTCACTTGTGGGTACCCCGGTTGGAATCAACACGGGAACCAAGAAAGAATGGTGATGGTGAGAAGTATCACTATACCAAGAATTCTTAAGAGGTGGAGTAATCCTCATGACATTCTTGTCATAAAAGATGGTAATACTCCAAGCTAAAGAAGAACAAATGTTGGATAGTAAGGATCTCAAGGTATAACACGAAACATGAACACGTTTGTGTTGAGCGGAAGGCAATAAAGTGGTCGCTGATAACACCAATCATCGAGGGTAAGGATGGTATTTCTCATCATGATTTCAATAGATCTCTTGGAAGAGCTCAGAATGTTGATGATATTCACGACACATTTGTCGCGAGAGTTCATGAAGATGTAATCGATCGGCGACGACATCAAGTCAAAGTAATGATAAAGTGAAAGGTTATTGGAACCAAGGGTACGACACAAACTCGAAACCAAGCTTGTTGTTCAAGGAGAACTGATATGACGAGGAAGATCAACGTAAGTTTAGCCCATCATCAAAAATTGTGCTCCGAAAAGGAGGACCAGGTAGCACGGTTAAAATTTAGCCGATCAGGCTAGGAAAGACTTAAAGGATTAATAAACTCGTAAGCAACGAAAATTACTTAGGGTTATCGAACCAAAATGTGGAATCGTTGTTCTCGATTGACGACAACCCAGAACCCGAGAAAATTGGAATCTGTGAGAAATAATAGTTGATGAAGAACCCATAATAAGTTATGCAGCCCCATGATATTCTTGAGATACCAAGGGGGTAATACTCGACGACAAATCAAAGTAGAGGTTGGACTGGGGTATTACTCTGTAGAAGACAAGTGCTTAAACTTGCAGGAGAAATGGTATTTAAAGGAGATCATGGTCGGAACCACGATTGCAAAAGGCCAGATCCCAGATATAAGATGTACTTATACCAAGGGAATAATTAATTTAAGAGAAGCTTTAATGATAAGATCTACATCGTGTCCATGGGCATGAACACAAAGTTCAAGGTCGACTCCCACTTCCATAATGCATAACCTTCCATTCACTTCTCGTTCTCAAAGAAGTTGTATGGTAGAAAATTATCTGCTAAACACTAGAAGGGTTGACTTGTCAAAACCTTCCGGTTCATACGGTTTTTAAGGAAGGTATAGGTTCAACGCAATGGGGCTTCTTAGAAACATATACCACAAGTTTCAAGAGTAAATATCACAAGCTCGAAAGCAGAGCAAGGTTGAGAAAGTAGATGATACAATTTACCAAAGGCATTATGTATCCAAGGGAAGGCTCACAAGGTTATTGAATATGAATGACAATGTCGGATATAATAATCCAATAGTGGATAAGGCGATCCAAAATGGAGCTGAGGTGAGTATCGATACTCAATCAGAGGAAGAAAAATGCGAATGCAACGAGTTATGGAATCATCTGAATAATTCAAAGCTTAAATGCAAAGGAATTATGATTTCCAAAACAAGGGATCAGAAGCAGACGTTCTGATCAAGGATGGGTCAATTGTATATACCAGAGGCACAATCGACGACAGATAGTTTGGTCGAGAACCAGCTCAGTATCAAAATGACGTCTGAGCCGGAAAGATAATCCTAGGACTCGACTGATGATTGTGAACATTCACAACGTATTGAATCAACAGACTCAAAAATGATGGTGACAAGGATGCCAATATGATTACTATACTTATGGGATTAATCATAATGAAAGCAAACAAGAAATTCCAGAGCAATAGGTTGCTGAGGATTTACGGAATATCGAATGGTATTTCGAAGACTTTTGTGTAACACATGAACAACTGGGGGATGAGCGGATACTCGATAAGTGCGAGAGTTAACCGTAGGGGTATTCAGGTGACAAAGAACAGCAGGGCAGTAAGCTCAAAGGATTATCAAACAACGACGAGTGTTACGGGGTATCTTGTAATAACAAGACCAACTGGGGATGAATGTAAGAATAACAACTGCAAGTACTTATCCATAAGGGTTTACAGTGGAAGGGGAATTGCAAACGCGATGAACACAAGTTCTCGAGTTAACAGCGGAGAGCATCTTCAGGGTCTTCTGGTGCGGCAGGACGATCATCAGTAATAAGGGGCTCTCCGGGTGAAAGTGATAACGAGATACTAATGTTAGATTTAGTAAAATTCATTTAACCCGAATAGAGGAGAGATCAGAGTCCCAGAGTAAAGGTCAAGGAGTAAAAGATCCTAATACCACCCAATGGCGACGTGGGCCCGTAAGCCACACGGCCATGTTAGTAAAAGTTTTTCAACGACTAGACTCAACTTCGGCCAAGGAGTTGGAAAGGGGGATTCCTACATGCAGTCGGCTCTGATACCAACTTGTGACGCCCCCGATTCAATCGTACACTAATCATGCACGCAAATGTGCACGATCAAGATCAGGGACTCATAGGAAGATATCACAACACAACTCTAAAACATAAATAAGTCATAAAAGCATCATAATACAAGCCAGGGGCCTCGAGGGCTCGAATACAAGTGCTCGATCATAGACGAGTTAGCGGAAGCAACAATATCTGAGTACAGACATAAGTTAAACAAGTTTGCCTTAAGAAGGCTAGCACAAACTGGGATACAGATCGAAAGAGGCGCAGGCCTCCTGCCTGGGATCCTCCTAAACTACTACTGGTCGTCGTCAGCGGGCTGCACATAGTAGTAGGCGCCTCCAGTGTAGTAGTCGTCATCGACGGTGGCGTCTGGCTCCTGGGCTCCATCGTCTGGTTGCAGCAATCGAGTAGAGATAGGGGAAAAAGGGGGAACAAGGCAACCGTGAGTACTCATCCAAAGTACTCGCAAGCAAGGAGCTACACTACATATGCATGGATATATGTGTAAAGGGCCATATCAGTGGACTGAACTGCAGAATGCCAGAATAAGAGGGGGGTAGCTAGTCTTATCAAAGACTACGCTTCTGGTCACCTTCGTCTTGCAACAGGTAGAAGAGGGTAGATTGAAGTCCTCCAAGTAGCATCTCCAAGTAGCATCGCATAGCATAATCCTACCCGGCGATCCTCCCCTCGTCGCCCTGTGGAAAAGCGATCACCGGGTTGTCTGTGGAACTTGGAAGGGTGTGTTTTATTAAGTATCCGGTTCTAGTTGTCATAAGGTCAAGGTACAACTCCAAGTCGTCCTGTTACCGAAGATCACGGCTATTCGAATAGATTAACTTCCCTGCAGGGGTGCACCAACTTACCCAGCACGCTTGATCCCATTTGGCCGGACACACTTTCCTGGGTCATGCCCGGCCGCGGAAGATCAACACGTCGCAGCCCCACCTAGGCTCAACAGAGAGGCCAGCACGCCGGTCTAAACCTAAGCGCGCAGGGGTCTGGGCCCATCGCCCTAAGCACACCTGCACATTGCGTACGCGGCCGGAAGCAGACCTAGCCTAGTGGCGTTCCAGTCCAATCCGGCGCGCGCCGCTCAGTCGCTAACGTCACGAAGTGCTTCGGCTGATACCACGACGCCGGGATACCCATAACTACTCCTGCGTAGATGGTTAGTGCGTATAGGCTCGTAACCAACTCAGATCAAATACCAGGATCTCGTTAAGCGTGTTAAGTATCCGCGAATGCCGAACAGGGTCAGACCCACCTCTCTCCTAGGCGGTCTCAACCTGCCCTGACGCTCTGCCACAAAGATCCACTCGCGGGTGCTCCACCAGCCGACCCGACTTTAGTCTCCACATGTATCATGTATAAGTATATAGTATATACCAGAGATCACCTCCCGAGTGATCTCGGCCCAATAGTATAGCACAGTAGACGGACAAGAATGTAGGGCCACAGATGAAAAATACTAGCATCCTATACTAAGCATATAGGATTGAAGGTAAAGGTATCAACAGTAGTAACAAGGACAGGCTATGCATCAGGATAGATATAACAGAAAGCAGTAACATGCTACACTACTCTAATGCAAGCAGTATAGAGTAGAATAGGCGATATCTGGTGATCAAGGGGGGGCTTGCCTGGTTGCTCTGGCAAGAGAGAGGGGTCGTCAACTCCGTAGTCGAGCTGGGCAGCAGCAGCGTCGGTCTCGTGGTCTACCGGAGAGAAGAGGGGGAAGAAACAATGAATACCATGCAAACATATGCATATCGATGCATGACATGACAAGTAATGATGCTAGGCGTGCCCTAACGTGGTATGAGGTGGTACCGGTTAAGGGGGGGAAAACATCCAGGAAAATATCCCCGGTGTTCCGTGTTTTCGGGCAGAGGAGCCGGAGGGGGAAAGTAGCGGGTTCGATAGGTTAGGGGTGTGTGGCGGTCGAACGGACTGTGTATCCGGATTCGTCTCGTCGTTCTGAGCAACTTTCATGTTGAAAATATTTTAATCCGAGTTACGGATTAAAAGATATGATTTTCTAAAGATTTTATTAATTTCTGGAATATAATTAATTATTTAATCCAACATTATCCAGAATAGTAAATGCTGACGTCAGCATGACATCAGGGTGATGTCAGCAGTCAACGTTGACCATTGACCTGGTCAACCTGACGTGTGGGACCAGTGGGACCCACCAATCATTCTCTGTTTAGTTTAATTATAGATTAGTTAATTTAATTAGTGACTAGGTTAATCTAATCAGGATTAATTAACTTAATTAATTAATTAATTAATTAATTAATTAATTAATAATTTTATTAAATAATTTTTATTTTTATTAATTATATATATATATATATTTTTAATCCCTTTTTTAAAAAAAGAAAGAAAAGAAAAAAAACGTTATGGGTCGGGGCCCTGTGGTCAGCGGCCCATGGGGCAATTCGGCGCGCGGGTGCGGGCGCTCTCCCGAACGGGGCGCGGGCAAGGCCGTGGCCGGCGGCGCGGCGCCGGCAAGGGGAAGCGGGGGCGAGGCCCGACGTGGTGGTGGCCGGGGCGGCCGTCGGAGAGGCGGGGGAGCACGGGGCCACCGCAGCAGCGGGGCACCGGCTGAGGCGGCGAACGGCGCGGCCATGGCGAGTGGTGGCCGGCGAGAGGGGACGGGGAGGAGGAGGAGGACCGTGGTCCTCACCGAGGGAGCGTAGGGCATGGGGCAGCGGGCTCGGGGGAGGTTGGGGAGGACCGATGAAGAAGAGGACAGGGACGGTGTTGACGGAGTCGAGGCGGAGGAGCTCCGGGTGGCGGCGATTGGCGTCGGGGCGACGAACACGACGTCCTGCGGAGCTCGGGGAGGAGGACGAGGACGCGAGGTCCGGCAAGGAGGCGGTCGGTCCGAGCGGCGTCGGCGGGGCCTTCGGCGGCGGCGGTGGTGGTGGCGCACGGTGATGACGAGCGGGTGCGGTCCGGTGGGTGGCTCCGGCGACGGCGGGGCGCGGGCTTCGGGCGCCCCCGAGCGGCGGTGGCGTCGAGCGCGGTCGTCGGGGCAAGCGGCGGGGCGCTGCCCCGATCCGATCGGGGAAAGGGAGAGCGGCGCGGGGCGGGGAAGTGGGGGATCGATCCCGATCCGGAGTGGGAGCGAGTCGGGAATGGGTTAGGGTTTCGTGTGTCGTGGGGGGGCATGTGTAGGCCAGGGGTGGGCTGGCCTGGGCCAGTTGGGTTGGCTGGCTGGGCCGGTTGGCCCATGTGGGGAGGGGGGGCTTGTTCTCCTTTTGCTTGTTTTGTTTTGTTTTTCCTTTTCTAATTTTGACCTTTTCCTTTTATTTATTTTCTTTCTATTTTTTTATCATTTTAAATTATTTAGACATCTTCTAAAAATGTGATTGCTGTACCATAACTACCCTTGTAATATTTGGCACCCACCGAACATTTTTGTTTCTACTTTCGGAAACTTTCATTGTCGACATTAATTTTAAATTTTAATTTGACGCGGTTTCGAACTAACGCGAGATTAGCAACAATATTCGAGGTGACGTGGCATCTTTAGCGGAGGGTTACTGTGGCTTAATTATCCGGGCGTCACAACAATGCCGCACCTTCCCAGACGGACGAAGCAACCATTATTTCACACTTCGGTTCGCCATCATCTCAAACCACGTAGTATTGCTTTTGCCTCAAGAGGGACACGCGCATCGCCTTGGTACATCATGACACGTGGGACCGCATGACAGGCCATGCTCCCCCGCCGATCACTCGGTAAAATCACCTCATTTTTACTATACTTCCTCTGTATCGGTTTACTACATGGCATGCACGTCGTTCTAGGTTGAAAATTTAACTGGCTATATATGTGATGAACAGTACTCCAGCCTTTTAAAAAATGTATACTTTTGTACAGTAGTACTATCGATGGATTGCGCCATGGAGCAAAAATTGAAATTAAAAAAAAAGGTGGTACATATAGAGAGCACTCGTCGCCAAATTATGCACATATTACTATTAAAAAGCTAGTACGTGCTTAATTGGGGTGCTAAATTCTATTAAAGAAGTACTAGTAGTATGTATCATACTGAGGAGTTAAAGTAACGAGAAGAAACATAACATAGTTTTGCTGGGGCTCAGCACAACACACCCCTCAAATTCAACTAAGCACACCTGAAATTAAACTATGCAACTAATCCGATAGACACTGCGTTAGAACCACCATGAGCAACAATACTGACACGTTACTCACTCGGAGGAGTCCTCGTCCACGTCCTCGACTTCGTCCTTGTCCCTCTTCCTCTTGGCCGATACTTCTTTGCTTGAACCGCACACTTGACTCTTGCTCTTCATCCAACCCTTGTAGATATTGAAACAAAGGTAGCCATCCATTGCAGCTTAGTGGATGTGGTCTATATCTAGTACATTTCGCTGCCATGCATGACGATGAAACGTGTAATGAGGTTTCTCCAGTTTACCGTACGAAGGATGAACCATGGCTCCTACCAGGGTCAGCATTGAAGGCTGGCCACCGGAGGGCAGCAGCCGATCTTCTGGAGGTCGAAGGGGTTTCCTACAACAAGGCCTATCCCACGCAGGACTTCTTTGTCGTTACCAAAGTCTACAGTAACGAATTTGACTAGGTTTCTCTCGAGGAAGTTCTTAAAATCTAGGCATTCAACATCGGCATGGCATATGTGGTAGACCAAGCATAACTCATGCACACAAACCTGGATCACGGCGGGCTTCTTCCTCTCTTTGTCCTTTAGATCCTTCTCTCGTCCCAGGACTGTGGTGTACTCAACATCTAGCCCAGCGACCCACTCATCACCTGAGTCTTCGAACATGCGTCTGAAGCGAGAAAGGCATCCTTTCACCATCGCGGAAGAATGGGTGTAGATGACATCGAACTCATCACCGGTGATGGTTCTAACCTTGTACTCACCGCCGATCGTGGAGATTTGGGACGCCATGGATTTGGGAGTAGGGTTAGGATTAGTGGAACTGCCGTAATGCGAATGGACGGGACGACTAGGAGCGAACCGCCGTAGTATTAAAGGACGTGCGGGGACGAGTAGGAGTGAACTGCCAGCGTGCGAACGGCATGGTAGTGGCTTTCCATTCTCCCATGATACGGGCTTCCGAGAGCCCTTGGATCTGAGATTGAACGGTTGCATGGTGCGATTCTAGACGTATGGGTGAATATCCTATCCTGGAGGGTTATTTTGCAAATTTTCAGCAACTTAGCATGTGACCGTTTGATCTCAGATCCAAGGGCTGCCAGCAGCCCGTATCATGGTCGCGCCTACCACGACCGTCGCGTCGCTCGCGCGGTCGCGCCCTTGGAGATTTAACACGGTGTGTTAGGCTACCTGATGTTGGCATGTCATATATAGTCATCACTTAGTCACTCGAACTACAACAAGGTTGGTTATAAGGTTGGCTATAAGTGTATTTATTTATTTTACTCCTGTCGGGGATATACCCCGCGGTATGAACCGGCCGGAAATATGACCCGGCCGGGCTTGGTGGTTTACTTGAGACCCGGTTGACACTTGGCAATTCACTGGCGACCCGCCCTGACTAGACGGTTTACACGCAACCTGCCTAAATATTATGATTCACTGGTAACCCGGCGGGCGGCGGACGGAAGACAAGGCCCAAGGCCTAGAAGGCCGGTTTATGTTAATGGTGGGCCGGTTTAAGAGGAAAGGTGTGAGGAATATTTACCTTACACAGAGTTAAGACCCGGACTTGTATCGTGTTTGTATTAGAAGGTAGACTAGTCCTAATCCTAATAGGACTCCACATGTAACCCGCCCCTTCAACTTCTATAAGGAGGGGCAGGGCTCCCCAAAGAGGGACAAGCTACGAGCAAGAAACAATCTCTAGGGCTAGACACAACTAGAGGAGAGCCGGTTTATGGCGACTCCCTCGTGATGATAATGAGATCTAGACTCAAACAACATGTAGGGTTGTTACCGGATGATGTTTCCCGGGGCCGAAGCTGTCTAAACCTTTGTCTTGTGTTGCGTCTCTCGATTCCGCTCAACCCCTCTCAAGCTACCACATAGATGCGTTGGCCTCGTGACTAAGTCCTTACACTAAGGACATCTGACGTGTTAATTCCACGACAACTCCTCTCTATCTCTTTCTTTGTACTCCCTCTGTCCCATAATGTAAGAACGTTTTTGACACTAGTGTAGTGCCAAAAACGTTCTTATATTATGGGACACAGGGAGTACTAGTATTTATTGCATTTGCCAAGGAGTGACCTCTTCTAATGAAATGGTGTTGCTAAGTTTGCTTCATTTAATTAGCTATAGACTCAAAATTGTCTTTTCATCTAGGTACACGTGCTTAGCACCATTTCTTCCTTGGGTCACCAAACTTGCCACATCAGACTTTATGCCGATGTGGCAAGCTTAGCACCTGTAGGAGTAAGTAAGTACTACAATAGTGGGCTATAAGCCCGCTTTACATGGCATTTTTGCATGTGTGGAGGGAAGAGGCAAGGAAAAAGTGGAGAAGTGGGCTCTCATGCAAGAGCCAGCCTCAACTACATGGTGGAGCATTGGGAGAGGCACCTGTATGGAGGTGGTCAGGAATTGGGAGACTCACGCCGGTCGTAGCACCGCAGTTAAAATGAAAATGGCAAGTCAAATCACGAGGCCCCACCTGTCCAGCAGTAACTCGCTATCAAATCACACAGCCCTACGTTTGCAGCAGCCTACTCCCTCGTCTTCTCGCGTCTCTGTCGAACCGACTAGGCGGAACTGCCCCGCCTACCGCGCAGGAAAAGTCCCGCCCTTGACTTTTAAATACAACTACATCCGCTTAAGAATCCAATGATATAGTAGTATTTTTTGTGACATAGTAACTCATATTTAGTTAGTCAAAAATGGATGACCTAGAACTACGTGCATGCCCTATAAGGCTGGTCATAGTGGGGAGTAACTTAGACTAGTAACATGCATATGTTACTAGTCTATATTACTACCTCTATAGTGCATAGTATCATATATTAGTATTATAGGTGGTCTCATTTATTGCCATGCATGACACATAGTAGCATCACATTTATTATGTTACAGTATCTACCTATGTTACTATAACCATCTCTCTCTTCTTTAATTGCCTGCCACATAAGCATGTTTGTGAGTCCCAAGTGCATGATACTACTTATGTTACCCCCACTATGGCCATCCTAAACCGAGAAGCCTAAAAATAAAAAACCGAGACAGAGAGGGTAGTTCAGCACGTATCTTTTTAGATCAATATAGTCGGGATTCACCAAGGAGCAAAATCAAGTGGTAGGCTGCTCCTGTCGTGTTGGTGTAGCAACTCAAGCAGGGTCAGTCCGCACACGAAATGGCGACACACTTAACAAGACCCCTTTGGCCGACATGTGGCTCATCCACCGTCTTGTTCCACGTGCGATGCACCAAATTACAGTTCGGAGCAGCGGTTGGAACTGGAGGCACCCTGGTCGTAGCGCCGCAGTAGTAGAAAATGAGCGATGAGGGGTCAAATCACAAACCTCCACCTTTCCCGCATTAAGCTGGACGGACGAAGCAACCATCATTTCACTCTAGGGTGCAAGAGCATAAAGAAAAGAGAAAACAATGATGCGTGCAGTAGCTACCTAGGGCACCCTAGGGTAGGGGTCTCCACTACATATCCTTTTTTTAAAGCGCCTCCACTACAAATCGGCTTCTCCCTTGTCCTCTTGAAGAAAACCGATGATGAGTGCGGCGGTAGGGTTTGTAGGAGTACTACAGCGTGCGGGGCCACATCGTAGTAAACGGGTTCGAGTCGACGCATGTGTGGGCCGCTTGGTTTTACGGGAACGAGTCAGCATTTTGGGTTCGGGGACCAGTGGAGATATAGTACGTACAAAAAATTGTGGATGTAGGTTCGACCGAAAGGCAATGATGCATTGAACGCATGAGATTTTGAAACCAAATTATGAATAAATACACACTATAGCATGTAAAGCATTGAGTCATATATGCATGATGTAGATGTTCGTTTAGTTCTTATAGTTCATCTCATTCAAAATCAATTAGTTTTATAAAAATGTTAAGATTCATGGGGTTGTGCATTGTAAAGCATAAAGTAAAAAACAAATAATGGCAATTCATTTAGGGAAAAAACAATTATAATACAGAATATTCTAGAACAAAGGAGAAGTGCTTGTGTTTTGAGGTTTGTGCATTATGCTTAAGTTCAACCATGGAGTCTTCTAAATTGTACATGTGGCAGATCTGGTGGAATGTTGATGATATCCAACGGCCAGTAGTGCCCGGATTCGCCATCTCTGCACTGTCGGATTAGCTTCATCCAGCGACCATCTTTCAAAGTTATTGGCACACTATATAGTTCTTGTGCCATAGTTGCATGTTTTGGAAAAAATCTACTAGTGGGTTGTACTATCTATTTAGGAATAGAAGATGTATACATGGAAGTTGTAGGGAAAGAGATGACATGGAGCATCCCAATTCCTATGAGTAGGGATTGGAAAAGAGATGTCATTTGGTTCACATCATAGGAACTTTTCTATTGAATCTAGAGATGACATGTATCTCAATTCCTATGAGGAGGGATTAGAAAAGATATGTAATTAGGTTCAGATCATAGCAACTTTTCTATTGAATATACGCTAATGTTTATTTTCCTTTGAAATTAAGGGAGTATAGGAATCCATTCATTTGAACCAAGTGGCTCTAAAGCTATAGAAATGATATCATGTTTATTTCCTTTGAAATGTGGAGTATATGAATCTATTCCTATGAACCAATTGGCTCTAAAGGAAAAAATCCTATAAAAATCATATCGTATAGAGTTCCTATGATATTCCTCGACACCAAAGGATGGTTGAAATTGATGCGGGTGATACGTTGGTCTTATTTTGTAGACTGTCATCTTTATAGTTACCTCTCGTAGATGAATGAAATGATATATACAGGGTATTCTACATGTGCAATTTGGTACACGAAAACTCGGTAAAAGTTTGCGAGGTTCGAATTTTCAATGAAGCTATATGCACTGCATTTCAAAACGGAGGGAGCATACGGCAGTTGCTAACACTCACGTGGAAGATTTGTGTGTAGGAGGAGTGTCTGTTCTGTTAAATGACATGGCAAAACTGACACTGTCGGATGCCGATCTAACGGTTCTTACGGCGTTCGTCAGGAAAAGGCATGTGGCGAATGTTTGTCGGATAATGATTTAAGGACACATGCATTGCATTGATACGTGCCCCCTCCCTCTCACGCACACACACCCTCACAAGTCACGACTCTCCCGAGTCCTCTTGCAGACTCGCACGTCGCACCCACCGTCTATCTGCAGGTAGACGTCACACACATATGTGCTCTTCACACCCTACCCTCAGAACTTCTAAAAAACAAAAGACGTCCCACACATTTTATTTTAGCTCACACGTCACACACTTATACTATTACTCTTGCGGCGAACGTTCTTTGGGCATAGAATATTGTACTCTCGCGAAGAGAAGTGGTGCACGCACGCACTAGTTCTCTCACACCCACTCACTGGTACACGTAGGAGTGCATTTTTTGAAGCTGGTACAACAAAATCACTCCATTATATATATATAAGCAGGAGCCTTAGCACTTGCTTTACTAGGGTTCCTCTCGTTCACTCTCTCATGCTTTCCAGATCTAAGCAAGACATAGGTGGCCACACTCTCTCGCAGCTCACGGCTGGTCACAAATCCGGCCGGACAACCTCGACTGGGGCAGGGGTGTAGGTGCATTGTTCACGCTGTCGTCGGCGGCGAGGGAGGAGACCAATGGCGGACGCGTGTCCCGATCGGCGGCCGCGCCATTCTCTCCGAGAGAGCGCCGGCTCGGGAGTGCCTCCGACCCCTTCTTCCTCCCTACGGTATTGTGGCCAAGATGCAGCCTCCCGACGCCGTCTTTGCCACATGCCGACGACCCTCAGGTATATATTCCTTTGAAACCTTCCTTGCTGTACTGCCCTAGCTCCCTTCGTGTGGATCTTTTTCTACTTCCGTCCGCTGTTCCAAAGCCACCTAGACTTGTACTATTATTAAAGGTAAAGCTAGTTCATACAGTCGACTCTAAGAGTTGGTTCAAATAGGGAAGAAAGTGGGAAAGCTGTAGCATGAACCTAGGACTTGGTTCTAAGAGGAAACGGGGCAAAGTAGTAGATACTGGCTACCCAACCGGCCTCTTGGTTGAAAAGGCAAAGAAAGCATGGTGGATGGCGAAGGGTGGGGGGAAGTGGACCTATCTCTTGGTTGAAAAAGGAAAGGAAGTGATGGGTGTTGGGGGACAACGCAAATGAGAATGAGCAGGTCTAGATTTCCTGTGCTCACATAGGAAAATGTCGCCGAGGAGATAAAAAATGGGACAAATGCAGACATGCTGCCTGAGTGTTTGCCGCTCTCGGCAGCCCCATCTGCCTCACCACTTTATGCCCTTGCTGTCCCTACGCCCATATCGCTACCGTTAATGTAAAATCACATGAAGCATTAAGCAATGCCACCTAATGTCACTATAAGTAATGGTCTAGTGCCGTCGATAAATTGAAGCAATGCCACCACCATTTTATGAAGTGCTTCCGTCTTGGTTTATTTCCCATGAATTGTGTTTTTGCAGTTACACTTAACTCTCACACCGCTAACATTGCTTCATCCCAGTGGAATTGCACAAATTTGATTGCACATTTACTGACCATGTGCTACTCTCATGACAGTAATACTAATGCTATTGTTCTGCATGTTAATCTAGTGGCATTGTTGATGTGATGTGATGCTACTTACTTAAGGACTCTTCATACTGTCAATCTAGTGCCAATTATAACACAGTAGATGTTGTTGTTAATCATACGCCATTGCAAATATCTATCACTGTTTAAATAACCGTATTTCATATTTGCGCAAACAGGGATGTCTGTCTCCATATCGTTTCGGGATGTCTGTCTCTGTATCGTTTCTATCCGCGCAATCAAAAGCACACACCTCAGTTTTAGTACAACTGCACAAAATGAGATGGCTATCCCTCGTTGTCGTCGTCTAACCTCCAGTCTTCAAGGTATTCCTACATTGGTAGTAACTAAGGTAGAATGACCAACACAATCTAAAAGAAGCTGATTCGTATGTTTTACTTCCTGATTGCAGTGCAGGGACAAGCAAAAACAACTGCATCCTAGTCCGGAATGCACTTTCTACTAGTTCATCCACGAACCGAGGACTAGCTGGCACGGCTGCACGATGGTTTTTTGGACAGGTGCGCGGACAAGAGGCATTGTAGTCTGCTTATTTATGCAAATAACGGTGCTTAAATTTAGTGGAATGCACAAGCATTTCAACTGGTCAGTACACTGCATGGTTCAGTTCAGCATTCCAGCTGAGACCACAATTATAATTGGTTATTCTGGAATGAGAGAACCTAACCCTGGATGGTGACAACAAGAAAAAACCAGAGTGAACTCCAGGAAATTTAAGCCTGCCGGGAGGCCCTTTGCTCAGAGAAGCCTTGCTTGCTTTTTCCTGATTTGTCAACCTTCTCACAACTTTGTCTTTTGCTGTGAACTAGTATATGTTTGTTATGTTCTATGAATCATTGAGATGTATAAAATTGCTTAACTTATTGCTTGTTTTTTCCTGATTTGTAAACCTTCTCACAACTTTGTCTTTTGCTGTGAACTAGTATATGTTTGTTATGTTCTATGAATCATTGATATGTATAAAATTGCTTAACTTATGCTTTTCAAGTTTTTTATGAAGACGAGTTTAATGTGAGTGTTCCACATGAGCATTGGACTAGCGTGTGAACATTTGGAATTTATTACATTGTGGCCTCAATTAACTGCATGAACCACTGTAACAAGATACATAGTTGCTTATATGTCAGACAACAGATTGTTGATTTTTAGCTGGTCGATAGCCTAGTGTTGAAGCAAGCTGAGCCAATGTGCCGTGTTTTGCACAACTGCTTACAAGTGGGGTAGCACCAACAGTGTTTACAAGTACTTATGTATACATCGGCACACAGTTCACGAACGAGTGCTCTATTTCATCAAAACACACATTGCTCGTATGATAAACCGTGACAACTTATGTCTTACCATGCCATATTCATGAAAAAACTAGTGAGGACGCATCTGTTTCGGCAACAATTACTATGATTCACGGGCACACAAAAGTAGCAGTAGTTCCCATAGACGAATTCAAACAGAGTACTAGCCCCAGAGGGCTCGATAATAGGCAAGGTTCGAATAATTAGACACAATCCAAACTACTATTAAACACTAGCTGGGGCAACTATTTCATGCCTTGATCTAATTTGGGCTGGACACAAGACGGACCTTGCCATGAACATCATCGAGGATGTCCCATAGCAGCTCAATCCCGTGAACCTTCATGAAGACAACCTTGTGGCGTTGCCACTGATAAACTTGTTTGTGGAGGCATTCCACGTCATCTTCCTGCGTAAGCTTGACAAGAACAGTATGCCTCACAAACGAAGGAGTAGCTTTGAACTTCTTGTGCTTCAGTACACCCTGGACAACACGCCTGACAACAGTGAGGCTAGAATACAACTCTTCAAAGGTATAACTGCAAATGGCTTCCAGGATCCAACAGCCTAGCTAAGAACTCTGTTTTCCCAGTGCGTATATTCAGGTCATCCGCCTCATAGCGAGTGACATGTACAACCACACAATCCTTGTCTGCATCAGGGTTCTAATTGAAACAGAAACAAATTCTGAATTACTTTTTAGTATAAGAAACACAAGTTATTTAAACCACTATGTATAGCTTGGCATCGAAGCTAATAAAATTTTGCATTATTAATCACCACATACTTAGATGAAAAACCACAATCGAGATCGGCAAAGAAGAAAATCACCTTGGGTAGCTCAGCGGGGGGGGGGGGGGGGACACATCCTCGAAGGGGGAAAACTGCTCCTGCAGTGCCACAGGGGCTAGAACCTCAAACGGGGCGTTGACCATCTCAGTAGTGGCCGTGAGCGTATCTGGGGTCGGCTCGGTGGCTACCTCCATCTTCTTGGAGCTCTCTGTCTTGTGGGGATCAGCCTCCCGCGTCTGCTCCAATATCGGCAGATCTTTGCCTGGTTCTCCTTGGTCCATCATGAAACTGACGAATACTAGGAGACCACTAAAAGGAAAACACAATCGCAATGACAATGAAACAAAAAAGAGAGTGAGGATCGGTTACTGCTTTGCAAAAGTTCTTTTTTTCTCTGAACGAAAATATACCAATATCACGGATCCACTTACCTTCCTTTCGTTGGGAGAGAAGAACAGTGGCAGATGTGAGTGTTGCCTTTCTTGAAGATGGTGAGGGAGAAGGGGATTCAGCGAAGAGTGAAATGATGGTTGCTTCATACGTTAAACTTAGACTGCGGGGGGGGGGGGTGTGATACGATGGCTCGTTACTGCCGCGCTACGATCAGGGTGACTCTACGCCTTCATACTGCCTTCTAATTTGGTGGATGGCATTTGGGCCCGTGTGCTGCATGGCCCGCATGTCGGTGAACAAAAGTATAACATCATTCAGTAGAGGGAGATGTTTCAATGACCTAGGAGGAGCCAGAAGCGGTAGAGTGTCTCCATTGTACTAGTAGTAATTGTTTTTCTGGGTAGGTGTAGAGTGTCTCCACTGTACTAGTAGTAATTGTTTCTCTGGGCCCAAGACAAAATAGCCCATCCACATTAGTAAATAGTAAAATCAATTCAAAAGCCCTATATTTACTGAATGAGAGGCGCTACCCACACCCAGCACACCGCCCCCCAAAACAACCTGGGTGCTCTTCTTCCTCCTCGCTCCCACCCACCTCACGTCAGCTCGCTCCACTCATACCCCCAAATTCCTCACCTCACTCCTATAGAAAACCCTAGCTCCCCTTCTTCCTCACTACTACAGAAAAAGCCTCAGCTCCCCTTCTTCTTCACTCGCACTACAACTAGGCTCGTCATTCGTTACTCTGCTCAAATCCGTGAGCGCGATGTGACGCCCTCGAGGAAAATGGAGTCGGCTGACCCCAGCACCAAGAAGATGAGGCTCCCGCCAGCGGCGACGCCTATTGTAGATCCCACACCCGGCAGTGCGGGGAGAAGCGGCGACCCCGCCCCCACCAGATCCCAGGAACCCGTAGAATCTTGGGTGGACCGCATCAGCCATCTCCTGGACGCCGTCCTTGGGGAGATCATCTCGCTTCTCCCCACCAAGGATTGATGCCGCACCCAAGTCCTCTCAATTCGGTGGCGCCCTCTATGGTGCGCCGTGCCCCTTAATCTCGACTGTCGTCAGCTATCTCTCTTCAATGATTTTGAAATCCCCAGAGCCATCATCTCCTCCCACCAGGGCTCCATTCAAAGCCTTGGCATCCCGTCATGCTACCTGAGTAAGCATACCATGCCCTGCACGGTGGACGCCTGGCTGAAATCCCCTGAATTCTTAGAACTACAGCTGCTTGAGTTCTACTATTCCCATGGAAATCACATACCACATACCGAACGCCATGAACTTGTGCCCTCAGCACCGATGTCCATCTTGCGGTTTTCCTCCTCTCTCCACACCGCCACCTTTGCGCTGTGCTACCTACCAGACAATCTGGTACTAAACCTTCGACTCCCATTTCTCAAGAAACTTACACTTGTGTGGGTTCGTATATTGGAGGCCTCATTGCACAGCATCATCCACTCCAGTTGCCCTGCCCTGTAGTGCTTGGTGCTTGTTTTCATAGTTAGAATTGGTTGTGTCCAAATAAAGTTGCCTAACCTTGTAAGAATTGGAATTTCTTTTGACTGAAGGCAGCTCATCATCCAAGATGCCCCTTCACTTCAAAGGTTGATCCTTGATTCTAGTTATTCACCGTTGCAAATAACCGTCCTCTCTGCGCCTAAACTAGAGACCCTGGGTGTAATACATGACCTCTGTGCTCATTTCAATATGGTGTTTGGCTCCACCGTTCTTCAGGTACTTTATATTATCATCTACACTTGTAACCATAAGTTGCATTTTAAATTTCTGCCCATAAGTTATGTATCATCTTGGAGTACACATTTTGTACTAATATTATGTTCTATGCTCAATGAAGAGTTTCTCCATGGATAGCCTATCAATGGTGCTGGATTCTGTCAAGATCTTATATATCCAAATGATTAGTTTTGATCTAAACAAGATTATTGGCTTCC
The DNA here is from genome assembly GCF_018294505.1 of Triticum aestivum. Taxonomy (NCBI): domain Eukaryota; kingdom Viridiplantae; phylum Streptophyta; class Magnoliopsida; order Poales; family Poaceae; genus Triticum; species Triticum aestivum. The sequence continues at coordinate 653,370,392 of NC_057807.1, read as the reverse complement.
TGCAATGCTTTCATGTCTGGAGAAGTTGTATATAAAGGTGATAATTTCACACGCACATTGGAAGCCCGCATATAGTGTACTAGAATTAACCGTTCAGCTATTGCTCTTTCGACACACTTTTTTTAGACCTTAACTGTTTTCAATCTTCATGTCTATTTAGGCAATAGGATGGGGTAAGAAAGTTATAACCAATTGGTGGATTCGTAAGCATCGGGATTTTCTCACTTCTCATGAGATTCGATTGAAGACAATAATGCTAGAACAATGTGTAGCCAACCGTGCAAGCACTAGATTTGTCACATTGTTCCTGCTGAATGCGAGGTTACTATTGTCCATCAGGCTTAAGTTTATCAGCAGCATGGTTTTGACGGACGGGTATGACGAAGAGCAAAAAAAGGAGTTTCAGGTGGGAAAAAGAGCATCTGAACGTGTCGGGCTTCTATTTACAACATATTGTGGTCATAATCTAGTAAATTTTACGACCCAGGATGTTCATTCTATGGACCTGACCGATCCATTTGACTGTGACTGCCGAAAACAGTGCTGGAGTTAGATGTTGTTGCCCTTTTAAACCTGGTTTTTTTGGTAAACCTGATGAACAATTAACCCTCGTGCTTTTGTACAGTTTGTAAGCTGGAGTTAGATGTTCCTGCCCTTTTCAACTCGGCTGTGACTGTCATATTTTTTTTGAAACAAGGCATGGCTTGCCATTCGTTTAATTTAGAGTGAAATATTGTAACAAATCCCAACCAAGGGACATAACATCACTCTCGCCGGCTGCTTGAGCTCACTTTGCATTGCAGAAGCCAAGTGATTAGCCCCCACCGGCACCCACAAACTTATTTCGAACTAGCACATCAAATGGGATGTAAATTTTCATAGGAAAGGCTGCATGACCATGACAGATTTGGATTCTGACATTTGGGACCCACGAGGAAATAGCCTAGCAAGTCAACAAACGATTCTGCCTACCAGCCGTTGGATTGACATCCAACATTTGTCATGTATCTTCTATCTCTTGTCTTCTTCCTCCAGCCGCCCAAACCGAACCACCCCGTAGGCTCCGCCTGCTCCTGCATCCCATGGCTGGTTGTGCCTCCGCCGCCCTACCGTATGTACCCTCCAACGTTGGCCAGTCCCTCCCTCTATTCCCCCACACGTCCTGTTATTCTCCGGCGATGTCAGCCCCAACACGCACCTGCACCAGAACCAGTCAACCCTCATACTCCCCTTCGCATGCGACTGGACCGGTGCATCTTCAACGGCTCCTGTTCGTTGCGTTCGAGGCCTCGTCGTCGTCCTCCGCCTTGCGGCCTTAGTTCGCTTGCCGTGCGCGGTGCGCCGCCCTCTTGCGTTGTCAACGTCATCAACAACCGAGAGGAACAAGGAGATGGCCGTACATGGAGAGGATGACAGTAGGGACCCACCAGCATCATGGCAGTACACAAGCAAGTGTCTCAGTACTACAAGCCCAAAAATATGGTTCCTCCTAATGGTTGGACATATGGGGCTCACACCATTGTCAACGTAGTCAATAAACGAGAGAATTACACTACGAGCGGCTGACACCAGGGACCCAGCAGGTCGCGCAGTTTTTTTTTTGAGGAACAAGCAGTTGTTATTTATACTAGTTTTAGCGACGGATCAGGGTAACAACGGGGCTGTGCGGGGGCCGTGGCCCGTCTAGCCAGAGTTTTATTTATGTTTACCACATCATGAGCCCAGTTGTGTTTTTTCTTGCTGAAAATGGCTAGCCCAGTTCTATTTTTTTAAAGAAATACCCAAACAAGGCCTACTTGCTTTATCGGCCCTGCTGGGCTGCAAATCTTTCAAGACGAGGAGAGTTTCATTCGGTTTGCCCAGAAATGGGTTGTACATATTTAAAACACATCAAACCGGGAATTAGTTTCAATTTTTTTCATTACAAGATTTAAATTTCCATTGATTTTTATGTGTGGACAATTATTTGGATTTTATATTTATATAAATTATTTTTCAAAATAGTTTGAATGTGAATCGATATTTCTGGATTAAAAACAGTTGACCGCACCGAAATATGCAAAATTTCATATACTTTTTAACCGTGGCCACAATATGGGGTGTAATGCTAACAAAAAGAAGATGGGTTCCAAAAAAATTCTTAAGAATTAGCAAATGGGCTATACATTATTAGAAATAATGGCAGATGGGCTGTCTGCTGTTTTCCACAGATTTGAGGCTGACTTATGCGCCTACTACAGGTTGACGCGTATGCTTTCATAAAAAAAGGTTGACGCACCCGCAACGCCCTGTCAACTTAGTCAACACACGAGAGCAGTGACTGTTGGATGTCCATCCAACGGTCGTCGTGCTTCTTCAATCTCTGCTCTTCATGCTCCAGCCGCTCAAACAAGCGCCGGCGGGACTGCCTGCTCCCTCCTCCCCGCGGCCGGCTATGCTGCCGCGTAGGCCTCACTGCCCCATCGTACTCCCATCGCTGTCCTAGCCATCCCTCTACTCACCCACACCCTTTGTTATTCTCCGGCGACGGCAGACGAACCAGTAAACCCTCGTACAGTCGTACTCCCCTCCGCGTGGGAAACAACTGCCGAGTCTTCCCTGCCTCCGTGTCGCTCCCTTCCTAGGCCTCATCGTCGTCCACCGCCCTGGTTCTCTCGGCGCGGCCTGGTCAACGTGGTTAATGATCGACATGCATCTGACGTGGACTGTACGTGGAGAGGCCGACAGCTGGGTCCACGGCCGCACGCAAGGAAATGCCTCCTTATTACGCGCAAAATAATGATTCCTCCACCTGACATCAGGGACCCACCGAAAGGGCCTCTGTATTTCACGAAAAAAATGTTACCGCCACTGACAGCTCGGACCCACCAGCTATATCTTCGCACGCAAGGAAGTGCCTCCTTATTACGCACAAAAAAATGAATACTCCCACTGTTAGCTGGGACCCAATATAGTGGCAGGCTGACTTGTGGGCCTACTAAGTTGATGGGGACGGAGGGCTTTATCAACTTAGTCAATATGCACAATTCTAGCTCCAGTGACCGTACGATGTCCATCCAACGGTCGTAGTGCTTCTTCAACCTCTCGTCTTCTTGCTCCAGCCGCCCAAACCAGCGTCGGTCCTGCCTCGTGCTCCTGCCTCCCGTGGCCGGCTGCGATGCGGCGGAGGCCTCACCGCCGCCTACTACTCCCACCGCTGGCTAGGCCATCCCTCTACTCACCCACACCCCCTGTTATTCTGCGGCGATGGCAGCCTCACACCGCGGCGAACTAGTGAACCCTTGAACTCCTCTACGCGTGGGCATCCACTGACGTGTCTTCCCCGGCTCCGCGTCATCCCCTTCCTAGGCCTCGCCGTCGTCCAACGCCCTGGTGCTCTCGGCGCGGCGTGGTCAACATGGTCAAGGAACGGCTTCCATCGGATGTGGACTGTACATGGAGAGGCTGACAGCTGGGTCCACGGCCGCAGCAAGGAAGTGCCTCCTTATTACGCGCAAAATTATTATTCCTCCATCTGACAGCGGGGACCCATAGGACGGGCCACCGTATTTCGCGAAAAAAACATTTCCCCCTGATTGCTGGGACCCACCAGCTACACCTTCGCACGCAAGGAAGTGCGTCCGAAAAAAAAACGATTCACCCCCTAACTGTTGGGACCCACCAGCTACACCTTCGCACGCAAGGATGTGCGTCCGAGCAAAAAAAAATGATTCGCCCCCCTGACTGCTGGGACCCACCAGCTACATCTTTGCACGCAAGGAAGTGCCTGACAGTCGGGACCCACCTGGTCGAAGCGTACGTAGCATTGTCATTCTGGTCGCGAACGTGTACGTACATACTGGTGGATGTAGAGGCACGCACGGGTCGTAGTAGAGGTGCGCACGTAGCATGTACACGTACGTACAGCGCCTAGGGTGCAAGAAAGAAAATACGGCCACGTATGTGTACATACGGGCGGGGTCTCGAACGCCTACTCGCGCATATATACGTACGGCCAGAGCTCGTGTACATTGGCTGGGTCGGAACAGAGAAACAACGTCGTCGTCGTGTTCATTGGGAGCCAACCGGCTGGGTCGGAACGGAATGCGTCATCGTGTTCATCAGGAGGGCTAGGATGGAACAGGCGATGGAAACGAGGCCTGGCGTACCGCAGGACGGAGGAAACGGCCTTGTGTTCGACCGGCCATGTTCAAAACAGGATCCTGTTCATCGGGAGGGGTCTGGCGTACCACAAAACGGAGGAAATGGACCTCCTACGGTCGAAATGGGGGTCCTGTTGATCGGGAGGGGTGTGGCATACCGCAAAATGGATGAAACGGACCTCCTACGGTCGAAACGGGGGGCCTGTTGATCGGGAGGGGTGTGGCGTACCGCAAAACGGACGAAATAGACTTGTGTTGGAGCGCTACGGTCGAAACGGGGGTCCTGTTCATCGAGAGGGGTGTGGCGTACCGCAAAACGAGACTCCACGGGATACTGTTCATCTCCACCGCCGACCTCCTCCAGCCTCCACGGGCTACTGTTCATCCACTGTCGACCTCCTCCAGCCTCCACCTGCGACTGTTCATCCACGGGCTTCTGTTCATCTAGCCTCCACCGCGCGCTACTCCACCGGCTACTGTTCAACCACCCCTCTCCACGGGCTACTGTTCATCCACCCCTCCACCATCTACTGTTCATCCAGCCCTCCACGGGGTCGTCCTGTTCATCCAGCCCTCCACGGGGTCCTGTTCATCCAGCCCCAACCGGCTCGATCGATCGGGGTCCTGTTCATCCAGAGGCAACGCCACGGGTCCTGTTCATCCACTCCCACCGCTCACTGTTCATCCAACCACCCCCCCCCCCCGCAACGCTCACTGTTCATCCAGAGAGGCAGCATCGATCGGCTTCAGTTAGCAGTAGTGGCGAAGGAATCGCTTGATCGGGTTCAGTTAACAGCCATCGGTCGACCGCTTGGGTTCAGTAACGCATAGCCTGCAGTGCAATCGCTCGGGTTCAGTTAGAGCCCAACGCCTTGCTCGGGTTCAATTAGAGCCAACACCTCGCACAGACACGCATACGTGTACGAGAGAAACGCGCATCGCTCGGCCCCCGACCACCCACCGTAACCGGGAACTCCCAGAAATTTTCCTCGCCCTCGCTTCTACCATGGTTTTTTTCGTCATGGACGGCCCCAAGAATGTCATGCAGTTGTGTCTCCGACCCGCCCAGGACGAAAAGCCCATTTTTTGTCATGATTTTTTGTCATCTCTACTACTAATGGAGCACTTGGTGAATAGTCCGCGCGGTTTATTTTCGCTGGTTTATTTTCGTCATACTCCCACCACCGTTTTTTTCGCCATCCTACCACCTCTGCACTACCCTCCATCGAAATAAACCGGTGCAAAAAAACCTGGGATCGATCCCTCGTTTTTGCTAGGTTATGGCTATGGGATGGCGTCGCAGCTGCCGCCATCACGGAACCACAATTCCATGCCTCCGCCGTCCAACGTCTTGCCCCTTCCCGTTCTAGGGCTTCCACACGTCGCCATCGCACCTCCTCCCCACCAGAGAACATGTAGCAGTAGGAGCATAGAGGAATCGGGGGCAGGGGTCGCCAGAAGCACCTCGCTGGGACAATCCCCATGGCGACCAGGCGCATAACCAGCACGCGACAGTCGCTCCACGGCCAGCAAATAGAGGTGAGTCGCCTGTCCGCCCATCAACATAATCTCTCTTTCTCGCCGCGCTGCATGGGAAACGACCGCTCTAGGGATTCTCGATTCGGTCCTGGCTGCGCCGTTAGGTTTCTCACGGCTTTGTTTCAGTTGAGTTCTGATGTTCATAGTCTAATTCATCAAGACCAAATTTTCATTAATAATGTTTCCAACCAGGAAAGTCTGACGCGAGAGAGTTTCTTGCCAGATTCGTGTGTCAACTAGCAATTCCTTGATCTTTACTAATGTTTCTCGTTCGTGATGTCCAGGTGCCACAGGCCCGACAGGGAAGCAGAAGGACGTCGGCGCCGGCGCTGGCCTCCCCTGTGTGAGAGGAAACAGACGGGTGCTCGGGGACATCGGCGACGTTCTCCACGTGAACGTCCTCGACGGGTAAGAAAATCAGCGCAAGGATCGAATAATGTTCTGTTTTTTTGTTCTTACGTTCTTTGGGCTGAACTGAATCTGGTCTTGTTCACTGCAACAGCAAGATCCAACTACCGGCGGGGATCAATCGCCCAATCACCAGGAGCTTCGGCGCCAAGCTCTTGAAGAAGGCTCAGGACGATCCATCTAAGGTATGAACAACACCCCCTTTTCCGCTCATACAGGCTTTCAAAAGCAATTTCCTATAGATGACATCAACATTTTGATCCTGCACTTGCAGATGACATCAACATTTTGATCCTACACTTGCAGGAGTTCTTGGGTTCTTAATTTACCATTGCTGGACGAACTAGACCAACACTCTAGGTAGTATCGCTAATAGAGTGGTGCGTTAAGTGGATGAGTAGGATAGGTAGATAACTTACTTTGCAAGCAAAATTCTAGGTGTGAATGCACTGTTTTGTTGGGGTTTCAGCATTCAACATTTTCATATTACCATACATTATGTACTTAGATATATATCTCAATACCATTCCTTCCTTGACTCTAATGGTGGGGTTAGTGTGTTTCCTCTGCGACCAATGCAAGGACTGTGCTGGCCATACTTCTTAGATATCTCACTACTAATGCAATGCATCTACTCGAGGCAGGGTTGGCACCGCTGCCTTGAGGATGTCTGATTGGAGAACACCATCATCCTCCCCTTGGTCTCTGATGTCTTGGTAGAGTGGTGGAGCAGGGTCCTCATTTCAAAGCAGAAGCGGTGAGGTTTTGATTCTCTGGTCATGTTAACCGGCTGGATCCTTTATTATTTGCCAACACTAATATGTGACCACTCAAATCTTATCTAATATGCTTCTTTGGAAGCTGGCCAGACGAACCGGAGTTGCTGCATGTGGGAGTAGTACCATTTGTATCTAGGAGTGATGTAGTATTGGTGTTCCTATTATTACGACAGCTCTCTTGTAACATTACTTGCTTTCTCCTTCTATAAAAAAAATATTGTAAGCAATTTGCGTGCTCTAAAAAACAAGGTCGGGTTAGTACTCACCTCGTCCTATAAGAGGCTATTGTGTATGCACATGGTTGACTTGGCAGCAGAGACTCATCAATTCAGTATCAATGTTAACTGTGCCTCTGCTTAATTTGAACACTCTGCTTTTGAGTTGCATATAGTTTATGTTTGTCAAGTAGTTGACAACCTCACACCTTAACATAGCTGAGAATTATTATTGTGCGTATAACTGGACAGAAATTAATTGATGCAGACTTGGAGATGGTGAAGAAGTTTTTCGGAAAGAGCAAAAAAGAAGCAGGCTGGACTTAAGGTCGACAACTTGATGTGCATGAGGAGTAGGCATAGGCGAGCATGGCTGCACAGTGCAGTGACATTAGCCGGTGACCGCCAACGCGGCCTCGACGAGGATGCTCCACCCCATGCTTGCCATTGTTCTGCACCACCGAGGTTTTGTTTTTTCCCCTTCTCTTTCCTTCCTCCAATCTTCAGTCGAGCTGGATGAACAGAAACAAACTGTCTCTTCTATTTGTAGATGAAGAAGTTGTCTGGCTTACCAGCCGCCCGAGCACCCAGATATTCGCGCCCGACTATTGAAGAAGCCTTGGGCTGATTAAGCTGTCCCAAACAAGGTACATACATCCCCGTTGGCCAAGGTTCACAGATTTTTTAATTAAATATGTGCTGATAATTCACCATTATATCTATGGTTATCATCTGAAATTAAATATGCAGTTGTGACATACTCCCTCCGTCCCAAAATAAGTGTCTCAACTTTAGTACAACTTCGTACTAAAGTTAGTAAAAAGTTGAGACACGTATTCTGAGACTGAGAGAGTAGATAATATTCAGAGACTATTTCTCACTATTGTCCAAAATTTGTTTAACAGAAGTAGTCCAAAATTTGTTTGAGAGAACAGAAAGCTTATAGTCATCACGAGAAAACAGTTGTTGTGGAATTTGATGCTCGAGGTGATAGGAGAAAAATAGTTGCTTTTATCAGAGGCTACGACATACCTGGGCAAGCTTCAAACTTTACAATCCAAACTTTGTTGTAAGTGTCTGACTCCTTTGTCGTGTATGTAACAGCTATTGGAGTCTATTTTTTTTACAGGAGTAGGAAACTTATGTTATGTTTGGTTCTTAATCATTGCAATGAGATCATAATAGACAGGAATAATAGTTACATCTTCTCCTATGCTTAGTGTTAATTTGAATTGTTGTTCTGAAAGTTTTATTTAGGGAAACTGAAAGTAACTATCCTTGTCCTCCATTTGCAGTCAGATGATGCCCATGGCCCTAGGGAACCATGGTATGACTTGCATTCAAAAATTGATGATCCAAAAGCCTATGACGTTCTACAGAATTTTCAGGAGCGTTGGTTGAAGGCATCGAAACGCCATGGCAAATATCCTCTGAATATTCTCGAGATGAACCCATGAACCAGATTTGGAAACATTTATGGACCAATAAATCTTAATATTTGATCCACTATTATTTAATAATTGTTATAGCTTATGATCGTATCGAGTTTAGGGCCGCTTATTATCTTATAGCTAAAGACACAAGCTATTAAAAATATCGTGGAAGTAAGTACTTTTCTCCCTCTCCACTTTTGTCGGTGACAAGTTCAGTTTTTTTGTATTGATGGATCAAGTCGTGTTGGTTTAACTTCATAGTATAAGGAACTTGCAGTTATTTTTTGTTCATTATCTTATAAGCTACAGAAAATAGCAGTATCATCTTGAAGCTGGTGATGGATTAATGGCCCCAGGTATTCCTGGTAGTGCAAACATATATTCATCTTTGTGAACTGAAATTGGGGGATATAGTATGTGTGATGAGTGGGATGGGAAAGGTTCAATAAGGAGACGCGAGTAGATTGGTTGTTTGTACCATATCAACATAATGTACTTTTAGTTTTCAAATTCTGATGTGAGCGTACGACTGACCCCTGTCATATTGGGTGTAAAGAATTTTCCTTTTTCATCATGCCTCCTTGTACATGTTCTTTTGTGTGATTAAGAAAGAAAAAGCAGAATGACGCGATTGCATAGGATGCATAAATACAACATTTTGCAACTGAATTAGTTCAGTGTTGTTTTTCCGTAAGAATAAACACAATATTTTTTAGGTTATTTTCCATAAGAAGAATAGAGTTCATTTCCGCTTTCCCGTGCACGGATGAATGATTGGAGGAGGAGAAGGTGAGCTTGCTTGGAGAAATATACATGATGAGAGCTATATGTTTGAATAATGGTATACTTATGTTTTATTGTCATGTGGCCAATTTGAGTTGCACACATATCACCCGTTGAGGGGAAAGGGAAAAAAAGAAACACACATGATCGGGTTGCCTGCTCGCCTTCTTCTTTTCTCTTCTCTGGCGGTACCATCTCTCCCATCACCATAGTCCTCTTGACATCTCCAATGCGGCAAGAGATGAAGATGGACATGCCGACGCGCGTCGACCACCACAAAATAGGCCCGGTTGATCTCGCTACATACAAGAGCCCCCGAACTTCGGGTGTTTTCCTGCTCACGCATGAGCTTCATGGTGACGTCGCCAAGCACGAGAACTAGAGGAGATCGATGAACGAACTGATGCACATTTCCCAATTAAAATATTTATTTAATTATCCTTTTTTTTGTTGTTTCGTGGCAACACATGGGAATTCAGTTAGGTTGATTAAGATCTATTTTTGTCCTATGCCTTTTTATTAGGTTGGTTATGGTCTTTTTTTGTCCTATCTGTTGCAATAGGCATTGGAGTGGGATTTGGGTAGCATTGTGTTTTTCTAAGGAAGGCCATCATGGTTGTCTTGCATTATTTATGAGATTATATCAAAGAAAGGGGTTCATCGACCCAGTACGATGTTTTTCTTATAACTAAAACAAACTACAGCTAACTATCGGATCATATGATTTACTTTACTTTGAGAGTGCTTTAATTTTCCCTCCTCATTTAATTGTCAAAACTTAAGCATGTTAGAGAATCACAATGGTTAATGGAAGGTGGGATATGCGAGAGGAACTTTAGCGCTTGTTGTAATGTGCTTGTGGTATTTCTTGCCTTCTACCCGTAGTAACACATGAACATTTCTTTATTAAAAAACACATGAACATTTCTTTGTCACAGTAGACGCATGGTGAAAGTGAGGTGGGAGTCATCGGTTTTGAAGGAGAGGGCTCCAACGAGTAATGTCCCTGTGGTGGGAAACAAAGCCGGAAGAGAATGGTCCTGTAGGAAAAGAAAAGGGTGAGTCGTGGGTTGGTTTCCTTTTGTGTTGGGCCCGCGTGTTGGAGGAAACATGTCGGATAGTCCGGAAAACCACATTTCTCTCACACATATGGTTTGGATTTGGGGGATCCCGGACAAACGGTTCAATTTTGGGGAGCCCACTGGGCATCTGTACACATCCGGACGTACATAGAAAAATGAACTTCGACCTTGAAGACGACCTTATTTATTTATTTATTTATTTATTTATTTATATGCATTGTAGCCCGTAGCAACGCACGGGCATTCTACTAGTAGAAGTAGGAGCCCACCACATCTATGATGATACCGGGTTTTGTCACAATTATCATCATAGAAGTGTCATATGTATGACAGGAAAAAATTTCGTTCGGCCCAAAATGTCACGGATGTGTCTTTTTTTGTGGTGAAGAAGGTTTGGTGCCCCTCGAAGACTATTGAAGACGACGTTTTTCTACATTTCTTTTCGGTGGATTTGAGTTGTAGGAAAGCCGTACTATTAAGAGAGGGTCCGCGTTGGAAAGGTTCGGGTGGAATCATCACATACACGTTTACTCCCTTTGCACCTCCTTTCCCTTTGCACTTTGGAGTATCCTCCGTTTTCTTCATATATATGCAAAAGAGAAGGATTCCTAGTGTTGCTGTTTTGGGGCATGCGGTAGTACTGCTCCTGGGAGCGGTAGTACCGCAGGCACCTGTAGTAGTACCACACGAGTTTGCGGTAGTACCGCTTCTAAGGAGCGGTAGTACCGTGGCCTCGGACCAGACTCAGCTGCTCATGCGGCTGTAGGGGCGGATGTAATTTTTTACATCCGGGCCCTGTGCAGTAGTACCGCCCCTGCGCGCGGTAGTACCGCGAGTCCTGGTCTGGCACGGCAACATGAGCAGAAGTAGGAGCGAATGTAATTTTTTACATCTGCTCCCTGCGCGGTAGTACCGCATGCCATGCGCGGTAAAACTGTGTCGGAGTTTTGCATTGTTTGATCTTCAGCGGAAGTTGGCACAGATGTATTTTATTCATCCGCGCCCTTCCCAGGCTAGTGCAATCCTGCCTTGCGGTAGTACCACAAGGGGGAGCGGTAGTACCGCGTCAGCGGTAGTACCGCCCTCAGGCTTTGTGGTTCAGGCCTGGGCTAGCTCCTGCTGTAGCAGCGGTAGTACCGTGAGCCCTTGCGGTAGTACCGCTTGTCTTGGGTGGTAGTACCGCAGGTCGCGGGCTGGTTAGTGGATAATGGTTGGATTTGTCTCTCCACTATATAAGGGGTGTCTTCTTCCTCTAGTTGACCATCTCTTCCAACCCTAAGCTCCATTGTTGCTCCAAGCTCCATTTTCGCCCGATCTCTCTCCCTAGCCAATCAAACTTGTTGATTTGCTCGGGATTGGTTGAGAAGGCCCCAATCTACACTTCCACCAAGAGAAATTTGATTCCCCCCACTAATTCCTAGCGGATCTTGTTACTCTTGGGTGTTTGAGCACCCTAGACGGTTGAGGTCACCGCGGAGCCATAGTCCATTGTGGTGAAGCTTCATGGTGTCGTTGGGAGCCTCCAATTAAGTTGTGGAGATTGCCCGAACCTTGTTTGTAAAGGTTCGGTCGCCGCCTTCAAGGGCACCAATAGTGGAATCATGACATCTCGCATTGTGTGAGGGCGTGAGGAGAATACGGTGGCCCTAGTGGCTTCTTGGGGAGCATTGTGCCTCCACACCACTCTAACGGAGACGTACTTTCCCTCAAAAAGAAGGAACTTCGGTAACACATCCTCGTCTTCACCGGCTCCACTCTTGGTTATCTCGTGCCTTTACTTGTGCAAGCTTATTTGTGTTGTATCCCTTGCTTGCTTGTGTGCTTGTTGTTGTTGCATCATATAGGTTGCTTACCTTGTTGCATATCTAGACAACCTACTTTGATCCAAAGTTTAATTTCGTAAAGAAAAGCTAAAAATTGTTAGTTGCCTATTCACCACCCTCTAGTCAACTATATCGATCCTTTCACATGCTATAAAGAAAAGAATGTGATGAACATGTTAGGCAGCATTCCACATCAAAAATTCTGTTTTTATCATTTACCTACTCGAGGACGAGCAGGAATTAAGCTTGGGGATGCTGATATGTCTCCAACGTATCTATAATTTTTTATTGTTCCATGCTGTTATATTATCATTCTTGGATGTTTTACAATCATTTTATAGTCATTTTATATTATTTTTTGGTACTAACCTATTGACATATGCCAGTGCCAGTTGCTGTTTTCTGCATGTTTTTTACATCGCAGGAAATCAATATCAAACAGAGTCCAAATGCAACGCAACTCCTGGAGGAATTTTTTTGGGCCAGAAGAAAGCCAACGGGCCAAGGAAGCACTTGAGGGGCTTCTCGAAGGGAGCAACACCCACCAGAGCGCGCTAGGAGGCCCAAGCGCGCCCTGGGGGGTTGTGCCCACCTCAGATGCCCCCCGAACCGCCTCTTTGCTCTATAAATACCCAAATATTTCAAAAACCCTAGGGGAGTCGACGAAATATTGATCCAGCCGCCGCAGAGTCCAGAACCACCAGATCCAATCTAGACACCGTCATGGAGGGGTTCACCACTTCCATTGGTGCCTCTCCTATGATACGTGAGTAGTTCTTTGTGGACCTACGGGTCCGTAGTTAGTAGCTAGATGGCTTCCTCTCTCTCTTGATTATCAATACAATGGACTCTTGGAGATCCATATGATGTAAGTCTTTTAGCGGTGTGTTTGTTGGGATCCGGTGAACTTTGAGTTTATGATCAGATCTATGTTTTTGTCCATGAAAGTTATTTGAGTCTTCTTTGATCTCTTATATGCATGATTGCTTATAGCCTCGTATTTCTTCTCCGATATTTGGGTTTTGTTTGGCCAACTTGATCTATTTATCTTGCAATGAGAAGAGGTGCTTTGTAGTGGGTTCGATCTTACGGTGCTTGATCCCAGTGACAGAAAGGGAACCGACACGTATGTATCATTGCTACTAAGGATAACAAGATGAGATCTATATCTGTCGCAATAGATAAACAGATCTCATCTACATCATGTCATCGTTCTTATTGCATTACTTCATTTTCTCATGAACTTAATACACTAGATGCATGTTGGATAGCGGTCGATGTGTGGAGTAATAGTAGTAGATGCAGGCAGGAGTCGGTCTACTAATCTTGGACGTGATGCCTATATAATGATCATTGACAGGATATCGTCATGATTATTTGAAGTTATATCAATTGCCCAACAGTAATTGTTTTCCCATCGTTTGCTATTTTTCTCGAGAGAAGCCACTAGTGAAACCTACGGACCCCGGGTCTCTTTTCATCATATTTGCCTTTGCGATCTATTTTCTCTTGCATTTATTTTGAGATGTATTAAACCAAAAATACAAAAATACCCTGCTGAAATTTATTTGTTTCGCGATCTATTTATCCTATGTACCATTTTTTACCTCATGTTTTTTGCCTACTTGAGGCGCCGTACCTGAAAGGGATTGACAACCCCTTTAACACGTCGGATTGCGAGTATTTGTTATTTGTGTATCCACTGGCCAGACTTCAAGGCCGGGTCCGAAAGCGGAGGCGGACACGGGGCGCGCGTCGGGCGTTCCTCCGACAGAGGACGCAGACGGGCTATCTGCCACCAATTCAGAGGTGGAGAGTGCCATGAACCACAGGTATCGCCGGACTATTCTTCAGGACGCATGTTTTTCCCCAGAGGCATTGAACGCCTTTAATACGGGAGATGCATACCTCCGTGCCGCTCAAAATGGTCTAGCCAGAGCCACAGAGCAGTATGTAAAAGACATACGGGTGAGTAAATCTGATGGTTATATATGTCAGTAGCCCCCGAGACTTGAAATAGTTAAGATAACTGTTTTAAGGATCATATGTTATGCAGGGTCTTACAAAGAAGAACACACAACTGTCTCAGGAGCTGGAAGAGTGCAAGGCCCAACTCGAGGCCGCACTGGCCGCTTCAGCTATTGCCAAGGGGACCCCCTCAGGTAATATATGCTCCAAAAAATAATTTCATTGTGAAGTGCGGCATGTGTGCAATTCTGACGATAACAGTGCAGATGGGGCCGGAGTAAATCCGGACAAGCAACAACTCCTACGCCAACTAAAGGCTGGCGAGAGCGTGCTGACGAGGGTGAGGAAAGAGAAGAACAAACTTCAAGACGCCAATACCCAGCTGGGCGAGGAACTAAAGGATGTTCGTATTCAGCTGTCTGCTTCCGTAAAGGAGAATCAGTGACTTTGACGCGGCATTTTTAGTAAGTGCTTGAACGAATTCTCGAAAAAAAATTGGCGAGGAAGTCAATTGACAGAGCTATGTCTGTAGGTGTGCTGACAGGTCGTCCTGCAGAGGAAATGCCCGGTTCAACGGGGGACCTTCTTCCCGAGCTGTTGCAACTGCACGAACGAGTTCGGCAGGCAATGCAGGGCGTCGTCCAGGCTATGTGGCCATCCCTCTCTGTGCCTAAAGGCCTTGGGGAGCTTGCAAAGAAGCTTGAGGGAGTGCAGCAGCGCTTCCGGTTGTGGAAGATATCGGCCTGTCGTCAAGGTGCTAGGGAGGCCTGGGCCATGGTGAAGACTCGGTACACGAAGGCGGACCCGAACCACATGGCCGAGGTCGGCCCTATGGGTCCGGACGGAAAGGAGATCCCTGTCAGTTTAGTATATGGCCAGGTAGAGCTGGCTGCAAAGTATTCTCAACAGGACTGTAAATTAGACCGCATGTTGGATGGTATTGAAGAAGAATATACCGAGTCGGATTGACTCTGTAATTTAAAATGACATGAAAAATGCCTTCTAGCCGGATTGTAGATCGTTTGTCATTGCGGACCTTTTCGCTTCGACCTCTGGACCCTATAGTCCGGAGTGTGTCTGAATACCCTCTCGATTATGTAAGAACCGGGGCATGCATGGAGACAAGGCGTAGGGGTCATAATTGCTTTAGCATACAAGTGCCCAACTAGTTATGTTATATTACATGGTTAGTAAGAAACATCTTCCAGGGAGAATAGTTCCGTTAGGGGTTCCTTTCCCTGGGAGGCATGCCCTAAAGTGCATGTCCGAACTGCTAAAAAGAGAGCAGAAAAGCATCTGGGTGCAGATAAATAAACAAGAAAAATCATCTTTTAGTTCACCGACCGAATATTCCCTTAAGAACACTAGCTTTCGGCTTCACCCAGTCTGAGGTACACATCCGGCTGACCCGGCAGTAAAAATCGCAGAGGTGCTCCCTTTACCACCTAGCCGGACGAACGGGAACGTAGGGGTAAGCACAGGAGCCAGGCAACCCAGCTTGGCCAAAACTTAAGTCATATCGATGCATATAATGGTGTATAAAAGGTTTATGCGGAAGTGTAACACATGTTTTGGGCATGAGGCCCGTTTATATAAACTTCTGATAAAGAAGCCCCCAGGTATGATGAGCGCGGGTGGCGCATCAAGTATGTGCAAACAATGCGCAAGCAAGCCCCTAAGGGCTTGGGAGAAAAAAAAGGTAGGGAGAAGGAGAGAAATGCCAGACAGCTAATGTGAAAAAATAAAAAGGGGGACAGAGGAAGGAGACGAACACGAAGTCCGGCGCTAGGCGTAGAATCTTCGTAGGCGTGCTGCGTTCCATGGGTTCGGCTCGAGTCGGTTGTCCGACGCGTTTCGCAGACGGTACGCTCCACCAGTCAGTACTTGGTCGATTATGAAGGGACCCTCCCATTTGGGCTTTAGTTTGTCCTTTTTCTTGTCCGGCAGGCGTAGAACTAGTTCGCCAATGTTATAAGTTTTGTCCCATACTTCTCTGCTTTGATATCTTCGAGCCTGCTGTTGATAGAATGCGGAACGGGCTTTTGCCACGTCGCGCTCCTCCTCCAATGCGTCCAAGCTGTCCTGCCGATCGAGCTTGGCTTCTCTTTCTTCGTACATGCGCACGCGAGGTGAGTCATGAATTATGTCGCAGGGCAGCACTGCCTCTGCACCGTACACCATAAAAAATGGTGTGAATCCGATAGTGCGATTCGGCGTGGTCCGCAGCCCCCAGAGTATGGAGTCAAGCTCCTCTACCCAGTGCGTGTTAGATTCCTTGAGGGATCGCACTAGTCTGGGTTTGATGCCGCTCATGATGAGACCGTTGGCTCGCTCGACTTGACCGTTAGTTTGTGGGTGATAGACTGAAGCGTAATCGAGCTTGATGCCCATGTTTTTGCACCAGAGTTTAACTTCGTCGGCCGTGAAGTTTGTGTCGTTGTCAGTTATGATGCTGTGGGGGACGCCGTAATGGTGTATAACCCCAGATATGAAGTCTATCATCGGTCCGGATTCGGCCGTCTTTACAGGCTTGGCCTCTATCCATTTGGTGAATTTGTCCACCATGACTAGTATATATTTTTTAGTGGGTTCCTCCTTTAAGGGGTCCAACCATGTCAAGCCCCCAGACTGCAAAAGGCCAGGTGATGGGTATGGTTTGTAGGGCGGTAGGCGGCATGTGCCTTTGATTAGCGAATAATTGGCAACCGACGCATCACTGCACTAAGTCCTGAGCGTCTGCCCGGGCAGTCGGCCAATAAAATCTGGTACGAAAGGCCTTGCTTACAAGGGCCCGGGCTGCGGCGTGGTGCCCGCCTAGTCCGGCATGAATTTCAGCCAGAAGATTTCGCCCTTCTTCTTCGGAGATACACCTTTGAAGGACTCCGGTTGTGCTCTTCTTATAAAGCTCTCCCTCGTGGACTTTGTAGGCTTTAGATCGCCGCACTATGCAGCGGGCCTCGTTTTGGTCCTCGGAAAGTTCCTGCCTAGTTAGGTAGGCTAGGAATGGTTCTGTCCATGGGGCAATGACTGCCATTATTGTGTGGGCTGACGGTGTTGCTTCGTTGGCAGAGCCACCAACTGTGTCAGAATGTTCGGTGAGAGGTAGTGTGGTTGTGTCCGAGCTGTTGTTTCCGGACTCTCCCTCCCATTTTACGGATGGCTTGAAAAGCCTCTCTAGGAAGATGTTGGGAGGGACGGCATCGCGCTTTGCGTCGATGCGTGCCAACACGTCTGCTGCCTGGTTGTTCTCCCAGGCTATATGGTGAAATTCGAGCCCCTCAAACCGGGCTGACATCTTTAAGACGGCATTGCGATAAGCTGCCATTTTCGGATCTTTGGTGTCAAAGTCTCCATTTATTTGGGATACCGCGAGGTTTGAATCCCCGCGGACCTCTAGGCGCTGAATGCCCATGGAGACTGCCATCCGGAGACCATGCAGAAGGGCCTCGTATTCGGCTGCATTGTTGGAGTCTGTGTACATTATCTGAAGTACGTATTGGACTATATCTCCTGTAGGGAACGTCAGAACGACGCCAGCCCCCAGGCCAGCCAACATTTTGGAGCCGTCGAAGTGCATGATCCAGTTGGAATATGCGCCATACTCTTTAGGGAGCTCGGCTTCGGTCCATTCAGCGATGAAGTCAGCCAAAACCTGCGATTTGATAGCTCGCCATGGCTTGTAAGTTATATCAAACGGGAGGAGCTCAATGGCCCATTTGGCAATCCGGCCCGCTGCGTCGCGGTTGTTTATAATATCATTAAGAGGTACTTCGGATGCCACTGTTATTGAACACTCTTGGAAATAGTGTTGCAGCTTCCGGGATGCCATGAACACCGCGTATGCTATCTTTTGATAATGCGGGTACCGTGACTTGCATGGAGTTAGGACAGTGGACACGTAGTAAACTAGTTTTTGGAGAGGAAACTTGTGTCCGTCCGTTTCTCGTTCGACGACGAGCACCGCCCTTACAACTTGATGGGTTGCCGCGATGTATAATAGCATTGGAAAGCCCGTGTTGGGCGCGGCCAGGACCGGATTTGTTGCCAGTATGGCTTTGATTTCTTCGAGTCCGGCCGTGGCGGCATCCGTCCACTCGAAGTGTTTGGTGCGCCGTAGGAGGCGATAAAGGGGTAATGCCTTTTCTCCTAAGCGGGAGATAAAGCGGCTTAGAGACGCCATGCATCCAGTCAATTTTTGTATTTGCTTGAGGTCTTTTGGGATATCCAATTGCGACAGAGCTCGGATCTTGGCTGGGTTTGCCTCAATTCCTCTACCGGATACAATGAAGCCCAAGAGCTTTCCGGCCGGCACGCCGAAGACGCATTTTTCTGGGTTGAGCTTAATGTCATATGCTCGGAGATTGTCGAACGTGAGCCTCAAGTCGTCTACTAGAGTTTCGACATGTTTGTATTTGATGACCACGTCATCTACGTATGCTTCAACTGTTTTGCCGATCTGGTTGGCCAAACATGTCTGAATCATGCGCTGATAAGTCGCGCCGACATTTTTTAGCTCGAAGGGCATCGTGTTGAAGCAGAATGGGCCGTATGGGGTGATGAATGCTGTTGCGGCTTGGTCTGACTCTGCCATCTTGATTTGGTGGTAGCCAGAGTATGCATCGAGGAAACACAATGAATCATGTCCTGCAGTGGCGTCGATGATTTGATCAATTCGGGGGAGGGGGAAGGGATCCTTTGGGCAGGCCTTATTTAGTTCTTTGAAATCGACACATAGGTCCCAGGATTTGTCCTTCTTTGGTACCATCACCAGGTTTGCTAGCCAGTACGGATGTTTTATACCTCTGATGAATCCGGCTTCCAGTAGTTTTGCTAGCTCCTCTCCCATGGCTTGTCTCTTGGGTTTGGAGAAACGCCGAAGAGTCTGCTTAACGGGCTTGAACCCTTTTAGGATGTTCAGGCTGTGCTCGGCCAGCCTGCATGGGATTCCTGGCATGTCTGAAGGGTGCCAGGCAAAAATGTCCCAATTTTCTTGTAGGAATTCTCTGAGTGCGGCTTCTACATCAGGTTTTAGTTGTGCACCGATGGAGGCCGTTTTTGTGGTGTCCGTTGGATGGACTTGGAACTTGACTATTTCGTCTGCCGGCTTGAAGGAGGTGGACTTGGATCTTTTGTCGAGTATCACGTCGTCCCTGTCCACGATGGAGCGCAACACAGTTAGTTCCTCAGCCGCCAGCGCTTCGGATAGTGCCTCGAGGGCCAGTGCGGCTGTCTTGTTTTCGGCGTGGAGCGCTGTGTCCGGATCACTAGCAAGAGTGATGATTCCGTTGGGTCCGGGCATTTTGAGCTTCATGTACCCGTAATGGGGTATAGCTTGAAATGTTGTGAATGCTTCTCGCCCTAACAGAGCGTGGTATCCGCTGCTAAACGGGGCCACTTGAAATGTGACTTCCTCGGATCTGTAATTATCCGGTGTGCCGAACACCACGTCCAGTGTGATTTTCTCTGAACAGCATGCTTCCCCGCTGGGGATTATTCCTCTAAAGGTTGTGTTGCTTCGCTGAATGCGGCTCCAGTCTATTTCCATTTTTCGAAGTGTTTCCTCATAGATGAGGTTCAATCCGCTGTCGCCGTCCATGAGTACCTTTGTAAGCCGGAAGCCGTCCACTATCGGACTGAGGACCAATGCAGCTGGTGCTCGGGCTGACCGGAATTTAGGTTCGTCACTGGAATTAAAAGTAATAGCCGTGTCACTCCATGGATTTATTGTTGCTACCTGGTAGACTTCGGCAAGGCTGTGGAGCATTCGCTTCCTTGCATTGTTTGATGCGAAGGTCTCGAAGACTGTTGACACCGTACTGGCGTTTCTGGGGTGGTGCTCTGCGGATTCTGGAGTTAGAAGCTCCTCGCCACTCCTAGCCACCTGTCGGAGTATCCAACATGCTCTAAGGCTGTGAGTTGGTGCGAGTTCCCCTGAACTATGAATTTTACAGGGTCCATTAAGCCATCCCTCCAATACGGTCCCATACCCTATAGAGGGTTTTTGTTTTTTGCTGTTTGGCTTAGGTGCCTGGCGATAATGCACCCTTTTGTTTCGGACTGGGATTGTATTCAGGGCGGGATCGTCCCAGAACTTCGTTTCGGTTTTCCGAATGCTTTGTGTCGCACAGTACTTTTGTACTATGGATATCAAGCCGGCGAAGCGTGTAATTTCACGACGACTTATGGCGTTGACGATTCCGATGTTCGTGCAGTTGTTACAGAAGAATGTAATTGCACCCTTCTCACGGCAGTCCTTTATCCTATTTATAACCAGGAGGAATCTGGCCCAATAGTGGTGTACTATTTCTCGGGGCTCTTGCCGTATTTGGGATAAATCCCTTATAGTTGTGTGGGCGGGTGGATTTAAATCCGGAACCTCGCCCGATCTAAGACTCAGGGGCCAAGAAATTTCCGAATCCGGAAGCTTGTTTTCTTGGATTTTATTCAATGAATCAGGCCTGCTGCCTGACTTCGGGTTCAGGGCTTGGGTGACATCCTCCCCTCCACGGATATCCGGCTTGGAGGGGTCGGGAATCGGGACACATCTGGTCCTTAGGATGGGCGAAGATTTGCCGCATTGTTCTTCCACCACTTCAACATGGTGGGTGACCTGGGGAGAGTTGATCTCTCTCTGATCGGGTTTAAGCCCCATCTGGCCGTAATCTGTAGCGACTCCCAGGGCGGCGATGCGATCCAAGAGCTCGTTTAGGGAAGAAAGCTCCATCGGAACTAACTGCTCGGCGAGTTCCGAGCTGATCTGGAGATTGCTTTGGATGACCCGAGAGGTCATCGCCGGCGCGGCGGCCGAACAGGCAGTCATCCCAAACCTGCCTAGCCAGAGAGTTTGGATGACGGCCAAAGCTTCTTTAGCAACAGCGCCGTCTTTAAAGACGGGGTGCGGCATCCTTCCTATTGGTGACGACACAGAGGAACTCTTAACGAAAGCACCAATGTCCGTGTCAAAACCGGCGGATCTCGGGTAGGGGGTCCCGAACTGTGCGTCTAGGCGGATGGTAACAGGAGACAAGGGACACGATGTTTTTACCTAGGTTCGGGCCCTCTCGGTGGAGGTAAAACCTTACTCCTGCTTGAGTAATATTGATGATATGGGTAGTACAAGAGTTGATCTACCACGAGATCAGAGAGGCTAAACCCTAGAAGCTAGCCTATGGTATGATTGTTTTTCGTCCTACGGACTAAAACTCTCCGGTTTATATAGACACCGGAGAGGGCTAGGGTTACGCAGAGTCAGTTACAATGGGAGGAGATCTTCATATCGTATCGCCAAGCTTGCCTTCCACGCCAAGGAAAGTCCCTATCCGGACACGGGACGAAGTCTTCAATCTTGTATCTTCATAGTCCGGGAGTCCGGCCAAAGGTCATAGTCCGACCATCCGGACACCCCCTAATCCAGGACTCCCTCAGGAACCCTTTGCATGGGTGCCCTGGGGGGTTTATATAGGCCTACCCCTAGGGGTACAATGGTAATATGGCCGGGTGCTGGACCCGGCTGTCATTGTCTCTGGTCGCCGGCTTCTCTGCCGGCAGCTGGGGCCCGCCGCCTGGTGGGCCCCGCCGACTGGTCTGGTACGGAGCCGACAGGCCACTCCCACCGCTGGCAGATCTGGTGGGTGGCTGATCACTGTAGCCGTGATGCTAATGACGCAGGCTTGGTCAGTGGAGCGTGGCTACAGTCCCGCCGCCTGGTGGGAGATCACTGTAGCCACTCCATGTCTTATCTGGTTAATGGTGCACGGGCTTCGAGGGAGGAACTGGCCGCCTACTGGAGGATGGCCTCCCTCAGGTCCGGCTGGTCCGGCCTCCGCCGTCTTCCGGGCTCTCACAGCCTGGTAGGGCCCGCCGCCTATAGGCCGTACCGATAGGCCGTCGTGGGAACAGGGCTCCGCTTGTCAGGAGTGACGTCAAGGGGGGAGTGGCAACAGTGCCTCGCTGTGCGGAGATCTCCGCCTGTACGGGGCACTATGGCCATGCCAAGTCCGGGATTCGGGGATGAGGGACTACACTTTAGCCTCACCCTGTCTTGTCCTCTTGATGAAGGGCGCAGACTCTGAGGGAGCTGGGTGGCCGCCTGCTAGAAGCCAGCATCTAGGAGGCCGTATTTTAGGAGTTGGCCCGCCTTGGTGCCGTGTGCTGGTGCTTGGCCATCCTCAGGCAGCCGGCCGTAGAGCCAGCCGACCACCGGAGGGCGGCGCTTCATTCTGAGGTCTCGTGGGGCGAAGCCGTCCCAAAGTCTTGAAAGGCTCAGGGACCCGGGTGAGGCTACCCGTGGCCCATGACTCCGACAGTAGTCCCCAAAGCTGGTGAGGCGTCGTGGTCGACGGGCCATGAAGTCTCAGCAACTTCCCCTCTTGCCGTGCTTTGGACGAACGCTCGGTCTGCCTTGTGACGCGCCGACTACCGGAGTCGATTTGACAAGGCGGGCACGTCCGCCAATTTTGAACACCAAGGTGGGAAACATATGGCGTGCCTGCTAAGCTTCCCCAGGCCTGTCACCCGCCACGAGCACGCCATGCGGCGCACGTCAGCCTGGCCAGCCTGGCACCCCATGCTCCTGATGGGACATGATAGTGGGCGGGCCCCGCCACTACCGGGCCTCAGCACACGGGCGGATCCGCTGCGGCCGTGGCGGGCGGTTGTGATTCCCGTGAGAGTTACTACGCGGTAACTTGCTACATCTTGAGCTTGCGTTGGTATGACGCCCTCGATTCAATCGTGCACTAATCATGCACGCAAACGTGTACGATCAAGATCAGGGACTCACGGGAAGATATCACAACACAACTTTAAAAGTAAAATAAGTCATACAAGCATCATATTACAAGCCAGGGGCCTCGATGGCTCGAATACAAGTGCTCGACATAAACGAGTCAGCGGAAGCAACAATATCTGAGTACAGACATAAGTTAAACAAGTTGCCATAAGATGGCTAGCACAAACTAGGATACAGATCGTAAGAGGCGCAGGCCTCCTGCCTGGGATCCTCCTAAGTACTCCTGGTCGTCGTCAGCTGCCTGCACGTAGTAGTAGGCACCGCCAGTGTAGTAGTCATCATCGACGGTGGCGTCTGGCTCCTGGGCTCCAACGTCTGGTTGCGGCATCCGAGAAGAAGAGGAAAAAGGGGGAAAAGAGGGAGCAAAGCAACCGTGAGTACTCATCCAAAGTACTCGCAAGCAAGGATCTACACTACATATGCATGGGTATATGTGTAAAGAGGCAATATCGATGGACTGAACTGCAGAATGCCAGAATAATAGGGGGATAGCTAGTCCTATCGAAGACTACGCTTCTGGCAGCCTCCGTCTTGCAGCATATAGAAGAGAGTAGATTGAAGTCCTCCAAGTAGCATCGCATAGCATAATCCTACCCGGCGATCCTCCCCTCGTCGCCCTGTGGAAAAGCGATCACCGGGTTGTCTGTGGAACTTGTCTGGGTGTGTTTTATTAAGTATCCGGTTCTAGTTGTCATAAGGTCAAGGTACAACTCTGGGTCGTCCTTTTACCGAGGGACACAACTATTCTAATAGATAAACTTCCCTGCAGGGGTGCACCACATTTCCCAACACGCTCGATCCCATTTGGCCGGAAACACTTTCCTGGGTCATGACCGGCCTCGGAAGATCAACACGTCGCAGCCCCACCTAGGCACAACAGAGAGGTCAGCACGCCGGTCTAAATCCTATACACACAGGGGTCTGGGCCCATCGCCCATTGCACACCTGCATGTTGCGAGGCGGCCGGAAGCAGACCTAGCAACCTCCATTACAAAGGAAGTCACATTACGCGGTCCAATCTGGCGTGCGCCGCTCAGTCGCTCACGTCACAAAGGCTTCGACTGATACCACGACGTCGAGTGCCCATAACTGTTCCCGCGTAGTTGGTTAGTGCGTATAGGCCAGTGGCCAGACTCAGATCAAATACCAAGATCTCGTTAAGCGTGTTATTATGAAGTAACCGTGGACGCCGACCAGGGCCAAGCCCACCTCTCGCCTAGGTGGTCTCAACCTGCCCTGTCACTCCGCCACAAAGATCCACACAGAGGCCATCGAGACAAAGGTCCTTTCAGCCCCCAATCCGTGAATCACTCGCGAGTACTCAACGAGCCGACCCGACTTTAGTCACCATCTGTATAGTATGTATATATGTATAGTATATACCCGTGATCACCTCCCGAGTGATCATGGCCCAATAGTATAGCAAGGCAGACTGACAAGAATGTAGGGCCAAGGATGATAAACTAGCATTCTATACTAAGCATTTAGGATTGCGGGTAAGGTATCAATGCCTGTAGCAACAATGACAAGCTATGCACCAGAATAGGAGTAACCGAACAGTAACATGCTACACTACTCTAATGCAAGTAATATAGAGAGGAAAAGGCAATATCTGGTGATCAAGGGGGGGCTTGCCTGGTTGCTCTGGCAAGAAGGAGGGGTTATCAACTCCGTAGTCGAACTGGGCAGCAGCAACGTCGGTCTCGTAGTCTACCGGAGAGAAGAGGGGGAAGAAACAGTAAATACAATGCAAACATAAGCATGACGATGCATGACATGACAATGAGTGGTGTTAGGTGTGCCCTAACGCGGTAGTAGGTGATACCGACGAAAGGGGGAAACATCCGGGAAAGTATCCCCAGTGTTTCGCGCTTTCGGACAGATGAACCAGAGGGGGAAAGTTGCATGTTCGCTATGCTAAGGATGTGTGGCAGACGAACGGGCTACGTGTCCGGATTCGTCTCGTCGTTCTAAGCAACTTTCATGTAGAAAATATTTTCATCTGAGCTACGGTTTATTTTCTATGTTATTCTGAATTTTTAATCATTTTCTAAATTTATTTATCTATTTAATTCTAACATTATCTAGAATAGTGTCTGCTGATGTCATCATGATGCAATGCTGAGGTCATTACTCAACAGTGCGGTTTGATTGGGTCAAATCTGACCTGTGGGTCCAGCGGGACCCACGTGTCATTGAGAAATAGGTGAAATAGGATTTGTTTTAAACTAACTAGGATTAGTTAAGTGTGGGCCCCATTAGTCAGTGAAAGATTATTGTTATAATTAACTAATTAATTAATTAGTAGCTTATATTTATTTTAAAAGAAAAGCTTAAAGGTTGGGGGGGCCGCATGTCATTGACTGGGGCCTCCGCAGTCAGCATAGTTGACTGGGTCAACTGGGCCCAGGGAGGCCAGGGGTCAGTGGCTGAGCGGTGGGACCCGCGGCGCCACGTCGGCACCGAGTCAGCGCGGCCACCGGAGTGCACCGGCGAGCCCAGACGCGGCGGCGAGCTCCGGCGAGCTCGGAAATGGGCTACAGTGGACCAAAACGGGCGCGGCCAGGCTCTCTGGAACGGCCTCTTCACGTCGCGTCCGATGGAGGGCAGCACGACGGCGGGGGTGGCCGGAATGGTCGCCGGCGACGACGTCGGGTGGACGCCAAGGCTCAGGCGACTTCGATGACGGGGCTACGGGGCACGGTTCGTTGCGGGGCTAGGTTCGTTCGAACGCACGCGACAATGCGCGTCGAGTGGCGGTGGTCGCAGGCACAGGGGTGGCCGGGGTTGAGTGGTGCTTCGAGATCAGGCGATAGCCGCAATCGCAGCTCGTCGGGGACGGATCTAGGAGCAGCGAGAGGATGCACTAGAGAGAGCACCGGTGTCGCGGTGTTGCAGGGAGCACGGTTACACGGTCGGACGCGAGCTGTGCGTGCGGTGACCGCGATGGCGAGCTCGACGGCGGAGCCGTAGCTTGGCAATGGTGGTGTGTCGCGCACGACTAGCTACGACGCAAAAACGGAGCAAAAACAGGGAGAAGATGGGGGGTGGAGCTCACCGAGCGGCACACGAAAGGGCTGCAGGGAACGGGAGCGCAGAGGCGAGGCGGACTCCGACGCGGTGGAGCTCGGTGTCCGGAGGTTGAAGACGACCTCGTCCACACCGTTGCAGTGACGTGGAGCTCGAACCAACGGTCGGGGACGACGAGGCGGGCGGTGAGGGAGCTCGGTGACTTGCTGGCACGGTGCAAGGAGGATGGTGGCCACGGCTGCGTGACAGTCACGGCCATGGGAGCGCTCGGACGGGGGCGGATCTAAGGAACGAGTGGGAGGCGGAGATCTGGGGGGAGAGCGGGGGTGAGTGGGAGAGGGAACCGAGGAGGCGTGGGCGTGGCGGCCTTATCCCATCGGCGGGGACGGTGAGGTGGTGCAATGGGGACGCGCCCCTGTTCATGGCGCGGTCGGGGGAACCGGGCGCGGGGAAGGAGGCGACCAGGGGGACGAGGGAGTGGGCCGGCCCGGATGGGCTGGCCGGCTGTTGGCTAGCTAGGCCATTCGGACAAGGGAGAGGGGGGTCCTTTTCCCTTTCCATTGTTTTTTTATTTTCTTTTATGTTTTTTATTTCTTTTCTGTTTTAGCTTAGTTTCCTTTTATTTTTGTTTTAGCAAAATACCAAAATGGCACCTAATTTGATATTACCAAATATGCCACTACCACATTAACTAGCTACCTAAACTAAAATAGTTTTGTAATTATTTATTATTTAAAAGTATTTAAATAATAGTTTTCGCTACTGTTTTATTCATCTTATAGCATTTAAAGGTTTTATAAAAGTAGGGTTTCTTCACCTTAATCACCTATGCATTATCTGGCACAAACCGAACATTTTAGTTTAATATTTGAAAGCTTTTGATGTTTCCCTCTATTTTGAATTTGAATTTGAATCGGTTTCGAACTAACGCGAGATTAGCAACAGTAATCAAGGTGACGTGGCATCATTAGCAGGGGTTACTGTAGCTTGATTATACGGGCTTCACAATTCTCCTCCTCTACAAGAAATCTCGTCCCAAGATTTTAGGAGGGGAGTAAGGGGGAAGGGATTGGGTTACGAAAAATCCAACGGATCTTCTTGGTCTTGGTTGCTCTTCTCGAAAAGGTCGATCCATTACGTGGATGTCTTCATTCCACTGCTTGAGGTCATCATTATGAAGTCATCATCCTTTCTTCGGGGGTTCCATCATACTTACGAATAGGTAATGGACAGCTCGGCTACGACAGAATGCTTACGAGGAAAACAATCTGGGGTTAACCCATGAATGAGCATAAGATTATCTCTGGAGTTGAACATATAAAATACCTCGAGAGTAAGGTACGAAGGTACAATAAGAGGTTCCAAGCGGATAGATAGTTGCTTGAAGTCTGAACCAGAGTGAGAAAGGGGTTCAGAATAGCAAGAGTAAGTATTGCGTCTGATACCAGAATAGATCACTAGGAAGGTGGCCCGTGAATTAAATACGAAGCTAGACGTGGGGAATAACCATTATAAACAGGGTTGTATAGGAGAGTCAGGTTTCGATCCTGTGAAACTGTGGGTTATTGGCCCACCATGTGGGTAAAAGTTGGAAGGGTGGAGACGTCTTGCGTGATCATGCAAGCAAGGCATGTCAGAGGCTAGCATGTCGATTATGTCGGCAACAGCGTCGGTACCAAGGGTGAGGGACGAAGAGAACCATTTTCCTGCTGGTTGAACATGGTGGACCAATAGGCAAAGTTCTCATCCATCGGCGGTTACCGGAATGTCATCAACAATAGTAACAGGGTCTTACTGATAGAGTGGTACAACAAGGAGCTTACCTAAGCAGTGAATTATCAATGCTCAAATAAGTAGATTACAAGAAAGGTTTAAACAAACAATGGAAAGGAAAAAGTGATTATCCGATTAAACAGAACAATGGAAAGGAAAATGTGTTTAAACACATATTTCAGGGGTATGTCCTTCCCAAGGACAAGCAGAGCATGATATCCATGCCAGGATATAATGTAGAAAACCCTTTAGGTAAGGGGAGAGAAATTTCATGATGTTACCCATACAACGGTGTTTGGATAATTGAGTAAGAAACATTTAGCATTGGGCTTCAAATGCTCTTGTTGAAAATCGGAGTACCACAGACATGCTTCGAGATAGAAGTGACATGGTCATTGGGTAAAGATCGAACTTTGGAAACACAAAGGATCCATCAGGAACAACTTATAGAATAAGTCTTACAATTTCCTCATGGAAGAATGGTTAACCTTGCTAAAAAGGAAGAACCATAACAATAGGTCCTTCGGCCAGGTGTGCTAGGTATGACATCACCCTACTGGGTTATATAAATACCAATGTTATAACTCTTGGAAATATGTCCCAACCATCATAGCTGACAGAGATTCAGATCTAATTGGTGTAAAAAAATCCTCAGACTCGGGATGCCTGAGAAGAAAAGGTACAACACAAATTGACGAGATGACATTGTAAAATTCTCGGGAAATGAACTATGGAAGCGAGTTCCGAAACAAGAGTTCATCAGTAAACAAAAGAGAGGATGAGGAGGTGGCTGATGGACTCAGCGACAATTCAACAAGGTATCCAAAAAGATGGATCTCCACAATTATGTGGATAAGGAGATAACATTTGTCAGATCAAATGATATAATGAAGTATGCTCGAGGAAAACATACACAATTAAACATTGGTTGAAAGGTGCGCCCGTAATATGGGTTGGGTTGCACGACCAATGTTAGAATGGTGATTCAATAATCAATAGTCTAAGAATGAACGGCCGACCATTAACATCGAAGCAATAGGGTTGCTAGAAGGGCAGAATCCAAACCGCACCGTTCACTAGTTGGTACCCCGGTTGGAATCAACACGAGGACCAAGAAAGAATGGTGACGGTGAGAAGTATCACTATACCAAGAATTCTTAAGAGGTGGAGTAATCCTCACAACATCCTTGTCATCAAGGACATTAATACTTCAAGGTAGAACATCATACAAACTGGATATCAAGTTGCATCCATAACATGAACAAGTTTGTGTTGGGGGAAGGCAAGAATGTTGTCGATGATAACACAATCATGAGGGGCAAGGATGGTATTTCCCATCATGTATTTGATTGATATCCTGTAAGGAATCGAAATGCTGATGATTATCACGACAAATGTTGTCGAGAGGCTCCACGAAGATATAATCGATCGGTGACGACATCAATCCAAGGGAATTGGTGAAGCAAAAGGCTATTATAAACATAGTTAAGATGTCATCTCGAGATTCAGGGTGTCTCTAAAGACAAACAATATGATGGTGAAAGTTCGATGTAAGCTTAGAGCGCTGTCGGGGTTGTGTCCCGGGGATGAAGGGCATAGGTAGAATGGTCAAGCAGTCAGCCTGACGATGATGATGTAGTCAATCAGCTAGGAATGACACGATCGAGTTCCAACTCGTAAGCAATGAAGATTACTAATAGTTGTTGAATCATAGTGCGGACTCGATTCAGTTGTCGGTGTCCTTGAGGGGTTTTAACAACTCAGAATCCGTTGGAAAAATGGAATCGACAAGAATATTAGTTGATGAAGAACTCAAAGAAGTTATGTAGTTCCGTGGTATTCTCGAGATACCAGAGGGTAATACTCGAAAGAAGATTATAATAGAAACTGAACTGGAGTGTTGACTTGCAATAGCAGATACTTTAATCTTGTCATAATAGACAAGGCAATGGAATGGTTTCCTTTCAGATGTATTGAACACGGTTAGCATGGTCGAAACCATAATTGTAAGAGATCCAATTTACTACACCAGAAGAATTATTCGAATGATTAAATATACTTACAAGAAGCTTTCATGATAGGTTCCACATTGGGTCCATGGGCATGAACACAAGGGTTCAAGGTCGACTCCCACTTCTCCGAAGCACAACCTTACATTCACTTCTCGTTTTGATATAGGCATTAGTGTTGAAAGTTTTACCTGGTGAAATACCAGATGAGTATGACTCGTGAAAACTACCGAGTTCAAACATATTAAGGAAGGCATAGTTGAACCCGTCAGAGTATTGTGGAAACATATACCACAAGCTTCAAGAGTAAATATCACCAGCTTGAAAGCAAAGCAATGTTGAGAAAATAGAGGATACAATTTACCAAAGGCATTATGTATCCAAGGGAAGGCTCACAAGGTTATTGAATATGAAGGACGTTGTCGGATAAAATCCAACAATGGATCGGGCGATCCATAACGAAGCTGATGTGAGTATCGGTACTCAATCAGAGGAAGAAAGAATGGACGGGCATCATATTATAGAACATCTGAATAATTTGATGCTTAGATAATCAAAGGAATTATGATTTCCAAAACAAGGATCAGAAGCAGACGCTCTGATCAAGGATGGATAAGTTGGATAGACCAGAGGCACAATTGACGACAAATAGTTTGGTCGAGAACCAACTCATGTTCAAAATGACGTCTGAGCTAGAGGATAATTTAGAAGGGTTGATTGATGATTGTGTGCATTCGCACACATGTTGAATCAATAGGATCAAAATGACGGTGTCAAAAGATACTAATGAATATTGCTAGTGATATGGGACCATCCATAATGTAAGCATACAAGTATTTGTAGAGCAATAGTTTGAAGAGGATGCTCAGAAGGTCGGATAGTATTTCAGAGTATCTTATGAAGCATACGAACAACTGGGGATGAATGGATACTCAATAAGTGCGAGGAATTTTCAATAGGGGTATTCATGTGGTAAAGAACTGCAAGGCAATAAGCTTAAAGGATTTTCGGAACAACGGAGAGCAATTTAGGGCATCTTGTAATAACAAGAGCAACTGAGGATGAAGGTATGAACGACAAGTGTAGGTAGTTATCCATAAGGGTATATCGGTGGTAGGGGATTGTGAAGTCGGTGGGCACAAGGGTCTCGGGAAAAACCTCGGAGAGTATCTTCAGAATCTTCTGGTGCAACAAGCGATCATCTGGAGTGAGGGGCTCTCCTGGAGAAAGTATTTTCGAGAACCTAAAGTTAGTCTTTTTAGCAAAATCATTTAACCCGAATAGGGGAGAGAATAGAGTCCCAGAGTATAGGTCGAGGAATAAAAGATCCTAATACCACCCAATGGCGACGTGGGTCCGTAAGACACACAGCCATGTTAGTAAAAGTTTTGCAATGACTAGACTCGACTTCGGCCAAGGAGTTTGGAAGGGGGATTCCTACATGCAGCTAGCTCTGATACCAACTTGTGACGCCCCTGATTCAATCGTACACTAATCATGCATGCAAACATGTACGATCAAGATCAGGGACTCACGGGAAGATATCACAACACAACTCTAAAAGTAAAATAAGTCATACGAGCATCATATTACAAGCCAGGGGCCTCGAGGGCTCGAATACAAGTGGTCGACATAAATGAGTCAGCGGAAGCAACAATATCTGAGTACAGACATAAGTTAAACAAGTTGCCACAAGATGGCTAGCACAAACTGGGATACAGATAGAAAGAGGCGCAGGCCTCCTTCCTGGGATCCTCCTAACTACTCCTGCTCATCGTCAGCCGCCTGCACGTAGTAGTAGGCACCTCCAGTGCAGTAGTCGTCGTCGACGGTGGCGTCTGGCTCCTGGGATCCAACGTCTAGTTGTGGCATCCGAGAAGAAGAGGAAAACGGGGGAAAAGAGGGAGCAAAGCAACCGTGAGTACTCATCCAAAGTACTCGCAAGCAAGGATCTACACTACATATGCATGGGTATATGTGTAAAGAGGCAATATCGGTGGACTGAACTGCAGAATGCCAGAATAATAGGGGGATAGCTAGTCCTATCGAAGACTACGCTTCTGGCAGCCTCCGTCTTGCAGCATATAGAAGAGAGTAGATTGAAGTCCTCCAAGTAGCATCGCATAGCATAATCCTACCCGGCGATCCTCCCCTCGTCGCCCTATGGAAAAGCGATCACCGGGTTGTCTGTGGAACTTGTCTCGGTGTGTTTTATTAAGTATCCGGTTCTAGTTGTCATAAGGTCAAGGTACAACTCTGGGTCGTCCTTTTACCGAGGGACACAACTATTCGAATAGATAAACTTCCCTGCAAAGGTGCACCACATTTCCCAACACGCTCGATCCCATTTGGCCGGACACACTTTCCTGGGTCATGACCGGCCTCGGAAGATCAACACGTCGCAGCCCCACCTAGGCACAACAGAGAGGTCAGCACGCCGGTCGAAATCCTATGCGTGTAGGGGTCTGGGCCCATCGCCCATTGCACACCTGCACATTGCGAGGGCGGCCGGAAGCAGACCTAGCAACCTCCATTACAAAGGAAGTCACGTTACGCGGTCCAATCTGGCGCGCGCCGCTCAGTCACAGACGTCACGAAGGCTTCGGCTGATACCACAACGTCGAGTGCCCATAACTGATCCCGCGTAGTTGGTTAGTGCGTATAGGCCAGTAGCCAGACTCAGATCAAATACCAAGATCTTGTTAAGCGTGTTATTATGAAGTAACCGCGGACGCCGACCAGGGCCAGGCCCACCTCTCGCCTAGGTGGTCTCAACCTGCCCTGTCGCTTCGCCACAAAGATCCACACAGAGGGCCGTCGGGACAAAGGTCCTTTCAGCCCCCAATCCTGAATCACTCGCGAGTACTGAATGAGCCGACCCGACTTTAGTCACCATCTGTATAGTATGTATATATGTATAGTATATACCCATGATCACCTCCCAAGTGATCACGGCCCAATAGTATAGCAAGGCAGACTGACAAGAATGTAGGGCCAATGATAATAAACTAGCATCCTATACTAAGCATTTAGGATTGCGGGTAAGGTATCAATGACTGTAGCAACAATGACAGGCTATGCAACAGAATAGGAGTAACCGAACAATAACATGCTACACTACTCTAATGCAAGCGGTATAGAGAGGAATAGGCGATATCTGGTGATCAAGGGGGGGCTTGCCTGGTTGCTCTGGCAAGGAGGGGTCGTCAACTCCGTAGTCGAACTGGGCAGCAGCAACGTCGGTCTTGTAGTCTACCGGAGAGAAGAGGGGGAAGAAACAGTAAATAAATGCAAACATAAGCATGACGATGCATGACATGACAATGAGCGGTGTTAGGTGTGCCCTAACGCGGTAGTAGGTGATACCGACGAAAGGGGGAAACATCCGGGAAAGTATCTCCGGTGTTTCGCGCTTTCGTACAGATGAACCGGAGGGGGAAAGTTGCATGTTCGCTATGCTAGGGATGTGTGGCAGACAAACAGGCTACCTATCCGGATTCGTCTCGTCGTTCTGAGCAACTTTCATGTAGAAAACATTTTCATCTGAGCTACTGTTTATTTTCTATGTTATTCTAAAGTTTTAATCATTTTCTGAATGTATTTATCTATTTAATTCTAACATTATCTAGAATAGTGTCTGCTGATGTCATCATGATGCAATGTTGAGGTCATCAGTCAACAATGCGGCTTGACTGGGTCAAATCTAAGCTGTGGGTCCAGCGGGACCCACGTGTCATTGAGAAATAGGTGAAATAGGATTTGTTTTAAACTAACTAGGATTAGTTAAGTGTGGGCCCCATTAGTCAGTGACAGATTATTGTTATAATTAACTAATTAATTAATTAGTAGCTTAAATTTATTTTAAAAGAAAATCTTAAAGGTTGGGGGGCGCATGTCATTGACTGGGGCCTGCCCAGTCAGCATTGTTGACTGGGTCAACTGGGCCCAGGGAGGCCAGGGGTCAGTGGTTGAGCGGTGGGACCCGCGGTGCCACATCGGCACCGAGTCAGCGCGGCCACCGGAGTGCGCTGGCGAGCCCAGACGCGGTGGCGAGCTCCGGCGAGCTCGGAAATGGACTATAGTGGACCAAACTGGGCGCGGCCAGGCTCTCTGGAACGGCCTCTTCACGTCGCGTGCGATGGAGGGCAGCACGACGGCGGGGGTGGCCGGAATGGTCGCCGGCGACGACGTCGGGCGGACACCGAGGCTCGGGCAAGTTCAATGACGGGGCTACGGGGCACAGTTTGTTGCGGGGCTAGGTGCGTTCGAACGCACGCGACAACGCGCGTCGAGTGGCGGTGGTCGCAGGCACAGGGGTGGCCGGGGTTGAGTGGTGCTTCAAGATCAGGTGATAGCCGAAATCGCAGCTCGTTGGGGATGGAGCTAGGAGCAGCGAGAGGATGCACTGGAGAGAGCACCATCGCGGTGTTGCAGGGATCACGGTTACACAGTCGGACGCGAGCCGTGCGTGCGGTGACCGCGACGGCAAGCTCGACGGCGGAGCTGTAGCTTGGCAATGGTGGTGCGTCGCGCATGACTAGCTATGGCACGAAAACCGAGCAAGAACAGGGAGAAGAAGGGGGGTGGAGCTCATCGAGCGGCACACGAAAGGCCTGTGGGGAATGGGAGCGCAGAGGCGAGGCAGACTCCGACGCGGTGGAGCTCGGTGTCCGGAGGTTGAAGACGACCTTGTCCACGCTGTTGCGGTGGAGCGGAGCTCGAACCAACGGTCGGGGACGACGAGGCAGGCGGTGAGGGAGCTCGGTGACTCGGTGGCGCAGTGCCGGGAGGACGTGGCCATGGCTACTTGACGGCAACGGCCATGGGAGCGCTCGGACGGGGGCGGATCTAAGGAACGAGTGGGAGGCGGAGATCTGGGGGGAGAGCGGGGGTGAGTGGGAGAGGGAACCGAGGAGGCGTGGTCATGGCGGCCTTGTCCCATTGGCGGGGACGGCGAGGTGGTGTGACGGGGACGCGCCCCTGTTCATGGCGCGGTCAGGGGAACAGGGCGCGGGGAAGGAGGCGACCAGGGGGAACGAGGGAGTGGGTCGGCCCGGATGGGCTGGCCGGCTGTTGGCTAGCTAGGCCATTCGGCCTAGGGAGAGGGGGGTCCTTTTCCCTTTCTATTGTTTTTTTCTTTTCTTTTATTTATTTTATTTCTATTCTGTTTTAGCATATTTTCCCTTTATTTTTGTTTTAGCAAAATACCAAAATGGCACCTAATTTGATGTTACCAAATATGCCACTACCACATTAACTAGCTACCTAAACTAAAATAGTTTTTTAATTATTTATTATTTAAAAGTATTTAAATAATAGTTTTGGCTACTGTTTTATTCATCTTATAGCATTTAAAGGTTTTATAAAAGTAGGGTTTCTTCACCTTAATCACCTATGCATTATCTCGCACAAACCGAACATTTTAGTTTTAATATTTGAAAGCTTTTGATGTTTGCCTCTATTTTGAATTTTAATTTGAATCGGTTTCGGACTAACGTGATATTAGCAACAGTAATCGAGGTGACGTGGCATCATTAGCAGGGGTTACTGTAGCTTGATTATCTGGGTGTCACAGTTGGTTTTCTTCGAAGAGGAGAGGGTGATGCAGCAATAGTAGCGTAAGTATTTCCCTCAGCTTTTGAGAACCAAGGTATCAATCCAGTATGAGGCTCCTCAAAAGTCCCACGCACCTACACAAACAAACTGAGAACTCGCAACCAACGCAATAAAGGGGTTGTCAATCCCTTCACGGCCACTTGCAAAAGTGAGATCTAATAAAGATAGTATGATAAGATAAATATATTTTTGGTATTTTATAATATATATGCAAAAGGTAAAGATGCAAATAAAAGTAGATTGAAAGCAAATATGATAAGAGATAGACTCAGGGGCCATAGGTTTCACTAGAGGCTTCTCTCAAGATAGCATAAGTATTACGGTGGGTGAATAAATTACTGTCGTGCAATTGATAGAAAAGCGCATAGTTATGAGATTATCTAGGCATGATCGTATATATAGGCATCATGTCCATAAGAAGTAGACCCTCCTGCATGCATCTACTACTATTACTCCACACATCGACCGACTCCTGCCTGCATCTAGAGTATTAAGTTCATAAGAACAGAGTGACGCATTAAGCAAGATGACATGATGTAGAGGGATAAACTCAAGCAATATGATATAAACCCCATCTTGTTATCCTCGATGGCAAAAATACAATACGTGCCTTGCAACCCTTTCTATCACTGGGTAAGGACACCACAAGATTGAACCCAAAGCTAAGCACTTCTCCCATGGCAAGAAAGATCAATTTAGTACGCCAAACCAAACTGATAATTCGAAGAGACTTGCAAAGATAACTCAATCATACATAAAAGAATTCACAGAAGATTCAAATATTATTCATAGATAAACTTGATCATAAACCCACAATTCATCGGATCTCGACAAACACACCGCAAAAAGAGTTTACATCGAATAGATCTCCACAAGAGAGGGGGAGAACATTGTATTGAGATCCAAAAAGAGAGAAGAAGCCATCTAGCTAATAACTATGGACGCGTAGGTCTGTGGTAAAGTACTCACAACTCATCAGAGGGGCAAGTATGTTGATGTAAAAGCCCTCTGTAGGGATGGCACCCACCGGGTTTGGGTACGGGTATAGTTAGCCCATACCCTTACCCATCCTCCTTGAGCTTACCCATTACCCGTACCCATACCCGTTAACGGGTACAATTTTTTCCCATACCCATCACCCGACAAGGTAAATGGGTACCCACGGGGAAAAATACCCGTGTGCGCACATCAACTTGAGCAAAAAGTAATCATAATCGACAAGATGTCATTGACCTCTTTTGTTTCATTTCTAGCCAAACTTCAGAAATTATGTTCTATTTGCGTACTTCGTTGACCTCTTCCATCTCCTCCTGTTCATCTTAATCATTGAAAAGAACAACATTGAATTCAAAAAAAAGAACAACATGATCTCCATCTTCATCCATTGGGGCAGATGTATCATTGGCATATTCACAAGGAACATGTACTTGGCTGCTGAGCTTGTACTACTGCAAAAGGAGCATCAATAACAAAATAGACATCAAATTCATATATATGTAGTCTACTGAATATAATACTTGATTCTTAATGAGCACTGAAATTACGATGCTCATATATACATAATACACTACATACTGAAATCTTGTACTTATATAACATATCTACATCGAATATCTTCTATATATAGAAAAATCATATTCATCACAATAGCTATATACTGTATACATCTTGTATAAGCAGAAACCAATGATTATATGCACGAATGCATCACCTCATCCATATAAAAAAACTACAAGATCAATGTGCTATCCATCGACAAGATCGGGGTTGTCATGCCATGCTCCTGGCCGTGGTGGAGCTGTGGTGGTCGCTGCCCTCAGACTAAATCTGCATGAGTGTGAGCTACATCTGCTGCTCCCGGTCGCCGTCCTCACACAAGTTGTGGTCCTCATCCGCAAGGTCCATGGTGTCCGAGTGACTGGAGGCGCTAGCAACGGCGAGGCAGTGAGCAGCTGGAGGCGCTGGCGGCGGCGACTAGCGATAGCCGATGGACGAGGAGGCGAGGAGATGAAATGAGACGAGGAGATGAGGAGGATATCTATCTAAATATGGGCCGTGATCACACGTATTCATTATTCACCATCACCTAATCACGTTAATCTAGGAGAGAAGGAGAGATTTATGGGATTCGTTCTGCCATTACATGTTTCCTTTCCATGTTTACCGGGTCACCCATATTTACCATGTAGCTACTGCCAACGTGGGCTACTCATGTAGTCAATGGCTATGGGATTAGACTCATTTTGTGGGAAATTAAATTAGATAAATGAGTAATAAGGGCCCACTTAACATATTTTATGTGGGTCTATGGGTACACGGGTATGGGTTATGACATTCCATACCCGTACCCACTATACCCGATGGGTTTAATATTTTTCTATTTATATACCCATGGGTAATCATTTATTCCATACCCTTACCCTAATAGGGTTTTTACCCGCCGGATATGCGGGTAACGGGTACCCATTGCCATCCCTAGCCCTCCGTGGTCGATTCCCCCTCCGGCGGAGTGCCGGCGAAGGCTCCAAGATGGGATAGCGGATACAGAAGGTTACGGTGGTGGAAATTGTGTTTCGTGGTGCTCCTGGATGTTTTCGGGGTACGTAGGTATATATAGGAGGAAGAAGTACGTTGGTGGCCTCCCGAGGGGCCCACGAGACAGGGGGTGCACCCTACAAGGGGGGCGCCACCTCCTATCTCGTGGGAGCCTCGGCTGCTTCTTGACTCATTCCGTTTGGACTCCGTTTGATATTCCTTTTCTTCGAAATACTGAAATAGGCAAAAAACAGCAATATGGGCTGGGCCTCCGGTTAGTAGGTTAGTCCCAAAAATGATATAAATGTGGAAAATAAAGCCCATAAACATCCAAAAGGGGTAATATAATAGCATGGAACAATCAAAAATTATAGATACGTTGGAGACGTATCATAACTCTGCGCAGTAATCGGGGGGTCGTGGGGTCGTGGGCGCAGTTAATCCCACGATCCCATGTCCCGCCCCCTCGGCTTCGCAGCCCGAGGGCTATAAGTAGGGGGAGGCAAGGGAGCGGCGGATCATGCGTGCCCTCCTCCCCACTCTTTCTTCTTCCTCTCTCTCTGCTGCCGCTACTCAGCGCCCGCCGTAGCGCCGCCGCAGCTCGCCGTCGTCGAGCTCCTCCTTCCCACGCAGCTTTGCTTGGACGCCATGGCGCGCGAGAAGGATGGAGACTGGGACGGCTCGACGGTGATAAAGGATCGCCTCACCTTCCTCTGGGCCACGCGCTGGATGCCCAACGTGGCCTTTGTCAAGGTGCGGGTGCCGCCGCAGGAGGAGATCTCGCCAGCGCTGCAGGGGGGCGAGCGGGTTGTCTTCCGCTTGCATTTCCTCCGCGGCTTTGGCCTCCCGATGAGAGGGTTCCTCCGCTCATTCATGGACTTCAACCACATCCAGCCGCACCACCTGACGCCCAACACACCGTGACGCTGCTGTCCGCCTTCGTCATGGCGTGCGAGGGCTACCTCAGCATCCTCCCCACCATCGAGCTGTGGGGAGCTTTCTTCTATGGAAAACTGGGTACCTCCGCCAAGGAGACGGCAGCCGAGTGCGGCGCCTTCATCGCCGTGCACCGGCCATCGAAGAAGAACGCCTTCCCAGTCATCAAGCTGTCACAGTCGGTGAAACTGTGGCAGCAATCTTACTTCTAGGTGGAGAACATCGACCCGGCAGTCGACTTCATCAACATGCCGGTCTACGAGGCCGGCCCAACTGGGGCTACAAGCTGAAGCCCGTGTTGGCTGACACGACTGCCGCCATCGGCCGGCTCCGGGTGCTGATGGAGGCGGAGGGCCTCGTGGCATCCGACCTGCTGATCGCCTTCATCGAGCGCCGGGTTCTCCTGCTCCAAGGTCGTCCTCATCTGATATGTCGATGAGCGGGCACCGTGACCCGGGCAGGATGTGCACGAAGGAGATGCCGACTGCCGAGGTGGTGAGGATGGTGAACGAGATTTCCAACCTCAAGGTGTCGGAGGGATACTGGTGGTTCGGGAAGCGGTCGTACTCCCCCGACAACCCGCCGCCTGCCGTAAGTCTCTTAGCTTCTTCTTTTTTAGTTCTTGCTTTAGTCTTGGTCTTGGTATGAAGTGGTTCCTTCTCTGGAGCGCAGATCTATATGTCTGCGACGACGGCCGCCATTGTCGGGCCGGGTGATGATTACCAGCCGGACCAGGAGGTGAGCGACGAGGACGACCCCGACTTGGGGGCGGCCGCGTTGGAAGACGACGCCGTAGGCGGCGATGACGGAGCAGGCGGCTCTGAGGAAGGGGCGGCGTGGAGACCTGGCCTGATGACGACGAGGATGAAGATGAGCCACGCCCTGCCCGAAGCACTGCTAACACAGGCACGGGCCCCTCCGCCGGGCCGTCTGCTCGAGGCGGCAAGCGCAAGCAGAAACAGGGCGCCGCCCTGTTCGGCAGCGTGCCGAATAAACCCAAGAACCCAGCCACGGCGACCAGGCGGAAAGAGGCCGCGACGAAGGTGGCCAAGTTCCTGAGGCAGCCGAAGGCGCCGCCCATGGTGTCAGCGTAAGTATTTCTCTTACGCTTCCGTTTTCTTGCCGTTCTAGCCTGGAAAACCTCTTTATCTTGCTTTCTTATCTCAGGGCTCTGCTCACCCTCAATAAGTCGGCCGCCGCCTCGGTCATCAGGTCGGCGGAGACCTCCACCGCCACCCGGCGAATCGATCTGGCCGCCGACCTCCGGGGGCGCAGGAGCGAAACGCGCGGGAGGTGCGCAAGGAGCAGGAAGCCGCCCGCCTGGAGAAGGCAGAGGCTGACAAGGCGGCGGTGTCTGCGCTGAGGAAGCTGGCGCAGGCGGAGGCTGGTGCCGCGGCGAAGGAGCGGCTTGCGGAAGCCGCGTGCCTCCAGGAGCCGCTGCTCGTGGCTCCCCTGAATTCCGCGCCCCCTCTGCCAAAGTTTGTGGCGACGACCGAGGGAGCCGACGACGAGCAGCCGGTCATGGAGAGGGAGGGCGGCGACGTTGCCATGCTGGACGTCATCGTGCCTCCGCCGCCGCCCCGCCGGTGCCACCAGCCGGGAACGAGGTGGTGACGGGCCTAACTCCTGAGGCCCACACACCCGTCGCCGCCGTCTTGCGAAGGCGTTCTCGGTGCCGCAACCACTGGAGGCCGGCACCGCGAGCTCGTCGGTCCCGGTCACCGAGGCGACCAGTGTTGCGCCCACCGGCTGGGTGCGCGGAGGCAGGACAGGAGCCTTGAACCAGGCGGCCCTCAATGTCCAGGCCAAGCTCCGGGCCGAAGCCGACGCCCTCAAGCGGTGCAACAAGGCATTTCTGAGCTCGCGAGCAGACATCCGAGTAAGCTTCTCTCTTCTTTTATTTTTGATCTTCTTGTTTCTTGGTGGGGACGCGCCAGCGCACCCACTGGGTGTTGTCCCCAAGTTTCGGGCCGGCTGCTGAGCAGGCGGTCCGGAACTTTAACTTGCGAGCATCAAACGCTAACTCCTTCTGATATCCCTATTGCAGAATTACCACAACCTTCGCGCGGCCACCTTCAACTCCGGAGTCTGGGAGTTGGAGAAGCAGACCGCCAACTTGTCCGAGAGCCGGAGTAAGTCTTGTCTTCCTTTCTCCGCTGGGTGCGTTGGCGCACCCGCGGGCTGTAGTCCCCGAGATTCGGGCTGACTGCTGAACAGTCATGCCGGATCTCCCCAGTAACTGCATTCCTCTGGTTGACTGTTGATAACTTCTTTCTCTGCAGAGGCGCGACAGCGCACCCGCGTGCTGTAGTCCCCGAGATTCAAGCCGACTGCTGAGCAGTCGGCCAGATCCCTAGCTGAGTGTTGATGTTCTTTCTTCTTCTTTCTTTGAAGAGGCCAACACCGCCTTGCAGCAGCAGCTGGGCGAGGCCAACACCGCGTTGCATGTCAAGGAGGTGGAGTGCAGCAAGCTGGCCGAGGAGCATGACCGACTGGTCACGCAGCTGACGGAGCAGACGGAGCGCCTCAAGACGGCTTATAAGGAGGCGAAGACAAAGGAGACCGACCTCCTCGCTGCGTTCGAGATCGAGTGCTCCGCCTGGGCCGACAAGGAGGCGCAGCTGACTGCTTGCTTCAGCATCATTGAGGACTTGGTCGATGGTAGGCCTCTTCTTTCTTTTTTAAATCGTCGGCTCCTATCCAGGCCGACTGCTGGCTTCTAACCTCTGGCTTCTTTGCCCTTCATCCAAACAGACTTCTTCCCAGGCCACTCTATCACTGCGAACCAGACCATCGAGGCTCATCGTCAGGAGCGGAGAGCAGAGGGCGTGCAGATTGCCGCCGACACTCCCTGAACCCTGAACGAGCAGCTTCTCAGCATCCAGGCCCGCCTTCGGTCGGCCCATCAGATGCTGCACCGTCTTCAACGCGTCGAGGCCCAGGCGATCTCTGCCCTCTGGCCAGGCATGCAGGTTCTGCGCACTCCCAGTCAGACTATCGACTGGCTAGAGGTGGCGGTCGGCCGCCTAGAAGCCTGGAAGGGCTCCTCGGCTCGGGCTGGGGCGCGCCGGGCCATGGAGTTTGTCAAGGCGTGGTACCCTCGGCTAGATCTAGCCCAGCTGGCCACGTTTCGGCTTGAGGCGCAGGAGGAGCTTGTGGTGGTGGAAGGCGACCTTGTCAGGAGGGCGGCAGCGATCGCCGACTACACCAACACCAGCGTCTTCGTCCCGGAGGTGGTTGACAAGGGCGCCGCGGTGCCGCTGGAGTGGTTCGGGCTGAACCCGGAGGACAGCAAGGACTTGACCAAGGTGATCGATTCCAGCGATGAGGGGGAGGAGGCGGAGGATGAGAAAGCGAGGAGGACGCACCGAAGGTCGGAGCGGATGGCCAGCCTCAACCTGACCGCGCCTCGAGCAACGACCCACGCTCAAGTGCACCGACTGCTGCTGGAGGCGGCCAGGCGAAGACCGACCAGCCGCCCGTTCCACCGACTGGCGCCGCCGACTCTACCATCTAGTCGTCCACTGCTCCGACCGGTGCCACTAAGTCCGCCATCCAGCCAGAATCCTCTGCTGCCCCAACCGGCGGCGCCGACTCCACCGTCCAGCCGGAACCCTTTGTCGCTCCTTAGGCTGTTGTCTTTTATTTTTCTGCACATTAGTCTCGACAAACTTTGATTATATTTGCACAATTCCACCCGCGGGGTGTATATCAAACTCTGTCGAATGCTGGCCAATGGGCCTTTTGCTATGTAAATACCCTTTGTTGCAAATTATGCTTTGTTTGCCGGCTTCAGACTTTTCTTGCTTTCTGCTCCTTGCTTTTTTCCTTTGTCGCCCTCCCCTAGCTATCCTCTTGCCAGCCAAACAGCAGCTCTGCGAACTGCGGCTGGGTTGAGTACTTAGCTACTTGTGGGAGGGCAAGTACTTAGCCGTTGGAGTGTCGGCAAGGTAAGCAGAAGCCGACCGGCCGGCTGCTCGGCAGCCGGCCGAAAAGGCGGGATGCCGGCCCCGGCTATATGCGCATTTTTCCTTAGTCATTTTTAATGTGGGCATTGTTTTGCAATCCCTTCCCACCGTACAGTCGCTCTGCGAGCTGCGGCTTCTAACGGGAGAAGTTTTTTGGTGCCGACACACTACTTGTCCGACTGCAGGAGACGGCATATAGCAGAAGGCAGCGAGCCTCCGGGCCAACTAGTCGAACCCGGTGCCAGGCAGAATGATAAAACAACACTCTCATAGGCATAACACTTATCATATAGATAAAAGAGGGTAGTCCCCGAGCTCTTCTCGGGGGACCCGGAGTCTTCGTACTTAATACAAAAGGTAGCGTGATACATACTGCTTTTAATTGTAAAACCTTCGGAGGAGGTTTGCGTTCCATGGCCTCTCCGTCTCCTTGCCTGAGTCATCTCTTTTGTGTGCTCTGGGCTTCTGAGCATCGATTAGGTAGTAGGAACCGTTGCCCAGCACTTTGCTGATGATAAAAGGGCCTTCCCAAGGTGCCGAGAGCTTGTGCTGGCCGGCTGTTCGCTGGATCAGCCGGAGCACAAGGTCTCCCTCTTGGAAGGATCTCGGCTTCACTTTGCGGTTGTAGTATCGGCGCAAACTCTGCTGGTAGATGGCGGACCGGCTGAGTGCCAACAGCCGGCCCTCTTCCAGCAGATCGACGCCGTCTTTTTGTGCCTCCTTGGCATCCGCCTCGGTGTACATGGTGACTCGCGGGGAGTCAAATTCTATGTCCGTCGGGATGATGGCTTCAGTGCTGTAGACGAGGAAGAAGGGTGTGAAGCCGGTCGACTTGTTCAGAGTTGTGCGCAGGCT
Organism: Triticum aestivum; assembly: GCF_018294505.1. Lineage (NCBI taxonomy): Eukaryota > Viridiplantae > Streptophyta > Magnoliopsida > Poales > Poaceae > Triticum > Triticum aestivum. Next base: position 653,326,707 of record NC_057807.1, on the reverse strand, counting down.
CCAGAGGACAGTCGGCAGCTCATCGAGCTAGCAGCCGGCTGAACGTTCTAGAGGCTCGACCAGTCGGGGCTTGATGCCGGACAGGATGAGGCCATTTTCTCGTTCCACTTGGCTGTTTGACTATGGATGGGCAACGGACGCTAAGTCTAGTTGGATGCCCTGCATCGCGCAAAAACGAGCCAAGGCTCCTTTGGCAAAGTTTGTGTCGTTGTCGGTGATGATGTTGTGTGGTATGCCGTACCGAGTGGTGTTGTCGGCGGTGAAAGTCACGGTAGTCGGCCCATTCAGCTTCTTGATTGGCTTTGCTTCTATCCACTTGGTGAACTTATCCACAGCGACAAGCAAATGAGTCATGCCGCCATGAGCCGTCTTGAATGGCCCCACCAGGTCCAGCCCCCAAACGGCAAAGGGCCAGGCAATGGGAATGGTCTTGAGTGCAGAAGCCAGCAAGTGTGGCTTGGAGCGGAACTTCTGGCACTCTTTACACTTCCGGGCCAACTCTTTGGCGTCTTCTAGAGCAGTCGGCCAGAAGAAACCATGGCGGAAAGCTTTGGCAACAAGTGATCTTGAAGCCGCGTGGTGACCACATTCGCCTTGGTGGATATCTTTGAGGATTGCTTGACCCTGGTCCGGCTCCACGCAGCACTGGTACACACCAGTGACACTGCTCCATATCAGTTCTTTGTTGACTATGGTGTATGCTACTGCCCGACGTTGCACTTGTTGGGCTAGGATCTCATCAGTCGGCAGCTCTTTGTTCACCGGAAAGTTGAGGATGGGTTGAGCCCATGAAGGTGCTACTATTTCTTCGACTGCCATGACTGTAACTTGTACAAGGGCGATTGGGCCGGGAGGCGGCGGGTTGGAGTTGGTTGCCGCCTGTTGAGTTGAAGAAGTCCCCGGGCCGACTGCTGCAGTCCCCGGGCCACCTACCGAAGTCCTCGCGCCGGCTTCTGGGGCCCTCAAGTAGGATCCGACTGCTTCAGGAGGGGCCGGCACGAAGATGGAGTCGGACTCTGGTGATGACTTGACAGACGGCTTAAGGGGGCACTGTAGGGCGACGCCGGCTAGTATTGCTTACCAGGTGGAGCCGATCCGAGCCAGGGCATCTGCTTGCTCGTTGTCGTTTCTTGGCACATGGAGGAACTCGCACCCGTCAAAATATCCACTGAGTTGATGTACGAGGAAGCGGTAGCTTGCCATATTTGCATCCTTGGCATCCCAGTTGCCTGACGACTGCTGGAACACCAAGTCAGAGTCATCGTAGCACATGATCCAGCGAATGCCGAGTTCCTTGGCAAGCCGGAGCCCGTGTACGAGTGCCTGGTACTCAGCTACGTTGTTGGCACTAGTAGAAAAGGGGGCATTTGTCCCGGTTCGTGTAGGGCAGGTCCCAAAATATAGATTTCTTCTTCCACATGGGTGCGTGTCCCTTAGCGTCATTCGGAACAGCTAGTGCGTCGGGACCCTTTCCAAAGATTACGTGTAAATCATTGACCATAGCAAGTACATGATCACCGGTACGCATGGCGGGCTTCTTCCGGTGATCTGCCTCGCCTTTGAAATGATTGCCTTTCTTTCGACATTGATTGTTGGTCGGAAGAAATCGACGATGGCCCAGGTACACATTCTTCTTGCAGCTTCCTAGGTATATACTATCGGTGTCAAGTAAACAGTGCGTGCATGCGTGGTATCCCTTGTTTGTCTGTCCTGAAAGGTTACTGAGAGCGTGCCAATCATTGATGGTCATGAACAGCAATGCCTTTAGGTCAAATTTCTCCTGTTTGTGCTCATCCCACGTATGTACACCGTTTCCATTCCACAGTTGTAAAAGTTCTTCAACTAATGGCCTTAGGTACACATCAATGTCGTTGCCGGGTTGCTTAGGGCCTTGGATGAGAACTGGCATCATAATGAACTTCCGCTTCATGCACATCCAAGGAGGAAGGTTATACATACATAGAGTCACGGGCCAGGTGCTGTGATTGCTGCTCTGCTCCCCGAAAGGATTAATGCCATCCGCGCTTAAAGCAAACCATACGTTCCTTGGGTCACTTGCAAACTCATCCCAGTACTTTCTCTTGATATTTCTCCACTGTGACCCGTCAGCGGGTGCTCTCAACTTCCCGTCTTTCTTACGGTCCTCACTGTGCCATCGCATCAACTTGGCATGCTCTCCGTTTCTGAACAGACGTTTCAACCGTGGTATTATAGGAGCATACCACATCACCTTTGCAGGAACCCTTCTTCTCCGTCTTCCATCATAACCCCTATTTCTCCGTGCCTCATCCAAACATTATAGTGTGGCATGAAACCCTTGTAAAGCAGGTGGGTGTGAAGGATTTTCTGGTCAGAGTAAGACTTCGTATTCCCACATGTAGGGCATGGACAACACATAAAACCATTCTGCTTGTTTGCCTTAGCCACTTCGAGAAAATCATGCACGCCCTTAATGTACTCGGAGGTATGTCTTTCATCGTACATCCATTGCCGGTTCATCCACGAGCATTATATGTAATTAAGTGTGTCAAAAATCATTACAAAACATCATGAATAGATAATTAAGTGACCAAATTAATAGAAGTTCATCATCACATTAAAACCAAAGTACATACATAGTTCTCATCTAACAACATAAAGCTCTGCATAACATCTAAATTAATTAAACCATACATTGAAACTATGTAAAACATTTCAATGTGAGAACAAATGCGATCATAATCTCAACCAAGGTAACAACTGATCCAACGGCATAATGATACCAAGCCTCGGTATGAATGGCATATTTTCTAATCTTTCTAATCTTCAAGCGCATTGCATCCATCTTGATCTTGTGATCATCGACGACATCCGCAACATGCAACTCCAATATCATCTTCTCCTCCTCATTTTTTCTTATTTTTTCCTTCAAGAAATTGTTTTCTTCTTCAACTAAATTTAACCTCTCGACAATAGGGTCGGTTGGAATTTCCGGTTCAACAACCTCCTAGATAAATAAAATCCATGTCACATTGGTCGGCATAATTGTCATAAACAATAAAAGAACCAATAGTTATGAATAGATAATATATACCACATCCGAATCATAGACAGGACGAGGGCCGATGGGGGCGGATACCAAAACCATCGCACTATATAAGATGCAATAATAAAAGTAAGAAAATTATACAAGTATCTATATAAACATACAAGTAAGAATTCTTTTCCTCTCAGAAAGAAGATAAGAACAAGAGGCTCACCATGGTGGTGTCGACGACGAGATCGGCGTGGGCGATTGACGGCGGTGAAGACGGGGACGGGACGTGACGGACCGCTAAACCTAGACAAATATTGAGGAAAATGGAGCTTGGAGGTCGAGCTTGGAGAGGAGAAAGCTTAACTAGTGTGGCTCGGGCATTCCATCGAACACCTCGTGTGCATAGGAGGTGAGCTAGAGCACCACAAAGCTCTGTCCTCGCCAGCCAGGAAAAATAGAGCAGTGGGAGTGCTCTGCGCGCGGGCGAGGGGTATATATAGGCAATTAATTGGTCCCGGTTCGTGGCATGAACCGGGACGAAAGGGCAGCCTTTGGTCCCGGTTCAAGCCACCAACCGGGACCAATGGTGGTGGGCCAGGAGCGAGGCCCATTGGTCCTGGTTCGTCCCACCAATCGGGACCAAAAGGTCCAGACAAACCGGGACCAATGGCCCACGTGGCCCGGCCGGCCCCCGGGGCTCATGAATCGGGTCCAATGCCCCAATGGGTCCCGGTTCTGGACTGAACTGGGACTAATGGGCTGGCCCGACCTGGACCATTGCCCCCTTTTCTACTAGTGTGGAGGCGGCAAAGTGGATTTGCAGCACATATCTGAGCTTGTAGCCTTTGGGAGAGGTGAGGATGATGCCGGCTCCCAGACCGGTGCGCATCTTTGAACCATTAAAGTGCATCCGCCAATGGGTAGAGTCTGGCGCTGGTGCCAGGTACTGGGTCTCGGCCCAGTCAATGAGGAAGTCGGCCAGCTCTTGTGACTTGATGGCGGTGCGAGGCTGGTAGTAGATGGTGTAGGGGGGGCAGATCAATGGCCCATTTGGCCACTCGGTCTGAGGCATATCGGCTTCCAATGATCTTAGCAAGCGGAGTAGTGCAGACAATAGTAATTGGGTGCTCTTGAAAGTAAGGCTTCAGCTTCTTGGTGGCAAAGTGCACACCATAGCACATCTTCTGATAGTGGGGGTAGTTTTGCTTGGAGGCGGACAGCACTTCACTTAAGTAATACACCAGCCTCTGGACCGGCAATGCTCTGCCCTCCTCCTTGCGCTCCACCACTATGACTGTACTGACCACCCGACTGGTGGCGGTGATGTAGAGGAGCATGGGCTCTTTATCAGTCGGAGCCGCCAGGATAGGCGGGGTAGTCAACATCTTCTTGAGCTGGAGAAAAGCTTCGTCCGCCTTGTCGTTCCACTCGAAAAAAGTGGTCTTCTTCATGAGTTGGTACAGGGGAAGAGCCTTCTCGCCCAGCCGACTGATGAAACGGCTAATTGATGCCAAGCAGCCGGTGAACTTCTGCACATCCAACAGTCGTGTGGGCACCTCCATCTTCTCAATGGCCTTGATCTTCACAGGGTTGCACTCTATGCCGCACTCTGAGACCAGGAAGCCGAGAAGCTGGCTGGCTGGTACTCCGAAGACACATTTCTCCGGGTTGAGCTTGATCTGAAATCGGCGCAGGTTCTCAAATGTCTCCTGGCAGGTTCTCAAATCGGCGCAGGTTCTCAAATTGGCTAACCATTCTGGGAAGAATACTTCCATGATGAAGCCGGGTGCTAGAAGTCGGGCTATTTCTTCTCCAATGACTCTTCTCTTTTCTTCCGACAGGCGGCGCAAGGGCTGCCTGACTGGCTTGGCGTCAGGTCGGACATGTAACTTGTGCTCGGTGAAATCCGTCGGAACACCCGGCATGTCTTTGGGAGACCATGCAAAGATGTCCCGATTCTCACAGAGGAAATCGACGAGCTCGCTTTCCTATTTGCTGTCAAGGTTTGCACCTACGACAGCATGCCTCTCTGGGTGCTCCGGGTCCAAGGGTATCTTCTTAGTCTCCTTCACCGGCTTGAACGAGCCCTCAACTTCCGACTCCTTGGGGATGGGTGACATTTCCGGATGCTTGCCTGCCATCGCCACAACCCAGTCAAGGGGCCGCTTTTCAGCTGCAATCACAAGGGACTCGGCCAGCCGGCTGCTATCTGCAGCGCAGGCGGACGACTTCTTGTAGTCTCTGACTATGGTCAGGATTCCCTTGGCAGTCGGCATCTTCATCTTGAGGTAAGCATAGTGGGGGACTGCCATGAACTTGGCCAGAGCAGGCCGGCCAAGTAGCACGTGGTAGGGGCTCCCAAGGTCCACCACTTCAAACCAGACTGGCTCTCGGCGGAAGTGATTCTTATCTCCAAAAAGAACATCAATCTGGGTCTTGCTGATTGGTGAGCAGGAAACGCCAGGGACTATGCCATGGAATACAGTTCGACTAGGGTGAAGCTGCTTCTGCTTGATTCCCAATTTCTCCATTGTGTCATGGTACAAGATATTGATGCTGCTGCCGCCATCTATCAGGACTCTGGAGAAACGAACTGCCCGCCTCTCTGTTGCGAAGGTGGCATCTAAGACCAAGGCATAAGAGCCAGGGGAGGGCATCACCTCCGGGTGGTTGGCCCTGCTCCAACCGATGGGCTTCTTAGACCAATGCATAAACTCTGGAGTATCTGATGCCACTGCTTGTACTTCTTGATGTTGCTGCCATCTGCTGCGTCTGTCATCAGCCACACTAGTGAACACAATGTAGGCTCCGTGCTCCTCTGGATACTCATCTTGTATGGCGCCGACTGGCCGAGCCGTCGGCTACTGGGGCGGAGGAGGCGGCGGGCCAGCAGGCGAAGGAGGCAGGAGTCCATCTCCCTTGGCGATTCTGGTGAGCCAATGGCACTTCCGAGTGGTGTGGTTGGACGGCTTCACACCACAATGAAATTTGCAGGGCGCATGAAGGGTCTGCTCGTACGAGAAGGCGGGCAACCAATTAGGCTTGCCACCCTTCTAAACCTTGGGCGGAGGCTGCCCTGCCGGCTGATGGTCCTCAACTGTCGCCACTTGCCGGCTGGTGAAAGCCGGCTGCGTGGCCTTGCGCTTGTTGTCGCTTGGTTGCTGTCACCGACTGGTGTCGCCAGCCGGAGTCTGAGCAGCCTGAGGAGCCACCTTGCCGGATGCGTCAACTAGGATCTCCGCCTTCATGGAGGAATCGACCGTGGCGTGCTTGTCAGCGATGATCAGCAGTTCGTCGAGAATCGCAGGCTCGTCGTAGAGAAGTCGTTGCTTGAGGAGGGTGCCCTCTCGGCACCCGGCGGTGAAGTACTCGATGGCCTGCACCTCGTGCACGCCTTTGCAGGAGTTGCACAGTGATACGTCTCCAACGTATCTATAATGTTGATTGTTCCATGCTATTATATTACCCCTTTTGGATGTTTATGGGCTTTATTTTACACATTTATATCATTTTTGGGACTAACCTACTAACCGGAGGCCCAGCCCGTATTGCTGTTTTCTTGCCTATTTCAGTATTTCGAAGAAAAGGAATATCAAACGGAGTCCAAACGGAATTAAACCTTCGGGAGTGTGATTTTTGGAACGAACGTCATCCAGAGGACTTGGAGTGCAAGCCAAGCAGCAGCCGAGGCGGCCACGAGATAGGAGGGCATGCCCATCCCTACAGGGCGTGCCCCCCTGTCTTGTGGGCCCCTCGGGCGGCCACTGACGTACTTCTTCCTCCTATATATGCCTACGTACCCTGAAAACATCCAGAGAGCCAACGAAACACAATTTCCACCGCTGTAACCTTCTGTATCCGCAAGATCCCATCTTGGAGCCTTCACCGGCGCCCTGCCGGAGGGGGAATCAACCACGGAGGGCTTCTACATCAACACCATAGCCCCTCTGATGAGTTGTGAGTAGTTTACTATAGACCTTCGGGTCCATAGTTATTAGCTAGATGGCTTCTTCTCTCTTTTGGGATCTCAGTACAATGTTCTCCCCCTCTCTTGTGGAGATCTATATGATGTAAACTCTTTTTGCGGTGTGTTTGTCGAGATCCAATGAATTGTGGGTTTATGATCAAGTTTATCTATGAGAAATATTTGAATCTCCTCAGAATTATTTTATGTATGATTGAGTTATCTTTGCAGGTCTCTTCGAATTATCAGTTTGGTTTGGCCTACTAGATTGATCTTTCTTGCCATGGGAGAAGTGCTTAGCTTTGGGTTCAATCTTGCGGTGTCCTTTCCCAGTGACAGCAGGGGCAGCAAGGCACGTATTGTATTGTTGCCATCGAGGATAAAAAGATGGGGTTTATATCATATTGCTTGAGTTTATCCCTCTACATCATGTCATCTTGCTTAATGCGTTACTCTATTCTTTATGAACTTAATACTCTAGATGCAGGCAGGAGTCGATCGATGTGTGGAGTAATAGTAGTGGATGCAGGCAGGAGTCGGGTCTACTTGTTGCGGACGTGATGCCTATATACATGATCATGCCTAGATAATCTCATAATTATTCGCTTTTCTATCAATTGCTCGACAGTAATTTGTTCACCAACCGTAATACTTATGCTATCTTGAGAGAAGCCTCTAGTGAAACCTATGGCCCCCGGGTCTATCTTTTATCATATAAGCTTTCATTCTACTTTTATTTGCATCTTTACTTTTTGCATCTATATTATAAAATACCAAAAATATATTTATCTTATCATACTATCTCTATCAGATCTCACTTTCGCAAGTGGCCGTGAAGGGATTGACAACCCCTTTATTGCGTTGGTTGCGAGTTCTTTGTTTGTTTGTGTAGGTGTGTGGGACTTTTGAGGAGCTTCCTACTGGATTGATACCTTGGTTCTCAAAAACTGAGGGAAATACTTACGCTACTATTGCTGCATCACCCTTTCCTCTTCAAGGAAAACCAACGCAAGCTCAAGACGTAGCAAGAAGGATTTCTGGCACCGTTGTCGGGGAGGTCTTCGCTCAAGTCAAGACATACCAAGTACCCATCATAAACCCATCTCCCTCGCATTTACATTATTTGCCATTTGCCTCTCGTTTTCCTCTCCCCCACTTCACCCGTGCTGTTTTATTCGCCCTCTCTCTTTCCCAATCTCCTCCTCTCTTTTCGCTTGCCTTTTTCTGTTTGCTCGTGTGTTAGTTTGTTTACCTTGTCATTATGGTTAGTCCTCCTATCCTGATCATTACTCCCGAACATGAAATTCTCAATTTTAAGTAAAGGGAGGGACAAAACCTAAAAGATACTTGGCATAGAATTTGCAATGCTCAAAATAAATCTACTAGGAAGCTTTCTACTTCTGTACTTCTTCGCAATTTTTATGTAGGCATTACTCCTTGGAATAGATGTGTTCTTGATACCGTTGCCGGAGGGGATTTCTTGAGTAGCCATACTTTTGATGCTTATAATGCTATGTTAGATTTGTTTGGTCCACCACCTCTTTTGGTCAATGGAACTGTTTTAACTTTAGAACACGTTATGCAACGGCTTGCGATTATTGAAAATAAAATTGCCACTGTTGAGTTGATTGAAAATTTGGATAAAAAGATTCATAATCACATTACCCAATATGGATCTAGGGTTGGAGTTACTTTGAAAAATCTTAAAGAGAAAGAACCTATAGTTAATGAAAAAATAGATCTAGACTCTGCTAGAATCGGTAAACTTGAGGATATCATTACCAACTTAGGTTCCGCATTTTCCTCCATGAAAAACACTGCAAAACCCCCTACTAAAACTGCCAAGTTTATTTTTGTTCCTAAAAATAAGGGTGAATCTTCTAGTAAGGAAGACGCGGATCTCAAATCCATAAGTGTTTATCCCAATTGTCTCTCTATCGTTAAGGAACCTTTGATACCAACGAATTTCTTGAATTTTTTCCTAAAGGTTTAGTCATTTCTAAAAAGGGAGAAACCCCTAGAGATCATAAGTGCTCTATTTATGAATTGAGTGCCAAAGATGGCACTACTTAGATCTATCTTCGCTTTTATATCTAGCTAGGGGCGTTAAACGATAGCGCTAGTTGGGAGGCAACCCAATTTTATTTGTTTTTTTGTTTTTGTTCCTGTTTAGTAATAAATTTTTGCTTCTACCCTCTGTTTAGATGTGTTTTTATCTTTTAATTAGTGTTTGTGCCAAGTAGAACCTATAGGATAACCTATGATGATAGTTGATTTGATTCTGCTAAAAACAGAAACTTTGCGCGCATGAAATTAGTTTTGCTAAATGACAGAAACGTGATTTTGCGTTGATTCTTTTTGCTTCTGAAAAATAGACAAATTGTCCAGGACTTCCTATTTTGGTAGGATTTTTAGAGTTCCAGAAGTTTTCGTTAGTTACATATTGCTACAGACTGTTCTGTTTTTGACAGATTCTATTTTCCGTGTGTTGTTTGCTTATTTTGATGCATCTATGGCTAGTAAAATAGTTTATAAACCATAGATAAGTTGTAATAAAGTAGGTTTAACACCAAAATAAATAAAGAATGAGTTAATTACAGTGCCTTATGTGGTGGTTTTGTTTTCTTTCACTAACGGAGCTTATAATATTTCCTGTTGAGTTTTGTGTTGTGAAGTTTTCAAGTTTTGGGTAAAGCTTTGATGGACTATGGAATAAGGAGTGGCAAAAGCCTAAGCTTGGGGATTCCCAAGGCTCCCCAAGATATTCAAGGATAGCCAAAAGCCTAAGCTTGGGGATGCCCCGGGAAGGCATCCCCTCTTTCGTCTTCGTTCATTGGTAACTTTACTTGGAGCTATATTTTTATTCGCCACATGATATGTGTTTTGCTTGGAGCGTCGTGTATTATACTAATCATTGCTTTTTAGTTTACCACAATCATCCTTGTTGTACACACCTTTTGGGAGAAGCCTATTTGATTAGAATTTGCTAGAATACTCTATGTGCTTCACTTATATATTTTGAGCTTGATAGTTCTTGCTCTAGTGCTTCACTTATATCTTTTAGAGAACGACGGTGGCTTATTTTTTGTAGAAATTGCTAGTCTCTCATGATTTACTTATATTATTTTGCGAGTCTTTTAGAACAGCATGGTATTTGCTATGGTTATAAAATTGGTCCTAGAATGGTAGGCATCCAAGTTGGGTATAATAAAAACTATCATAGGAAGTGAATTGGATGCTATGATCAATTTGATACTTGATAATTGTTTTGAGATATGGAGGTAGTGATATTAAAGTCATGCTAGTTGGGTGATTATGAATTTAAAGAATGCTTGTGTTGAAGTTAGCAAGTCCCATAGCATGCACGTATGGTTAAAGTTGTGTAAGAAATTTGAAACATGAAGTGTACCTGGCTTGTGCATCCTTATGAGTGGCGGTCGGGGACGAGCGATGGTCTTTTCGTACCAATCTATCCCCCTAGGAGCATGCGCGTAGTGCTTGATTTTTGATGACTTCTAAATTTTTGCAATAAGTATATGAGTTCTTTTGACTAATGTTGAGTCCATGGATTATACGCACTTTTACCTTTCCACCATTGCTAGCCTCTTCGGTACCGTGCATTGCCCTTTCTCACCTTGAGAGTAGGTGCAAACTTCGCCGGTGCATCCAAACCCCGTGATATGATACGCTCTATCACACATAAACCTCCTTATATCTTCCTCAAAAAAACCACCATAATTACCTATTATGGCATTTCCATAGCCATTCCGAGATATATTGCCATGCAACTTTCCACCGTTCCGTTCATCATCATCATGACATACATTACTTTTGTCATATTGACATTGCATGATCATGTAGTTGACATCGTATTTGTGGCAAAGCCACCATGCATAATTTTTTATACATGTCACTCTTGATTCATTGCACCATCCCTGTACACCGCCGGAGGCATTCATATAGAGTCATATCTTGTTCTAGTTTCGAGTTATAATTCATATGTTGTAATCAATAAAAGTGTGATGATCATCATTATCAGAGCATTGCCAAAAAAGAAAAAAAAGAAAGGCCAAAAAAGGCCCAAAAAAGAAAAAAAGAAAATAAATAAAAGGGGCAATGTTACTATCTCTTTTTCCACACTTGTGCTTCAAAGTAGCACCTTGTTCTTCATGTAGTGAGTCTCATATATTGTGCTTCAAAGTATCACCATGTTTTTCATATAGTGAGTCTCATAGGTTGTCTTTTTCATACTAGTGGGAATTTTTCATTATAGAACTTGGCTTGTATATTCCTACAATGGGCTTCCTCAAATGCCCTAGGTCTTCGTGAGCAAGCAAGTTGGATGCACACCCACTAGTTTTCTTTTGTTGAGCATTCATAGCTCTAGTGCATCCGTTGCATGGCAATCCCTACTCCTCATGTTGACATCAATTGATGGGCATCTCCATAGCCCGTTGATTATCCTTGTCAATGTGAGACTTTCTCCTTTTTTGTCTTCTCCACACAATCCCCATCATCATATTCTATTCCACCCATAGTGCTATATCCGTGGCTCAAGCTCATGTATTGCATGAAGGTTGAAAAAGTTTGAGATTATTTAAGTATGAAACAATTGCTTGGCTTGTCATCGGGGGCATAGAAGTTGGGAACATCTTTGTGTGACGAAAATGAAGCATAGCCTAACTATATGATTTTGTAGGGATGAACTTTCTTTTGCCATGTTATTTTGAGAAGACATGATTACTTTGAGTAGTATGCTTGAAGTGTTACTATTTCTTTTATCAATATGAACTTTTATTTTGAATCATTTGGATCTGAACATTCATGCCACAATAAATAAAATTACATTGAGAATTATGCTACATAGCATTCCACATCAAAAAAAACTGTTTTTATCATTTACCTACTCGAGGACGAGCAGGAATTAAGCTTGGGGTTGCTTGATACGTCTCCAACGTATCTATAATTTTTTATTGTTCCATGCTATTATATTACCCCTTTTGGATGTTTATGGGCTTTATTTTACACATTTATATCATTTTGGGGACTAACCTACTAACCAGAGACCCAGCTCGTATTGCTGTTTTTTTGCCTATTTCAGTATTTCGAAGAAAAGGAATATCAAACGGAGTCCGAATGGAATGAAACCTTCGGGAGCGTGATTTTTGGAACAAACGTGATCCAGATGACTTGGAGTGCAAGCCAAGCAGCAGCCGAGGCGGCCACGAGATAGGAGGGCGCGCCCACCCCTACAGGGCGTGCACCCCTATCTTGTGGGCCCCTCGGGCGGCCACCGACATACTTCTTCCTCCTATATATGCCTATGTACCCCAAAAACATCCAGGGAGCCAACGAAACACAATTTCCACCGTTGTAACCTTCTGTATCCGCGAGATCCCATCTTGGAGCCTTCGCCGGTGCCCCGCCAGAGGGGGAATCGACCATGGAGGGCTTCTACATCAACAGCATAGCCCCTCCAATGAGTTGTGAGTAGTTTACCACAGACCTTCAGGTCCATAGTTATTAGCTAGATGGCTTCTTCTCTCTTTTTGGATCTCAATACAATGTTCTCCCCCTCTCTTATTGAGATCTATTCGATGTAAACTCTTTTTGCGGTGTGTTTGTCGAGATCCAATGAATTGTGGGTTTATGATCAAGTTTATCTATGAGAAATATTTGAATCTCCTCAGAATTATTTTATGTATGATTGAGTTATCTTTGCAAGTCTCTTCGAATTATCAGTTTGGTTTGGCCTACTAGATTGATCTTTCTTGCCATGGGAGAAGTGCTTAGCTTTGGGTTCAATCTTGCGGTGTCCTTTCCCAGTGACAGCAGGGGCAGCAAGGCACGTATTGTATTGTTGCCATCGAGGATAAAAAGATGGGGTTTATATCATATTGCTTGAGTTTATCCCTCTACATCATGTCATCTTGCTTAATGCGTTACTCTATTCTTTATGAACTTAATACTCTAGATGCAGGCAGGAGTCGATCGATGTGTGGAGTAATAGTAGTGGATGCAGGCAGGAGTCGGGTCTACTTGTTGCGGACGTGATGCCTATATACATGATCATGCCTAGATAATCTCATAATTATTCGCTTTTCTATCAATTGCTCGACAGTAATTTGTTCACCAACCGTAATACTTATGCTATCTTGAGAGAAGCCTCTAGTGAAACCTATGGCCCCCGGGTCTATCTTTTATCATATAAGCTTTCAATCTACTTTTATTTGCATCTTTACTTTTTGCATCTATATTATAAAATACCAAAAATATATTTATCTTATCATACTATCTCTATCAGATCTCACTTTCGCAAGTGGCCGTGAAGGGATTGACAACCCCTTTATTGCGTTGGTTGCGAGTTCTTTGTTTGTTTGTGTAGGTGTGTGGGACTTTTGAGGAGCTTCCTACTGGATTGATACCTTGGTTCTCAAAAACTGAGGGAAATACTTACGCTACTATTGCTGCATCACCCTTTCCTCTTCAAGGAAAACCAACGCAAGCTCAAGACGTAGCACGCAGCTCGGCCCAGCGTGTGAGATAGTCGTGAGTCGATTCGCTGGCCCTTGGACGCACAAGGAGAGCTGGCGGGGCTTGGGAGGCCGCTTGTACGTGCTGGTGAAATTTCGGATGAAGGCTTCAGTGAAATCAACCCAACTGTTGATGCTGCGGGGCTTCAGGCTGTTAAGCCACGTCCGGGCTGTGCCCTGGAGCATGAGCGGGACGTACTTTACAACAAGGCGCTTGTTGCCGTTTGCTATGCTGACGGCCGTGGAGTAGTCGACCAGCAGTCCTCCGGCTTCACGGAGACGGTGTACTTTGGCGTATCTCTTGGGAGCGTGAACCCTTTAGGGAAGGGCTCATCTCGGATCCGTGGGCCAAAATAGGGCAGGCCCAACGCGTATTCTTCCTCTAGTGCTAGGGATCGGTTGAGGCAGTTGATCCGGTGGCGTGCGTCATTTTCTCCGACTCCTTCTCGGCGGCCAAGGCGGTCGCCGAGTGTCGAGTGAGTGACAGGCGGCAGAGTGGGATGCCTTTCTCTGCAAGGTGGAGGAGGAGGCGAGTTGCCTCGCTGCTCCACAGCTCGGGGACGGCCATCTGCATCATGCTCGATGGAGAGGTGAATCCGACTGCGGCTAGCAGCCGGCTCATTGCCTCTTCTTCCGCGGGCGCCACCAGTCAGTGTTCGAGATGTCGCGCCATGATCCTGGCGAAGGGGCGGTTCATCGTTCCGCCAGATGGGCACTTCGGCATTACGGCCGGTTTCGTGCTGCTCGGCGGCCGCGTCAAGGAGCTGCTGGACTCGCTCTGGCTTGTGGCAACGCTCGTCGCCCTCGTACTTGTCCAGCTCATCCATCACCGCCTAGGCAGCCCGGATGTTCTCTGTAGGCGTGGCGTAGACGGGATGATCCATCCTGAACATGCTGGCGATGGTCGCGCCACGCTGCCGGATCGAGCCGATGCGGCTAGGCCCCTCAGGAGTCGGCGTGCCACCAACAGCTCGGTCCATCTTGCACCGATAGGCTTCTGAGAGGCGTCGCATGCTGGCTAGCCGGTGGGCGCTTTCGATGAGCTGGACGCGGTGTGCTTCCAGCATCTCAGTGTCTATGTCTTCCGGGATGGGCGCTGACAAGTATCGCAACGCCGCATCGAGTGGGTCTCGGACGCCTCCGTCCGAGTGCTCACCACTGTTGATGACAAGCACCTCCGTGATGGTACTACTGCCGCTGTGCTCGCGAGGAGGCGGCTCGTCGTAGACCACCACGTTGGTGGGGAACGCGTCAAGCGATGCTATGTCAGAGTAGACGATCATCGGGTCGGTGGAGCCAACAGACTCCAAGTCCACATCAGGCTCGCTGGTGACATGGAGTTGGTCGAGGAGGCTGACGAGGCGGCTCTCGGGGCAGTCGGGGCCCACGTCGGAGGCAGGCTCTTCGGAGAGGCGGATCTCGCCAACAAGGTCGGCGAGGCAGCTCACCGCGCAGGCAATCTCCGCACCGTGCAGCGTGTCAAGGCTGACGCTGTCGGGCGTGCTGGGCTGGCTGCGCTCGCTAGGAAGGAACAAGGTCCCGTCCAGAACAGGTCTCCGAACGACGGTGCACCTTGCCCCACGGTGGGTGCCAAATGTCGGGGGTTGGGTGCGACATATGCCAACGGATGGCTTATCATGGTGGGAGCGAGTAGAACAACACCGGTGCCTGGAAGCGGGATGAGGCGTAGACACGAACGCCGGCGCACTTTACCCAGGTTCGGGGCTTTCCTAGGAGATAACACCCCTAGTCTTGCTCTGCGGGGTCTCCGCATGATCACTAAGGCACTAGTGAATACAATGGTGCTCCTCGAGCTGTATGCTAGAGGTAGAAGGAGGCAGGGCTAGCTCTCTTCTTCCTCTAGGGTGGAAGCTAGTTCTAATGGGTTGGGAACCCTTTGCATGGGTGCCCTGGGGGGTTTATATAGGACTATCCCCCAGGGGTACAATGGTAATCTGGCCGGATGCTGGACCCGGCTGTCAGTGTCTCCGGTCGCCGGCTTCTCTGCCGGCAGCTGGGGCCCACTGCCTGGTGGGCCCCGCTGACTGGTCTGGTACGGAGCCGACAGGCTGCTCCCGCCACTGGCGGGTCTGGTGGGTGGCTGATCACTGTAGCCGTGATGCTAATGACGTAGGCTTGGTCTGTGGAGCGTGGCTACAGTCCCGCCGCCTGGTGGGAGATCATTGTAGCCACTCCATGTCTTATTTGGTTAATGGTGCACGGACTTCAAGGGAGGAACTGGCCGCCTGCTGGAGGCCGGCCTCCCTCGGGTCCAGCTGGTCAGGCCTCCGCCGTCTTCCGGGCTCTCACTGCCTGGTAGGGCCCGCTGCCTGCAGGCCGTCGTGGGAACAGGGCTCCGCCTGTCAGGAGTGACGTCAAGGGGGGAGTGGCAACAGTGCCGCGCTGTGCGGAGATCTCTGCCTGTATGGGGCACTATGGCCATGCCAAGTCTAGGATTTGGAGGTGAGGGACTACACTGTAGCCTCACCCTGTCTTGTCCTCTTGATGAAGGGCGCAGACTCTGAGGGCGTTGGGTGGCCGCCTGCTAGAAGCCGGCCTCTATGGAGGCCGTCTGTTAGGAGTCGGTCCACCTTGGTGCCGTCTACTGGTGCTTGGCCGTCCTCAGGCAGCCGGCCATTGAGCCAGCCGGCCACCGAAGGGTGGCGCTTCATTCTGAGGTCTCGTGGGGCGAAGCCGGCCCAAAGTCTTGAAAGGCTCAGGGACCTGGGTGAGGCTACCCATGGTCCATTACTCCGTCATAGGGGAAAAGGAGCTCCCGAGCTTGGCAGCTCGGACTCCGGGATGTTGCCCAATATTTGTGGCCCGTTGCCCGATTTTAAGTTCCGAGCCTGGGCCATGTCCTCCCATAGATGGGTATCCGGCTCGGCGAGCTCGAGAATCTGGACATAGTTTGTCCTCAATATTGAGGAAGAATCGTTGTTTTGTTCCTCCACTACCGCTATCTGATGGGTGACCAGCGGAGAGTTAATCTCCATTTGGTTGGGTTTAAGCCCGATCCGATCCTAGTCCGTAGCGACTCCCAGGGCGGCGTAGCGATCCAAGAGCTCGTTCAGGGAGGAGAGCTCCATTGGATCCATTTGCTTGGTGAATTCCGAGCTGACGCGGAGGCTGTTCTTGATGACCTGAGAAGTCATCGTCGGCGTGGCGGCCGAACGGGCGGCCATGATGAAGCCGCCCAGTCGGAGAGTCTGGCCTACAGCCAAGGTTCCTCCAGAGGTGATGTTGTCCTTGAAAACAAGGCGAGCCATCAATCCTTATCGGGACGGCACACTGGAACTCTCAATGAAAGCACCAATGTCGGTGTCAAAACCGGCGGATCTCGGGTAGGGGGTCCCGAACTATGCGTCTAAGGCTAATGGTAACAGGAGGCGGGGGACACGATGTTTACCTAGGTTCGGGCCTTTACGATGGAGGTAATACCCTACTTCCGGCTTGATTAATCTTGATGATATGTGTATTACAAGAGTTGATCTGCCACGAGATCGTAGAGGCTAAACCCTAGAAGCTAGCCTATGATTATCATTGTTGTTGTCCTACGGACTAAACCCTCCTATTTATATAGACACCGGATGGGGCTAGGGTTACACAGAGTCAGTTACAGAGAAGGAGATCTACATATCCGAATTACCAAGCTTGCCGTCCATGCAAAGGAGAGTCCCATCCGGACACGGGACGAAGTCTTCAATCTTGTATCTTCACAGTCCAATAGTCCGGTCAAAGTATATAGTCCGGCTGTCCGAGGACCCCTTAATCCCGGACTCCCTTAGTGGTCAGGAATCGGGAGACTCGCGCTTGTTGTAGCGTTGCAGTTAAAATGATAATGGCAAGTCAAATCACGGGGCCCCACCTGTCCAGCAGTAACTCGCTGTCAAATCACACAACCCTACGTTTGCAGCAGCCTACTCCCTCGTCTTCTCGCATCTCTGTCGAACTGGCTAGGCGGAATTGCCTCGCCTACTGAGGGAGTCCTGGATTAAAGGGTCCTCGGACAGCCAGACTATATACTTTGGCCAGACTGTTGGACTATGAAGATACAAGATTGAAGACTTCGTCCCGTGTCCAGATGGGACTCTCCTTTGCGTGGAAGGCAAGCTTGGAAATTCCGATATGTAGATCTCCTTCTCTGTAACTGACTCTGTGTAACCCTAGCCCCCTCCGGTGTCTATATAAATCGGAGGGTTTAGTCCGTAGGACAAGAACAATCATAATCATAGGCTAGCTTCTAGGGTTTAGCCTCTACGATCTCGTGCTAGATCAACTCTTGTAATACTCATATCATTAAGATCAATCAAGCAGGAAGTAGGGTATTACCTCCATCGAGAGGGCCCAAACCTGGTTAAACATCGTGTCCCTCGCCTCCTATCACCATTAGCCCTAGACGCATAGTTCGGGACCCCCTACCCGAGATCCGCCGGTTTTGACACTGACATTGGTGCTTTCATTGAGAGTTCCACTGTGTCGTCGAGATAAGGCTTGATGGCTCCTTCAATCATATTCAACAACATGGTCCAGGGGGAGGTTTTCCTTCCCGGACAGATCTTCGTATTCGGCGGCTTCGTACTGTGGGCCAACTCGCTTGGCCATCTGGAGCAGATCGATAGCTACGCCCCTGGCCATCAGGTCAGGTTTGGAAGCTTGAACTGTACTACCGACATCCGTGGAGACTTGATCTTTGACGGATTCGATCCCGTGTCAGGTACGCCAAACGGTCACGACGAGCATGATTAGATCTGCCATCTGACAGTGTTCAGGAGATCGCGCCTGCGGCGGCCCCAGGAATCAATCTGGAGCAGATTGTGCCATCCGAGGGCGGGTGGATGGACCCTGCCACGGAGGCCGCACATTCATCGGCCTTGGAGCCGAACACTGACCCCACCTCCTATCAGGCCGATATCATCGGACCCTCGGACTCGTCTCCGGCTACAGGATCCGAACCGCGTACGTCCGTGCCTATCGAATCTGATTGGGCACCGGTCATGGAGTTCACCTCCGCGGATATCTTTCAGCACTCACCCTTGGGTGATGTGCTAAATTCATTAAGGTCTCTCTCCTTGTCAGGAGACTCTTGGCCGAACTATGTCCGGCTTGAGTGGGAAGCGGATGATGAAGAAATTCGTTCCCCACCCACCTACCACCTAATAGCCACTGTCGATAACTTAACCGACGTGCTTGACTTCAACTCCGAAGACATCGACGGTATGGACAACGACGTAGGAGAAGAACAGGAACCACCGCCTATAGGGCACTGGACAGCCACCTCATCATATGATATATATATATATATGGTGGACACGCCAAAAGAAGGCGATGGCGATGATGCAACGAAGGATAATCCCCTCGATAAGCCACCAAAGCGACGCCCGCTCTAAAGCCCGCCATAGTAAAAACAACGACAACAGCACAAGAAAGAAGGATACCCCGGGCGACTCCAAAGGAAACGACGACCCCATGGACACAGCGATTGAGCAGGATGAGCCAGGGGACGGTGAACATAGTCCTGAGCCGACGTCAGATGACGCCGATCCCGAGGGTAAAATTCATCAACCTGTCTCCGGAGAGGAGCATAGTCCGGACGATGATGCACTCATCATCCCAGAAAAACACTTGGAACAAGAGAACCTCCACAGAAGGCTTATTGCCATCGCGAGGATCCTAAAGAAGCAGAAGCAAAGTCTTAAGGCCGCGCAGGACACACTCAACCGTAGATGGAACAAGGTGCTTGACACTGAAGAGAAATACGGTGGCGATCGCCACACAAAGAGCTATCCAAAGCGCAAGCTGCTGCCTGAATTCGAGGATGAGGCCATAGAGCCTATTCAGCCGAAGACGGCCAATCAACCAGACCGACCACCCCGTGGCCGTGACAGGACGGCTAATGATGCCGCACACAAGTCAGCACACGATTTACGTGAGCTCCTAGACAAAAAATCCGGTATGGCCAGATCCATCTATGGACCTAGGAAGCACGCTTCGGCACAGGATCGGAGCTACGAAAATGATCACATTGATCGAATACCAGCCAGGAATCAGCACCGAACACAACAACCGTCAACAGCATGCCACGACACGTCCACATACATGGGTGCCGCACTCCCCCTGTGCTTCACCGATGAGGTGCTGGACCATGAATTTCCGGAAGGATTTAAACCCGTGAATATAGAGGCATACGACGGAACGACAGACCCTGGGGTCTGGATTGAGGACTTTATCCTTCACATCCACATGGCCCACGGAGACGATCCACGCCATTAAATACCTACCCCTCAAGTTGAAAGGACCAGCTCGGCACTGGTTGAAAAGCCTCCCCGAAAACTCAATTGGAAGTTGGGAAGAACTTGAGGATGCCTTTAGGGCCAATTTTCAAGGGACCTGCGTCCGACCTCCGGATGCAGACGACTTAAGTCACATAATTCAACAGCCCAAAGAGTCAGCCCGAAAGCTTTGGAACAGATTTCTTACTAAGAAGAATCAAATCATCGACTGCCCGGATGCCGAAGCCTTAGCAGCCTTCAAACACGGTGTCCAGGACGAATGGCTCGCCAGGCACCTCAGCCAGGAAAAGCCGAGGACAATGGCAGCCTTAACGAGCCTTATGACCCGCTTTTGTGCGGGCGAGGACAGTTGGCTGGCCCGTAGTAGCACCAGTGACCCAGGCACATCCGAAATCAGAGATGGCAACGGGAAGCCACGACACAATAAAAACAAGCGTCGAAACAATGAAGACAGCCCAGATAACACAACGGTCAACACCGGATTCAGGGGCTCTCGACCCGGTCAATGGAAGAAGCCATTTAAAGGCAGCAGAGATGGACCGTCCAGCCTAAATAAGATTCTAGACAAATTATGTCAGATTCATGGCACCCCCGAAAAACCTGCAAATCACACCCATAGAGAGTGTTGGGTTTTCAAGCAGGCCGGCAAGCTAAATGCCGAACACAAGGGGAGGGAGACGCCAAGTGAAGACGAGGATGAGCCTCGCTAGCTGAACACTGGGGGACAGAAAAAATTCCCACCAGAAGTCAAAATAGTGAATATGATTTACGCAACTCACATTCCAAAGAGAAGGCGCAAACGCGCACTCCGAGACATATACGCTGTGGAGCCCGTCGCCCCCAAATTCAATCCCTGGTCGGCCTGCCCAATCACTTTTGATCGTAGGGATCATCTGACTAGTATCCGGCACGGAGGATCGGCTGCCTTGGTGCTCGACCCAATAATTGATGGATACCATCTCACTCGAGTCCTTATGGACGGCGGGAGTAGTCTTAACCTGATATATTAGGACACTGTTCGCAAAATGGGGATAGACCCATCAAGAATCAGCCAAAGCAATACTACCTTTAAAGGAGTAATACCAGGCGTCGAGGCCCGCTGCACGGGCTCTCTAGTACTAGAGGTTGTATTCAGTTCTCCCAATAACTTCAGAAGCGAAGAACTAATCTTCGACATTGCTCCATTCCGAGGTGGCTATCACGCACTACTCGGGAGAACGGCCTTCGCTCGTTTTAATGCAGTACCGCACTACGCCTATCTTAAACTTAAGATGCCCGGTCCACGTGGCATCATCACAATTAGCGGAAATACAGAGTGTTCCTTACGTGCGGAAGAACATGTGGCGGCTCTAGCAGCCGAACACTAAGCGGCCTCTCCAACCAGAATAAACGGTCGGTCGTCAAGACCACGGACACGGTTAGACGAGTCCGGCGCTCCACCAGATGTAACAGCCCAGATAAGCCTGAGCTGGGGTTGATAGATATACCCCCATAAATGGTGCTAGGGGCTGCTCGCAAAAAAATATAATAAGCCCATAGTTTGGCTCGACCCTATTAATACAATAACATATTGCATTTTCATGGTTCATTCAGATTAACCAACTCTTCGCACGAAGTCTTTCACCTGGGTTTTTCCTTTTTTACAGATGATCATCGTGCTACACCCTTCCAGGATACGGCACAACAGAGATAAAGGCGCAGACGTGCAGCAGGGCCCCATTCAAAGGTTTCTTTTCAGATTAAGACCATGCGTAAACCTTTTTTAAATGTCTCTTGTTGCTTCATACCCTCCGGACACTTAACACAACAGGGAGGGATACTGGCGTTCTTGATACTTCGTCACACCAGACTAATGCATGTACCTGGAAACACAGGGCTCATTATTGAGGGTGTTACTCAGCCCAGTATATGTCGTAAAGTACGAATACCTTAGGGAGTGTTCGGCATCGCGAGTTTGGCCTTATATGCATCAGCTCCGAATCATGTCTTTGGTCAAATATTGGGTTTGCCCGGCTCCCATGTTTTGCTATCTTACGTTCCGCTCTATCGGCTAAGGGGGCACCAGGAGAACTATTGTGATTGTGCCTTGGTTCATCTGGGTGAGCACCTCAGTAGAGAAAGCTGAAAACTGACTGTCATGATGTAGCACGAGACTGGTCAACCACTTGATGACTCAGCAGAATCTTCGCGATTCCTCCACATTAACGAAGGACTGGTTTCCCGGTCATGTACGTACGCGCACAACATTCGGATGAACGCGGAAGTACCAGGGGCTATATAGTAGCTCCACCGTCAAACTCCTATGGCTAAGTGAAAGTGTTAAAGCTATATAGTCCGATTGCCTGGTTCTCCGTGCTATCACCTCCTTAATGGACCAAGACGTTAGATCAAGTGTGATTACGCGCTTTTCCAAACACACCCGCATTATATGCGCGGGGGATGAAGCCGACGACTACAAAATTTCAGGTTATATACATACATACATAAACGGACGCACAGGGGGCACTATAATACTTTCAGGCAAAAGTATAAACACAGCCTTTATAATCAAAATAGCATTGTCTTTACAATTCAGATACATGTCACTCGAACATGGTACTCTTCAAGCACTGAGCCTCTATTAAACGGGCACCTTCTAGGACTTCTTCAAAATAGTGCTCGGCTGGGTCCTGGCCTCCCGCCGGACCCCGGGTTGCAATAGCGGTGGTCTCCATCCCTGCCCAGTATGTTTTAACACGGGCAAGAGCATCCGCACACCCTCCATGCACACCGACCTCTTCACAGCATCGATATGCGACACAACACCAAGGAATTGTTGCACCAATCCAAAATAACTGTTCGGCCTTGGCCCCCTCAGCCAAAGATGATCCACGACAGATCTCATAGCAAGCCCGGACAACCTATGGAGCTCGGACCATGCGGCCATTCTCTCATTCAAAGGCAATGGACACGTCGGGGCACTGGACTGCGACCAGAACAACCTTTCTACCTCATGGTATTTCCTATCTTTGTAAAACTCAGTCGCATCAGCAGCACTCTTTGCCAAGTCCACATACGCATCTGCAGCACTCCACAACTGGTCCAGAGGGGCATACTTCGGATCTCCGAACTTCATTCACAACAAATAGGGCCTCCCAGCAGTGATATCTCCGGCTTCATGAAGCTCCTCCCTTATCCCTCTCATTTCAGAGCGGGTTTCCTTGGCTGCCTCCAGGGCCTTCTTCAGGTAGCCGCTTTTGCTTGGATTTCCTTTTTCAAGGAGCTCATAGCGGTCGGCGGCATCTTTCATCTCAACAGCCATCTTGGCTATCCTTTCTTCACTCTGGCGATGGGCACCTTGTTCGGCTCTCAACTCTTCAACCGCCTTCAGGGCAGCCGCATCGCTTATTCGGGCTTGTTCCTTGGCTCAGGAAAGCCCCACTCGAAGGGTCTCTATGGCAGCAGCTCCATCTGCAGTCACAGCATATTATAGATACTAGCATCATGCTCCTCTTAACATTTGCTGACAAGCCGAACATACATACGTTGGGCCTCGTCAAACCACTTGTTAACAAGCGCGATGTCGGCATCTGCCATGTCAAGCTGCCACTTCAGTTCGGCAAAATCAGCAGTCCGGTCAGCCACCGGACCCTTAGCCGCCTGCACATAAATGCAGCGCGATTAGTACCTGGGATTATGATTCTCTGTTTGCCACCTCTGGCTGGCAACCAGAGTCTCAGGGGCTACTATCTATACAGAGCACACCTAGCATGTGCGGTATCGCCAAAAATACATATATTACTTTTTGCGTACCTCAAAACCTCTCAGCAGACTCGTAAAAGCTTCATTCAAACCGCTTTTGGCAGATGAAATCCTCTCAACCACCGTACCCATTAAGGCACGATGCATCTCTGAGATAGCCGCTCGCTCCAGAAGACCCATCAGTGTGTCCGGCTGTGTGCCGGACAATCCAGGACTCTTTTTGTTGCTCTCCCTGGGATCCGAATATTCCGGACTTCGGGCAGCCCAAGTGTCAACTTCTGGCCTCGGCGGATCAGGAGAAATCCTCCGTGATGACACCTCGGGATCATATGCCCCATCTGGTGGGGAGGCGGGAGGAGGCGTTTCACTCTCCATCATCTCCGGAAGAAGATCCCCCGAAGACGAACTCTGCGGAGAAGGGCTACGAGCCGGACTGCAACAAATATGTCTTGGTTATTATTCTCAGAGACAAAACAGGATATGTTTACCAAAGTACTCTTTTTACTTACGGCTCGGTGGAGGGCTGGCCCCCTCGCGGGGGTTGTGAGGTAAGGACGCCCTTTGGGGCAGGGCCCCCTGGCGAGGGTTTCTTCCCTTGTTTGGAAGCCTCCATTTCCAAGTCTTCAGAGGCGGCCCTTTTCTTACCTTGAGGAGAGGGGATTTTAGATTCACCTCCCCGATTATCCTCCTTCATGGAGGCACTTTCTCCCCCATTTGGATGTGTAAAGTATGAGGCCCACCTGTGGCTTCTCTATTCCTCCCCTCATCTTCTCCTGATGGCACGTGATATGGTGCTCGCTCAAGCATCCTGGTCAATAAAGGATCCGGCGAGCCTTCGGGAAGGGGGGCCGAACACCTAATCCTCTCGCCTTCCTTATCCAGTCATGGCAGAGAGCAATTTTTTAGAATGATGTTATAACAAACATAAAGTATGGCGTGTTCGGTAGCAGAATTACTTACTTGGGTATCCGGACGGTTGCAGTTGAGACCCACATTCTCGGTGGTGTCCGGACACTTCATTCGTGATCCGAAGAACGATCCATACATCTCTTTGAGCGTCACGCCGGAGAATTGTTGAATGGTTCGCGGTCCTTCCGGGTTGAACTCCCACATACGGAGAGGTCGACATTGGCATGGCAGGACCCGACGAACCAGCATTACTTGCATTACCTTGACAAGACTGACATCCCTCTTAAGGAGGTCTCGAATGCGGCTTTGTAGTGTTGGCACATCGTTAACTGGCCCCCAGTCCAGCCCCTTGTTGACCCATGACGCCAGTTGAAGCGGAGGGCCCGAGCGGAATGCTGGAGCGGCCGCCCGCTTTGTACCTCGGGGAGCTGTGATGTGAAACCACTCCCGTTGCCATAAATCGGAAGTTTCCGTGAAGGAACCCTTTGGCCATGGGGCGTAGGCACCTTTGCTTATTATGGCGCCTCCGCACTCTACGTGGCGCCCATCAATCATCTTTGACCTTACATTGAAGGTCTTGAGCCATAGGCCGGAGTGGGGAGTGATGTGGAGGAAGGCCTCACACACGACGATAAACGACGAGATGTGAAGGATGGAATCCGGAGCTAGATCATGGAAGTCTATCCTATAATAGAACATGAGCCCTCTCACAAAGGGATCAAGACTAAAACCTAGCCCTCGAAGGAAGTGGGAAATAAATATGACACTCTCGTTGCGTTCGGGAGCGGGGATGACCTGCCCTGGAGCAGGCAGCCTGTGCGGGATTTCAGCGGTGAGATATCTGGCCTCCCTAAGCTTCTTGATGTCCTCCTCTGTGACAGAGGAGGGCGTCCACCGGCCTTGAAGGTTGGATCCGGACATGGTTGAAGGTCTGAAGCTCTTAGCTTGAGCCTTGGGTGTTGGAACTCGGGGTACGGGAGGGGAAGGATCGAGCGTGAGAAGAAAAGGGCAGGCCTTGGCCCCCTTATAAAGAGGACGAATATCAAGCGTCCCCCGCGTGACCGTTTGGGACTTGCCTAAAATCAAGGAGTCATATTAAACAAGCGCGGTTGGGTTACCCACACCTGTATTGATGAGAATCACGTAATAAGGGGAACACGATCTCTGCTTCGACAAGACGTGCCAATAAAACCGCCTCACTGCACGTGTAGTGGCTGGTTGGGAAAAACGGTTCACATAATGACCGGGCCGTGGCATGATGTCACGTTATGAAAAGTTGTCAGTAGATTAGATTTGTGGAATATTTTGCTCTCTACGGAGGTATGTGGAATTTGTTTTGTAGAGCCGGACACGACCCTCGTGTTCAAAATCTTCTATGGAGTATTCGAAGAAGGAACCCGCCTTGCAATGCCGAAGACAATCTGCGCGCAGGACTCATCGTCATTAAAGCCTGGTTCAGGGGCTACTGAGGGAGTCCTGGATTAAGGGGTCCTCGGACAGCCGGACTATATACTTTGGCCGAACTGTTGGACTATGAAGATACAAGATTGAAGACTTTGTCCAGTGTCCAGATGGGACTCTCCTTTGCGTGGAAGGCAAGCTTGGCAATTCAGATATGTAGATCTCCTTCTCTGTAACCGACTCTGTGTAACCCTAGCCCCCTCCGGTGCCCATATAAACTGAAGGGTTTAGTCCGTAGGACAAGAACAATCATAATCATGTGCTAGCTTCTAGGGTTTAGCCTCTACGATCTCGTGGTAGATCAACTCTTGTAATACTCATATCATCAAGATCAATCAAGCAGGAAGTAGGGTATTACCTCCATTGAGAGGGCCCGAACCTGGGTAAACATCGTGTCCCCTGCCTCCTGTTACCATTAGCCTTAGATGCATAGTTCGGGACCCACTACCCGAGATCCGCCGGTTTTGACACCGACACCTACCGCGCAGGAAAAGCCCCGCCCTCGACTTTTAAATAGTATAGTATACTAATTTTGTATCGATGGATTGCGCCATGGAACAAAGCCTCTAGAAAACGGCGGTACACATGTACAGAGTATACAGCATGCCCGTCGCGTTCGCGTCGCACCCCAGACGGTCGGTCGGTCTGGCACGCTGCTCTTCAAATGGAATGCGCGTCATATTGCATTTGCACACACATGTGGGACCGCAATTGAGAACCGACCATAGGCACACTCCTCAGCCCTGCAAGTCGGGTGACTTAATAGAAGAGGGAGACGAGCGATAGTACTAGAGAAGTGTTGTACTACGTTGGTGCCTGGACGATCCCTGCAAGACAAGGAAGATCAGTTCATCCATGCATGTGACCAGACTCCAACAGACACGCCTGGATTGACTATCGTCTAGATATCATGCAGGATGTGTTGTACATGGCTGTAGTTGTGGTGAGAAATATAAAAAAAGGTTTCTTGTCATCTCGCAAAATTAGGTGTCATGTGCTTCGGATCACTACGAGGGTTAAACAACGACAACTGAGTTGGGCTAGTCATTGGGGGCACATGCACGAAGACTACTCGGTTGCCATCTAGGTCAAGCCGGCTATGTTAATTAGGACATCTATCGATGGACCCCTTTTCTACGAGTTTATCTTTCATTTGAGCTTTGTTCCTTGTCTAGTTTGTCCGTCGGGATTCATGCTGTCTCCTTTGGGCAGTGAGGTTATGATTTCTTGTCATGTGGCATTTTTTCGTGTTATATATTATAATCCGGCGCTTCAGATCAAAATGACGACAACTACGCCTCCGAGCCACGTGCATGAAGACTTCTCGACAGTCATTGACGAGGTCAAGCCGACTCCGGTAGACAACAGAAAACTAGTACTACTCCACTATATAGGCAGGACCCTCCGCGCTTGCTAGCTAGTGTTGCTCTCTTCACACTGTCTCGTCCTCTCCAGATCTAAACACGACAGCGGTGGCCACTCTCTCTCTCTCTCTCTCTCTCTCTCTCTCTCTCTCTCTCTCTCTCTGCTCACCGCTGGTCACAGATCCAGCCGGATCCTCTCCGCCGGGGAAGGTGAGAAGGTGCAATGTTCACGCGATCGTCCTCGGCGACGGCTCTTACCCACTGCTGACGCGTCCCGATTAGCCTGCCTTGCCGTTCTCTCCCAAGCACCGCTGGCGAGGGAGGGCCTCCGACCCCTTCTTCCTCGCTGTCATAGTGTGGGCAGATCCGGCCTCCCGCCACCCACCTAGCGACATCCCGGTGACCATCAGGTATAACTTCCTTCGAAACCGTCCTTGCTCTACTTCCCGAGCTCCTGACGTCGCTACATTTGTATCTTTTACTATTTCTCAGGCCCCTCGTAGATAGGATCGATCGGCTGTTCGAAAACCACCTAAATTTTTTACGTTTAAGAGGTAAAACTAGTTCATGCACTCGAATCTAGTACTACTTGGTTCAAACAAGGAAGAAAGGGGGTGTGGGTGGGGGAGGATTTGGTACCTGAATCTAGGACTTGGTCGAAAGAGGAAATAATGGGGGCGAAAAGTAGCAGAGACTGGCTATCCAACTGGTCTCTAGGTCTAATAGGGAAATAAAGGGAAACGCAGTACAAACTCAATATAAACCCGATCTATTGGTTGAAAAAGTAAAGAAAGTGGGGACTGAGGGACAAGTCAATAGAGTAAGTCCAGCACTAGATTCGCTAGCCTCACACACTATAAGGTGGCTATACCGAATAAAAATGGGACCAACCCAGATATCCTGTTCTGATGTTTGTTGCCCCGAGCCACTCTTATGTAATGCCACTGGTAAAATATAGCAGTCGCACTGCTAAAAGTGAGGACACGTTAAACCAATGTTGTTTTCAATGTAATGCCTCCAGTAATATGAATCAATGGCACTTTTTTACATGTCATGCTAAATTTCCCATTAAGATAAGTTGGTTCTTTTTGTTAGAAATGCAACTGTCCTGGTCTGCCTACTCTCCCGTGCCCAAAGTAATGTCGTATTTAACAGTTGTCATAGTTAATCCTAACGCCCACACTAATATCTAGCAATGCCACTGCTTTAGAAATTGCTACTATCCTTGTAGGATTGCCATTCAGATAAGGAACATGCTTCTTTTCATTTGATGCATGTTTTATCACTTGTTAGTCACCCTCCTTTCCACCTTTTTTGTGCAAACAGAGATATACATTTCACGCTCGATCTTAGTTGAACTGCACAAATGATATCCAAATTATAGTTGAGCATTCCAGGAGCTTCACAACCAACCTTGGTGTTGCTCAATTTTATTGCAACTAATGAAGAAGAAGCTCTGTGGGTTTCGTTTTTTGATGGAAATGGAACCGGGGCTGGAGCCCTTTTCTTAAAAAAGAATTGAAGAAGAAACTGCTAGCTCACGGTACATTGCTTCATTTTACGTGAACTGCACCAAAAGGTCCCATTAATTGAATCATCCATGTTGGTGACTGAAAGAGCCAGCTTCAGCATCCCAGTCTAAGCACCCCGGCCTCCATCCTTGCGACGCACGGTACACCTCGTTTGCCACCTGCTCGACCCTAGTGTCACTGATAAAAGGAAGTAATAAGACAGTTAAAATAGAGCAAGTGTCCTCTCTATCATTTCATTTCCAATGTAGATAACCAAAGTGCTTCTCTTTGTTAATGTATGTTTCATCAACTAGTCCCATTGTTAATGTTTAAGCGTTTCTGCAAACTGGGGTGCTTAATTTTAGTTGATCTATACAAAAATAGAGATTTGAATGTCTCAAGGCACCTCCTTGTACTACCGCTGTACCCTGATGTTCATCACTGGCAGAAGGTGTATCTGGGAGACTTGGGACGATTTCTAGTATGAGGCGTACCGTATGAGGCGTCGCAGGGCCCATCTCGCCCTCGCAGCATGGCATACTATGATATTATCGCAATATTTTCTTCTATTTATTTTATGTGTTTCATCAACTAGTGCCCCTATAATGTAATCATGCTTTTTCATTATCTATGCAGACATGGTTATTCAGCTGCATTTTGGTGGAACTGCACAAATGTACGTATGGAACCGGCATATATGCAGAGTGCGAGGTGTGCCAAGTAAAAATTACCGACACCAACCATGATGCATGCACGCATTGGCATCCACCACCACCAGTGGGATGTGTGGCGCTCTCTGTGGACGGATCTTTCTCGGCAGCAAATCCTCTAACCAAATACTAGTAGCTTATATTGGCAGTTTTTTAGGGAGTACTCTTTTCTGAAAGAAGCACCAATCTATTTTTCTTTATTTGTACACTGTGTCACAACTTTGACCCAAAGGTCTAGAGCTATTTTAGGGTGATTATCTTAGTACTCGAAGACTGATTGTAAGCATGATTTTCATTAGTTGTCACACTGATTGTAAGCATGAGCAGGTGGAAGATTATGTTAGTGCGAAGCTTACCTTAAACCCTACCGCCGCCTATGAAACGAGGTGAGCGTCGAGGGAACCATGGAGAACGGTGGGGAAGTGACGTCACGCCATCCGACCTCCTCTTGCGGTGGGAGAACGAATACTCATGTGGCTCTGCTGGCTCTGCACCCTCACGAACGGCACACCATACTCGATCGATTCGTTATCCTTTGGGTGCTCGACCTTCGACCTGTACGCCCACCACCTCCGCCTGACTGTCGCCTCGGGCGAATCTGTCTGCTCCATCGCACAGAGGAGATACTCGATAAACTCGGAGGACTGCGGCATGACTACCGCCGAGGAGTACATGTACATCACCGCCCTCATCGTCGTTGTCTCACTCTTTCGCATACATTGCCACATGGCCCACACCGTCCTCGAAATCTCCCACTCATTGTCAAACCAAGTAAGGATCTCCTTCAACCTGGCTAACTTTGCTTGGTCGCCGCCGGCGATCTGACTGATTCACTGCTGCATCCTCTCCATAGATGTCCTTCTGAGTGGTCCGGTGCTAGCTTTGGAAGATGGGAGGAGAGACGGTGATCTTGCAATAGAGAAGAGGGAGAGGCGAGACGATGGTTTTGGAATGGAGATGATGGAGAGGAGAGGAGGTGGTTTTGCAATGGAGAAGATTAGAAGAGGGAGAGGCGAGACGGTGGTTTTGGAATGGAGATGATGGAGAGGAGAGGAGGAGGTTTTGCAATGGAGAAGAGGGAGAGGAGCGTGCGGCAGCGATTTAGGATTGGACGAGAGGGCCGGCGCGCTGTGACTGGATCAAAATCAAAATCAATTTACCCTTCAATTAAGAAAGCGACCCCACATTAACTAGTCTCCCTTTTATTCTGGGTCATAATTGACCATGATTTTCGCACATCAAATATATGTTATACATTGCAAAAATAATAAAATTTGAAAGTACATTCAGATACGAACCAAACGATACAATTTTTTGTGACATGCATTCACATTTTGCTTGTCAAATACAGTACATGGTCAAACTTTGACCCAAAATACGCAAAACAACTAAAAAATACTTCCAAGACCAGCGCCGCTCTTCCGCTCTTCTCCTCTTAAACCACCGCCACTACTCTCCTGTTCCAATCTAAATTCAGCGCCGCTCCTCTCCTCTTCCATTTCAAAACCACCGCCCCTCCTCTCCTAATCCAGTCCAAAACCAGCGTCGCTCCTCTCTCGTTCTAATCCAAAACCAGCGCTGCTCCTCTCCTCTTCCATTCAAAAACCACCACCGGCGAGTGAAGGTGCTGTGGAGAAGTAGATCGATGGAGGAGTACAACCGGTACATGAGGATCGCAGACGGCGACCCTGTGAAGCTAGCTAGGATGTTGGAGATACAGTCTTGGTTTGACAACAAGGACCAACTAGCAGCGATGGTGACGTCCATGGCCAAATATCTGCAACAGAGCGAAAAGGCGGCGATACTCCCGGAGGGAGTCGTGCGGGAGTACATAGAGCTGCTCCTCTGGGCCATGGAGCAAATAGATTCACCGAATTCGATCGTGAGGGAGCAGTGGTGGGAGTATCGATCCCAGATGGAGCATCCACCAGAGATTGAAGGATCAAGCATCTACAGGGGCCATTTGTGAGGGTGTCCTGCCAGAGTGAGCCGGTGGAGTCTTCGTCGACTGAACCCAACTTCAAGAGGAGAAAAGCAGTTGGCCCGACGACGCTTCCCCGCCATCCTCTCCATCGCCGTTCACATAGTCTCATGGGGCAGTTGTCTGCCACCGAGAAATAGGAGGGGACTGCCCCCTCCCCCAGCCCAATAGTCGGGCAGGTTGTGAATTGTCAGGAGGAGCGTAGGGTTGTCAATATTTGCAGGTTGTGAATTGTGTTTTGTGTTGTGTATTTTGAGAGTACTTTCAGATATGAATGTCCTTTGAATTTCAGATTTGCAGTATTGAGCATATGAAGTATTTTATGAATTCTAGGGATCTATTTTTAGCACTTGAAAAAATGTAGTTTCATAGGAGTATAAAAGTGCAGACAATGTGATTCTCAGAGAAGAAACTGCAAGTTTCAGTTTCAGATAAGAAACTGCAAGTTCAGTTTCAGATAAGAAACTGCAACTTTCAGAGGCAAAGCATTTATATTAACACGGACTTTTCAAACAGGGTTAACATCATGTTGGAAGTTTTATTCATGGTCGAAAATGGAACTACCAGCCTGTTAACATCATGCTAATCAACATTCATGCATAGCACATCTTCATATGATGCACAGTCAAAATGCCCACACAATGTCGAGTTTGCGAAACACAGAGAAAATGAGGGACAAAGTTTTGGCAACTGTTGGATGTGGTGTGCGTAGATGACAATGGGGACCCACATGTCAATAAAGGCAGAGGCAAAAAAATTGGAGATATTTTTCCCTGCACAGGTGGAATCGAACCTGGGCGGAACAGCTGTCGGGTAGTGTCACTTGGCCACTAGGCTAGTTCAGTAGTTTCGTTAATAATAAGGCACTTCCTCAGGTGGTCGGATCCCCTCCTGCGCCTTTGTGCGCTCGCCGCGACGCCACTGTCCGCCGTTGTGAGCATGCTGAACAAACGAGAGGAATTTGGAGAGGACTGTGCGTGGAGAGGTGGACAGTTGGGACCCACCAGGTCTATGGCCGTACGCAAGCAAGTGCCTCATCGGAAAAAATACTTCCTCCTAATGCTATACTGACATTGGGGTCCATGGGTTTGTCAACATAGTTACATTTTTTAGGTGCTTCAACGTAGTTACTATAGGAGATAAATTCACAACGAAGCCGGGAAGCTGGCAGGTATCATTTATTATCACTAGGGCAGCAATCAGCTGGGTTTTGGGCTGCCCCGTCTGGGCTTTCATTTTTAACATGCGCAGCCCACGACCTCGGATGGGAGGTCCATAGGCATGTTTGTATTTTCTTGAGGGCCGTCATGTATCGACCGGCCTATGGACCTCCCATCTGAGGTTTTATTTTTCTTGAATATCGGCAGCCCAATTTATGTTTTTTTTTTGAAGAAAACGCAGAGGTCTGTTCTATTTTTCTATACTAGCAAAAGAGCCCGTGCGTTGCAACGGAAGAGAAAACATAACACACGCTCTAATCCAACAACGATCACTCAAGATTACAATAGGTCCATCTCCTTTATTTTCGCGAGATATCATATTTGTGTTGCCGCTTATCCTCCATTGGGTAGAGATGTAGCAAATATGCCCATGCGTTGCAATGGGAAAAAACAACTAGACTATGTCAGGATGAGATAAGGACTTTTAAAATGTCATGTCATAAACTACGTCTCATCTTGACCTAGCATTGCGTCATAGAAAGTTGTGTCAATTTTTCTGGGAGATATCATATTTGTGTTGCCGCTTATCCTCTATTAGGTAGAGATGTAGCAAATATGCCCATGCGTTGCAATGGGGAAAAACAACTAGACTATGTCAGGATGAGATAAGGACTTTTAAAATGTCATGTCATAAACTACGTCTCATCTTGACCTAGCATTGCGCCATAGAAAGTTGTGTCAATTTTTCTGGGAGCAAGCATTGTATAGAACACAAAAACCCTTTCTTAACCGATGCGTCATGGACTAAATAAAATCATAAAACAACCTCTATGTAATCCGTAAAAAATATTTAAGTGATGGTTCATCTTTTTGTTATTTACGTATCTGTTTGAATTTTTGCAAACATTTTCTAAAATTTTATGGACATAATTTTCAAATTGTTGAATATGTTTTGAATTCATGATCACCTTTTAAAAATCATGAATATTTGTTTTGAAATAATGTTTTTATACTATGCAAACAATTTCTTAATCTTATTTATTTTATGATTTCTCTACCATTTTGTGAGTTCGCAAACATTTTACGATTTCTATAAAAAATTCAACTCACAACCTTTTAAATTTTGGAATTTTTCCATTGAATTTAAAAAAGAAAAACATAAACAGAAATAAGAAGAAAAAAGTAAAAAAAAAAGGAAAAGAAAACAGAATGGAGACATCTGGATCGAACCCAGGTCTCCCACATGATGTGTCGAAGCACAGGCCAGTGCGGCACTCTTCCGCTTGTGATTTATTAGGGTACCACTGTCTAATAATCAAACCCTGCGGCGGCCTTCAAGAGGAAAAAAATTGAATCATTTTTTTCACTTATAGGTGGCATAGTGGGTAATTTTGGGCAACTTCGAGTGTAGTTTTTATGACGTACGGCAGAAACCCAATTCTCTTTATTATTAGGTAGAGACAAGAATAGGAACGCCAGGTCCAACTTATGTTTCCCTTCTAACTATATTATATATATTTAAATTATTTTATATATTATTATATATTATTTTTATTGTCATCATATATTTAACAGATACTTACATATGTAATAAAACAATATCCCACATCTTATTAACTTATAAAAATAATTTCTTAATAATAAAATCCTGGATTGTTTTGGCACGAAAATCCTAGTGATTGTGTACAAAAGCTTGGTAAGATTTAAGGACAAATGTAATAATATCACTTATTATTTAAATATATTTATAACAAAATGCTCAACCCCTTTTTATTTTTTATAACATTGCTGACCCAACCCAACATTATAATTAGAATCAACCTAGCAAAATCGTGTATTTCAAGAAAGTGGCCTGTAATTTTTTAGAAAATAAAATAAATGGGCTACATGGACGCTACAATATTTGTTCACCCAGCTCAGCTAATGGCTGTAATTCAAAAAAAAGATCAAATTGACTGTAAATTCTACCACGCAAAAAAAAGATTGTAAATTCTGGAAAAAAAATGGGTTGAATATGTGCCACAATTTTGGAGGCTGAAATGTTGGCCAATAGGTCGAAGCCAATGCAAGTCATTGTCAATTTAGTCAACAAATGATTCTGACATGTTAGCTGTTGGATTTACATTCAACAACCAGCATCCATCTTCAATCTCTCGTCTTCTTCCTCCAGCGCCGCCGGGACCACCTCCCGCCTCCTGCTGCTAGCAGCTCTACTTAGCATGCTTCGCTATGAAGCGCTACTCCACCGTTGGTCAGGCCATCCCTCCACTCCTCCACACCTCCTATTCTTCTCCACCGATTGTCGAACCACACTGCACTAGAACCAGTTAACCCTCGTACACCTCTCCGTCTGCGACTCTACTCCCGCGTCTTCCCATCTCCGGCTCGTTGCTGTCCGGGGCCTCGCCATCGTCCACCACCTTGGATGTGCTCGGCGCGGTGTGGTCAACATGGTCAACAAACGACACCATTGGAAGTAGACTGTGCGTGGTGAGGCTGACAGCTGGGTCCACGGCCGCACACAAGGAAATGTCTTCTTTATTACGTGCAAAATAATGATTCCTCCACTTGACATCTGGGACCCACCGGAAGGGCCTCTGTATTTCGCAAAAAAAAATGTGCCCCCCACTGACAAGTCGGATCCACCAGCTATCTTCGCACGCATGGAAGTGCCTCCGTATTACGCACAAAAAAATGAATACTCCCCCTGCCAGCTGGAACCCAGCATAGTGGGAGGCTGACTTGTGGGCCTACCAAGTTGACGGGGACGGAGAGCTTTGTCAACTTAGTCAATATGAACGATTCTAGCTCCTGTTATCGTACGATGTTCATCCAACGGCCGTAGTGCTTCTTCAACCTCTGGTCTTCTTGCTCCAGCCGCCCAAACCAGCGCCGGTCTTGCCGCGTGCTCCTGCCTCTCATGGCCAGCTGTGATGCCGCGGAGGCCTCACCGCCCCCTACTACTCCCACCGCTGGCCAGGCCATCCCTCTACTCACCCACACCCCCTGTTATTATGCGGCGGCGGCAGCCTTACACCGCAGCCGAACCAGTGAACCCTTGTACTCCTCTTCGCGTGGGCATCCACTGCTGCGTCTTCCCCGGCTCCGCGTCTCCCCTTCCTAGGCCTCACCTCGTCCACCGCCGTGGTGCTCTCGGCGCGGTGTGGTCAATGTGGTCAACGACCGACTTCGGAGAGGCTGACAGTTGGGGCCACGGCAGCCGCAAGGAAGTGCCTCCTTATTACGCGCAAAATAATTATTCCTCCACCTGACAGCAGGGACCCACCAGGCGGGCCACCGTATTTCATGAAAAAAACGTTTCCCCCTGACTGCTGGGACCCACAAGCTACACCTTCGCATGCAAGGAAGTGCGTTCGGGCAAAAAACGATTCGCCCTCTGACTGTTGGGACCCACCAGCTACATCTTCGCACGCAAGAAAGTGCCTGATAGTCGGGACTCACCTGGTCGAAGCATACGTAGCGTTGTCATTCTGGTCGCGAACGTGTACGTACATACTGGTCGATGTAGAGGCGCGCACGTGTCGTAGTAGAGGTGCGCACGTAGCATGTACACGTACATACAACGGCCAGGGTGCAAGAAAGTAAATACGGCCACGTACGTACATACGGGCGGGGTCTCGAACGCCTACTCGCGCATACGTACGGCCAGGGCTTGTGTACATGGCTAGGTCGAAACGGAGAAACTGCGTCGTCGTCGTGTTCATTGGGAGGCAACGAAATGCGTCGTGTTCATCGGGAGGCAACGGAATGCGTCGTATTCATCGGGAGGCAACAAAACGTGTGGGAGCCAACCGGCTTGGACGGATCAGGCGATGGAAATGAGGCCTGATGTACCGCAGAACGGAGGAACGACCTTTGTTCGACCGGCCACGTTTGAAACGGGATCCTATTCATCGGGAGGGGTCTGGCGTACCGCAAAACGGAGGAAACGGACCTTCTGTGGTCGAAACGGGGGTCCTGTTGATCAGGAGGGGTGTGGCGTATCGCAAAACGGACGGAACGGACTTGTGTTGGAGCGCTACGGTCGAAATGGGGGTCCTGTTCATCGGGATGGGTGTGGCGTACCGCAAAACGGTACTCCACGAGATACTGTTCATCTCCATCGTCGACCTCCTCCAGCTCCACGGGCTACTGTTCATCCACCGTTGACCTCCTCCAACCTCCACGGGCTCCTGTTCATCCAGCCTCCACCGCGCGCTACTCCACCGGCTATTGTTCAACCACCCCTCTCCACGGGCTCCTGTTCAACCACCCCTCCACGGGCTACTGTTCATCCACCCCTCCACCGTCTACTGTTCATCC
This sequence comes from Triticum aestivum, assembly GCF_018294505.1. Taxonomy (NCBI): domain Eukaryota; kingdom Viridiplantae; phylum Streptophyta; class Magnoliopsida; order Poales; family Poaceae; genus Triticum; species Triticum aestivum. Next base: position 653,289,741 of record NC_057807.1, on the reverse strand, counting down.
AGCCCTCCACGGGGTCGTCCTGTTCATCCAGCCCTCCATGGGGTCCAGTTCATCCAGCCCCAACCGGCTCGATCGATCGGGGTCATGTTCATCCAGAGGCAACGCCACGGGGTCATGTTCATCCACCCCCACCGCTCACTGTTCATCCAACCCCCCCCCTCCCGCAACGCTCACTGTTCATCCAAACCCCCTGCAATGCTCACTGTTCATCCAGAGGCAGTATCGATCGGCTTCAGTTAGCAGCAGTAGCGAAGGAATCGCTCGATCGCTCGGGTTCAGTAACACGTAGCCTGCAATGCAATCGCTCGGGTTTAGTTAGAGCCCAACGCCTCGCTCAGGTTCAGTTAGAGCCAATGCCTCGACCACCCACCGTAACCGGGAACTCCCCAAAATTTTCCTCGCCCTCGCTTCTACCACGGTTTTTTCCGTCATTGACGGCCCAAAGAATGTCTTGCAGCTGCGTCTCCGGCCCGCCCAGGACGAGAAGCCCATTTTCTGTCATGATTTTTTGTCATAGAAGTAGGAGCCCTCCACATCTATGATGATACCGGGTTTTGTCATAATTATCGTCATAGAAGTGTCATAAGTATGACAGGAAAAAATTCGTTCGGCCCAAAATGTCACGGATGTGTCTTTTTTTTGTAGTGATCTCATATTCTCCATGGCGTTTCAAAACATTTTTGAAGTCCTGGTTCTAAGCCGTAAAGCATGGTGCACTAAACTATCAAGTAGTCATCATACCGAGCTTGTCAAACATTCATAACGTCTGCATTTGCTCCTGCAATAGTTCTGTCACCTAGCGGTGCATCAAGGACATAATTCTTTTGTACAGCAATGAGGATAATCCTCAGATCATGGACCTAGTCGTATCATTGCTACTATCAACTTTCAACTTAGTTTTCTCTAGGAACATATCATAAATAAAACGGGGAAGCTATACGCGAGCAGTTGATCTACAACATAGTTACGCAAATACTATCAGTACTAGGTTCATGATAAATTAAAGTTCAATTAATCATATTACTTAAGAACTCCCACTTAGATAGACATCCCTCGAGTCATTTAAATGATCACGTGATCCATATCAACTAAACCATGTTTGATCATCACGTGAGATGGAGTAGTTTTCAATGGTGAACATCACTATGTTGATCATATCTACTATATGATTCACGCTCGACCTTTCCGTCTCAGTGTTCCGAGGCCATATCTACATATGCTAGGCTCGTCAAGTTTAACCCGAGTATTCTGCGTGTGCAAAACTGACTTGCACCCGTTGTATGTGAACGTAGAGCTCATCACACCCGATCATCACGTGGTGTCTTAGCACGACGAACTATCGCAACAGTGCATACTCAGGAAGAACACTTATACCTTGAAATTTAGTGAGAGATCATCTTATAATGCTATCGACGTACTAAGCAAAATAAGATGCATAAAGGATAAACATCACATGCAATCAATATAAGTGATATGATATGACCATCATCATCTTGTGCCTTTGATCTCCATCTCCAAAGCACTGTCATGATCACCATCATCACCGGCTTGACACCTTGATCTCCATCGAAGCATCGTTGTCGTTTCGCCAACTATTGCTTCTACGACTATCGCTACCGCTTAGTGATAAAGTAAAGCAATACATGGCGATTGCATTTCATACAATAAAGCGACAACCATATGGCTCCTGCCAGTTGCCGATAACTGTTACAAAACATGATCATCTCATACAAAAATTTATATATCATCACGTCTTGACCATATCATATCACATCAAGCCCTGCAAAAACAAGTTAGAAGTCCTCTACTTTGTTGTTGCAAGTTTTACGTGGCTGCTACGGGCTTCTAGCAAGAACCATTCTTACCTACGCATCAAAACCACAATGATTTTTCGTCAAGTGTGTTGTTTTAACCTTCAACAAGGACCGGGCATAGTCAAACTCGATTCAACTAAAGTTGGAGAAACAGACACCCACTAGCCACCTGTGTGCGAAGCACGTCGGTAGAACCAGTCTCATGAACGCGGTCATGTAATGTCGGTCTGGGCCACTTCATCCAACAATATCACCGAATCAAAGTAAGACATGCTGGTAAGCAGTATGACTATTATCGCCCACAACTCATTGTGTTCTACTCATGCATATAACATCTACGCATAGACCTCGCTCGGATGCCACTGTTGGGGAACGTAGTATTTCAAAAAAAAATCCTACGATCACGCAAGATCTATCTAGGAGAAGCATAGCAACGAGCGGGGAGAGCGTGTCCATGTACCCTCATAGACTGAAAGCGGAAGCGTTTAGTAACGCGGTTGATGTAGTCGAACGTCTTCGCGATCCAACCGATCCAAGTACCAAATGTATGACACCTCCGCGATCTGCACACGTTTAGCTCGGTGACGTCCCTCGAACTCTTGATCTAGTTGAGGCCGAGGGAGAGTTTGGTCAGCACGACGGCGTGGTGACGGTGATGATGAAGTTACCGGCGCAGGGCTTCGCCTAAGCACTACGACGATACGACCGAGATGTGTAACTGTGGAGGGGGGCACCGCACATGGCTAAGAGATTGTCTGTTGTGTCTTTGGGGTGCCCCCTGCCCCCGTATATAAAGGAGGGGAGGAGGAGGCCGGCCAACAAGGGGCACGCCAGGGAGAGGGGAGTCCTACCAGGACTCCAGTCCTAGTAGGATTTGGCCCCACCCTTTTTTCCTTCTACCGGAGAGGGAAAAGGGGAAGGAGAGGGAGTGGGAGAAGGAAAGGGGGTGGCACCCCATTCCCAAGTCCAATTCAGCCTCCTCCCTTGTGGGGGGCACACCAGCCCCTTGTGGGCTGGTTAGCCTCCCTCTTATGGCCCATAAGGCCCATATCTTTCCCCGGGGGGTTCCGGTAACCCCTCCGGTACTCCGGTATGTACCCCATGCACTCTGAAACCCTTCCGTTGTCCGAATACTACCTTCCAATATATCAATCTTTACCTCTCGACCATTTCGAGACTCCTCATCATGTTCGTGATCTCATCCGGGACTCCGAACAAACTTCGGTCATCAAATCACATAACTCATAATACAAATCGTCATCGAACGTTAAGCGTGCGGACCCTACAGGTTCGAGAACTATGTAGACATGACCGAGACACCTCTCCGATGAATAACCAATAGCGGAACCTGGATGCTCATATTGGTTCCTACATATTCTACAAAGATCTTTATCGGTCAAACCGCATAACATCATACGTTGTTCCCTTTGTCATCGGTAAGTTACTTGCCCGAGATTCGATCGTCGGTATCATCATACCTAGTTCAATCTCATTACCGGCAAGTCTCTTTACTCGTTCTGTAATGCATCATCCCGTGACTAACTCATTAGTCACATTGCTTGCAAGGCTTATAGCAATGTGCATTACCGAGAGGGCCCAGAGATACCTCTCCGATACATGGAGTGACAAATCCTATTCTCGATCTATGCCAACCCAACAAACACCTTCGGAGACATCTATAGAGCATCTTTACAATCACTCAGTTACGTTGTGACGTTTGATAGCACACAAGGTGTTCCTCCGGTATTCGGGAGTTGCATAATCTCATAGTGAGAGGAACATGTATAAGTCATGATGAAAGCAATAGCAATAAAACTAAACGGTCATTATGCTAAGCTAACGGATGGGTCTTGTCCATCACATCATTCTCTAATGATGTGATCCCGTTCATCAAATGACAACACATGTCTATGGTCAGGAAACATAACCATCTTTGATTAACGAGCTAGTCAAGTAGAGGCATACTAGAGACACTTTGTTTTGTCTATGTATTCACACATGTACTAAGTTTCAGGTTTAATACAATTATAGCATGAATAATAAACATTTATCATGATATAAGAAAATATAAATAACAACTTTATTATTGCCTCTAGGGCATATTTCCTTCAGGTACCGCTATGCATGAGAAGGGTGGACGATTTTTGGGCATGTAGCAAGGACAGCCGTGCCGTTTTTACGGTATGGCCTACCTGCAGAATGGTAGTGCATAATAAGTTGAACAAGGATGTTCCTAAAAAGAACTGAGTTGAACACGGAGAACTTGCTGGAGCAACGGGAAGGGCCATCAAACCAGGACTTAGAAAGCAACAGCTCGACTTCCCTGTGGAAAATTCAAGTGCAAAGAAAATTCAGGATCTTCTTGTAGCGATTGGCGCAACACTCCATACCGACGGGCGAGCTTATTCACCATCAAAACATGTCCCTGACGCCGATATGTCCTCTTTATGGAGCGGAGAATACTTGGAGATATGCACTGCTCGACTGTTCCAAGGCCAGAAGTGGGTGGGCTCTCTTTTCCAAGGGTTTGGTTGAAAACATGTGCCCTAATTAGGACCCAAATGCAAAGAATTGGATTTTTCTCGATGCACGATGTTGTGCCGCATGATGAGTTCATCAAGATGATGGTTACACTTTGAGATGTTTGGCATGCTAGGAGAAAGACAATTCACGAGGAAATCTTTCAAAGCCCACTCTCGGCTCACCTTTTATAACCCCATTTCTGTCTAAGCTACAAATGTTGGAGAAGCATGTCACAACGGTCACTAGAGTAGCTCCGTCTAGCCCAAATCATTGGTTGGCTCCACCTGATAGTTTATCCAAAATAAACGTTGATGCAACGCTGACGAGGAATGGATATATTGGTGCAGTTGGAGAGGTATGCAGAGATCACCATGGAGCTTATATGGGTGCATCTCCGGTAGTCTTCTTGGGGATTTCTGACCCAACAACTTTGAGTTGTGAGGGAAGCTTTGGCGCTGGCTAACGATCTATACGTTCATCAGATCCATGTTGCATTAGATTGCAAGGTATTCATTGACAACATCAAGCAAGGAAGTGTGGCGAATTATGACGCAATTATTCTGTGAAATTTAGCGGTTGATCTAGAATTTTACAACGTGCAATTTTGAGTTGGGGGTCTTGAATGTCGAGACTCAAATTTTAGCGAAGCATGCTTTATCTTTGGACTCCACAACATACCTGACGTGAGATTTTTTAACTATGGAAAATCAAACATTTTTATGACGATTTATGTTTATCGAGGATGACAAGTTTAGTTGATATGCATGGCAAATTCGTCTTATTAGTTCATATTGTTTTTGTTAGGAAATTGTCGTTCTTGTAAACTAAGTTTGCCACCCTCGTGCCAACTAAACTTGCCATCAGAAGCATTAGATTTGCCATGCTGAAAAGTTAAAAGTCTGACGTCAGATTTTTTACATTACCGTTATCTTAAGGGATGTCTGTCATGTTTGATTAGGTCAGCTTGGATCCCTTAATTACATCCATGCAAACATTATGACGACTTAATAAAAGCTTCACTACACTGTCTAAAAGAAATCCCTGATCAATGCATTTTTGTTTCTCAAAAAAAAAAGATCGAGCAGCCAACCAGGTCGCCCTACAAGAGTATAAGGGGGTCGCCCTACAAGACCACGAATGCTATATTTTGCTTATAGCGAGATATCCATCACCCCGCCATACAAGACCGCGAATGCTATGTCTCGGTTACAGCGAGATATCCGTCTAGCTCGCTTGAAAGGCTCGCACATGGGTCGTCGCGTTAGCTATACTCCCTCTGTTGCTGTAGCTCGATTTGCTTTGGTTTTCTTTGTTTGTTTCTTTTTTTTTTCTTTTTTCATTGGTTTTCTTTGTTTCATTCCAGGTTTTTACTGATTTTTTTCTTTCTTCCCCTTTTCCTTCTTTTTTTTTCCTTTCTTGGTTTTCCTGTTTACTTTTATTTTGTTTCTTTTTCATTTTTTTTGTATTGGTTGTTCTCTGGTTTTCTTTTTATTTTTATTTTTCTCATTGGTTTTACTTTTTTTATCTTTTTATTTTCTTTTTCTTTAGCACATTCACAAATTGTACATTTTTTGTATACGTCAAGAACAAATTTTTAATACACAAATTAATGCTTTTTTCAAATATATGTTTTTTATATATTCTGTTTTTGTACAAATTCTACATATTTGGTATACACCTAAACATTTTTATACCGGTTTAACATTTTTCATATGCATGATTAATGTTTTTCAAATATATGTTTTGACTTCTGCTTTTTATAATACACATCATTCATTTTTCTTACACATTTAAAACATTGTTCTACACAAGTTTAATATTTGTGTACATGTTTAAATTTTCTAACTACATGATAACATTTTCTACACAAGTTTAATGTTTTAATATCTTGTCTTCATACACATTGTATATTTTTGGTATACACGTAAAAAAATTATACAGGTTTAAAAAAATTCATATACATGATTAACATTTTTTTCAAATAATTGTTTTGATGTCTAACTTTTGTTGTACACATCACACATTTTTTTATACATGTGAAACATTTTCTGTAAAGGTTTTAAAAAATGAAGTATTTGTATACAGGAAAAAGTTTTATTTTACACACATTAAACACTTTTCAGATGCACGTTAACATTTTTTCTAAAACTTATGTGAAGTGTTTTTTGTAACATGTATATTTGGAACTACCCTGACCAGGGGGTTTGGAACACTCGAGCTGGGCCGACCCAATGCGGTCGTTGTGGCAACTGTGTAGTAGGCGTCGTGAAATCGGATTTGTCGGGCCAGGGTCCACGTACGGGCAGCCCAGGTCGAGTCTGTGACGGAAACAACCGCAAGTCCCGCATCCACGGTACAGCTTCTCGCCGCGGCGGCCTATAAAACAAGAGGAGAGATTGAAAAACAAGGCAAGCACGCGCAGCCGCCTCAACCCCAAACCGTTGGAATTATGCCGAAGGACGGGAGGCGGCGCAGGAGGGGGAATCCGGAGACGGAGACGGAAGCGAGGAAGAAGAGGAAGACCAAGAGAAGCGTGGCAGAGGATCGAAGATTGATTTTCGCGGCATTCGAGAGTGAAAAAGCAAAACCCCGACCAAAATTAGGTAACCCAACCTCCTCTCCGCTCGATTCCCCTCCTTATCACGACATGAGTAGTAGTAGTATTGGTTGGTGTTTATTTTCTCTGTATGTAATGTATGTAGATCCTGTGTACGACGACGACGACGATGCGGTCGAGTCCTCGTCGGAGGAATCCTCCTCATGTCCACCCAGCCCTCTCATGTACAGACCCTACATACCCGATGAGCTAGCTGATGACCCGGACCTACGTGCCGCCCTCAGGATCGCCAACACCGAATATCATGCAGATAGAGGTAATGCTTGCTTAATTTTTCCTCGTCATCATTAACCAGACGGACACTAACCTGCCCAATTTTCGATCCGCCATATGTATGTAGCCTGTCGGTTAGCTGTCTTTGATCGTTACTCTTCTAGTTCATGCCTGTCCAACGACCGACGCCTTCTTCATATCCGCGAGCATGCAAAGGATGCCGTGCTTCTTGCCGCCGACTCTATCATCACCCTCTCGTCCTATCTCGGTATGTAACAAAACATATAATTAATTAATATTTTCTAGGATATATACCGACCGGGTGTTTTGACTTTCAGTTTACTTCAATGGCAGAAGCAGACGACGATGAGCCGTTGAATACGTGTTGTGGTTTGTGGATTCAACATGACATGAAGAAGAAAACTGCCGTGGTTTTGACGTCCGCGCATCTGATTCGCGCAAAGGATCCATCCGTGAGGAACCCGTGGATGCTCGGGTCCACATGCGAATATCATCGCGATGCTGAGGTGAGCTTCTTAACAATGTTCACTCACCATTCTATTTATCTATCTTCTTCATTCACTAGCTAGTGTTTCTTTCTTTCTTTCTTTGTTTCATCTCAAAATTTCATTATTTGAAAAGCCTCAAATTTTTAATTATCTCTTACCAATTAAAATGGCTCATCTCTTCAATTTCCATACAAGAAAAGTGAACTGGTACTTATTTACACCCTGTACTTGGAAAAGGAATTGATTCAGTGCGTGGGCATTCAGTTTAATTTCTCGAAAATGGTTATTCCGCCAAATACTATGAAAATTCTCTCGGGGTCATAGTGTCATAATTTTTGTGCTTGTCTTTCCAGGTCATTGTTCACTTGTTGGACGGCGAAACTGCAGTAGCCACTCTCCTCTACCTCGAGGAGCACTATGAATTTGCTCTTTATGAGGTTGTAGTGGACAAACCGGTTCAGTTGCCCACTTTTAACGACAACGTGCATTCTGGTCAAGACGTTTTCCGACTTGGAAGAGATGAAAGTCTTGATCTGAGGATAACACATGGTAGGGTGGAATATGAAATTCCAACCCGTCACGAGAGATGTCACTACATGTATTTTTCCCACGATGAACGTACAAGTGTACGTGCTATGGTTTAATTCTAAATTTTTGTTGTATATTTTTTATCCTGCTATTTTGTTAGTATACATATTATAATGTTTGTTATCGTCACTGTTTTGTAGTTGCATGACGATGGAGGCCCTGTCGTTGACTTAGAAGGCAAGGTTGTGGGAATGGTTCACAATCAATTCAAAGAGACCTTTTTACCTTCTTCTATATTGCACAAGTGCTTGGATTCGTGGAGAAAGTTGAAGTACGACCCTTAATTCTCAATTTCTCTTTAGTACTATTAATTAAGCTAATGCACTCCCTTATATATTTTAACTCATGCCATACTACTGAACAACTACAAAATTATGTTTGGATTGTGATTGCTTAACAATTATTACATTTGGATGAATTGCTAAAATGTGATTTGGAAAATCATTACGTGAGGCCTATGTGCTACAAAATGTGTCTAACACTAGAGAGAAAATGTTTGTTGGTCACCTTACCAAATTTTGTGTGTTTTACAAACTATTCCTATCCAGGGTATAGGAACTAAATTTGGTGTGAAGGTTCAGTTTTTCTATTTAACTCGGTGGCCCATTTTTCTGGCTTAATCCTCTTTTGAGCACGATATAAATTAATGTCTTGTTACGGTATTAGTTGCATAATGCTCTTGTCTAAGTTTTGTGTGATGTGACACTCATTTGGTATCGATTCTACTGAAATATGTTGTTTTTATTTTAACATGAGTCTATAAAGCGACTACAATCTTAATGATTATATTTGGTATAGATGCATCCCTCGTGCCCACCTTGGAATGACCTTTACTTCCATCAAGCTTCTAGATCCTATTTGTATTGAGAGGATGAGGCGTAAGCATAACATTGCATCTGGTCTTCTTGTTGAACAGGTATATTTGGTGATGTTTAACATTGTTTATTTTCACAGTTGCTATTAGTTTTTCCTAAAAAATGTTCTTCATATGCATATTATGGTTTAAATGACGGTCGATTAAATTTTAGGTGTCAAAAGAATCGAATGCTGAGAAACTTGGAATCCGCATGGGTGATGTTATTGAACGCTTCAATGGAGAGTGTATTTCTAATACAACTGAGGTAATATGTTTTAAGTAAAATAGGAAAGGAGTTTTTTTTATCTGACACTTTGTGATGTTGACTTTTGTAACTTTTTAGTTGGAAAAGATGCTGCTGGATATAGGCGGAGACCATTTTGATCAAGCAAAAGTCTTAAAGGCCGAAACAGATGTTCGAGTAAGTTACTATTATGTTTTAACTATGGAATGCTTAAATTTATGTCGACTATAGCAACTTGAAATAATATTGTTTAATTTACAGATTCAAATATTCCATGCCACAAAACGTTGCCGAAGAGTTAGAAATTTGACCGTAACTGTATCGGATTGTGGAGAGGACATCATAGAAGGTAACCATCTTAACGTGGTAGTTGATTTTTTGTTATGATGGTTTTTTAGAATTTCTTGAATTCTTCCTGCCCTTTGCTTCATGGAATGTAAATATAATGTGATAATCACCAATATACCTGGTGTATTTAATTGAACCTTGATGCTTTTATTTGTGTAGGCACTTACCCTATTACTGATGGCCTTTGGAGATGAGTGAATCAACACATACATTTCGATCAACTGATTCTTTCATGGAGCAAATGGAATTAACCCGACGCCAATTATAGACACAAGTTTCGGAATATTTTTATGTATCACCAGTCAAAAACTTAGAATTATGCTTCCTTTTTTAATGTAATGCATGGAACGTGGAAGCAACATGGCTGCAGTAGAATCTAGCCACTTCTTTTGAGTTTTGTGAGACTCACATCTTGTACGACGTGGATGATGAAATGAACTTGGTAATTATGCTAGAATTAAATGTTTGGCACAAGACTAGTATATTTATATAAAAAGTTATATGTATGCGAACAAACATTATGAGCATTGACTGATCCTCAGCCAATATTTTTGTTGCCACTCCTAATTTGTGCCCACAGCTGGGCCGATTCATGGTGGTAAATTCGTTTGCCAATAATTTGGCGCACCCATGTTTTGTAAGGCCTGGTGCGGGTGAAATCCAACGAGTCCATAAGCTTGCTGCGCAGGATAAAAGTGAAGAAGAATGCACAGGGTAAAATGTATAATGTTACTTTAAAGTGATCCTTCTTTAGAATATTGTGCTCAAATCACAAGCTAGCACATATGGTAATTGCATTATCCTTACAAAATATTTCATCTTTACCCCATCACCCCACCATCTAAGCTTTATGGGGTTGTTTGGATCCTGACATGGGCAAGCCAAAATATTGGCGAGCGTTTTGGCCACCTGTTACTTTTTGGAGAAAAGCATGGTAGCCCGACTTTATAAAGCCCAACAAGCCAAGTATATATCATGTTCACGAGAAAACAGTAGCGTGGCATGCCCAACACGGGTCGGAAAAAGTACGGTACAACCTCGAAGGCAGACGGCATGTAGGCCGGTAACAAACGAAACAAAGAAACTACTGAGGAGGCTAAGGGGTAGCTTGATGATCGAGGTTGACCGTGGACGTCCTGATCTTGGAGATAAGAGTTGAGCATGTCCGCATCGCACAATTTAAACAGTGGTCTCCATAGCTGTAGAAAGGCAATAATTTTGAACAAACAGTCAGTCGGTTTGTTAGGAAAAATGTGCTCAGTAGTAAACTTGTTCCTAGTCGTCCAAAAACACCAGCTAAGTGCAGCAAAAGCGATCCAGAAGACACGTAGTGGCTGGTCCGTCACGCTATGTAGGATAGCAAAAGATATCAACCCTGAGGATTCCAGTTGCAGTTCAACCACGGTCGAACGCAACTCTAGCCAAACTTAGCAAGTGTACATTTGAACAGGATGTGTTTCGTGTCTTCCAACTCTCCATAAAGAGTGCAGGCTGGGCTAGCATTGCCCTGGCGTTTAATAATTTGGTCACTGATCGGAAGTTTACATCTAATAGCTTGCCAAAGGAAAATTCTGATTTTGAGAGGAATACGCCGGCACGCCACAACACCTTGAGACGATCATCAAGCCTGCCCGGGATGACTTTAGAGTAAAGAGATTTAACTGAGAATCGGCCAGAGGTCGGATGAGGACAGATAATCTGGTCAGATGTCTCCGAGAGCGTAGGCAAGAGGGCAATAAGATCTTGCCAGGTTGCCAACTCTTCAGAAGACAAAACCTGTCTAAAAGCAAAATCCCAGTTCGACACAGCAAGCACAACGATCGAGCAGGCCTGCTCAGCGACATAAGAGAGCGAGGTAGGAAAAGTGACGGCTAAGGGGCCATCACCAGTCCACCAATCAAGCCAGAACTGGGTCGAGGCCCCATCCCTGACAACGAATTTGACCAAACTTCTGAATTCGTCACGGACAATCAAGCCAGACACGGAATTCGACTGACAACGGTTCGAACTCTAGTCGGCTGGGCGACACCACCGTGCTCCCAGCACCTTAATATGCATGCACCTTGATCCTCTTTCAGGCCCGTGCCGAGACTTCACGCCAGCATTTATCGAGGCACCTCTTTAGTTACTTTTTTTTGCGTAGTCATCTCTTTAGTCACTTCAATGCGATTCACCTTCGGAAAATTGAACTCATTTTGGTAGGTTGGTGGCTGCATTTCTTCTCAAAAGGGGGCATACATAATCGCCATCGAAGAGGAAATCAGCAAAGCAAGTTTAAATTCAGAATTCAAAATTTAATTGAAAAGCAAAGCAGGTGAGGGCACATTTCGGCCTCCGGTTGCTCGAGCGCACCCACTCCCTGTCCCTGCCCTTTCCCGCCCTTTTCATTCCCCCACATTCCAGAAGATTCCCTCGCCCTTGCCTTCCTCCGCCACCGCCGCCGCCGCCGCCGGCGAAGGAAGAGAGGGAGGGGAGGATGGGCACCCGGGAGTGGCCGCTGCCTCGCTTGTACGAGCTCTTCCTCGGCAAAGGTGACTGACACCCCAACCTAACCTAACCCAATCGACCATCGAAACCTCCCTCCGCCGGCCGTCTCATCGTTCGATTTCGCGTGCTGTGCAGAGCGCGCCCGGTGGCCGCTGGAGGCCAGGTTCATCGAAGCCGCCCACCACGGCGACGTCCTCGAGATCAAGAGTAAGCGCCGCATTTCACCAAATCCCCCCCCCCCCCCCCCCCTCCCTCCCTCCCTCTCTCTCCGCGGCGTCCCGGCGCCAGCTCGCTCGCTAGATCTGGCCGGGGGCTTAGGGTTTGGCTGCCGTGTGTGGTCCGCTTCCGATTTAGCGCAGATTTTGGGCGAGTCACGGCTCCAGGGTCTCAATTTTGCTTGTGATTTAGGTTGGAGTGCTGGGGCTTGGGGGGTTTTCTCGTCTCAAATGGGGGTTTTCAGACCAAATTCTCGGTCCCCTTCCAAAGAATCAGCGGCGATTTCTTTATGATTCTGATTCCAGTATTCATATACTACGTTCTTGTCCCAATTGGTAACTAAAAGTGTCCCCCTTTTTTGTATAAACTGAAGAGATCGCAAAGGAGCTGGATGTGGAGGGGCATGGGATCCCGGTGACGGTGGCCAACACCACCTACATGGGCATGAACGCCCTCCACGCCGCCGGTGGACGCGGCAGGCTGCCGGTCTACCGGTACCTCGTCGAGGAGGTCAAGATGGACATCCACAAGCCTGACACCCTCATTGGTAATTTGCTTCCTCATGGACAATTTGTGTGGCTTTAACTTATGATGACTTGACCATCGACTTCGACCTGGCTGTGTGGATTTTGCTGCTAGATTTTACGCCCGTGGAGCATGCTGTCAAACATGGCCACCTCCCTGCCATCAAGTACCTTCTTGACCATGGTGCTGATCTGCATCTGCAACACGGAGATAACACTCTTCTTCATTCAGCTGCAACTCATGGTACAAACAAAAATGAAATTGCTGCCGTGATAAATATCTCTTCTTCCACGTCTGCATATCGATCAGTCTAATGATGTGTTGAGCATAGTTCCTTTTTTTTGCGGGGAAGGAAGTTTAAGCATGTCACATTATTTCGAAATCCTGCTCAGTTATGAATAAAAAAATATTGTAGACATTACATTTACGAATTTGTCCGCTGATCTTCTTATATGTCGTATTTTATTTTGTTCTAGCCATTCAAACTAGTTACCCCAAAATGTCTGTTTACTTTATATTTAAATATAACTATCTTCTTATATAACTCTCGCTTGATAAGTAAATATTTAATATACCATCTAGTTCAAGCTGTTAAAAGCAGTCCGTTTCCCCCTAAATGAGTATGTATTCAGTATGACTACCAACTTATGGTAACTGATCATAGTAACTCTTTGTTTTCCTTATATTTATATTCAGTGAAATCTGAACCATCAAAGTTGCTTTCCTCCTCTAGCTATTGAAACTTTCTTGGCCAGAAACGGTCATAGAACACTACTCCCTCCGTTCCTAAATATTTGTCTTTCTAGAGATTTCGACAAGTGACTACATACGGATCAAAATGAGTGAATCTAGACTCTAAAATATGTCTATATACATCCGTATGTGGTAGTCCATTTGAAATCTCTAAAAAGACAAATATTTAGGAACAGACGGAGTACAATTTAGCAGCAGATATTATGTTGGAGAGCCTTCCGTTGAATGCGGAGAGGAATGCAGTAGCAATGCAAGTCGATTTATTTTACCAAGAGCTAAGATAACCTACGATAAACGATTTTATTGTTGCTGTAAAATAGAAACAGATTTTTGTTGCCATAAATTAGAACAACGCCAACCTTAGTTGCTTCTCATGTTTATGAGCATCTGCATATTGTTCAGTCTTAAGAAACTTCTAAACATAGTTGTTACATTAATTCGGGTTTCTGTCTCACAAATGTGAAAATAGTCCATGTGCCGTCAGGTTGGTACCAATTTCTTTAGGCACTGTATATACCCTTTTATTCTGTGGATCTTCTTGCGCGATATCTATTTCATATGCTATTTTCTTCTAGCCATTGAAACGGATTTCCCAAAAATGTCTGTTTACTTAGTATGCTAACTGTCTTTTTATGCAAATCTCTTGGGATAGCTATTTGTTACACTATCTTGTTATGGCTGTTAGCAGTAGTTTCCCCTTAAATGACTGTTTACTTAGTATGACTATGTCTTATGGTAACTGATCATGGTAATTCTTTGTTTGCCATAAGTTTATTCAGGGAAATGTGGACCAACAATATTGCTTTTTCCTCCTAGCTATTGAAACTTCCTTGCCCAAAAACGTTTTCTCGTGTACTATTAATACTGTTATGATCTTTGTTTGCCTTCTTTTTCTCCAGGGCAATCTGAAATAGTAAAGTTTCTCCTTTCTAAAGGAGCTGATGTTGATGCAATATCAGATCTTGGAACACCACTCATTCTTGCTGCTCTTAAAGGACATCCTAGTACTCTCAAGATCCTTTTGCAGCATGGTGCAGATGTACTATTCAAATGTTTTGTTGATATGTTGTCTTTTTAGTCCAGTTCTCTCTTTGCCGGGTCTTTGCTACATTCTCCAATTGCACACCTGTATTTGAGGGTCTTTTTGGCCGGTAACTAACCATGCCACGCCAAAAGTTAGACAATTTGTTTGGCAACCGCACTTGTGGCAAGATTCTTTGCTGCAACATGGGTACCACGTGTCACTGACTCACAAAAATTGGGTAGGGTTCCTTAGGCTTGGCAAAGTATGGCACTCATTTTCATCATCCAACCATAGACATGCTTAGGCAAAAGTGTGGCAAATTTTGGCAACCTTCAGAAGAGTGGCAAATTTTGGCAATCTTCAGAAACCAACTAAGCAGAAACTGCTCATAGCTGTTAGTGTTTGAGCCACATCAGGCATGGTGGGACTGGTGAACTACACAACAACTCTGAAAAATCACTGGGAACAAAGGGATATATAACTATATAAGCTATACTCTTAGAAAAGAAGTATCAACTCAGCCCATTTTCCCTTCCAAATTCATTTTTCTCTTGAAACTGTGTCATATTTTGTCATGAAAATGAAGTACTTTGTTTAAATTTTCCAGCCCAACAAGGTTGCTGGTCTGTTTGGAATTATAGACGTGGCATTACACAAATCTTCTGTGTCCTGTGTGAAGCTATTGATTCAGGTATGGCATCCTTTGTTTATTATACTTCAGTAGGAATGTAGGATATCTATAAACTTATGTCTGATCTAGTTATCTCTGTATTAGCAACTAGACAACGGTATGATGGGCTTGCCTTCTATATTTGATCTGATAGGGTGGAGCTAATGTGAGCGGTGATAATCATTTGGCAAAGGCTGCGGAGAAGGGCTTAACTGAAGCTATTAAGTGCTTGTTGGAAGCTGGTGCAAACCCAAATGTTGTTGACAGGGTCCTTTTGTCACATATTCTCTTGTCTTGCTTGGCTATATAGTTTCAGTATATACGTCTTATACTGATGTGCAACAACCATACGAGTTATGATGTAAGTACAGCTACATCATGCTATCTGCAAAATAACAATAGAGATTGTGCTAAGTTACCTTTTTTTTTGCATAACTTGTTGCTGTTTCGCCTTTTCCCCTTGGTGTCGTGTCTTTGTTAATTTGGTCAGGTGAATAATATGGTTTGCATTAATCGTGCCTGGAACATTGCTTATTTCCCTTTTTCCTCAACAGTTTGGTAGATTGCCAATAGAGTTGGCTGTTGAGTATGGTACACGGGAAGATGTCGAGATTCTCTTTCCTTTCACCTCTCCCATTTCAACTGTGGCCAATTGGAGCGTTGATGGAATCATTAGTCATGTGCAGATGGAAATCAAGCAACTTGAGGTATGTCAGCGTAGCAATTTTCTTGCACACCCACGGCGATTTTGATTCCATGTTAATTCTCTGAGAAGTTTCCTCATCCTGCTAGTCAAATGCACATGTATTTTCTTGCATATGCATAGCTGTTAAAGCTCTGTTCTGAAAACTCTTTTTTATTTTACTTATTTTGCTCAAATGATAATTCGCAAAGTCGTTTTATTTGAATGACGCTTTATTAAATAACATTTGTTTGAATTATAGTTCATTTAATCTGATTCTGTTAAAAATAACAAGGAGACAAATTCATTTTTTAAATAGCGATCTCCTTCTAAAGTCTGAGTAGCAAGTGAAAACTGGATTTTCAGACCTTGCATTGATTAGAACATTTGTTTCTTGTATTCATTCACTTCACCTTAACATCTTGCTAGAGTACACTGATTTTTCCCTCACACGCATCTGACCTCTTAAGTTATGTATATATATCTGACTCATGTTATTGCGAGTTGCCCAGGATGATAATTTTGTGGAGAAGAGGATCTCTGACCTAAAGCAACAAGCAGCTGAAGCATTTAAGAAGCAGGATTACCTAAATGCATCAGTGTTCTACACACAGGTACGCTGCTGAAGTATTTTTTGTTTCTAGACCGGAGGCACAGCCATGAAACATGCTCCTCCATTACGATTTAGTTGATTTATTATTAAAACTGATTGGCCTTAACCATGTGTGAAAAATGACCAGTCACCTTGTAATGCTATCACATGTACTTGTTGAAAGACTAGTCACTAGTGTGTGCTTCCTGTCGCACACACTAGTGTCTAGTCTGGAATGTCTAAACTGATCAGTGCTTCTGGAATGTGGCAGCAACAACAATTTTCCTCTGTTTCGTCTGTTGCAGGCACTGAAGATGGATAACTTTGACGCAAAGTTGTTATCAAACAGGAGCCTCTGCTGGCTTCGAATGGGTGATGGAGAAAGGTCTTATGATGATGCAACTGAATGCAAAAAGCTGCAGCCAAACTGGGCAAAGGCGTACTATCGGCAAGGAGCAGCTCAAATTTTAATGGAGGTGCAGTGGGATGGTTCAAACTGACAATTTCATTGCTCCTTTCACATGTGTCGTGTCATTTGATTCCACTGTGCACTTGTGTTCTGTAGGATTATGATGATGCTTATCACTCACTCTTGCGTGCTTTGGAGTTGGATCCGGAAAGTCAAGAGATTGCGAAATTACTCTTGTAAGAGATTCATCTTTCATCTTGTTTTTTCTTGACCGATAACATTGTTAGGTGCTTCAGATTCTTAACCGGTATTTTACATGTTTTGATCAACTGATTCTTGCAGGGAGACTATTGAGGTGGAACTGGTCTGATCAACCCCGCATGCCAACTGCGGAGAGAAGTTCTTTTTTTGTGGGCATGTGTTCTTAGATTAAAACCCTGAACCTCAAATTATTGTGCCTTTCTGTACGTGGTCTCTGGATCGTAGCAGCAGCTTAGAGCAGAACATGTTACTGATACCTATTTTGAGTTCTCTGAAACTCGCATCCTGTTATAGTACGGAAGCTATTTTGAGGTCTCTGAAACTCGCATCCTGTTATAGCACGGAAGCTATTTTGAGTTCTCTGAAACTCGCATCCTGTTAGAACGGAAGTGTGGCAGTGGATGAAATGGCTAACTATGCTAGAGACAGAAAGATCAATACATTTCACATTGCCAGTTGGCATTATATATTTAGATTGCCAGTTGACATTATATAATGGCCTTATACTCCCTCCGTTCCTAAATTTTTGTCTTTCTAGAGATTTCAACAAGTGACTACATACGGATGCATATAGACATATTTTAGAGTGTAGATTCACTTATTTTGCTTTGTATGTAGTCATTTGTTGATATCTCTAGAAAGACAAATATTTAGGAACGGAGGGAGTATAATTTATATGTGCAAGGGACACACATATCCGCTCTCTACTTATTGCATGGAGCTGAAGGTTCTACAACAAATGCTAGTTGTACCTTGTGCGGGATAAATTAGAACAAAAAACATAATTGGTACTCCCTCCGTCTGAAAATACTTGTCATTGAAATGGATGTATCTAGATGTATTTTAGTTCTAGATACATTCATTTTCATCCATTTTGATGACAAGTAATTCCGGACGGAGGGAGTAGTATACTATTTCTAGGGCATCCTAAATGCTGTCATCATTCATGCCAAACTATTGCCATCTATCCGTCCATAGATTTCAAAACATTGTGTTTGGCCGTGGGCATGCTAGGCGCGTCCACGAACCACCTTGGTAGGATAGGATATGAAGGTTCGCCCTTGAGATTTGACAAGCTTTTGGTACAGATGAAGATGCCATCGTTGGATTTGAACCATGAAGATTGAAGACTGGAGGGAGGAATGTCATGCGATGGGTGGTGGCGGGAGGAGGGAGCAGGAAAGTAGGATGATTCTAGCAAATCTTTATAAGTAGGAAAGAGTAATAAAGAGGTGAGCAGAGAGGCCAGAGGAAGCCACCGCGACAAATGGGTTTGGGCGGATGGTGTGCGAGAAGAGACTAGAGAGGCGCCATGATGAAGCCACGTGCACCCCCCTCGAAGCTCCCAAATACGGCGCGGCCGAAGAAGGGCAAGACATCTGCGAAGAAGAACAAGGCGGCAGACGGCTCCGGCACCTCGAAGGCGCTGAGGAAGAAGCTTGCAGGATGTGTGACGAGCACGGCGGCTACCGAAGCGCCGGCGAGCTCACTTGTTGAGCCGGCGGCTGACGCGCACCATGTGTTCGACGATATGCCCCAAAGGCAAAACAATTCCCGAATTTTTTTTCCTTCTTTATTTTTTGAATGCATACATATAGATAGCTTATTGCATTGTTCTATATACTTTGTAGTGTGAACGATGATGCATACATGTCAACTATGGGTGTTGGCTCGAACAATTCGCATTGGTCTCAAACCAATGACATGCATTTTGAAGACCATGAGTTCGAGGTGGACGAGGATGGGGAGGGCATTGTCGACGCACCGAAAGGAAGAGGAGGCGACTACACCAACGACGAAGACGTTGTGCTATGCAAAACTTTGTTGGACGTGTCGAGGGATCCATCCATTGGAGGTGATCAAAGTAGAGATGCTTATTGGCTCCGGATGAAAGAACACTTTGATCTTCGCAACATGAGTGGAATTGACCGCTCCGCACGATCGCTTCGCTCCCGGTGGTCGACCATCAATAGGGATTGTCAACAATGGGCGGCCGCACAAAAAGCGGTTGACAAGTTGAACCCAAGTGGCACCAATGATGATGATAGGGTAAGTGTCATTTCATCATTCCTCATGTTCACATCATGCTTGTTGTTGGTGTTTCTTGTGCTAACTTGTTTTGTTTTCATGTAGTTAAATATTGCACAAAACTTGTTCAAAGGAGAGGAGAAGAGGACCAAGAAGGGGAAGATCAAGAAAGGAAGGCCATTTACATTGCCTCGTTGCTATGAAGTATTGAAGGATGATGAGAAATGAAAGAAGCGTGAGGATATTGATGATTTGGATTTGAGCAAAAAACGCAAGCGAACAATTGATTTGGAAGATGATGAGGAGGAGGATGCATCAAGTGAAGATGGCAAGAGAAGCCCCACCCCAAACTCGGTTTCATACTCGAAGCCAAAACGACCGGATGGCACGAAGAAAGACGCAAAAGAAAAGAAGAAGAGGAAAGGAGATGATGAGATCAAAAATGCTATGGAAGCAATTGTCAACGCAAGAAGAGAAGTCAACGAGATGAGGAAAATGGCAAGGAACCAAGATGCCGCGGCCGAGGAGAGGAGGTTGGCGGCCGAGGAGAGGAGGGTGTCCGCCGAGGAGAGGAAAGTGGCATTGGATGAGAGGAAGGTGGGCATGGAGGAGCGAGCTAAGTTGTTGGAATGGGAGAAGCACTTGTTCTTCTTGGACACATCTTTGTTCAATGATGCGCAAAAGGAGTATGTCAACCTTGCCCGTGGAGAAGTCTTGATCCAAAAAAGAGCCATGATTCGCACAATGGGTGGCGGTGGCCTTGGCGGCATGGGTGGCGGTGGCCTTGGTGGCATGGGTGGTGGTGGACTTGGTGCCATTGGTGGCTTTGGAGCTACCATGGAGACCATGGGAGGCATGAGTGGCTTTGGAGCACCTCCGGACGGCTTGGACGGCATGGGTGGCATGGATGTCATGAGTTTTGCGTCTCTCATTGGGGGCATGGGTGCACCTCCGGGCGCCGGTGTGCCACCTTCGCATGAAGATGCCGTTGAAGGTCTTGGCAACACCTTCCAAGCTTCACGTGATGAGGATACGGCGCGCAACAATGAAGAGGAGGAGGAAGAATCGTTTTCGGAGGAGTCAGATGAATCGGAGGAAGATGAGGATGAAGACGAAGACGAGGACGAGGCTTGATTTTTGTGCCTTTCATTTGTGTCATCATAACTCAGTTTGCATTTTGAACTTGGTTGAATTATGTTGTGGGCATGAATTTGAACTTGTGGGCATGAACTTGTGGGCACAAACTTGATTGGAATGATGTTTGTGATTCAATATATGCCATGCGTTTTGTGTTGAAGTGTGAAATTTGTGCCCAAAACGAGAACAAATGTGTGCGCCGGCTGCTCCCGCGTGCTGCATTTTAGTGATACTGCTGGAGCAAGTGCTGCGCGACGCGCCAAACCTAGCGATGGGCGCGCCGCAAACCAGATTTTAGCGCGCCGTGCGTTGGGCGCTTGTTGGAGATGCTCTTATAATATTTGTAATTTACCCTACAAAACAAGCTATGCAAACTAGCATCTGCCAAAAAACTTCGGATCGTCACAATAGGTCAAAGGGAGGATCCGTACGTTCCTTGCACATATTATGTAAATGGGAACCAGCAATGTAAAATATATATTGATCTTCTGCCAAACATTTCACTCTAGCTTAACAAATTCATCATCCACTGCCACACTCGCATATATAATATAAAGAACTCAAAATAGCAGTCCATGAATAAGGTATGAAAAGGCACCATGATTTGTACTGTAGTTCAGAGTTTTCGTCTGAGAACACACGAAAAAAGAGCTTCCCATGCATTCTGCCTGAGCCTCTCTCTGCAGTGGGCATGCAGGGCTTGATCACTTCAGTTCCGCTGCCTCCCTTTTGATTCAGTTGGTTAGAAAGAAGGTAGATCGGGATTAAAAATACCACCAAGAATCTGCGGCATCTTGCAATGCTATTAACCTAGTATAACTCAAGAAAAAAAAAACAAGATGAGAGATGAATCTTTTACAAGAATAGTTTCTTGATCTCTTCACTTTCCGGGTCCAATTCTAAAGCACGCGTGAGTGAGCGATAAGCACCGGCATACTCGTGTGCAAGGCAAGCGCAAAGTGGAATCAAATGACATGATACACGTGAAAGGAGAAATGAAATTGCCGGTTTCAACTCTCCCACCGCACCTTTGTGAACATAAGAGCTGCTCCTTCCCGATAGTGCGCCTTTGCCCACTTCGGGCGCAGCTTTTTGCATGCAGCCGCATCCTCATAAGCCCTCTTTCCATCATCCTCATAAGAGGCTCCTGTTTGATAACAACTTTGCATCGAAGAAGTTATCCGCATGCATGCCCCTAAGTATGGTTGATGTTGCACGTCGATGCCGCTGTTTTGTTCATCTAGTCTGCTAGAGCTATGCATAGCAATTACTTTTTTTGTCATGAATTTTTTACTGAAACTAATCATGAGTTTTCAGACACCGAGTTCCCTCCTCGGTGAGACACTTCAAAGGTCAACGGTCGACTCTCGGGCTGATCCAGCCAGCTAGCTAGCTCCTCATCACTTGTTTTTGTTCATGCGTTACTCGCTTGCGTATAATATTGATGGAGCCAGGTAATAATATTGATGGGTCAACACAACACATACGCGTGCAACATGCTGCAGATAGATTAGGTCATTAGGAACCATTGGTCCTGCCTATAAATAGCTATTTGATGGTATAGCTTAGGCACCGCTTGCTCTTCGTCTTCCTCTAGCCGGCCCTTGCTCCACAGTACCGGTCCCTCCAACTATACAATGGCTTCCGCCGCCGGGGCCGGTCTCCTTGCCGTCGTGCTGATCACCATGCACATGAACGCGGCGCAGGCGCAGGGGCCGACCCCGGCGGAATGCGGCGAGTGCAACAAGCGTTGTCTTGAGAGTTGCACCGGCATCGTGCCACAGGTCTGCAGCGCCGGCTGTTACTTCGAAGCGTGCCAGCAGGAGAGAGGATGCCCCGTCGGCCTGACCTCGCGGTGCAACGCCTGCGGAGTCGCGTGCACCACGGAGTGCGGTGATGCCGCTGCAGTTTGCACCACGGCCTGCGGTGATGTCGGTGCAGTTTGCACCGCCGCCTGCTTCACCCGCGACTGCGTCCTAGGCTCCCTCTGCCCTGCCCCGCTGGCGTCGCCGTCGCCGTGAAGGAAGCATGCATGTCCCGCTCGCATGGTCAACGTTCCCCTCATGGTTTTACTATACTGGAGTAGTGTTTCGCTAGCTACTTCCAGCAAGCTAGCCATCGTCAAGTTGTTTATTTATTTATTACTCCACATTAATTGCAAGTAATCCCCAAAGTCCATCGGTCGCACCCTGTGTTTTCTTGTGAGTTCTTGCACCCAAACCTAACAATTAAGCCTGACAATGTCCTCTCCCGGATCCAAATAAACTCACACATCAGGTAACAGGTACACATTCAACAATCAAGTCAATATGCATGCTAAATTGCTGATATATCACCATCGATCTAGTAGCCACGGAGAGTTCTATGGATCCAGAACCAGTAAGGTCTAAAAAACTAAACAGAACTAACATAGTTGCTGTACTGATCAACACATCCTTGTCTGGCACGATGAACCCCTTCTCCTCTGCATCAGTGGTGATGTCGCACCATATCCTGCACAAGGACCAACCCAACACCAGCATTTTACTCAAACTACATACAGAGCTGCATATAAATGTCGTATATGAGAAATCTGAAGCTTTGCGAGACATCGTTGTCATTTGTTCGGTTTACAAGTAATCTAGACAACCTAGTTTGTCTGGTTTTTTGTAAAATTTGAAAACCTAGTTGAGCTGTCAGCATACTGCATCTAGACAATTAACAGTGACAATAAAATGTATAAGAACGCAGAGAGTGAGAAAATTTCAATCCTTAGACTAATTTTACATTAGTGAACACACAAAGCAACCAACTTGTTGCTGATGCTAGTTAGTACAAGACTTGTACTTCAAATACAGTTGCTGCTACAACAAGTGCACCACAAAGCAACAGCAAGAAAAACAGAATCTGGACTGCTATGTAGTGCACCACAAACAACAGCAAGAAAATTAGGATCTGGGCAGTAGCTAGAAATCACCATGGCAGGATGGCCATGGACATGCAGAGCATGAGAGAGAGAGAGAGAGCAGAGGAGGGGAACCCGTGGCTTACCACCAGCTACGCCGGAGTGGAAGAGGAGTCGGGACCACCGGAGGGGCAGGGCGGGAGGCTTCGGAGTGGAAGAAGAATCACCGCACGGCGGCTCTGTCGTGCAGCTGCGTGCATGAGGAAACCACATCAGGGGACCAAGCCTAACAAATCCAAACAAAGTACATATTGCATCGGAGAAAAAAATGACATGTTAATCAAGGATAAAAGAATGTATAGCTGTGATAGAAAGTTAAAATATCTTGCCTTTAACGTAGGCAAGACAACAAAGGGCTACAACAATAAAAACCTAACCTAAAGGCTACAACAACAAAAAACAGAAATCACGCAATGATGGACATGAGAGGCACTAAGAAGCTTAATTTTTTCCTAGCAACAAAGTCAGTACCGCTTGTCCTGCAACAGATCTCAAGAGGCAAAAGATGTAATTGAGCGTACAAAGCCGCTAGCTTGCTACAAAAACGTAAGAAGATAAAAAGGGGCTTGTTTTTGCCTTGCAACAATATATGATTTTTATCCAGTAGCAGCAGAGGGACCAATTTAAACGACAAGATGGTGGCCAGAAGACCACCAAAAACAACAAGACCACTAAATCATTGTCTGAATGTCCTGACCATCTCAGGTTTACAGGCAGTGAGATAGGGAATACCAGGGACTCACCAGAACCAAGAAACTGCCATGGTTGCAGCCAAACCGCTTTCATCGAAGCTGAGGTAGTCACCCATGGAGGAGGTAGTATGCTGAGCCGTAAGTAACCAGACTTGGAGGTTACAATGCAGGCACCACCGTCCCCTTTTGCCCTGCACATACAAATGCTCATAGGTAACACTGGATAGGTAAGAGTAAAAAAATCCTTACTGTCGGTGTCAAAACCGGCGGATCTCGGGTAGGGGGTCCCAAACTGTGCGTCTAGGCGGATGGTAACAGGAGACAAGGGACACGATGTTTTTACCCAGGTTCGGGCCCTCTCGGTGGAGGTAAAATCCTACTCCTGCTTGATTAATATTGATGGTATGAGTATTACAAGAGTTGATCTACCGCGAGATCGGAGAGGCTAAACCCTAGAAGCTAGCCTATGGTATGATTGTTGTTCGTCCTATGGACTAAAACTCTCCGGTTTATATAGACACCGGAGAGGGCTAGGGTTACACAGAGTCGGTTACAATGGGAGGAGATCTTCATATCGTATCGCCAAGCTTGCCTTCCACGCCAAGGAAAGTCCCTATCCGAACACGGGACGAAGTCTTCAATCTTGTATCTTCATAGTCCGGGAGTCCGGCCAAAGGTCATAGTCCGGCCATCCAGACACTCCCTAATCCAGGACTCCCTCAGTAGCCCCCGAACCAGGCTTCAATGACGACGAGTCCGGTGCGCAAATTGTCTTCGGTGTTGCAAGGCGGGTTCTTCTCCAGCTCCATATACTTGTAGAACAGTGTCCGGCTTCTGATAAATGTTGCGCTCCTTGGCTTCCACGCCCAATAAAGGCCATTTTCCACATGTCGAACGAATGCGAAAAGCCAGGGTATTTTTACATTTCCCCCCCTAGCTGCGCAAATGAGCTGCCTATAAAAAGAGACGAGGATCTAGATCCGAATCATACCATCCTCCTTCCGCGAGTATTCATCGGAGCGCCTCTGACAAAGATCCATTCCATCATGGACAGTCGACGCGGCTCCTCCTCTCGCGCTCTCAGCCCTCAGCCTGGAGATTGGGAGGGATGCTCAGTCCCGCACAGCGAGCTAGTGGCGCTCCAAACCAAGGGATTTCTTCCCCCAGCCTTCATGGTTCCGGTTCGAGATGGACTCGCCACCTACAAGGGCGGAAAACATGCGGAGAGCGTCCCCAATCCCTCCAAAGGAGAGCGAATATGTTTTGTCCCTTATCTAATAAGAGGACTCGGATTTCCAATACATCCGTTTCTCCGGGGGCTCCTGGAATTCTACGGCCTCCAGCTGCACCACCTTACGCCTGCCTCCATTCTGCACATCGCGGGCTTCGTGGCCCTTTGCGAGCTGTTCTTGGGCGCCGAGGCTCATTTTGCGCTGTGGAAAAGATTATTCTGCATCGTACCCCGTTCTCATGAGGGGTCAATATATCAAGTGGACGGAGCCGAACTGTGGCGCATCGCCGGAACCGGATATCTATCCGGAACCCCGAAGAAGGCGTCCGAAGACTGGCCTTCGGAATGGTTTTATATAGAAGACGCCCCGCTACCGGATCCAGTTCGAATCGGCCTCCCGGAGTTCAGTAATGCTCCCCTAAAGAAACGCCTAAGTTGGCGTCCGCGGAAGCCTCAACGGGAGAGCGACAGGGACGTCCTGTACCTGATGGGCCGAATAAGATTATTGGCTCATTCCGGATTGACCATGATTGGGGTCATGGCCACATACATTATGCGGGGGGTGCAGCCGCTCCAATATAGGGGCCACCCCATGTGGGATTTCAACGGGGAGGATGATGCCACCCGTCATGGCCGTAAGGGGCCGGGATCGGTCGCTGATCTGGTGGAGATCTTGTCCGGCTTGTACAAAGGGGAAAAGGAGGATTTTCTCCGTGTTAGTCCATTGAACGGATTTTCCATGAACAATCCTCGAAGCTGGGTAAGCGAACAACTCTACTCATCTATCCACTTTCGAAATTTCCATGATTGAGTATTCAGTCTGGTGATATTAACGCAGGAGTTGCGCCAGACGGTGAAGGAGATCAACAGCCCCCCTCCCCGCAGCCCGAGGACCCGGAACGGTCCCTCGATCCAGATTCCCAAGAGGATCCGGACTTATGTGTGGAGTTAATTGATGGGGTGTTTCATCAATTGAGTAAGGACAACACCTTAGTGGCCATTACGACTGATTATCCCGGATTACTTCCAGCCTCAAAGGTAGCCGAGACCGAAGTCCTGGTACTTTGAAGGAGATCCATCCATGCCTTATTTTGAATGCTGTAGACCAATAGCGTTTCGTTTTGCAGGGGAAATCCTTGAGGCGGAGTGCCGGGCCCGCGGTGGGCAGCCAACAAGGGCCGCTAAAGCCCGGCGGGCAAAAAAGAAGTGCGGACCAGATCGAGACTCCGATGCAACGGTATGGCGTGCGAATTTCACGCCTTGGGTCTATGCCCTTAAGTCATTCTAACGCCCATGTTTTTCTTAGGAAGAAGAGAGCCCGCCGGACTATATCCACCGGCCAAACTTCAAGGCCGGGTCCGGAAACGGAGGCGTACACGGGACGCGCGTCGGGTGTTCCCCCGACATAGGATGCAGACGGGCTATCTGCCACCAATTCAGAGGTGGAGAGCGCCATGAACCACCGACAGCGCCGGACTGTTCTTCAGGATGCATGTTTTTCCCCGGAGGCGTTGAACGCCTTTAATACAGGAGATGCGTACCTCCGTGCCGCTCGAAATGGTCTAGCCAGGGCCACGGAGCAGTATGTAAAAGACATACGGGTGAGTAAATCTGATAGTTATATATGTCAGTAGCCCCAGAGACTTGAAATAGTTAAGATAACTGTTTTAAGGATCATGTGTTATGCAGGGTCTTACAGAGAAGAACACACAACTATCTCAGGAGTGGCGGAGTGCAAGGCCCAACTCGAGGCCGCACTGACCGCTTCAGCAATTGGAAAGGAGACCCCCTCAGGTAATGTATGTTCCCAAAATTAATTCCATTGCGAAGTGCGGCATGCGTGTAATGCTGACGATAATAATGCAGATGAAGCCGGAGTAAATCCGGACAAGCAACAACTCCTACGCCAGCTAAAGGCTGGCGAGAGCGTGCTGACCAGGGTGAGGCAAGAGAAGAACAAACTTCAAGACGCCAATACCCAGCTGGGCGAGGAACTAAAGGATGTTCGTATCCAGCTGTCTTCTTCCGTAAAGGAGAATCAGCGACTTCGACGCGGCATTTTTAGTAAGTCCTTGAACGAATTCTCGAAAAAAAATTCGGCGAGGAAGTCGATTGACAGAGCTATGTCTATAGGTCTGCTGACAGGTCATCCTGCGGAAGAAATGCCCGGTTCAACGGGGGACCTTCTTCCCGAGCTGTTGCAACTGCACGAACGAGTTCGGCGGGCAATGCAGGGCGTCGTCCAGGCTATGTGGCCATCCCTCTCCGTGCCCGAAGGCCTTGGGGAGCTTGCCAAGAAGCTTGAGGGAGTGCGGCAGTGCTTCCAGTTGTGGAAGATATCGGCCTGTCGTCAAGGTGCCAGGGAGGCTTGGGCCATGGTGAAGACTCGGTACACGAAGGCGGACCCGAACCACATGGCCGAGGTCGGCCCTATGGGTCCGGACGGAAAGGAGATCCCTGTCAGTTTAGTATATGACCAGGTAGAGCTGGCTGCAAAGTATTCTCAACAGGACTGTAAATTAGACCGCCTGTTGGATGGTATTGAAGAAGAATATACCGAGTCGGATTGACTCTGTAATTTAAAATGACATGAAAAATGCCTTCTAGCCGGATTGTAGATCATTTGTCATTGCAGACCTTTTCGCTTCGACCTCTGGACCTTATAGTCCGGAGTGTGTCCGAATACCCTCTCGATTATGTAAGAACCGGGGTATGCATGGAGACAAGGCGTAGGGGTCATAATTTCTTTAGTAGACAAGTGCCCAACTAGTTATGTTATATTACATGGTTAGTAAGAAACATCTTCCAGGGAGAATAGTTCCGTTAAGGGTTCCTTTCCCTGGGAGGCATGCCCTAAAGTGCATGTCTGAGCTGCTAAAAAGAGCAGAAAAGCGTCTAGGGGCAGATAAATAAACAAGAAAAATCATCTTTTAGTTCACCGACCGAATATTCCCTTAAGAACGCTAGCTTTCGGCTTCACCCAGTCTGAGGTACACATCCGGCTGACTCGGCAGTAACAATCGCAGAGGTGCTCCCTTTACCACCTAGCCGAACGAACGGGAACATAGGGGTAAGCACAGGAGCCAGGCAACCCAGCTTGGACAAAACTTAAGTCATATGATGCATATAATGGTGTGTAAAAGGTTCATGCGGAAGTATAACACATGTTTTGGGCACGAGGCCCGTTTATATGAACTTCTGATAAAGAAGCCCCCAGGTATGATGAGCGCGGGTGGCGCGTCATGTTGGGGAACGTTGCAGAAAATTAAAATTTTTCCTACGGTTTCACCAAGATCCATCTATGAGTTCATCTAGCAACGAGTCATGGGAGAGTGATTGCATCTACATACCACTTGTAGATCGCGTGCGGAAGCGTTCAATGGAACGGGGTTGATGGAGTCGTACTCGCCGTGATTCAGATCACCGATGACCTAGTGCCGAACGGACAGCACCTCCGCGTTCAACACACGTACGGAGCGAATGACGTCTCCTCCTTCTTGATCCAGCAAGGGGGAAGGAGAGGTTGATGAAGATCCAGCAGCACGACGGCGTGGTGGTGGATGCAGCAGAACTTCGACAGGGCTTCGCTAAGCAACTACGGGAGGAGGAGGAGGTGTTGCAGGGAGGAGGGAGGCGCCAGGGCTTATGGGTGCGGCCACCCCTCCCTCCCCTCCCTTTATATAGGCGCAAGAGAGGGGGGAGGGTGCAGCCTTGCCCCTTCCTCCAAGGAAGGGGTGCGGCCAAGAGGGGGGAGGAGTCCATCCTCCCCAAGGCACCTCGGAGGTGCCTTCCCCTCTTTGGACTCTTCCCTCTCCAAGTATTCTTGGCACATGGGCCTCTTGGGGCTGGTGCCCTTGGCCCATATAGGCCAAGGCGCACCCCCTACAGCCCATGTGCCCCCCCCGGGGCAGGTGGACCCCCCCGGTGGACCCCCCCGGTGGACCCCCGAACCCCTTTCGGCACTCCCGGTACAATACCGATAAAGTGCGAAACTTTTCCGGCGACCAAAATAAGACTTCCTATATATAAATCTTTACCTCCGGACCATTACGGAACTCCTCGTGACGTTCGGGATCTCATCCGGGACTCCGAACAACATTCGGTATGCTGCATACTCATATTCATACAACCCTAGCGTCACCGAACCTTAAGTGTGTAGACCCTACGTGTTCGGGAGACACGTAGACATGACCGAGACGGCTCTCGGGCAATAACCAACAGCGGGATCTCGATACCCATGTTGGCTTCCACATGCTCCTCGATGATCTCATCGGATGAACCACGATGTCAAGGATTCAAAGAACCCCGTATACAATTCCCTTTGTCAATCGGTACGTTACATGCCCGAGACTCGATCGTCGATATCCCAATACCTCATTCAGTCTTGTTACCGGCAAGTCACTTTACTCGTATCGTAATGCATGATCCCGTGACCAAACACTTGGTCACTTTGAGCTCATTATGATGATGCATTACCGAGTGGGCCCAGAGATACCTCTCCGTCATACGGAGTGACAAATCCCAGTCTCGATCCATGTCAACCCAACAGACACTTTCGGAGATACCTGTAGTGCACCTTTATAGTCACCCAGTTACGTTGTGACGTTTGGTACACCCAAAGCACTCTTACGGTATCCGGGAGTTACACGATCTCATGGTCTAAGGAAGAGATACTTGACATTGAAAAAGCTCTAGCAAAACGAACTACACGATCTTGTGCTATGCTTAAGATTGGGTCTTGTCCATCACATCATTCTCCTAATGATGTGATCCCGTTGTCAATGACATCTAATGTCCATAGTTAGGAAACCATGACTATCTGTTGACCAACGAGCTAGTCAACTAGAGGCTCACTAGAGACATGTTATGGTCTATGTATTCACACGTGTATTACGATTTCCGGATAATACAATTATAGCATGAATAAAAGACAATTATCATGAACAAGGAAATATAATAATAATGCTTTTATTATTGCCTCTAGGGCATATTTCCAACAGTCTCCCACTTGCACTAGAGTCAATAATCTAGTTACATTGTGATGAATCGAACACCCATAGAGTTCTGGTGTTGATCATGTTTTGCTCGCGAGAGAGGTTTAGTCAATGGATCTGCGACATTCAGATCCGTATGTACTTTGCAAATATCTATGTCTCCATCTTGAACATTTTCACGGATGGAGTTGAAACGATGCTTGATGTGCCTGGTCTTCTTGTGAAACCTGGGCTCCTTGGCAAGGGCAATAGCTCCAGTGTTGTCACAGAAGAGTTTGATCGGCCCCGACGCATTGGGTATGACTCCTAGGTCGGTGATGAACTCCTTCACCCAAATTGCTTCATGCGCTGCCTCCGAGGCTGCCATGTACTCCACTTCACATGTAGATCCCGCCACGACGCTCTGCTTGCAGCTGCACTAGCTTACTGCTCCACCATTCTGTTGGGGAACGTAGTAATTTCAAAAAAATTCCTACGCACACGCAAGATCATGGTGATGATATAGCAACGAGGGGAGAGTGTCGTCTACGTACCCTCGTAGACCGAAGCGGAAGCGTTGACGCAACGTAGAGGAAGTAGTCATACGCCCTCCGGTTCAACCGATCCAAGTACCATTACTCCGGCACCTCTGAGTTCTTGACACGCGTACAGCTCGATGACGCACCCTCGATCTCCGATCCAGCAGAGGCGCCGAGGGGGAGTTCCGTCAGCACGACGGCGTGGTGACGATCTTGATGTTGTCCTGTTGCAGGGCTTCGCCTAAGCACCGCTACAATATGACCGAGGTGTAATATCGTGGAGGGGGGCACCGCACACGGCTAAGGAACGATCAATGATCAACTTGTGTGTTCTAGGGTGCCCCCTACCCCCGTATATAAAGGAGGGAGGGAGGAGGTGGCCGGCCCTAGGGGGGGCGCGCCATGAGGAGGGGGAAACCTACTCCAAGTAGGTTTCCCTCTCTTTTCCTTATCTTATTTGGAGGGGGAAGGAAAGAGTACTAGTATTAGGAAGTAGTACTAGTAGTAGTAATAGGAAGAGGGGGAAGGAGAAAGGAAAGGGGGGGCCGGCCCCCCTCCCCAATTCGGATTGGGCTTGGGGGGGCGCGCCCCCTTCCCTTGCTCCTTCTCTCTTCCTCCTACATGGGCCCAATAAGGCCCATATACCTCCCGGGGGGTTCCGGTAACCTCCCGGGGCTCCAAACTTCTCCGGAACCTTTCCGGTGTCCAAATATATCCGTCCAATATATCAATCTTTATGTCTCGACCATTTCGAGACTCCTCGTCATGTCCGTAATCATATCCGGGACTCCGAACAACCTTCGGTACATCAAAATACATAAACTCATAATATAACTGTCATCGAAACCTTAAGCGTGCGGACCCTACGGTTCGAGAACGATGTAGACATGACTGAGACACATCTCTGGTCAATAACCAATAGCGGGACCTGGATGCCCATATTGGTTCCTACATATTCTACGAAGATCTTTATCGGTCAAACCGCATAACAACATACGTTGTTCCCTTTGTCATCGGTATGTTACTTGTCCGAGATTCGATCGTCGGTATCCAATACCTAGTTCAATCTCGTTATCGACAAGTCTCTTTACTCGTTCTGTAATACTTCATCTTATAACTAACTCATTAGTTACATGCTTGCAAGGCTTAGGTGATGAGCATTGCCGAGAGGGCCCAGAGATACCTCTCCGACAATCGGAGTGACAAAACCTAATCTCGAATTATGCTAACTCAACATGTACCTTCGGAGACACCTGTAGTACTCCTTTATAATCACCCAGTTACGTTGTGACGTTTGGTAGTACCCAAAGTGTTCCTCCGGTAAACGGGAGTTACACAATTCTCATAGTTACAGGAACATGTATAAGTCATGAAGGAAGCAATAGCAGAATACTAAACGATCAAGTGCTAAGCTAACGGGATGGGTCATGTCAATCACCTCATTCTCCTAATGATGTGATCCCATTAATCAAATGACAACACATGTCAATGGTTAGGAAACATAACCATCTTTGATTAATGAGCTAGTCAAGTAGAGGCATACTAGTGACTATATGTTTGTCTATGTATTCACACATGTATCATGTTTCCGGTTAATACAATTCTAGCATGAATAATAAACATTTATCATGATATGAGGAAATAAATAATAACTTTATTATTGCCTCTAGGGCATATTTCCTTCAGTCTCCCACTTGCACTAGAGTCAATAATCTAGATTACATAGTAATGATTCTAACACCCATGGAGTCTTGGTGCTGATCATGTTTTGCTCGTGAGAGAGGCTTAGTCAACGGGTCTGCAACATTCAGATCCGTATGTATCTTGCAAATCTCTATGTCTCCCACTTGGACTTGGTCCCGAATGGAATTGAAGCGTCTCTTGATGTGCTTGGTCCTCTTGTGAAATCTGGATTCCTTTGCCAAGGCAATTGCACCAGTATTGTCA
Organism: Triticum aestivum; assembly: GCF_018294505.1. Taxonomy (NCBI): domain Eukaryota; kingdom Viridiplantae; phylum Streptophyta; class Magnoliopsida; order Poales; family Poaceae; genus Triticum; species Triticum aestivum. The sequence continues at coordinate 653,256,919 of NC_057807.1, read as the reverse complement.
CAGAAGATCTTCATTGGTCCCGATGCACTAGGTATGACACCTAGATCGGAAATGAACTCCTTCATCCAGACTCCTTCATTTGCTGCTTCAGAAGCAGCTATGTACTCCGCTTCACATGTAGATCCGCCACGACGCTTTGTTTAGAACTGCACCAACTTACAGCTCCACCGTTTAATAAAAACACGTATCCGGTCTGCGATTTAGAATCGTCCGGATCAGTGTCAAAGCTTGCATCGACGTAACCATTTACGACTAGCTCTTTGTCACCTCCATATACGAGAAACATATCCTTAGTCCTTTTCAGGTATTTCAGGATGTTCTTGACCGCTGTCCAGTGATCCACTCCTGGATTACTTTGGTACCTACCTGCCAAGCTTATTGCTAAGCATACGTCAGGTCTGGTACACAGCATTGCATACATGATAGAGCCTATGGCTGAAGCATAGGGAACATCTTTCATTTTCTCTCTATCTTCTGCTGTGGTCGGGCATTGAGTTTGACTCAACTTCACACCTTGTAGCACAGGCAAGAATCCTTTCTTTGCCTGATCCATTTTGAACTTTTTCAAAATTTTGTCAAGGTATGTACTTTGTGAAAGTCCTATTAAGCGTCTTGATCTATCTCTATAGATCTTGATGCCCAATATGTAAGCAGCTTCACCGAGGTCTTTCATAGAAAAACTTTTATTCAAGTATCCCTTTATGCTATCCAGAAATTCTATATCATTTCCAATTAATAATATGTCATCAACATATAAAACTAGAAATGCTACAGAGCTCCCACTCACTTTCTTGTAAATACAGGCTTCTCCAAAAGTCTGTATAAAACCATATGCTTTGATCACACTATCAAAACGTTTATTCCAACTCCGAGATGCTTGCACCAGTCCATAAATGGAACGTTGGAGCTTGCACACTTTGTCAGCACCTTTTGGATCAACAAAACCTTCAGGTTGCATCATATACAACTCTTCTTCTAGAAATCCATTCAAGAATGCAGTCTTGACATCCATTTGCCAAATTTCATAATCATGAAATGCAGCAATAGCCAACATGATTCGGACAGACTTAAGCATCGCTACGGGTGAGAAAGTCTCATCGTAGTCAACCCCTTGAACTTGTCGAAAACCTTTTGCAACAAGTCGAGCTTTGTAGACAGTAACATTACCATCAGCGTCAGTCTTCTTCTTAAAGATCCATTTATTCTCAATGGCTTGCCGATCATCGGGCAAGTCAACCAAAGTCCATACTTTGTTTTCATACATGGATCCTATCTCAGATTTCATGGCCTCTAGCCATTTTGCGGAATCTGGGCTCATCATCGCTTCCTCATAGTTCGTAGGTTCATCATGGTCTAGTAACATGACTTCCAGAATAGGATTTCCGTACCACTCTGGTGCGGATCTTACTCTGGTAGACCTACGAGGTTCAGTAGAAACTTGATCTGAAGTTTCATGATCAATATCATTAGCTTCCTCACTAATTGGTGTAGTTGTCACAGGAACCGGTTCTTGTGATGAACTACTTTCCAATAAGGGAGTAGATACAGTTATCTCATCAAGTTCTACTTTCCTCCCACTCACTTCTTTCGAGAGAAACTCCTTCTCTAGAAAGGATCCGATTTTAGCAACGAAAATCTTGCCTTCAGATCTGTGATAGAAGGTGTACCCAATTGTCTCCTTTGGGTATCCTATGAAGACACATTTCTCCGATTTGGGTTCGAGCTTATCTGGTTGAAGTTTCTTCACATAAGCATCGCAGCCCCAAACTTTGAGAAACGACAACTTTGGTTTCTTGCCAAACCACAGTTCATAAGGCGTCGTCTCAACGGATTTTGATGGTGCCCTATTTAACGTGAATGCGGCCGTCTCTAAAGCATAACCCCAAAACGATAGCGGTAAATCGGTAAGAGACATCATAGATCGCACCATATCAAGTAAAGTACGATTACGACGTTCGGACACACCATTTCGCTGTGGTGTTCCAGGTGGCGTGAGTTGCGAAACTATTCCACATTGTTTCAAATGTAAACCAAACTCGTAACTCAAATATTCTCCTCCACGATCAGATCGTAGAAACTTTATTTTCTTGTTACGATGATTTTCTACTTCACTCTGAAATTCTTTGAACTTTTCAAATGTTTCAGACTTGTGCTTCATCAAGTAGATATACCCATATCTGCTCAAATCATCTGTGAAGGTGAGGAAATAACGATATCCGCCACGAGCCTCAACATTCATCGGACCACATACATCTGTATGTATGATTTCCAACAAATCTGTTGCTCTCTCCATAGATCCGGAGAACGGTGTTTTGGTCATCTTGCCCATGAGGCACGGTTCGCAAGTACCAAGTGATTCATAATCAAGTGATTCCAGAAGTCCATCAGTATGGAGTTTCTTCATGCGTTTTACACCGATATGACCTAAACGGCAGTGCCACAAATATGTTGCACTATCATTATCAACTCTGCATCTTTTGGCTTCAACATTATGAATATGTGTATCACTACTATCGAGATTTAATAAAAATAGACCACTCTTCAAGGGTGCATGACCATAAAAGATATTACTCATATAAATAGAACAACCATTATTCTCTGATTTAAATGAATAACCGTCTCGCATCAAACAAGATCCAGATATAATGTTCATGCTCAACGCAGGCACCAAATAACAATTATTCAGGTCTAAAACTAATCCCGATGGTAGATGTAGAGGTAGCGTGCCGACCGCGATCACATCGACTTTGGAACCATTTCCCACGCGCATCGTCACCTCGTCCTTAGCTAATCTTCGCTTAATCCGTAGTCCCTGTTTCGAGTTGCAAATGTTAGCAACAGAACCAGTATCAAATACCCAGGTGCTACTGCGAGCATTAGTAAGGTACACATCAATAACATGTATATCACATATACCTTTGTTCACTTTGCCATCCTTCTTATCCGCCAAATACTTGGGGCAGTTCCGCTTCCAGTGTCCAGTCTGCTTGCAGTAGAAGCACTCAGTTTCAGGCTTAGGTCCAGACTTGGGTTTCTTCACTTGAGCAGCAACTTGTTTGCCGTTCCTTTTGAAGTTCCCCTTCTTCTTCCCTTTGCCCCTTTTCTTGAAACCAGTGGTCTTGTTGACCATCAACACTTGATGCTCCTTTTTGATTTCTACCTCCGCGGCTTTCAGCATCGCGAAGAGCTCGGGAATAGTCTTGTTCATCCCTTGCATATTATAGTTCATCACAAAGCTCTTGTAGCTTGGTGGCAGTGATTGGAGAATTCTGTCAATGACGCTATCATCCGGAAGATTAACTCCCAGTTGAATCAAGTGATTATTATACCCAGACATTTTGAGTATATGCTCACTGACAGAACTGTTCTCCTCCATCTTGCAGCTGTAGAACTTATTGGAGACTTCATATCTCTCAATCCGGGCATTTGCTTGAAATATTAACTTCAACTCCTGGAACATCTCATATGCCCCATGACGTTCAAAACGTCGTTGAAGACCCGGTTCTAAGCCGTAAAGCATGGCACACTGAACTATAGAGTAGTCATCAGCTTTGCTCTGCCAGACGTTCTTAACGTCGTCAGTTGCATCAGCAGCAGGCCTGGCACCCAGCGGTGCTTCCAGGACGTAACTCTTCTGTGCAGCAATGAGGATAATCCTCAGGTTACGGACCCAGTCCGTGTAATTGCTACCATCATCTTTCAACTTTGCTTTCTCAAGGAACGCATTAAAATTCAACGGAACAACAGCACGAGCCATCTATCTACAAACAAACATAGACAAGCAAAATACTATCAGGTACTAAGTTCATGATAAATTTAAGTTCAATTAATCATATTACTAAAGAACTCCCACTTAGACAGACATCTCTCTAGTCATCTAAGTGATTACGTGATCCAAATCAACTAAACCATGTCCGATCATCACGTGAGATGGAGTAGTTTCAATGGTGAACATCTCTATGTTGATCATATCTACTATATGATTCACGCTCGACCTTTCGGTCCCCGTGTTCCGAGGCCATATCTGTATATGCTAGGCTCGTCAAGTATAACCTGAGTATTCCGCGTGTGCAACTGTTTTGCACCCGTTGTATTTGAACGTAGAGCCTATCACACCCGATCATCACGTGGTGTCTCAGCACGAAGAACTTTCGCAACGGTGCATACTCAGGGAGAACACTTCTTGATAATTAGTGAGAGATCATCTTAAAATGCTACCGTCAATCAAAGCAAGATAAGATGCATAAAGGATAAACATCACATGCAATCAATATAAGTGATATGATATGGCCATCATCATCTTGTGCTTGTGATCTCCATCTTCGAAGCACCGTCGTGATCACCATCGTCACCGGCGCGACACCTTGATCTCCATCGTAGCATCGTTGTCGTTACGCCATCTATTGCTTCTACGACTATCGCTACCGCTTAGTGATAAAGTAAAGCAATTACAGGGCGTTTGCATTTCATACAATAAAGCGACAACCATATGGCTCCTGCCAGTTGCCGATAACTTCGGTTACAAAACATGATCATCTCATACAATAAAATATAGCATCATGTCTTGGCCATATCACATCACAACATGCCCTGCAAAAACAAGTTAGACGTCCTCTACTTTGTTGTTGCAAATTTTACGTGGCTGCTACGGGCTTAAGCAAGAACCAATCTCACCTACGCATCAAAACCACAACGATAGTTTGTCAAATAGACTCCGTTTTAACCTTCACAAGGACCGGGCGTAGCCACACTCGGTTCAACTAAAGTGAGAGAGACAGACACCCGCCAGCCACCTTTAAGCACGAGTGCTCGTAACGGTGAAACCAGTCTCGCGTAAGCGTACGCGTAATGTCGGTCCGGGCCGCTTCATCTCACAATACCGCTGAACCAAAGTATGACATGCTGGTAGGCAGTATGACTTATATCGTCCACAACTCACTTGTGTTCTACTCGTGCATATAACATCAACGCATAAAACCTAGGCTCGGATGCCACTGTTGGGGAACGTAGTAATTTCAAAAAATTTCCTACGCACACGCAAGATCATGGTGATGATATAGCAACGAGGGGAGAGTGTTGTCTACGTACCCTCGTAGACCGAAGCGGAAGCGTTGACGCAACGTAGAGGAAGTAGTCGTACGTCCTCCGGTTCAACCGATCCAAGTACCGTTACTCCGGCACCTCCGAGTTCTTGACACGCGTACAGCTCGATGACGCACCCTCGATCTCCGATCCAGCAGAGGCGCCGAGGGGGAGTTCCGTCAGCACGACGGCGTGGTGACGATCTTGATGTTCTCCTGTTGCAGGGCTTCGCCTAAGCACCGCTACAATATGACCGAGGTGTAATATCGTGGAGGGGGGCACCGCACACGGCTAAGGAACGATCAATGATCAACTTGTGTGTTCTAGGGTGCCCCCCTACCCCCGTATATAAAGGAGGGAGGGAGGAGGTGGCCGGCCCTAGGGGGGGCGCGCCATGAGGAGGGGGAAACCTACTCCAAGTAGGTTTCCCTCTCTTTTCCTTATCTTATTTGGAGGGGGAAGGAAAGAGTACTAGTATTAGGAAGTAGTACTAGTAGTAGTAATAGGAAGAGGGGGAAGGAGAAAGGAAAGGGGGGGCCGGCCCCCCTCCCCAATTCGGATTGGGCTTGGGGGGGCGCGCCCCCTTCCCTTGCTCCTTCTCTCTTCCTCCTACATGGGCCCAATAAGGCCCATATACCTCCCGGGGGGTTCCGGTAACCTCCCGGGGCTCCAAACTTCTCCGGAACCTTTCCGGTGTCCAAATATATCCGTCCAATATATCAATCTTTATGTCTCGACCATTTCGAGACTCCTCGTCATGTCCGTAATCATATCCGGGACTCCGAACAACCTTCGGTACATCAAAATACATAAACTCATAATATAACTGTCATCGAAACCTTAAGCGTGCGGACCCTACGGTTCGAGAACGATGTAGACATGACTGAGACACATCTCTGGTCAATAACCAATAGCGGGACCTGGATGCCCATATTGGTTCCTACATATTCTACGAAGATCTTTATCGGTCAAACCGCATAACAACATACGTTGTTCCCTTTGTCATCGGTATGTTACTTGTCCGAGATTCGATCGTCGGTATCCAATACCTAGTTCAATCTCGTTATCGACAAGTCTCTTTACTCGTTCTGTAATACTTCATCTTATAACTAACTCATTAGTTACATGCTTGCAAGGCTTAGGTGATGAGCATTGCCGAGAGGGCCCAGAGATACCTCTCCGACAATCGGAGTGACAAAACCTAATCTCGAATTATGCTAACTCAACATGTACCTTCGGAGACACCTGTAGTACTCCTTTATAATCACCCAGTTACGTTGTGACGTTTGGTAGTACCCAAAGTGTTCCTCCGGTAAACGGGAGTTACACAATTCTCATAGTTACAGGAACATGTATAAGTCATGAAGGAAGCAATAGCAGAATACTAAACGATCAAGTGCTAAGCTAACGGGATGGGTCATGTCAATCACCTCATTCTCCTAATGATGTGATCCCATTAATCAAATGACAACACATGTCAATGGTTAGGAAACATAACCATCTTTGATTTAATGAGCTAGTCAAGTAGAGGCATACTAGTGACTATATGTTTGTCTATGTATTCACACATGTATCATGTTTCCGGTTAATACAATTCTAGCATGAATAATAAACATTTATCATGATATGAGGAAATAAATAATAACTTTATTATTGCCTCTAGGGCATATTTCCTTCACATTCAACATATACACGTATCCGGTTTGTGACTTAGAGTCATCCAGATCTGTGTCGAAGCTAGCATCGATGTAACCCTTTACGACGAGCTCTTCGTCACCTCCATAAACGAGAAACATGTCCTTCGTCCTTTTCAGGTACTTTAGGATATTCTTGACCGCTGTCCAGTGTTCCTTGCCGGGATTACTTTGGTACCTTCCTACCAAACTTACAACAAGGTTTACATCAGGTCTGGTACATAGCATGACATACATAATAGATTCTATGGCTGAGGCATACGGGATGACGCTCATCTCTTCTTTATCTTTTGCCGTGGTCAGGCATTGAGCCGAGCTCAATCTCACACCTTGCAATACAGGCAAGAACCCCTTCTTGGACTGATCCATTTTGAACTTCTTCAAAATCTTATCAAGGAATGTGCTTTGTGAAAGACCTATGAGGCGTCTCGATCTATCTCTATAGATCTTGATGCCTAATATATAAGCAGCTTCTCCAAGGTCCTTCATTGAAAAACACTTATTCAAGTAGGCCTTAATGATGTCCAAGAATTCTATATCATTTCCCATCAAAAGTATGTCATCTACATATAATATGAGAAATGCTACAGAGCTCCCACTCACTTTCTTGTAAACGCAGGCTTCTTCCATAAGTCTGCATAAACCCAAACGCTTTGATCATTTCATCAAAGCGAATGTTCCAACTCCGAGATGCTTGCACCAGCCCATAAATGGATCGCTGGAGCTTGCATACTTTGTTAGCATTCTCAGGATCGACAAAACCCTCCGGCTGCATCATATACAGTTCTTCCTTAAGATGCCCGTTAAGGAATGCCGTTTTGACGTCCATCTGCCATATCTCATAATCATAGTATGCGGCAATTGCTAACATGATTCGGACGGACTTAAGCTTCACTACGGGAGAGAAAGTCTCATCGTAGTCAATCCCTTGAACTTGCCGATAACCCTTAGCGACAAGTCGAGCTTTATAGATGGTGACATTACCATCTGCGTCCGTCTTCTTCTTAAAGATCCATTTGTTTTCTATCGCTCGCCGATCATCGGGCAAGTCAGTCAAAGTCCATACTTTGTTTTCATACATGGATTCTATCTCGGATTTCATGGCTTCTAGCCATTTGTTGGAATCTGGGCCCGCCATCGCTTCTTCATAGTTCGAAGGTTCACCATTGTCTAACAACATGATTTCCAGGACAGGGTTGCCATACCACTCTGGTGCAGAACGTGTCCTTGTGGACCTACGGAGTTCAGTAGCAACTTGATCCGAAGTACCTTGATCATCATCATTATTTTCCTCTTCAGTTGGTGTAGGCATCACAGGAACATTTTCCTGAGCTGCACTACTTTCCCGTTCAAGAGGTAGTACTTCATCGAGTTCTACTTTCCTCCCACTTACTTCTTTCGAGAGAAACTCTTTTTCCAGAAAGGATCCGTTCTTGGCAACAAAGATCTTGCCCTCGGATCTTAAGTAGAAGGTATACCCAATGGTTTCTTTGGGGTATCCTATGAAGACGCATTTTTCCGACTTGGGTTCGAGCTTTTCAGGTTGAAGTTTCTTGACATAAGCATCGCATCCCCAAACTTTTAGAAACGACAGCTTAGGTTTCTTCCCAAACCATAATTCATACGGTGTCGTCTCAACGGATTTAGATGGTGCCCTATTTAAAGTGAATGTAGCTGTCTCTAGAGCGTATCCCCAAAATGATAGCGGTAAATCGGTAAGAGACATCACAGATCGCTCCATATCCAATAGAGTGCGATTACAACGTTCGGACACACCGTTACGCTGAGGTGTTCCAGGCGGCGTGAGTTGTGAAACGATTCCACATTTTCTTAAGTGTGTACCAAATTCGTGACTTAAATATTCTCCTCCACGATCCGATCGTAAGAATTTTATCTTTCGGTCACGTTGATTCTCTACCTCATTCTGAAATTCCTTGAACTTTTCAAAGGTCTCAGACTTGTGTTTCATCAAGTAGACATACCCATATCTACTCAAGTCATCTGTGAGAGTGAGAACATAATGATATCCTCCGAGCCTCAACACTCATTGGACCGCACACATCGGTATGTATGATTTCCAACAAGTTGGTTGCTCGCTCCATTGTTCCGGAGAACGGAGTCTTGGTCATTTTGCCCATGAGGCATGGTTCGCATGTGTCAAATGATTCATAATCGAGAGACTCTAAAAGTCCATCAGCATGGAGCTTCTTCATGCGCTTGACACCAATGTGACCAAGGCGGCAGTGCCACAAGTATGTGGGACTATCGTTATCAACTTTACATCTTTTGGTATTCACGCTATGAATATGTGTAACACTACGTTCGAGATTCATTAAGAATAAACCATTGACCATCGGGGCATGACCATAAAACATATCTCTCATATAAATAGAACAACCATTATTCTCGGATTTAAATGAGTAGCCATCTCGTATTAAACGAGATCCAGATACAATGTTCATGCTCAAACTTGGCACCAAATAACAATTATTAAGGTTCAAAACTAATCCTGTAGGTAAATGTAGAGGTAGCGTGCCGACGGCGATCACATCGACCCCGGAACCATTCCCGACGCGCATCGTCACCTCGTCCTTCGCCAGTCTCTGCTTATTCCGCAGCTCCTGCTTTAGTGTTGCCGACCTTCTTATCCGCTAAGTATTTGGGGCAGTTCCGCTTCCAGTGACCCTTCCCCTTGCAATAAAAGCACTCAGTCTCAGGATTGGGTCCATTCTTTGACTTCTTCCCGGTAACTGGCTTACCAGGCGCGGCAACCTCCTTGCCGTCCTTCTTGAAGTTCTTCTTACCCTTGCCCTTCTTGAACTTAGTGGTCTTATTGACCATCAACACTTGATGTTCTTTCTTGATTTCAACCTCTGCTGACTTCAGCATAGAAAATACTTCAGGAATGGTCTTTACCATCCCCTGCATATTGTAGTTCATTACAAAGCTCTTGTAGCTTGGTGGGAGCGACTGAAGGATTCTGTCAATGACCGCCTCATCAGGGAGGTTAATATTCAGCTGGGTCATACTGTTGTGCAACCCAGACATCTTGAGTATGTGCTCACTAAAAGAACTATTTTCCTCCATCTTACAACTATAGAACTTGTCGGAGATGTCATATCTCTCGACCCGGGCGTGAGCTTGGAAAACTAGTTTCAGCTCCTCGAACATCTCATATGCTCCATGATGCTCAAAACGCTTTTGGAGCCCCGGTTCTAAGCTGTAAAGCATGCCGCACTGAATGAGGGAGTAATCATCAGCACGTGTCTGCCAAACATTCAAATCATCGTGCAGTGCTGGGAGAGCAGGTGGGTGCTTCAAGGACATATGCTTTCTTGGCAGCTATGAGGATGATCCTAAGGTTCCGGACCCAGTCTGTATAGTTGCTGCCATCATCTTTCAGCTTGGTTTTCTCCAGGAACGCGTTGAAGTTCATGTTGACATGAGCGTTGGCCATTTGATCTACAAGACATATTTTGCAAAGATTTTAGACTAAGTTCATGATAATTAAGTTCATCTAATCAAATTATTTAATGAACTCCCACTCAGATTTGACATCCCCTTAGTCATCTAAGTGTTACACGATCCGAGTCGACTAGGCCGTGTCCGATCATCACGTGAGACGGACTAGTCATCGTCGGTGAACATTCTCATGTTGATCGTATCTTCCATACGACTCGTGTTCGACCTTTCGGTCTCCGTGTTCTGAGGCCATGTCTGTACATGCTAGGCTCGTCAAGTTAACCCTAAGTGTTTTGCATGTGTAAAACTGTCTTACACCCGTTGTATGTGACTGTAAGGATCTATCTGTTGGAAATATGCCCTAGAGGCAATAATAAATTGATTATTATTATATTTCTTTGTTCATGATAATTGTCTTTTATTCATGCTATAACTGTATTATCCGGAAATCGTAATACACGTGTGAATACATAGACCACAATATGTCCCTAGTGAGCCTCTAGTTGACTAGCTCGTTGTGATCAACAGATAGTCATGGTTTCCTGGCTATGGACATTGGATGTCGTTGATAACGGGATCACATCATTAGGAGAATGATGTGATGGACAAGACCCAATCCTAAGACTAGCACAAAAGATCGTGTAGTTCATTTGCTAGAGATTTGCCAATGTCAAGTATCTCTTCCTTCGACCATGAGAGCGTGTAACTCCTGGATACCGTAGGAGTGCTTTGGGTGTATCAAACGTCACAACGTAACTGGGTGACTATAAAGGTGCACTACAGGTATCTCCGAAAGTATCTATTGTTTTATGCGGATCGAGACTGGGATTTGTCACTCCATGTAAACGGAGAGGTATCTCTGGGCCCACTCGGTAGGACATCATCATATGCGCAATGTGACCAAGGAGTTGATCACGGGATGATGTGTTACGGAACGAGTAAAGTGACTTGCCGGTAACGAGATTGAACAAGGTATTGGATACCGACGATCGAATCTCGGGCAAGTAACATACCGATAGACAAAGGGAATTGAATACGGGATTGATTAAGTCCTTGACATCGTGGTTCATCCGATGAGATCATCGTGGAACATGTGGGATCCATCATGGGTATCCAGATCCCGCTGTTGGTTATTGACCGGAGAACGTCTCGGTCATGTCTACATGTCTCCCGAACCCGTAGGGTCTACACACTTAAGGTTCGATGACGCTAGGGTTATAAAGGAAGTTTGTATGTGGTTACCGAATGTTGCTCGGAGTCTTGGATGAGATCCCGGACGTCACGAGGAGTTCCGGAATGGTCCGGAGGTAAAGATTTATATATGGGAAGTCCTATTTTGGCCACCAGAAAATGTTCGGGATTTTTCGGTATTGTATCGGGAAGGTTCTAGAAGGTTCCGGAGTGGGGCCCACCTGCATGGGGGGACCCACATGGACGTGGGTAGTGGGGGCAAGGCCCCACACCCCTGGTCAAGGCGCACCAAGATCCCCCCTTAGAAGGAATAAGATCATATCCCGAAGGGATAAGATCAAGATCCCTAAAAAGGGGGGATAACAATCGGTGGGGAAGGAAATAATGAGATTTCTTTCCTCCCACCTTGGCCAACGCCCCAATGGACTTGGAGGGCAAGAAACCAGCCCCTCCACCCCTATATATAGTGGGGAGGCGCATGGGAGCTATACACGAAGTTCTGGCGCAGCCCTTCCCCTCTCCCAAGTCCTCCTCCTCTCCCGCGGTGCTTGGCGAAGCCCTGCGGGATTGCCACGCTCCTCCACCACCACCACGCCGTTGTGCTGCTGCTGGATGGAGTCTTCCTCAACCTCTCCCTCTCTCCTTGCTGGATCAAGGCGTGGGAGACGTCACCGGGCTGTACGTGTGTTGAACGCGGAGGTGCCGTGCGTTCGGCACTTGATCATCGGTGATTTGAATCACGACGAGAACGACTCCTTCAACCCCGTTCACTTGAACGCTTCCGCTTAGCGATCTACAAGGGTATGTAGATGCACTCTCCTTCTACTCGTAGCTGGTCTCTCCATAGATAGATCTTGGTGACACGTAGGAAAATTTTGAATTTCTGCTACGTTCCCCAACAGTGGCATCATGAGCTAGGTCTATTGCGTAGATTCTTTGCACGAGTAGAACACAAAGTAGTTGTGGTCGTTGATGTTGTTCAATATGCTTACCGTTACTAGTCCAATCTTGTTTCGACGGTATTGTGGGATGAAGCGGCCCGGACCGACCTTACACGTACTCTTACGTGAGATAGGTTCCACCGATTGACATGCACTTGGTGCATAAGGTGGCTAGCGGGTGCCAGTCTCTCCCACTTTAGTCGGAACGGATTCGATGAAAAGGGTCCTTATGAAGGGTAAATAGAAATTGGCATATCACGTCGTGGTTTTGCGTAGGTAAGAAACGTTCTTGCTAGAAACCCATAGCAGCCACATAAAACATGCAAACAACAATTAGAGGACGTCTAACTTGTTTTTGCAGGGTATGCTATGTGATGTGATATGGCCAAAAGGATGTGATGAATGATATATGTGATGTATGATATTGATCATGTTCTTGTAATAGGATTCACGACTTGCATGTCGATGAGTATGACAACCGGCAGGAGCCATAGGAGTTGTCTTTATTTATTGTATGACCTGCGTGTCATTGAAGAACGCCATGTAAACTACTTTACTTTATTGCTAAACGCGTTAGTCATAGAAGTAGAAGTAGTCGTTGGCGTGACAACTTCATGAAGACACGATGATGGAGATCATGATGATGGAGATCATGGTGTCATGCCGGTGACAAGATGATCATGGAGCCCCGAAGATGAAGATCAAAGGAGCTATATGATATTGGCCATATCATGTCACTACTCTATTTGATTGCATGTGATGTTTATCATGTTTATGCATCTTGTTTGCTTAGAACGACGGTAGTAAATAAGATGATCCCTTACAACAATTTCAAGAAGTGTTCTCCCCTAACTGTGCACCGTTGCTACAGTTCGTCGCTTCTAAGCACCACGTGATGATCGGGTGTGATGGATTCTTACGTTCACATACAACGGGTGTAAGACAGTTTTACACAGCGAAAACACTTAGGGTTAACTTGACGAGCCTAGCATGTACAGACATGGCCTCGGAACACGAAGACCGAAAGGTCGAGCATGAGTCGTATAGTAGATACGATCAACATGAAGATGTTCACCGATGATGACTAGTCCGTCTCACGTGATGATCGGACACGGCCTAGTTGACTCGGATCATGTAATCACTTAGATGACCAGAGGGATGTCTATCTGAGTGGGAGTTCATAAGATGAACTTAATTATCCTGAACATAGTCAAAAGACCTTTTGCAAATTATGTCGTAGCTCGCGCTTTAGTTCTACTGTTTTAGATATGTTCCTAGAGAAAATATAGTTGAAAGTTGATAGTAGCGATTATGCGAACAGTAGAAAGCTTATGTCCTTAATGCACTGCTCAGTGTGCTGAACCCCAAACGTCGTTTGTGGATGTTTCGAACATCGAACATACACGTTTTGATAACTACGTGATAGTTCAGTTAAATGGTTTAAGTAGAGGCACCAAAGACGTTTTCGAAACATCGCGGAACATATGAGATGTTTCGAGGGCTGAAATTGGGATTTCATGCTCGTGCGCACGTCAAGAGGTATAAGACCTCCGACGATTCTCTTAGCCTGCAAACTAAGGGAGAAAATCTCAATCGTTGAGCTTGTGCTCAGATTGTCTGAGTGCAACAATCACTTGAATTGAGTGGGAGTTGATCTTCCAAATGAGATAGTGATGTTTCTCCAAAGTCATTGCCACCGAGCTGCTAGAGCTTCGTGATGAACTATAACATATCAGGGATAAATAAGATGATCCTTGAGGTATTCACGATGTTTGACACCGCGAAAGTAGAAGGAGCATCAATTGTTGATGGTTGGTGAAACCACTAGTTTCAAGAAGGGCAAGGGCAAGAAGGGATACTTCATGAAACGGCAAATCAGCTGCTGCTCCAGTGAAGAAACCCAAGGTTGAACCCAAACCCGAGACTAAGTGCTTCTGTAATAAGGGGAAAAGTCACTAGAGCAGAATTACCCTAGATACTTGGTAGATGAGAAGGCTGGCAAGGTCGATAGAAGTATATTGGATATACATTATGTTAATGTGTACTTTACTAGTACTCCTAGTAGCACCAGGGTATAAGATACCGGTTCAGTTGCTAAGTGTTAGTAACTCGAAAAAAGCTACGGCATAAACGGAGACTAGCTAAAGGTGAGCTGACGATATGTGTTGGAAGTGTTTCCAATGTTGATATGATCAAGCATCGCACGCTCCCTCTACCATCGAGATTTGGTGTTTGCGTTGAGCATAGACATGATTGGATTATGTCTATCGCAATACGGTTATTCATTTAAAGAGAATAATGATTACTCTATTTATTTGAATAATACCTTCAATGGTCTTGCACCTAAAATGAATGGTTCATTGAAATCTCGATCGTAGTGATACACATGTTCATGCCAAAAGATAGTAATGATAGTACCACCTATTTGTGGCACTGCCACGTAAGTCATATCGGTATAAAATGCATGAAGAAGCTCCATGTTGATGGATCTTTGGACTCACTCATTTTTGAAAAGTTTGAGACATGCGAACCATGTCTATTGGTATATATGCATGACGAAACTCCATGCAAATGGACCGTTTGAACTCACTTGATTTTGAATCACTTGAGATATGCAAATCATACCACATGGGCAAGATGACTGAAAAGCCTCGGTTTCAGTAAGATGGAACAAGATAGCAACTTGTTGGAAGTAACACATTTTGATGTGTGTAGTCCAATGAGTGCTGAGGCATGCAGTGAATATCATTATGTTCTTACTTCACAGATGATTCGAGTAGATGTTGAATATATTTACTTGATGAAACACAAGTCTGAATTATTGAATGGTTCAAGTAATTTCAGAGTAAAGTTGAAGATCATCGTGACAAGAGGATAAAATGTCTATGATAAGATCATAGAGATGAGTATCTGAGTTACGAGTTTTGGCACACAATTAAGACATTGTGGAAATTGTTTCGCAATTAATACCGCCTGGAACACCATAGTGTGATGGTGTGTCCGAACATCATAACTGCACCCTATTGGATATGATGCATACCATGATGCCTCTTATCGAATTACCACTATCGTTCATGGGTTAGGCATTAGAGACAACCACATTCACTTTAAATAGGGCACCACATAATTCCGTTGAGATGACACCGTATGAATTATGGTTTAGAGAAACCTAAGTTGTCGTTTCTTAAAAGTTTGGGGCTACGACGCTTATGTGAAAAAGTTTCAGGCTGATAAGCTAGAACCCAAAGCGGATAAATGCATCTTCATAGGACACCCAAAACAGTTGGGTATACCTCCTGTCTCAGATCCAAAAGCAATAAAGGATTGTTTCTTGAATCAGGTCCTTTCTCGAGGAAAGGTTTCTCTCGAAAGAATTGAGTGGGAGGATGGTGGAGACTTGATGAGGTTATTGAACCATCACTTCAACCAGTGTGTAGCAGGGCACAGGAAGTTGTTCTCGTGGCACCTACACCAATTGAAGTGGAAGCTTATGATAGTGATCATGAAACTTCAGATCAAGTCACTCCCAAACCTCGTAGGATGACAAGGATGCGTACTACTTGAGAGTGGTACGTAATCCTGTCTTGGAAGTCATGTTGCTAGACAACAATGAGCCTACGAGCTATGGAGAAGCGATGGTGGGCCCGGATTCCGATAAATGGCTTGAGGCCATAAAATCCGAGAGAGGATCCATGTATGAAAACAAAGTGAAGACTTTGGCAGAACGGCTCGATGGTCGTAAGGCAAATGAGTATGGATGGATTTCAAAAGGAAGACGGACAATGATGGTAAATGTCACCATTAAGAATGCTCGACTTATCGTTAAGATGTTTTTCGACAAGTTCAAGGAGTTGACTATGATGAGATTTTCTCACTCGTAGCGATGCTAAGAGTCTGTTGGAATTATATTAGCGATTACTGCATTATTTATGAAATCTTGCAGATAGGATGTCAAAACATTGTTTCCTCGACGATTTTCTTGAGGAAAGGTTGTATGTGATACAACCGGAAGGTTTTGTCAATCCCGAAAGATGCTAATAAGTATGCAAAGCTCCAGCAATCCTTCTAAGGACTGGAGTGAGCATCTCGGAGTTGGAATGTATGCTTTGATGATGATCAAAGATTTTGGGTTTGTACAAAGTTTATGAGAAACTTGTATTTCCAAAGAAGTGAGTGGGAGCACTATAGAATTTCTGATAAGTATATGTTGTTGACATATTGTTATGGATCAGAAATGACGTAGAATTTCTAGAAAGCATACATGGTTATTTGGAAAGTGTTTTTCAATAGAAAACCTGGATTAAGCTACTTGAACATTGAGCATCATGATCTATAAGGATAGATCAAAATGCTTAATAATACTTTCAAATGAGCACATACCTTGACATGATCTTGAAGGTGTTCAAGATGGATCAGTCAAAGAAGAAGTTCTTGCCTGAGTTGTAAGGTACGAAGTTAAGACTTAAAGCTCGACCATGGCAGAATAGAGAGAAAGGACGAAGGTCGTCTCCTATGCTTAAGACATAGGCTCTACAGTATGCTATGCTGTGTACCGCACCTAAAGTGTGCCTTGCCATGAGTTAGTCAAGGGGTACAAGAGTGATCCAAGAATGGATCATAGACAATGGTCAAAGTTATCCTTAGTAACTAGTGGACTAAGGAATTTTCTCGATTATGGAGGTGGTAAAAGAGTTCGTCGTAAAGGTTACGTCGATGCAAGCTTAACACCTATCCGGATAGCTCTAAGTAGAGATACCGGATACGTACAATGGGGCAACAATTTGGAATAGCTCCAAGTGGAACAGTTATTTGGAATGGCTCCAAATAGAACGTGGTAGCTACATCTAGGAGATGACATAGAGATTTTTAAAGCACACACGGATCTGAAAGGTTGAGACCCGTTAACTAAAACCTCTCTCACAAGCAACATGATCAAACCCAAAACTCTTTGGATGTTGGTCACATGGTGATGTGACCTGTCAGTGTTAATCACATGGTGATGTGAACTAGATTATTGACTCTAGTGCAAGTGGGAGACTGTTGGAAATATGCCCTAGAGGCAATAATAAATTGATTATTATTATATTTCTTTGTTCATGATAATTGTCTTTTATTCATGCTATAACTGTATTATCCGGAAATCGTAATACACGTGTGAATACATAGACCACAATATGTCCCTAGTGAGCCTCTAGTTGACTAGCTCGTTGTGATCAACAGATAGTCATGGTTTCCTGGCTATGGACATTGGATGTCGTTGATAACGGGATCACATCATTAGGAGAATGATGTGATGGACAAGACCCAATCCTAAGACTAGCACAAAAGATCGTGTAGTTCATTTGCTAGAGCTTTGCCAATGTCAAGTATCTCTTCCTTCGACCATGAGAGCGTGTAACTCCTGGATACCGTAGGAGTGCTTTGGGTGTATCAAACGTCACAACGTAACTGGGTGACTATAAAGGTGCACTACAGGTATCTCCGAAAGTATCTATTGTTTTATGCGGATTGAGACTGGGATTTGTCACTCCATGTAAACGGAGAGGTATCTCTGGGCCCACTCGGTAGGACATCATCATATGCGCAATGTGACCAAGGAGTTGATCACGGGATGATGTGTTATCGAACGAGTAAAGTGACTTGCCGGTAACGAGATTGAACAAGGTATTGGATACCGACGATCGAATCTCGGGCAAGTAACATACCGATAGACAAAGGGAATTGAATACGGGATTGATTAAGTCCTTGACATCGTGGTTCATCCGATGAGATCATCGTGGAACATGTGGGATCCATCATGGGTATCCAGATCCCGCTGTTGGTTATTGACCGGAGAACGTCTCGGTCATGTCTACATGTCTCCCGAACCCGTAGGGTCTACACACTTAAGGTTCGATGACGCTAGGGTTATAAAGGAAGTTTATATGTGGTTACCGAATGTTGCTCGGAGTCCCGAATGAGATCCCGGACGTCACGAGGAGTTCCGGAATGGTCCGGAGGTAAAGATTTATATATGGGAAGTCCTATTTTGGCCACCGGAAAATGTTCGGGATTTTTCGGTATTGTACCGGGAAGGTTCTAGAAGGTTCCGGAGTGGGGCCCACCTGCATGGGGGGACCCACATGGACGTGGTTAGTGGGGGCAAGGCCCCACACCCCTGGTCAAGGCGCACCAAGATCCCCCCTTAGAAGGAATAAGATCATATCCCGAAGGGATAAGATCAAGATCCCTAAAAAGGGGGGATAACAATCGGTGGGGAAGGAAATAATGAGATTTCTTTCCTCCCACCTTGGCCAACGCCCAATGGACTTGGAGGGCAAGAAACCAGCCCCTCCACCCCTATATATAGTGGGGAGGCGCATGGGAGCTATACACGAAGTTCTGGCGCAGCCCTTCCCCTCTCCCAAGTCCTCCTCCTCTCCCGCGGTGCTTGGCGAAGCCCTGCGGGATTGCCACGCTCCTCCACCACCACCACGCCGTTGTGCTGCTGCTGGATGGAGTCTTCCTCAACCTCTCCCTCTCTCCTTGCTGGATCAAGGCGTGGGAGACGTCACCGGGCTGTACGTGTGTTGAACGCGGAGGTGCCGTGCGTTCGGCACTTGATCATCGGTGATTTGAATCACGACGAGAACGACTCCTTCAACCCCGTTCACTTGAACGCTTCCGCTTAGCGATCTACAAGGGTATGTAGATGCACTCTCCTTCTACTCGTAGCTGGTCTCTCCATAGATAGATCTTGGTGACACGTAGGAAAATTTTGAATTTCTGCTACGTTCCCCAACACTATCACACCCGATCATCACGTGGTGCTTCGAAACGACGAACTTTAGCAACGGTGCACAGTTAGGGGAGAACACTTCTTGAAATTGTTGTAAGGGATCATCTTATTTACTACCGTCGTTCTAAGTAAACAAGATGCATAAAACATAATAAACATCACATGCAATTACATAAAGTAGTGACATGATATGGCCAATATCATATAGCTCCTTTGATCTTCATCTTCGGGGCTCCATGATCATCTTGTCACCGGCATGACACCATGATCTCCATCATCATGATCTCCATCATCGTGTCTTCATGAAGTTGTCACGCCAACGACTACTTCTACTTATATGACTAACACGTTTAGCAATAAAGTAAAGTAGTTTACATGGCGTTCTTCAATGACACGCAGGTCATACAAAAAATAAAGACAACTCCTATGGCTCCTGCCGATTGTCATACTCATCTACATGCAAGTCGTGATTCCTATTACAAGAACATGATCTCATACATCACAATATATCATTCATCATTCATCACAACTTCTGGCCATATCACATCACATGACAATTGCTGCAAAAACAAGTTAGACGTCCTCTAATTGTTGTTGCATCTTTTACGTGGCTGCAATTGGGTTCTAGCAAGAACGTTTTCTTACCTACGAATAACCACAACGTGATTTTGTCAACTTCTATTTACCCTTCATAAGGACCCTTTTCATCGAATCCGCTCCAACTAAAGTGGGAGAGACAGACACCCGCCAGCCACCATATGCAGGTAGTGCATGTCAGTCGGTGGAACCGGTCTCACGTAAGCGTACGTGTAAGGTTGGTCCGGGCCGCTTCATCCCACAATACCGCTGAAGCAAGATAAGACTAGTAGCGGCAACCAAGTTGACAAGATCTACGCCCACAACAAAATTGTGTTCTACTCGTGCAATAGAGAACTACGCATAGACCTAGCTCATGATGCCACTGTTGGGGAACGTTGCAGAAAATTAAAATTTTTCCTACGGTTTCACCAAGATCCATCTATGAGTTCATCTAGCAGCGAGTCATGGGAGAGTGATTGCATCTACATACCACTTGTAGATCGCGTGCGGAAGCGTTCAATGGAACGGGGTTGATGGAGTCGTACTCGCCGTGATTCAGATCACCGATGACCTAGTGCCGAACGGACAGCACCTCCGCGTTCAACACACGTACGGAGCGGATGACGTCTCCTCCTTCTTGATCCAGCAAGGGGGAAGGAGAGGTTGATGAAGATCCAGAAGCACGACGGCGTGGTGGTGGATGCAGCAGAACTTCGGCAGGGCTTCGCTAAGCAACTACGGGAGGAGGAGGAGGTGTTGCAGGGAGGAGGGAGGCGCCAGGGCTTATGGGTGCGGCCACCCCTCCCTCCCCTCCCTTTATATAGGCGCAAGAGAGGGGGGAGGGTGCAGCCTTGCCCCTTCCTCCAAGGAAGGGGTGCGGCCAAGAGGGGGGGAGGAGTCCATCCTCCCCAAGGCACCTCGGAGGTGCCTTCCCCTCTTTGGACTCTTCCCTCTCCAAGTCTTCTTGGCGCATGGGCCTCTTGGGGCTGGTGCCCTTGGCCCATATAGGCCAAGGCGCACCCCCTACAGCCCATGTGGCCCCCCAGGGTAGGTGGACCCCCCCGGTGGACCCCCGGACCCCTTTCGGCACTCCCGGTACAATACCGATAAAGTGCGAAACTTTTCCGACGACCAAAATAAGACTTCCTATATATAAATCTTTACCTCCGGACCATTCCGGAACTCCTCGTGACGTCCGGGATCTCATCCGAGACTCCGAACAACATTCGGTATGCTGAATACTCATATTCATACAACCCTAGCGTCACCGAACCTTAAGTGTGTAGACCCTACGGGTTCGGGAGACACGTAGACATGACCGAGACGGCTCTCGGGCAATAACCAACAGCGGGATCTGGATACCCATGTTGGCTCCCACATGCTCCTCGATGATCTCATCGGATGAACCACGATGTCGAGGATTCAAACAACCCCGTATATAATTCCCTTTGTCAATCGGTATGTTACATGCCCAAGACTCGATCGTCGGTATCCCAATACCTCGTTCAGCCTTGTTACCGGCAAGTCACTTTACTCATACCGTAATGCATGATCCCCTGACCAAACACTTGGTCACTTTGAGCCATTATGATGATGCATTACCGAGTGGGCCCAGAGATACCTCTCCGTCATACGGAGTGACAAATCCTAGTCTCGATCCGTGTCAACCCAACAGACACTTATGGAGATACCTGTAGTGCACCTTTATAGTCACCCAGTTACGTTGTGACGTTTGGTACACCCAAAGCACTCTTACGGTATCCGGGAGTTACACGATCTCATGGTCTAAGGAAGAGATACTTGACATTGAAAAAGCTCTAGCAAAACGAACTACACGATCTTGTGCTATGCTTAAGATTGGGTCTTGTCCATCACATCATTCTCCTAATGATGTGATCCCGTTGTCAATGACATCTAATGTCCATAGTTAGGAAACCATGACTATCTGTTGACCAACGAGATAGTCAACTAGAGGCTCACTAGGGACATTTTATGGTCTATGTATTCACACGTGTATTACGATTTCCGGATAATACAATTATAGCATGAATAAAAGACAATTATCATGAACAAGGAAATATAATAATAATGCTTTTATTATTGCCTCTAGGGCATATTTCCAACACGTCAAGTATGTGCGGACGATGCGCAAGCAAGCCCCTAAGGGCTTGGAAGAAGAAAAAAGGAAAATGGAGGAAGAAGGAGAGAAATGCCAGACAGCTTAATGTGAAAAAATAAAAAAGGGGGACATAGGAAGGAGACGAACGCGGAGTCCGGCGCTAGGCGTAGAATCTCCGTAGACGTGCTGCGTTCCATGGGTTCGGCTCGAGTCGGTTGTCCGATGTGTTTCGCAGACGGTACGCTCCGCCAGTTAGTATTTGGTCGATTATGAAGGGACCCTCCCATTTGGGCTTTAGTTTGTCCATTTTCTTGTCCGGCAAGCGTAGAACTAGTTTGCCAACGTTGTAAGTTTTGGCTTGTACTTCTCTGCTTTGATATCTTCGAGCCTGTTGTTGATAGAATGTGAAACGAGCTTTTGCCACGTCGCGCTCCTCCTCCAATGTGTCCAAGCTGCCCTGCCAATCGAGCTCGGCTTCTCTTTCTTTGTACATGCGCACTCGAGGTGAGTCATGTATTATGTCGCAGGGCAGAACTGCCTCTGCACCGTATACCATAAAGAATGGTGTGAATCCGGTAGTGCGATTCGGCGTAGTCCGCAGCCCCCAGAGTACGGAGTCAAGCTCCTCTACCCAGTGCGTGTTTGATTCCTTGAGGGATCGCACTAGTCTGGGTTTGATGCCGCTCATAATAAGATCGTTGGCTCGTTCGACTTGACCGTTAGTTTGTGGGTGATAGACTGAAGCGTAGTCGAGCTTGATGCCCATGTTTTTGCACCAGAGTTTAACTTCGTCGGCCGTAAAGTTTGTGCCGTTGTCAGTTATGATGCTGTGGGGGATGCCGTAACGGTGTACAACCCCGGATATGAAGTCTATCACCGGTCCGGATTCGGCCGTCTTTACAGGCTTGGCCTCTATCCATTTGGTGAATTTGTCTACCATAACCGGTAGGTATCTTTTCTTGTGGGTTCCTCCTTTAAGGGGTCCAACCATGTCAAGCCCCCAGACCACAAAAGGCCAGGCAATGGGGATGGTTTGTAGGGCGATAGGTGGCATGTGGCTTTGATTAGCGAATAATTGGCAACCGACGCATCACTGCACTAAGTCCTGAGTGTCTGTCCGGGCCGTCGGCCAATAAAATCCGGTACGGAAGGCCTTGCTTACAAGGGCTCGGGCTGCGGCGTGGTGCCCACCTAGTCCGGCATGAATTTCAGCCAGAAGATTTCGCCCTTCTTCTTCGGAGATACATCTTTGAAGGACTCCGGTTGTGCTTTTCTTATAAAGCTCTCCCTCGTGGACTTTGTAGGCTTTAGACCGCCGCACTATGCAACGGGCTTCGTTTTGGTCCTCGGGAAGTTCCTGCCTAGTTAGGTAGGCTAGGAATAGTTCTGTCCACGGGGCAATGACTGCCATTATTGTGTGGGCTGACGGTGTTGTTTCGGTGGTGGAGCCACCAACTGTGTCAGAGTGTTCGGTGAGAGGCAGCGCGGTTGTGTCCGGGCTGTTGTTTCCGGACTCTCCCTCCCATGATACTGACGGCTTGAACAGCCTCTCAAGGAAGATATGAGGAGGGACGGCATCGCGCTTGGCGCCGATGCGTGCCAACACGTCTGCTGCCTGGTTGTTCTCCCGGGATATGTGATGAAATTCGAGCCCCTCAAACCGGGCTGACATTTTTAGGACGACATTGCGATAAGCTGCCATTTTTGGATCCTTGGCGTCAAAGTCTCCATTTATTTGGGATACCGCGAGGTTTGAATCCCCGCGGACCTCTAGGCGCTGAATGCCCATGGAGACTGCCATCCGGAGACCATGCAGGAGGGCCTCGTATTTGGCTACGTTGTTGGAATCCGTGTACATTATCTGAAGTACGTATTGTACTGTATCTCTGGTTGGGGACGTCAGAACGACGCCAGCCCCCAAGCCAGCCAACATTTTGGAGCCGTCGAAGTGCATGATCCAATTGGAGTATGCGCCGTACTCTTTAGGGAGCTCGGCTTCGGTCCATTCGGCGATGAAGTCGGCCAAAACCTGCGACTTAATAGCTCGCCTTGGCTTGTAAGTTATGTCGAACGGTAGGAGCTTGATGGCCCATTTGGCAATCCGGCCTGTTGCGTCGTGGTTGTTTATAATATCATTAAGGGGTACTCCGGATGCCACTGTTATTGAACACTCTTGAAAATAGTGTCGCAGCTTCCAGGATGCCATGAACACCGCGTATGCTATCTTCTGATAATGCGGGTACCGTGACTTGCATGGAGTTAGGACAGTGGAAACGTAGTAAACTGGTTTTTGGAGACGGAACTTGTGTCCATCCGTTTCTCGTTCGACGACGAGCACCGCGCTTACAACTTGATGGGTTGTCGCGATGTATAATAGCATTGGTTCGCCCATGTTTGGCGTGGCCAGGACCGGATTTGTTGCCAGTATGGCTTTGATTTCTTCGAGTCCGGCCGTGGCGGCATCCGTCCACTCGAAGTGTTCGGTGCGCCGCAGGAGGCGATACAGGGGTAATGCCTTTTCTCCTAAGCGGGAGACAAAGCGGCTTAGAGCCACCACGCATCCGGTCAATTTTTGTATTTGCTTGAGGTCTTTTGGGATATCCAATTGCGACAGAGCTCGGATTTTGGCCGGGTTTGCTTCAATTCCTCTATCGGATACAATGAAGCCCAAGAGCTTTCCGGCTGGCACGCCGAAAACGCATTTTTCTGGGTTAAGCTTAATGTCGTATGCACGGAGATAGTCGAACATGAGCCTCAAGTCATCTACTAAAGTTTCAACATGTTTGGATTTGATGACCACATCATCTACATATGCTTCAACTGTTTTGCCGATCTGGTTGGTCAGACATGTCTGAATCATGCACTGATATGTTGCGCCGACATTTTTGAGCCCGAAGGGCATCGTGTTGAAGCAGAATGGGCCGTACGGGGTGATGAATGCCGTTGCGGCTTGGTCTGACTCTGCCATCTTGATTTGGTGGTAGCCAGAGTATGCGTCGAGGAAACACCATGAATCGTGTCCTATAGTGGCGTCGATGATTTGATCAATTCGGGGGAGGGGGAAGGGATCCTTCGGGCAGGCTTTATTTAGGTCTTTGAAATCGACACATAGGCGCCATGATTTGTCTTTCTTTGGTACCATTACCAGGTTTGCTAGCCAATCCGGATGTTTTATATCTCTGATGAATCCGGCTTCCAGTAGTTTTGCTAGCTCCTCTCCCATGGCTTGTCTCTTGGGTTCGGAGAAACGCCGCAGAGTCTGCTTAACGGGTTTAAACCCCTTTAGGATGTTCAGGCTGTGCTCAGTCAGCCTGCGTGGGATGTCTGTCATGTCTGAAGGGTGCCAGGCGAAAATGTCCCAATTTTCTCGCAGGAATTCTCTGAGTGCGGCATCTACATCGGGTTTTAGTTGTGCCCCAATGGATGCCGTTTTTGTGGGGTCCGTTGAATGGACTTGGAATTTTACTATTTCGTCCGCTGGTTTGAAGGAGGTGGACTTGGATCTCTTATCTAGTATCACATCGTCCCTGTCCACCATGGAGCGCAACGCGGTTAGTTCCTCGGCCGCTAGGGCTTCGGATAATGCCTCCAGGGCCAGTGCGATTGTCTTGTTTTCGGCGCGGAGCGCTGTGTCCGGGTCACTTGCAAGAGTGATGATTCCGTTGGGTCTGGGTATTTTGAGCTTCATGTACCCATAATGGGGTATGGCTTGGAAAATTGTGAATGCTTCTCGCCCTAGCAGAGCGTGGTATCCGCTGCTGAATGGGGCCGCTTGAAATGTGACCTCCTCGGATCTATAATTATCCGGCGTACCGAACACCACATCCAGTGTGATTTTTCCTGAACAGCACGCTTCCCGGCTTGGTATTATTCCTCTGAAGGTTGTGTTGCTTCGCTCAATGCGACTCCAGTCTATTTCCATTTTTCGCAGAGTTTCCTCATAGATGAGGTTAAGTCCGCTACCGCCGTCCATAAGTACCTTTGTAAGTCGGAAGCCGTCCACTATCGGACTGAGGACCAATGCGGCTGGTGCTCGGGCTGTCCGGAATTTAGGTTCGTCACTGGCATTAAAAGTAATAGCTGTGTCAGTCCATGGGTTTATTATTGCTACTTGATAGACTTCGGCAAGGTTGCGGAGGGTTCGTTTCCTCGCGTTGTTTGATGCGAAGGTCTCGAAGACTGTCGACACCGTACTGGCGTTTCTGGGGTGGTGTTCTTCGGATTCTGGAGTTAGAAGCTCCTCGCCACTTCTGGCCACCTACCGGAGTATCCAACATGCTCTAAGGCTGTGAGTTGGTGTGACTTCCCCTGAACTATGAATTTTATAGGGTCCATTGAGCCATCCCTCCAGTACGGTCCCATACCCTATAGAGGGTTTTTGTTTTTTAATGTTTTGCTCAGGTGCCTGGCGATAATGCGCCCTTTTGTTTCGGACTCATGTTGAATTCAGGGCCGGATTGTCCCAGAATTTGTTTTCGGTTTTCCGAACACTTTCTGTCGCACAGTACTTTCGTACTATGGATGTAAAGTCGGTGAAGCGTGTAATTTCGCGGCGACTTATGGCGTTGAGGATTCCGATGTCCGTGCAGTTGTTACAGGAGAATGAAACTGCTTCTTCCTCACGGCAGTCCCTTATCCTGTTCATAACCAGGAGGAATCTGGCCCAATAGTGGTGTACTGTTTTCCTGGGCGCTTGCCATATTTGGGACAAATCCCTTATAGTTGGGTGGGCGGGTGGATTTAAATCCGGTACCCTGCCCGATAAAAGATTCAGGGCCCAAGAGGTTTCCGAATTCGGAGGCTTGCCTTCTTGGACGTTATTCAATGAATCAGGCCTGCTGCTTGACTTTAAGTTCAGGACTTGGGCAACATCCTCCCCTCCGCGGGTATCCGGCTTGGAGGGGTCGGGATCTGGACACATCTGGTCCTTAGAGCGGGCGAAGATGCGCCGCATTGTTCTTCCACCACTTCAACATGGTGGGTGACCTAGGGAGAGTCGATCTCTCTTTGGTCGGGTTTAAGCCTGATCCGGCCGTAATCTGTAGCGACTCCCAAGGCGGCAATGCGATCCAGGAGCTCGTTCAAGGAAGAGAGCTTCATCGGATCTAACTGCTCGGCGAGTTCCGAGCTGATGTGAAGATTGCTTTCGATGGCCTGAGAGGTCATCGTCGGCGCGGCGGCCGAACAGGCGGTCATCAAGAACCTGCCTAGCCGAAGAGTTTGACCGACAGCCAAAGCTCCTTTAGCGACCACGCCGTCTTTAAAGACGGGGTGCGGCATCCTTCCTGACGGTGACGGCACAGAGGAATTCTCAATGAAAGCACCAATATCGGTGTCAAAACCGGCGGATCTCGGGTAGGGGGTCCCGAACTGTGCGTCTAGGCGGATGGTAACAGGAGACAAGGGACACGATGTTTTTACCCAGGTTCGGGCCCTCTCGGTGGAGGTAAAACCCTACTCCTGCTTGATTAATGTTGATGGTATGGGTATTACAAGAGTTGATCTACCGCGAGATCGGAGAGGCTAAACCCTAGAAGCTAGCCTATGGTATGATTGTTGTTCGTCCTATGGACTAAAACTCTCCGGTTTATATAGACACCGGAGAGGGTTAGGGTTACACAGAGTCGGTTACAATGTGAGGAGATCTTCATATCGTATCGCCAAGCTTGCCTTCCACGCCAAGGAAAGTCCCCATCCGGACACGGGACAAAGTCTTCAATCTTGTATCTTCATAGTCCGGGAGTCCGACCAAAGGTCATAGTCCGGTCATCTGGACACCCCCTAATCCAGGACTCCCTCACTTACACTAAAAGCACATAACATAAATAAGATTTA
This sequence comes from Triticum aestivum, assembly GCF_018294505.1. Lineage (NCBI taxonomy): Eukaryota > Viridiplantae > Streptophyta > Magnoliopsida > Poales > Poaceae > Triticum > Triticum aestivum. Next base: position 653,229,238 of record NC_057807.1, on the reverse strand, counting down.
TTCTGAGAAAATGACAGCACTTGTTCTATCAAAATGCTACGAAAGAATAGCCTATAGTACTAAACGGCCATAGTCCGCCATGGCTAAATGGCCAGCACAATAATACAAGAAAAGTTGACAGCTTTTTTATTGTTTCGACACTTGGTCATTACTCATTAATTAAAAGAGGCAAGCTTATTCATATATCATTGAGGTACATAAATTGTGTCACTGTGCTAGTAAATAAATTGTGGAAAAAGAAGCCTAGGAGGAATCAAATAAATTGTGTCACTGTGCTAGTAGATAAAATGAAGGCCAAATTATCAGTTGAGGGCAAAATCCAACCAATAAATTGGTTACGATACTTAGAAACAGAGAAGCAAATGCTAGAAATGTTAATTTGCTTCAGCAGCACAGACCAAAACAAACAAACACTTGAAATCGATCGATCGAGAGAGCATGATAGCGAAGGAGAGGAACCTCCACCTATGTGTGCCGTCAGAGTGAGGGCTGGAGCAGCTAGGAAGAGCCAAACTTGCATGTGTCTCGGTGCTGGGGTACGACCAACAACAACCAACCATGTTGTGCGCCGGTGGCTAGGGTTGACGGGTGGTGATCGACCGTCAGGCTAGCATGCACCTACTCGGGGAACGAAACCAGCCAAGCCAACCAAGAGCGCATCCGAGAAGGGAAGGGAAGAAGAGCAAGTGGAAGATAGGCGAGAGAGTAGCTATGTACCTTGAGGAGGAGGAGAAGGTGATGCTGCTGCTGCACTAGGGTAGTGTCGGAGGAAGCTCCATGGTGTCACACGTCATGCTTCTTGTTGCCATTAGGGAAGGAGACGGAGTTTAACAGCTAGAGACGATTCTTGCTGCTTTCCAGCTCAAGACAATGTTGTCCAGAATTGCTTGTTGCATTAAAATATGTATTTATTAGACCTAACCAATGATAAACATTGCCTAGCATGTGCAAACAAAAGCACCAACATGGACAAAAAGGGATGTATCTAAAACTAAAATACATCTAGATATATCCCCTTTTATTTATTTTGATGACAAGTATTTTCGAACGGAGGGAGTATTGTACGTATGTGACACGCAGCAGCACGCGCTCAGTAGTAGTCGGTAGTATGCTTGGTGGTTGGATGGATCCGTTCTGAAATTAAGTGCGTTTGGTTTCGGTTGGCGGGGAAAACCATGGTTTGGACAGCGCCGCGGATCGATAAAGGACCACCCGCATTGGATGGCTTTCACGGTTCGGTCCGGACGTATGCGGACGGTTTGAGGGTCGGCGTGAAAGATGCCCTAATAATAATAATGGAAGATCGAGATGCATTTTATTATTGTTGGTTAGTAAATAAGGTAGCTAGGCAGCATTGTTTTTGGTTATTTCAACAAGCGTGTAGGTAGGTAGTCATGCTTGTACGCATGTGCGATTGAATGAAGGAGCAGCCAAAAAAAATCCTTTTTTTCTTTTCAACAGGTCGAAGTCGATGTACTAGTACGTACTGTATGAGTTTGGAAGGCGGGCACCCATGCATGCATGCAATGTATAGGACGTTGAGGGATTTGATTTTCCAAGAGACGCGTCTAGGCAGCAACTGATTGCTGGGTAAGGATCCATGACAACCTGCCAGATTTGGAAGGTTCTGGTCCACCCCAGCAAAAAAGGAAACGCCTGGTCCCCCCCACGCGCGATCCCACCCGCGATGGGAGGACGAGACTGGTGGCCACCATCTCTCCTCCAACCTGCCCCTCCCATCGCAATCACGTGGTTCCCCTCCCTCTCTGCCCCATCCTTTTCCCCCGAGGAACCATTCTCTCCACCTTCTTCCCCAAATCTCCCCTTCTTCTACCCCAAGGAAACCTCCTGATTACACATCGCCATGGATCTGAAACACTAGAGCTTTGAAAAAGATCAACTGAAAAAGAGGTGCGTTTTACCCTTCTCCCTGTTATTTCTTCATGGTGGATCTCCCACAACCTCCACCCCCAACCCCCTGCCACTCCCCTACCCCTACCGTATGTCCAAGATGATTCTTCTCTGTGCTCTGTTGTTCTTCTGTACAGAAGGAGAAAGATGATAAAAAAGTAAGCAACGAGATCTATGACGAGTAGGCAAATGTATTGCAAAGCACGAGCAAACAAGTTCAACATAATTAGGGCAAACACAAATCTGGCGCACATTGTATGCAACAAACGCAGAAAGTACAAAAACTAGGATAGTTGTCTAATTCTTGAAGGCAAAGTAGACGTCATAGATGTATTTCTTAGGATTTTTTGAGCAAGAGTATGCATCAATGGTAGGCAATTGTTGTTTAAAATGTAAGCAACTAGGAAAAAAATATTCGGACTATCGTTTCTGTTTCAAGCAAAAAAACAACATGGGGGCAGCATGTCAGGTTGGTGGGCAAATGTTGTTAAAAATGCAAGCAACTAGGTTCATGTTCTTGCTAGCATCTTTGTTTAAAAGCAATTGTTTGTCAGGTGAGCAGGCAACTGTTGCCAACAATGCAAGCAACTAAAGAAAAATGTGTCAGTATGAGCAAGATCGGGACTGTCCAGGCATGCCACCTGTTGCCACATTACTCATGGCAAGTATGCATGTGCTTAGAGAAAAGTAATGTGCATGGTGAGCAAAGTGTTAGTTGTTTGTGCCCTTGTGCTTGTGCTTGTGCTGCCCAACTATGATGGAAAAATGCTATGTTCAAAGATTGTGATAACAGTACCTTGAGCTTGTTGTTGGTGCCACCTTCTGCTGCTCCAGCTCACGACCCCCCTATTAGCCTGCAAGTGTGTAAGAAGTGGAAAAAAATGAGACAAAAACTGTGGGACGGTTGCTCATGACATTGAAACACATGGGGTGAAGAACCCCAATTAAAAAAGCAGAACTGGTCATAATTTGAGGAAAAGAAAAACACAAAACAAGTCATTAAGTAGTTATGCTACTAGAAATATATCAACACTTTCCAATACATTTGCAAACTACAGATTCGCTGGGATTGTCATCTTATATTCTTCTGATAATACTCCCACTCAACATTCATCTGCACCTCTTTCCCCCCTGACCCTGATTTCTCCACCTAAAAAAAAGAAAAACGTTTATTTGTCATCTCTGATTCTGTTCTATTGATTGGTGCATGCAAAAAATATGAAATAAGACATTGTTGCCTAGACATTCCAATGCACTCAGTTGGTGCCTAGGCACTTGATTTTGTTGCCTGAAGTTGATGTATTATTCCTACTTATTTCGTCAGTAGTTGATTCCATCTTCTAAATTGTGTGTTTGTTATTTGCCAATTATGCAGGAGATGATTGACCTTAACGAATTGCCGGATGACCTTAGTTGGGACTTGCCAGCCAATGTTGGAGTGGACAACATTGAGCCCATGTACTGCACACAACCTTCTACGCAAAAGGCACCCCCACTGAACAATGTCCATGAGTTCATGTCTGACTCTCCAAACCCTCCAACCACGCAGAATGTTGCTGACCCTGCCATGCAAGCAATGCACACAGAAGAGCACACACTTGATGACACAAATACTTTGGGTGCAACAGGTGGGACTGCTGGGCATGAGGGTGCAGGGGGAGACGCTGACAACAATAATGAAGTGTGGTCCCAGCCAAAGGAACCTTCATTAGGTACAAGGTTTAACACTTTGCAAGGTGCAAGAGAACACTATAATGCTTATGCTCAGCATGTGGGTTTTTCAATCAAGATGAACACTTCCAGACGGTCTACTGTTACTGGCGAAATAGACAAGTACCAGTTTGTTTGCAACAAGTTTCGCAAACCCAAAAACGATGACCACGGTACTGTGACCGCACCTAGCGTTGAAATGCTGGAAGACAATGATGATGCTGATGGTGGGAATGATGATGATGGAGAAGACAATGTAATTGTGTTTGCTGATGATGCTGCTGACAAAAAGAAGAAGAGGAAGAAACGGAAAAGAGAAAAGATAATACAGACTGGGTGCAAAGCAAAGATGATAGTCAAATTGATTGATGGCCGTTGGGAGGTCACTTATTTTATTGCTGAGCATAACCATCCATTGATTAAGAAACCTTCATTGACTAAATATTTGCGATCGCACCAGGGCATACCACCAGAAGAGAAGTTGTTCCTAAAAAACCTTCATAATTGCAACTTAACTACAGGTGAGTGGGTGCCACTAGAAAAAAGTTGCTTGGATTCAGTGTTTTACTGCTTTGCATATGGTAGGCGATAGCAATATGGAATATTAGTGCAACGAAAACTGGTTACACAAGTTTCTGATTATTAAGTCAGACTATTTGTGGATGGTAGACAAATTATTGGTTGGTTCTTGATGCTCTGTCTTTTTCAAGATTTCTAGCGAACTGTTGTAAGAAAATGCAAGCAACTAGATTTGGTTGAAAAAGTAGATATATTTCTTACTGATGTTTCTGTTTTTCTGTTTTGAGCATGAGTATGAGCATGAGTAGGTAACTGTTGTCACAAATGCAAGCAACTAAAAAAATCCAGTGTTTTATATCATGCCATGTTGGCTGTTAAAAAAACAAAATTGAACTAAAGATGCCTGAAAAAAGACTAGTGGTCTCCATTTCAGCGAGTCTTGTGCCCCTAGGGTTTTTATTTGCATATCATTTTCCTATTGGGAAGGTTTTAAATCGCCCAACCTTGTTTTTCTTTTTTGAGCAGGCCGAATGATGCACATCATGTCGGATTACTATGGCACAGAGTTGATTGTTCCTTATACTGACAAGCACATCACGAACCTGAAGTCAAGCTTGAACAGGGATGCAACTAAAGAAGGCGATATGATTGAGACAGTTGCCTATTTCAAAGATATACAGAAGACAGATCCAGAATTCTTCTACAAGGTCAAGTATGATGCAGAAGACAAGGTTGAGAATATATTCTGGGTTGATGGACCAGCACGAAAAGCCTACAAAGAAGCCTATCATGATTACATATTCTTTGACACGACATACATGACTAACATGTATAACATGTCGTTTGCTCCATTCATTGGGATAAATCGTCATGGGCAGACATTCATGTTGGGGTGTGGCTTTGTTAGGCAGGAGTTAGAGACAAGTTTTGATTGGTTATTTGGTACATTTCTTGAAGCAATGGATGGTCTAGCACCAGACAACATAATCACTGACCAAGATTGGGCGATGGCACAATCCATTGAAAACATTTTCCCTACTTCTGTGCATCGTCGATGTTGGTGGCACATAATGAAGAAAGCTCAGGAAAAACTTGGTGGCTTAGTTGGAAGGAACCCAGGATTGTCAAAAGATTTCAATGATATAGTTGACTTTAGCTTCACTCCAGGAGAATTTGAGACAAAATGGACAAGCTTCAAGGATAAGTGGCCTTTTATTGCTGGAACCCACTTTGATAAGTTGTATGAGTACCGGGCAACATGGGTGCCTTGTTACTTCAAACACCGGTTTTTCCCCTTCTTGCAGTCTACCCAGAGAAGCGAAGGTTTTAATGCAGTTCTTAAGCGTTATGTGAACCCGCACAACTCTGTGTTGAACTTTGTTAAGCAGTATGAGAAAATACAGACACATGTGCTTGTCCATGAGGGCGGAAATGACTATAGGACAGACCACTTGGAGGTTGAGTTGTGGTCTGATTTCCCAATCGAGAAACAAGCCTATCAAGCCTACACTAGGGACATTTACCTCAAGTTCCGAACCGAGTTTGCACTAATTGGGAAATACAATGTTCGTCCGCATGGTGCTAGTTTGTTTGAGCTTTACCCAAACAGAGAAGGATGGGTTGGTAATTATGGTTCTATAAGCTATTATGTGACAGCAGAAGTCGAATCTGGTGACTACAAATGTGACTGTTGCAAGATGACCAAAGATGGAATGTTGTGTTGCCATATTTTGAAAAAATTTACACACATTGGTGTCGATGCAATTCCTGCCCAATACATACTAAGAAGGTGGACACAGCAAGCAATACCAGGTGCTGCACCTTCTATTGAGGCAGAGCCGGATGAGATGCCACCGCAATCGAAGAAGCTAGTTCTCAAGCAAACTTGTCAATGGATTTTGCTAGTCTAGCTTGAGTTGCTTCTGGGTCAGATGCTGGTGCGGCAATTTTGAGGAAGCACATGAGGGCGGCACGTACAGAGCTTAATCATTTCAACAAGACCAAGAAAAAAAAACAAAAAGTGACTGCTCTGCCCATGGCTGGTCCTGCACCACCTCAGAGTCGTAGTACGGCGCACCCTGGTCACATACCACCAACTACCACTGGTCCTATGGCAGCCAATTCAGCTGCTATAACAACACCAGGCTCAGGGTGGTCTACGCCAATTGCAGGGGTTCTTAAGGATCCACCTAAATCAACAACTAAAGGCCGTGCGAAAAGTAAACGGTTGCAGTCAGCACTGGAGTTGCATCCGAAGAGGAAGAACAAATGCTCCTTCTGCGATTCATCTGAACACAATGCAGCAAATTGCCCTGGTCGTTTGGTTTGAAGAAGGAAAAAATAGATGACAGCAACTAGATTCCTGTCTTGGAGTTTGGGGCAAACTCTTCCTAAATCAAGAACTAGAATTCATGTCTTCTTCTGCGATTACCATAGATCATAACCCCCACCACACCCAACCACCCCCCACCCCATGTTAGGCAACCATATATGGGTGTTAGACAATTTAAGCTTGGATGTCAGGCAACTCTTGTGCCGTATGAGATGTAATATTTAATTTTTGTGACCTTTGTACTAATTCCTGTCTTGGTGTTTGGGTCTTTGATTCCTTCTTTTTTCAAGACAATAAGTTGGACAATAACTTGACAGTGTAATTTTTTTAAAAAGGTACTACAAGCTATCTTATTAATGCTAAAGAAATATATGGTGCTGTGTGACAAACCTGTACCAAGTCAAAGCTTCAAAATAGCCTGCCATGGTGCTTTCTTGGCAACTGTGTTAATTAAAGAACTCGTGATGTTCTTCCTGATGTTGGGGATGTCTTTCGGACCGAAGTTTGGCAAGTTCCTTGCTTTCCACACACTCGCTATTGTCGAAGTGAAAATGCCGCAATCATAACTTGCAAAAACATAAAAAAAACATGGGTGTGAACTTCTGGACATTTTATGAAAAAGCATATATAGAAGCACGAAGAAGACATGTTTCTGTGATGGAGAATCAATGAAAGGAACTCACTCATTATCTTGTTTTGGAACATCAATTTCCTTCAAGCGAAAATCATCCAAGCTTACGCGTGATTCATGGTAGTGTTGGTCCCACAATGAACGCACTGTTACAGCAATCAATCTAGCGTTGTCGTCAAGAGTTTTGCTCTGTGCCAGGCTCCTCCATGAATCGAACACCTCGAACCTGCGGTCCCTAATATTGACATTGAAAAGCCAGTAGTGGTTCGCTGATACAAGATTTGCTCTGTCTAAGTTCTCTAGAATAGGGAACATGATCTGCATGACGAGTGTGTGATCAAAGAAAAAAGAGCAATTCAGGAAACATTTTGCTATATATATGCCAAATGTAAACAAGACAACAACATTGTACTTGGTACTGACCATATCCTTCCGATCCAAGTGATTTGATTTGTTGAATCTGGCATTTATCTCTTGAGTGTTCCAAATCATTTGCTGCAGCCTTATCTGCCATAATTATGAAGAATAAGAATAAAACAAAAATGCAAATGCACATCGTAAGAGGGAAACTTTTTTGTTAAGGTTCTAGCAAAATGGAGCTACCAGTCAGTTTTTGTTGAGCTTGTTGGTGTTGTGGGCAACTTGTTAGAAAAAGTCTAGCAAAAAATGAGAGGGAGTCGTGTTTTTCAATTTGAGGGGTTTTTGGATATCCTAAGAAAATTGGCTGGTGTATGTAAAGATAATAAGAAAGGGGATATAGCAATTCTTACAAAAGAAAAGGGTTGTATCAATTTTTGTTACCTTCTAGAAATTCTTACAAAATGCAAAAAAAAGAAAGGGTTATAGCAATTTATAATGAAAAAGGGTTGGTTTAAATGGAAAAATGCTGCTCAAACTGCTTAAGAGCAAAAAGTAAAGAAGAGAAAAAGGCTATGTACCAAAAATCTGACGGGCATGATTATCTTCTTGGAATTTGCAGGCAAGTCCCGCATTATAGCGTCGATAATTAGTTCGAACACGTGCGACTTGACATGACCGGTCTTTTTCATTGAGCCAGCGAGTTCTCTGAGTGAAACATGGTAACCGCCGTAATCAACAATAGTAGGGCTGCATGAAAAAAAGCAACTCATATAAGTCATATAGAGTATGGGTAATTAGGTGTAAGTAAAGAACAAGAACTACATTAGAATTGTGATTTCACTATCCCTTTTAGCTGCCTTTGTTTCATTCATATATGGTGTGCATAAAAGTTGCCTGCAGTCATCACATCGCTTGCCTGCAGTTTACACATCACTTGCCTAGGGATTTGGTTGGTGTTTGCCTGCAACATATATTTGTTTTGTTTGCCTTCCCGTAAAATAAAAAGGGATAGTGAGTGTAAGACAGGCAGTGATACCTCATGTCTTCAGGTCCAGACTCCTCCTCACTCAATCTTGCGTGTAGAAGGACTGCAGCATACAACCTGTTTACTGCTGGGGTGCAGTTAGAAAGCCTATTCTCGTTGTAATCCACAAAAGGTGACCTCTTGCATGCTGGTGGCTTGATGATGCGTCTCTCAAATTTGTTCATGATTTCTCCTGAGCTGCTACTGGAACCAACTTATCCATCCTTCCCACATGTTTTCTCTGGCGTTTGGAAGTTGGTAGGTGATAAGTTCTCCGTGCTATACTGTGTCCTTCTGCCTTGAGCCCTTTTCTCTGCTTCTTCACACGCTAAGTCAATTTCTTCTAAGTCCCAAAGCAAATCATCATCAGGGATTTCGATGACCATGGATGTTTTTTCCTTTGCTTCCAGGTACATGTGAACAATGCTTCTGCTTGCACTATTGATTTGTTGTGACAGTTGAACTTCCAACACACCTTCATCAGGGATTTCGATGACCGCGGGTGTTTTCCCCTTTGCTTCAGGACACATGTCAAGATTGCCACTGCTTGCCCCGATGATTTGCTTTGACAGTTCAACTCCCAACACGCCTTCATCGATGCTTGTTCCCGGAATATCAACAGACTGCAACTCATAACCATTTTGTTGGCAACAGTCATCAAACATCCCTGCAGGCCTTGCCAAATCTTCAACCATGCTTGGTCCAAAAATTTCATCAAGCCCTATATTGAAAGGAGGTGCAGGGCAATATTCATCCCCCATGGCTATGGTACTGCCCAGCTGACCTTGATCCAACTTGCTGCTTGTAACAATGCACTTTGCAAGGATATCATCGATTTTTGCTGCTTCACTCAATTCTAGCCTAGGCATTTCTGGTGGCTGGTTTTCCTTGTTTGCTGTTGTTCTTGTAATACTCTTTTCCTTCTTCTTGATGGCCACAACCATTGATATCCCCAAGTGTTTCCCTCTTTCATACCATTGCTGGGTGATGCTTAGTGCTTGGTGACTTCTTCAAAATAGTAATTTGGGCAGATGCAGGTTGTTTCAATGTAGCCTTTGGTTGAATGTGCCCCTCACTGGCCTCATTATTGCCCTTACTTGCCAAAACTGGAAGGAGTGTTTCATTTGCAGTTTGCTCCACTTTATGTGTGTGAAATTTCCTTAAGTGTTCCTTTCCTCCATCATAAGGTTTGTTTTGAACCCCGTTTGTTGTAACAAGTGGGCCAGCTGACTTCCCTGGCAGACTTGCCTGTATATGGCAATGAGTTGCACTACTCTTGTTCTACGTTGCCCAGTCTGCACTGTTACTTGCCTACAACTGCTTTACATATGATTCCTTTGCATCAACGGACAATTTCCTTGCATCTGGTGCTGAGTTTCTTGAATGGGCAACTGGGTCCTCCCTTGGCATGCTTGGTTTGCTTGAATGATCAAACCCAGGGGTTGTCTTGCTGTTGGTCATGGTTGCTTGTATTTCAAAGGTGGGTGCCTGATTCTCTACTGTAGTTGCCTTCTGAGTTATACCCACCTGCCTGGTTCCTGGCATTTGGATGCTTTGACCTCTTGCTTCATTCCTGCTCATGTACTCAGCTCCCAGCTGATCCAAAACATCACATGTTACAACGGTTGGTTGATCTATGAAGGTCACCTTCCTTTGTTTCTTCGGTGGCTTTGGTGGACGGCCTTTTGCTGCTGCTACGGCGACTTGATGCATAGGTCCGGCTGCTGTGGCCATGTGACTTAAATCACAAACTTGTTGCATCAGTTCGATTCGTGTCTTCCGGGGGCAGATATCTTCCAGTCTGAATTCAAATGTTTTCTTAAATTCCAGACTGTCAATCAGCTCTTTAAAAATCCGTTTCATTTCCCAACGAACAGATAAACCATCTGACACATAGGCGACTTCCAGCATCGGGAAGTCGGGAGGGGTGCCCTCCTTTCTGACATCTAGCTTCACAAGATCCAACAACGAAAATTGTTCTGGGCTTTCAATCTCTTGACTGTTTTGTTTCCTCTTAATCCAATACTGCATAGATGCACCCTCTTTGCTTTCGGAGTCGTTTTCAGCTGGCTCATGACTCCCATCCTTGGCCCGATCTTCATTAGTGCCACCACTATGACCTCTGCCAGTAGTCTGGTCACCAGACCCCCCATTTCCGCCACCACCATCGCTGCCATCGTCGCCCTCCTTGTCCTCCTCATGTTTGTTCACGTCATCCTCCTCATCTTCTTCTTCTTCCCCATCTTCATCCTCCTTCTCATCTTCCGTCTCAATGTCTCCAACATCTACCTCTACTTCCTCCCGTCGTGTTTCTTCTTCCTCATCCTCCTGGTCCTGGGCATTGTCGCCGCCACTGTTGGTCTCTCCATGCATGTTCCCATCACCATCATCATCATTGCTGTCGGAGTCACCTTCAGCACCGTCTAATTCTTCACTCTCGTCTTCTTGGCCATCGTCTGTGTCACTCCCTGACTGGTAAGATTCTTCATCACTGGGAAGTGTGTGGGGGTCATTTCCACCGGCGTCACGCCTTTCCCTTGAACGTGAACTACTTGGACGAGCAACATTGTCAGCTGCTGGCGCACTAGTTGTGCCGCCATTGTCGTCAAGTTTCCCAATTCCCTGTACAAGCTTGCCCATTGAGTGTGATATTTCAGAACATATTTCATGCACCATCCCGACAAGCTTCTTTTGTTTCTGCGCACACCAGAAGAGAGAGAGAGAGAAGACATTGGGGTCACGTATATTAGAACAAGTACAAAAAAGGCAAGCAAAAAGAGGAATGTATAAGCCAACTCACGTTTGAGTCATATGAGTTGGGGAGCCTTGCTGCCACGAACTTTGTGACGTGATCAAGACTGCCAAATAAGCTTTCATCGGCAAAGCGAGCGAACTCGGTCTTGAGCTATAATTTGAAGTGTGAGAAAAATGCAAACAAAAATAGAAGTCCAGAAAAAAGGGAAAGAACCCTGGTGAGTATGCAACTTTCTCTATTCGAGCTATTTGTGAGTTGCCAAGCATTAAATGTATGGTTGCCTGAAATTATAAGTCTGTATTGCCTATGATTGGTTTAACAAAATAACAACACATGTTTTGCCTGGGGATAACACAGATCTGGTGAGTTGCTTAGGAAAAAAATGTGGTTGCCTAGTTAATGATAGTGTGTTGCCTGATAATTGCTTAGCAAGTTGCCTGACTTCTATATGACCTCCTTACAAAACTGAAAGAAAATTAAAGTGACTGAATGATCATGTGCTTCACAAACATAAGAGGAAACTTACCTGCAACTTGCCAAACTCCCCCCGGCCCTTTTTTTCCTTCTTAATGACCTTGGAAATAAGATCAGAATCCCAAACCGACACTCTTGGAACCGTGCTTGCGATCGGTTCGTCCACATCCAATGAGTCCAGATATAACAGCTACATGAGGCAAAATCAAACACAAAACGGAAAGAATGAGTAGATGAACAACAAGAGCAGGAAGATGAAAAACTATGGAAAAAAGGACAAAGAGCAAGATAGACTTACAACTAAATGCATGACGCAGCAGCAAACTGCATTTTTATCACCTGCTCCCACGAATGCCAATTTTAATTGATCTACTACAAACTAGCATACATTCGTCTCCGTTATTGCATCCACATGCATCACAACAGGAAAACACCGTGGGGATATGTTTAAACTTATGGTAGAAGCAAGGAAACAGGAGAATGCAACTGCCAACCAAGCACGCGGGAAATTGTTATCTGCTGCCCCAGCCATATCCTTGATCATTTTGCACCAAGATGTTAGTGTTGGTGAGCCTTTCGTACTGATCTTCAAGATTTTGTACATTTTGGATGTGTAATCTGCTCTATTCTCGTAGCAAACCTTCCTTCCCCTGTTTGGCAGACCCCATATCCTGTGAACACTTGCTGCATCTACTGGAATCTTGCCCCTCTCTGGGATAACAAGTTGGGAAATTTCGGGGTCGTAATGCTTCATAACCCACTGACTTAAGTCTCCTGGCATGCTACATGTTGCAATCTGCAACAGACCTCCAAACTCAATTCGAATTACCTCGTCCTTCTGAAATTGCACTAAGTCTTTGTTTAGTTTGAACAACCTTGCTGGTGATGCCCTGTTCCTGCGACCCTACAAGTGTGTAAAAATGAGCTAAGTTAAACTTTGTGTGACAGAAATTAGCAAGTATCAATATTGTTTCCATGATGATGCAATGTTTCTCCTATACATAATACCATCATTTTTTCTTACAACTTCAACATGCTCAAAACTGCTAGTGGCCTTGCTTACGCACGATTTAACAGCCAAAAAACATACCTAGAATTGGTAAAAAATGACACATTCATCTCGCAACTTCTAAAAAGAACGCACAAAATCCATACTGCTTTGACTGTGATGAATGAATACCTCATTTCCGGATGTTTTTCGGCGTTTTGGCTGTGATTCACCCTCCTCTATGACCTCCTTGCCTTCTGAGTCATCATCTTGTGCACTGGCATTGCTGTCTATGTCTGACGGGCGCTTCCCACGACAAATTATTCCTTTGGTGCGCATACGCGCCAATTATATTTGGGTTTTGTTGCTGTAGTGAGTGTGCCTGCATTGGGGGGAAAATTTGATCGTCTGTTTCGCATTGCAAAAAGGTCACGAAACTCGAACATGGCAAACATGACAGACACTCCACCGTGCCACGCTCAGAAGTCTTACCTCTGCTCCTCGTACACCCTCTTGGTTTGCTTGTAAACCCTGACCATCACTTTCCTTCATTGCCTCGGACATTTTGGACACTGCAAAACACATAATACAGTATTTTCTGGTTGCTGATAAAAAAAGGACTTCACTACTTGTAACACTGTAGGTTGCTTATAAAAACATGAAAAAATACATTTCCTAGAGCTCGCTGATGAACCATTAAAGCAACACAAACTTGGTTTAGACAACAAAAACAAACTTACGCAGGTGCTGATTAGGCAACTTTGGTTCGAGCTAACGGACAACTTCTATGCTGTTTCGAACGCTGCCACAACAATCTGTAAAATTCAGCAAACTACACCATCATTAATAAGACATCTTATGTATTAAAAGAAAAGTTTGGGCATCTTAAAACTTGTAATCCTCTTATACAATTGGCAATTTTGCAATTTTGAAAAAAATGTGATGGAAATATACAACACAGTAAATAGATGTCCATAACAGATACATGTAGAAAACAACAAACAAAAACACTTGTCAAAGCACAGCTATGAATTATTATCATGAGTATAACAGGGAGACACGGTCCAGGTAGCACCATGTGTGGTGCCAAACACAAGGCTAAACAAAAAGCAAGTATTTCGTGAAGTGGTCAGTTGTAGTCTGATACTTTAGCATATGTGTTGCAAATGGCGACCGCTTATCGAAGCTATTCAATGAAAACTAAACTACACAAACACCTTTTAAAGTTTCGACAACTCATAAAGCCACAATCAGGCAACTCATGCACAAAAGTCGAAGCAATTCGGTTAACAGCCCCAGTAAAGGTAGTTCAGACAGCTCTAACAAAGTTTTGGCAACTTAATCAACGCTGAACAGGCAACTTGTATACAATGTCACATCAACTTAGTGAACGCCCCAACGCCTGGTAGTTCAAACAGCTCTAAATTTGCCAACTCATAAAGCCAAAATCAGGCAACTCATGCACAAAATCGAAGCAACTCCGTAAGCTGTTCGAGGCAACTCTTCAGAGAGTTCTATTTCGCCACCTCAAAATAGCCTCAATCAGGCAACTCTAGTGCAAAAATCGAAGCAACTCCATAAGCTGTTCGAGGCAACTCTTCAGAGAGTTCTATTTCGCCACCTCAAAATAGCCTCAATCAGGCAACTCTAGCGCAAAAATCTAAGCAACTACTGAAAAAAACCTAAACGAAGTTCACCAAACATCTGCCAGAAGCAAATGCCCATCTCAGACCAAACAGATCTGCACGAGGACTGACAGCACGCCACCAAATCCCTCACGGCATGACCCCGAGATTCCCCACCACGAAGGCACCACGATTCATCCCTAACTGAAGCAAAAACCACTACAACCTATGGGCGCGTGATTAAATCCACCTCCATGTTCGCATGAATCACCGCTAAATCCAAACCCTCTGCAACGGAGCACACGAAGAAAACCAGAGAGAACGGCGGCGATGGGTGCATACCTTAGGAATCCAGAATCATCCAGAACGCTAGGACACCGGACACGCAGCGCCGTCTGCGACCTTCAGCACGCACCCTTTTTGACCCTGTGCGCGACGAGATTGGACCCGTTCCGCCGTATTCTCCGAGGGCCGCGCGCACCTATGCACACTCGCGGGGCTTTGTCGCTCAATCACTGCCGCCGCGCACGCCCTCCGCTCTCCGGCAGCCGTCGGCGGCGTCGGGCAGTTTGGGGGCCGCGGTTGAACAGCGGCTTGGGGGATTGGCGTCGAGGGGGGAGGGAGAGAAGGGGAGAGAATGGGGCGGATTGGGAGGATTGGGTGGTGGCAGTTTCGAACAGTGAGGCAACGGACGGGGCGCGTGGGTAGTGGTGGGCCTCCAGGTGAATACGTGTCAACAGGGGGAGGACGAACCGATCGTCCCGACCAGGAATACCTGGGTTCGATCGCGCCGATCGGACGGTGCTAAAAGGTGAGTGCTGAAACGTGACAACCAGCACTCAGTTGCTTTTTAGCATTTAGGGAGATTTTTTGGGGGGGAGGCTTCCAAGATTGAGATGCATTAATATAACAATAATTAACGCAGCCACCGATGTGGGCTGGCCGACTCCTCGTCGTCGTCGGAGGAATTGAATCATCCTCGTGTCGTGTCCACCCAGCAGCCCACTCACGCATGTTACAGCCGTTGTAAGCAGCTTCCCGGCGTCCATTGTGCCACTCACCCTTCTCCTGCTACTCATCATTCGACTAGCATGGGTGAGGACCACAATGCCTCGTTATCAACAAGATCCGTGAGACGGCCACCAGAGGCACGGCGGTGGACATGAGCGAGCTCCTGTCCGGCTACACCAACGACATCGTGTGCCGTGCGGTCCTCGGAGAATCCCACCGCAAGGCAGGCCGGAACAGGCTTTTCGGCGAGCTCACGGAGATCAACGTCTCCCTTCTCGGCGGGTTCAGCCTCGAGAACTACATCCCCCCAAACATGGTAATGGCCGATGTGCTCTTGAGGCTGGTTTCCGTCAAGGCTCGACGACTCAACAAGAGGTGGGACGACTTGTTCAACGAGATCATTGAGGAACACCCGCACCCCAGCAAACCATCATCCGGCGAGCAGCAAGCAGCAGATTTCATAGATCTTCTGCTCTCTCTCAAGGAAGAGTACGGTCTCACTACGGATAACATCAAGGCCATCTTGGTGGTAATAATTACATTCACTTGTACTTTTCCCGTTGCAAATAATTGTCCGTGTCTTCCTATACTGTTGTCATACTACTACAGTATAATATTTCGAGCTGGAGGGAGTATATAAGTAGTATATTAAGAGTTCATTCACAATTATATATATATATATATATAGTACTTATGTGGTGATATGATCAACAGACACACACGCTAAGTTGGATCGTTTGATCTTAACAGGACATGTTTGAGGTAGGCATAGAAACATCTTATCTGACATTGGAGTACGGCCACTGGTAGAAAAAGAGGCTTCCGTCCAGCCCCATTAGTCGCGAAACTGTAGGAACCGCGACTAATGAAGTCTTTAGTCGCGGTTCGGCAGACGAACCGCGACCAAAGGCTTGGGCCAGGGCGCTCGGTGGCCAGCTGGTGCACGTGAGGGGCTTTAGCCGCGGTTGGCCAGGCCAACCGCGACTAAAGGTGCCCAAAGGCCTTTAGTCGCGGTTGGCCTGGCCAACCGCGACTAAAGCTCCTCCCCTATATATACCAGTTCAGCGCACTCACTTAGCCATTTGGTGCCACTTCTCTTCACAAGGGGGTGTAGGTTTGCTTTTGGTTCCTCTTATGCACACAAGGTGTTTGATGAAATGCCCAACAGCGTGAAACAAACATGATATGAAGTGTTGGAGCCACACTTGAGGTTCCTCCTCGATCGCGGTTAGCAACTTGAACCTTTCATGCATGTGTGTCATTGATAAAATATGCATGTGTGTTGTTCATTGTTTAATTTCTATTGTTTATAGCTAGTTACTTTAACAAATGCATGATGGTTAATTATATATTTTATATTATAATAATGCAGATGAATCGGCAATGGATGTACGGTAACCGACTCTCCCGCGAGTTCACTACGGGTTTGAAAGATTTCCTCGTAGTGGCTAATGCGAACAAGCAGAAGGGTTTTGTTATCTGTCCATGTGTTGACTGTAAGAATCAGAAGGGTTACTCTTCCTCAAGAGAAGTTCACCTGCACCTGCTTCGGCACGGTTTCATGCCAAGCTATAATTGTTGGACCAAGCATGGAGAAAGAGGGGTTATAATGGAAGAAGATGAAGAAGGGGATGATTTCATCGATGAAAGCTATCTTGCTCATTTCGGTGATACTTTCATGGAGGATGCTAAAGGTGAAGGGGAAGGTGAAGGGGCAGGTGAAGGGGAAGGTGAAGGGGAAGGTGAAGGTGAAGGTGAAGAAGAGGCACGTGATGAGACCGTTGATGATCTTGGTCGGACCATTGCTGATGCACGGAGATGCTGCGAAACTGAAAAGGAGAGGGAGAATTTGGATCGCATGTTAGAGGATCACAGAAAGTCGTTGTACCCTGGATGCGATGATGGTCTGAAAAAGCTGGGTTGCACACTGGATTTGCTGAAATGGAAGGCACAGGCAGGTGTAGCTGGCTCGGCATTTGAAAACTTGCTGAAAATGTTGAAGAATATGTTTCCAAAGAATAACGAGTTGCCCGCCAGTACGTACGAAGCAAAGAAGGTTGTCTGCCCTCTAGGTTTAGAGGTTCTGAAGATACATGCATGCATCAACGACTGCATCCTCTACCGCGGTGAATACGAGAATTTGAATGAATGCCCGGTATGCACTGCATTGCGTTATAAGATCAGAGGCGATGACCCTGGTGACGATGTTGAGGGCGGGAAACCCAGGAAGAGGGTTCCCGCCAAGGTGATGTGGTATGCTCCTATAATACCACGGTTGAAACGTCTGTTCAGGAACAAAGAGCATGCCAAGTTGTTGCGATGGCACAAAGAGGACCGTAAGTCGGACGGGGAGTTGAGACACACCGCAGATGGAACGCAATGGAGAAAGATCGACAGAGAGTTCAAAGATTTTGCAGCTGACGCAAGGAACATAAGATTTGGTCTAAGTACAGATGGCATGAATCCTTTTGGCGAGCAGAGCTCCAGCCATAGCACCTGGCCCGTGACTCTATGCATCTACAACCTTCCTCCTTGGTTGTGCATGAAGCAGAAGTTCATGATGATGCCAGTGCTCATCCAAGGTCCGAAGCAACCCGGCAACGACATCGATGTGTACCTAAGGCCATTAGTTGATGAACTTTTACAGCTGTGGGGCAGACCTGGTGTCCGTGTGTGGGATGAGCACAAAAAAGAGGAATTTAACCTACGAGCGTTGCTTTTCGTAACCATCAATGATTGGCCTGCTCTTAGTAACCTTTCGGGACTGTCAAATAAGGGATACAATGCATGCACGCACTGCTTACATGAGACTGAAAGTGTACATTTGCCAAATTGTAAGAAGAACGTGTACCTTGGGCATCGTTGGTTTCTTCCGAAAATTCATCCAGTAAGAAAGAAAGGCAAGCATTACAACGGCAAGGCAGATCACCGGCCGAAGCCTGCGGAACGCACTGGTGCTGAGGTATTTGATATGGTCAAGGATTTGAAAGTCATCTTTGGAAAGGGTCCTGGCGGACAATCAGTTCCGAAGGGAGCTGACGGGCACGCAGCCATGTGGAAGAAGAAATCTATATTCTGGGAGCTAGAATATTGGAAAGTCCTAGAAGTCCGCTCTGCAATCGACGTGATGCACGTTACGAAGAATATTTGCGTGAACCTCCTAAGCTTCTTGGGCGTGTATGGGAAGACAAATGATACAAAGGAAGCACGGCAGGACCAGCAACGTTTGAAAGACCCTGATGACCGGCATCCGGAATGGTTTCAAGGTCGTGCCGGCTACGCTCTGACCAAAGAAGAGAAGGTCATCTTTTTTGAATACCTGAGCAGTATGAAGGTCCCGTCTGGATTCTCGTCCAATATAAAGGGAATAATAAACATGGCGGAGAAAAAGTTCCAAAACCTGAAGTCTCACGACTGCCACGTGATTATGACGCAATTGCTTCCGATTGCTTTGAGGGGGCTCCTGCCGGAAAATGTTCGAGTAGCCATTGTGAAGCTATGTGCATTCCTCAATGCAATCTCTCAGAAGGTAATCAATCCAGAAGATCTACCACGGTTACAGAACGATGTGATCCAATGTCTTGTCAGTTTCGAGTTGGTGTTCCCGCCATCCTTCTTCAATATTATGACGCACCTCTTGGTTCACCTAGTCGAAGAGATTTTCATTCTCGGTCCTGTATTTCTACACAATATGTTCCCCTTCAAGAGGTTCATGGGAGTATTAAAGAAATATGTTCGTAACCGTGCTAGGCCAGAAGGAAGCATCGCCAAGGGCTATGGAAATGAGGAGGTAATTGAGTTTTGTGTTGACTTTGTTCCTGACCTTAAGCCGATTGGTCTTCCTCGATCGCGGCACGAGGGGAGACTAAGTGGAAAAGGCACGATCGGAAGGAAATCAACGACATGTATGGACGGCCATTCTCTGACTGAAGCACACCACACTGTACTGACCAATTCCAGCTTGGTGGCTCCGTACTTTGAGAAACACAAGAATATTTTACGCTCGGACAACCCGGGGAAGCCTGAGTCCTGGATTAGGAAGGCCCACATGGAGACTTTCGGCAGTTGGTTGAGAAAACATTTAATGAATGACAATGATGTTGTAGATCAGCTGTACATGTTGGCCAAGACACCATCTTCGACTATAACGACTTTCCAAGGGTACGAGATAAATGGGAATACATTTTACACGATCGCCCAAGATAAAAAGAGCACCAACCAAAACAGTGGTGTCCGCTTTGATGCAGCAACCGAGAATGGGCAAAAGGTCACATATTATGGTTACATAGAGGAGATATGGGAACTTGACTATGGACCCTCCTTTAAGGTCCCTTTGTTCCGGTGCAAATGGTTCAAGCTAACAGGAGGTGGGGTAAAGGTGGACCAGCAATACGGAATGACAATGGTGGATTTCAACAATCTTGGTTACCTTGACGAACCATTCGTCCTAGCGAAAGATGTCGCTCAGGTTTTCTATGTGAAGGACATGAATAGCAAACCGAGGAAACGGAAAGATAAGAAAACGATCAGTACATCATGCGATGATCCAAAGCGCCACATTGTTCTTTCAGGGAAAAGAAACATCGTGGGAGTGGAGGACAAGACAGACATGTCAGAAGATTATAATATGTTTGCTGAAATTTCGCCCTTCAAAGTGAACACCGACCCAAGCATTAAGTTAAATGATGAGGATGCTCCATGGATACGGCACAATCGTAAGCAAGCAGGGACACAAGGGAAGAAATGATGTGTAATAATTTATTGTACCGAACTTTGTTGAATGGATCATGTGAATTATATTACCCGTGATGTGTTTGGTGTCCATTTTCGAATGATTCGAGATACCACTGATAATTTATTGTACCAAACTTAGTTTTATTTTTCTTAATTTTTTGATATATTATTTGTATTTTTAGAATTTTGAATTGAATTAGTTTTATTTTTCTGAATTTTTTGATATAATATTTGTGTTTTTAACATATTGAATTGAATTAGTTTTATTTTTCTGAATTTTTTGATATATTATTTGTGTTTTTAACATATTGAATTGAATTAGTTTTATTTTTCCGAATTTTTTGATATATTATTTGTATTTTTAACATTTTGAATTGAATTAGTTTTATTTTTCTGAATTTTTTGATATAATATTTGTGTTTTTAACATATTGAATTGAATTAGTTTTATTTTTCTGAATTTTTTGATATATTATTTGTGTTTTTAACATATTGAATTGAATTAGTTTTATTTTTCTGAATTTTTTGATATATTATTTGTATTTTTAACATTTTGAATTGAATTAGTTTTATTTTTCTGAATTTTTTGATATATTATTTGTGTTTTTAACATTTTGAATTGAACTAGTTTTACTTTTTTGAATTTTTTGATATATTATTTGTGTTTTTAACATATTGAATTGAATTAGTTTTATTTTTCTGAATTTTTTGATATATTATTTGTGTTTTTAACATTTTGAATTGAATTAGTTTTATTTTTCTGAATTTTTTGATATATTATTTGTGTTTTTAACATATTGAATTGAATTAGTTTTATTTTTCTGAATTTTTCGATATATTATTTGTATTCTTAACATTTTGAAAAAGAAAAAGTATTTTAAGAATACCTTTAGTCGCGGTTGGCCTGCCCAACCGCGACTAAAGGTCGTTGCGCGCGGGAACAAAAACCCGCCGAAAAAGCCCTTTAGTCGCGGGTCGCCTCACCAACCGCGACTAAAGGTTACCCTTTAGTCGCGGGTCGCCTCTCCAACCGCGACTAAAGGTACCCTTTAGTCGCGGGTCGCCTCCCCAACCGCGACTAAAGGTTACCCTTTAGTCGCGGGTCTCCTCTCCAACCGCGACTAAAGGTACCCTTTAGTCGCGGGTCGCCTCCCCAACCGCGACTATAGGGGGGGCTATAAATACGAGGGCCCCGAACCCCTTCTCGTCTTCTCCGAATCAACACCGCCGCCGTCGCCCTCGCCCTCGACGCCGCCCGCCGTCGCCCTCGCCCTCGACGCCGCCCGCCGTCGCCCGCCGCCCCCTCTCGCCCACGTACGGCGCCCGCCGGCCTCCCTCGCCCACCGCGCCGCCTCTCGCCCGCCCTCAACACCGCCGGCCGGCCTCGCTGCCCTCAACGCCGCCGGCCGGCCTCGCCGCCCTCAACGCCGCCCCCAATCCACCTCGGGCCGCCGGCCTCGCCGCCCTCAACGCTGCTCTACAGAGAGCGATGATCGAGAGAGAGAGAGAGAGAGAGAGAGAGAGAGAGAGAGAAAGAGAGAATTTTTTTTGTTCTTTTTAATTTTAACTAGTTAATTAGTTTAACAAAAACGGTAAAATAACTTAAAACTTGATAATTAACAAAAAAAACCGTAAAATTTGATAATTAACAAAAAAACGTATATACGGGGAGGGGGCGGCGAGGGGGGCGGCGATGCGCGCGGTTATAAATGTGTGTTGTCCTCGCCTCCCTCTCCGTGACGCCGTCGTCTGCCGCCCCGTCTCGCGCTCTACCGCGACACCCTCTCCCACCCCTTCCTCGCCCCCTCCTTTTGCCACCGCCCTTTCGCCACCGCCACCGCCACCGCCCCCCTTCTTCACTTAATTAATTTGTTTTTACTACATGTTTTCAGGACTGACATAATGGCGGACGATAGAGCTGACCCGATTATGGACAACTATGATCCGGACGGTGAAGCACATATGTTCGGCATCATAAACGGCGATATTCTATATGTGCCGACCGGACAAGAAGAAGATGATATCTCTTCTTATCTGAACCTTGACGGTGAAGATGAAGGGCGCCGTCAGCAAGATGATGCCGAACAAACGTCGATAAACGACGATCTTCAAATGGAAGTAGCAACCACCTCCGGCGCTGAGGTATATATATATATACATTGAGCCTCTGGTGATACAAACTAACTGATTTGAATAAATATGTGTGGACTAACGCGCGCGACTCTCTTTCTTATTTTAGCCCTCGGCCGGATCGTCGAAACAATCGAGTACGTCGTCAAAGTGTGGCGCAACCAAGACGATGAAACAAGGAGAAACATGCACCATCGAGGTTGTCGACAGTGCAACCGGCAGGCCGCTGGAGCCCCGCAAGAACGCCACCAAGTTTGTCAACCAATGCGGAGCCATTGTTAGAGACAACGTCTCGATCACCGTCCAGGAGTGGAATAAGCCAAAGAAGGCACGAATTGCTGGTTTCACTTTTGTCGATAAGAGAACAAAAAAAGATTGCTTCAAAAAGCTTATGGAACATTTCGTTCTACCTCCGGAATACAAAAAATTCGATGAGGAGGGTAACAAGATTGAGGAAAACAAGGAGAGGAGGAGGCTAGTCAAACAGTTCGCTCTTCATAAGATGGCCGACGCATTCCGGAAATTCAAGCAAAATCTAGCCCATGACTTTGTCAAGCAGAACAAGACTCCGGATTTCAAAGGAAAATATGAGAAACTGAAACATGATTGGCCAGAATTTGTGAAGCAAAAGAAATCGGAGCAGTTCATTCAAATATCGAAAAAAATAAGGAAAATGCGGCTAAGAAGGAGTACAATCATATTAT
Organism: Triticum aestivum; assembly: GCF_018294505.1. Lineage (NCBI taxonomy): Eukaryota > Viridiplantae > Streptophyta > Magnoliopsida > Poales > Poaceae > Triticum > Triticum aestivum. Next base: position 653,206,331 of record NC_057807.1, on the reverse strand, counting down.
GGGGCCAGGAGGGTATCGCCTTTGGGAGCCTAGGTGGGAGAAGATGGAGAACGAGCTGAGGGCGCGAGGAATCCGTCCAGGTACGGAGGGATGGGACCCAAGGGCCAAAAGCAGGTGGTACGGGCATGGGGGAACGCTGAACCCGGAGACAGGGGACTGTGTTTACCGGGGCAAAATAATTAAACCCACCCAAGCCCTTATTGACGCAATGAGGGATGCTCAAGAGGGGAAGATCAAGTTCAACAGAGAGAACGACGCGCTGACAAAAGCCCTCGGGAATCCTGAACACGGAGGACGTGTACGAGGCATGGGGCACATTCCGTGGAAAATAGGGTTCCCCCAGAACGATGACCCGTACGGTTACAGAAGCCGGAAGAGAAAGATGGATCGGGAAGCAGATGTTGTGGCGCGGTTGGCATCGGAAATGGATGTGATGAAGAAAACCGTGAGTGTACTAGTAGCCGAACGAGATGCAGCTCGGGCGCAGCATGAAGATCATCCAGCGGATCTCAGAAGCCAGCAGCGGAGAAGCAGTGTGGCTTCCACGGAGGCCCCACCGGCTGGTGCAGATGCACCAACGATCGAAATTACTGCACCGGAGCCTCTGGTGGTCGAAATTACTGCACCGGAGCCTCTGGTGGTCGAAATTACTGCACCGGAGCCTCCTCGCTACCCCGTGGACGATATAAAGGAGATGAAAGAATGTCATCTGTATTATCCTATCGGGAACATGTCCGTGAAGGTAGCCATCGGCAGTGCTTTACCATGTTTACCTAGAGCACTCCACCACAACACCCCCATTCAAGATGGCTATGCTCGTGTCACGGTGGAGGACATAGTCCAAGGGTTTGAGGACCTGGAGATTGACATTGCTACACCTGAAGGGGAGAAAAGACTTGGAGATGTCAAGCGCCATTTCATTCTATGGCAAAAGAAGTTTATCAAGTTTCCAGGCGAGGCGCCAAGGACAACAAGTCCACCCCCCTACGGTGGTGGCGGTTCACCTACACCTCCGTCACGTCAGCCGACGCCCCCCAGTCCACAACGTCCGGCGGGTGATCAGACGCCGCCCCCCCAGTCCTCGTCCGGCGGGTGATCAGACGCCGCCCCCCAATCCACCTCCGGCAAAGAAGCAGAAGCAGTCCTGGATTATTAACCCGGACCCTTATGTACCTAAGACCACAAAGGTACCAGAGCCATCATTGAAGCCTCTCCCCACAAGGCCTTGGGAACATAGTGCCGAGGAAACTGCCGCGGCCGCGGCTGCTGATCATGAGAAATGGAAGGCGGACTGCAAGAAGAAAAGAGAGCCCGAGCCCAAGCCAGTATTTTCTGATGAGCAAAAGAAGTGGGCTAAGTCATTTTTGAGCACACCGTCCCAAGCCGCGAAGAATCTGCCTGACGACTATGCACGTGAACTTCGTAGGCAGGCACTCATGTTGAAGGAGAAGAAAGAGCGGGCGGAGAACCAGGAGAACAAAGCCTTGGAGGAGGCCGAGAAAACGGAATTAGAAAGTAAAAAAAGCGGGAAACGAGTTGCCCAGCTCGGGGAACAAAGTAAACAATCGATTGCCCCGCTTATAGTGAAAGCCGCTGGTCCGGATGACCCCGATATCATAGCAGCTGCGGCAGCACATGGATTGACTGTAACGAGTGCCAGAGAACAAGCGGCCAACTTAGGTATTACTCTTCGTGAAATGTTAGGCCTTGATGAGGCGCCAGTGAAGGAGGTAGTAATTACATATGTGAAGAATGGGCCTCTCGTCGAGCCTGCGCCGGAACAGGATCTACCTCCACAAATGAAAGGTCTGCTGAAATGGTACAAGGGTTACATAAAAAATAAAAACGCCAAAGAATATATTTATGCGGAAGTTAGATATGAGCATCACTTCAAACATTACTATGTACAAATTCATCTGAGTGAATTGTTCCAGCTTTTCAATCTGCGCGAGCTCGACAAATCTATCATCAGTTGCTATGTTCTGTAAGTGATTTATTTCTACCCCATCTCGTTCATATTGCCTGCACTATATATATGTCCTAACTATATTGTTGTGTCCGCTATTATACATGCAGAATGAAGATTAAGGAATGCAGAGTAAGGAACATCCATGATGTTGGGTTCATTGACCCACACATCGTTAATGGATATGTGTTGGAGCATCACCCCGCCGACATGGAGGCAGACCTGTGGCAGTTTCTTACAAAGCAGGAACTCAAAAGTGATATTCTATTTCCTTACCATTTTGGGTGAGTGTTTCTGTCTTGAGCACATTCTCTTTTGTTTACTCCATGCATGGTATGTGGCCGGCTAATCGATGAGTTATGCATGACGTACTGTGCATGTATCGTGTCCGCAGGTTCCACTGGATTCTGCTAGTAATTAAAGTTGACACCTCAGAATGTCTCGTCCACGACTCTCTGAATAAGGATCCAAAGCTTTGGGTCGACATGAGAAGAATGCTGCAGAAGTAATTATTTTCATTCATTTGCGCTCTATATCGATCGGCCTATTTCGTTCATTTCCTAATATCAAGTAACTAATAACTCTCTTGTTCATTTAATTTTCTTTGCCTCGTAGGGTTTGGAGACGGTTCGTAGATACAAAGGTCGGTGAATTCAAAAAAGAGCTAGAATTCAAAAGGGCAAAGGCTAAGAATGGTGAGGATATTCAGCCAGCGGGGACCAATCTATGTGCATACTATGTCTGTGAGATGATCCGGAGATACACCTCTGAGCGGGTTCCGAGTGATACCAATGCTCAGAGGAATAACCTCCGGATGATGCTTAGTCCAGAAGCTCGCTTCCGACCACTTCAAGAGGAACTAGCTGGATGGTTCAGGAGGGAAGTCCTCCATCCTAAAGGAGAACACCATTACGAGGACGTAGAACTTTATATGCATTAAATTATGTATGGAAACTTGTTCAAAATTGTATATGGTCATCCGATGATATTGAATATATATTGTATATTCCTCTTGAATTCTTTTTGGTTCTAATTTCAAATTTGTTTGAAATTGTACATTCATATGCATGTATGTAGTACCGTAGAATATGTGAAACTCCTTCAAAATTAAAATAAAGCACAAAAGAAATAAAACAATACAAATTAAACAGAAAACATGTTTAAGGGGGGGGGCTAAAACCCTAAACCTGCGGCGGCCTTTAGTCGCGGTTGGCCAGAAGAACCGCGACTAAAGGTCCTCCGCCCCGACGGCCACCTGGCGCCCACGTGGACGGGCCTTTAGTCGCGGTTCTTAAGCAACCGCGACTAAAGGGTGGGGCCTTTAGTCGCGCCCGTTCGGTCGCGGTTGCGCAACCGCGACTAATGGCAGTTGCGAACCGCGACCAAAGGCCCTTTTTCCACCAGTGGGCATGGCTGAGCTCATGAACAACAGACACATTCTGAAAAAATTACAGGAGGAGGTAAGATCCCAAGGAAAAAAGTTAGACATGATAACAGAGGAGGACCTTAGCAGCATGGCCTACCTAAGGGCAACCATCAAGGAGACGCTGCGCATGCACCCACCAGCGCCCTTCCTCCTCCCGCACTTCTCCATCGCTGACTACTGCAAGATCGACGGATATTGATACCCTCCAACACACCCGTCCTTGTGAATGCCTGGGCCCTAGGGAGGGATCCATCGTCTTGGGAGAGACCAGAAGATTTCTGGCCTGAGAGGTTTCTGCAGGATCAAGCTGGCGATGTGGACACCCAGATGAGGGGCAAAGATCTTAGGTTCCTGCCATTTGGGTTCGGGCGAAGGATTTGTCCAGGGATGAATTTCGGGTTCGCCACCATGGAGGTTATGTTAGCAAATCTCATGTACCATTTTGATTGAGATGTTCCGAATAAGATGGCTACCAGCGCAGGGGTTGATATGGCTGAGTCGTTTGGGTTAACGCTTCGCCGAAAGGAGAAGCTTCAACTTGTTGCTCAGATTCCCTAAACCTACTATGTATAAGTTTATTTCGACATGAGCACGAGAATAAAGGCAAGGAATAAAATGACTAATGTAGTACTGTTTATCAGTCATTATTACTTCCTCTGTTACTAAATATAAGTCTTTTTAGAGATTCCAATAAGAGACTACATACGGAGCAAAATGAGTGAATCTACACCGTTAGCCATAGTAGTAGAAGTAATAGTTAGTGAGACAACTTCATGAAGACACGATGATGGAGATCATGATGATGGAAATCATGATGTCATGCCGGTGAGGATGATGATCATGGCGGCCCGAAGATGGAGATCAAAAGAAGCAAAATCCAGTTCTCAGTTGCTAGGCCAACAGGAATAAAGACATCTACTAAAAATGAATTGGCTACATGTTATTTTTAACATCCTTCAGATAAAATGATTTTCAGGAACAGAGCTTAGGTGGCAAAGCAGGAGCAAGGAAACACATGCACATTTGACGAGTCTGGAATAGGAGGCTAACTATGGTAGTTCCTGATCTACGAGTGTTAGTTAAACATGGACTTAACGGCAACACATTCAAGAGAGTTAAAGTGCACCAAAATTGCCCCGGGTGTGCAAGAAAATTTGCAGTGGTATACCTCTAGTTGCTTGATTTCCATCTTCACATGACTAATGATTCCATCAACGCTCCAATTTTCCACAGTTGAAATGGGTGAGGTGAACGGAAAGAGAATCTCAACATCTTCCCGTGTACCATACTCAACAGCCAACTCTATTGGCAGTCTACCAAACTGTTGAGGAACAACGAAAGCTTTAGAAAGGCAATACTGAACATGAAGAAATAAGAAATATTCTAGACATGATATGCAAACCATATGTCCATATTGATTCACTACCATCATATAATAGGTCGACGTGGTGCTAGTGTGGCACATCTATGTATATCTGACTAAATTAAAGACATGGCACGAAGGGGACAAGGCAAAACAATAGCAAGCGTATGCAAAAAAAATCAAAAAAGGTAACTTAGCACAGCCTTTTATTTTAATTTTACAGATAGCATCTCATCTAGTTTTTTTAGAAAAGGAGCATCATCTAGTTGTACTGACATCATAACTCATACGGTTGTAGCATATCTGTATAGGACAAGTCTACTGAAATTACAAAGCCAAGAAAGACACAAGAATGTGACAAAAAAGAGCATTCTTACTGTGTTAGGAACATTTGGGTTTGCGCTAGCTTCCAACAAGCACTTGATAGCTTCAGTTAAGCCCTTCTCTGCAGCCTTCACCAAAAGATTATCCCGAGGACTATCACTACTGACATTAGCTCCACCCTATCAGATCCAAGTATAGAGGACAAGCCAATCATATGGTTTTCAAGTAGGTAATACAAAGATAGCTAAATCAAACATCAGTCTATAGAAATCCAGCATTCCTGCTGTATTATAAGCAGAGGATACTATACCTGAATCAATAGCTTCACACAGGCTACGGAAGATTTTTGTAATGCCATGCTTAAAGGTCCAAACTGACATCTAGTGTCGTTGGGCTGGAAAAAAAAGAACTTCACTTTGGTGCCAAAATATGACAGTTCCAACAAAAAGATGGGATTTGTTTGGGGAAAAAGCGCTGAGAGGATACTTCTTTCGTAAGAATATACTCCGTCCGTCCCATAATATAAGATTTTATTACAACCGATATACTCACATATTTGTTGTAATAAAATCTTATATTATGGGACGGATGGAGTAGAATATAGCTATATAGTCTTATGTCCGCTTGCTACCATTAATTTTTTAGACTAGTCCCACCATGCCTACTCTAGCTCACACATTAACAGCTACAGCAGGGCCTGTTTGGTTGGTTTATGAAGGTTGATGATATTTGCCACAACATTTTGCAAAACATGTCTAAGATTAGATGATAAAATGAGTGGCATACTTTGCCAAGCCTAAGTGAATCCTACCACACCTTTTTTAGTCAGTGACACATGGAACCCAACTTGTAGAAAAGGAATCTTGGCACAAGTGTGGCTGTGAACTGAACGGGTAACCAGCTTGCCTAACTTTTGGCATGGCATAGTTAGTCACCAACCAAAAAAAAGCCATCAGCTACAGGTGGGAACAATTGGAGAAAGTAGCAAAAACCCAGCAAAAGGGGGAATTGGAGTTAAAAGACAGCATATCAACAAATAATTTGAATAGTACATCTGCATTGTGCTCCAAAAGGGTCTTGACAATACTAGGATATCCTCTAATGGCAGCATCCGCGAGTGCTGTCCCAAGATCTGATAATGCATCGACGTCAGCTCCCCTCACAAGAAGAAACTTAACTATTTCAGAGTACCCTGAAGAAAAGAAGAAAAGGGTCATAATACTATTACCAATAAATGACATGAACAAAACATTTTTGCTCGGCAAAGTTCAAATTACTAGTGGGGGAAGGATTTTTGTTGTTTCACATTTCTCTAAATAGGCATACAGAAAGAATGACCATAATCAGTCAACATAAGAAGGAGGTAAAGTAGACGAACATTTCTCAGGAAACTAGTTCCAATGGATAGACTAACAAGATTGGTAGCAATACGATGACACGTGGAATCTTTACATATCTGAGAGCGGGGAATTAGGAATCAGCCAATAACTAGAAGTTGTCTCTCATTGAAGCGCTTTAGAGTCCCTAGAAGCTGCACTTCTTATTTCTCCAACCTAGAGCACTCTTATTTCAATACATATGAAGAAACTCATAAGATTGATCACTATTCAGACCCCAATGAACATGAGAAGCAAATAAGATCAGGCTACTTTTAATGTATGGGAACAGGAAAAAAAATTCTATTAGGCTAGCTTAGTCTAGCTCCTGGTAAAGTAAATCCATTTTTATCACCATGGTAGGTCCAGCACAAAACAAGCGATGCTAAAGTAAGTACTAAAATTCAAGTGAAGTTCCTTTTCATACCATGAACTGCAGCTACATGAAGAAGGGTGATGTTTCCCTCTGCACGTTGCTGATGCAGATCAGCGCCATGATCAATGAGGTACTTGACGGCAGGAAGGTTGCCATTGGTGACGGCATGCGCCACGGGTGTAAACTCTATCATTAAGACGCTCACAGCTCACCTGAAGTTGATGATAAAGTCATAAAACAAAATGTGCTTATATCAGGATCAAAAATGCCTGAACGTATGCTGAGCGGGCAAGTCGACATCCATCTTGACCTCCTCCACGAGATACTGGAAGACAGAGAAGCTGCCGCAGCCGGCGGCGGCATGGAGGGCGTTCATGCCCATGTAGGTGGTGCTGGCCACCGTCACCGGGATCCCACGCCCCTGCACGTCCATCTCCTTTGCAATCTCTGCAGTTCAGACCAAAAAAGGGGGCACTTTTAGTCAGGAATCATGGCAAGGACGTAGCATCTATGTACTGTAATCTGAATCAGAAAGAAATCGCCCCTGATTCTTAGGAAGGGGGGCAAGAATCTGGTCTGAAACCCCCGATTTGCCCCCAAACCAGAGCACTGAAACCTAAATCACGACCGAAATTGGCATCCCGGAGCCGCAATCCGCGGCCAGATCAAGAACGGAGCACACACGGCAGCTAAACCCTAGGCCCCTGGCCAGATCTAGCGAGCTCAGTGACGCGGGACGTCATGGAGGGAGAGGGAGGGGCGTGGGGATTTGGTGAAAGGCGGCACTTACTCTTGATCTTGCCGATGTCGCCGTTGTGGGCGGCTTCGATGAACCTGGCCTCCGGCGACCAACGGTCGCGCTCTGCACAAAAAGCGAGTGAAATGATGAGACGACCAGAGGGGGAGCCGTACAACCGGCGGCGGTCGGACAGGTTAGGGTGCGAGGTCACCTTTGCCGAGGAGGAACTCGTACAGGCGAGGCAGCGGTATATGTCCGGTTCCCATCCTCCCCCCCTCGCCCTCCTCCTCTTCGCCGGTGGCGGCGGCGGCGGTGCGTGGCAAGGAGCAAGGAGTCGAAGGAAGCTTCTGGAGCCGGGGAGAGGAGGTGGGGAATAAAAAGGGCGGGAAAAGGGAGGGGAGTGGGGCAAAATAATCCTGTACGACCGGGTCGTACGTGCGACCCGGCCGCATGGGGAGGCTGATAGGTGGGCCACCCTCCGACATGCTCTCTCACAAGCGGGTCGTACAAGATTCGCCTCTAGGAGTGGGTGCACTTGCACTATACCCCGCCATGGGCAGCCCGGCCCGTACGGCCCGACCTTTTCCCATGGGCCGGGCCTGGGCCTATATATTTAGCCCGATGGTTGGGCCGGGCCAGGCTCAGGATCGACATATTCATAGTTTAAGGAAGAGGCCCGGCATGAGGCCTCACGGGCTTTTCGCATGATGGGTCAGGCTTGGGCCTGATTTTTACGACCGACAATTGGGCCGGGCTGGGCTTGGGCCTAGGTTTTCCGCGTCAGGCTTTGGTAGGCCCGGCTCGAAGCCCGGCTCAGCCCGACAAATGGCCAGGTATAGCTCGCACAATGGGATGCCCACCCATGGTGTGATCTGAGTGACACTGATGACAGAAGCCAGGACCACAACCTCCCTTTTCTTTGCTTTTGGATTCAGGTTTTGAATTTTAAATTTGAACTTGCTTTGAGAAACATGAAAAGATGCAGATGGTCATATACACACATATACACTCATCTTTGTGAACACATGTTTGCACACCCTACTTTTGTGAGTACCTCCGAAAGACTGAATCAGTAGATCTTGAGATTGTCGAAAACACCTAAGGCATCTCGCTATCAACGAAAACATCGCCTCCCGTTGAAAAAAAATACTCGGCCTTTAATGAGTCACGGCCACATCACCTGTGGTCGTCGGTTGAGGTCGACCCGTATGCGCATGCCCTTGCGCGATTGCACGACATAACCCCCGGCCCTCGCCTCTAAACGAATCATGATACAAACTGTTGTATGATACCACTTGCTAAATAGTTGTTGGATCTTTCGAGCACGTCACATGAAGCACATAATGATGAGACGTCTCGAAGTTCGGACGAAGCCCACGAGCATGTTTGGATGTTTGTACCAACCATGAAAATGCCCACTAGATGCAGTTAGGGGTTTCAACACCCTCCCCCACCCAACCTGCCCCAAACCCCGTCTAGAATCGCACCCTTCTTAAGCACCCTCCTTACTCTAGCTCTAGGGGGGCCTTGAACCAGTCATTCCTTCCAGGTTAGCCTTACCCACCTGTCGGATTCGCTGTTTTCTGGGCTAAAACGAAGAATCAGTGCTCCGCGTTACAGATTAGCCTCATGATACGATGTTGTTGTTCCAACCCGATGAACACAGCATTGCATCTATCAAGTTGCTCCTTTTAGCATTTGAAATGTTATCGGGGCTCAAGATTAATTTCCTCAAGAGTGAAGTTTTTATCATGGGAATGGAGCAACATGACCAAGTGAGGATAGGTAACCTCCTTAATTGTAAACTAGGGAGTTTTCCAATTAAGTACCTTGGGCTGCCGATCCCGCATAAAAAGCTTGCCATCTCGGAATGGGAGCCATTGTATGGTAAAGTTGCCAATAGGGTTAGTCCGTGGCGAGGGCGTTTCATGTCTTCTGCGGATAGATTGATTCTTACCAACTCTAGTTTGTCCTCCCTCCCTCTGTTTACGATGGGTATGTTCTTGTTGGAAGATGGGGTGCATGGGAAGTTTGATACCCCGCGCTCCAAATTCTTTTAGGAGGGAGCTGGGCTTAAAAAGAAATACCATATGTTGAAATGGGCGACGGTGTGCCGCCCTAAGAAATATGGTGGGTTAGGGATTACTAATTCCAAACTTATGAATGTGGCCTTGCTTACCATATGGTGGTGGAAAATAGCTACTAACGAAGCGGGTCTATGGGTGGACCTGCTTCGGGCAAAATACTTCCCGGACGGGAATGTGTTTAATGCCAAGGCCTCGGGCTTGCCGTTTTGGAATGGGATCTAGGCGGTTAGGCCGTCTTTCTCGCTAGGAGCGAGATTTGAGGTGAATAGCGGTAGGTCTACTAGGTTCTGGTTGGATAGGTGGTTGGGCGACAAGCCGCTATGGTAGGAGTTCCCGTTGTTGTACCAACTAGCCGCGGACCCGCTTATTATGGTGGGAGAGGCTTTGCGCTCGACGCCGCCAGCAATTCACTTTCTGCGACAGCTGAACGCGGCAGAACTAGCAAGTTGGGACTTGCTTCAGGCGCAAGTGGGCCAACCTGCCATGAATCTGGCTGATGATGTAGTTTCCTGGGACCTGTCGACGGCTCGTAAATTCTCGGTGAAGTTCATGTACAATAGGCTGACGGAGGGTCCCACGTTAGATATTGCTAGGAGCCTTTGGAAGGCTAGGGTGCCGCTAAAGATAAAGATTTTTCTTTGGCAAATGTTCCGCAATAGGCTTCCGACAACTGACAACGTAGCTAAACGCAACGGGCCCTCGGATGGGACTTGCGTGGTATGTGAATCGCTGGAGGATGCGAACCATGCTCTGTTCCAATGCGCACTGGCTCGCTTTGCCTGGAGCGCGGTGCGTCAGGTTTTCCAACAGAATTGGAACCCAAGAACCGGAAACGAGTTGTTAGCAGTGTTACAGGCGCAGAGTGGTGCCAAAGCCAGGGTTCTGTGGATTTGCGTGGGTGCGTTGCTTTGGTCCCTATGGACAATGCGTAACAAAATGACTATGGAGCATAAATTCCCGACTAATCCGACTGATGTTGTTTTCAAATGCCATCTTTTTCTACAGAGTTGGGCACCGCTGGGGAAACAATGTGATGCTGACCTTATGAGGAGCACAATGGAGCAGATCGCAACAAGTATCCCAAGACTTCGTCAAGCGAATTGAAGCGCCTTCTGTTCTTTCCTTCATTTTGGGGTCTAGCTTTTGAGTTAGATTTGGTTGGGACCTACCTTGCGAACTATTTGATGTGTTGTGCGTGGCCGATGTGGCCTATTGAGACTGTTATGTGATTTGTGTGATGTGCAAACTTGGATGCTGTCTTCCTGGCTTTATTAATTTAAAGTCAGACGCGTCTAGCCAGGAGGTGGCTGCATATAGACCACTTCTCGCATCTCACCATTCAAGAAGGCATTCTTGACATCTAATTGAGAGATGGACCACTTCCGAACAGCAGCAACAACCAAAAGAGTGCGAACAGTGGTCATGTGAGAAATAGGGTCAAAAGTCTCATCATAGTCACGACAATACTCCTGCTGGAAGCCACACGCAACAAGACGAACTTTGTAGCGCATGAGAGAACCATCTGAATGTGTCTTAACCTTGTAGACCCATTTGCAAGTGATGGGTCTAGTGCCTGTAGGCAGGGGTACAAGGTCCCAAGTGCCTGTGTGCTCAAGAGCATGAATTTCCTCTGCCATAGCATGCTGCCATTCAGAATGAGCAGCAGCCTCACGATACGTAGACGACTCAACAAGAGTGGTAGCAGCAGCAACATAGTACGCATGAGGTTGGAGAGTGTGGCGATCACGCAGATTATACCGAGGAGCAGGAGGGGTAGGTGGTTCTGAAGGAATGGGACCCAACAGGGAAGGAGTGGAAGTGGAAGTGGGCGCATCCGAGGGAGAAGGGTGCCGAGCACGACGGGAGTAGACAAAAGGAAGCGGAGAGAGAGGGGAAGTGGAAGGTGGCCCATCAGAGGGAGAAGGGTGTTGAGCACGACGGGAGTAGGTAAAAGGAAAAGGAGAGAGAGTGGATGGCTCAACCCGAGTAGGAGAGTCAGGAATAGAAACCTCATCCTGTGTAAGCTGAAGCTCATGAGTAGACACATGTGAAAGGCTAGAAGTGGACCTACCAGGTGACGATAAAGGTGAAGAATCAGGTAGAGTCAAAAAAGAGAGAGGCTCGACTAACGACTCGGTTGTGGCAGTAGAAGAATGACGAGGGTAGAAGGAGCGAGACTCATCAAAAGTGACATCTTTGGAGATTCTCAGTCTTCGAGCAATAGGGTCCCAACAACGGTAACCTTTGTGCTCCAAACTGTAGCCAAGGAAAACACATTCAACAGATTGAGCAGTCAATTTGGTGCGTTCATGAGGGTGGAGAAGAACAAAATAGGCACAACCAAACAGGCGTAGACCACTATAATCAGCTGGACCATCACCTAGATGATCAACTGGTATCCCTCCCTGAAGAGCAACAGAAGGCTGAATATTAATGAGATAAATAGCGGTAGAGACAGCCTCAGCCCAAAAGTGCGGGGGAACAGCAGAAGATAAAAGAAGAGCCCGAGCAGTGTCAAGGACGTGACGATGTTTGCGTTCAGCCACCCCATTTTGAGCATGTGCACCAGGACAGGAATACTGAGGAAGGGTACCCTGTTTAGCAAGGAAACCACGAAGCGCACAGATAGGTACTCGCCAGCCGAATCAGCAAGAAAAACTCGAACAGAGGAATCATACTGAGTGCGAACCATGGTAGCAAACGACTTGTAAATTTGAAGCACTTGACTACGAGATGACATAAAGTAGATCCAAGTGTGGCGAGAAAAATCATCAATGAAAATTATATAATATTTGTGACCCCCTTTCGAAACAATGGGGGCAGGACCCCATACATCAGAGTGAACAAGTTCAAAAGGTCGTTGAGAAATAGAATTACTAGAGGGATATGGAAGTTGTATCTGCTTGCCAAGCTTACAACCCATACAAGTTAGTGAACTATTACCAGATACAGACCCTAGAACACCACTCCTAACCAAAGAAGACAAGCGGGAGCCACAAATGTGACCCGATCGATGATGCCACTGAGCGAAGGATGTGGTGGAGGTGGCAGCTGAAGCAAAAGGGGTGGTGATATCCGACTGGCTAGAGGACGCAGCGAAAGGAAGGCGCAGCCAATCGAGCTCCCAAAGGCGCTGAGAGTCATGGCGCCGAGGACCGATCCCAACCAGAGTCCCCGTACGACGATCCTGAACACAACAAGAGTCAGAATCCAGAATAACACGACAACCCAAGTCAGTAAGTTGACCAGCAGATAGAAGTTGCATAGTCAGTTTAGGAACATGAGAAACGGCAGGGACATGAAAAGAAGACATGGAAAGAGTCCCTCTTGCGGCAACTGAAAGAGAAGTGCCATCTGTAGTCTGAACTGTAAGAGGAGAAGGCACGGAATTGACAGCACAAAGATGATCTCTGTGTGGTGTCATGTGGAAGGAGGCCCCAGAATCAAGAATCCAGGGCAAAGATGTACCTGACGAAGAGTGCGGTAGTGGACCAGACGTCTGACCAGCAGAACCAGCAGAACCTGAGGATGGTGCAGAAGCAGTAAGGCGGCGCAGCAAGGTGAGCATCTCCTGGTGAACCTTCTCAAGGGAGCCCTCACGAGAATTAGAGGAGCCTCCCGAGTCCTTTTGAGGACGGCCACCACGGCGACCCTGTTTCCTCCTCTTGGTGCACTCCGTGATCATGTGACCATCCTGCTTGCAGTAGTTGCAGAAAGCACTAGTGGAGGTTGCTGCCACCTGTGTAGAAGAGGGCACACCAGGCAGCGGTGGTGGAACGCGGGCAGCCAGGACTGCTGAAGAGGATGGCAATAAGCCCGTGCTCTGTAGGCGCACCTCCTCAGATCGCACCTCAGCAAGGGCCTCCAGAGTAGAGAGCCGAGGATGGCGTGCCAATAGCTGAGCACGACTCTGCTCGAACTCCGGCCGGAGGCGAGTGAGGAAGTCGTAGAGGCGACGAACCTCCAGCTTAGCTTGTTGCTGCACACAACACTGACATCTGCGACAAACATCAGCTCCCAGAGAGTCCAATTGGCGGCACACCGCCGACATCTCCTTGTAGAAATCATCCACAGTAGCATCTCCCTGTTGTAGTTGTTGCTCTTGACGAACAACAGAGAGATACATGGCATCCCCTGTAGACTCATAGCGATGGCGAAGGTGCTCCCACATCTGATATGCAGTGGTAAGGGCCACCACATCCATGGTGAGATCAACATCCATGCTGTTCACCAAGATAGAAGAGGCTCGAGCATCATCATTTGTCTATTGCTTGTATAAGTGGAGTTGATTCTGATACTCTTCAGTGGCCTCTTTAAAAGCATCTAGCATCTCATGTTGCTTGGTTTCATCGGCATCAACAGGGAAGGCCAACTCAGCTGGAGGAGTGGGCAGCAGGGGACAAGGAAGAGCACCAGAGAGGTGCTCCCAGACCAGCTGGCCCCTCATGTGCAGCTTCATGTGCTGCACCCAGTCCCTATAGTTCTGTCCGTTGAAGATAACAAGACATCGTGGGACTTGGACAACACTGGTGGTGGTGGAGGGCGCCATTGCAGCAGAGCAGCAACAACAGCTCGTTGAAGACCAGCAGCAGCAGGAGGCACAACTTGATGGCAGCAGCAGACCAGGAGGAGAAGAGCAGCAGCAGCAGCTCGTTGAAGAAGAGCAGCAGCAGCAACAGAGAAGAGGAGCAGCAGTAGCAGCTCGTTGAAGAGCAGCAATAGCACGTTGAGGCGGCGGCGCCGGCCGGGAAGGACGTCGACAGAGCGGCCTGGAACAACGGTGGCCTGGACCAGCAGGCGGCAGCAGCTACCAGGAAGAAGAGGGGAGAGGCTTGATGAAGAGAGGAGCGGCGGCCGGCGGCGGTTGCGGCAGCGGCGGCGACGACCAAAGGCGGCGGTGGCGACTGGGGAACTAAACCTAGCTCTGATACCATGTTATGAAGTGAGCCTATATTCCATCGGGCCAACAGGCCAGCACATATACATGAAGGGAAATAAGCAAAGAAACCCCTATACAATATGATAACTACACACACAGCACAACCTTGTTCTAACATCCTGAAAGAGTTTTCCTATAGGTTCATTAAGGTTGAAAAGATAAGGGATCAGTTGCTGGAGTGCAACAAGGAGACCTACCGGGTTCCAGATTATGTCAAGGTTTGTATCCCTGATATAATGCTTTCAGGAAAAAAACTTTTAAGGGGAGATAACTCATATGGAGATGCCACTTCTAGCCACCCGATTCTTTTTCAAGGTCCGTGATATCATGATCGGGCAGCTATGAGGGGCATCTTCACGAGGGTACCGCCCCATTGAATTGTTTTTGGCCCTTCCAATTACCTAATAACAACTTAATAAATCTAATGAATGGACTGGTAACTAGAACAACCATAAGACTTTTGTTATATCAGCTTGGCTTGGCTTTGCCATGAAGGACATATTATTTTGTTATCTCCATTCTGGTTCCCATCTCCTGTTTCCTAATCGACTTTAATGAAACTTCTTGGATAGTCTAAAGGGAAGACACCAATATGCAGATGAAGGATGACGTTGTAACGTATATTTTACCTATTCCTTTGTTGACAATCAATTCATGCAGGAAAAGAGATTCCATAACTGGCTAGAAGGTGCCAGGGACTGGGCTGTTAGTAGAAGTAGATTCTGGGGTACTCCACTTCCAATATGGATCAGCCAAGATGGTGAAGAAATTGTAGTTATGGATTCCATTGAAAAACTTGAAAAATTATCTGGTGTCAAGGTTAATATCCTCTGTGCAATATATATTCCATTATTTTAATGATGTGCGAGTTTGATGCATGCATATTTTTGTGATTCTGTGGTATTTTTGTTGAAAAACAGTAGAAATCTTTATATGTTTGTGTTACTAACTGTTGCTTGGGTATTCATTTGTTTTCTGTCTTTTTGGTACACAATGCATATCCATATTAGTGGAAGCTTATTATCGTTAGACATCCTGGTACCAAACCCCCAAACTTGGGGTTATATCTTTTAATTTTTCAAAATTTCTATGATCAGGTTAGCGATCTTCACCGACATTATGTTGATGATATTACGATTCCGTCTAGAAGAGGACCAGAGTATGGGGTGCTCAAACGGGTTGAAGATGTAAGTTGCTTTTAGACCCACCATTAGGGATTACATTTCTTGTATCTTATGTAAATTCATGTGGATGTCCCAAGCACATTTTTCAATAACTTCGACTGCATACCTTTCCATCGTGTTTTAATCTATAGCTTCTAATAGAAAATTTTGTTGTGCTCCTTGCTTATGTATAATCAAGAGGTGTAGGAGAACAGAGGATTAGGAATAAGTATCGATGGTGTTCTGTAGGGAATATGTCTGAGGTCATCTATGGAACGTAGATTAATCACTGTGTTGTCTGTAATATGAGTGTAATCCTGCAATTTCAGTCTTAGCAATATATCTGGATTGTGTTTTGAAACAAAATCAATCTATATCAACCAAATCTTTGAGTTACCTTTTAAGGATTGGTGAAGTAATCTCCTTTAAATGTCTGTGAATGACCCTTATGCAGCCCATTTGGTATTATTGTTGCCTAAATTATCATGGCAATATATCACCTTCCTTTTGCTCAAGTGATTGTTACTTGCTAGTAGTACAATTTCCTTTGAGGATTTAATATCGGTAGAAAGTAGGGTGCTACAGATGGCTAAATGCCCTACCAAATTGCCTCATGTTGTAAGCCCTACTTCTGACTGTATAGTTCCGGTCTTATCCGTGTTAAGATTATGTTTGTGAACATCTGACTTGTGAACCGTCATGGAGGTGAATATTTGTAGTGTTCTCTTCATCTTACAATCTGTTCTCACTCAGCAATTATTGTGGTGTCTTCAGGTTTTCGACTGCTGGTTTGAGAGCGGCTCCATGCCATATGCCTACATTCATTATCCATTTGAGAACCGTGAACTATTCGAGAATAATTTTCCTGGAGACTTCGTGGCAGAGGGCTTGGACCAAACACGTGGATGGTTCGTTATACTTTCTTCAGCATCTTACAGAATTTTTAACAGTGATATTGTTTCTCATTTCTTAAATATGCTCGTACATTCTCATCATCATATTTTAGGTTGTATTGAGCAAAAAATGTACGTAGTTCTGGCTACTTATGATGGTAGCTCCTCATTTAAATTGCCAATGTCATGGTCTTAAAAAACAGTTTGTAGAGCCTTCCTTACCACTTCACCCTTCTTTGTTGCTTCATGTGTCCCCTTTCGCAACGCTATAGGCAGTTCAACTGTGACAAATAAGCTTGCATCACTGCCTTGTTACATCCCTGCACTTGTGGCTACCGTTGTGAGTACACGCCGATCCTGAACAGGAACCTGGAGAGTACAATCTGAATAGTACCTACTATTGGCTGGACCTGAGGTTCACATCATCATCGGTGAGAGTACCAACCGGAATTATACCCAATGTTGGCTGGACCTGAACCTGCACATCATCATCAGTGAGGGTACCAACCTGAATCACCCGCTATTGGCTAGACCTGAGCCTACACATCATCATCAGTGTTCGTGCCCATAGGACCACCCTGAGTATGAGACACAACCTTCTCCCCCTCTTCACCATTTTCCATAGTGTAGGTGGTCAAGCTCTGCAAACAACAGACTTAGATCTATGACTCAGACTCCCTGAAGGTGACATCCATACTGACCTGTGTTTCTCAGAAGAACACCAACATTTATACCCCTGCTGACTAGAAGAATAGCCTAGAAAAATTACACTTCATTGCCCATGGATCTAGCTTCCCAAAAGATGGTCGGTGATCTTGAACAAAATAGGTACTGCCTAACAACTTTGGGGGAACAACTAACTTAGTTTCTCCAAACAACAACTCGCACGGAGATTTCATGCCTAGTATCCTTGAAGGTGTCCGTTTGATCAGGTATGTGGCTGCTTCACTCCACAAGAACTTGGGCACATTCATTGTATACATCAATGACCAAGCAACCTCAAAAATATGTCGGTTCTTCCTTTCTGCCACTCCATCTCGAGGGAGGGTGTCTAGACTTGAAGTTTGGTGAAGAATACCTTGGTCAGACAAGAAGGCTCCAAAGGTGTTGTTCGCATACTCAATGCCATTGCCAGTCCTGATCACCTGCACCTGCACTTGAAACTAATACTTCACAAAGGCATGGAAATTTTGAAAACAGCTAAACAACTCATCCATGTGACGCATCAAATAAATCCATGTCATACGAGAATAGCAGTCGATAAAGGTAACTAAACACTTCATTTCATTCACTGACACCATTGGACAAGTCCATACATCTGAATGAATAAGCATAAAAGGAGATATGCTCATAAGACCATTACTCACATATGAGGCTCTTGTGTGTTTAGCATATTCGCAAGTATTCACATATTAACTTGCCCTTGCCTATTGCACACATAACATCCAGAAATATTCTACATGCATGCACTATCCTACAATGATGGCTCATCGCTTGCTTCCCCTTGTCCTCCATGGTCGCAACACACACCAAGTTCAGCTACACCCTCTTGTCCACATACCAGAGTCCCCTAGGCCTGGTGCCATCCCCAACCGTCTGCCTCATCTGTCACTCCTGAATCAAGCAGCCAAACTTGTCAAGAGTCACACGACAGTCTATTTGATCAATTAGAGCACTCAAAGAGACCAAATTGACAGGAAAAGCTAACACATGTAAAACCGAGGATAGAGAGATGGTTGAATTGCAACCCCTACGATAGACTGTTTTGTACCATCAGCAGATTGTATAGAGCCCACTAGTAGAAAAGGGGGCAATGGTCCAGGCTGGGTAAGCCCATTAGTCCCGGTTCAATCCAGAACCGGGACCAATGGGGGCATTGGACCCGGTTCGTGAGCCCCGGGGGCCGGCCGGGCCACGTGGGCCATTGGTCCCGGTTCGACTGGACCTATTGGTCCCGGTTGGTGGGACGAACCGGGACCAATGGGCCTCGCTCTTGGCCCACCACCATTGGTCCCGGTTGGTGGCGTGAACCGGGACCAAAGGCTGCCCTTTAGTCCCGGTTCATGGCACGAACCGGGACCAATTAGTTGCCTATATATACCCCTCGCCCGCGAGCAGAGCACTCCCAGTGCTCTATTTTTCGTGGCCGGCGAGGGGAGAGCTTTGTGGTGCTCTAGCTCACCTCCTATGCACACGAGGTGTTCGATGGAATGCCCGAGCCACACTACTTAAGCTTTCTCCTCTCCAAGCTCGACCTCCAAGCTCCATTTTTCTCAATATTTGTCTAGGTTTAGCGGTCCGCCACGTCCCGTCCCCGTCTTCACCGCCGTCGATCGCCCGCGCCGATCCCGTCGCCGGCACCACCGTGGTGAGCCTCTTGTTCTTATCTTCTTTTTGAAAGGAAAAAAAATATTCTTACTTGTATGTTTATATAGATACTTGTATAATTTTCTTACTTTTATTATTGCATCTTATATAGTGCGATGGTTTTGGTATCCGCCCCCGTCGGCCCTCGTCCTGTCTATGATTCGGATGTGGTATATATTATCTTTTCATAACTATTGGTTCATTTATTGTTTATGACAATTATGCCGACCAACGTGACAGATTTTATTTATCTAGGAGGTTGTTGAACCGGAAATTCCAACCGACCCTATTGTCGAGAGGTTAAATTTAGTTGAAGAAGAAAACAATTTGTTGAAGGAAAAAATTAGAAAAATTGAGGAGGAGGAGATGATATTGGAGTTGCATGTTGCGGATGCCGTCGATGATCACAAGATCAAGATGGATGCAATGCGCTTGAAGATTAGAAAGATTAAAAAATATGCCATTCATACCGAGGCTTGGTATCATTATGCCGTTGGATCAGTTGTTACATTGGTTGCGATTATGATCGCATTTGTTTTCGCATTGAAATGTTTCATATAGTTTCAATGTATGGTTTAATTAATTTAGATGCTCTGCAGAGCTTTATGTTGTTAGATGAGAACTATGTATGTACTTTGGTTTTAATGTGATGATGAACTTCTATTAATTTGGTCACTTAATTATCTATTCATGATGTTCTGTAATGATTTTTGACACACTTAATTATATATAATGCACGCAGATGAATCGGCAATAGATGTACAGTTCAAGACACACCTCCGAGTACATTAAGGGCGTGCATGATTTTCTCGAAGTGGCTGAGGCAAACAAGCAAAATGATTTTATGTGTTGTCCATGCCTTATATGTGGGAATACGAAGTCTTACTCTGACCAGAAAAATCCTCCACACCCACCTGCTTTACAAGGGTTTCATGCCACACTATAATGTTTGGACGAGGCACGGAGAAATAGGGGTTATGATGGAAGACGGCGAAGAAGAGTACGATGACAACTATGTGCCCCCTGAATACGGTGATGCTACTGAACATCAAGAGGAACCAGACGATGTGCACGATGATGCTGCAACGGGCGAAGCTGCTAAAGATCAAGAGGAACCAGACGATGTGCCCGATGATGATGATCTTCGCCGGGTCATTGTACCCTAATTGCGAAGATGGCAACACAAAGCTCGGTACCGTACTGGAATTGCTGCAGTGGAAGGCAGAGAATGCTGTGCCTGACAAAGGATTTGAGAAGCTACTGAAAATATTGAAGAAGAAGCTTCCAAAGGATAACGAATTGCTTGACAGTACATACGCAACAAAGAAGGTCGTATGCCCTCTAGGATTGGAGGTGCAGAAGATACATGCATGCCCTAATGATTGCATCCTCTTCCGCGGTGCGTACAAGGATCTGAACGCATGCCCGATATGCGGTGCATTACGGTATAAGATCAAACGAGATGACCCTGGTGATGTTGACGGCGAGCCCCCCAGGAAGAGGGTTCCTGCGAAGGTGATGTGGTATGCTCCTATAATACCACGGTTGAAACGTCTGTTCAGAAACGGAGAGCATGCCAAGTTGATGCGATGGCACAGTGAGGACCGTAAGAAAGACGGGAAGTTGAGAGCACCCGCCGACGGATCACAGTGGAGAAAAATCGAGAAAAAGTACTGGGATGAGTTTGCAAGTGAGCCAAGGAACGTATGGTTTGCTTTAAGCGCGTATGGCATTAATCCTTTCAGGGAGCAGAGCAGCAATCATAGCACCTGGCCCGTGACTCTATGTATGTATAATCTTCCTCCTTGGATGTGCATGAAGCGGAAGTTCATTATGATGCCAGTTCTCATCCAAGGCCCTAAGCAACCCGGCAACGACATTGATGTGTACCTAAGGCCATTAGTTGAAATACTTTTACAGCTGTGGAATGGAAACGGTGTACGTACGTGGGATGAGCACAAACAGAAGGAATTTAACCTAAAGGCGTTGATGTTCGTGACCATCAACGATTGGCCCGCTCTTAGTAACCTTTCAGGTCAGACAAACAAGGGATACCACGCATGCACGCACTGTTTACTTGACACCGATAGTATATACCTGGCAAGCTGCAGGAAGAATGTGTACCTGGGCCATCGTCGATTTCTTCCGACCAACCATCAATGTCGAAAGAAAGGCAAGCATTTCAAAGGCGAGGCAGATCACCGGAAGAAGCCCGCCATGCGTACCGGTGATCACGTACTTGCTATGGTCAATGATTTACACGTAATCTTTGGAAAGGGTCCCGGCGGACTAGCTGTTCCGAGTGACGCTGGGGGACACGCACCCATGTGGAAAAAGAAATCTATATTTTGGGACCTACCCTACTGGAAAGACCTAGAGGTCCGCTCTTCGATCGACGTGATGCACGTGACGAAGAACCTTTGCGTGAACCTGCTAGGCTTCTTGGGCGTGTATGGGAAGACAAAAGATACAGCTGAGGCATGGGAGGACCTACAACGTTTGCACGAAAAAGACGGCATGCCTCCAAAGCAGTATGAAGGTCCTGCCAGCTATGCTCTTACCAAAGAAGAGAAGGAAATCTTCTTTGAATGCCTGCTTAGTATGAAGGTCCCGACTGGCTTCTCGTCGAATATAAAAGGAATAATAAATATGACAGAGAAAAAGTTTCAGAACCTAAAGTCTCATGACTGCCACGTGATTATGACGCAACTGCTTCTGGTTGCATTGAGGGGGCTTCTACCGGAAAACGTCCGATTAGCCATTGTGAAGCTATGTGCATTCCTCAATGCAATCTCTTAGAAGGTGATCGATCCAGAAATCATACCAAGGCTAAGGAGTGATGTGGTGCAATGTCTTGTCAGTTTCGAGTTGGTGTTTCCACCATCCTTCTTCAATATCATGACGCACGTCCTAGTTCATCTAGTTGACGAGATTGTCATTCTGGGCCTCGTATTTTTACATAATATGTACCCCTTTGAGAGGTTCATGGGAGTCCTAAAGAAATATGTCTGTAATCACGCTAGGCCAGAAGGAAGCATCTCCATGGGCCATCAAACAGAGGATGTCATCGAGTTTTGTGTTGACTTCATTCCTGGCCTTAAGAAGATAGGTCTCCCTAAATCGCGGTACGAGGGGAGACTAACTGGAAAAGGCACGCTTGGAAGGGACTCAATAATATGCAGGGACGGATATTCTTGGTCTCAAGCACACTACACAGTTCTACATCACTCTACTTGGTGACCCTGTATGTTGATGAACACAATAATAGTCTGCGCTCCAAACACCCGGAGCAGTGCGACGACTGGATTACATGTGAACACATCAGGACTTTCAGCAGTTGGTTGGAAGCACGTATCAGAGGTGACAACACTGTTTGTGATGAGCTGTACTTGTTGTCCAGGGGACCATATCTTTGACTGTATTGATTTGTAAAGGATATGAGATAAACGGGAATACATTTTACACGATTGACCAAGATCAAAAGAGCACCAACCAAAACAACGGTGTCCGCTTTGATACAACAACCGAGAGGGGAAAGGACACATATTATGGTTACATAGTGGACATATGGGAACTTGACTACGGACATGATTTTAAGGTCCCTTTGTTTAAGTGCAAATGGGTAATTCTGTCAGGAGGCGGGGTACAGGTAAACACACAGTACGGAATGACAACAGTGGATCTGAAAAATCTTGGGTACACTGGCAAACCGTTCGTCCTAGCCAATGATGTGGCACAGGTTATCTATGTGAAGGACATGTCTACCAGACTGAGAAAGAGAAAAGATAAGGAAGCGAATACATCATACGATGAGCCAAAGCACCACATAGTTCTTTCAGGAAAAAGGGACATCGTGGGAGTGGAGGACAAGACAGACATGTCTAAAGATTATGAAAAGTTTCATAAAAGTCAAGGCTGACCCCAGCATCCTGATAAACGATGAAGATTATCCATGGTTACGGCGCAATAAGCAAATGACAAAAGCGAAGAAAAAGTGAAGACTTTCTCCCGCAACTATTATGATGATACCATGCCAACTTTGTAACTCACGAGTATGATACCATTGTCCGTTTTGTACATGCACATTCTATGTGGGTCAATTTATGATACCATGCCAACTTTCAACTTTTTCAGAGTTCATTTGAAATGCTTTAATGTCTTATAGTTCGGCCCTCGTAATAATTAAAAATAGCAACAGTAAGTATTTTGTTGTAAGTAGAAACAAAATTATAAAATAAAGCAAAAAACAAAAGAAAATAAATAATGCAGAAAACAAAACAAAAATACAAAAATAAGTATTTTGTTGTAAGTAGAAACAAAATAAAATAAATAAAGCAAGAAAGAAAACAAAAAACAAAAAAAGTGTTTTCAAATTTGAAATCTAATGGCACTAACAGAAAGTTGATAATTTTCCTAAAACTAAAAGCAAAAAGAATTGAAAAATAAAGCAAAAAACAAAAGAAAATAACTAATCCAGAAAACAAAACAAAAAAACTCGAAAAAATAAAAATAGCAACAATAAGTAAAGAAAACAAAAAAAAAACAAAAAAATGCCTCCTACTGGGCCCCCACGGCCTGAATACGACATGAAACCCTACTATGGGCCAGGATTCAGGCCCGCAATAGGCCCAGAAGGCCCATCAGACAAAGCAATAGCAAGTAGGCCTGAAAGCCTGCGGTGGAGAGGAGCTCGAGAGGGGGAGGCATTGGTCCCGGTTGGTGGCACCAACCGGTACCAAAGGCGCCGGTTCCCGCCCTTTGGGCTGCCGAAAAAGAGGCCTTTGGTCCCGGTTGGTGGCACCAACCGGGACTAAAGGGTGCATTAGTCCCGGTTGGTGCCACCAACCGGGACTAAAGGGTTTGCTATATAAGCAACACTTAGCAGTTTCCGGCCAAATTGTCCACTTCTCCCCCGACGCCCCCTGCTCCTCCTCGTCGCCGTCGCCGCCCGACGCCCCTGCTCCACCTTGCCGTCGCCGCCACCACCGCCGCCGTCAGGCTGCTCGCCTGAGCCGTCGCCGCCGCCCCCTGTGAGCACAGCCTGCTCCCGCGCCCCTCTCGTCCCGCGCCCCTGCGCGCCGCCCTTGTCCCTGCGCGGCCGCCGCGCCGCCGCCCCTGCCCTGCGCGGCCGGCGCGTGCCGTGCCTGCCCTGTGCGGCCGCCGCGCGCCGCCCCGCCGCCCCTGCAATTTCCATAGCATTTTTTTGCATTTTTTTGTGCATATGTGTTTGTATGTGTATATATATATATGTGTGTACATGTTCATAGTATTTTTTTTCATAAGTGTATTTCTTTTGTTCATTGCATTTTTTCATATATATAATGTATATATGTATGTGGTAGCTATATATATGATGAATGGATGTGGCTATATATGTATGTATGAATATAATGTTCATAGCATTTTTTTGTTTATATATGTTTTTTCATATATGTATTAATTTTTTATTTAGGTTGTTAGTAGATATTGATTTTAGGTTAGTGCATTTTAGGTTAGTGTAGAGGAGAAAGTATAATAAGGAAAAGGAAGAAAAGAGGAAGAAGGAAGAAGGAAGAAGAAGAAGAAAAAGAATGAGAGGAAAAAGGAAAATAAGAAGAGGAAGAAGAGGAGAGGAAGAAGAGGAGAAATAAATAAGAAGAGGAAAAAAGAAGAAAAAGAAGAGGAGAAGAAGAAAGGAATATAATTTTTTCTTCTTCTCCTCTATTCCATTCTTCTCCTCTTTTTTTCTTCTTCTTCTTCTTCCTTCTTCCTTCTTCCTCTTTTCTTCCTTTTCCTTAATTATTTTCCTTTCTCGTCGTTGTCGCGTTTCAAATGATCTGTTGTGTGTTCCATTTGATGAGTTCTTCGCGTTCTTCAATCAAAAGGCCATCGATAAATTAATGGTCTTTTGCTACTGCCTGTAAGTACTATTTCTGTCATTAAGTCTCTATATATAGCTCGGCTTTTTCATTGCATGTATTTATAATTAATTATCCTCAATATATTATGCAGATTGAAGATCGTCGAGTGCAAAAAACAAGAAATTTATAATATTGGATTCATTAACACAAATATCATAGATGTATTTCTGGTTGAAAAGAACGTCAAAGAGGCCGAGGACAACTTGCTACGATGGTTGATCAAAAATCAAAATAAAGATACCATACTCTTTCCTTAAAACGGCAAGTGAGTGTTACTGTCGTGTGCATATTCGGTTTCCCTTATTACTCGAGCGAGGTTATAGTAATGTAATTGATGAGTTATGCATGCGTGCGCAGGTACCACTATATTGTTCTGGAGATTAAGTTTGAGCGGGGACTAGTAACCGTCTTAGACTCGAGACGGAAAAATCCCGAAACCTATGCGGACACGACTGAAATGCTTAGCAAGTAAGTTCAATCAATTATTATCGCACCATATCGGCAACTTTTTGTTCATTTCCTAATATCTCAAGTAATAATAATTATTTTCTTTGTCTTGCAGGGTTTGAAAACAGTTCACCACAGTAGCTCCGGGACTGCCGAAGGAGCTGCGATATACATACCCGAAAGTAAGTACTACTGGGCTAGCTAGTTGCGCGCATCTCCCGTTGATTCTATAGCTATACTTTCATCAATGCCATTTATAATGCTTCATTATCAGTTTGATTGACCTTTATTTCTCGTAAAATGCTTGTGGCAGGAGGAAGGGAATGATTTCTGTGGATACTACGTGTGCAAGTTCATCCACACCACGACTTTGAAAAACAAGCGGGGCTACTCTAAAAGACAATATGAAGTGCGTAAGCAATAATATTCACAATTTCATTTTATTACACCATCATTTCTGTTGAGTTTTATTCATATATATGTATTAATTAACCCCCTTCTTCAAATTAGACGTGGCAAATGCGGAATGAACTCCTAGAACCAGATCGCATGAAAGCAATTCAAGAGGAATTGGCGGGATTCTTTCTTGACCACGTCATCAGTAAAGCCGGAGAATACCATGTGGAAATTGATTTCAAATGCTAGGGGTTTGTAATTAAGAGATCTTATACATATTGTACATGTATGTAGCCAGTAGCGTCGGATACATGATACGAAAACTTGTTGTTCGACCAATCTCTCGGAGAAGGAGAGGTCGATCGATCACTTCTCTCGGTATGCATGACGAACTTCTGTACTCAATGGTTCTCTCGATCACTTATGTATATATAGTACGTAGCGTCGACCAAGCACGGACATAAGAGAGGGCACTTCTCTCTATTAATTAGCTAGGTAACACAATATATGAAACACCTAAATTAACCCCCCAAAACCCCCAACCCCCCCTCCTTTCAAAAAAAAACCCTAGCCACTGGAATGCTGATGTGTGGATGCCTTTTGGTCCCGGTTGGAGCCACCAATCGGGACCAAAGGCCCCCTGACTGGGCTCGGCGCACAGGGCCACGTGGAGGAACATTGGTCCCGGTTCGTGTTTGAACCGGGACTAATGGGTGGAGGTATTAGTAATGACCCATTAGTCCCGGTTCATGAACCGAGACTAAAGGCCCTTACGAACCGGGACTATTAGGTGTTTTTCTACTAGTGGCCCTTGTGAGACTCAAACACACAAGATCTATCCGCAACATGCTTAGAAGCTCTAGAGTCTAGAACCCATTTTGGAGCATTCTCATTAGTAGCAAGAGATGCCTTTTTAGGATTACCTTCATTAGTGGAGATCCAATGATAAAAGTCTCCATAGGCAGCATCATCTACTTGTCCGCTCTTTGACGTCCCACTGCCCCCTTCAACTGCCATGTGTTCCGTCGAACCCCCTACTAAGTTCCCTGCGTGTCTACCTCTACCTCTAGGAGTCCTGCCACTTCCTCCGCTGTTATATCCCCTGCCTCTACCATGATTTGGACAGTTCCACTTCAGGTGATCTTTCTCCCCACAAGTAAAACAGTCCCTGGTCTCTCTCCACTCCCTGTGTTCAGTATCGGCAAAAGTCAAAGTCGGCACAGCCTTTACGTCTGCCTTCTCAAGAGATAGCCACACCTCCTCTTGAGTTATGGCTGCAATAGCCTCATCAATAGCAAGCAGGAAAGTTTGTTGCAGCAAGGATGCCTTCCTGGCATCAAAACAACCTTTGAGCCCCTCCAAAAGTTTCAGCACACACCTGCGTGCGATTCACTTTTGACCTAACTCGATGCAAGCTGCATCATAGAGTTCTAGAGGATCACAGTAATCCTGGTCTGCCCATAGTGCCTGCAGCTCTGTCATATATGCCATCACTGACATGTCACCTTGGCACAGCTGACTAATCTTCCAATCAATCTGAGCAATGCGCATGACATTGCCCTTACTGGAGTATTGGGTGGACAGAGTCTTCCATATCTCAGCAGATGTGGATAGGCCCTCGACAGGGCGTCCAATGGAGGGCACCACCGAGTTCAACAACCACCCAATAAGCAAAGAGTTGATGACCTTCCACCTCTTTCCATCTGCACTAGTTTTGTCTCTTGGTTCTTCAACAATACCCAACAAGTACCCATCAAGCTCCTTCTGCTCCACAGCCCGCATTGCCCTCCGAGACCAACTCAGATAGTTGGTAACCCCCTCTAGTTTGCCAGCATTGCTCTCTGAGACCAACTCAGATACCTGGTAACCCCCTCTAGCTTGATGATAGTGGGCGACAACTCGATCTTCTGAACCACTTCCTATCGAGGAACGATGGCCCTCGAGCCCTCCATCGTGGAGGTGAGGAATAGGGTGATTTCTCGAGAGCCTCGGTGAGGAATTTCGAATCAGCCATCTTGGCTGCTGCTTGGACGTCAGCAACACGTGGTCATTGATGCAACCCCTGACCAGCTGCACCCAGCAGCAAAGTTCCCATCTCCTGGCAAGCAGCTGCACGCAGCAGCTACACTTCCAACACGCTTGGCAACTGTCGCCCTTCATGCAGCAGCAGCAGCAGCACAGAACCAACCTCAGGACTCAGGAGGATTAGCAGCAGAAGACACTGCCACCTTCTTCCATGCAATCAGCAGCAGCAACGAACAGCTTCAGGAAGCAGCAGCCTCAGCAGTAGCAGCAGCAAAGAGCCAAAGACACATAGCAGTGCAGATCACCACCAGCACTTTTGTCTTGCTCCAGATCGAGGGTGAGCAGCCGCACCCCGCCTTCTTCATGTGACGCAGCAGCAAGCAGAAGCCGCACCTTGGCTTCTCCCTCTGCCACGCAGCCACACAAGCAGCGGCCACACTTCGCCTTCTTCCTCTGCCGCGCAGCCGACGAACCGCACCTCCTGCGCAGCTTCGCCGTGCCTCGTGTCGCGCGCGCACAGCCCGCACGGCGCCACCTCGCCTTCGCTGCTGATTCCCCCCGGACTCTGCCGCCTTCCCGTCAGGACCTGTCGTCACCGGCGTATGATACCATTTAGGAACAAGGAGCTTATGTTGTGGCTTGCACTCTGCCTCAGACAACGACCAGCCCTCCCCCTCTTCTAGGTCTTCTACATGGGCTGGGCCTTATGGGCCAAGGGAGATGGGCCAGGCCCATACCAGTTCAACAGTATAGAATGTGTTTGAGTATACGGCACTGAAAATGTCCAATCTGACTACTCTACTTCATGCCTATTCATTAATTGGTCTAAAAAAAAAGCCCATTCATTAATGTTGATACGGAACTCACTTGTATGATTCCACTTCATCCTACAGGTTCTATACTTTGATGGTGTTATCAACAACATTGTTTGGGAAGCCTGCTTTTAAGAATCTTATTTGCAATGGTCTTGTCTTGGCCGAGGATGGTAAGAAAATGAGCAAGAGTAAAAAGAATTACCCTGCTCCAACAAAAGTCATTGATGAATACGGAGCGGTATGTGGTGTTTCTTCGAAAGTCGGGCTTTTACTCATTTTTACATTATATGGTTGATGCTTTAGTCTACACACTGTAATATTGTTTGGTCTGCATTTATATGCATTTCGACTTAGTAAGGCTTGTGAATTATGTTCGCCTTATTATTCCGAGTTAGAATTCATAATTAAGTTGTTGTTTCTCTTCTTTGTAGGATGCGTTGAGGCTGTATTTGGTAAATTCGCCAGTTGTACGCGCAGAGTCTCTACGATTCAAAAGGAGTGGTCTTTTTGGTGTTGTAAGTGTGTTTCTTCAACCCTTCAGGCTCCGTTATACCATGTGGTTATGCTTGTTAAACGGTATTATGGTCAAATTTGATTATGGTCACTTCCTAGTGTCTAGGGTTTGGGTGTGTCCTGTTCAGTCCTCTTGTACTGTATATAGATTTACATTGTCAGTTAGTATAATTAACAATGGTAATGGTCTGCGTGTAATTCACATCAATTATGCTTCAGTTATGCTCTTTTCTTGATAAAAGTGTATTCACCCAATTTCACATGTTTTAAATTGACCAGGTGAAAGATGTTTTCCTCCCATGGTATAATGCATATAGATTTCTTGTCCAAAATGCGAAGAGATTTGAGGTTGAGGGCCTCGGAGCATTTTCTCCGATTGATCAAACTTCACTTCTGAAATCATCCAATGTGTTAGATCATTGGATAAAGTCCGCAACTGAAAGTCTGGTCAGCTTTGTTCGGTAGGAGATGGATGCCTATCGGCTTTACACGGTTGACTGCTCAACCGATTATCTTTTCAATATTAGTTTCATGGACATATATGCATTATATGTGATAGTCACTTAGGTAATTTGTTCGCTTGCCTACCTTTGCAGGTTGTGCCATATTTGGTAAAATACATTGACAATCTTACTAATATATACGTGCGTTTCAACCGCAAACGGCTAAAAGGACGCACTGGAGAAGAAGACTGTAAAGTTTCACTTTCAACTCTCTATCATGTAAGTATATATAAATATATCCAGTGAAGCACAGTTTCAAACTTAGTCTAGGAGATAGTAATGTTGCAAATTGTCTATGGATTGATGATTTTATGTTATCTTCTAGTGATATATGAAATATTCCTGTATCACAAAATCTTAAGGTGTCATTTGCATCTCTTCCCACCTTGTATGACCGTATCATGACTTTCTGTTTTAGCATTTTTACATACACCTTTCCATTACTAGGTTAGTTTAGGTGATGATTTTATTCCTAGTGTCCTCTTCTTAATTTTGATAAGGAAATTAGCTATACCTTCTTGGTGGTTCTCTCTACAATTCTCTAAGGCATGTTAACCTGCATTTTAGGCACTTGTAACAACTTGTGTGGCGATGGCTCCATTTACGCCTTTCTTTTCTGAGGTTCTTTATCAAAATCTGCGAAAGGTTTCAAGTAATTCAGAGCAGAGCATTCATTTTTGTAGTTTCCCATCCACAACTGGGGAGGTAACTTTTTATATCAAAAATAGTATTTACTATTTTTTGTTCCATTGAAATTGCATGTAACTCCATGTTATACGTTGTTTCCACACATGATCAGAGAGATGGGCGTGTTGAGCAGAGTGTAAGCAGGATGATGACCATCATTGATCTTGCTCGCAATATTCGAGAACGGCGCAGCAAAGCTCTCAAAACACCACTTAAGTATGTCCGTACCCTGCTTGTATGATCTTATTTTCTGTAATATTATTTTTATGTAGGGACATTTAGTTAAAGTTGTTGACATCGCATTATATGATTTGTATTTCTCTAAATATAAATGCAGTAGAAAGGCAAGTGATAACTTCAAGGAGACTTTTGTTTTTGTTTTTCGTCTTTACAGCCATTAAGTTGAATGAACCTTTTTGGTTGTAGTTGTGCTGTAACATATTTGCTTGGTTTTTATTTTGCTTTTGCATTCCCTATGTTTATCCTGCTTGAAGAATAGTATAAATATATTTGATGTAACTCTTTTTTTCTCATCAGACCTATAAAAACGGATGTGTTCATTAGTATCATTGCTGTCATTAAACTATGCAATATGGGTTAATTAAGTTGAATTTCAGGGAGATGGTGGTCGTTCATCCTGACAATGAATTTCTGGAAGACATTGGTGGAAAGCTAAAAGAGGTTTGTTTAAAAGGCCAAACTTATTATGTGCCCGTAAATCTTGCCATTCTGAAATTATTCAACTACCTTCTATAATTATTTGTAAATATTCTCTTCCTTTATGTCAATAATTCATTGTTACTGTCGATCTGTCTACTTGAGATCATTATTTGATATTTATCAAGAATTTGCATATTGATATGTGTAGTGCTTGTATTGTTGGGGAACGTAGCAGAAATTCAAAATTTTCCTACGTGTCACCAAGATCTATCTATGGAGAGACCAGCAACGAGTAGAAAGAGAGTGCATCTACATACCCTTGTAGATCGCTAAGCGGAAGCGTTCAAGTGAACGGGGTTGATGGAGTCGTACTCGTCGTGATTCAAATCACCGATGATCCTAGTGCCGAACGGACGGCACCTCCGCGTTCAACACACGTACAGCCCGGTGACGTCTCCCACGCCTTGATCCAGCAAGGAGAGAGGGAGAGGTTGAGGAAGACTCCATTCAACAGCAGCACAACGGCGTGGTGGTGGTGGAGGAGCGTGGCAATCCAGCAGGGCTTCGCCAAGCACCATGGGAGAGGAGGAGTAGGAGAGAGGTAGGGCTGTGCCAGAACTTCGTGTATAGCTCCCATGCGCCTCCCCACTATATATAGGGGTGGAGGGGCTGGTTTCTTGCCCTCCAAGTCCATTGGGGCGTTGGCCAAGGTGGGAGGAAAGAAATCTCATTATTTCCTTCCCCACCGATTGTTATCCCCCTTTTTAGGGATCTTGATCTTATCCCTTCGGGATATGATCTTATTCCTTCTAAGGGGGATCTTGGTGCGCCTTGACCAGGGGTGTGGGGCCTTGCCCCCACTACCCACGTCCATGTGGGTCCCCCATGCAGGTGGGCCCCACTCCGGAACCTTCTAGAACCTTCCCGGTACAATACCGAAAAATCCCGAACATTTTCCGGTGGCCAAAATAGGACTTCCCATATATAAATCTTTACCTCCGGACCATTCCGGAACTCCTCGTGACGTCCGGGATCTCATCCGGGACTCCGAACAACATTCGGTAACCACATACAAACTTCCTTTATAACCCTAGCGTCATCGAACCTTAAGTGTGTAGACCCTACGGGTTCGGGAGACATGTAGACATGACCGAGACGTTCTCCGGTCAATAACCAACAGCGGGATCTGGATACCCATGATGGCTCCCACATGTTCCACGATGATCTCATCGGATGAACCACGATGTCAAGGACTTAATCAATCCCGTATTCAATTCCCTTTGTCTATCGGTATGTTACTTGCCCGAGATTCGATCGTCGGTATCCAATACCTTGTTCAATCTCGTTACCGGCAAGTCACTTTACTCGTTCCGTAACACATCATCCCGTGATCAACTCCTTGGTCACATTGCGCATATGATGATGTCCTACCGAGTGGGCCCAGAGATACCTCTCCGTTTACACGGAGTGACAAATCCCAGTCTCGATCCGCATAAAACAATAGATACTTTCGGAGATACCTGTAGTGCACCTTTATAGTCACCCAGTTACGTTGTGACGTTTGATACACCCAAAGCACTCCTACGGTATCCAGGAGTTACACGCTCTCATGGTCGAAGGAAGAGATACTTGACATTGGCAAAGCTCTAGCAAATGAACTACACGATCTTTTGTGCTAGTCTTAGGATTGGGTCTTGTCCATCACATCATTCTCCTAATGATGTGATCCCGTTATCAACGACATCCAATGTCCATAGCCAGGAAACCATGACTATCTGTTGATCACAACGAGCTAGTCAACTAGAGGCTCACTAGGGACATATTGTGGTCTATGTATTCACACGTGTATTACGATTTCCGGATAATACAGTTATAGCATGAATAAAAGACAATTATCATGAACAAGGAAATATAATAATAATACTTTTATTATTGCCTCTAGGGCATATTTCCAACAGTCTCCCACTTGCACTAGAGTCAATAATCTAGTTCACATCGCCATGTGATTAACACTCACAGGTCACATCGCCATGTGACTAATACCCAAGAGTTTACTAGAGTCAGTAGTCTAGTTCACATCACTATGTGATTAACACTCAATGAGTTTTATGTTTGATCATGTTGCTTGTGAGAGAGGTTTTAGTCAACGGGTCTGAACCTTTCAGATCCGTGTGTGCTTTACAAATCTCTATGTCATCTCCTAGATGCAGCTACCACGCTCTATTTGGAGCTATTCCAAACAACTGTTCTACTTGGAGCTATTCTAAATTATTGCTCCATTATATGTATCCGGTCTCTCTACTCAGAGCTATCCGGATAGGTGTCAAGCTTGCATCGTCGTAACCTTTACGACGAACTCTTTTACCACCTCCATAATCGAGAAAATTCCTTAGTCCACTAGTTACTAAGGATAACTTTGACCGCTGTCCTGTGAGCCATTCTTGGATCACTCTTGTACCCCTTGACTGACTCATGGCAAGGCACACTTCAGGTGCGGTACACAGCATAGCATACTGAAGAGCCTACGTCTTAAGCATAGGGGACGACCTTCGTCCTTTCTCTCTATTCTGCCGTGGTCGAGCTTTAAGTCTTAACTTCGTACCTTACAACTCAGGCAAGAACTCCTTCTTTGACTGGTCCATCTTGAACACCTTCAAGATCATGTCAAGGTATGTGCTCATTTGAAAGTATTATTAAGCATTTTGATCTATCCTTATAGATCTTGATGCTCAATGTTCAAGTAGCTTAATCCAGGCTTTCCATTGAAAAACACTTTCAAAATAACCCTATATGCTTTCCAGAAATTCTACGTCATTTCTGATCAACAATATGTCAACAACATATACTCATCAGAAATTCTATAGTGCTCCCACTCACTTCTTTGGAAATACAAGTTTCTCATAAACTTTGTACAAACCCAAAATTTTGATCATCATCAAAGCATACATTCCAACTCCGAGATGCTCACTCCAGTCCTTAGAAGGATTGCTGGAGCTTTGCATACTTATTAGCATCTTTCGGGATTGACAAAACCTTCCGGTTGTATCACATACAACCTTTCCTCATTAAAATCGTCGAGGAAACAATGTTTTGACATCCTATCTGCAAGATTTCATAAATAATGCAGTAATCGCTAATATAATTCCAACAGACTCTTAGCATCGCTACGAGTGAGAAAATCTCATCGTAGTCAACTCCTTGAACTTGTCGGAAAACATCTTAACGACAAGTCGAGCTTTCTTAATGGTGACATTTACCATCATTGTCCGTCTTCCTTTTGAAATCCATCTGTACTCATTAGCCTTACGACCATCGAGCCGTTCTGCCAAAGTCTACACTTTGTTTTCATACATGGATCCTCTCTCGGATTTTATGGCCTCAAGCCATTTATCGGAATCCGGGCCCACCATCGCTTCTCCATAGCTCGTAGGTTCATTGTTGTCTAGCAACATGACCTTCAAGACAGGATTACGTACCACTCTGAAGTAGTACGCATCCTTGTCATCCTACGAGGTTTGGGAGTGACTTGATCCGAAGTTTCATGATCAATATCATAAGCTTCCACTTCAATTGGTGTAGGTGCCACAGGAACAACTCCCTGTGCCCTGTCACACACTAGTTGAAGAGACGGTTCAATAACCTCATCAAGTCTCCACCATCCTCCCACTCAATTCTTTCGAGAGAAACTTTTCCTCGAGAAAGGACCCGATTCTAGAAACAATCCATATTGCTTTCGGATCTGAATTAGGAGGTATACCCAACTGTTTTGGGTTTCCTATGAAGATGCATTTTATCCGCTTTGGGTTCGAGCTTATCAACCTGAAACTTTTTCATATAAGCGTCGCAGCCCCAAACTTTTAAGAAACGACAACTTAGGTTTCTCTAAACCATAATTCATACGGTGTCATCTCATCGGAATTACGTGGTGCCCTATTTAAAGTGAATGTGGTTGTCTCTAATGCCTAACCCATGAACGATAGTGGTAATTCGATAAGAGACATCATGGTACGCACCATATCCAATAGGGTGCAACTATGATGTTCGGACACACCATCACATTATGGTGTTCCAGGCGGTATTAATTGCGAAACAATTTCCACAATGTCTTAATTGTGTGCCAAAACTCGTAACTCAGATATTCATCTCTATGATCATATCATAGACATTTTATCCTCTTGTCACAATGATCTGCTACTTCACTCTGAAATTACTTGAACCATTCAATAATTCAGACTTGTGTTTCATCAAGTAAATATACTCAACATTTACTCGAATCATCTGTGAAGTAAGAACATAATGATATTCACTGCATGCCTCAGCACTCATTCGACTGCACACATCAAAATGTGTTACTTCCAACAAGTTGCTATCTTGTTCCATCTTACTGAAAATGAGGCTTTTCAGTCATCTTGCCCATGTGGTATGATTTGCATATCTCAAGTGATTCAAAATCAAGTGAGTCCGAACGATCCATTTGCATGGAGTTTCTTCATGCATATACACCAATAGACATGGTTCGCATGTCTCAAACTTTTCAAAAACGAGTGAGTCCAAAGATCCATCAACATGGAGCTTCTTCATGCGTTTTATACCATTATGACTTACATGGCAGTGCCACAAGTAAGTGGTACTATCATTACTATCTTATATCTTTTGGCATGAAAATGTGTATCACTACGACCGAGATTCAATAAACCATTCCTTTAGGTGCAAGACCATTGAAGGTATTATTCAAAAATAGAGTAACCATTATTCTCCTTAAATGAATAACCGTATTGCGATAGACATAATCCAATCATGTCTATGCTCAACGCAAACACCAATCTCGGTGGTAGAGGGAGCGTGCGATGCTTGATCATATCAACCTTGGAAACACTTCCAACATATATCGTCAGCTCACCTTTAGCTAGTCTCCGTTTATTCCGTAGCTTTTATTTCGAGTTACTAACACTTAGCAACCGAACCGGTATCCAATACCCTGGTGCTACTAGGAGTACTAGTAAAGTACACATTAACATAATGTATATCCAATATACTTCTATCGACCTTGCCAGCCTTCTCATCTACCAAGTATCTAGGGTAATGCTGCTCCAGTGGTTGTTCCCCTTATTACAGAAGCACTTAGTCTCGGGTTTGGGTTCAACCTTGGGTTTCTTCACTAGAGCAGCAGCTGAATTGCCGTTTCATGAAGTATCCCTTTGTTCCCTTGCCCTTCTTGAAACTAGTGGTTTCACCAACCATCAACAATTGATGCTCCTTCTTGATTTCTACTTTCGCGGTGTCAAACATCATGAATATTTCAAGGATCATCATATCTATCCCTGATATGTTATAGTTAATCACGAAGCTCTAGCAGCTTGGTGGCAATGACTTTGGGGAAACATCACTATCTCATCTGGAGGATCAACTCCCACTCGATTCAAGTGATTGTTGTGCTCAGACAATCTGAGCACAAGCTCAACGATTGAGCTTTTCTCCCTTAGTTTGCAGGCTAAGAAAATCGTCGGAGGTCTTATACCTCTTGACGTGGGCACGAGCCTGAAATCCCAATTTCAGCCCTCGAAACATCTCATATGTTCCGCGATGTTTCGAAAACGTCTTTGGTGCCTCTACTTAAACCATTTAACTGAACTATCACGTAGTTATCAAAACGTGTATGTTCGATGTTCGAAACATCCACAAACGACGTTTGGGGTTCAGCACACTGAGCAGTGCATTAAGGACATAAGCTTTCTACTGTTCGCATAATCGCTACTATCAACTTTCAACTATATTTTCTCTAGGAACATATCTAAAACAGTAGAACTAAAGCGCGAGCTACGACATAATTTGCAAAAGGTCTTTTGACTATGTTCAGGATAATTAAGTTCATCTTATGAACTCCCACTCAGATAGACATCCCTCTGGTCATCTAAGTGATTACATGATCCGAGTCAACTAGGCCGTGTCCGATCATCACGTGAGACGGACTAGTCATCATCGGTGAACATCTTCATGTTGATCGTATCTACTATACGACTCATGCTCGACCTTTCGGTCTCCGTGTTCCGAGGCCATGTCTGTACATGCTAGGCTCTTCAAGTTAACCCTAAGTGTTTTCGCTGTGTAAAACTGTCTTACACCCGTTGTATGTGAACGTAAGAATCCATCACACCCGATCATCACGTGGTGCTTAGAAGCGACGAACTGTAGCAACGGTGCACAGTTAGGGGAGAACACTTCTTGAAATTGTTGCAAGGGATCATCTTATTTACTACCGTCGTCCTAAGCAAACAAGATGCATAAACATGATAAACATCACATGCAATCAAATAGTGACATGATATGGCCAATATCATTTTGCTCCTTTTGATCTTCATCTTCGGGGCTCCATGATCATCATCGTCACCGGCACGACACCATGATCTCCATCATCATGATCTCCATCATCGTGTCTTCATGAAGTTGTCACGCCAACGACTACTTCTACTTCTATGACTAACGCGTTTAGCAATAAAGTAAAGTAGTTTACATGGCGTTCTTCAATGACACACAGGTCATACAATAAATAAAGACAACTCCTATGGCTCCTGCCGGTTGTCATACTCATCGACATGCAAGTCGTGAATCCTATTACAAGAACATGATCAATCTCATACATCACATATCATTCATCACATTCTTCTTGGCCATATCACATCACATAGCATACCCTGCAAAAACAAGTTAGACGTCCTCTAATTGTTGTTGCATGTTTTACGTGGCTGCTATGGGTTTCTAGCAAGAACGTTTCTTACCTACGCAAGACCACAACGTGATATGCCAATTGCTATTTACCCTTCATAAGGACCCTTTTCATCGAATCCGTTCCGACTAAAGTGGGAGAGACTGGCACCCGCTAGCCACCTTATGCACCAAGTGCATGTCAATCGGTGGAACCTGTCTCACGTAAGAGTACGTGTAA
The DNA here is from genome assembly GCF_018294505.1 of Triticum aestivum. Taxonomy (NCBI): domain Eukaryota; kingdom Viridiplantae; phylum Streptophyta; class Magnoliopsida; order Poales; family Poaceae; genus Triticum; species Triticum aestivum. The sequence continues at coordinate 653,168,423 of NC_057807.1, read as the reverse complement.
GGTCGGTCCGGGCCGCTTCATCCCACAATACCGTCGAAACAAGATTGGAGTAGTAACGGTAAGCATATTGAACAACATCAACGCCCACAACTACTTTCTGTTCTACTCGTGCAAAGAATCTACGCAATAGACCTAGCTCATGATGCCACTGTTGGGGAACGTAGCAGAAATTCAAAATTTTCCTACGTGTCACCAAGATCTATCTATGGAGAGACCAGCAACGAGTAGAAAGAGAGTGCATCTACATACCCTTGTAGATCGCTAAGCGGAAGCGTTCAAGTGAACGGGGTTGATGGAGTCGTACTCGTCGTGATTCAAATCACCGATGATCCTAGTGCCGAACGGACGGCACCTCCGCGTTCAACACACGTACAGCCCGGTGACGTCTCCCACGCCTTGATCCAGCATGGAGAGAGGGAGAGGTTGAGGAAGACTCCATCCAACAGCAGCATAACGGCGTGGTGGTGGTGGAGGAGCGTGGCAATCCAGCAGGGCTTCGCCAAGCACCATGGGAGAGGAGGAGTAGGAAGAGAGGTAGGGCTGTGCCAGAACTTCGTGTATAGCTCCCATGCGCCTCCCCACTATATATAGGGGTGGAGGGGCTGGTTTCTTGCCCTCCAAGTCCATTGGGGCGTTGGCCAAGGTGGGAGGAAAGAAATCTCATTATTTCCTTCCCCACCGATTGTTATCCCCCCTTTTTAGGGATCTTGATCTTATCCCTTCGGGATATGATCTTATTTCTTCTAAGGGGGGATCTTGGTGCGCCTTGACCAGGGCTGTGGGGCCTTGCCCCCACTACCCACGTCCATGTGGGTCCCCCCATGCAGGTGGGCCCCACTCCGGAACCTTCTAGAACCTTCTCGGTACAATACCGAAAAATCCCGAACATTTTCCGGTGGCCAAAATAGGACTTCCCATATATAAATCTTTACCTCCGGACCATTCCGTAACTTCTCGTGACGTCCGGGATCTCATCCGGGACTCCGAACAACATTCGGTAACCACATACAAACTTCCTTTATAACCCTAGCATCATCGAACCTTAAGTGTGTAGACCCTACGGGTTCGGGAGACATGTAGACATGACCGAGACGTTCTCCGGTCAATAACCAACAGCGGGATCTGGATACCCATGATGGCTCCCACATGTTCCACGATGATCTCATCGGATGAACCACGATGTCAAGGACTTAATCAATCCCGTATTCAATTCCCTTTGTCTATCGGTATGTTATTTGCCCGAGATTCGATCGTCGGTATCCAATACCTTGTTCAATCTCGTTACCGGCAAGTCACTTTACTCGTTCCGTAACACATCATCCCGTGATCAACTCCTTGGTCACATTGCGCATATGATGATGTCCTACCGAGTGGGCCCAGAGATACCTCTCCGTTTACACGGAGTGACAAATCCCAGTCTCGATCCGCATAAAACAATAGATACTTTCGGAGATACCTGTAGTGCACCTTTATAGTCACCCAGTTACGTTGTGACGTTTGATACACCCAAAGCACTCCTACGGTATCCAGGAGTTACACGCTCTCATGGTCGAAGGAAGAGATACTTGACATTGGCAAAGCTCTAGCAAATGAACTACACGATCTTTTGTGCTAGTCTTAGGATTGGGTCTTGTCCATCACATCATTCTCCTAATAATGTGATCCCGTTATCAATGACATCCAATGTCCATAGCCAGGAAACCATGACTATCTGTTGATCACAACGAGCTAGTCAACTAGAGGCTCACTAGGGACATATTGTGGTCTATGTATTCACACGTGTATTACGATTTCCGAATAATACAGTTATAGCATGAATAAAAGACAATTATCATGAACAAGGAAATATAATAATAATACTTTTATTATTGCCTCTAGGGCATATTTCCAACATGTATATAGTCGTATCTATTGAGCAAGTAGATTAATTAGTTGTGCTTTAGTACTTCCTAATTAGTTTTGTTATATCAGAAGTGTTGATATTTTATCTATTTTTCAATGTAATAGTATGTCATGGAGGAGATGAATGTTAAGACTGTCACAACATGTGATGATCCCATGAAGTATTCTGTTTCGCGGGCAGAACCCAATTTTAGGTATGTGTTCCTAAATGCGCAAGAATCGTTGCAAATTTTTACCCATGGCTTAACCCTTCGTAATTTTTCAGCGTACTGGGCAAAAGACTGGGAAAAGACATGGGCAAACACTAGTGCAGAACCGGGCAATAGCACCGGTTCATAAGGCCCTTTAGTGCCGGTTCCATAACTGGCACTAAAGTGTGGGCACTAAAGGCCCCCCCCTTTAGTACCGGTTCAGCACGAACCGGTGCTAAAGGGAAACCACGTGGCACGAGCCAGCTCCAGGGGCCTGGAGCCCTTTAGTACCGGTTGGTAAGACCAACCGGTACTATAAGGTTTGTTTTAGTTTTATGATTTCTTTTTCATTAATTTTGTGTTTCCATTTTAATTCTTTTTCGTTTGCTGGTATTTTACGATACTACACATTGTACACGTTATGCATATATATATATATATAAATATAATTTCTAGTAGAACCAATCATGCATATATATATCATCAATGTCTCACAAACCATCATATTAATTAATTCACACATACACACATGTATAGCTATATACAATTTCTCCTACATATGTATGTTGCCTTCGGAGCCAGTGGCATTAGCCTAATTGGTGCCTTCGGAGCACGATAACAATTGGAAGTGGTTTTCATGGGGGCGGTAGCGGGTAATAGTATTCTCCCTTCGGATTTATGACCTGGTCGAGCAAAAATCCTGCTATTTCCTCTTGAAGTGCTTCTACGCACTCCGTTTCTAGGAGCTTCGCCCGCACCTCTCTGAACTGTTAAGAAGGAGATCAATATGCATGTGTATTAGTTGTGTGACTAGATATCGATAATGGTGTAAAAATTGTGAATAGTGTTTTGACAAGCGTACCCATTCCTGTCTTTGAGATCTGCTCCTTTCGGACGCCATCATGCGTATGTTCTCGCAAACACAGAATGCACACAGATCAGTCCCCTGCGCCTGCTTCAGGGCCTTTACGAGAATGGAATTTGATCAGATAATAATTAATCAAGCATGATAATTAAAGAGATGGCAGCTAGCTAGCTAGCTAGTACTACTTAATTACTTACCTTGGGTCTTCCCCATTTAAGCTTTTCTTTCCATTCGCCTTCCGTGACGCTGATGAACCTTGCCCAAGCCCTGCCCGCCGACAAAGAAAATGAATAAAGGGGTTATTAAATAGGTCATATCATGAAATGACGAACTAAATAGGCCGAGATATATAGTTAATAATGATTGAAATTACCTGTTGACTATCCCAAACAAGATGTTATAGTCAGTTTTTTCTTTGAGTAGTGAGTCCAGTATTTCAACTGTTCCGGCGTCAACTTTAATGATACACAAGACCCAGTGAAATCTGCATGCACACACGTTTGCATGTCTTAATTAAGCGGGCATATGTAAGCAAAAACATGTAGCTAGCTAGTAGGCAAAAATAGAGAATTTGTAGTACAAGACAGTGTGACTCACTGGAAGTTGTAAGGAAGTAGTATATCTTCATTGTATTTGAGGCGCTTCAAGAACTCTAGCATGTTGTCCTCTACGGCCTTTTGATGACGTGCATCTATTTTCCATGTGTATTCATTAACGGTGTTTGGGTCAATGAACCCAATGCCATAGCGTCCACCTTTTCTCATTTCATACATCTTCATCCTGCATATAATACCACAGAAAAGAATATAGTGAGGATAATTACAGGTAATGATTGATCAAAAGGATCACTACAGCTAGCTTGAGACTTAAATTACAGAAAGAAATCACTTACAGACAATAGCAACTGACGATAGATTTGTCGAGTGCGTCTTGATTGTATAACTGAAACAATTCAGAATACTCCTCCTTGACATTCACCATGAGGGACAATCGATCGGAAATCTTGGTAATGTTCATGTACCATTGATGCAATTCATACATTCTCGTTGGGAGGTTCTTGACCTTGTCTGGCTCGACCAAAGGTTGGCCCCGGACATATTTCCGTTTTATTTCATCCTCTCTAAGCACAGGCATGGGCTCGATCTCGAGGAGTTGTCCAACAGTGATTTTGAGAACTTCAGCCTGCATTATATGGTCCTCCGTTATTACCACATTGCCCACCTCAGGAACGTAAACTGTTTGCCCACAATAATATTGGGCGCGCGTACTGTCACGTGTTGTTGGCACAACAAGCAAGGGGATCGATTGCGCCGCCTGTTCTCCCAGCTGGGGAATGGTTTTCCCACATTTTTTGACAGCTGCTTCTTGTTTGCTCGATCCTGAGCTCGCCTCCTTACGTAGACGTGCTCGATTTAACTTCCTGATGTGGCGCTCATAGTCTGTGTCAACAGGCTTGGGAGCTGGTGGTTGAGCCATACGAATGAAGTGGTCAATCGTTTCCTCAGGCACTTTCTCCCATGGCGGCGTTGGCGGTTTCGGTGCAAAATGGGCTTCCACCTCGGACTTCGATATGGCTGCGATTTCCTCCTCGGACCTGTCATAAGCCCTCTGTGGAAGAGGCGTGAGGCTTGGACCATATTTATATCGCTTGCCTCCGCTTGTACTTCCTATACTACCTCGACTCGTACCGCTACGCACCATAGGTGCGGGGTGTCTCTTCTGCGATTGCTGAGGCGGCGGAGACGGCTGACGGGGCTGAGTTGGACGAGGAGGCGTGGCCGCCTGAAGCTGTGCCGGACTTGGAGGAGGAGTGGCCTAAGGTTGTGCCGGGCTTGGAGGAGGAGTGGATGTCTGACGCTGTGGCGGACTTGGAGGAGGAGGAGTGGCCTGACACTTTGCCGGACTCGGAGGAGGAGTGGCCTGACACTTTGCCAGACTTGGTGGACTTGCAGGAGCGGGAGACTGCTGACTCGGTGGCGGACTTCGACGAGGAGTCGGCTGACGCGGTGTCGGTGGCCTTCGAAAGATGATGCAATCCTTTTTTCATAGGATGATACGATGGTTGGCGTCTCCGAGAAAGCGCTCGTCGTCACCTCCAGGAATGTCAAGCTCTAGCTCCGAATATGGGTCCACCACCTCATCAACCAAGACACGAGCATAGCCCGCTGGAATCGGGTTGCAATGGAAGGTTGCCTCGGGGGGATTTGTAAAAGCAACAGCGTTCGCCACCTTCATGAATATGTTCTTCATTTTGACGTGTAGCTCGCAGCTAGTGTTCTCCGTGATGTCATCCACGGGGTATCTACCCAGCATTGCGTCGTCCGGGGCGGAACCCACGCTGCTTCTCGGCATGGATGGGGCGGTGCTATCCAATGTTGGATCATCCGCTAGCTGCTGCAGCTGCTGAGACCCCCTTTGATGGGTAAGTGAGTCGATCTGCTCCTGCTGCCGCTGGAATTTGACTACCAATTCCGCTTGACTTGCTTCTAGGCCTTGAAGGCGTTCATAGTCCCGCTTCCTCTGCTCCTCCTCCATCTTCCTCTTCTTCTCCTCCGCAATCTTCTTTCTCGCACGGGTTCTGTAGTCATTGTTCCAGTCTGAAAACCCCTCATACCACGGAATAGCGCCCTTGCCTCGTGTTCTTCCCGGGTGTTCAGGATTTCCTGGGGCACGCGTAAGCTCGTCGTTCTCTCTGTTGGGCTGGAACACCCCCGATCGTGCCTCTTCTATTGCAACAAGTATCGCATCGTCGGCTCCCTTTAGACTTGCCTTCGTCGAAACATTGCCTGTCTTCGGGTCCAACTCCCCCCCATGCGCATAGAACCAAGTCCTGCACCTGGGGGGCCAGCTCTTAGTAACCGGAGTGACACCTGCATCCTCCATCTCTTTCTCAGACTTATCCCACTTAGGCATTGCCACCGCATAGCCACCTGGCCCCAGCTTATGGAACTTATCCTTTTTTCGGCATTCTTCTTGTTTATTCTCGACCGTTCCTTAGCTAATTCCGAATCCTTGAATTTCACGAAATCATCCCAATGAGCACGTTGGCTCTCTAGTGTTCCCTCGAATACTGGAGTCTTCCTTCCTCCCTTGACGTACTTGTCCCATTCATGATTCTTGTGGTTCTTGAATGCAACCGCCATCTTCCTAAGAGCAGCGTCCTTGACTTTCTGCACATCTGCTTCTGTGAAATGATCTGGTAGGGTGAAATGTTCCATGAGAGTATCCCAAAGCAGATCTTTTTGATTCTTGTCGACAAAAGTAACATCTGGACGTGGAGTAGCGTCCTCTTTGCCTTTTTGTCTTTTGTCTTTTGCTGGCTCTCTTCATTCTTGAAGGGAGATCGGGAGTTGGTCCTTCACAAGAACTCCGCACTGACGAACGAACTTTCCGCAATCTTCTTAGGCGCTAATGGTTCGCCATTAGGTCTGACTGCCTCGATATTGTACTTACGCCCTCCTTCAACTTTTTGTTCGGGCCTCGTTTCGTCCTTTTGCCTGAAGATTTGCTCGATCCGGATGGCTGAAAGAACAAAGATCGATTCGTTAATATATCTTCAAGTCATTTAAAACATGTGATGATCACCATATACCTGCTTATATAAATATATATACCTCGCCGGTCTTTGTTGTTTCAGGATCAACATGTTCTTCGTCATCGTCATAATCGTAGTTCATGACTTCATCAATTCGATCGTCGCGATCGAATATCATATCACCCTCTCCGGTGTTGTTTAGAAATTCGGAGCCGTCATAATCTTCTTCATTCTGATCATCATCTGGCCCGCGTATCATATCGAACATGGTCTGTTCTCCCTCTCTGTCGGTATTGTCTGCCATAGCTTTTATTTAACTAATTCAAAAGAAATATAAAACAATTTAGTATTCAAATTACATCGTCTCGAATAATAGATATAATCTCGAATATTTCGTCTAGAATAATAGATATAATCTCGAATACATCGTCTCGAATAATATATAATATTGAATAGTACATCACTGGCTAGCTAATTAAAGATCGAATACTACAGAAGAATCTAGGACACTCGCGGTTCCTGCGGCACGGGTGGTGGACACCCAAAGAGAAGGAACCCTCACAGGATCATAGCTGAAGTGAGATCCCCGAAGATACTGCCAGGTATTGGAGAACCTGCCGCCCTCTAACGCAACCATGTATCGATGGACGTGCTCGTCCTCCTCCCTGACACGGCGACGTACCACCTCCGACGGGGCCGGGTCCCTCCGCACCGAAACTGGCCCACGCGAACGCCACCAAACGAGATCAGGGTCGACGACGGGACCCGGGGCCGGGTTCCTCATCAAGCGGCGCACCCCTCCAGGCAGCACCTCCCAGTGTCAGCCCGGCGGAGCCCAGTTCCGAACATGGGTCGGCTGGACATCGTCGCGGACGGGTCGACGGCGAGGATGCGGGCCGGGCATCGTCGAGAACAAATACTAGCTATATGCCCGCAAAAAGTAATATTTTTTTAATGATTGGATTTTGATAACTAAAATTTCTAACATTTCTACTATTTCAAAAATCTATATACTATTTCATACTAATTAAGCATCTAACACTAAAAACAGAAAACACAACTTCTATACATCCATTAAAAAACTGAAAAACAACATTATATAAAAAATTTCCATACTAATTAAACACTAATTATATACTAATAATAATAATCTAAATTATATACTAATTAAACATAAAAAATTTCCATACTAATTAAACACTAATTTTCATATAAAAAATTTTGATAACTAAAACAATAATAATCTAAATAATCTAAACTAATTAAACATACAAAATACGTATATACTAATATATACATGCATTAATTCATACATATGTGTGTGTGTGTGTGTGTTCCATATAAATTTTTTTGATAACTAAAACAACAATAATCTAAATAATCTAAATTATATACTAATTCATGCTTGTGTGTGTGTGTGTGTGTGTGTTTTGATAACTAAAACAATAATAATCTAAATAATCTAAATTATATACTAATTCATGCGCTTGTGTGTGTGTGTGTGCTCGGGGCCGGGAGGGGCGGCGCCCATGGTGGCTGCCGGGGGCGAGGGAGAGAGGTTAGAGGGGGAGAGCTCACAGCGGGGCGACGGCAACGGCGAGGCGACGGGGATGGGGGCGGCGACGGGGACGGGGGGCGACGACGGAGATGAGGGCGGCGACGGGGACGGGGGCGGCGACGGGGACGGGGGCGGGCCCGGGGCGGCGACGGAGACGACGGCGGTGACGGGGACGGGGGCGGCGACGGAGACGAGGGCGGCAACGGGGACGGGGGCGGCGACGGCGACGGAGATGACGGAAACAGAGGATGAATGAAAATTTCATAAGTCGAGTATATATAGAAGGCACCTTTAGTACCGGTTGGAGCCACCAACCGGTACTAAAGGCCTGTTTTGGCCAGGCCAAGCGGCGGGAAGCGACCCCCTTTAGTACCGGGTGGTGGCACAAACCGGTACTAAAGGACCCCCCTTTAGTATCGGTTTGTGCCACGACCCGGTACTAAAGGGGTCGCGCTGCTACCCCAAAGTTTAGTCCCACCTCGCCGGGCGAAGGGCAGCCGCACTGGTTTATAAACCCAGCCACGACTACCACTTCAAACTCCTCTATATAGCTAGCAGGCTTGTGGGCCTAAACTCTGCGTGCTGCCCTGTGAGTCTGCTGGGCCTTTAAGGCCTGTAATCACACACCTGTAGCCTATCAGGCCCATAGGGCAGTGCCCCAATTTTTTTATAGTTTTTTCTTTTCTGCTTTATTTTCTTCTATTTATTTTTGCGTAGTTTTTTGTATAGTTTTTTCTTTTCTGTTATATTTATTTTCTTCTATTTATTTGTGAGTAGTTTTTCATCTAGTTTGCCAAAATTCAACATTTTCAGAGTTCATTTTGTAGTGATTTTCAATTTCACGGTCATTTTGTAAACGATTGAAAAATAGCAAATATTTTTTTTTCTTTTCTGCTTTATTTTTTCTTCTATTTATTTCTGAGTAGTTTTTTATTTTCTGCTATATTTATTTTCTTCTATTTATTTTTGAGTAGTTTTTTATATAGCTTTTTTTCTTTTCAGCTATAGTTTTTCTTTCTTTTTTGCTATTTTTTCTGTTAGTGCCCGTAGTTTTCAAATTGGAATAGTTTAAATTTTGAATTATTTGAAATTAGTGTGAATTTGTTTGCAAATAAAATTTCTTCGCGTTTCAAGTGCCAAAACACATAACTATCCTAACTATTACAGAGATTCCGCTCTCGGTGTGAAACACAGAGGAAAGTGATGATGGCTAGTGAAGCCGATCACATCCCAGATCTTTGGGTGTGAAACTTTTTCTTCGCGTGTGTCCCTTTGCGCCGTAACCATGGAAAATCTTCATCATTTAATGGGATGCTCGGGTCAATATTCACTGTGAATGGAGCAATTTCATCAAACTTTTCATAATCTTCTGACTTGTCTGTCTTGTCATCCACTCCCACGATGTTTCTCTTCCCAGAAAGAACTATGTGCCGCTTTGGCTCATCGTACGATGCATTCGCTTCCTTATCTTTTCTTTTTCTTGGCTTGGTAGACATGTCCTTCACATAGAAAACCTGTGCCACATCATTGGCTAGGACGAATGTTCGTCTGCATACGCAAGATTGTTGAGATCCACTGTTGTCATTCCGTACTGCGGGTCTTCCATTACCCCGCCTCGTGTCATATTGACCCATTTGCACCGAAATAAAGGGACCTTTAAACCACGTCGATAGTCAAGTTCCCATATGTCCTGTATATAACCATAATATGTTTCCTTTCCCGTCTTGGTTTCTGCATCAAAGTGGACACCACTGTTTTGGTTGGTGCTCTTCTTATCTTGGGCGATCATGTAAAACGTATTACCATTTATCTCGTACCCTTTGAAAATCATTATATTCGAAGATGGTAACTGGGATAGCAAGTACATGTCATCTTCAATAGAGGTGTCATGCATGGTACGTGTCTGCAACCAGCTGGCGAAACTCCTGGTTTGTTCACGTGTAATCCAGTCATCAGACCGCTCCGGGTGTTTGGAGCGTAGCAAATTCTTGTGTTCATCCATATACGGAGCCACCAAGGCGGAATTCTGTAGAACTGTGTAGTGTGCTTCAGTGAGAGAATGTCCGTCCATACATATTATTTATTCCCCTCCTAGCGTGCCTTTTCCATCCAGTCTGCCCTTATGCCGCGATTCAGGAACACCAATCGGCTTAAGGTCAGGAATAAAGTCAATACAAAACTCAATGACCTCCTCATTTTGATGGCCCTTGGAGATGCTTCCTTCTGGCCTAGCACGGTTATGAACATATTTCTTTAAGACTCCCATGAACCTCTCAAAGGGGAACATATTGTGTAGAAATACAGGACCCAAAACGTTAATCTCTTCGCATAGGTGAACTAGGACGTGCGTCATGATGTTGAAGAAGGATGGTGGAAACACCAACTCGAAACTGACAAGACATTGCACCAAATCATTCTATAACATTGGTATGATTTCTGGATCGATTACCTTGTGAGAGATTGCATTGAGAAATGCACATAGCTTCACAATGGCTAATCGAACATTTTCCGGTAGAAGCCCCCTCAATGCAACCGGAAGCAGTTGCGTCATAATCACGTGGCAGTCATGAGACTTTAGGTTCTGGAACTTTTTCTCTGCCATGTTTATTATTCCCTTTATATTCGATGAGAAGCCAGACGGTACCTTAATACTGAGCAGGCATTCAAAGAAGATTTCCTTCTCTTCTTTGGTAAGAGCGTAGCTTGCATGACCCTGATGTATGCCGTCTTCTCCATGCATACGTTGCTAGTCCTCCCGTGCCTCAGGTGTATCTTTTGTCTTCCCATACACGCCCAAGAAGCCAAGCAGGGTCACGCAAAGATTCTTCGTCACGTGCATCACGTCGATTGCGGAGCGGACCTCTAGGTCTTTCCAATATGGCAGGTCCCAAAATATAGATTTCTTCTTCCACATGGGTGCGCGTCCGTCAGCGTCCTTTGGAACAGGTTGTCTGCCAGGACCCTTTCAAAATATCACCTTCAAATCCTTGACCATATCATGTACATCAGCACCAGTACGGTGGCGAGACTTCGTCCGGTGATCCGCCTCACCTTTGAAATGCTTGCCTTTCTTTCTTACGGGATGCCTTCTCGGAAGAAATCGACGATGTCCCAGGTACACATTCTTCTTACAACTATTCAAATATATACTGTCGGTATCATCCAAACAGTGCGTGCATCCGTGGTATCCCTTGTTTGTCTATCCTGAAAGGTTACTGAGAGCAGGCCAATCATTGATGGTCACGAACAGCAATGCCTTTAGGTCAAATTCTTCCTGTTTGTGCTCATCCCATGCACGTACACCTGTTCCATTCCATAGTTGTAAGAGTTCTTCAACTAATGGCCTTAGGTACACATCAATGTCGTTGCCGGGTTGTTTAGGGCCTTGGATGAGCACTGGCATCATAATGAACTTTCGCTTCATGCACAACCAAGGAGGAAGGTTATACAAACATAGAGTCACAGGCCAGGTGCTATGGTTGTTGCTCTGCTCCCCAAAAGGATTAATGCCATCTGCGCTTAGACCAAACCATACGCTCCTTGCGTCATCTGCAAACTCCTTCCCGTACTTTCTTTCGATTTTTCTCCACTGCAACCCGTCAGCGGGTACTCTCAACTTTCCGTCTTTCTTACGGTCTTCTCTGTGCCATCGCATCGCCTTGGCATGCTCTTTGTTTTGGAACAAACGTTTCAACCATGGTATTATAGGAGAATACCACATCACCTTGGCAGGAATCTTCTTCCTGGGGCGCTCGCTCTCGACATCACCATGCTCATCGCGGCTGATCTTATAGCGCAATGCACCACATACCGGGCAAGCGTTCAAATCCTCGTACTCACCGCGGTAGAGGATGCAATCATTAGGGCATGCATGTATCTTTTGCACCTCTAACCCTAGAGGGCAGACAACCTTCTTTGCTTCGTACGTACTCTCGGGCAATTCGTTGTCCTTTGGAAGCATATCCTTTATCATTACCAGCAACTTTCCAAATCCCTTGTCAGATACACCATTCTCTGCCTTCCATTGCAGCAATTCCAGTGTGGTGCCCAGCTTTTTCTTGTCACCTACGCAATTCGGGTACAACAATTTTTTGTGATCCTCTAACATGCGCTGCAACTTCTTCTTCTCCAAATCACTTGTGCAGTTTCTCTTTGCATCGGCAATGGCCCGACCTAGATCATCAATGGGCTCATCTGATGCCTCTTCTTCAGCTTCTTCCCGCATTGCCGGCTCAGCTTCTTCCCGCATTACCGGCTCAGCTTCTTCAACCATTGTTGTATCATCGTATTCAGGGAACCCATGGCCAGGATAGCTGTCGTCGTCCTCTTCTTCTTCATTGTCTTCCATCATAACCCCTCTTTCTCCGTGCTTGGTCCAAACATTATAGTGGGGCATGAAATCGGACTCAAACAGGTGGACGTGAATGGTTCTTGACGTAGAGTAATTGCGATCATTCTTACAGCCAGCACATGGACAAGGCATAAATCCATCCGCCCGCTTGTTTGCCTCAGCCGCAAGCAGAAAAGTATGCACGCCCTCAACGAACTGGGGAGAGCATCGGTCATCGTACATCCATTGCCGGCTCATCTTCATTACACAACATCGAATAGACCAAATTAATACAAGTTCATACATAAAGTTCATACAACACTTAAATGCAACAAACAAATAACTCTCTAGCTAAAGCATTTAAATGCAACAACAAATGCGATCAAGATTGCAACTAAGGTAACAATTGATCCAACAGCATAATGATACCAAGCCTCACTATCAATGGCATATTTTCTAATCTTTCTAATCTTCAAGCGCATTTTTTCCATCTTGATCTTGTGATCATCGACGACATCGGCAACATGCAACTCCAATTCCATCTTCTCCCCCTCAATTCTTTTCAATTTTTCTTTCAAGTACTCGTTTTCTCTTTCAACTAAATTTAACCTCTCGACAATAGGGTCGGTTGGAATTTCTGGTTCACATACCTCCTAGATAAAAATATCTATGTCAACTTGATGGGCATAATTATTTGTCATAAACACGAAATGCAACAAATAGTTTTAAAAGAGAATATACCACATCCGAATCATAACAAGGACGAGGGCCGACGGGGACGGATATCAAAACCATGGCACTATGTATAACAAATAACGTACGGGTAAGATAATTATTATACGAGTAACTATATATCCAAATCACACAAACATATTTTTTTTATATAAAATTTCATGAACAAGAGGCTCACCACAAGGTGGTGCCGGCGACGGGACGGTGCGGGCGATCGACGGTGGTTACGACGGAGATTTAGAAGGCACTAAGTAAACCACACCTACATATGCAAACTAAGTGTTATTTTGACCTCAAATTGCATATAAATCAAATACTACCACATATAATTCCTCCCAAATTACTAAAACCCACAATTAATCACTATATAAACCAATGCAAGAGCTAATCTAGCAATGAGAGATGAAAGGACAAAGTTGCTAACCTTGGTGATCATTTGAATGGATGAGGGCCTGCAAATCTTGACAAATTTGGGGCAAATTTTGTGATGAACTCGAGAGGAAGAAGGGAAGAACAAAAGAGAGGGAGAGGGGAAAGGGGGAAGAACAGAGTGCTGGTGGACGAAGGATTTATATAGGACGACCTTTAGTACCGGTTCGTGCCACGAACCGGTACTAAAGGTGTTGGAAGGGCCTCACTCTGACAACATCCTGCCACCACTCTCATTAGTACCGGTTCGTGGCACGAACCGGTGCTAAAGGTTTGCCACCAACCGGTACTAAAGAGCTCCTCCCGGCTAGCCGTTGGAACCGGGACTAATGTGTCTCACATTTGACCCTTTTTCTACTAGTGAAAGTATCAAGTGAAGTTAAGAAAATGACTCAGGACCAAATCTTGGCATTTGAACGAAGTGGAAAGGTTTCATTCCTTGGTCATTGCTTGACGGTAGACGATATTAAGGTAATAGTCCATGATTCTAGTGGTTGTTGATTTTAGGATTTGGTGATTTTTATCATAAAGTTTTAGTTTGTGTCAAGAAGGGAAATTATGTTGCTTTATTTTGTATATCCATTAGATTAAAAAATAAAGTCCCCTAATACTTCTTCAAATGACAAGATATATTTGGCATATTTTCTACTGGTATTCTTCCTGAATATCACAAGCTCATGTCTCATGATCTTTCATGAATTTACATATAAGATTTGCACCAGTTGGCACAGAACCTACAGATTTTACTGTGTTTTGATTTCTTCGGAATATACCTGATAAAATTTGTATATTTAGGTGGTCCAACAATTCAAGCGTCCAGCAAATATGTCAGAGAAGGAAATGGATGCTGCAGGAGATGGTATGGCACTAATTATATTAAATCATGGTAGCAGTTGCGCTTCTTTCAGACGATAACATTGGTATGCTGTTTTTTGGTTGTAGGTGATGTTTTGGTCATATTGGATCTTACAGCTGATCAATCGTTGTTTGAAGCTGGAGTGGCTCGCGAGGTAGTGAACTAATTCTTTCTTTATGTAGAACTGGTGCTCTCTGTTTTCATATAGATTGTTTGACGAAAAAAGGTTTCCCCCCGCCTTTTATATTATAAAGCAACGACCACAGCAACAACCACACGGTTCAGGTAGCAGGATCCAATACACGCACACCACAGGGATAGGTTGTTTCAGTATTTCCTGTAATGAAATTTACATACGATAGATGTTCGCTGTCTGCCGCCGCATGGGTTCATTTCTTGATGCCTGAATTCACTAATTTTGCTTGACCCATGTCATGATGGTTTAGTAATAGATCAAAGGATTACCTGAAACTCCAATAATGTGATAATGGAGATCTAAAAGATAACACTGTCGCAGGAACCATGATGAGCTGTTTTGATGAACACACAATGTGGTCTCATAATTTTACTTTATCTATCCAGGTCGTAAACAAAATTCAGAAGTTACGTAAGGTTGGTCAGCTGGAACATACGGACCTGGTTGATGTGTATTACAAATCTGAAGATGATAACAACACACTTCAAGAAATATTGCAGTCACAGGTAAGCTAGTTTAGTTTAAATAAAGGTTTATTGTTTCAGAGATCAGAATATTGCTTCATGAAATCTACTGTTATTATCTGCAGGATCAGTACATTAGGGATGTGCTTGGTAGTTCACCAATCCCAAAGGCAATGGCGCAATCAGATGTGGTGAGTTTAGATCTTATACAGTTTCAGCTTTCTGACTTCAACCTTAGTCAGCTAGCAATCCATGAAACTTTGCTTCATTCTGAGAGATTTCTGTACTATGGCACATTCCAGTATGGTAGTTAGCCTGCTTTAAGCTGATGTTCTCACATCTTCATAAAGCCCACAGTATGAAAAGAAAAACAGTTTTTTTTTTGCTTACTTTGTTAGCATAAGAAGCTGTTTTTTTTTTAGAAACAGTTTTCATGCAGCTTGTGTGCTGTGTAAGTTTTGAAGTTTATGTTGCAACTTCCTTGTAATGCAATAAATTTGACTTCATGAATAATTTGAATGTAATGTGGTTTTGGGTAACTTGAGTTAGTCAGAGAACTTCCAGTTGTGATGTTATGATGTTGTTTGCAGGTTTTCATCTGTGAGGATTTCCACGTTGTACACGGCATGTCGTTTGTCATCTACATTGCAAGGTGCATCCCCGTGGTCACATCTGATCTCCTTCCCCATGCCGCAGGTAAACTGTTACGCTTCTGCTCTAGAGTGTTAAATTATGATGTAAATTCTAGTATCATGTTGGATTAGACGTAGTACAATTGGTTGGGCCTTTGCGTTGACGTCGACGCGTACGAGTACAACTCGTTTACTTGTCCTCCAAGGACTCTCATGTATTGCCCTCTTATATACCCCATGTAGTCGCACCTCAGACGACCTGTCGTCTCGTGCTTGTAATACTCCTTCATCATAGTGATTGCGCCTTCGTGTGTCCGTGATTTTCTCCCGCAAGGGTTTTCACGTAAAAATCCGTGTCTCTCTGTCTCGTTTATTTCTCGTTATTATCTAACAGGTGGTATACAGAGCCAAGTTGCAAGATATGAGATTTGAGACGAGAGAATTAGGGTTGCGGTTTGTTCCGCCGCCGACGTCCCGAATCGCCGAGACCGACTGGATTTCCGTTGCACACGACTCGTCGTTCCGAAGACAGACAACTTTCCGCTGCGCGCGGCACCGCAGAAATCCGCGTCGAACAGTGCAAGGATCCAGGTCCCAAGGTATTTGGCAGCAAGCGATCTACCAGCCGTTGCTTCGTCGCGTGGAGATAGAGGCCAAATCAAGTTCATCTACAAGTACTAGTTGAGTACTGTCCACGTGAAGAGATACATTAGCACGAGTTTCGAGATCTAATTGAAAAGTGCTACCGCTGTTGCTACTTCACGTGACGTGAGGTTGTGCTAGTTCAGCTTTTGTTCTGTGTTCGTCCGTCCGTTGCTACGTCCAGCCAAATACTACCAGGTGCTACTGTTCCTAGTTCTTTGCTCCGCGTAATTTAAATTCTGTCAAGAATTTTTCTTTCGACTTGTACTACTTTGTGCACAGATTTATCTACTCATGACATCCATGAAGTATGATTTTCCGCTGCTGGATCATGACACAAGGTTTATCCTATGGCAAGTCAAGATGCGGGCATTGTTGGCACAGGCCGACTATGATGCAGCACTGGATAGTTTTGGAAAGAACAAAATTTAGGATTGGACTGATGAGGAGAAAAGAATTGATTGTAAGGCTTTGTCACAAATTCAACTCCATTTGCATAATAATATTTTGCAGGAAGTTTTGAGCGAGAAAACTGCCGCCGCTCTATGGTTAAAGCTGAAAGGGATTTGCATGACTAAAGATCTCACCGGCAAGATGCATCTGAAGCAAAAATTATTCCTGCACAGATTACCCGAGGGAGGTAATGTTTTGAATCATATTTCAGAATTTAAAGAGATCATATCTGATCTAGTTGCAATGGAGGTTAAGTATGAAGAAGAAGATACTGCTTTAATGTTACCTTGTTCACTGCCAAGTTCTTATACCAATTTTAGAGACATCATATTATACAGTCGTGATACTCTCACGCTTAATGAAGTTTATGAAGCTTTGAACTCCAAGGAGAAGATGAAATTAATGGTGCCTCATGATGGTTCGAGTTCATCCCAAGCCGAGGGATTATCTGTTCGTGGCAGGACAAAGGAGAAGAACTCCAATAATGGAAACAGAGGCAAAAGTAAAAACGGCTACAGGGGCCGGTCGCAATCCAGAGACAAGAAGTATTACAGGTATTGCAAGAGAGACATGCATGACATCTCTGAGTGTTTCAAGTTGCAGAACAAGGAAAAGAGGAAAGGTAACAAACAAGGTGAAAATTCTGCTAACGTTGCTCGTGATGATAGTTCTGATGATGCTCTTGTCGTTATTGCTGGATGTGCCGAGACCAATGATGAGTGGGTACTTGACACCGCATGCACTTTTCATATGTGTCCACATAGAGATTGGTTTAATACTTTTGATTCCACTACTTTTGCTGGTTCCATTTTGGGTTTTGATAATTCACCATGCAAGATTGAAGGCATAGGTTCTATTCGAATCAAGATGTTTGATGGCATAATCAGAACTTTGACAGATGTTCGGTATATTCCGAAGATGAAGAGAAATCTTATCTCTATGAGTGCCCTTGATGCAAAGGGGTACAAATATTCAGGTGGAGATAGTGTTTTGAAGGTCACCAAAGGTTTCCTTGTTGTGATGAAAGGTGACTTAAGTTCGACCAATGGTCTTTATTACCTTCGAGGTTCTACCGTTTCAGGTAACGCTACTCCAGTTGTTTCAAAGAATTCTGATTGTGATGCTGCTAACCTTTGGCATATGCGTCTTGGACATATCAGTGAACTTGGTTTAGCAGAGTTAAATAAGAGAGGTCTTCTTGATGGATATTAACCTGGTAAATTGAAATTTTGTGAGCATTGTATCTTCGGCAAGCACAAGAAGGTGAAGTTCAATACTTCGACCCATACAACTGAAGGTATTCTTGATTATGTGCATTCTGATTTATGGGGACCATCTCGCAAGAAGTCATTAGGTGGTGCAAGTTACATGCTGACTATTATTGATGATTATTCGCAAAAAGTTTGGCCTTATTTCTTGAAGCATAAATATGAAGCATTCTCAGCATTTAAGGAGTGGAAGATTATGATTGAGAGACAAACTGAAAGGAAGGTAAGAATACTTTGCACTGATAATGGTATGGAATTCTGTTCTAAGCAATTTAAGAATTATTGCAAGTCTGAAGGCATTGTCAGACATTACACCGTTCCTTATACTCCTCAACAAAATGGTGTTGCTGAGCGTATGAACAGGACCATTATTTCCAGAGCCCGTTGCATGTTGTCCAATGCAGGTTTGCATAGGCGTTTTTGTGCTGAGGCTGCTTCCACTGCTTGTTATCTCATTAATCGTTCACCATCTATTGCTCTTAATAAGAAAACTCCAATTGAGGTATGGTCTGGTTCACCTGCTGATTATTCACAGTTGAGAGTTTTTGGTTGCACTGCTTATGCTCATGTTGATAATGGAAAGTTGGAGCCTAGGGCTGTTAAGTGCATCTTTCTTGGTTATAAGTCTGGTGTTAAAGGTTTTAAATTGTGGAATCCTGAAACCCAGAAGGTTGTTATTAGCAGAAATGTTATCTTTAATGAATCTGCTATGTTACATGATGTTTCATCTACTAATGTTCCCGTTGAGAGTGAACAGCAGCCTATTGTTCAGGAGCCTACTGTTCAGGTGGAGCATGTTATTGATTCAGGTGATACATCTGGTAATGAAAATGTTGATGCACATGATGAACCCGTCGTTGATGATGAATATGTCACTCCCACTCCAAATTAGCCTATTGTTCCACCCAGTTGGAATCTTGCACGTGACAGAGTTAGACGGGGTATTAATAAACCTGACAGGTTAATTGAAGAGTGCAATATTGTTTCTTTTGCTTTATCTGTTGCAGAGGAAATTGAAGGTAATTCTGAGCCTTCTTCATATTCCGAGGCTATTATTTCTGGTGATAGTAATAAGTGGATGACCGCTATGCATGATGAGATGGAATCACTTGAAAAGAATGACACTTGGGATTTAGTAAAATTACCTAGAGAGAAGAAACATATTCGTTGCAAGTGGGTTTTCAAGAGGAAAGAAGGTGTTTCTCCTAATGATGAGACAAGATATAAAGCAAGGTTAGTTGCTAAAGGTTATAGCCAGATTCCAGGTATTGACTATAATGAAGTCTTTTCTCCTGTTGTGAAGCATAGCTTTATTCGCACTTTACTTAGTATTGTTGCCATGCATGATCTTGAGCTTGAACAATTGGATGTTAAAACTGCATTCTTACATGGAGAATTAGAAGAGGATATTTATATGGAACAACCTGAAGATTTTGCTATTCCTGGAAAAGAAAAGCTTGTCTGCAAGTTAAACAAATCTCTTTATGGATTGAAGCAATCCCCTAGACAGTGGTACAAGAGATTTGACACCTTTATGCTCTCTCAAGGTTTCAAAAGGTCTAATTATGATAGTTGTGTTTATTTGAAAACTGTCAATGGTTCAACTATTTATTTGCTCCTTTATGTTGATGATATGCTTATTGCTGCAAAGAGTATGTCAGATATTGATGAACTAAAGAAGCAATTGAGTAATGAATTTGAGATGAAGGATTTGGGTGCAGCAAAGAAAATACTTGGCATGGAAATATCCAGAGATAGACCGTCTGGAAAAGTATATCTAAGTCAGAAGGGATATATTGATAAAGTTCTTCGTCGTTTTAATATGCATAATGCCAAGCCGGTGAGTACACCATTAGCTGCACACTTCAAATTGTCATCAGCTTTATGTCCTAAGTCAGATGCCGATATTGAGTACATGTCTAGAGTTCCCTATTCAAGTGCAGTTGGTTCACTTATGTATGCCATGGTTTGTTCTCGTCCTGACCTATCATATGCATTGAGTGTTGTCAGTAGATACATGGCTAATCCTGGAAAACAGCATTGGAAAGCAGTTTAGTGGATTTTCAGATACCTGCGTGGTACTTCTAATGCTTATTTACAGTTTGAGAAAACTAGAGATGGACTTGTTGGTTTTGTTGATTCTGATTTTGCTGATGATTTGGATAAGAGAAGATCGCTCACAGGTTATGTTTTCACCATTGGTGGTTGTGCTGTGAGTTGGAGAGCAACTTTGCAGTCTATTGTGGCATGTTCCACTACTGATGCCGAGTATATGGCTATTTCTGAGGCTTGCAAAGAAGCTATCTGGTTGAGAGGTTTATACACTGAGCTTTGTGAAGATTCATCTTGCCCTACCGTATTTTCTGATAGTCAAAGTGCCATATATCTTACAAAGAATCCAATGTATCATGAGAGGACAAAGCACATTGATGTCAGATATCACTATATTCGAGATGTTGTTGCTGAAGGTGATTTGAAGGTATGCAAGATAAGTACTCATGATAATCCTATTGATATGATGACAAAGCCAGTTCCGACCAATAAGTTTGAGCTTTGCTCAGGCTTAGTTGGTATTTCTCATTAGTCCTATGGACTTTGACGCACAAGGTGTTTATGCTGATTTGGATGGAGTTATTCACTTTCTTCGACTACTGGAGGGAATTTGGATAAAGGTGGAGATTGTTAAATTATGATCTAAATTCTAGTATCATGTTGGACTAGACGTAGTACAACCGGTTGGGCCTTTGCGTTGACGTCGACGCGTACGAGTACAACTCGTTTACTTGTCCTCCAAGGACTCTCATGTATTGCCCTCTTATATATCCCATGTAGTCGTACCTCAGACGGCCTGTCGTCTCGTGCTTGTAATACTCCTCCATCATAGTGATTGCGTCTTCGTGCGTCCGTGGTTTTCTCCCGCAAGGGTTTCCACGTAAAAATCCGTGTCTCTCTGTCTCGTTTATTTGTCGTTATTATCTAACATAGAGCGCAAGTGCAAATCTTTCATGCATGTACTCACTCTTTTCGTTGTTCACACCATACCATTCTTTGGGAGGCAAGTGATTTTATGTGTGTGCTTTGACGGAACAGGCAACAGTGACCACGTCGATGCATTAAGAGCTTATTTGCTGTCGAGGTCTCTGGCCAGACTGAAGAGCGAATTCCAGGCTGGAAATGGCAAGGTAGGGCTGTCTAACAATGTTCTAACAGCGTTCTGGAAGTTTATTATTTGGCTCTTATATGTTTGCCTTTGTTTCAGATTACCGTGAACTGCATTGAAGGCTATCCACCAATCGACCTGCAGCTAGGAAAACATGTACTTCTGAGCTGCAAATAGAGTAGCTGGCGGCAGGCTAGTTTGGAAAATTATTATGCAGCAGTCTTGGTCATCCTTTCTTCATGGAATATTGGAAGCAACGCAACGGCAAAATGTGCGAGCATATTCATGTTTCCTTTCAAGGTTGGAGGTCTGGTTTGAATGATGTCCAACTTCTTCGACATAGATTTACCGAGCAGGGTTTTAACATATAAATAGATGGAGCAGCAGCTTGTTGTAACCTCTTGTACAGGTTGTTTTTCGGTTTGTCTCCGTGTGTAGTTCTTAGTTTTCCTCTTGGTAGTTTGTGTAGTCACCTTTTGTAAACACCGCCTTTGGTAGTTTTATTTCAAGGAAGAAAAGAAAAGTAGAATCTGAATCTTTTGGAACTCTGCTCTTTTAGTTGTTATTATCATCTGTTCTTTTTACAGTAACAAGAACAGATGATGATAATGATGGCTGAATTTCAAACAGGAGGAAATATGCTCGATTAGCTTGCTTCAAATCAATAACTGCACCCTATTATTTGTCTGATAATATGGTTGTTTTTCAAGCAATCAGTGCTACAGATTCCTATATGCCGTTGAATAGCTACTCAGGGCAACCATCTCTTTGATCAGAGAAGTTTGTCATGCCATTAGTGCAGATTCCTTCACATATCTAGAGATTGAATAAAGAGGCTGATGGATTGGAAAGGAAGCGATGATTGGAAATAGGAAAGCCATGCTTCCTGCTCTGTTCGGTGTAATCAGGCTTATGTCATAACAATCATACGTGTAATACCCCCGAGGGGGTTTGCTGTCTCAAATGAAGATTAATTTGTACTGAATGTTGGGTCGAGCTCGTGAGCGTAACACAACATTAAGAGGGATTTACACATTGTACTGTTCAAGATTCTTTTTTTTATATTAATTCTCACATGATAAGAGAGCGAAAATGTTTGGCTATTAGACATAACTAGTAAATTGTACGCGCTTTGCACGCCATTTAATATATATAACATGAAAAAAAATACTTTCATATATTTATTTTCTTTGCTACAATCCAGCTCTATCCCAACTTGGTTCTTAGTTCTTACCCCTCTAGAATTTGGTATTTTCTCTTGTTTATTTGTTATTATTCGATAATCAGATAAGCTTTTTCTTTAAACCAGGCATAACCCCTTTCCATTACTTCTCATAACGGAAATACATATAGTTCAGTAACACCACACTTCCGACACAAACTGACTTAAGGAAACTAGAAAGGGGAAAGCGAGTTCAAAGCATCACTGGGAAACCCACCGCGAGTACTCGTCATCGAGCAGCCCACTGTGGGACGAAAATCCAGTGACACCATAGATCAAGCTAAAACCTAGAGACTTTCAGACAGTTTGACACTCAAAAGGAAACCAACAGCAGCTCACAATCCACAAGGCTCACAAGCGAGCAGGTAAACACTCGCGCAGGAGCAGAGAACTAGCAGGATATAATCAGACCCAATAGGGAGGAAGGCTCCCCATCCACCGCAGTGTCGAAAAGAGCATCAATCCATCGCTTGCTTAGCTGGAGCCGCACAGATTCTCATCATCGTCGAAGCATTCGTCCTGAGCATCTTGGCTCCACGTTCCATGGCTTCCCGATCAGCACTAGCCATCAAATTACCCAATATGTCAAAAAACCACAAGCAGAATATACCACGTTAAATGGAGTCTTAAGATGTTTCTGTTCAAAGGTAGCCTGGTTGCGACAATTCCAGATCGCCCAGCACACGGCTGCCAAGCCAAAGGTATAGAACCTGGCTCCATCTGGTAGGAAAACATAGCACCAGGAGAAGTATTGCCAAATGTTGTTCGGGCATAGAGCCGTGCCCAACACACACCCGACCGTCCTCCAAACCACCAGAGCAACGGGACAAGTGAAAAACAGATGTTGCGATGTCTCAACGTCTCTGCAGAACGAGCATCTAGGATTGCCAGATAAGCTCACCATCTGAACGCGATGCTGCTCACTAGTCCGCCGTGTCCATGGATAGAGTCAACGCAGTCACCAGAATCAACACCAGTGCAGTAGCAGTAGCAGTCAAAGCATGACGCTCATTGTTGTCTCCTGACTCAACAGATGATCTCGCTCCGCTTGCTTAGAGAGGCAAATGTTCACACTCAACGCTGTTGGTGACCACACTCTGATGACTGCATGGCCACACACGACACAGTTCTCGCTCGCACACTCAGACAAATGTTACTTTCAGACTTGGCAAAACTGGGCATCGGATCATGAGGTAAAGGTGATGAGCCGGCGACGTCAGCTCTCTGAAACAGGTAATTCTTGGTAAAACATACTCCAAATGAACTGCAAAAAACGTCTTACATTAGTATACATAGGTAGTATTTTGTTTTGAGGTTTTGGTAAAACTTACTTATTCCAATTCCTCCACCATTCCTTTCAGCCTTGGCTGCAAATCAAACAAAACCACTGGTTTGACATGCACACAACTGCTGCATTTTTGTAGAATAGTACTTGTGTTCAATTTTAATTCGGAGAAGTAACATGGATTTTTAAGCATAATTTTGAGGTACTAATAGTTCAGTGCACAGTTACCTTTTTTCTTGCTAAAAATCTGGTACATTTGCATGCCTAACATGACCATGGTAATAAAGACCAACCACTGTTTTGAGGCGCTCAAAGTATCCTGGAACTTGGACCAAGGATTACAACCCCAAGATGTGGTGAGTTGAACCATTCATTAATTACCTTATAATACAAAAGCACATAGTATCAGAGCAACTCTAGTCATGAAATAAAGTGACAAGAAGAATCACCATAATACAAACATTCTGGATACTCTAATCTGGCACTTGTTTGTTTTCCGTTTGAAATTTATCACCTCTTACGGTAATCTCATGCCATTACGTAACATCACCATCTAGCAGCAGGAGCCATCTGCATGCTATTACAGATTCTGTCATGCATTTTGTAAGGGCATGTACAATGGAGGCAGCACCTAGGTGCTGCCCCATGCCTCCACGAGTGCACGAACGGGTGAGGAGGGTGGTTTCATCTAGCAGTTGCCCAACATGTGGTACAAAGCTGTCATCATTGGTGAGCATCTTTTTCATCTCTCTCCTTAGCTTTTTCACAGTTTAGTTTCCGATGCAAGGAAGAGCAGCAGCGGGATGTCACACCGGCTTGCTTTCTCCTATCTTTTCCTTCCATTCTGAGCAAGGAGGCTGGTTCTTCTGCAAGAGACGGCTTTGGCCTGCAAGCAACATGGTGGACCATCCGAACCTACGTGTATAGCTGGAGCACCACTCCACGGTGGAGCATTGGCCATGCCCTAACAACAACAACAAGGCTGCCATCACTCAAGCAAAAAGATCAATCTAACTTTTAGGAAAGGTAAAATAAAAGGGCGTAAGAAATTGTACAACAATCTGCTCTGTTACTCTAAGGGCATGGCCATTGCTCCACTCTGGACAGATGCTCCAGCTATCCACGTCGGATTCTACAGTCCAGCTCATATGAACCTGATGCTTGCATACCAAAGCGGTCTCCTGCAGAAGAACCCGTCTCTTGGTTGACAAAAGAGAGAGGAGGGAAAAGCAAGAGAAAGTGGCCAGGATGACCTTGCTCGTGCCCCTTGCTTGAGTAGATAATAGAGGATGGGTCCCACTAAAAGGGTGGCTAGCATTGAGTAATCAATGTCACAACGGTGGTCTCGTCTTCTCTCGCTGAGATGGAGTGCACTGGGGCAACACCTGGTGCTGCTACCATTGCTCGTGCCCTAAGCCCTTGGCATTCACAATAAAGTAAACCCATCTACAATATATGCCAAAGTAGCATTCGAAATCAGACATATAGACAAATTTTACCTTCACACTTCGGCTTGTCAAAATTGGCATCTCAGATCATGAGGTAAGGTGATGTGCCCGCGAAGTCAGGTCTCCGAATATATATTATTGACACTCAAAGATTGCAATTACTTATTCCATATTCTCAAGCAACATTCTTTTCAGTCTGTGCAGGGCCGACCCTGGGGAGGGGCGGGGGGCGGCCGCCCTGGGCCGCCAAAATCCAAGGGCCCCTCACAAGGTCTGTACGTAGGCTATGGCCCAGCATATCCCAATATAGCCTACAACATATTTCAATGGACAGAAAAAAATTCTATGGGCTGGAACGCATGCAAAACGTAGGCAGGCACGTAAATACACATAGTTAGCGCAGTGAACCATAACTACTCCCATGTCGGCAAGCCGAAATCACGCTCGAGCTGTAAGTACCAGAACTAAGCGTCATTTATGAGTTGGTACGCTGCATTCCAGACCTTGTTAGCTTCGGCTGTGCGCTCTCCATGGAAAACTACTCGCACCTATGAAGCCAACCAAGAGGATTGACAGAACCATCATACAGAGGGAAGTCAAGCTTGTGGAAGCGAGGCACGCCTGAACCAGAACCTGAGCCGAGGTGATTGTTAGGTAGGGGCGGAAGGGAGGTGATGGGCGGGGTGGATCCATAGATGGGTTGTGTAGGGGGCGCAACCATAGCGACATATGAAATCGATTCGCGGATGGAGACAACACTGAATCGAGCCAATCACCAAGCACACCAAGTACTCTTTATTGAGAGGGTCAGCCCTTTATGTTTGTCCAGGTTGTTGGGGAACGTAGTATTTCAAAAAAATTTCTACGATCACGCAAGATCTATCTAGGAGATGCATATCAACGAGAGGAAAGAGTGTGTCCACATACCCTCGTAGACCGAAAGCGGAACCGTTTAGTAACACGATTGATGTAGTCAAATGTCTTCGTGATCCAACCGATCCAAGTACCGAACGTACGGCACCTCCACGTTCAGCACACGTTCAGCTCGATGACGCCCCTCGTGCTCTTGATCCAGTTGAGGATGAGGGTGAGTTCCGTCAGCACGACGGCGCGGCGACGGTGATGATGATGTTACTGGCGCAGGGCTTCGTCTAAGCACTACGACAATATGATCGAGGTGTGTAACTGTGAAGGGGGGCACCGCACACGGCTAAGGCAAAACTTGGTGTGTTCTAGGGTGCCCCTAGCCCCCGTATATAAAGAAGGGAGGGGGAGGCCGGCCGGCCTATGCTAGGCGTGCCGGGAGAGGGGAGTCCTACGAGGACCCCAAGTCCTAGTAGGATTCCACCTAAAGGAGAAGGGGAAGGAAGGGAGAGGGGGGCCGCACCCCCAACCCCTTGTCCAATTCGGACTGGGCTTGGGGGGGGGGGGCACGCCACCTCCTGGAAGCTGCCTCCTCTTCCCACTAAGGCCCACTAAGGCCCATCAACTCCCCGAGGGGTTCCGGTAACCTCCCGGTACTCCGGAAAATACCCGAACTTCTCCGGAACCATTCCGATGTCCGAATATAGCCTTCCAATATATCAATCTTTATGTGTTGACCATTTTGTGACTCCTCGTCACGTCTGTGATCTCATCCGGGACTCCGAAAAAACTTCGGTCATCAAAACACATAACTTATAATACAAATCATCATCGAACGTTAAGCGTGCGGACCTACGGGTTCGAGAACTATGTAGACATGACCGAGACACATCTCCAATCAATAACCAATAGCGGTACCTGGATGCTCATATTGGCTCCTACATATTCTACGAAGATCTTTATCGGTCAAACCGCATAACAACATACGTTGTTCCCTTTGTCATCGGTATGTTACTTGCCCAAGATTCGATCGTCGGTATCATCATACCTAGTTCAATCTTGTTACCGGCAAGTCCCTTTACTCGTGCCGTAATGCTTCATCCCTCAACTAACTCATTAGTCACATTGCTTGCAAGGCTTATAGTGATGAGCATTACCGAGAGGGCCCAAAGATACCTCTCCGATACACAGAGTGACAAATCCTAATCTCGATCTATGCCAACCCAACAAACACCTTCGGAGACACCTGTAGAGCATCTTTATAATCACCCAATTACGTTGTGAAGTTTGATAGCACACAAGGTGTTCCTCCGGTGTTCGGGAGTTTCATAATCTCATAGTTTGAGGAACATGTATAAGTCATGAAGAAAGCAGTAGCAATGAAACTGTAAGGATCATAATGCTAAGCTAACGGATGGGTCTTTTCCATCACATCATTCTCCTAATGATGTGATCCCGTTTATCAAATGACAACACACGTCTATGGTCAGGAAACATAACCATCTTTGATTAACGAGCTAGTCAAGTAGAGGCATACTAGGGACACTTTGTTTTGTCTATGTATTCACACATGTACTAAGTTTCCGATTAATATAATTCTGGCATGAATAATAAAATTTCATGATATAAGGAAATATAAATAACAACTTTATTATTGCCTCTAGGGCATATTTCCTTCAGTCTCCCACTTGCACTAGAGTTAGTAATCTAGTTCACATCGCCATGTGATTTAACACCAATAGTTCACATCTGTATGTGATTAACACCCATAGTTCACATCGCCAAGTGACCAACAACCAAAGGGTTTACTAGAGTCAATAATCTAGTTCACATCGCTATGTGATTAACACCCAAAGAGTACTAAGGTGTGATCATGTTTTGCTTGTGAGAGAAGTTTAGTCAACGGGTCTGCTAAATTCAGAGCCGTATGTATTTTGCAAACTTTCTATGTCTACAATGCTTTGCATGGAGCTACTCTAGCTAATTGCTCCCATTTTCAATATGTATCCAGATTGAGACTCAGAGTCATCTGGATTGGTGTAAAGCTTACATCGACGTAACTCTTTACGACGAACTCTTTATCACTTCCATAACCGAGAAATACTTCCCTAGTCCTCTTAGGTAACTAAGGATAACTTTGACCGCTATACAGTGATCCACTCCTGGATCACTATCGTACCCCCTTGCCAAAATCATAGCAAGGTTCACAACTGGTCTGGTACATAGCATGTCATACTTTATAGAACCTATGACTGAGGCACAGGGAATGACTTTCATTCTCTTTCTATCTTCTGCCATGGTCGAGCTTTGAGCCTTACTCAACTTTACACCTTGTAATACAGGCAAGAACTCCTTCTTTGACTGATCCATTTTGAACTCTTTCAAAAATCTTGTCAAGGTATGTACTCATTGAAAAATCTTATCAAGCATCTTGATCTATCTCTATAGATCTTGATGCCCAATATGTAAGCAGCTTTACCGAGGTCTTTGTTTGAAAATCTCCTTTCAAACTCTTCTTTATGCTTTCCAGAAAATTCTACATCATTTCCGATCAACAATATGTCATTCATATATACTTATCAGAAAGGCTGTAGTGATCCCACTCACTTTCTTGTAGATACAGGCTTCACCGTAAGTTTGTATAAAACTATATGATTTGATCAACTCATCAAAGCGCATATTCCAACTTTGAGATGCTTGCACCAGTCCATGGATGGATCCCTGGAGCTTGCATACCTTGTTAGTTCCTTTAGGATCGACAAAACCTTCTGGTTGCATCATATACAACTCTTTTTTAAGAAATATTGATTTAAGGAATGCAGTTTTAACATCCATTTGCCAGATTTCATAAAATATCGCAACTTCTAACATGATTCGGACGGATTTAAGCATCGCTACAATTGAGAAAATCTCATTGTAGTCAACACCTTGAACTTGTCGAAAACCTTTTGTGACAAGTTGAGCTTTGTAGATAGTAACACTACTATCAGCGTCCGTCTTCCTCTTGAAGATCTGATGTGAACTGGGGACCCGATCTTTCGATGAGAGACGATAACTACGATTTTTGTGGGACTTGACCCTCACGATCCGGCTATCAACCATACAGGGAGGACCGTACACGACTGATATCCACGGCAATCGCCGAACCAACTCCACGGTGTTATCGACCGAACCAACGGGGCGATCAACCTATCCATGAAGGATTTTTCCTGCAAGCAAATCGAAGAACATGCAAGAAAATAATAGCCAAGCAATCTCAAAATTGCGAATATGCTAGATGGGATTAATCTCACAAGATGGGGTTCCGATAGGATGTCTTGACGGTCGCACTAGCCGCTACGAGTGAAGACAAATAAAAGTAGCAATATAGCTAAACTTCTCTAAACAAAACCCGAGTCTAAACCCTAATCGATAGACTGCTATTTATTAACAGGACGTGTTCGATCCCGATCCAGAGGCGGCGGCGAATCCAGCGGACGGACTCGGGACGCTCCATCCAGCCCAACACCTGGGAAAACTCACGCGTGCAGCAGCAAATACCGGCCCACGTCGGGCCCACCTATTGGATAATGTTTCTTGATTGCATGGCATCCTGTATGTTCACGTCTTGACCGAATATTGCATGGTGTGTACGTGGCTATCTCTCTTCCTTCTTTTCTCTTGTACTTCAAAACTTGTGCACGTGTCATGCAAGATGGATGGCTCGTTGATTCCATGCAACGATAATTATGCCCAAGTCATCCTCCCTTTCTTGAAAACAAAGTCGTCCTCGGCTTTCATCTATCTGAAATGCATCATAGAGCAAAGCAAAAATAGATGCAATGTATATAGGCCACTCCAAAGGTGTTAGCACATGAGGGTGGGAGAAATTTGTAATAAGACCATTATAAATATCATGATAAAGTTTTTCGTGTCGGAGCATAACAATATGAATATCATGATAAAGTTTATCCCACATAGAGTCTATATATGAATTGTGGGGATGCAAATGAATTTTCCTAGCACGCTGTAATTCCCGATCGTAAGTTGGAACACTCAGCGGGGAAATTTCAGAACTGATAGCAAGCATACTATGCATAGTATGATCCGTTGATTTAGCTTTCCCATCATTAATTATTTCATGAGGGGTCATAGGAAGCAAGATAATGGTTTTTCCTTCAAACACGAGAGTATACAAATTGGTTCTACCATGATGAGTAACACTATTATCAAATTGCCAAGGTCGACCTAACAATAAAGAACATGCTGGCATAGGTACGACATCACAGTCAACTTGACCATGATAGGAACCAAGTGTAAAAGATACTCTCACACGACGTGTTACCTTCAACTTACCACAGTCATTGAACCATTGGATGTTATATGGATGGGGGTGTCTCGTAGTGGCGAGGCAAAGTTTCTCGACCATCTCTATACTCGTCAAATTATTGCAGCTTCCACCATCAGTGATCACACGAACGGAATGGCCTTTGACAATTTGAAAAAGATTATGACGTTGAGGCATCTCAGCACGCCCCACCTGGGCACTAAGTACTTGCATGGTTATAAGGCTTGGGAATTTATCTGCCATTATAGCATTAACATGTATCTCCTCCATGTCATCGTCCTTAATGTCACCTGCATTATTAGTAGCAAGCATAGCACATGTATCTTCATCCAAATCACTAGCAGAAGAGTACTCACCATCTTCCCGCACAATGAATGTACGTTTATTCGGGCAATCCTTCATCAAGTTCCCGCCACCTTTGCATATATGACACTTCATGTCTCTTGTGCGTCCAGACGAAGTGGTGGGTGCTTGAGAAATTGCTCTCGATGTTGCAGAGGATTTTGGAGCTGATTTCAAACTTGTTGGGAGTGCACCACTGTTCGAGATATGTGGTGTTGCCTTGGTAGTGGGTGGGATAGGTGGAGAGTGTGTCCATGATGAGTGACGACCTGCAGAAAAGTTACCTCGTCCCTTGTTGTGTCATCCCTGTACTTCCCTTTTAGCTTTACAAGCAAAATGAAACAAACGAGTAATAGAATTGTACTCCTTATAGTCCAATATATCCTGAATATCACGATTCAAACCACCTAAAAATCTAGCCATCATAGCATCGTCAGTTTCAACCAATCCACATCGCACTAAGCCAATTTGCAATTCTTGATAATAATCCTCTACAGAACTACTACCTTGTTTTAAACGTTGCAATTCATTGAGTTTATCACGAGCATAATATGAAGGAACATAACATTGTCGCATAGCTCATTTTAAGGCATCCCAAGTAGTAGGTATATTATTTGCATTAATACGACAATATTCACACCACCACATAGAAGCAAATTTTGTAAATTCACTAGTGGCTGCCCTAACTCTTTGGTTCTCAGGAATATCATGACATGCAAATTTTTGTTCAACTAAAAGTTCCCAATCAAGATAAACGTCTGGATTATATTTACCATTGAAAGGCAGACATAGTAAATTTAATTTTAGCACTAGAGTGGTCGTAATCTCGAACATCATACCTGTGTGGACCTCGTGCCATACCTTGACGGTTGAAACGCAGTTGTCGATGAGCACGGTCATTGTGGTTGTTGACCATTTGGTCGTCTTCGGTGTCACCAGAATAATCCTCGTAGTTGTCCCCATGTCGCTCATGGACGCGAGGAGGAATTTGTGGGTGCTGGTTTATGGTGGTAGCATCGGTGGCAGTAGCGGGGTGCTGTGGATGACCCATGGGCACACGTCGAGCTCGCGAAGTAACGGTAACACCCGTGGAATTATGAGGAACAATGTTATTGTTGACGTGGGGTGTAGTCCGCAGCTCGTCCAAACGTAACAAGATGTCCTGTAGTTGTGTGTTGGCAACACCTTGTGCATCCTCAATGGCCTTGAGCCTCTCTTGTGCCACAATCTGAGCACCCTCAAGTTGGGCGAGCCGCTTGCTGGTGACTTTCACATCCACCGTGAGGCCCTCACGTGTGGGTTGATCCTATGCCATTGTTAGCGAAAGAGAAAAAACACAGTGTATAATCCCTATAAACTAGTAGGACGTGGTGAAGAAAAATCGCTTACACTCAAGCTTAGTATCAAATTCTTACTTGTTCTTACCAATGCAACATCTGGTGATCGGCGCATTGGTGTTGGCTTCAAACGACCGATGAAGATTGGATGGAGTGATTTTTGTGGGACTTGACCCTCACAATCCGGCTACCAACCGTACAGGGAGGACCGTAACGACTCATATCCATGGCAACCGCTGAACCAACTCCACGGTGTTATCGACCGAACCAACGACGCGATCGACCTATCCACGAAGGATTTTTCCTGCAAGCAAATCAAAGAACATGCAAGAAAGTAATAGCCAAGCAATCTCAAAATTGCGAATATGCTAGATGGGATTAATCTCACAAGAATGGGTTCTGATAGGATGTCTTGACGGTCGCGCTAGCCGCTACGAGCTAAGACAAATAAAAGTAGCAATATAGCTAAACTTCTCTAAACAAAACCCGAGTCTAAACCCTAATCGGTAGACTGCTATTTATTAACAGAACGTGTTCGATCCCGATCCAGAGGCGGCGGCGAATCCAGCGGACGGACTCGGGACGCTCCATCCAGCCCAACACCTGGGAAAACTCACGCGTGCAGCAGCAAATACTGGCCATCATCGGGCCCACCTATTGGCTAATGTTTCTTGATTGCATGGCATCCTGTACGTTCACGTCTTGACCGAATATTGCATGGTGTGTACGTGGCTATCTCTCTTCCTTCTTTTCTCTTGTACTTCAAAACTTGTGCACGTGTCATGCAAGATGGATGGCTCGTTGATTCCATGCAACGATAATTATGCCCACATCAAGATCCATTTATTTTCTATGGCTTGCCAATCATCGAGCAAGTCCACCAAAGTCCACATTTTATCCTCATACATGGATCCCATCTCAGATTTTATGGCCTCAAGCCATTTCGCGGAATCTGGGCTCATCATCACTTCCTCATAGTTCGTAGTTTCACCATGGTCTAGTAACATGACTTCCAGAATAGGATTACCGAACCACTCTGGTGCGGAGCGTACTCTGGTTGACCTATGAGGTTCAGTAGTAACTTGATCTGAAGTTTCATGATCATCATCATTAGCTTCTTCACTAATTAGTGCAGGAATCACCGGAACTGATTTCTGTGATGAACTAATTTCTAATTCGGGAGAAGGTACAATTACCTCATCAAGTTCTACTTTCCTCCCACTCACCTCTTTCGAGAGAAACTCCTTCTCTAGAAAGGATTCATTCTTAGCAACGAATATCTTGCCTTCGGATCTGTGATAGAAGGTGTACCCAACAGTTTCTTTTGGGTATCCTATGAAGACACATTTCTCCGATTTGGGCTTGAGCTTATCAAGTTGAAGCCTTTTCACATAAGCATCGCGGCCCCAAACTTTAAGAAACGACAGCTTAGGTTTGTTGCCAAACCACAGTTCATACGGTGTTGTCTCCATGGATTTTGACGGTGCCCTATTTAAAGTGAATGTAGTCGTCTCTAAAGCATAAGCCCAAAATGATAGCGGTAAATCAGTAAGAGACATCATAGATCGCACCATATCCAATAAAGTACGGTTACGACATTCGGACACACCATTACGCTGTGGTGTTCCAGGTGGCGTGAGTTGTGAAACTATTCCATATTGTTTCAAATGAAGACCAAACTCGTAACTCAACTATTCTCCTCCACGATCAGATTGCAGAAACTTTATTTTCTTGTTATGATGATTTTCCACTTCACTATGAAATTCTTTGAAATTTTCAAACATTTTAGACTTATGCTTCATTAAGTAGATATACCCATATCTTCTCAAATCATCTATGAAGGTAAGAAAATAACGATACTCGCCACGAGCCTCAACACTCATTGGACCGCATACATCGGTATGTATTATTTCCAATATGTCAGTAGCTCGTTCCATTGTTCCGGAGAACAGAGTTTTAGTCATCTTGCCCATGAGGCATGGTTCGTAAGCACCAAGTGATTCATAATCAAGTGATTCCAAAAGCCCATCAGCATGGAGTTTCTTCATGTGATTTACACCAATATGACCCAAACGACAGTGCCACAAATAAGTTGCACTATTATTATCAACTCTGCATCTTTTGTCTTCAATATTATGAACATGTGTATCACCACAATCGAGATTCAACAAAAATAGACCACTCAGCAAGTGTGCATGACCATAAAAGATATTACTCATGTAAATAGAACAAGAGAAAATTGCTTATTTACCATTGACAAGCTCGGTCATTGCTCATTTTCCATCGAACAAACTAATGTTGCCCTTGTACCGCTTACAAGCTTGTTTCGTTGCTAATTTGCCATCAACCGTTTACTTGGTGTTAGCCACTTCTGTTAAAGTAAGCAAAATGATGATTTTACCCTCAATGGCAAATGAGCAACCTTACCTATTGTTCCTTTTAACCATGCTAAACCACTTCTGTTCAAATTATCATAATATATTGAGATTACATATTTCCGTAAAAAAATTGGCAACACCTTGCTTGTAATTATAGATCAAAAAATTTATGAGAACAATATATTATTTTCATCATAACACATAACAAGGATAAAAGGTAGCACCTTGCTGGAGCTAGCTTGCATGAGAATAACAAATATCAAGATAACATATTTCTCTATAAAAAAATTGGCAGCACCTTGCTTGTAATTTCAGGATCAAACAGTTATAAGCATGACAATAATATTTGTGCATCATAACACATAATGAGGATAGTAAACAGGAGAAATAGACATGGTACTCATAGTCCAGTACAAGAAACTGAAGTGCACGAAAGAGACCAATGTCCAGTACAAGAAATTGAAATGCACAAAAGAGACCAATGTCCAGTGCAAGAAAACAAGTCCACAAATGTCATAGAAAGAAACAAGTTCACACTTTCAGTTTTTTCTTGCTACGAGTGGCCATCGCAGGGCTGTTTGGTTGCCTTTTCTTGCTTCTAGTGGCCATTGCAGGGCTGTCCGCTGCAGCCGGGACCACCTTTGCCTTCGACTTGCCCTTGCGCCGCTTTGGGGTTGACGCAATTTCCATTGAGGTGCTCTCAATTTGGTTCGAACCGGTTTTGGACCTAAATTAACAATTCATGTATAAGTAGATGATATGATTGCAAAAGAGAAGCACCATATAATCTTGAAAACTAAGGTGTCATTTACCTCACAGATTTAGATGATGTAGTCTTAGATGATGTTGACTTCACCACATCTACTTCACTTGGGTTGGTAGTTGAACATGGAAGGGGCAGCGTTGGTTGGGTACCTTCGATTGCTTGAATATTAGCATCACCACTCCTTGCTGCAACTTTGGATTATTTTCCCTACATGACCAAAAGAACATTAGCATTTTTTATATGCATGATAATTGTTAACAAAATTACACTCTTACCTTCTTTCTTTTGCCACATCAGCATACCCTTCTTTTGCATCTGGATCAGCATTTTTGCAACCTTGCCATCTATGACCATAGTCTTTGCAAATTGGGCACTGATGTTGTCCTTTTCTTCTCTTGCTCTTGCTATGCTCAGCACCACTCTTGTGCCTCTCTACTTTTGGCCTCCCAGGAGCCCTTCAACTCCTGTACATAAAGGAGGGAGGGGGAGGCCGGCCGGCCTATGCTAGGCGCGCCGGGAGAGGGGAGTCCTACTAGGACTCCAAGTCCTAGTAGGATTGCACCTAAAGGAGAAGGGGGGAGGAAGGGAGAGGGGGGCCGCGCCCCCAACCCCTTGTCCAATTCGGACTGGGCTTGGGGGGGAACGCCACCTCCTGGCCACTGCCTCCTCTTCCCACTAAGGCCCACTAAGGCCCATCAACTCCCCGAGGGGTTCCGGTAATCTCCCGATACTCCGGAAAATACCCGAACTTCTCCGGAACCATTCCGATGTCCGAATATAGCCTTCCAATATATCAATCTTTATGTGTTGACCATTTCGAGACTCCTCGTCACGTCCATGATCTCATCCGGGACTCTGAACAAACTTCAGTCATCAAAACACACAACTCATAATATAAATTGTCATCGAACGTTAAGCGTGCGGACCCTACGGGTTCGAGAACTATGTAGACATGACCGAGATACATCTCTGATCAATAACCAATAGCGGTACCTGGATGCTCATATTGGCTCCTACATATTCTACGAAGATCTTTATCGGTCAAACCGCATAACAACATACATTGTTCCCTTTGTCATCGGTATGTTACTTGCCCAAGATTCGATCATCGGTATCATCATACCTAGTTCAATCTCATTACCGGAAAGTCTCTTTACTCATTCCGTAATGCTTCATACCGCAAATAACTCATTAGTCACATTGCTTGCAAGGCTTATAGTGATGAGCATTACTGAGAGGGCCCAGAGATATCTCTCCGATACACGGAGTGACAAATCCTAATCTCAATCTATGCCAACCCAACAAACACCTTCGGAGACACATGTAGAGCATCTTTATAATCACCCAGTTATGTTGTAACGTTTGATAGCACACAAGGTGTTCCTCCGGTATTCGGGAGTTGTATAATCTCATAGTTTGAGTGTCGTGGAATTGTCACGTCAGATGTCCTAGTGAAAGGACTTAGTCATGGAGCCATCGCAACTAGGAAGCTTAAAGGGGTTAATCGCGACAAAGGACACGGGGTTTATATTGGTTCGGCCCCTTACGGTGAAGGTAAAAGCCTATGATCCAGTTTTGAGTGGGATTGCTTATGTCTCGATTACTAGGGAGCGGAATCGCTTGACCTAGCTCTCGATCTGATGTTACTTCCCCTGAACCGCCACCGGGTCATCCCTTTATATACAGAGGTCGACGCCCAGCGGCTCACAGAGTCCCGGCCTGCTCATAAACAGTATCCGACTCGGTCTCTAACTATTCTTGCCTTACAATACAAGCCATGTACATATGGCAGTTTATCTGTATGGGCCTTAAGTCGCCTCTGGGCTTTGGGCCCTTAACTGAACCGCCATCTTCAAGCTTGGTCTTGGGCTTCAAGAGTACTCATAGGTATAACCCGGACCCTCCTGGGCGGGTCATACCTAATAGTTATATCCCCAACATTAGGCCCCAGATTGATTTGAACTGGTTCATGTCAATCTTCGACACTTAGGAAAAATCTTCTGCTCTTCGCTTATGAAATTGTTGTAACCCGCCATGACGTCATCCTTTGGATTCATGATGACCCGCCATGACGTCATCTGCCATTAATGCACGTTTTGTCCAGCATATCTCAATGGATCCTTATCTTAATGACCATCCCGAGAATCGAGGCATCCTTGTAGCTGGATAACCATGTTTTCGGCCTCCTCATTTTTCACGCCCACTCATTAGTCTTTCCTTATAAATAGACACATCCAGGTCTTTCGTCATGCTCCCCTTTCCTCATCTTCTTCCTCTTGCAACCCTATTGCCCTCGAGCTCCGCCACCGTTGCAGCGCACCTCGTCTTCCTTGACCCCGGCTGCTGCATCAACCCGAGTCAGTCCAGAGAACGACGATGAACCTCTGTAGTAGACCTGCACTTGTACGTCTTCTCCTTCCCGCACCTCAGACCTGCATTAGGTTTTGCTAGTTCCTCTGTGTTCTTCGTGGTTCATCCCGGTTTCTTCGTAGTTCTTCCATCGCGGCCTCATTTGATCCAAAAGTAGTATGGAACTCATGCGGTAGTTGTTTCACGTCCATTTTTGCTACTAGCAGATCCCTTTTTCTTGTAAAAAGGCCTCATTAAAACTCACACACTCATCTGTACCACGTTTTTAGGTCTAGAATATTTTCTTTTCTGAACAGCCGTTTGATCCA
Organism: Triticum aestivum; assembly: GCF_018294505.1. NCBI lineage: Eukaryota > Viridiplantae > Streptophyta > Magnoliopsida > Poales > Poaceae > Triticum > Triticum aestivum. The sequence goes on along the minus strand of NC_057807.1, from coordinate 653,130,563 downwards.
AAATAATAGCTGCAACCTGTGAAACTTGTTTATGCAACACTTAGGCAAAAAACTATATTTGTTAGATCCACCTAGCCATGGCGACTCTTATTACCGGCTTAAAAAAGGCAATGCTCAATTAATAATCTTGAACACCCATGGCGGTTTAGATAACTTAACTGCTTATAGCGCTCATGGCGGCTTAAATAATCTGACATAATTAGCCTTATACCATTAGGCCCCTTTATAAGCCGCCATCTTGAATATGCACTGTAATGTTTTTCTCCGGCTTTAATTTGAACCGGAAATTTTTACTCTTTCTTAGGCTTTCATCACAATGGCACTCAAGCCACCCACTTCATGCAACTGGGTCAAATCCATCGTCACAGATAGTATGCTTGATGACTTTGTGAAGACCGGCTATCTGTCGAAGAAGGAAGTTATGTCCTATCGTGCTCCTGACTCGGCGGAGGAAATTCCCCAGCCCAAAGCGGGGGAGGTCATCGTTTTCACTGTTCACATGAATCGGGGTTTCTCACCACCCGGCTCAAAATTCTTTAGAGACGTCCTCCACTTCTTTGACCTCCATCCTCAAGATATCGGACCCAATTCCATGTCTAACATTTGCAATTTTCAAGTGTTCAGCGAGGTATACTCGGAGAAGAACCCAGCTTGCTACTCTTTAGAGAGTTATTCTACTTGAACCACCAGAATGAGTGTGCCAACGGACAAAGCTTGGAACTTGGCGGTGTCTCAATCCAATGTCGGAGAGACGTAATGTTTCCTTATGCCAACCCACCAAGTCATCCCAAAGACTGGAACCAGACATGGTTCTATTGTCAAGACACTTCTCCGGCTGATGAAAATCCTTTGCCCGGCTTTCGTGCTTTGCGTCTGGAGTCCAAACATCCACTTCCTGATAAGATAACAGCCGCCGAACGCAAGACGCTCGCCCCCACCCTGGCCAAAATCAAGGATCTTCTGGGGAACGGGCTAAATGGCATCGATTTAGTCCGGGTTTGGCTCTCCTGGCGGGTCATTCCATTGAGCCGCCACCCCGGCCTGATGTGCACCTACACAGGCAAGAAAGATGACCCTTTGCGGCACTGTTCTGACGATTTGCCTGACCACGTCATCAATGACATGACCAAGTCTCTCCTGAATGAAAGCCTAGCATACTGGAGTAAGGTGGGCTTAAGCCCCTTCTGTGAAGCTAACCCAGCTCCAGCGGTAAGCCGCCCATCTGAATAAATTACCTTCATCCTTTGATGTTTTTATCTATACTCATACCTTTGCTAATTTTCACAGGCTGGTGACAAATTCTGGAAGGTTAAATATGATCACGAAGCTGCGAAGAAGGCCAGGAAGGCCAAGAGAGCCGCCAGGAAAGAGGCTACAAAGAAGAAGGGCAAGAAGGCCACCGCCTCTGACTTGCTTCGACTAGAAGACACTTTTGAGTCGGAGGTATCCCTTGACTCTCTTGGCTCCTTTTTTAATTTTCTTATTGACACTGATTATCAGCAGGAGGACACAAGAACAAGTCATGGCAAGGATGAAGAGGTAACTATCATTTCCTCTGACTCCAAGCCTTTGCCAAGACAGAAAATCCGAAGAGTAACCCGGAAAGTAAGATTTTCACATCCCTTAGCTTATCAAGATCCTCAATTTCTTTTGAAGCGACAGATTCATGAGAGCCGGAGGCAGACCCGGACCACCAAGGATGCGGAACTCTCCTCCGGCTTACCGAATACACCAAGGAAGCACCGAAACAAGGTCACCTCCGATTTAAATCTCTTTTATCCTTTGGCGGGTCTTACTCGTCAATCACTCAATTCTTCTGACTCGGATTATCAGGAAACTTCACCTTCCTCCGGCGACTCAATGCAGTCCAATTTTCCGGCTTTCAAGACCGCTCCAGGGTAATGATAACCTACTTATCATGTGTTTGTCTCAATTCGTTATATTTGTGCTGACCTTTTGATCTTATGCAGCGGAAAAGCAAAGCCCAGCAAAAAGGTGAAGAAGAACAAGCCGATCGAAGAGCCAATCTTCAAAGAACCGGAACTTGGAACGGCTACACCTGAAACCTCAACTCATGAGCCGCCACCTGAGCCAGCTCATGACACGCCAACACCAATTGCTGACCTGCCTGCCGAGCGAGCCGTTGATGGCTCTGAAAATCCAGAAGTCCCTAGCCCGGCCAGGACGGATGATCCTCAAGACCCTGATGTCGAGATCACCAAGACCGGCTTTGTTGAGCCGGGGAGGCCAACCGTCCTGGCCAAGTGTTCCGCCAAGGAGGAGCTTCTGGAATGCCGCAGGGTCAAGCTTGATGTAGCTGATTATACGCATATGAGTATTGGGGAGGTTTTCTCTGGCTACCTGAGCCAAGAACACAGCAGCCATGACATTGAAATTGACATGGTGAAGCAGATGCACCAGAAGTTTGAGGTACAATCCCTTCTCTGTACCAATTTATCCTTATCATGCCAGCCCCCAAGTCTATTGCTTATGATGAATATGTTGTAGACTTAGAAATAAGATTAATAACATTAGTGATATATTTGTATAACATGTAAGAAACCGGCTTACTCCATAGTCCCCAAGGGCCGGCTTAATCAACATGGTTGAGCCGGTCCTTCATATGCTTGTATAGAATAAAACACTTGTAATACTTTAACAACAATACGCATTAGCCCCCAAGTGCCAAGTACTCTTGCTTGCAAAGTGCTTGGGACTTACTCTCATGAGCCGCGACCTATATAAAATTCTTCGGTAGACATTAGCCCCCAAGTGCCAAGTGTTGTTGCTTGCAAAAGGCTTGGAACTTTAATATTATATGCTAACAGTCATGATTTTAATCCGGTATAGGCCACCACCAGTCAACTTGAATCAGAAGTATCTGACTTGAAGAACCTCCTGGAAGAACAAGAGACGGAAACCCAAAGAGCCAACTCCAAGTTTGAGTTGAGTATATCTGAACAAGAGAAACTGAAAAAATATTTTGAAATGGAGAAAAAGGCCTGGGCTGATGAAAAAATTGCTTTGATCGATCGAGCTGAGAAGGCAAAGGCGGCTCTTGAAGAGGTGATCATTGAATTATCCGGCTTAAAACGCCATGTCTCTCAGATGGTCTCAGCAATCTTTGGTAAGTCACCTTGCAAGTGTCAAATATTTGAATCTTTCTAATGATCATATAAATTGTCATTAACTCACATGACATTGCTATGCAGGCCCCAGGAGTTCAAATCTTAACTAAGACATGCTGATAAACCCGAAGGCGGTCTATACACTGGTGGAACAACTCTACACCGGGTCTCAGCGCGCCTTAGCCACAGTAGCCCTGTCAAATGAAGTGCAGTCCTGGCGGATGTACTAAGGAAACTCTCTGTGCTGCCCCAGCGATTCACTGAACTAAGGCGATCGTCTGCAAGAGCTGGAGTTGTGGCTGCCTTAAGTCGGGCCAAAGCTTGGCTACCGGAGTTAGACCCGGCCGACATCACCATTGGTTATCCAAGCCTTAAGGAGGATGGCACTCCCTTTGAACAGCAAGACTTTGCCACTTGTGTGAAGGAGATACGCCCCGTGGCCACCCTGATAGCTGATGAAGCGGATCTCACCAAGTACCAGCCGGGTTATGACGTAGAGAACTGGAGAATGCCCACACCATATTATAAAGTGACCAGCCTGATCCCCCCAATTTGTAGCATACCTTCGCCCCTGAAGTTGACCCGGCCGGACTAATTGATGATGAAGCTGAATTTCAAGCTTTGAATGGCATTGACTAGTCATCATCAATCTTCTAGGAAAGGGAACAGGGCGAAGAAGCGGAGAGGGCTGACCCGGACGCTTCAGGTCAACACGAGAATTAACCCGCCAGGCAGTTCATACCTGTGATTTGCTGAAAAACAATATGAATCATGTGGACTCGGGGAGTCATGTAATAGGGTAGAAATAACTTTGTTTTGCCGTGCCGTCGTGCACGTTTTTTGGTGCTCAACACTTGTTAAGCCGCCATCTTATATTCACCCGTATTATACTTATCATCTGTTTTCCTTATGCTTTAGCAATGCTCTGCACTGTCCTGCACACAGAAATAGATCAGAAGATCCCTTGGCGGCTTACCACAAGGCGGGTCATAATATCTTGACATATAACCATTAAGATGGAAAAAATAGTCACAGATAAGCCGGTTGTGACATATAATTTTGAAACACAACTATAATATCATACCTGTGAGCTTTGGATTTGCACTGCCGGTTTACGTGACCTGAACAGTAAGGGTGATAACCCAAACTTTGGAAACCAATACTTCGAAAGATATGATGACTCTCATATGTTGGTTGTGACAGCCTGATTTTTGGCCCATTATTTTTCTTTTGTTTTTCCGAGGTTTTTGCCTGAGTTTTTTTTCGTGGCTTTGTGGTCTGGAAACTGAAGAAGATGCCCTCTTCTTTGTTTCTAGAGTGGCTTGTCATTCCCAAATCCTTCCCTAGACCCTGTCATTTTCATCCTAGCCCAAATCCCAATATTCTTTTTATTGGGAATATTCCTTTTTCCTATTAAAGGAATAACCCTATCTGCCCTAGGTTGTGAAGCAACCTATACTTCTGTGCATACAAAAATTCCCAAATAATTCTCATAATTCCTTTGGGTCATATATAGCTCAAATATGCCCAAACATTGCCTTGGACAGTTCAAAAATAATTCTCCAATAATTATTGTTCCTTTCTGCCTTAAATGGCACTTTGTGAAGGAAGTGTCATTTATATTTTTCCTAGTGGCTCCCAACCTTTTTGGGCATGATTATATGTCCAAATAATTGCCTCATGAACAAGTTCAAAATTATTTGCCTAGTCAATCTTCCTCAGTGAATTTTCAAAGTTTCTGTCAAACAGAAGGCTTTGTGAAGGAAGTACTAGCTAGGAGTATCAAAATGAGTTGAACTTTTGGACACTCCTTAATGTGCTCATATTAAACCCCTCCACCCATTTGAAGCCCTATACAATCATATATGTGAGCACAGGAGCAAATCTTTGATTCTAGCATTATTTTCAGGTTGTGAAGCAAGTGTATTTTATATTGCTTCAAAAATCCCGATAAATTACCAGATCATTCTTATACCCAAACAACATCTCTCAACCCAATTTGGAATCATTTCGTTGAGCCATTTGACCACCAAAATTAGTCCAAGTTTCTGTCCACAGGAGGTGTTTGTGAAGCAAGTACCAGTTTGGCTTTGCCAAATGGTATGAGCCTTTTTGAGCATCTTCGTAAGACCAAATGACTCTGCCTTGCCCAATTTGAGATCAAGTTGACACTCCATGTGAGTGCATCTTGCTGAACTTCATTTCTGGACCAAAAATGCAGTTGTGAAGCAACTATATTCATTCTTGGTCCATTTCTCCTCAAACTTACCAGGATGAAAGTCCTTCTTTACCTCAACCTCGCAAACAACTCCATTGCTCCCAAAACCCTTCCTGTTGATCACCAGTGCTCACCCAAGTTTACTACAGTAAACTTCAGAGGGTGATTACTATTTAACAAGAGCATGTTTAACCAAGTTACCACCGTAGTTGAGACCTCCCTTGGATGGACTACGCCCTAGACAACATTTTCCAGCTGTTTGCCTCCCACACATGCCAGTACTGGTGGTGACCACCGTTTTGGCATGCCATGAGCGCGGCCAGAATGGCTTCTTGCTCGGGCCCCTTCCCCTCTCGTCGGCTTCATGCTCGTGAGGATGTCCAATAGATAGCCCGAGTCATCGCCGTCCTCCTGGACCTCTCTCCCCCTCCGTCCGTTTCCTCATCGACGTTCACCGACGCTCGCCGCCAAACGCCCACGGGTGCACTATGCTCCATTTGGCTCCGAGCTCGTTTCGGCCTCTTCCTCTACTCCCTGGCGTCGTCTACCTCTCCGTGATCCCTGCATCAAAGCTTCGATGCCTTCCCCGTACCCTCCCGTGCTCGCTGGCCGTCGTCAGAGCTTCGGCCGGACGTGCCCGGCGGCACCCGAGGCCGTGCCCTCGCCCCGCCTATAAATGGCCTCCCCCGAGCCTTCCGAGCTCACCACCAGCCTCACAACCCTCCTCTAGCCCTGCCTAGCCACTTCCCCGAGCTGGAGGAGCTCCTGTTGCCCTCCCTTGCCGCCATGGCCGCCGCTCCACTCCGGCTAAATTAGCTCGATCCCGAGCTCCTCTCCCCTCCATTCTTCCACCAGTAGCCTCCCCGGAGTCCAGCTACTCGCTCCAACTCCCTCCTCCTCGTCGGAGACCCCCTGCATCACCAATCACCACAGCCCCGCCCGCCTCTGATCCTCTTTGGTGGCCACCCGTCGCCGTCCCTACATCCCTCCTCGGTGCTTGTGCGTTGGCCAGAGAGGTGCAGCATCCCGTTCTGATCACGCCGATGGTCCGAGCGCCGCGGATGGTGGCCCGTATCGCCGGCAGTCATCGCAGGAGTGCTCGGCCTCAGGCCTCCCCTATGCGGCGTCGAGCTGGAGAAGGAGGAGAGGGAGGAGAGAGAGAGGTGCGCGGCCCCACCTGGCAGCCACTCAAGGGCCGGCCCCGCATTGACCTGTCCATGCTGACATGGATTAGTGGAAACGTATTCCATGGAATACGTTTTCGCTGACCGAAAGCGTGTTTTCATTTTGTGCCTCTGCCTTATCCACTCAGGGACCCGTCTGTGAATATTTTTTTTGCAGAGAAGTCCCTGAACTTTAACCCTTCACAACTTTTCAACCGTAGCTCCAAATCAGGTGAAACCAATGCTCACTTCTTTGTTTCGTCGAGCCTGTTCTATTGGTTTTTCACTTTCACTATGGTTTGACACTGTGAAATGACCTTTTTACCCTTGCACGTAAACAGCCCCCTCCGGGAGAGAACTGTTTTCGGCAAATCTTTCCGCGGCTTCACCGCACTTCTCCCCGGTGCCCCCTTCATCCCCAGGCAAGCCACAATACCCACTTGCATGATAGTCATGCAGTAGCCATGGTTTTCAACTTGAATCTTTATTAAATGTTTGCTTGTTGAAAAGATGGTTATCGTTGTTCCGGTGATGTTTAGATTCACATGTTCACTTTTGTGCTATGTTGTCTTGTACTGTGTTATCATGTTCTACTTGCTAGTATTTCCTTTCATATGTTTATGCTTGCTAGTAGTACATGTTGATGTTGGTGATGTTCATACTAGTCAGTATGCCTTCTCAGTGGATATGATTCATTGTTGATATGGTGGATAGTTGTGTGATATCCTCATGATTATGTTGATATCATGTTCATGCATTTTATCATGGCTCAGCATATTTGCATTCAAGTTAACTAGATTAAATTGAACTTGAACAACTATTGGCTGAGTCATGGTGCCGCTGAATCGAGCTGGCCAGTGCAACCACGCTTGCCGGTATGGGACGACCCTAACTGGGACTATTGTTGTGCCTCTCGCCGGTGCCTCCAACGAGGGAAGGTTATGGGCGTGTTGTACCCTGGCCCGGTAAGCAGGCATAACACTGTGAGCCTGTTGTTAAGTTTTTTGCGCGTGGGTCCCAGAGTGGATCGGGCCACGACGGTGGTTGTTGTGTCTTGAGGTAGACACGGGGCCACCCATGACTTAGCCCAGAGGGGAGTGAGTCGGAGTGGCCGAGAGAGTGTCATGGCAGTAGGACGGTTTTGTCGGAACGCCGTTGGTCCACCCAAATGGGAGTGCGAGGCCATGGGTTCCATAGTGTGGGTACAGTGTACTAACCTCTACAGAGTGTATATTAAATCTATCGATAGCCGCGCCCGCGGATAAGGGCCCAGTTCGAAAGTAGGTCAAACCGTGAGTCAATAGTAATAAGAATAATGTGCTTAATAGCAATGAGATAAGTTGGTTGTGATCACCGTAAGGATCACGAGCCAAGTGTTGGTCGTGGTTGTGATCGCCGTAAGGATCACGGGCCAGTTAGTGGTCGTGGTTGTGATCGCCGTAAGGATCACGGGCCAGTTAATGGTCATGGTTGTGATCGCCGTAAGGATCACGGGCCAGTTAATGGTCATGGTTGTGATTGCCGTATAGATCACAGGCCAAATATTGGTCATGGTTCTGATCACCGTAAGGATCACGGTTTGAGACCATGTGTTGGTCGTGATTGTGAACGTCGTAAGGATCACAGTGGTATCGAGGATACCGAGTTGTTGTATATTCGTGATGTTGTGCGAGAGTCATGGGTAAAGATGAAGCTCCTTGTGGTCATTTAATGATTACTACGGTATTGTTTATACCAAGCTTGATTTGATCCTGTGATGATCGTGTGATGTCCGAGGTTGGTAAGTGATGCATGTGTTGGTTACGAGGTAGCCGAGCAGAATGAGTGGTGCATATAGTGTCATCATGTTGCATGCTAGTATCGTCAGATTAATATGTTCATGTCATGTTCATGTTGATGCCATGTTGCTATGATGATATCATGTTAATTTATGCTTAACCTGTAAATGCCATGTTGTTGTCTGTCTTGAATGCTTCTGGTTATTGTGAGCTTGCAAGTACATTCAATGTACTGACCTAGTGTGTCATGCCAGTTTGCAGGTCATTCCAGATTTGATTGCTTGTTTGCCATGGAGTCCTTGTTTGCGAGCTTGGATAAGCGTTCCAGCCAGAGTCTCTGTGGAGTGGAGTTCACCACCGTCGTCGTTGTTCCGCTGCTAGAGTTCTTCCGCTGCATCGTGTTGTTCTGCTGCTTGCATAGAGCAACAGTGGCAGGCGTAGTGTCGCCGTGCCGATGTAACCCTTGTACCCAAATAGATTGTAATAAAGAGCTGGTTGTTCTATGCTAAGCAGTGCCGTATTCCAGAAGACGTCATCTCAATCTCTGGGCTAGAATATGGGGCGTTCCGGTTTTCTCTGAGCCGGGGTGCCACGTTGGTGACTTATCATCCAAAATCAAGCCGGGTTAAATTTTAAACCACACTTACACTTGGATCTTTAAACAAAAAAGTCTCAAGTCAAAAGGCTGCTTTTAAATAAAATTTAAACCAAATAAGAAGGAATAATCGAGGCTTCTGATTCAAATACGATCAGTAAACCGTTCCAAAGGGGTTAAGCTAGGATTCGAATACGATCATGTAGCCCCTAGTGGCTTTGGCGTTGCGCCGATCAAGAGGGTACCGACAGCTATGTTCTCTTTGGTTTGAATACGACCTATGTTTGAACAGGAAGCCCCCTAATGACCTTGAGAGTTTTTTAACGACTCTGATTCGAATGCGATCAAAGTCAGACCCAAAAGGGGTTAAGCTATGATTCGAATACGATCAAGAAGCCCCCTAGTGAGCTTGGCATTGTGCCGATCAAGAGGGTACCAACAACTATGTTCTCTTTGGTTCGAATACGACCTATGTTTGAACAGGAAGCCCCCTAGTGATCATGAGGTTTAACGGCTAGATTCGAATACGATCATGAGCCGGACCAAAAAGGTTAAGCTAGATTCGAATACGATCAGCCCCCAAGTGATCATTTGAAAAAACAATGATGAAGACATATGATCTTTGAGGATGAAAAGGACATAGGTCCTGCTTTATTTATAATATATACATCATTAAAATATGTACATGATGAGAGCCGGTGGCTCAAGTGTAGTAAGGCCGAAGATGAGCGATATTCCACGGCCGGCGGGTCTCCTCCGCCGACTTACGTGAGTCTTTGTGCTCTCGAACATCGATAAGTTAGTATGACCCGTTGTTCAAGTTCTTGCTAACCACAAAGGGCCCTTACCAAGGTGGGGATAATTTGTGTGCATCAGTTTGATCTTGGATGAGCCAGAGCACCAAATCACCTTCTTGAAAGGTTCTGGACTTAACCCGGCGGCTGTGATAACGACGCAAGTCTTGCTGATAAATCGCCGAGCGAGCTGCTGCCAAGTCACGCTTTTCATCTAATAGGTCAAGCGCATCCTGACGTGCTTGTTCGTTGTTCGCCTCCACATAAGCTGCCACGCGGGGCGAGTCATGACGGATGTCACTAGGGAGAACCGCCTCGAATCTGTAAACCATGAAAAAAGGCATATAACCCGTAGACCTGTTAGGAGTAGTATTGATGCTCCATATCACAGAGGGTAACTCCTCAACCCAACAACCCGGCGTCCGTTGCAGAGGAACCAAAAGCCGGGGCTTGATGCCTTTCAAGATTTCCTGATTGGCTCTTTCAACTTGACCATTGGATTGAGGGTGAGCTACTGATGAAACATCAAGCCGAATATGCTCACATTGATAAAACTCTTCCATGGCGCCTTTAGATAGATTAGTACCATTGTTAGTTATAATGCTATGCGGAAAGCCAAAGCGAAATATCACCTTCTTCATGAATTGAACCGTCGTGGCTGCATCACACTTACTAACGGGCTCTGCCTCAACCCACTTTGTGAACTTGTCAACCACCACCAAGAGGTGGGTCTTTTTATCTTTGGACCTTTTGAAAGGCCCAACCATGTCAAGCCCCCAGACTGCAAATGGGCAAGTAATTGGAATCATCCTTAACTCTTGAGCTGGCACGTGAGCACGTCTCGAGAACTTCTTGTTCGCACACGAACACGTCACCGTGTACCCTCGACGCCGGGGGTGATGCACCGCAGCTCACGTCGAAGGAGACCCGCCGGAAGCGCGGTACGCAAGACAATCCGGCGGGCGCTTTTGTAGACCCGAAACCCCACACGCCCGGGAGGGACCCCGTCAGGGCGCACGGCGGCTATGGGCTGCCCTAGGTCGGCCTGACCGCCCCTAGGGCCTCGAGGTTCGCCGCCCTGCAACAAGAAGAACGAACGAAGAACGAGGAAGAAGAAGAACAAGGGAGAGAGATAAAGATAAAGGTAAAAGATGATAGATTGATTTGTTCGATTGTGTGTTGTTCAATCGGCCGTCACCTCTTGTCTATATAAGAGGCGGATGGACTTCCCGTACAAGAAAAGGACTTGCCTTGCCGTCCAAATCATCAAAATCTAACCAAATTCGGACTTCTCACGACCTCCGGCCCGGATGTCCGGCTCTAGGCCCGGATGATCCGGCCAAGCCCAGATTTCTGACAGCAGTCCACTAATCGGGCTGTAACTTTTGCATACGAACTCGGATTAAGATGATTGTTAAATGAAAATCAACCGCCTCGACGAGACGCACAACTTTGCTGTTGAACACTTTTTGATCTGAGGTCATCTTGAGGGAGTTTCGGGCTGTTTTGTAACATCTGCAGCAGAAAAACTTGTCCGGACGTCCGGACGATTGCCCGGACTGTCCGGCCTTTACCCGGATCATCCGGGAGTTGACCCAGATCATCCGGCTTCAGCGCCAACCTTCTGGAATCTTAGTGCTTCAATTACCCGGATGATCCGGACCCCGGCCCGGATGATCCGGCCAACATTGGTGCAGCGCACGGTTTTGCCTATAACTTTTGCATACGACCTCGGATGGGGACGATCTTTATATCAGAATCGTCCGTTTCGACGAGACGAAGAACTTTGCAGTTGTAACTTTTTCCATCAGAGGTCATCTTAATTAGGTTCCATGCCATTCTCTAATCTGATGTCAACACGAGTATCTCCGAAATTGGCATATCTTTTGCACTTGAGCTCCGTTTTGATCCATCTTCACATTTACGTTGATTATCTTGAAGAGAGCCATCAAATGGTGACTTTCAATAATAAGTTTGAATTAATCTTGACATAGCTTCAAGCTACTCTTTTTAGCCGTGCCACTTTTGAGCGTCAACACATGCCCCCCTGTTTTTCGGCAAAGCGAGTGTGCCGAAAAATAACATGCACTGTGTTAGTTCTAAGGACGATGTCAACACTCCATCGGCCATTTATATGCTTAGGGCAATAATTATATATCGGCCATTATTATTTTTGAATCCTTGATGCAAGCTTGGGCGAAACCTTCTCAACTTCATTAACAACTCGATGATAAAGTTTCATAGATATGTATCTTAAGGTCATCCTCCGAACCATATTGTTCACCCTTTTGTTAGGACTTTGCAGATAATCAACAATAAACTTTCTCCAATCCTCACTTTTACCTGTATAAAAGCAATATTAGTGGCCGAAGCGGTGGACTTCAGTTCGGCCTTACCTATGTTGACGAGACTAAGCATTGGCTATTGATAGAAATGCAACACACCGTGATTAACATAGTAGCCGGATGCTTGCTGTACCAACTCTTTCGAATTGTCATGTCTAGAAATATGAACAATTTTATAGCAACCCAAGGTGAATTTTGCATCTAGACATGCCTCAAGATAAACTATAAGTGATTCGTCAAAACATTGATAACCCTTGGATATTTGTTGCACTACTCATAACGAATCACTGAAAGCCTCAATATGTATAGCCATATAGCATGTAAAAGATTCAATCTGAATAACAATGTATATTCGGCTTTGATTAATTGTGCAAAAAATATTCTAAGTGGCATGAGGCTTCATAAAATTGCACCATAAGGAGATATATAAACAACACCAACACCTTGGCCATTGTGAATTCAACCATCGAAACATAATCTCCATAGTACTAGAGAGGCAAGGCTAACATCACTTAACATGTACCTTGTCTCGGTTCCAATTGAACTAAGGACGATGTTAGAATTTCACACCGGCCATGATCGGATAGTTTCTTAGGACGATAGCTAAGTATCGGCCATTATCATGAGGTCCATGTAGAATTCATCCATTAAAGCATGTATAGCCGAAATAAACAAAATAAAATAGCAATAAAATATTTCGGCCCCTTTGTCTTAGCAACAAAAATGTAACTAACCAAATGTATAGTGATTTGGTAATACTCTGTCATGATATAGAAAATTATGTTGCATCCATGGATCAAAGTAAGTCCATGGAGGGTAACGGATCATACCTGTGGATGAATTCCATGGCAAAGGCATCAATGGCATTGTTGAAGAAAATGGATGTTGTGCTAACCGAAGATTTTGATGTTGTGATGCACACCTTCGGCTTAATTGTTTGTTGCTTCCATCCTTCTCTTTCTTCACTTTCATTGTACTTGTTGCAATTGAAGCATGCACATCGTTTTTGTTATGATTGATCCTCTTGGGAACCCATGCCATGTTCCTCTTTCTCAGCTCTTGTGCACTAAGATTTTGTAATTCCTTCTTTTGCCAATACGATAAGCCGAGTGGGCATCTCGGCTGTGATTCTGTTTTGACCAATGGCAATTCTTTCTTGGCCTTGTGCACTCTCAACTTCTTTTCTTCAGATTTGGCACTTTGACTCTCAATAATTGGTTGCTCCATCTCATTGCCTTTAGTAGCCAATGTCAACACTTTCATTGGCTCTTTTTCATTTGAGATCAAATCTGAAGTAACACTCTTATGACCATCTCTTTTAACGCGGTAAACTTGTTTGACCACCTCTTTCTTCTTCCTTGAGCTCGGGACCGATTCATTATGATTGAAACAATCTTTAACATGTGATTGTTCAGATGTTGATCTTCTTGGAGCTGCATAATATTGGTGAGATGGTCTAAAATAAGATGGAGAATGTGCCCTTGTATCATACCTGTCCCATGATGAATATGTATCTATATGAGCATAGGGAGGCATCCACGGCATTGGCATTGGCGGCCCAAAATAAGGATATGAATATGTTGCATTAAAATTATCACTTTGCCAATACCAATCCTCATATTTGTGCCTTGGGGGCGATCTTGGTTTCTTTGCATGATTTGGCCAATAAGCATTCTTCTCTTCACTCTTCTTTTGATATTTATCCAATAGTTCAGCGAAGGTGATTTTTGATCTCTTATACTTGCGCTTATTTCGGCCTTTGTTTTCTTTTGGTTTGCTGTCATTGATCATTGGATTTGCTTGCTGCCCCCCAGTCCTTGGCGTCTCTATTGTAGCTTCGATGGAGTTCTCGCCCTCAAGATTATGTTCGTTATGCTCTTCAACAACTTCTTTACTTGAAAGCTTGATCCCATCACCTGCAGCTTTTACATTCTTTTTAAATGGATCGGCTTGAAGCAGCCGATGCAAAAACTTTTTGCCATCGGGACCAATCGGAATAGACTGGTCATCTCTTGGTGTTTCAACAAACTTCAATCGTCCTTTTTCAATGGCCGATTTGACTATTTGACGAAACATGTTGCAATCCTCAAAATTATGCTTGGACGAATCATGCAACTTACAATACATTCGTCCTTGGATTGATGGCTTAACATGGTGATCAAGAATTGTAATGTAATTATTTTTCAGCAACAAATCAAATATTTGATCACACATGCTTGAATTGAAGGTATACTTCTTGTTTTCTAGCCGGTCTTGCTGTTTGAACGGCTTTGGAGATAAGCAAACGAATGGTTCAGATTAGTAATCTCCCCATTCTGCTATGCATTGTGTTTTCCACTCTATCTCCGATGTCTTTGGATAAGATATTATATTAGCATCGGTTTTCTCAATAGAATTTAACCTTGGCTTTAAATTTCTGAAACAAAGATATTTAGAACATACATGTCTCAGTTGAGACCAAGTGCAAGTCAAGTACGAAATAAGCAAAGCTACCCAACTAGATATGAACTTTGGATAAAACAACGGGGAAAGCTTTGGCTGTAACAATAAGTCAATATCGGTCTTTATACATGGCGTAATGGGTTGACCGATATGTTCCATAACAAGTTTATTGCTAACAAGTAAATTACCCTTCTTCATTCGTCTTTCAAAATTACTTATGAGAATATTTCTTTTAGATGCATCAATAATGAAGTCGCGACCAAATCTGAAAATAAGTAAATTACTCTCTATGCATACCTCTTCAAATATGTTGGGAGAACATGATGGTGGTGCCACTTGAAGAACATCTTGCTCCGTTTTTGGATGGCTCCCCAACATCTTTTCATCATCTTTTTCTTGATTTCGTGCATCATTGCTTTGAAGATCCATGTCAGCCGAACTTTGTTCGGCTACTTGTTCTTGTCCTTGAGGCTTGTCAATTTCTATGGCACGGAACTCATATGGCAAAAAGTAGGTTCCATTGACTTCGGAAAAATAAAGTATGGCTGTTTTGCTATGCTTTCCATGTCCTTTCTCAATAATGCTTGCCTCTTTAGATTTGATGGACTCAGAATATATACTACTTGATTCGGCTTTTCTAATAACCGAATTTTCTTTGTTACCTGAATCAACAACTTTATCTTTTTGAATTTGCGAGGCTTCCCGCTCTCGTCTAATTTTAGCCCACATCTCAGCTTGGCGAGCTTTAAACTTTTCATCTCAATTTCCATCCACTCGTCATGAGATTGCCCCCCAATACTTTCAGACTCTTTCGGCAATGAGGTGCCGAAACTTTGCGATTGTTTAGGTGGTACACTGGATGGTATAGCACTAGGCAACTGCATCATTGGCACAACTCTAGCTTTTACAGCAGCAAAATCATGAGGCTTCCCGCCTTCTATTAGTTCCTGGCGAATAGAGTTGCACAAATCCCAAGAGAATGTAAGCTTGTTCTCAATTACCCAGTCTGGATATGGTTGCCCCCCAATGCTTTTAGACTCTTTCGGCAATGAGATGTTTCCGAAATTCCGTAATTGTGTAGGGGGACATGATATGCCACGGTAGTAGGTGAAGGCATTTGTGCTCCTGCAGAAGTTTCACTTATTCGGCCATGACCATGAAGGTGCGGAGCCGAATTATGGACATCAACAGTTGCGTATGGTGCCAAAAAATTAGTAGCATTAGGTGTAGCATATGATGTTTGAGAGTAATTGGCCAAATAAGTAGTAGTAACATGGCCAATTCCCCTATCCACCGGCACGTTTGGATTAACATACTGCAAGTTATTTGCCGATGAATAAAAACTTGAAACACTTTGTTGCATACCATTGCAAATTCCTACATAGGGTGTCTCAACTTAATTAACCGAACTCATCATGTTATTCATCGGCATATAAATTTGTGGGGTTGCCGATGCATGAGAGTTGGGATACATATGTTGCATGTTGCTAAAATTATATGAAGTAGAATCGTGGAGATTTTGAGGCATCGACCCTTGCACATAATTAGATGCATGATTGATAAAGCTAGGGCTAGCCGATACATTATGCTCATTAGATGATCTAGCAACAACATATGCATTATTTGCATCTACATATGTGAATTGGGTATTCATATTCCCTTTGTAGATCGCAAACCCTAGATGACGATCTCTTCGTAGCAAGAACGGGCTGGAGACCGTTCAAAGCTTCGTCCCCAGCGAAGTCGCCAAAAAGTGTGTTCGCACACGAACACGTCATCGTGTACCCTCGACGCCGGGGGTGATGCACCGCAGCTCACGTCGAAGGAGACCCGCCGGAAGCGCGGTACGCAAGACAATCCGGCGGGCGCTTTTGTAGACCCGAAACCCCACACGCCCGGAAGGGACCCCGTCAGGGCGCACGGCGGCTATGGGCTGCCCTAGGTCGGCCTGACCGCCCCTAGGGCCTCGAGGTTCGCAGCCCTGCAACAAGAAGAACGAACGAAGAACGAGGAAGAAGAAGAACAAGGGAGAGAGATAAAGATAAAGGTAAAAGATGATAGATTGATTTGTTCGATTGTGTGTTGTTCAATCGGCCGTCACCTCTTGTCTATATAAGAGGCGGATGGACTTCCCGTACAAGAAAAGGACTTGCCTTGCCGTCCAAATCATCAAAATCTAACCAAATTCGGACTTCTTACGACCTGCGGCCCGGATGTCCGGCTCTAGGCCCGGATGATCCGGCCAAGCCCAGATTTCTGACAGCAGTCCACTAATCGGGCTGTAACTTTTGCATACGAACTTGGATTAAGATGATTGTTATATGAAAATCAACCGCCTCGACGAGACACACAACTTTGCTGTTGAACACTTTTTGATCTGAGGTCATCTCGAGGGAGTTTCGGGCTGTTTTCTAACATCTGCAGCAGAAAAACTTGTCCGGACGTCCGGACGATTGCCCGGACTGTCCGGCCTTTACCCGGATCATCCGGGAGTTGATCCAGATCATCCGGCTTCAGCGCCAACCTTCTGGAATCTTAGTGCTTCAATTACCCGGATGATCCGGACCCCGGCCCGGATGATCCGGCCAACATTGGTGCAGCGCACGGTTTTGCCTATAACTTTTGCATACGACCTCGGATGGGGACGATCTTTATATCAAAATCGTCCGTTTCGATGAGACGAAGAACTTTGCAGTTGTAACTTTTTCAATCAGAGGTCATCTTAATTAGGTTCCATGCCATTCTCTAATCTGATGTCAACACGAGTATCTCCGAAATTGGCATATCTTTTGCATTTGAGCTCCGTTTTGATCCATCTTCACATTTACGTTGATTATCTTGAAGAGAGCCATCAAATGGTGACTTTCAACAATAAGTTTGAATTAATCTTGACATAGCTTCAAGCTACTCTTTTTAACCGTGCCACTTTTGAGCGTCAACACTTCTGACAACCGTCACATTTACTGACCAGATCCTCCGCATCAGCATGAGCCGTCAGCCAATAAAATCCATGAAGGAAAGCCTTGGCTACAAGGGATTTTGACCCGGCATGATGGCCACAGTCTCCTTCATGAATCTCACAAAGAATTTCTTGACCTTCCTCAGGAGAAACACAATGCTGAAACGCCCGAGTGACACTGCGATGATGCAACTCGCCATTGGTAATTTTCATTGACTTAGCCCACTGGGTTATCTGCCTGGCCAAGGTTTCATCCTCAGGCAACTCGCCTGGGTCATATAAGCCAAGTGTGGCACTGTCCAATCTGGGATGACATGAAGAGACACCACCAATTGTGCTTCCGGGTCAGGAACAGCCAAGTCTTCCTCTGTAGGTAACTTGTCAGAAGGGTTATGTAGAATATCCAAGAAAGTATTAGGCGGCACCAGCTTACGCTGAGAGCCCAGCCGGCTTAAGGCATCAGCCTCCTCGTTCTTTCTGCAGTCAATGTGCTCCACTTGGTAACCCTTGAAATGTCCAGCAATGGCATCAACTTCACGGTGATAAGCCACCATGAGAGGACCCTTGGAATCCCACTTGCCTGATACTTGTTGAGCCACCAAATCTGAGTCGCCAAAGCACATTACCCGGCTTAAGCTCATCTCCTTAGCCATACGAAGACCATGGAGTAAGGCCTCATGCTCAGCTACATTGTTAGTATAGGGAAACATCAACCATGGCACATAACAAAATTTGTCACCTCGAGGGGAAGCTAAAACAACTCCAGCCCCCGAGCCCTCCAATTGCCTGGAACCATCAAAGTGAATAGTCCAATACGTGTTGTCTGGCTTCTCTTCAGGCATCTGCAGTTCTGTCCAATCGTTGATGAAGTCCACCAGTGCTTGAGACTTGATAGCAGTGCGTGGCACATACTTTAAACCATGAGGCCCAAGTTCAATGGCCCACTTGGCGACTCGTCTTGTGGCCTCTCTATTCTCGATGATATCTCCTAAAGGAGTAGAACTGACCACAGTGATGGGATGACCCAGAAAATATTGCTTAAGCTTCCGGCTTGCCATAAACACCCCATAAACGAGCTTCTGCCAGTGTGGATATCTTTGCTTGAATTCAATAAGTACCTCACTGATGTAATAAACCGGCTGTTGAACCGGATGTCCTTGCCAGCCTCCTTGCTCTCCACCACAATGGCTACACTGACGGCATGTGTGTTAGTAGCCACATATAAAAATAATGGCTCCTTATAAATGGGAGCAGCAAGGACTGGCGGCTCAGCTAGCTGTCTCTTCAAGTCTTCAAAGGCAGCATTAGCAACATCGCTCCAGACAAAGTCGTCTGTCTTCTTGATCATCTGATACAGCGGTATGGCCTTCTCACCTAACCGGCTTATGAACCGGCTTAAAGCAGTAATACGAACCGCCAAACGCTGAACATCATTGATACACGCCGGTTTAGACAAAGAAGTGATTGCCTTGATCTTCTCTGGTTTAGCCTCAAAGCCCCTGTTAGAAACCAGAAAACCCAAAAGCTTGCCTGCAGGCACACCAAAAACACACTTGGCTGGGTTAAGCATCATCTTGTAGACCCAGATATTATCAAAGGTCTCCTTCAGATCATCTATCAAGGTCTCCTTCTCTTTGGATTTCACCACAATGTCGTCCACATAAGCATGAACATTGCGCCCAATCTGATTGTGAAGACAGTTCTGCACACATCGCTGATAAGTCGCCTGGGCACTCTTAAGCCCAAAAGGCATAGACACATAGGAGAAGGCTCCAAATGGAGTAATAAAAGCCGTCTTCTCCTCGTCCTTAACTGACATCTTGATCTGATGATAACCAGAATAAGCATCCAAAAAACTCAAACGCTCACAACCCGCTGTAGCATTAATGATTTGATCAGTACGAGGGAGAGAAAAGGGATCAGCCGGACAAGCCTTGTTTAAGTCCGTGTAGTCCACACACATACTCTAGGTGTCGTTCTTCTTAAGCACCAGCACCGGGTTAGCCAACCACTCTAGATGAAAAACTTCAATAATGAACCCGGCCGCCAAGAGCCGGGCCACTTCCTCACCAATGGCCTTACGCCTCTCTTTAAATCGCTGAAGAAACTTCTTAACCGGCTTAAATTTTGGATCAATATTGAGAGTGTGCTCAGCGAGTTCTCTCGGTACACCCGGCATGTCAGAAGGTTTCCATGCAAAGGTGTCCCGGTTCTCACGGATGAACTCGATGAGCGCACTTTCCTATTTGGGATCCAGATTGGCACTGATAGTGAACTGCTTAGATGAATCGCCTGGAACAAAATCAACCAGCTTGGTATCATCGGCCGACTTAAACTTCATTACCGGCTCATGCTCTGTGGTCGGTTTCTTCAAGGATGTCATGTCTGCCGGGTCAATGTTGTCCTTGTAGAACTTCAACTCCTCTATTGCACAAACAGATTCAGCATAAACAGCATCGCCTTCCTCACACTCCAAGGCTATTTTCTGACTCCCATGCACTGTGATGGTGCCCTTATGACCCGGCATCTTGAGCTGCAAATAAACATAACACGGTCGTGCCATGAACTTGGCATAAGCCGGCCGTCCAAACAGGGCGTGATACGGGCTCTTGATTTTGACCACCTCAAAGGTTAACTTCTCGGCCCTAGAATCATGCTCATCTCCAAAGGCTACCTCCAGCTCAATCTTACCCATTGGGTACGCCGACTTACCAGAGACCACTCCATGAAAAACAGTGTTGGAAGTCTTGAGATTTTTATTAGTCAAACCCATGCGACGAAAGGTCTCATAATAGAGGATGTTGATGCTACTGCCTCCATCCATGAGCACCTTAGTGAATTTATATCCACCAACCTGAGGTGCCACCACCAAGGCCAAGTGACCTAGATTGTCAACCCGGGGAGGGTGATCTTCCCTACTCCGCAGAATAGGCTGCTCAGACCATCTTAAATAACGAGGAACTACTGGCTCAACAGCGTTCACAGTCCTCTTATGAAGCTTCTGGTCCCGTTTGCACAAACTAGTGGTAAACACATGATATTGTCCACTATTCAGCTGCTTTGGATTACTCTGGTATCCACCCTGCTGCTGCTGACCTCTCTGGCCAGATTGCTGATTATAACCACCTTGATTCCCCTGAGAGTTTTGAAAATTGGAATTTGAACCGCCGCCCAGGCCATGAAAGCCGCCGCCACCTGAGCCACCGCCCGACCCATGATTACCGTCGAACATGTTGGAATTCTTGAAAGCCTTCATGATCGTGCAGTCCTTCCATATGTGAGTGACCAGCTTCTGTGGAGTGCCGTGTCTCGAACAGGGCTCATTCAGCAACTTCTCAAGCGTGGGGCTTGACCCGCCGGACCGAGGAGGTGGCCTCCCCTTACGTCGTTGATTGTTGCCCTGTGCATTGGTGTTAGTCACAAACTCCAAGCTACCATCAGCCTTATGTTTATTATTACCTCCTTGATTTGCCAGGTTATGCCGAGGACCCTTGGCGTTGCCGTTCTTCTTTCCCTTCCCTGTCTTCTCATCATCAGACTCGGGATCCTTGGTACTATCGGAATCGGCGTATTTGACTAGAGCCGCCATCAGTTGGCCCATGCCATTATAATCGCGCTTGAGCCGCCCCAGCTTCATCTTCAGAGGCGCAAAACAACAATTTTTCTCCAACATTAAGACTACAGACCCGGCATCCATCTTATCAGATGAATATATTATGGCCTTGACCCGACACACCCAATGGGTCGTGGACTCACCCTCCTCTTGCTTGCAATTAGTCAAATCCACAATTGACATCGGCTGCTTGCATGTATCTTTGAAGTTCTGAATGAACCGGGCTTTTATCTCCGCCCATGAACCGATGGAATTAGGCGGCGGCCCCTTCAACCAAGTGCGGGCCGTCCCATCCAACATCATGGTGAAGTACTTGGCCATCGCAGCGTCACTGAACTCCAGTAACTCCATAGCCATCTCGTAGCTTTCAATCCACACCCCAGGCTGTAAGTCGGCTGTATAATTAGGCACCTTTCGAGGCCCTTTAAAATCCTTGGGAAAACACTTGTTACACAGAGCCGGCACCAGACAAGGGACACCTCCGGTCCTAGTGGTCACACTTTCCTCAATAGTAGTCATCGGATAAACCGGAAAAGGCTGGTAAGCCACCCGCTGAGCCGCGTGCTCAGCCGCCTGCTGAACCACTCGCTCAGCCTCTTGACGTATTCTGTCCTGATCAACCAAGTTAAGAGCTCCATCACGCGCCGGGTCATGCCCGCACGGCTGGTCACTGTGCCAGGCGTTGCTTGAAACAGCCGCTGAATCCATGTGCCTGCTATAACTCGGGCTCCGACTTGGACGAGGGGTTGAATGAATTCTGTCTCAGCTATATGTGTACGCCTCCTGCTATGCTAAAGCCGTCTAAAGAAGCTCTCTGATCCTGCGAGTTTCAACCGCCGTCGGAGAGTCGCCCTCCACCGGGAGAGTCGCCAACCGTGCCGCTGCAGCGATCATGTTCTCCAAAGGGTTAGAATAATGACCCGGCGGTGTTGGTACATACTGTGGTGGAGCAGTATTCATCCGGGGTGGTTCCATCATACGCGGCTGAACCGGTGTCCCAGCCCCGGGTGTTGCAACCCGGTTTACCTCCGGCGGGTTACTGGCCCTGTCCCGGGCGTTCGGAAGAGGTTTCAAGGATCATAAACCGGAGGCAGACGGGACTGTCTCTTTTGATACCTCCTCCTCATGACCTCCTTTGATGCGTTCTGATGCATCGTGAGTTGGAAAGTCTGCGACTGAATCTGCTGAGCCTGAGCTTCCAGAGTCGCCCGCTCTGCGGTCATCCTGACATCCTCCGCCACCAGGTCTTCCTTAGCCTGCACTATATCTTGTTTTAACTGATCCACTTCCACATCATGTTGAGCTTGATCCACCGGGTTGACCGCGGCGGTTAATAGAGCTGCCATCTTATCCATGAGATCCATCAGCACCTGAGCTGGCGGGCGCACATGGCCTCCTACCCCGGCTGCCGCTGACCCGGAGGTTATTGCTGCCGTAGTTGTGGAATTTTGAATGGGTTGCATGCCAGCCATGAAGATCCCAACTCTGCTCGGCGGCTCAAGGAGATCCAGAATACTACTGCCATCGGAACAGCCCCCAAGCCCGCTGTCTTGCTATTGATACAACGAATCCGGCTCACCCGTGGACGACTCGCCATCAGAGTAGATGGCCATCTCACCGGCCAACATAGATCCTTCAGAAAGTTCCCCTCCATGGATACATCCCACGAAGGCACGCTTCATAGCAGGCTGAGACCGGGTGGGTCTCGCACGCTGAGCCATCTCAACGAGGTCGGTGCTGATGTCCGGCTCAGGGCCCGGCTTGCCGATCTTGCCGATGAAGACGTGGATTCCGCCGAAGGGGACCCGGTACCCGTAATCAATTGAGCCGGCATCGGGGCCCCAACCTGCGTCGTCGATGTAGAGCTTGCCGCTACGACTCTTGGTCATCCAGCCCACAGCGTATGCCTTCAGCCCTTCGAAGCTGCCCTTCAAGAACTCAAATCCACTGTGCGCTAGCCCCACGATGGGCGCCAACTGTCGTGGAATTGTCACGTCAGATGTCCTAGTGAAAGGACTTAGTCATGGAGCCATTGCAACTAGGAAGCTTAAAGGGGTTAATCTGGACAAAGGACACGGGGTTTATACTGGTTCGGCCCCTTACGGTGAAGGTAAAAGCCTACGATCCAGTTTTGAGTGGGATTGCTTATGTCTCGATTACTAGGGAGCGGAATTGCTTGACCTATCTCTCAATCTGATGTTACTTCCCCTGAACCGCCGTCAGGTCGTCCCTTTATATACAGAGGTCGACGCCCAGTGGCTCACAGAGTCTCGGCCGGCTCATAAATAGTGTCCGGCTCGGTCTCTAACTATTCTTGCCTTACAATACAAGCCATGTACATATGGCGGTTTATCTCTATGGGCCTTAAGTCGCCCCTGGGCTTTGGGCCCTTAACTGAACCGCCGCCTTCAAGCTTGGTCTTGGGCTTCAAGAGTACTCATAGGGATAACCCAGCCCCTCCTAGGTGGGTCATACCTAATAGTTATATCCCCTAGACTGAGGAACATGTATAAGTCATGAAGAAAGCAGTAGCAATGAAACTGTAACGATCATAAGGCTTAGCTAACGGATGGGTCTTGTCCATCACATCATTCTCCTAATGATGTGATCCCGTTTATCAAATGACAACACATGTCTATGGTCAGGAAACATAACCATCTTTGATTAATGATCTAGTCAAGTAGAGGCATACTAGGGACACTTTGTTTTGTCTATGTATTCACACATGTACTAAGTTTTTGGTTAATACAATTCTAGCATGAATAATAAACATTTATCATGATATAAGGAAATATAAATAACAACTTTATTATTGCCTCTAGGGCATATTTCCTTCAAAGGTAAGCATAATGTGGTACAACAGTGAATTGAGCAAAAGTTGTCCGGCCTAGGAGGGCGTGGTAGCTCCTTCTGAATGGTAATATGTTGAAGTATAAAGACTCCAAACGATAGTTATCCGGGGTACCGAACACCACGTCTAGGGTGATCCTTCTGATGTAGCAGGCCTCCATGCCCGGGATGATACCTCTGAACTTGGTCCTGGTCAGCTCAATGCGCGACTCATTGAACTACATCTTCTTTAATGTTTTGGCATAGATGAGGTTCAAACAGCTGCCACCGTCCGTCAGGACCTCGGTGAGGTGGAAACCACCAACAATTGGGATGGGAACGAGTGTAGCAGTTCCGCTGTGGCAGACGCTAGTCGAATAGTCACGTCGATCAAAGGTGATTGAAATTTCCGACCAAGGGTGGTACTTCCGCTCATCGGGATCCACGGCATATACTTCGCGGAGGGCGCGCTTCCGGCCTTTTTTCAAGGTGTGAGATGGATAAATCATGTTCACATCCTCAATGTGGTCGCGGGCTGGAAATGCTCATTCAGAGGAAAGGAAAATTAACCACATAAATGTGGTCACGGTCGCATGTCATGGACCCTCGAATTCGGAGGGAGGTTAGGCAAGGAAAAACCCGATTAGACAGCAGGGAGGGCTACAAGCAGGCATCTGCGCGAGGCGCACACGGATCGGATGGTGTGGAGGGCACTCGTGAGTGAGGATACCCTCAGGAGGCAGGTACTCCGGTATCCTTTATAGGAGTAATGGAGGCTTTGGGTGCTTCCAAACCCACTCTTAGTTCAAAAAATGGAACTAACCCAAGGTTTCGAAGCTCTAGCTTATACAGAACGCCAATAGACACACTTTAGTGGAAGAATATGATGACACAATTGAAGGAAATATGCCCTAGAGGCAATAATAAAGTTATTATTTATTTCCTTAATTCATGATAAATGTTTATTATTCATGCTAGAATTGTATTAACCGGAAACTTAGTACATGTGTGAATACATAGACAAAACTTATAGTCCCTAGTATGCCTCTACTTGACTAGCTCGTTAATCGAAGATGGTTATGTTTCCTAACCATAGACATGTGTTGTCAGTTGATGAACCGGATCACATCATTAGGAGAATGATGTGATGGACATGACCCATCCGTAGCTTAGCATTATGATCGTGTCAGTTTCATTGCTACTGCTTCCTTCATGACTTATACAAGTTCCTCAGACTATGAGATTATGCAACTCCTGAATACCGGAGGAACACTTTGTGTGCTACCAAACGTTACAATGTAGAAGGGTGATTATAAAGGTGCTCTCACTACTAGGGAAAACCCTAGTAGTAGTGCGGGTTTTGAGGCTAGCAGCAGCGCGGGTGGCCGCGCTACTAATAAGGCGCTACAGCTAACTTATAGTAGTAGCGCGTTCCGTACCCGCGCTACTACTGTTGACGATATCAGCAGCGCTTTTGCCGAACGCACTACTATTACTTAGTTGTAGTGATTTCGCAGTCCCTCGCTACTGCTATATCTATCATCATTTTCCCCCATACCCCTTTCCCTTTCAGATACTAGATACTAGGTACTTCTACTAGATATCAAATTCATAAACCATTACTGGGTAGTACTCCCTTCGTTCCAAATTACTCGTCGTGGTTTTAGTTCAAACCACGATGAGTAATTTGGAACGAAGGGAGTACTAGATAACAATTACATGCATAGTCAACATGCATCCTCAAGCAGTACAAGGTCATATCAACGGCGATCATCATATGTAGTTATAGATGATATTGACGATGATCATCATATGTAGTTCTAGATGATATAGCCACACACACATATGAAGTTCTAGATGATATCGAAGACAATCATCATCCTCAAGCCTGGGCGATTGGTGTTCCTGATAGTAATTAGGATGGCCTGTCCAACACGAAGATTCTTGCCATCGAGGAATTTCTTCCACCCAACCAAGTTTAAGTGTGTGCGACCGTCCGTGTCCACGTGGTAAGTACAGGTTGTGATGGAGCCCCTTGCAGTAAGGCGTAGTCCAGCTGAGCCTTCTTCATCAGGCTCGATACCATAACTCACAGATATGCTCTTTGCCAATTCTGAATAAGAAAAACATATAAATTAATAAATAGCCTCGCAAATAAGTACATATGGATTATCTACACTATTAATAGTTCCCTTAGATTCTACACTAATAAGCATGTGATCGAACTCTACACTAAAACATATCATCGACTAGATTCTACACAACATACCATATCATTGGACTGTACACTAAGTATTTCATCGGATAATTTGCATTTGTAAGTATAACATACCATATCATGTCGATCAACCATGGTATTGTTCTGGAGGGTCATGAATGGCACCCCGACAAAGTCAGCATGTGGCAGAATTATGTCCCACAGGTTGGACACCTCCTCCTCTTTCAGCCTTGTTCTTTGAGCTACGATGGCTTCATGAAGTGGGTCTTCATCATCTTCATCGAGTGGGTCCTCATTATCTTCATCATCTTCATCATCTTCGTCATCTTCATCATCTTCCACCAGGTTGAGATAAATGACAGCCAGCTTGGGTCTTTCTGCTCTCAAGGAGAAGCTGATCAACTCACCACCAGTAAGACGCATGCGGGCGACAAAACGGGCCCATCCATCTCCTCCAATCTGCGACATATTACATCCTTTCTCGACCTCCATAGTGTACAGCCCCCCAGGAGCCTCAAATGTCACAGTTTCTCCTGTCAGCTTGTTGAATTTCGACCTCACATTGCATGGGATGATCTGTGTAAAATAAGCAAAATGACACAATGCAGTAATGCCAACACTAAAAATAAAATAGTTATTACATTTCATCTAATTTCTTACCGCCGCATGACGAAAACTCGGTTGGAAGTAGATGCCGAACAGCTTGCCAGTTGCAAGGCTGCTGACGTACCTTGACTTACACAGTCGACATAGTGGTGGTGGTGGTGGCGCCATTTTTCCTAAAGCAATATGAGCAAAGGATTAACGATCCACTTCACAGTAAAGAAAAACAGTAGCATGTGATATTTTTGGTTCTTCCGCGAGAAGCAATTTGATGGACAATTATAATCCTAAGATCTAGTAACATATTAGATGGCAAGGTACCACCTACATTTTGCCAAAAAGTAACTTATTAAAAAAACAAAAGGAACTACCTATCCATGTAGAGAAAAAATAACAATAAAATGGTGCATACTAAATCAACTAAATGAACTAGCCTACTAAATCAACTAAATCAAAATGTTCTAAATCAACTAAATCAACTAGCCTACTAAATAAACTAAATCAAAATGTTGCATATGAACTAGCCTACTAAATCAAAATGTAGTAGGGAGGAGGGAGAAGGAGGGGTGACTCGAGGAGGAAGAAGAGAGTAGGACGAAGGAGGAAGGCGGAGCGAGGAGGGGACGACCGGCGGCCAGTGGAGGGAGGACGGAGGAGGAAGGCGGAGCGAGGAGGGGCCGACCAGCGACGAGTGGAAGGAGGACGGAGGAGGAGGCTGGTACCGAGTCTAGCAAGGAGGAGGAGGTGACGGCGGCGCAGAGGGAGGAGGGGCAACGGGGGAGGACCGGTGCAGGGTGTTGAGAGGGGATCCAGTGAGTGTGTGAGTGTGAGTGGATCGGATAGAGGAGAGGGGGTGGGAGATGGAATGGCTTAGCAGTAGCACGCTATAGAGAAAGACGCTACTGCTAAACTACCTAGCAGCAGCGCCTTTCACAAAGAAGCGCTACTGCTATGTGTCAGCATGTAAAAATAGACTTAATTCAATGCATCAAAAATACATTGATCATCAACGATCTTTTTGTGTATAATCTGATTTGTCAATATGAGTCCTCACCGGTTTAGGAACCAGTGAAGACTCATATTGCGGCCACAAATTCTACACATAGAGTTCAATGAAGACCAAGTGCTTGTCAAAGTTTGAGAAGTAACATATTTAAGGTGGTAGAAACTCCCTTCACGGAGCGAGGTGGGACTAAATTTTTGTAGTAAACTTAGCAGTAGCGCTTATTGGCGAAATGCGCTGCTACTATGCTAAGTAGCAGTAGCGCTCGTCGTGATAACGCGTTGCTGCTATAACTAGCCTCGCATCGGCCACGTGGGCTTTATAGCAGTAGCGCGTCTTTGAGCGGGGGCGCTACTGCTATATTTATTTCAGCAGCGAGTTACGCTTGAGCTCGCTACTACTAAGTAGCAGCAGCGCCTTATTTTAAAGCGCGCTGCTGGTAAGATTCTGTGTATAGGCTTTTCCCTAGTAGTGTCCACCGGTGTCTCCGAAGGTGTTTGTTGGGTTGGCGTAGATTATAATTAGGATTTATCAGTCCTTGTTTCGGGGAGGTATCTCTGGGCCTTCTCGGTAATACTCATCACTATAAGCCTTGCAAGCATTGTGACTAATGAGTTAGTTGCAGGATGAAGTATTACAGAACGAGTAAAGAGACTTGCCAGCAACAAGATTGAACTAGGTATGATGATACCGACGATCGAATCTTAGGCAAGTAACATACCGATGACAAAGGGAACAACGTATGTTGTTATGCGGTTTAACCGAGAAATATGTTCGTAGAATATGTAGGAACCAATATGAGCATCCAGGTTCTGCTATTGGTTATTGACCGGAGACGTGTCTCGGTCATGTCTACATAATTCTCGAACCCGTAGGGTCCGCACGCTTAACATTCGATGACGATCGGTGTTATGAGTTTATGTGTTTTGATGTACTGAAGGTTGTTTGGAGTCTCGGATGTGATCACGGACATGACAAGGAGTCTTGAAATGGTCGATACATAAAGATTGATATATTGGAAGGCTATGTTTGGACACCAGAAAGGTTCCGAGTGGTTCGGGCATTTTTCCAGAGTACCGGGAGGTTACTGGAACCCCCCGGGGAGTTAATGGGCGTTAATGGGCCATGGTGGAAAAGAGGAGGAGGCGGCCAAGGTGCCCCCCCAAACCAATCCTAATTGGGAGGGGGCCGGCCCCCCTTTCCTTCTCTCCCTCTCCCTCTTCCTTCTTCTCCTACTCCAACTAGGAAAGGGGGGAAACCTACTCCTACTGGGAGTAGGACTCACCCCTTGGGCGCGCCATTGAGAGGGCCGGCCCTCCCCTCCTCCACTCCTTTATATACGGGGGAGGGGGCACCCCATAGACACACAAATTGATTGTTTAGCCATGTGCGGTGCCCCCCTCCATAGATTTCCACCTCGGTCATATTATTGTAGTGCTTAGGCGACGCCCTGCGTCGATAACTTCATCATCACCGTCGTCACGCCATCATGCTGATGAAACTCTCCCTTGGCCTTAGTTGGATCTAGAGTTCGTGGGACGTCACCGAGCTGAACGTGTGCAGATCGTGGAGGTGCCGTACCTTCGGTGCTAGGATCGGTTGGATCATGAAGATGTACGACTACATCAACCGCGTTGTCATAATGCTTCTGCTTTCGGTCTACGAGGGTACGTAGACAACACTCTCCCCTCTTGTTGCTATGCATCACCTAGATAGATCTTGCGTGATCGTAGGAAAATTTTGAAATTACTGAGTTCCCCAACAGCGGCATCCGAGCCAGGTCTATGCGTATATATTATATGCACGAGTAGAACACAAAGAGTTGTGGGTAATAATAGTCATCCTGCTTACCAGCATGTCATACTTTGATTCAGCGGTATTGTTGGATGAAGCGGCTTAGACCGACATTATGTGTACGCTTACACGAGACTAGTACTGACGTGCTTCACACACTGGTGGCTAGTGAGTGTCTGTTTCTCCAACTTTAGTTGAATCGAGTGTAGCTACGCCCGGTCCTTATTGAAGGTTAAAACAACACACTTGACGAAAATTGTTGTGGTTGTGATGCGTAGGTAAGAACGGTTCTTGCTAGAAGCCCGTAGCAGCCACGTAAAACTTGCAACAACAAAGTAGAGGACGTCTAACTTGTTTTTGCAGGGCTTGCTGTGATGTGATATGGTCAAGGCATGATGTGATATAAATTCTTGTATGAGATGATCATGTTTTGTAACAAAGTTATCGGCAACTGGCAGGAGCCATATGGTTGTCGCTTTATTGTATGCAATGCAATCGCCATGTAATTGTTTTACTTTATCACTAAGCGGTTGCGATAGTCGTAGTAACAATAGTTGGCGAGACAACAACGATGCTACGATGGAGATCAAGGTGTTGCGCCGGTGACGATGGAGATCATGACGATGCTTCGGTGATGGAGATCATGAATACAAGATGATGATGGCCATATCATGTCACATATTTTGATTGCATGTGATGTTTATCTTTTATGCATCTTATTTTGCTTAGTACAATGGTAGCATTATAGGACGCCCCCTTACTAAATTTTAAGGTAGAAGTTTTCTCCTTGAGTATGCACCGTTGCTATAGTTCGTCGTGCCGAGACACCACGTGAGGATCAGGTGTGATAAGCTCTACGTTCACATACAACGGGTGCAAGACAGTTTTGCACATACAGAATACTCGGGTTAAACTTGACAAGCCTAGCATATGCAGATATGGCCTCGGAACACTGAGACCAAAAGGTCGAGCGTGAATCATATAGTATATATGATCAACATAGTGATGTCCACCATTGAAAACTACTCTATCTCACGTGATGATCGGACATGGTTTAGTTGATTTGGATCACATGATCACTTAGATGATTAGAGGGATGTCTATCTAAGTGGGAGTTCTTAAGTAATATGATTAATTGAACTTTAATTTATCATGAACTTAGTACCTGATAGTATTTTGCATGTCTATGTTGTTGTAGATCAATGGACTGTGCTACCGTTCCTTTGAATTTTAATGTGTTCCTAGAGAAAGCTAAGTTGAAAGATGATGGCAGCAACTACACGGACTGGGTCCGTAACTTGAGGATTATCCTCATTGCTTCACAAAATAATTATGTCATGGAAGCACCGTTGGGTGCCAGGCCTGCTGCAGATGCTACTGATAACGTTAAGAACGTCTGGCAGAGCAAAGCTGATGACTACTCGATAATTTAGTGTGCCATGCTTTACGGCTTAGAATTGGGACTTCAAAGACGTTTTGAACGTCATGGAGCATATGAGGTGTTCCAAGAGTTGAAGTTAATATTTCAAGCAAATGCCCGAGTTTAGAGATATGAAGTCTCCAACAAGTTCTGCAACTGCAAAATGGAGGAGAATAGTTCTGTCGGTGAACACATACTCAGAATGTCTGGGTACCATAACCACTTGACTCAACTGGGAGTTGATCTTCCAGTTGATTGTGTCATTAACAGAGTTCTTCAATCACTGCCACCAAGCTATAAAGTCTTCATGATGAACTATAATATGCAAGGGATGAACAAGACTATTCCCGAGCTCTTTGCGATGCTAAAGGCCGCGGAGGTAGAAATCAAAAAGGAGAATCAAGTGTTGATGGTCAACAAGACCACTAGTTTCAAGAAAAAGGGCAAAGGGAAGAAAGGGAACTTCAAGAAGAACGACAAAAAGGTTGTCGCTCAAGAGAAGAAACCCAAGTCTAGACCTAAGCCTGAAACTAAGTGCTTCTACTACAAAGGGACTGGTCACTGGAAGCGGAACTACCCTAAGTATTTGGCGGATAAGAAGGATGGCAAAGTGAAAGGTATATTTGATATACATGTTATTGATGTATACTTAACTAATGCTCGCAGTAGCACCTGGGTACTTGATACTGGTTTTGTTGCTCATATTTGCAACTCAAAACAGGGGCTACGGATTAAGCGAAGATTGGCTAAGGACGAGGTGACGATGCACGTGGGAAATGGTTCCAAGGTCGATGTGATCGCTGTCTGCATGCTACCTCTACATCTACCATCGGGATTAGTTTTAGACCTGAATAATAGTTATTTGGTGCCAGCATTGAGCATGAATATTATATCTGGATCTTGTTTGATGTGAGATGGTTATTCATTTAAATCAAAGAATAATGGTTGTTCTATTTATATGAGTAATGTCTTTTATGGTCATGCACCCTTGCTGAGTGGTCTATTTTTGTTGAATCTCGGTAGTGATGATACATATATTCATAGTATTGAAGCCAAGAGATGCAAAGTTAATAATGATAGTGCAACTTATTTGTGGCACTACCGTTTGAGTCATATCGGTATAAAGCGCATGAAGAAACTCCATGTTGATGGACTTTTGGAATCACTTGATTATGAATCACTTGGTGCTTGTGAACCGTGCCTCATGGGCAAGATGACTAAAACTCCGTTCTCTGAAACAATGGAACGAGCTACTGACTTGTTAGAAATAATACATACCGATGTATGCGGTCCAATGAGTATTGAAGCTCGTGGTGGGTATCGTTATTTTCTTACCTTCACAGATGATTTAAGCAGATATGGTTATATCTACTTAATGAAGCATAAGTCTGAAACATTTGAAAAGTTCAAAGAATTTCAGAGTGAAGTGGAAAATCATCGTAACAAGAAAATAAAGTTTCTATGATCTGATCGTGGAGGAGAATATTTGATTTACGAGTTTGGTCTTCATTTGAAACAACATGGGATAGTTTCACAATTAACGCCACCTGGAACACCACAGCAAAATGGTGTGTCCGAACATCATAACCGTACTTTATTGGATATGGTGCGATCTATGATGTCTCTTACTGATTTACCGCTATCGTTTTGGGGTTATGCTTTAGAGACGGTTGCATTCACTTTAAATGGGGCACCATCAAAATCCGTTGAGATGACGCCTTATGAATTGTGGTTTGGCAAGAAACCAAAGTTGTCGTTTCTTAAAGTTTGGGGATGCGATGCTTATGTGAAAAAGCTTTAACCTAATAAGCTCGAACCCAAATCGGAGAAGTGCGTCTTCATAGGATACCCAAAGGGAATTGTTGGATACACCTTCTATCACAGATTCGAAGGCAAAATCTTTGTTGCTAAAAATGGATCCTTTCTAGAGAAGGAGTTTCTCTCGAAAGAAGTGAGTGGGAGGAAAGTAGAACTTGATGAGGTAATTGTACCTTCTCCCTTATTGGAAAGTAGTTCATCACAGAAATCAGTTCCCGTGATTCCTACAACGATTAGTGAGGAAGCTAATAATGATGATCATGAAGCTTCAGATCAAGTTACTACCAAACCTTGTAGGTCTTCCAGCGTAAGATCCGCACCAGAGTGGTACGGTAATCCTGTTCTAGAAGTCATGTTTCTAGACAATGATGAACCTACGAACAATGAGGAAGCAATGATATGAGCCCAGATTCCGCAAAATGGTTTGAGGCCATGAAATCTGAGATGGGATCCATGTATGAGAACAAAGTGTGGACTTTGGTGGACTTGCCCGATGATCGACAAGCCACGGAAAATAAATGGATCTTTAAGAAGAAGACCGATGCAGACGGTAATGTTACTGTTTACAAAGCTCGACTTGTTGTGAATGGTTTTCAACAAGTTCAAGGAGTTGACTACGATGAGACTTTCTCACCCGTAGCAATGCTTAAGTCTGTCTGAATCATGTTAGCACTTGCTGCATTTTATGATTATGAAGTTTGGCTAATGGATGTCAAAACTGCCTTCCTGAATGGATTTCTAGAAGAAGAGTTGTATATGATGCAACCAGAAGGTTTTGTCGATCCAAAGGGTGCTAACAAAGTGTGCAAGCTCCAGCGTTCCATTTATGGACTGGTGCAAGCCTCTCAGAGTTGGAAATAAATGCTTTGATAGTGTGATAAAAGCATATGGTTTTATACAGACTTTTGGAGAAGCCTGTATTTACAAGAAAGTGAGTGGGAGCTCTGTAGCATTTCTAATCTTATATGTAGATGACATATTGTTGATTGGAAATGATATAGAATTTCTGGATAGCATAAAGGGATACCTGAATAAGAGTTTTTCTATGAAAGACCTCGGAGAAGCTGCTTAAATATTGGGCATCAAGATCTATATAGATAGATCAAGACGCTTAATTGGACTTTCACAAAGCACATACCTTGATAAAGTTTTGAAGAAGTTCAAAATGGACCAGTCAAAGAAAGGGTTCTCGCCTGTGTTACAAGGTGTGAAGTTGAGTCAGACTCAATGCCTGACCACTGCAGAAGATAGAGAGAAAATGAAAGTCAATCCCTATGATTCAGCCATAGGTTCTATCATGTATGCAATGTTGTGTACCAGACCTGATGTATGCCTTGCTATAAGCATAGCAGGGAGGTACCAAAGTAATCCCGGAGTGGAGCACTGGACAGCGGTCAAGAACATCCTGAAATACCTGAAAAGGACTAAGGATATGTTTCTCGTTTATGGAGGTGAAAAAGAGCTCGTCGTAAATGGTTACGTCAATGCAAGCTTTGACGCTGATCCAGATGACTCTAAGTCGCAAACCAGATACACATTTTTATTGAATGGAGGAGTTGTCAGTTGGTGCAGTTACAAATAGAGCATTGTGGCGGGATCTACGTGTGAAGCGGAGTACATTGCTGCTTCGGAAGCAACAAATGAAGGAGTTTGGATGAAGGAGTTCATATCCGATCTAGGTGTCATACCTAGTGCATCGGGTCCAATGAAAATCTTCTATGACAATACTGGTGCAATTGCCTTGGCAAAGGAATCCAGATTTCACAAGAGAACCAAGCACATCAAGAGACGCTTCAATTCCATTCATCATCAAGTGTTGGAGGGTGACATAGAGATTTGCAAGATACATACGGATCTAAATGTTGCAAACCCATTGACTAAGCCTCTTCCACGAGCCAAACATGATCAGCACCAAAGCTCCATGGGTGTTAGAATCATTAATATGTAATCTAGACTATTGACTCTAGTGCAAGTGGGAGACTGAAGGAAATATGCCCTAGAGGCAATAATAAAGTTATTATTTATTTCCTTAATTCATGATATATGTTTATTATTTATGCTAGAATTGTATTAACCGGAAGCTTAGTACATGTGTGAATACATAGACAAAACTTATAGTCCCTAGTATGCCTCTACTTGACTAGCTCGTTAATCAAAGATGGTTATGTTTCCTAACCATAGACATGTGTTGTCATTTTATGAACGGGATCACATCATTAGGAGAATGATGTGATGGACATGACCCATCCGTTAGCTTAGCATTATGATCGTGTCAGTTTCATTGCTACTGCTTTCGTCATGACTGATACAAGTTCCTCAGACTATGAGATTATGCAACTCCCGAATACCGGAGGAACACTTTGTGTGCTACCAAACACCACAACGTAAAAGGGTGATTATAAAGGTGCTCTACAGGTATCTCCGAAGGTGTTTGTTGGGTTGGCATAGATCAAGATTAGGATTTGTCACTTCGTGTTTCGGGGAGGTATCTTTGGGCCTTCTCGGTAATACTCATCACTATAAGCCTTGCAAGCATTGTGACTAATGAGTTAGGTGCAGGATGAAGTATTACGGAACGAGTAAAGAGACTTGCCGGCAATGAGATTGAACTAGGTATGATGATACCGACGATCGAATCTCGGGCAAGTAACATACCGATGACAAAGTGAACAACGTATGTTGTTATGCAGTTTGACCGATAAAGATCTTCGTAGAATATGTCGGAACCAATATGAGCATCCAGATTCCTCTATTGGTTATTGACCGGAGACGTGTCTCGGTCATGTCTACATAGTTCTCGACCCCGTAGGGTCCGCACGCTTAACGTTCGATGATGATCGGTATTATGACTTTATGTGTTTTGATGTACCGAAGGTTGTTCGGAGTCCCAGATGTGATCACGGACATGACAAGGAGTCTCGAAATGGCCGAGACATAAATATTGATATATTGGAAGGCTATGTTTGGACACCAGAAATGTTCCGAGTGGTTCGGGCATTTTTTCGGAGTACCGGGAGGTTACCGGAACCCCCCAGGGAGTTAATGTGCCTTAATGGGCCATGGTGGAAGAGAGGAGGAGGCGGCCAAGGTGGGGGCACCACCCCAAGCCCAATCCTAATTGGGAGGTGGGCCGGCCCCCCTTTCCTTCTCTCCCTCTCCCTCTTCCTTCTTCTCCTACTCCAACTAGGGAAGGGGTGAAACCTACTCCTACTGGGAGTAGGACTCCCCCCTTGGGCGCGCCATAGAGAGGGCCGTCCCTCCCCTCCTCCACTCCTTTATATACGGGGGAGGGGGGCACCCCATAGACACACAAGTTGATTGTTTAGCCGTGTGTGGTGCCCCACTCCACAGATCTCCACCTCGGTCATATCGTTGTAGTGCTTAGGCGACGCCCTGTGTTGATAACTTCATCATCACCGTCATCACGCCGTCGTGCTAAAAACTCTCCTTTGACCCCAGCTGGATCTAGAGTTCGTGGGACGTCACGAGCTGAACGTGTGCAGATCGCGGAGGTGCCGTACCTTCGGTGCTAGGATCGGTCGGATCGTGAAGACGTACGACTACATCAACCGTGTTGTCATAACGCTTCCGCTTTCGGTCTACGAGGGTACGTAGACAACAGTCTCCCCTCTCGTTGCTCTACATCACCTAGATAGATCTTGTGTGATGGTAGGAAAATTTTGAAATTACCGCGTTCCCCAACAACAGTTGACTGAGCCAATGAAAAATTGAAGATACCAATTTACAATTACAGGAGTGGCTTGCATGATATAGGCACAAAATAATTACAATTAAAGAGTGGCTTGCATGATATATCCACAAAAGAAGACACACAAAGAAATTAAAAAAAGAAACAAATTATAGTTCCATGTCTTTGTTTCCCCTCTCGCAGAGCAACTATGCTAAAGCCTTCCTAGCCTCCATGTTTGTCGGCGAGTCCATGGATTCCCCTCCCCTATGCATGTCACTTCGGCTATCGGTGGTGGGGAAGGAAATCCTGGTGGCTCGGTTCTTGATGATGGCAGTGGTTGTTCGGTGATCCAGGGACCTTGATGTATCATTTTTATGATTTGGATGTTGCTTTGTAATTTTTATGAACTTTTATAATAGATTTGAGTCCTTTACAAAAAGAAAAGAAGACCCACAAAGAGGATGACATAATCCTAAGAGCATCTACAACCGGACCCCTCAAACCTGTCTCAAACGCCCGGGCAGGCCGCCTGGTCTCTATCCAGTCACGAAAGTTGGAGCTAGACGGACCCCTCAAACGGCCCTCAAACGCCTGGGCTGACCGGCACTCCCCATATCCAGCCCAAATATGAGGGGATATGGGGGTGCCCGGGCGCGCCTGCCACATCGGACTCGGCCATGCCGGCCCCCCGACCCCACTTATATTCGTCTCTATCCTCTCGCTGGACTAAATACTAGCCACTTCACTCCCCTTCCCTCCACTCCCTCCGCCACCCGAGCTCACCTCCGGCCGTTTGCGACCTTCTCCGCCATGGCAGGCAGCGGATCGGATTCCGACCAGTCCGGATCCGTCAATTGGGGTGTCATCCCGTGTGGGTTGGAGGAGGCAATGGCAGTCTGCATTGCACTCCGCTGCCCCCGGGAGGACAATGCCCGGCCGACGGACGGTTCCGTCCGCCGCGACGCCATAGCGTCGGCTCACCGGGCGCTCGGGTCCTCTGGTGCCGGATCCTTGCGGTCCCGGCCGGAACACCTCTCCTTCCCCATCACCGGTCGGGCAGAGTACGAGTCCCCCTGGGAACGGGCG
Organism: Triticum aestivum; assembly: GCF_018294505.1. Classification (NCBI taxonomy): domain Eukaryota; kingdom Viridiplantae; phylum Streptophyta; class Magnoliopsida; order Poales; family Poaceae; genus Triticum; species Triticum aestivum. Next base: position 653,093,066 of record NC_057807.1, on the reverse strand, counting down.
GCCCGCCGTGGGAAGGAGAGGATAAGGGCCGCCGAGGCCCGTCTCGCGGCGGAAATCGCGGCGGCGGAGGTGGCCGCAAAGAAGGAAGCCATCCGCGCTCGCATTGTGAAGAAACGACAGCGGAGGAACACGCGCGCCCTCGCCCGTGAGCAGAATCAGGCAGTCCGTGCCATGGCAGGACTGCCACCGAAGGAAGAGAAGGAGGAAAACGACGGCGAGGACAGCTCCGCGATGAGCAGATCCGATTCGATCCGTACCACGTCTTCGACCGGTACTTCCGTGAGAAGGATGACAAGGGCGCCGGAAAGGGCAAGGGCAGCTGTGGATGAACTCCATCATAGCCAAACATGCCAAATTTTGATAGTCTGATAACATGTTTAGTGTAGTGTGATGGAGTAGCCGGGCGATGCGTGTCGTCGACGTAGTTGCATGAGTTTGTATGAATTTGGATATGGTAATTGAGGTGTCTGGATGTGGATTGCATTTTTTGAGGAGTGCCCACGGACGCGCTCGGGTGCGTCTGCGGGTGTTTGAGGGGCCGGGTTTGCCAAGTCCGACTGTAGATGCTTTAAGAGACGCACATGTCCGGCAGAGGAAATCAGACAATGACGTCGACGCTTGTTGTGAGGTGGCAAGGAAATTAGCCTAACCCTCAAGCTCCCAACAGACGCACCTCGACGCGGCATCTCAAGATATATTTGCTCACTTTTGGGCATTTGGCTAGTCTTCACCCTAGAAGTGAACGGCGGTGGTTCGGTATTTTTTTTATTTTGTGAAACAGTGCATTTTTTTCTATAAAGGGTGGGTTTTATTGATGAAAGAACGCATAAGGTGTAGCTCCATTTCTGAAGACAGAAAATATCAACGTGTGATGCTGTCGGAAGATAGACATCAGGTTGGGCGATGGTTGCGGCAAACTCACTTGTCTTTTTCTCATCCTCATAGTTTTTGTCGAGAGAATCAGAAAAAAGATTAGCTTATGGACTAAGCAATGCCCCTGACGAGGCTTCCTACATAAGGACAACCGACAACCTAGTAAACATCGGTGGTCGGCAGATACATTTCGGTGCTGATGTATGTACGGAACTGCTGCGCGGACGACAACAGTATGCACGACAGATGAACGATGCGGGATCAAACGGTCTGCTGGACTCTGCTACATGCATGGACGGACAGGGATCTGTTGTCGTGCATGAATCGTGCGCACAGCATCGTGTGTGTAGCACTGCTCATGTATGTACCGCAGGCTGCCGACATGACCGACCACGTTTGCAGGCATGCATGCAAAGAACAAATGAACGATACGTCGGTGGCCGCTGCCTGCCCGCCGGCAAGCCAGCAGCTGGCCATGATTCAGAGCTAAGATTATTGCCCAGCCCATGTTTCGTGCGGGCTTCCGTCTTGGTCAGGCGCGCATCGTCCACATCCCTCGCCTTGGCAAAATGTAATTTGCAGTCAACATTTTGTTCTGGCCAGTACTTGCTGAAACTGGAAGGGAGAATTGCACGCCAAGGCATCGGAACGTACTTGTGTACCTTGTCTCGTAACGGCATCTCCAACGCCATCCTGCAAACCTCCTGTAACCGTTCAAAACGCGTTGCCGACCTGTATCGGTCCGAGGGACGATCCGGACGTGATTTCTTCCACAAACCGGAGACAAAAATGAAGGAGGTTTGCGGAGTCCGAACCGCTCCAAAGCCTGCTTCTGACCGCTATTTTTTTTTCGAAAAGGGAGAATACCCCGGCCTCTGCATCTGGACAATGCATACGGCCACTTTATTGATTTTTAGCACAAGACCTTACAAAGTCGTACAACAGTAAGACCAAAGCCACCATCTTCGCAACCTCTGTCGCTACTCCTATCTAACTGATGAAGAGGCGCTGATGGTCTGGGCCTAATACCAAACAGACCTCGCAGCCAAACCTAACATCTTAGACCTGAGGTCCCAACCAGGACTCCTTCCGGGTATGGGCACCCACCAGTCCGGCGTGCTCGTCAACCAGGCCCCCTGCCGGGTATGAGGCCGCCGCAGCCACGTACCATCAATCCATCTTCAGAGCTGAACTGTTGCATGAACCGTGCCAGGCCTCACTGCCATCGACGCCACCACGACGCCAGACAGCGCCACCATCCTGCACTCGTCCATCATCACACGCCCACCGGCGAGACCCCCGCTGCTCCATGCCGCTGAGACCCGCCGTTGTCAACGTGCCAGATGCCACGCCGCTCCTCCTCTTGTCCCCTCCAGCCAACACTTGCTCCAAAACGATGCCCTCAGGAGGGAGAACGACATCGAAACGTCGCCATCGTCCGATCCGGTAGATCCAGATCAAGGGTTTCCCCCGGAGCCTTTCGATCAGGTTGACGTGACCTGCAACGACGATGCCTCGAGAAGGGAATGACGTCCGAGACGCCGCCATCGTCCGCCATGACCGCAGTCAGACGCGATTTTCACCGGAGGCCACGGCGTCCCGATCTCGCGGTTGGCTGGAACGGAGCCCTCCGCCGAACCGGTGATGTTGCCGCCGATCCGATCCCACCGCCGTGCGACGCCCCGATGGAGAACCCGACCTAGATCGAAGACGACCTCGACCGAAACCCTGCCACCAGCACCGCCACACCGCGCCACCTCCTCCTAGCCCAGTCGCTGCCGGATCCAGCCGTCCCCACCTCCGGGAGACCAGCCGGACGAGGCGCCCCTTGTCCCCAATCTGACGGCCCGCGCCGCCGCCACGAGGGCCAGAGAAAGGAGGGAATGCCCCGCCGCCGCCCACGCCGCGCGGGCTTCGCCCGGCGGGCGCACTCCGGCGGCGGCGAGGGGGAGGCGACGCTGGGGAGGCGACGGCTATGACCCATCAAAAACCCGTCACCCACCCCTCCTGCACGCACGCGTCGTTTACCGCACTGCATTCAAGCCGACCCAAAGCATGTGTAGGCCGGTATTGATGCCGCAATGTGACTGGAGGGAGGGAGGGTGGCACTGACCGATGCGAACTCTCGGCAGCCGCCGCTTCAATGCGGGCGCGGACTCCAAGCTACGCCGCATCGAAGCGGCTGACCGGCCGTTCGCATGGCCCTTCGCATGGCCAGTACTTGCTGGAACTGGGAAGGAGAATTGCACGCCAAGGCATCGGAACGTACGTGTGTTGTGTACCTTCTCTGCTAAGGAAGATCACTCGATGCACGGTGCTGGAGCAGTATCTCAAACAAAATGAGCATGGATGTCATGTCACTGCCCACTCAGAAGGTAGAACGACCTTGGGTTACTTGGTCAAGGCACACATTTGAGCCGTGCATTTCCGCTCCACTAATTAATTAATTAATTAACTTGAAGCTTGTACACATCGATCTTATTATTCAACCAACGACACTGATCAAACATACTGGTTTCCTACAGTCGATCACAGTCGATTTCAAACGGATTAAAGGAACAAGCCGAAGCTACACACCAACGAAACAATGAAAAATATGGACATGAGCCACGCGACTTGAACAGTCTAGCTTCGCGGTGCGCCACTGTTTACCCAATTATACGTATTTCGTACGTGCTCAAACCGCGTGCTCCATCATGGCTTTGAACTCGGGGAACCCGAGCCCGCCGTCCACGCCGCCGTGGCGGGCGGCCGCGGCTGCGACCATCCTGGCGCAGTCCTCGTACCTGGCGCCCTCGGTCATCCCGAGCCTCCGCAGCACGCCCCACAGCTCCGCCGCGCTCACCAGCCCGTCCCCGTCCCGGTCGAACACCCCGAACGCCTCCCGCAGCTCCGCCTCCCCGGCCTCCTTGCTCCCCCACGCCACCTCCTCCACCACCCCCATCGCCTCGCATCCGCCACACACAACCATCCCGTCGTCGTCATCGTCGTCATTGCCACAGCGTCGTCGGCGCGGGACGAGGCCGAGGCTCGCAATGACCGCGGCGGCGTCGGAGCCGGACAGGCGCGCGTCGTCTTCGCTCGCGGCGCAGTGCTCGCAATGCTGCCCACGTGGAGCGGCCGCGGCGCTGCTGGCGTTGCCGGCGCCGTCGCCGGCGAGGAGGGCGAGGATGCTCCGGCCCGTGAGGATGGCGTTCTTGGCCAGGGGCTTGATGACGAGCGAGATCAGGAGAGATGACACCGACGCGACCAGGCCATTGTTGTGGCACGCTCTCGCGGCTTGGCACATGCTTGCGGTTGCGGCTGGCACTTACAGAGTTACAGTACTATGCAGATTGACAAACACCTGGAGATGGCGGTGTAAATTACTGAAGCAGTGCTGTTGATGTATATCCATGGACGATCGACTGCATATATATATAGGGGGACAGGCAGGATCAGACTTGGAGCGGGATGCACGCAAGCGCCAAACGTGGTGGAAGTTCGAGGCAAGTCGCAAGGAGTATGATACGGCTACTTTTTTGGTCTTCCCGGCCGTTGTTTTAACCCACTTCTTGTACTGGCCTTGCGCATGACTTTCAGACTTTGGTGGGTGATGATTAGTTTCCTACTAGCTAGTCTACATGTCTCAAAAAAAGTATAGCTGTTCATGTGAGTGGTACAGGCTGAAATTAAGCACAGTTGAGTCGTCGTGGAAGTTTCGCCTTAATTGTTCTTTGAGAAACAGTGAGTACAATGAAGAAGCATATGGCGCGTCATTGCGAAAGTTTACTCAATGAAAGTTTACTTTTAACAGTTTTGAGAAACACCGAGTACAATGAAGAAGCATGGCGCGTCATCGTAGAAGTTTCCTTTTAATTCTCATTCAGAAACACCAGGTACGGCGTCTACTAGCTAGAGATTAGAGAGTTTTTTTTTTTTGGCGAAAAAACTAGTGATTAGATAGAGTTAAAGAAATTCAAGATTAACGAAACCACCATATGTGTCCCGCCATCGTCTAAATTAAGCTATGCGATCCACTAGGTATCAAGGATTTAAGATAGAAGTAAAGCTTAAATTCGTGGAATGTTTTTTAAGGACGATAACCTATGGCCCTCACATCCATCGGCGTAAGTACCATCTATTGACGTATCCATCATTCAATTACAACACATACACTCCTACAAAATAACGCAGCTCATGCATCGAAAATGCAAGTGTGAGCTCAGGCTCCCATGGGCCTGAATTTTTGAAAATCCAAAATGCAAATGTGACCAAGTTTAAATTTTGGGAAAGATCTGAAAAAAGTTAACATGATCAACAGGTGGGAGTTTAGTTTACCCATATTGGGGCATTAGGGCATCTCTAGCCAATCCCCTAAAACATAGTGGAGTAAACTGCCGAGTTAGCTATAGTGGAGTAAATCTACATCACTAAGTTTCGGACGGACCTAGCCGAACTCCTAAGTGGAGTAAATTTTTGTTTTTGTCAAATTCTTTCATTTTTGGCCACTGAAATAAACTTGACTACTTTTTTTATTTTCTTCAACGACATCTTGATAGACCGGAGTACATAATTCATCAATTTTTCGCTAAGAGAACTGATCCAAAGAAAATTCGAACCATAATTAGACATTTTAATAGAAAATCCAACATCTATAACTACTCTCACTAGTTAGATTAATATTTTCACTATGTCTTCGTTGCCCACGCTGTTGCGGTTCTCTATCGTCTTCTTGAGGTTGCACACTTTATTCTTCTCCGGCTCCATGCAATTGGACATTGCGTCGTCTCTACTTTCATCTCTAGTCTCAACTCCAGCGAGGAGTGCATGAACGGTCTCACAAATTTCTTGCTATCCATAGACTGATGTACTTTTTTTTCCCAATACCAAAATTTGCATCCATCCTACACACAATTTTAATCAAACAATAAGCTACAAATTGCGACGAATCCGATGAATAACCGGACAAACAAGCACTCACCCCATCCTTTTTGCACTTGTAGAACACCCATCCGGGATGTTGCGGCGTGGTCAAAACTCGGCGCAGCCCCTGCCGCGGGCAGTGGTCACACTTCATGACCGGCAACGGGTAGCCGACGAGCTGCTGGGCTAGTGCCGAGCCCGGACGACTGCCGCCATGCGTAGCTGTGCCGGTGGCCGGTCGACGACTGAGATCCGAGCGCCTAGGAGAGGAGTTCATACCAAGATGTGGCGCAGAGTCGTTTGCGGGGGTTGCACGAGTAGGTACCCGTCAAATCCATCCCAAGCGTGACGGTGCTAGCATCCATACGTGTCGAATCCGGCGCCGGTGGCGAGGACCATAGATCTGTCGATTTAGGCGCTGGCGACGGCTAGAGGCCCAAATCCATGTGGGTGTGGACCGCGGCGGGTCCTTCGGAGCGTCAATGGCGACGAGTGGTCGTCGGCGTAGGCGGCAATGGGTGAGCCGGAGTAGTTGTGGCGCATGGGTAGGGTGGGAGCGGACAAAGGGATGGGAAGATTTTTTTGGTTCACCGCTCGGCGGAGGAGTAAATTTAGCAGTCTGTAGAGCCAAGTAGTAATTTTTTACTCCTTTATATGGTTTAGGAGTCCGGCTGGGTGCCTATCAAAGGAGTAAAATCAAAATTTTACTCCCCTATAGCCTTTTAGGGATCGCTTAGAGATGCTCTTAGGTAGGTCTCCACTTGTCCGTCACTTTGGCCCTTCTACATGCCATTTTCAACATTATCTTCTTGCGGCAGCGATTTTGTTAGCAAATCATGGCGTCGGCGTCTTCTAATCTATATCGACGACTTTCTAGCTGTTGTTTCTAAACACTTCTGAATTTGAACAAGTTTGCTTCACTGAGAGGGAGGCCCAAAGACGACAATGAGCTTTGCTCACAATGCGCCGTTGGTGGATGCATAAGGAAAAACATTTTGACGCCCCAAAAATTCTGGATGTAATTTTCAATTTATGTAACGGTGCTTCTGTATGGGTGTGTGCTACTTAATACTGCCAACCAAATACAACCAGCCTGGATCCAGTGGGTACGTAGCCTTCAGAATGGTCTACAAAATAAAATATAGAGCACACACAAGCGTATGCATGTTTATCTTGAAAATTCGTGTGTACCCCAGTTGGTTGGCAGGACTCGTAGAAGTGTGCGTTGGAACTTTCTACACTTGGAAACACCTACCCAATTGTTAAGCCAATCGAGTGTGAGAGAGAGGAGCGAGGGTGGAGCAAATTTCCAGAGTTGACCGGCCGGCGTCAAGTCAAGCGCGGTCGCGTAAACAAACGCACGGCGCACCGATGATGATATAGTAATGCCAATAAAGTCGTGATGACTGATGTATGCAGCTTCGAATCCAAGGCGCGGCAAAAGCGCGTGCGGTGCCGGCCAGACGAGCGACACCACTGTCCTTTTCGCTGTCCACTGGCTACAGACTAAAGTGACATTATTGGAAAGTTGCTAGGTGGGAAACTCCCGGGAAATTCTGTTGGCCCTGTTGATACTCTAACTCAGTTAGAGGTTAGAGTTAGATTCTAACTCTAAATTAACCTTAAACTAATTCTAATCAAAAAGCTGTTTGGATGGTAGGGTTAGATTGACAATAAAATATTCTTTCTCAAGCATTTGACTACTTTGGACCTTGTTTGAATGGGAGGGGTAACTTTTTTTACTATTTTTCTAGTGGGTCCAAGAGAACTAACCCAAATAAGCTCCTCTAGTGTGGGCTAGTTTTTTGGGGTGGGTTAGATCCAACTAACCCAAACTAACCCATCATGTTTGGATACTTTTGGGTTGTTTGAGCCCCAACTAACTAAAACTAACTCTAACATAGGGATCCAAACAGGGCCGTTGATCGACGTCCCCGTTTACTATTCCCACATCGTACTGTCCAATCGGACACATCAAACATTCACGGACGCGTCCATGGACACGTACAGGGGAGTCGGCCATCTAACCGCGTGCACCAAACAGAGAGAGGACACCGACAAGCGTTGGATACATGCTGCGTCCGTGACCGGACAAGTTGTGGCGGTGGTGACTAGGTGAAGTGGTAGCCCGCGTAGAGGCCGATCATATAGGGCACGCTCGGCGTGACAACCATGAAGGAGGCTGTAGAATTCTACTGTGCACCAGCTGCGTGGCCGCGTAGTATTACGTTCCCTGCAGCTCCTCCGGCCATAGCAGTGACTGCATGGGCACCGCCTCCCGCCTGGTCACCTTCTTTGCCGGACGAGGTGACGGTTGATCGTTCGCCGCAACTGCTACCTCCTTGATCTTCTGTTTGCGCCATTGCTCAGTGTGTGTCATCGAGTTGGCCTTGCCGCCACCTTTGGGTCCTCCGTCTCCGGCTTTGGTGGCACGGTGAACATCTTCATGTTGTCATGTGGCTCCATCGCGGTGGTGGACGGTGAAAAGAACAGAAACTGGGGTGGAGGGAGGCAGCGATCGGAGCGGGGAGGGTGGGAAAGGGTAGGCTTTCGCGCGAAAATAGCATGGCATGGTCAGAATGCGTGGGCTCTGCCTTGGTTTTGGCTGAGTTTGGATTATCAGACGTCTACATAGCGGGGGTCTCAACACTCACAAATCTCCCTCAGTGTTACAATCGGTTTCTGGGATTTCGGACGCCTGGACACTCCACGAACATTTGAGGCATGGCATTAGGGTATCTCCAACAACGACCCGCAAATTTCCTCCCGCAGGCAGGGGAAACCAGTCCGCGGACACGGATGCGGGAGGCCACCATCCAACATTGTCCGCATACATTTTAACTACCATCCTAACTAACCAGACGAAAATCATGCAAACATGGCCGGATTTCATTCAAATTTAGGACATAATTTACATAAATGGGCGGCATGCATGCAGACACGGCGGGTTTTCATTACATTTTTCAAACATTTAGAACAAAAAAACTACGGCGGCCGCCAATGTCCAAGCTCCTTGTTGTTCCCTTCCTGGGACCGCCTCCTCCATCCGCTATCTCCATGAACGCTGGTGATAAGACCCATGAAGTGAAGGTGCGGTCTCTGGCGAGAAAGAGTAGAGCACAGAAGAAGGTCTGGCCAACTTGGGACACACGAGGCCCTGCCGCCTCCCGTGCCCTACTCATCCTCGAAGGAGTCCACGGCCTGTCTGTTGCCGGTGGACGTGAGGTCCACGATGGAAATGGTGTCGCCGCTGTTGTCGTCCCATCGAGCCACCGGATAGTTTGTCGACAGCTCATAGGAGGCACATGTGGCATTGTTCTCCTCCGCGATCGCCTGGAGCTGGGCCTCCGCGGAGGCCGCTTCTTGTCGAACGACAGCTTGAGCGCGGACGACCTAGTAGATCGCACGCTACTCTGTGATGAAGTTGGGGTTCGCTGCGGCCATGGCCGCCACGCCCTCCTTGCTCATGTGCGTGTCGTCGATTTGTCCCTCCGCCAGCCGGTGCTGCTTCAAGAGGAATAGGTTGTACCGATTTCCCTCCTGCGCCCGCTGGAACACCGACATAGGTGAAGGAAATATGCCCTAGAGGCAATAATAAAGTTATTATTTATTTCCACATATCATGATAAATGTTTATTATTCATGCTAGAATTGTATTTCCGGAAACATAATACATGTGTGAATACATAGACAAAGATAGTGTCACTAGTATGCCTCTACTTGACTAGCTCGTGAATCAAAGATGGTTAAGTTTCCTAACCATAGACATGAGTTGTCATTTGATTAATGAGATCACATCATTAGGAGAATGATGTGATTGACTTGACCCATTCTGTTAGCTTAGCACTTGATCGTTTAGTATGTTGCTATTGCTTTCTTCATGACTTATACATGTTTCTATGACTATGAGATTATGTAACTCCCGCTTACCGGAGGAACACTTTGTGTGCTACCAAACATCACAATGTAACTGGGTGATTATAATGGTGCTCTACAGGTGTCTCCAAAGGTACTTGTTGAGTTGACATATTTCGAGATTAGGATTTGTCACTCTGATTGTGGGAGAGGTATCTTTGGGCCCTCTCGGTAATGCACATCACTATAAGCCTTGCAAGCAATGTAGCTAATGAGTTAGTTACAGGATGATGCATTACGTAACAAGTAAAGAGACTTGCCGGTAACGAGATTGAACTAGGTATTGAGATACCGACGATCGAATCTCGGGCAAGTAACATACCGATGACAAAGGGAACAACGTATGTTGTTATGTGGTTTGACCGATAAAGATCTTCGTAGAATATGTAGGAGCCAATATGAGCATCCAGGTTCCGCTATTGGTTATTGACCGGAGACGTGTCTCGGTCATGTCTACATAGTTCTCGAACCCGTAGGGTCCGCACGCTTAAAGTTAGATCACAGTTATATTATGAGTTTATGTGTTTTGATGCACCAAAGGTTGTTCGGAGTCCCGGATGTGGTCACGGACATGATGAGGAGTCTCGAAATGGTCGAGACATGAAGATTGATATATTGGACGACTATGTTCGGACACCGGAATGGTTCCGGGATGTTTCGGGCATATACCGGAGTACCGGGGGTTTCCGGACCGCCCCGGAAGCTATTGGGCCTTATGGGCCTTAGTGGAAAGGAGAGAGGGAGCCCAGGAGGTGGCGCGCGGCCCCCCTTGCCCCAATCCGAATTGGGAAAGGGAAGGGGGCGGCGGCCCCCCTTCTCCTTCCTTCTCTCCACCTCCTCCTTCCCCCTTCTCCTACTTGGAATAGGAAAGGGGGGGAGCAAACCTACTTGTAGTAGGATTGCCCCCCCTTGGGCGGGCCTCTCCCCTTGGTCGGCCCTCTCCTCCTCCCCCCTTTATATACGGAGGAGGGGGGCACCCCATAGACACAACAATTGATCATTGATCTTTTAGGCGTGTGCGGTGCCCCCCTCCACCATAGTCCACCTCGATAATATCGTAGCGGTGCTTAGGCAAAGCCCCACGTCGGTAGAACATCATCATCGTCACCACAACATCATGCTGATGGAACTCTCCCTCGACATTCGGCTGGATCGGAATTCGAGGGACGTCATCGAGCTGAACGTGTGCAAGAACTCGGAGGTGCCGTGGTTTCGGTGCTTGATCGGTCGGGCCATGAAGACGTACGACTACATCAACCACGTTGTGCTAACGCTTCCACTTTCGGTCTATGAGGGTACGTGGACACACTCTCCCCTCTCGTTGCTATGCATCACCATGGTCTTGCATGTGTGTAGGAATTTTTTTGAAATTACTACGTTCCCTAACAGTGGCATCCGAGCCGAGGTTTTATGTGTTGATGTTATATGCACGAGTAGAACACAAGTGTGTTGTGGGCGATACAAGTCATACTGCTTACCAGCATGTCATACTTTGGTTCGGCGGTACTGTTGGATGAAGCGGCCCGGACCGACATTACGCGTACGCTTACGCGAGACTGGTTCTACCGACGTGCTTTGCACACAGGTGGCTGGCGGGTGTCAGTTTCTCCAACTTTAGTTGAACCGAGTGTGGCTACGCCCGATCCTTGAGAAGGTTAAAACATCACTAACTTGACAAACTATCATTGTGGTTTTGATGCGTAAGTAAGAACGGTTCTTGCTCAGCCCGTAGCAGCCACGTAAAACTTGCAACAACAAAGTAGAGGACGTCTAACTTGTTTTTGCAGGGCATGTTGTGATGTGATATGGTCAAGACGTGATGTTATATTTTATTGTATGAGATTATCATGTTTTGTAACCGAGTTATCGGCAACTGGCAGGAGCCATATGGTTGTCGCTTTATTGTATGCAATGCAATCACCCTGTAATTGCTTTACTTTATCACTAAGCGGTAGCGATAGTCGTAGAAGCAATAGTTGGCGAGACGACAACGATGCTACGATGGAGATCAAGGTGTCGCGCCGGTGACGATGGTGATCATGACGGTGCTTCGGAGATGGAGATCACAAGCACAAGATGATGATGGCCATATCATATCACTTATATTGATTGCATGTGATGTTTATCTTTTATGCATCTTATCTTGCTTTGATTGACGGTAGCATTTTAAGATGATCTCTCACTAAATTTCAAGATAAAAGTGTTCTCCCTGAGTATGCACCGTTGCCAAAGTTCGTCGTGCCCAGACACCACGTGATGATCGGGGTGTGATAAGCTCTACGTCCATCTACAACGGGTGCAAGCCAGTTTTGCACACGCAGAATACTGAGGTTAAACTTGACGAGCCTAGCATATGCAGATATGGCCTCGGAACACTGAGATCGAAAGGTCGAGCGTGAATCATATAGTAGATATGATCAACATAGTGATGTTCACCATTGAAAACTACTCCATTTCACATGATGATCGGTTATGGTTTAGTTGATTTGGATCACGTGACCACTTAGATGATTAGAGGGATGTCTATCTAAGTGGGAGTTCTTAAGTAATATGATTAATTGAACTTAAATTTATCATGAACTTAGTACCTGATAGTATTTTGCTTGTCTATGTTTGTTGTAGATAGATGGCCCGTGTTGTTGTTCTGTTGAATTTTAATGCGTTTCTTGAGAAAGCAAAGTTGAAAGATGATGGTAGCAATTACACGGACTGGGTTCGTAACTTGAGGATTATCCTCATTGCTGCATAGAAGAATTACGTCCTGGAAGCACCGCTAGGTGCCAAACCTGCTACAGGAGCAACACTAGATGTTATGAACGTCTGGTAGAGCAAAGCTGATGACTACTCGATAGTTCAGTGTGCCATGCTTTACGGCTTAGAACCGAGACTTCAACGACGTTTTGAATGTCATGGAGCATATGAGATGTTCCAGGAGTTGAAGTTAATATTTCAAGCAAATGCCCAGATTGAGAGATATGAAGTCTCCAATAAGTTCTACAGCTGCAAGATGGAGGAGAATAGTTATGTCAGTGAGCATGTACTCAGAATGTCTGGGTATAACAATCACTTGATTCAATTGGGAGTTAATCTTCTGGATGATAGCGTCATTGACAGAATTCTTCAATCACTGCCACCAAGCTACAAGAGCTTCGTGATGAACTATAATATGCAAGGGATGGATAAGACAATTCTTGAGCTCTTCGCAATGCTAAAGGCTGCGGAGGTAGAAATCAAGAAGGAGCATCAAGTGTTGATGGTCAATAAGACCACCAGTTTCAAGAAAAAGGGCAAAGGAAAAAAGAAGGGGACTTCAAGAAGAACAGCAAACAAGTTGCTGCTTAAGAGAAGAAACCCAAGTCTGGACCTAAGCCTGAGACTGAGTGCTTCTACTGCAAACAGACTGGTCACTGGAAGCAGAACTGCCCCAAGTATTTGGCGGATAAGAAGGATGGCAAGGTGAACAAAGGTATATGTGATATACATGTTATTGATGTGTACCTTACCAGAGCTCGCAGTAGCACCTAATATTTGCAATTCGAAATAGGAACTACGGATTAAGCGGACACTGGCTAAGGACGAGGTGATGATGCGTGTGGGAAATGGTTCCAAAGTCGATGTGATCGCCGTCGGCACGCTACCTCTACATCTACCTTCGGGATTAGTTTTAGACCTAAATAATTGTTATTTGGTGCCAGCATTGAGCATGAACATTATATCTTGATCTTGTTTGATCGAGACGGTTATTCATTTAAATCTAAGAATAATGGTTGTTCTATTTATATGAGTAATATATTTTATGGTCATGCACCCTTAAAGAATGGTCTATTTTTGATGAATCTCGATAGTAGTGATACACATATTCATAATGTTGAAGCCAAAAGATGAAGAGTTGATAATGATAGTGCAACTTATTTGTGGCATTACCGTTTAGGTCATATTGGTGTAAAGTGCATGAAGAAACTCCATACCGATGGACTTTTGTAATCACTTGATTATGAATCACTTGATACTTGCGAACCATGCCTCATGGGCAAGATGACTAAAACATCGTTCTCCGGAACTATGGAGCGAGCAACTGATTTGTTGGAAATCATACATACTAATGTATGTGGTCCAATGAATGTTGAGGCTCGCGGCGGGTATCGTTATTTTCTCACCTTCACAGATGATTTGAGCAGATATGGGTATATCTACTTAATGAAACATAAGTCTGAAACATTTGAAAAATTCAAAGAATTTCAGAGTGAAGTTGAAAATCATCGTAACAAAAAAATAAAGTTTCTACGATCTGATCGTGGAGGAGAATATTTGAGTTACGAGTTTGGTTTATATTTGAAGCAATGCGGAATAGTTTCGCAACTCACGCCACCCGGAAAAGCACACCGTAATGGTGTATCCGAACGTCGTAATTGTACTTTACTAGATATGGTGCGATCTATGATATCTCTTACCGATTTACCGCTATCGTTTTGGGGTTATGCTTTAGAGACGTCCGCATTCACGTTAAATAGGGCACCATCAAAATCCGTTGAGACGACGCCTTATGAACTGTGGTTTGGCAAGAAACCAAAGTTGTCGTTTCTTAAAGTTTGGGGCTGCGATGCTTATGTGAAAAAGCTTCAACCCGATAAGCTCGAACCCAAATCGGAGAAATGTGTCTTCATAAGATACCCAAAGAAAACTGTTGGGTACACCTTCTATCACAGATCCGAAGGCAAGACATTTGTTTCCAAGAATGGATCCTTTCTAGAGAAGGAGTTTCTCTTGAAAGAAGTTAGTGGGAGGAAAGTAGAACTTGATGAGGTAACTGTACCTGCTCCTTTATTGGAAAATAGTTCATCACAGAAACCGGGTCCTGTGACGACTACACCAATAAGTGAGGAAGCTAATGATATTGATCATGAAACTTCAGATCAAGTTACTACAGAACCTCGTAGGTCAACCAGAGTAAGATCCGCACCAGAGTGGTGCGATAATCCTGTTCTGGAGGTCATGTTACTTGACCATGGCGAACCTACGAACTATGAGGAAGCGATGATGAGCCCAGATTCCGCAAAATGGCTCGAGGCCATGAAATGTGAGATGGGATCCATGTATGAGAACAAAGTGTGGACTTTGGTTGACTTGCTCGATGATCGGCAAGCCATCGAGAATAAATGGATCTTCAAGAAGAAGACTGACGCTGATGGTAATGTTACTATCTACAAATCTCGACTTGTTGCGAAAGGTTTTTGACAAGTTCAAGGTGTTGACTACGATGAGACTTTCTCACCCATAGCAATGTTTAAGTCTGTCCGAATCATGTTAGCAATTGCCGCATTTTATGATTATGAAATTTGGCAAATGGATGTCAAAACTGCATTCCTAAATGGATTTCTGGAAGAAGAGTTGTATATGATGCAACCAGAAGGTTTTGTCGATCCAAAGGATGCTAACAAAGTGTGCAAGCTCTAGAAATCCATTTATGGACTGGTGCAAGCCTCTCGGAGTTGGAATAAACGCTTTGATAGTGTGATCAAAGCATATGGTTTTATACAGACTTTTGGAGAAGCCTGTATTTACAAGAAAATGAGTGGGAGCTCTGTAGCATTTCTAATATTATATGTGGACGGCATATTATTGATTGGAAATGATATAGAATTTCTGGATAGCATAAAAGAATACTTGAATAAAAGTTTTTCAATGAAAGACCTCGGTGAAGCTGCTTACATAATGGGCATCAAGATCTATAGAGATAGATCAAGACGCTTAATTGGACTTTCACAAAGTACATACCTTGATAAAGTTTTGAAAAAGTTCAAAATGGATCAAGCAAAGAAAGGTTCTTGCCTGTAATACAAGGTGTGAAATTGAGTCAGACTCAATGCCCGACCACTGCAGAAGATAGAGAGAAAATGAAAGAAGTTCCCTATGCTTCAGCCATAGGCTCTATCATGTATGCAATGCCGTGTACCAGACCTGATGTGTGCCTTGCTATTAGTCTAGCAGGGAGGTACCAAAGTAATCCAGGAGTGGATCACTGGACAATGGTCAAGAACATCCTGGAATACCTGAAAAGGACTAAGGATATGTTTCTCGTTTATAGAGGTGACAAAGAGCTAGTCATAAATGGTTACGTCGATGCAAGCTTTGACACTGATCCGGACGATTCTAAATCACAAACCGGATACATGTTTATATTGAATGGTGGAGCTGTCAGTTGGTGCAGTTCTAAACAAAGCGTCATGGCGGGATCTACATGTGAAGCGGAGTACATAGCTGCTTCGGAAGCAGCAAATGAAGGAGTCTAGATGAAGGAGTTCATATCCGATCTAGGTGTCATACCTAGTGCATCGGGTCCAATGAAAATCTTTTGTGACAATACTGGTGCAATTGCCTTGGCAAAGAAATCCAGATTTCACAAGAGAACCAAGCACATCAAGAGACGCTTCAATTCCATCCAGGACCAAGTCCAGGTGGGAGACATAGAGATTTGCAAGATACATACGGATCTGAATGTTGCAGACCCGTTGACTAAGCCTCTTCCACGAGCAAAACATGATCAGCACCAAGGCTCCATGGGTGTTAGAATCATTACTGTGTAATCTAGATTATTGACTCTAGTGCAGGTGGGAGACTGAAGGAAATATGCCCTATAGGCAATAATAAAGTTATTATTTATTTCCTCATATCATGATAAATGTTTATTATTCATGCTAGAATTGTATTACACGGAAACATAATACATGTGTGAATACATAGACAAACATAGTGTCACTAGTATGCCTCTACTTGACTAGCTCGTGAATCAAATATGGTTAAGTTTCCTAACCATAGACATGAGTTGTCATTTGATTAACAAGATCACATCATTAGGAGAATGATGTGATTGACTTGGCCCATTCCGTTAGCTTAGCACTTGATCATTTAGTATGTTGCTATTGCTTTCTTCATGACTTATACATGTTCCTATGACTATGAGATTATGTAACTCCCACTTACCGGAGGAACACTTTGTGTGCTACCAAACGTCACAACATAACTGGTTGATTATAAAGGTGCTCTACAGGTGTCTTCAAAGGTACTTGTTGAGTTGACGTATTTCGAGATTAGGATTTGTCACTCCGATTGTCGGAGAGGTATCTCTAGGCCCTCTCGGTAATGCACATCACTATAAGCCTTGCAAGCAATGTACCTAATGAGTTAGTTACGGGATGATGCATTACGTAACGAGTAAAGAGACTTGCCGGTAACGAGATTGAATTAGGTATTGAGATACCAACGATCGAATCTCGGGAAAGTAGCATACCGATGACAAAGGGAACAACGTATGTTGTTATGCGGTTTGACCGATAAAGATCTTCGTAGAATATGTAGGAGCCAATATGAGCATCCAGGTTCCGCTACTGGTTATTGACCGGAGATGTGTCTTGGTCATGTCTACATAGTTCTCGAACCCATAGGGTCCGCACGCTTAATGTTAGATGACAGTTATATTATGAGTTTATGTGTTTTGATATACCGAAGGTTGTTCGGAGTCCCGGATGTGATCACGGACATGACAAGGAGTCTTGAAATGGTCGAGACATGAAGATTGATATATTGGACGACTATGTTCGGACACCGGAATGGTTTCGGGAGGTTTCGGGCATATACCGGAGTACCGGGGGTTTCCGGACCGCCCCGGAAGCTATTGGGCCTTATGGGCCTTAGTGGAAAGGATAGAGGGAGGCCAGGAGGTGGCGCGCGGCCCGCCTTGCCCCAATCCGAATTGGGAAAGGGAAAGAGGCTGCGGCCCCCCTTCTCCTTCCTTCTCTCCACCTCCTCCTTCCCCCTTCTCCTACTTGGAATAGGAAGGGGGGGGAACCTACTTGGAGTAGGATTGCCCCCCCTTGAGCGCGCCTCTCCCCTTGGCCGGCCCTATCCTCCTCCCCCCTTTATATACGGAGGAGGGGGGCACCCCATAGACACAACAATTGATCATTGATCTTTTAGCCGTGTGCGGTGGCCCCCTCCACCATAGTCCTCCTCGATAATATCATAGCGGTGCTTAGGCGAAGCCCTGCGTCGGTAGAACATCATCATCGTCACCACACTGTCGTGCTGACGGAACTCTCCCTCGACACTCGGGTGGATCGGAGTTCGAGGGACGTCATCGAGCTGAACGTGTGCAAGAACTCGGAGGTGCTGTGCTTTCGGTGCTTGATCGGTCGGGCCGTGAAGACGTACGACTACATCAACCGCGTTGTGCTAACCCTTTCGCTTTCGATCTACGAGGGTACGTGGACACACTCTTCCATCTCGTTGCTATGCATCACCATGATCTTGCGTGTGCGTAGGAATTTTTTTGAAATTACTACAATCCCCAACAATAGGCGCCGTCGCAGGATGCACCTCTGCCATGGTGTTGTTGTAGTGCGCCTGTGCCTGATCGATGGTGAAGCCGGCGTGCACAGGCAAGGGACACCGGTGCGGTGTTGTCGGAGGTTGGAGATCTCGGGTGAGCTGGCCGGCAAGCCGGCCTCGATCCGCCTGGCACGGCGGCTCCGCTAGGCGACTATAAGGGCGGGCACCTCGTGTGTCATCTCTGTGGAAAGGGTCACCCACAGAGCTTCGCCGCCTGCAGACATGGCGGATGCGGTGCAAATGAGGAGGATGGGTAGCGGCTTATGTTGTGGCGTGGAGTTAGCCGGGTGTGGCCGCGTTGTAAATAGCGGATTCCAGTGAGCCCAGACGACCAGGGGCATAAATGCGTGGCACCAGAGTGGGTTTCTCGGCCAGCGAGCCTGCTTAATGGCGGCATACAGATGGACGACGCATTGCACAGACGTGGTAGATATCCATCTCATCCCGTCCAGTAACGTCTCTCCAGCATTTAACAGGCGCGAACACCGGGGACGCGTCGCGGGCGACGCCCTCAGCCGGTGCGCCACTTCAATGACGGAGGCGGTGAGAGGTCGCGTCCGCTCTACACCGGCTTCAATGTGGAGCGACCGCTCTATAGCGGCATGAGTGAGCCGAGCACAGGCGCGGACGCCGAGAACGCGCAGGGGCAAGAGAGGAGGGGGTTTGGGTGGGCTAGAGTGGTCATAAGCAAGCGTGGATGCTGTCCGGACGTCCGCAAAGCCCCTCCATCTTTGTCTCTGGTTTACGGAAGAAAGTACGTTGCACAACACTTTGGACCGCGCGATTCGGATGGTTACGGACAATTGATACATGACCGCGTTAAATGACACAATACTTCAGACCACGCGATTCGAATGGTTGCGGGCAATTTGAGGGTTGGTATTGGTGATGCAAAAAATGTCCAAACATTTAGGGGCGATTTGGTGGTCCCGTTGGAGCTGCCCTAGCTTACTAGGGCAAAGCTAGCATCGGTATTTCTGGTGTGCTCTGGCCGTTCGAGCCCATGCATGCAGGCTGCAGCTCACGCAAGGGAGAAAACATTCGGACCCGTTCACACTCGCACGGATCCCTCTACGGCTCGCTCAACCTGGCTTTGCTTGGATCACTCTCACCCACTGCACTATGCCTATCGTAATGGAAACCTGCCTCACGGAACGGAAAGCGGCAACGACTGGACTCTGCGTCTGCGTGCCCCCCAGGTCTGGCTTGACTTGAGAGGGTCTTGCGAGGACGAGACAGTGCAGCCTATCATGGCTTCCCTTCAGGAAGAAACTGCCATGAAAATCAGGCGAGTAGTCTACTTCGACAGTCTACTTGGCTCAACTCCATCACACAAACGATTCTCTTCTCAAGCAGGGTGTGTGGAAATTTTGGGATCAACCTAAGCATAAATTATTCGCGCGGCTAGTCATCCAAAAGCGGGTGTGGACAATAGAACGGCTATAACGGAGAGGTTGCCAAATCGTGGGTTGTGTCAAATATGCAAGAGTGAGCCGAAGACGACGACATATACCTTGTTCTTGTTCATGTGTAGATTCTCAAGACGCATATGCAACGAAATCAAGGAATGTTCAAGTGTTGGCCAAATCTTGTTCACAGGAACACACCGGTCTGGCCTCAAGTTAAGTTGGGGCATCAAAGACTTCAAGGATCACCAAATCAAACATCACCAAATATCCATGGACACGTCTGGCACGCACCATCCAACTGCATCCTCTAAAATTCCATGGATATCATTTTTTTATTGATCTTTGTGTTACTTTTTGCAAGGAAAAAGACCCTAAAACGACTAAACAACAACAAAAACCTAATCTAGCCCTCGTTGTCATGGAAGGTGAGGTCGACCTCCACATCGGACGGTCCGGCCTCGTCATTGTTGGGGGCCGATGTGAACGAGTCAAAGGCGCCGACGTGTGCTTTGTTGGCATCAACATCATGCTCCCCGGCGCCTCGTTGTCCTCGTCCTCTGGCTCCTCGAAGAGCCGGGCGCACATGCTTCCTTGACGCGAGGCCTCCAACGCTCACGGGTACTGTGCAGGCGTTCTGTATGGATGCAAGCACCACTCGGTTCACGTCCACGTTGCCCAAGTCCACCTCAACCATGGCCGCGACTAAAAGTTGGACACACGCTTCCCCTCCGACTAAGCCTCCGCCAACAGGTGTTCCTCCAAGAGCGCCAAGTTGTAATGATCTGCAGCAGCCTGAAGCGAACAACGGCGCAGTGTGGACGACCATCGCCTCCTACTCCACCTCGGGCACTTCGTCCTTCACCGCGACGTCTGCCATGGCCATTGGGTTATCGTCCACCAATACTATCCTCCGCCGAGCTCAGCTCCAGAGAGCTCGGATGTCGCCCCGCCTAAAGGTGTCCGAACGGTTTGGTCCAGATATTTGGGGGTGTTTCGGCATTCTACATTGCGTTGGAGATGCCTTAGTATGGGTATCTCACTATTTCTATTTCGGGATTGCTAAATCTCAATAGACCGAGACTGAGCTATATTCGTGAGATCTTATGTGGAGATCCCTGAACAAAATCCTTTTCAAATTTTATGTTCTTTTTTATATGTTATTGCGCTACATGACAGACTTGGTGGGATCTAAGCCACATCCTTTCTATTGTATAGTACTACTCCCTCCGTTACTAAATACTCCATCCGTTCTTAAATATAAGTTTTTGTAGAAATTTCACTATGAACTACATACGGAGCAAAACGAGTGAATCTACATTCTAAAATGCATCTGCATACATCCGTATGTAGTTCATAGTAGAATCTCTCCAAAGACTTATATTTAGAAACGGAGGGAGTATAAGTCTTTGTAGTAATTCCACTAGATGGACTACATACGGAATAAAATGAATGAATATACACTTAAAATGCGTCTATATACATTCGTATGTGGTTCATAGTGGAATGGCTTATATTTAGGAACGGAGGAAGTATTTCTTATTTCTCGTGTGCTCTGACCGTTCGAGCCCATGCAGGCTAAATTTCGTGTTTTGACCCTTTTCTGAAACCTATTCGAGATCTGACCCCGGTTCGTAAAAATTTCGGAATCTGACCCTTTCTTACCGCCAAGGCCCCTAGCGGTAAGAAAGACCCCTACCGCCAAACAGGCTGGCGGTAGGCTGTACAACCCTACCGCCAAGGTGTCCGGCGGTAGGTGCCAGCGTGCACTGTGTTCCATACTTAGGAAAAAAACAACCCTACCGCCAGAGGCCTTGGCGGTAGGTTGTTATACCCTACCGCCAGCCGCCAGTGGCCTTGGCGGTAGGCTGTTATACCCTACCGCCAGGGGGCTTGGCGGTAAGAAAAGGGTCAGATCTCAAAAATTTTACAAACCAGGGTCAGATTTTGAATAAGTTATGAAAACGGGTCAAAACACGAAATTTCATGCAGCTGACACAAGGGAGAAAACATCCACACCTGTTCACACGCATCCCTCTACGTCCCGCACAACCTAGCTTGCTTGCATCACTCTCACGGTCTCACCCACTGCAGTACGCATACGCGTGGCGTGGGGGAGCAGGTTATACTGTACTGGTTTTATTTACAAACACGGTTCGTCCGTATCCCTAACGGAAACCTGCCCCACGTAACAGAAATGGGAAACGACTCTGTCCCCCAGATCCGGCCTTGACTTGGGAGGTCTTTTGCCAGGACCAGGACTGGGGGGCGACATTGCGGACAAAATTTCTGTTCTGACCTTTACAGCAAACTTAAGCACAAATTGACCCTGCTTCTGAAATATTTTTGAATTTGACTTTTTATGGTCACGCCAACGTCCATGGCGTCTGGGTTGCATGGGAGACGCCACGGTGCCTGGCGTTTGGCCCTGACCCACACTCGTCCGGTTGGTGCTGACATGGCAAAGACGAAACGCCATTGATCTTGGCGTCTGGTCGAAACGCCGTAGCCGTTGGCGTTTGGTCCTTTGTATTTCTCAGCCCGCACACATGCATACAACAATTGATCGGTTTCTTCATTCTTTGTCCTCGTCCGATGCACCATGCCAGTACAACGTCGATTGGAACTTTAAAACTCAAAAGAACATGTCTATAAATTCTTGCACTCCATCTCCTCACTCTATAATTCTGTGCTCAGTCCTTTCCACTTCTCTCCTTTGTCATTCTACTCCTATGTGCGTGTCGTTGATGCCGCGGGCTGAAGTGGCAGTGGCGCTGCTCGCCTGGGTGTGCCCGTCGCCAACAGAGCCCGGAGCACTAATAGCAACCCTGGGCGCGCGCGAACACAAAGTAAAAGGGAGTACCCTACAAAACTTAGCTTAGCTTTTTGATAGTTTTCTCTTTTATTAAGGCATCTTCAAGGCAGACTCGCAAACCCTCGCAAACGTTTGGACCGCGCTATCCAGACCGCGCAAGCAATCCAAAGTGGTCCTGTATCGGTTCGCAGGGCAGTCCGGCCGTGATTTATCCCGCAAATCATAGACAAACGTGGGGCCTTTGCATGATTCCGGACCGCTCCCAAGCCTATTTCTGACCGCCCCTCTCGTGCTTTTCTTCTGACGCACACACCGCTAACCACGCCGCATTCATGCTGCCACAGAGCATGCAGCAGCCGACATTGATGCAGAGATGTGATCGAAGGGAGGGAGGATAGCGTTGACCGACGCGACCTCTCGACAGCCGTCGCTTCAATGCGGACGCAAGTTCCCGAGGAACCAACTCTAGCTGATATGCCGCATTGAAGCGGACCGCCCCTTCGCTTGGCCCTCGCCGCGACAATTGAACCAGATCGAACGCCGCGTGAAGGAGGAGCCGGCCACGCCCCCGCACCACCGTGGCGTCTAGATCAGACACCACGTAAAGGACGAGCTTGTGTCCCCGCCACGTAGCCGGTACGGCCGCATTGACGCGACGTTCTCGCGGCCGCGCCTCCACCGCCTCACCGTCAAGGAGGAGGTGCCGCCCGCGATCAAGAAGGCGCGAGGCCACCTCCTCCACTACCGCAGTGGTGCCTCGGTCTCAAGGGACGTCATGTCTAAGGCGGAGCGCGCGGCTCGACAACAGGAGAGGTATGACCAGGACAATGCCAGTCACCGCTCCGCGTTCGCCAAGGGCGACATGGCCGCCGAACTGGGTCCGCAACGATACAAACCTCGCCACCGTGTGGGCACTCGACCGCTCTGTGACCACCGCGGAGACGGCCGCCAGTCGTCACCGCTGCCTTGACGGCGAGTTTGCCAGGATCGACGAGGAGTGATCGCTTAGCGACTGCTCTGCCAACGCCGGTCGCGGCAAGGCCGCCGCTAGGGCTCCGAAGGCCACGTCGGTAGTGGTCGCAGCGGCACTCCGCACGACGCAGCAGGAGGCGGAGCAGCTCCCCCGCGAGCAGCAGGTAGTCGCGGCCCTCCGGTGTCGTACCTCCGCTGGAGGGACCACGACGATGATGACGACGATGGCACCGACGGAGACGGCGGTGCGGCAGGGCGTGGCGGCATAGGGTTTATGTTTTTTTCTAGCGTTTTAGTGAAACGGTCGAAATATCAACCTTTTTATGTAAATGATATTCGAACTTGAATGAAATCCGTCCGATTTGATCGAATTTCTTGAGGTTGGTTTGAATTGTTGGCTGGATGTACGCGGCTAGGGTTGGATGTCGTCCTCCCGTATCCGTGTCCGCGGACGGATCCTCGCGCCTTTTTGTGGACGAATGCGGAAAAAAGTTGTTGATTACTGTTAAACATGTCCTTAGGTGTTATAGGAGAGAAGGGAAAGAAAGCACCCAGGTTGCACATACAGGGCCAGGCATGCATGCATTGCATGCACACCAGGAACAGATGAACAACCAAGCGAGGAAGCATTCGTGTACATGCATGCGTATAGATGGTGACCAGACGCCAAGATCAATGGCGTTTCGTCTTTGCCATGTCAGCACCAACCAGACGAGTGTGGATCAAGGCCAAACGCCAGGCACAGTCTCCCATGCAACCCAGACGCCATAGACGTTGGCGTGACCAAAAAAGGTCAGATTCGAAAATATTTCAGAAGCAGGGTCAATTCGTGCTTAAGTTTGCTGTAAAGGTCAGAACAGAAATTTTGTCCCGACATTGCACCACAAGTGGTGAACCCTATCGCATCGTGGTTTCACATCAAGAAAGTGTCATGTCTTTGCACCACAAGTTACGGTTCTGGCTGGCTTGGTTTGATGACACTACACCGTTTCAATCGGGAGGCTGGATATTTCAGCGCACAAAACATCCATCCATGGAAGTCATTGCTGCCAGATGGATAAATAATCCGCGCCAAGTAAAATCTAGACAACTCACCGGACTTCAATCTGACACATATGTAGTAGTACCCTACGCCCCTACTTATCTATACCTATATCAGTAAAGTATTCTTAATCCATCATACTACTTTGCAGAAACCCCCTTGATATTTTTTGTACTAAACCCGTGGTTCTATTTTTTGTTAATGGTAAAAGAAAGTTCGAACCAAAAAAATATTGAGTTTTGAGGATCAAAATCCACAACCTCCACCTATTTGCACGCAAGGGCCCAACCAGCTACGCTAGCACTTGCTTTCATCAGAATAGAGGCTTGCTTGTTAATGAAAGCCTGCCTGGGACGCACATGCCCCACCAAATATTACTTTTCAGATTTTAGTCCTCCTCCTCTTCGGCTGGTCGTAATGAAAGTATCATAGGTAGTATCATGCATGCAAACTAAGCAAATTTATTGACATGACATAGAATTAAATAAAGAAAGAGAGGGTAGAGTATCATATCATGATCCCGCATCGTATTAGTTGTTGTGTTACTATGTGTCATGCATGACAATAAACGAAGTCATCAATGATACTAAACTATGATACTATGCACTACGGATGTAGTATCATACATTATACATGATACTCGCCATTACGACCAACCTTATGTTTATTTCCAGGAAATTGCGTGCATCATCTAAAAAATGTTACTGATGCTTTTTAGTATTACGGTTAGCTGGAACACAATTGAACCAATCGAACTTTATGTAGTCTTTATTTTGATTTGTTGGAACACAACTGAACTGACTAATTTTAATTAACTTACTGAGTGTCGGCTCATGATTTTTCTATTTATAGTATTATTCTTTATGCATTCATTTTATCAGACAGTGGTGATGCTCATCATAATTAAAAGTAGTTACAAGTATGTGTGGGGAGGATCGACGACAAGAGTGGAAACTAGACTTGTTTTTTTGAGGGAAGAGTGGAAACTAGACTATGGTGCATGAGTGTGGGTACGGTGCGTGCACAAAGTGTGGATGAAAGAAGGGTGACATCTGGATACGGGTATTACAAGTCGACACAATTACAAATCAAGGTGACGAAGAGAAGAAGTGACAACAGAAATGTGTGTTATGTGTGTGTGAGATTTTGTTTCCCCCGTTGCAACATACAGGCATTTTTGCTAGTATGACTAACAACCAACGTTGCACTCGATTCAAATATCAGAGCTAGAACTATCTACGTATGCTGTAACAGGTGTCCAAGAATCTAGATACAAGCAGCAAAAGTCATGTCCACGGAGATGTTTAACCATTGAACTACGCTTGCTATGAATATTAGAGCATTTATAGCCGGGCCTCTCATACTCGTCGCAAATGCCCGGGCAGGCCATCCGATCACTGACCGGTCAAAAAAAGACCCAACTGGACCTCTCAAACCGCGGACAAACGTTCGGGCTAACCGGCACCCCTCATATCCAAGCCAAATATAGGGCAGCCCGGGCATGCACGAGCGCGTCCGCCTGACAGGCCCGACCCACCACCGACCCCACTGCTGCCCCACAAAACCCCCAATCCGAGCGCCTCGCTTCAAACCCTAGCTCACTCTCTCTCTCGCCCCGTCCTTCCCTCTCCCTCTCCGATTCCAATCCCATCCACACCGATGTCCAGCTCCGGCAGCGAGTCCGGCTCCGAGCTCGACCACGAGGAGGAGATGGCCCTCCGGATTGCGCTAGAGCGGTCCAAGGTGGACATGGGCGACAACTCCGGTTGGAGCGTGGCCGCAACTCCCGCGATGGCGCAGCGCGAACACCGGAGCTGGACCCTCCCGGCTCGCACCCAGCTCTGTCAGGACAACGCAGTCCACGCCCCCCCCACGCCGTCTCCTTTCCCTGCCGGTCGCTCCTTCAAGCGGGCAGCGGTGGGTGCTAGTGCCTGCGCCGCCGGCCCGCACGCGCACTCTGGAATCGGAGGCACACGCCGCAAGAGGCAGCGTGCACGGGAGAGGGATGAGGCGGAGCACTCCGTGCACCGCCGCCGTGGGATGCAGGCGGAGCCCGACGAGGACGCGCAACTTCTCGCATGGGTCTACTGTCAGTCCCTCGTGACGGCGGAGATGGACGCTCGCCGCCTCCGGTAGAAGAACGCCAAGGTGCTCGGGCTTGCAATTGAGCAGTTGGAGCGCGAGATGAAGGAGGCAGCATCGGAGAAGTCTCGGGTTCGCAAGTTGAAGCGGGAGCAAGACTGTGACGCCCCCGATTCAATCATACACTAATCATACACGCAAATATGTACGATCAAGATCAGGGACTCATGGGGAGATATCACAACACAACTCTAAACACAAATAAAAGAATACAAGCTTCATATTACAAGCCAGGGGCCTCGAGGGCTCGAATAGATAGCTCGATACACAAGAGTCAGCGGAAGCATTAATATCTGAGTACAGACATAAGTTAAACAAGGATGCCTTAAGAAGGCTAGCACAAAAGCAACACGATCGAAGAGGCAAGGCCTCCTGCCTGGGACCTCCTAACTACTCCTGGTCGTCGGCGGTCTCCACGTAGTAGCATCCATCGGCGATGGCATCTGGCTCCAGGGATGCATAATCTGGTTGCATCAACCGGAAAGAAGAAAGAAGGGGGGGAAAGCGGTAGCAAAGCAACCATGAGTACTCATCCAAAGTACTCGCAAGCACTAGATCTATACTAAGTATGCATTGGTATCAAATGGAAGGTTTGTATGTGTGGACTGAACTGCAGAATGCCAGAATAGAAGGGGAAGGCCTAGCCTATCAAAGACTAGCATCTTCACGCAGCTCCAAGCATCTTGCAGCATGTAGAAGAGTAAAGAATAGCATTTTAATATTAAACAAGCATGTTGTAGGATCAACGCCCAGAGATCCTTCCTCGACTCCCTGCGAGAAAGCAATCCCGGAGCCACATATCCATCACATATCTCAAGTATCCATTTCTAGTTATATAAGATCAGGATATAAGTCTGAACGTCCATTACCGTGGACACGGTATTTGAATATATATCTTCCCTGCAGGGGTGCACCACGTTACCCAACACGCTCGATCACTCTGGCCGGACACACCTTTCTGGGGTCAATGCCCGGCCTCGGAAGATCAACACGTCGCAGCCCTACCTAGGCTCAGCAGAGAGGTCCCCGCCGGTCTACATCCTAAGCACTCCGGGGTCTGGGCCCATCGCCCATTGCACTCCGGGTCGTTGTGTGCAGGGTGGATACCAGCACCATCCATGTAGTGGATGGCACGATCCGACCGAGCCACAGTGCTGAACTGGACATCTGACAAAGCTTCGGCTGATACCACAACGTCGAGGCCCATATCTATTCTCGCGTGGTGGTTAGTGCGTAAAGGCCAGAGGCCAACTCAGAACAAATACCCAAACCTGTTAGTGCATTGGGGGCTCGCAGAAACGAGCAGAGACTCACGATAAGGTGACCCCGTCGCCCCGTCTCATGGACTTACGGCAAGAGCCCAGATTGCCCGGCCGTGCCACGTGGAAAACTCGCGGGTGCTCTATGGGCCCGCCCGACTTTCACATCAACTCGCGGGTACCCCTCAGGGCCGACCCGACTTCAACAATGGTCTCAAGTAAAGTCCGGGTAACCGTGTGTCCAAATATCAAGGGGAAAACCCGAGGAATCACCCCCCGGAGGATTCCACTCGATGTAATCATCAAGGTGAAAGTAAGAGGAACCACCCTCGAGGTTGACACTTGAGGTGTTGCACAACAGAGCCGTATCGGGAATGGTGAAGGAGGAACCCCCCTCGTTGACCACGACCGAATAGCTACACTACAGAGATCTCATTAGGAGTGATGTATGAGGTTCCACCCTCGGCACTCGATGGTAACTCTGCAGAGTCGAGCAACAAAAAGGGGCGTGATGTGATGTGAGGTTTCGGGCTCTGGTCGTCGATCACGTTGATCGAGGCGTCGATGATGAAGCAGGGGCAACAAGGACAAGTGGGGGTCACTGATGGATCACTAACCAACCTATACTAAGCATTTTAGGATAAGCAGATAAGTAACAATAAGCAGGTTACAAAAGCAGGCTATGCATCAGAATAGGAGCAATCAAATACAGTAGCAAAATCTAAATCTAATGCAAGCATGAGAGAATGGAATGGGCGATATTGAGATCATCAAATTAAGGGGGGCTTGCCTGGTTGCTCAGACAAGAAGGAGGGTCGTTGGTGACGTAGTCGATCGCAGTGGCATCAACAGCGGTCTCAGGGTCTACCGGAGAGAAGAGGGGGAAGAAATAGTAAATACATGCAAAGATATGCATAACATGGCAATAAGGGATGCTAGAGGTGTTCTAACATAGGGTTACACGATACCGGTAAAGGGGGACAACATCCGAGAAAGTTTTCCTGGTTCCGGACGTGTGTCACACAGATGAACTAGAGGGGAAAGGTTGTATGTTCGCTATGCTAGGGATGTGTGGCGGATAAACGGACCGTGTATTCGGATTCGCCTTGTCGTTCTGAGCAATTTTCTATGATTTTCCAAAGTTTTAATTGGTTTCTAATACTATTATTAACTAAAAGGTAAATACTGCATCACCATGACGTCATCACGATGTCATCAGTCAACATTGACCATTGACTGGTCAAACAGGGCAGTGGGGCTGTTCGTCATAGACAAATTTTAAGTAAACATGTTTAATTAGACTAATATGCAATTAGGTTAATTAAACATAATTAATTAGGGTTAATTAACAGAATTAAATAATTAAATTATTTTTATTTTTCTTTGTACATATTTATTTTTCTTCTTCTTTTTTCTAAAATAGGGGCGGGCCCCACTGGTAAGTGGCCCAGGAGGCCACGCGGGTTAACGGGCGCAGGGGCGCTGCGGGCGTGGGCGCTCGTGCACCCGAACGGGGCAACAAGGGGCGCCGACAGAGGCCGTAGCCTGGCGCGGCGGGGCGAGGTCGTGGTCTCGGCGAGGCTCAACGGCCGGCCGCGGCAGGCGGAGGCGAGCGCAGGGGCGCGGGTGCTGGGGGCTGAAGGGGCTGACGAGCGGTGGCCTGCGCGGGCGGGCGGCGCGAGCGGCCCGTGCGCGCGACAGAGAGCAGCAGGGTGGCCGGGAATCAGTGGAAGGCGGCGACAAGGGCGGGAGTGGGGGCACAATGCCGGGCGCAGCAAAGACAATGGCGACGAGTGGCACGGCGGCCAGCAGGCAGGAGAAGTAGCAGAAGACGGTGTCTATAGGCGGCTACAACACTAGCAGCAGCAACAACGATGCAGTAGCAAGCAGGGCGCAGGAGCAACACATCACGCACGCACGTATGCTTATGCGTACACGGGAGGTGATAACCCACAAGTGTAGGGGATAATTGTAGCCTCTTTCGATAAGTAAGAGTGTCGAACCAAATGAGGAGCTAAAGGTAGAACAAATATTCTCTCAAGTCCTATCTCCCACTGATACGACTATAGGCACGCTTAGTGTTCGCTTTACCTACAACAAGTATGAAACTAGAAGTACTTTGTAGGTGTGATAGGATAGGTTTGCAAGATAATAACGAGCATGTAAATAAAAAGTAGGACTTTTTAGAAACAGATGCAATAAACTAAATATAGCGAGTGTGGAAAAGTGGTGGTAGAAGTTATGAAATTGTCCCTAAGCAATTGACTACTTTACTAGACTGATAGCAAGTTTTATGTGGGAGAGGCATAAGCTAACATACTTTCTCTTCTTGGATCATATGCACTTATGATTGGAACTCTAGCAAGCATCTGCAACTACTAAAGATCATTAAGGTAAAACCCAACCATAACATTAAAGCATCAAGTCCCCTTTATCCCATACGCCACAACCCCCTTACTCGGGTTTATGCTTCTGTTACTCAAGCAACCCACTATAAGCGAATCATGAACCCTACAATGGGAATCTCTCATGCTTGCGTGACACGGAGGGCACAATAGGACAGCAACATAACCACAAGCAAATTAAACCAATCATAGCAATTCATCAATGGACAACGAAAATCTACTCAGACATCATAGGATGGCAACACATCATTGGATAATAATATGAAGCATAAAGCACCATGTTCAAGTAGAGGGCACAATGGGTTGCGGGAGAGTAGACCGCTGAATATACAAGGGGGAAGGTGATGGAGATGTTGGTGAAGATGATGGAGGTGTTGGTGTAGATCGCGGTGATGATGATGGCCCCCGACAGCGCTTCGGCACCACTGGAAGCAAGAGGGAGAGAGTCCCCCTTCTTCTTGTTCTTCCTTGACCTTCTCCCTAGATGGGAGAAGGGTTTCCCCTCTGGTCCTTGGCTCCCATGGCATGGGAGGGGTGAGAGCCCCTCTGAGATTGGATCTATCTCTCTGTCTCTATCTGTTTTTGCATTCTCCGATTCTGCCCTTTCACCGTTTCTTTTATATCCGGAGATCCGTAACTCTGATTGGGGTGAATCTTTTGCCCAGATTTTTCTCATAGAATTAGCTTTCTTGCAGCAAAAGAAGAGCGCCAACCGCCTTACCGGGTGCCCGAGGGTCTAGGGCGCGCCTGCCTCCCTAGGGCGCACCCCCTGTCTCGTGGCCCCCTCGGGCACCGTCTCACATTGATTCTTCCTCCCAAAAATCAAAAATATTCCAAAATAATTCTCCGTCCGTTTTTATCCCGTTTGGACTCCGTTTGATATTGGGTGTCCGCGAAACATAAAACATGCAACAAACAAGAACTGGCACTGGGCACTGGATCAATATGTTAGTCCCAAAAATAGTATAAAAAGTTGCCAAAAGTATATGAAAGTTGAATAATATTGGCATGGAACAATAAAAAATTATAGATACGACGGAGACATATCAGCATCCCCAAGCTTAATTCCTGCTCGTCCTCAAGTAGGTAAATGATAAAAAGATAATTTTTGATGTGGAATGCTACCTAGCATAATCTTGATCATATGTCTAATCATGGCATGAATATTAAGACATGAGTGATTCAAAGCAATAGTCTATCATTTGACATAAGAATAATAATACTTCGAGCATACTAATAAAGCAATCATGTCTTTTCAAAACAACATGGCCAAAGAAAGTTATCCCTACAAAATTATATAGTCTGGCTGTTGCTCTATCTTCATCACACAAAGTATTTAATCATGCACAACCCCGATGACAAGCCAAGCAATTGTTTCATACTTTAGTAATCTCAAACTTTTTCAACTTTCACGCAATACATGAGCATGAGCCATGGACATAGCACTATATGTGGAATAGAATGGTGGTTGTGGAGAAGACAAAAAAGGAGAAGAAAGTCTCACATCAACTAGGCGTATCAACGGGCTATGGAGATGCCCATCAATAGATATCAATGTGAGTGAGTAGGGATTGCCATGCAACGGATGCACTAAGAGCTATAAGTGTATGAAAGCTCAAACTAAAACTAAGTGGGTGTGCATCCAACTTGTTTGCTCATGAAGACCTCGGGCGTTTGAGGAAGCCCATCATCGGAATGTACAAGCCAAGTTCTATAATGAAAATTCCCACTAGTATATGAGAATGAAAGCATAGATACTCTCTTTGTGAAGAACATGGTGCTACTTTGAAGCATAAGTGTGGTAAAAGGATAATAACATTGTCCCTTCTCTCTTTTTCTCTCATTTTTTTATTTTCTCCTTTTTTTATCTGTTTTTATTTGTTGGTGGGCTTCTTTGGCCTCTTTTTTTATTTGGGCTTCTTTGGCCTCTTTTATTTTTATAAAGTACGGAGTCTCATCCCGACTTGTGGGGGAATCATAGTCTCCATCATCCTTTCCTCACTGGGGCAATGCTCTAATAATGATGGTCATCACACTTTTATTTACTTACAACTCAATATTACAACTCGATAGAACAAAGATATGCCTCTATATGAATGCCTCTGGTGGTGTACCTGGATGTGCAATGATCTAGCGTAGCAATGACATCAAAAAACGGACTAGCCATGAAAACATCATGCTAGCTCTCTTACGATCATGCAAAGCAATATGACAATGAATGCTCAAGTCATGTATATGATGATGATGGAAGTTGCATGGCAATATATCCCGGAATGGCTATGGAAATGCCATGATAGGTAGGTATGGTGGCTGTTTTGAGGAAGGTATATGGTGGGTGTATGGTACGGGCGAAAGTTGCGCGGCACAAGAGAGGCTAGCAATGGTGGAAGGGTGAGAGTGCGTACAATCCATGGACTCAACATTAGTCATAAAGAACTCATATACTTATTGCAAAAATCTACAAGCCATTGAAAATAAAGTACTACGTGCATGCTCCTAGGGGGATAGATTGGTAGGAAAAGACCATCACTCGTCCCCGACCGCCACTCATAAGGAAGACAATCAATAAATAAAATTGTGCTCCAACTTCATCACAAAGCGGTTCACCATATGTGCATGCTACGGGAATCACAAACCTCGACACAAGTATTTCTACTAATCCACAGTCGCTCACTTGCATGACTCTAATATCACCATCTTTATATCGCAAAACTATTGCAAGGAATCAAACATATCATATTCAACGATCTACAAGTTTATGTAGGATTTTATGACTAACCATGTGAATGACCAATTCCTGTCATCTCTCTAAATATATATAAGTGAAGCAAGAGAGTTTAATTCTTTCTATAAAAGATATGCCCATGCTCTAACAAATATAAGTGAAGCAAAAGAGCATTCTACAAATGGCAGTTTTCTAGAGAAACAGGCAATTCAAACTTCAAATGATATAAGTAAAGCACATGAAGCATTCTATAAAGCCATGCTCAAAAGATATAAGTGAAGTGCAATGAACATTCTATAAATCAACCAAGGACTATCTCATACCAGCATGGTGCATAAAATAAAAATGAAAACTAAATGCAAAAGACGCTCCAAGACTTGCACATATCGCATCAACGAAACGAATCCGAAAACATACCGATACTTGTTGAAGAAAGAGGGGATGCCTTCCGGGGCATCCCCAAGCTTAGACGCTTGAGTCTCCTTGAATATTTACTTGGCGTGCCTTGGGCATCCCCAAGCTTGAGCTCTTGCTTCTCTTCCTTTTCCTCATATCGAGACCTCCTCGATCAAACACTTCATCCACACAAAACTTCAACAGAAAACTCGGTAAGATCCGTTAGTATAATAAAGCAAATCACTACTCTAAGTACTTTTGCAAACCAATTCCTATTTTATTTTTGCATTGTGCCCACTGTATTATAACTTTTTCATGGCTTAATCCACTGATATAAATTGATAGTTTCATCAAAACAAGCAAACTATGCATCAAAAACAGAATCTGTCTTAAACAGGACAGTCTGTAGGAATCTGAACATTCACCATACTTATGGCACTCCAAACATTCTACCAAAATTAGGAAAAAAACATTTTTTACAGAAATACATTGCAAGAAAAATCAGAACTTTTTGATGTTCCAGTAAAAAATGTAAAACCGCTCACTACAGCCAAAGTTTCTGTCCTGCACCGTACAAACCAACAAGCATTGTAAACATCCTAAAGGCAAACCTTGGCACATTATTTTTCTAATATAATGGAATTGTACAAGGGGGTAATTATTTTTGATGAAAAGTTTCTGTAATTAAGATTCACAAAGTTTTCATGAGCATGAACAAAGCTCAAGGAGCTCTCCCACTTCAACAATGCTTGTCTTTCTCACTTTCACTTTCCTTTCTGAAAAAGTTTTGGGTTCCCCTCTTTATTTTTTGTTTTTAAACTATATAAAAGCACTCAACAGAAATAAATGAGTCTCTAAAACTTACGGGTTGTCTCCCTGGCAGCGCTTTCTTTAAAGCCATTAAGCTAGGCATATAGTGCTCAAGCAATGAATCCACCCGGATCCCAAGGTATATCAAAGCCAATTTTAATTAACAATGATTTGTAATTTAGTAGTGAGCACAAAGTAACATATATGAAGCAACAACGAAGTCTAACTCTTTTCCTATGCATCGGCATGTCATAAAAGAACAATTCATGCACACCAAGTAAAGGCCAATGCATAGTATAAACAGTTTCTTGCAATTTTATCATATTGGAAACATAGAGAGGTGGAGATGTAGTTCCTCTCTCATAATAATTGCAAGTAGAAGCAGCAAGCACATGCATATTATATGTATCAAAATCATCATGTGTAGTAGTAAAACGAAACCCATCAATATAATCCTTAATAAGCACAAACTTCTCCAATATAGTGTAGTTTGGAGAATTCAAAAAGATAATAGGACTATCATGCGTGGGTGCAATAGCAATAATTTCATGTTTAACATAAGGAACTATAGCAAGTTCATCTCCATAAGCATCATTCATATTGGCATCATGGCCACAAGCATAGCAAGCATCATCAAAAAGGGATATTTCAAGAGAATCAACGGGATCATAACAATCATCATAGCAATCATCCTTCGGTAAGCACGAAGGGGAATTAAACAATGTATGAGTTGAAGAGTTACTCTCACTAGAAGGTGGGCACGGGTAGCTAATCCGCTTTTCCTCCTTTTGTTCTTCGCTCTCCTCCTCATCTTTTTCATCCAATGAGCTCACAATTTCACCAATTTCTTCTTCCATAAACTCCTGCAAAATATTATTCTCTTCTTGTAAAGCGGAGGAGTCCTCAGTATATGGTTTAACATGGGCATTAGAAGCATAATTATCATAACAATATTTAAATATGGCAAAATTTTCAGATTTGTAGAGAGTAGCATCATACTTTTTAATCAAAGAAGCAATTTTATAAGCACCCTTAAAAGCAACAAATTCTTCAATTTGTTGACCATCATAGTAATTATAAACACCCTTACATACGAAGATACGATTCCATTATCACTAAACAAGCATTGGTAGGGAAGGTGTTTCTTAGGGTCTTCAGAACAACAAGTAAAATCATATATTTCACATAAATTCCAAGCATAGCATTGCAAACGATGAATTTGATCCAGCAAAAGTTTCCCTTTTTCAGATATACGGTGTCGCACATAACAGGCATACTCATCTAAAGGTTTGCCCTCAACTAAGCTAGTTGGGGTTTCAGCACGAAAACAAAGGGTCGAAGATGATCCAGGTAAAAAGCTTCAGTTGTGTGATAGATTTTGAGTAGTTCTTCAAGCATTGGTTCAGTAGGTACAACTAATTTTTCTGGTATTTTGTGTTTCCTACCCATAACTAAAGATAGAAAACAACTAAGAATAGCAAATAAAAATTACTTAGTGATAAAGCAAACAAGCACACACGAGAATATTCACCCCGCGCTATGACTCCCCAGCAATGGCGCCAAAAAAAGGTCTTGATAACCCACAAGTGTAGGGGATAATCGTAGCCTCTTTCAATAAGTAAGAGTGTCAAACCCACCGAGGAGCTAAAGGTAGAACAAATATTCTCTCAAGTCCTATCTGCCACTGATACGACTCTACGCATGCTTAGTGTTCGCTTTACCTAGAGAAAATATGAAACTAGAAGTACTTTGTAGGTGTGATAGGATAGGTTTGCAAGATAATAAAGAGAATCTAAATAAAAAGTAGGGGCTGTTTAGATAAAGATGCAATAAACTAAAAATATAGCGAGTGTGGAAAAGTGGTGGTAGGAGTTGTGAAATTGTCCCTAAGCAATTGACTACTTTACTAGACCGATAGGAAGTTTTATGTGGGAGAGGCAAAAGCTAACATACTTTCTCTTCTTGGATCATATGCACTTATGATTGGAACTCTAGCAAGCATCCACAACTACTAAAGATCATTAAGGTAAAACCCAACCATAGCATTAAAGCATCAAGTCCCCTTTATCCCATACGCCACAACCCCCTTACTCGGGTTTATGATTCTGTCACTCAAGCAACCCACTATAAGTGAATCATGAACGTATTGCAACACCCTACAGCGGGAAGCCCTCATGCTTGCGCGACACGGAGGGCACAATAGGACAGCAACATAACCACAAGCAAATTAAACTAATCATAGCAATTCATCAATCACCGGTAGGACAACAAAAATCTACTCAGACATCATAGGATGGCAACACATCATTGGATAATAATATGAAGCATAAAGCACCATGTTAAAGTAGAGGGTACAATGAGTTGCGGGAGAGTGGACCGCTGAATATAGAAGGGGAAGGTGATGGAGATGTTGGTGAAGATGATGGATGTGTTGGTGTAGATCGCGGTGATGATGATGGCCCCCGGCAGCGCTCCGGCGCCACCGGAAGCAAGGGGGAGAGAGCCCCCTTCTTCTTCTTCTTCCTTGACCTTCTCCCTAGATGGGAGAAGGGTTTCCCCTCTGGTCCTTGGCTCCCATGGCATGGGAGGGGCGAGAGCCCCTCCGATATTGGATCTATCTCTCTGTCTCTCTCTATTTTTGCATTCTCCGATTCTGCCCTTTCACCATTTCTTTTATATCCGGAGATCCGTAACTCCGATTGGGGTGAATCTTTCGCCCAGATTTTTATCATAAAATTAGCTTTCTTGCGGCAAAAGAAGAGCGTCAACCGCCGTACGGGGTGCCCATGAGGGTCCAGGGCACGCCTGCCTCCCTGGGGCGCGCCCCCCCCTGTTCGTGGGCTCCTCGGGCACCATCTCGCGTTGATTCTTCCTCCCAAAAATCACAAATATTCCAAAATAATTCTCCGTCCGTTTTTATTCCGTTTGAACTCCATTTGATGTTGGGTTTCTGCGAAACATAAAACATACAACAAACAGGAACTGGCACTGGGCACTGGATCAATATGTTAGTCCCAAAAATACTATAAAAAGTTGCCAAAAGTATATGAAAGTTGAATAATATTGGCATGGAGCAACCAAAAACTATAGATACGACGGAGACGTATGAGGAGGCTCGGACGAACTCGGGGATGGCGGCTATGGCGTCTACGACGAGGGAATCGGAAGGTGAGGCGAGGGTTGCTCACCGGGCTCCTGCAGGTGTGCTAAGCGGGCTTGGAGGAGGCCTGAAGGAGCGAGACGGCAACGAGGAGCACGACGCTTGGAGGTTGAAGAACGGGAGGCAGTGAGTGTTCCGGTGGCTCCCAAGCCGTGTATGTGGTCGGAGTTGGGGTAGCAGACGCGGGCGGAGCTCATGGGCACGTCGGGGCGGCGGGGAAACGCCGGTGGCCGCGGGTCTCAGAGTGCACGACGACAGGGTCCGGGGACGAGCGAGCGCACGAGGGAGAGGGGAACGAGGGAGAGGGGGAAGGAAATATCTGGGTGTTGACGAGGCTGAGAGAGGGGGGGGCTTGGTCTTATCCCACGAGCGGCGTGGGCTGGCTTTGGTGGGTCGAGGCACCGGGGGGGGGG
This sequence comes from Triticum aestivum, assembly GCF_018294505.1. NCBI lineage: Eukaryota > Viridiplantae > Streptophyta > Magnoliopsida > Poales > Poaceae > Triticum > Triticum aestivum. Next base: position 653,055,443 of record NC_057807.1, on the reverse strand, counting down.
GGGCAAGTGGAGGTTTTCATTTTTGTTCTAATTTGGTTTCCCCTTTTCCTTTTCTGTATCTAATTAGCTACTGATTTGTATTTAATTGAGTGACCAAATTAATTTAGTTGAATGTTAAACTCAACATATAATTCAGGCACAACATTGTAGTGTTGCATAAAAAGTTTCAGAGCCAAAGGAATTGTTCAAGCATTTTTAGAAATTGAAAAGGCCAATTAATATGCTGCTGGGCCACTTATATTTTCCTATGGATTAAAGGGAGAGCCAAATGATGTTGGTGTCTACATGATAATTAGCTAGTGAATATTTGCAACCCGTCGAACATTTTTGTTTTGACATTTGAAAACTTTTATTTCCGACTTTATTTTGAATTTGAAATTGGACCGGATTCAAACCAATGCGAGTTTAACAACAGTAATCATGATGACGTGGCATCATTACCAGGGAAATACTGTAGCTTAATTATACGGGCGTCACAATTCTCCTCCACTACAAGAAATCTTGTCCCGAGATTTAGGAGGTAGAGTAAGGGGGAAAGACTCGGGAAGGACGGAGAGATAAGATAGGTAGATGGGGGCTATCTCAGTGAACGTGGCATAGAGGCATCTCTCGAGTTGAAATTTAAGAAAGTCATCGAGAGCAAGAAGGTACCATAAGAAGTTTCAAGCAGATAGACAATCGTTCGATGTCTGAAACAGAGGGTGAAAGGGGATTCAGAGCAATGGGAACGTATTGCGTCTGATACCAGAATAGATCACTAGGAAGATGGCTCATGATTTACATACGAAACCAAGCGTGAGGAACAATTTTGGAAGACAGAGATGTACAGGAGTGTCAGGTTTCGATCCTGTGGAACTGTGGGTTATGGGCCCACCATGTGGGTTGAAAGCGGGAAGGGTCCTATCATTTGCATGGTCATGACAGCAAGGCAGGTCAGAGGATAACCTGTCAATTATGTTGGCAACAACATTGGTACCAAGGGCGAGGGACGAAGAGAACCATTTTCCTGCTTGCAAGGCGAGGCGTACCAATAGGTAAAGTTCTCTCGTCCATCGGTGGCTACCGGATTGTCATCAACAATAATAACAAGGTCTTGCTGGCAAAGTTTGTACACCGAGGTGTTTACCTAAGCAGGGAATTATCACTGCTTAGATATGTTAGGTTACAAGAAAGGGGTAACAAAACAATGGAAAGGAAAGTGTAGACTCGATCCAGTTATCGGTGTTCTCGAGTGTCCAACAACTCAGAACCCGTGGAAAATTTGAATCGGCGAGAAATAATAGTTGATGAAGAACTCATAAGAAGTTATGTAGTTTCGTGATATTCTTGAGATACCAGAGGGTAATACTCGAAGGTATATCAATGTAGAGGTTGAACATGTGAAATGATCTTAAGAAGACAAGTACTTTAACTTGTCCGAGAAATGGAATCAAAGGAGAACAATCATGGTCAGAGCGACGGTTGCAAAGGACCAATTATAGATACAAGATGAACTTATCACAAGGGGATTATTATTATAACAAGAAGCTTCCATGATAAGTTCCACATCAGGTCCATGGGCATGAACACAAACGCTCAAGGTCGACTCCCACTTCAGCAATGCATAACCTTCCATTTACTTCTCACCTTCGACGAAGTCGTAGAATTGATTTTTTTAAGAAACGCCAATAGATATAACCCGCATAATCTTCGGGTTCACATGGATTAGCAAAGGTGTAGGTCCAACCCTCTAGGGCATCTTAGGAACCTATACCACAACTTTTAGGAATAAATAACTCAAGCTCGGAGGCAGAGCATGGTTGACAAAAGCAGGGGATTTACCAAAGGCATTATGTATCCGAGGAAAAGTTCATGAGGTTATTGAATATGAAGGACACTGTCGGATAGAACCCAACAAAGAATCTAGTGGTCCATGAGGGATCTGATGTGATCGGTGGTACTCAACCAGAAGAGGAAAGGATGCAAGGAGATCAGGTTATAGAAACAACTGACTAATTCAAGGCTCAAATGCAACGGAATTACGATTTCCAAAATCAAGGGATCTGAAGCAAACGCTCTGATCAAGGATGGATAAGTTGAATAGATTTAGGGCACACAAGATGGCAATCTGATTGGCCGAGAACCACCTCATGTTCGGGAAGACGTCCGAGCCAGAAACATAATCTATAAGGATCAACTGATGATTGCGACTATTCACAAACATATCAAATCGAAAGACTCAAAATGATAATGAGAAAGGACGTAAATGGATACAGCTAGGCATATGGAATTAACCAGAGTATAGGCATGTAAGACCTTCTATAGCAATTGGCGACAGAGGTCCTCGAAAGCTCGGATTGTATTACAAAGTATCTTATTAAGCATAAAAATAAATGGATGAATGGATACTCGATAAGAGCGAGTAATTATCTATAGGGGTACTTAGGTGGCAAAGAGTTGCAAGGCAGTAGGCTCAACAGATTCTCAGGACAACAAAGAGTAATTCGGGGCATCTTGTAATAACAAGATCAACTGGGGATGAAGGTATGAACGACAACATAGGTAGTTATGAATAAAGATTTATCGGTGATAGGGATCGCAACGGCGAAGGTTACAAGGGACTCGGTAAAACATCGGAGAGTATCTTCAGAACCTTCTGGTGCACCAAGCAATCATCTGGAATGAGGGGCTCTCCGGGAGAAAGTATTTACGGGAACCTAGAGTTAGAGTTAACAAAAACATTTAACCTGAATAGAAGAGAGATTAGAGTCCCAGAGTAAAGGTCGAGGAGTAAAAGATCCTAATACCACCCAATGGTGACGTGGGCCCGTAAGCCACACAGCCATGTTAATAAATCAGTTTTTCAAAGAATAGACTCAACTTCGGCCAAGGAGTTGGAAAGGGGGGATCCTACAGGCAGTCGGCTCTGATACCAACTTGTGACGCCCCCAATTCAATCGTACACTAATCATACACGCAAATGTGTACGATCGAGATCAGGGACTCACGGGAAGATATCACAACACAACTCTAAACACAAATAAAAGAATACAAGCTTCATATTACAAGCCAAGGGACTTGAGGGCTCGAATACATAGCTTGATACACAAGAGTCACTGGAAGTGTCAATATCTGAGTACAAACATAAGTTAAACAAGGATGTCTTAAGAAGGCTAGCACAAAAGCAACACGATCGAAGAGGCAAGGCCTCCTGCCTGGGACCTCCTAACTACTCCTGGTCGTCGGCGGTCTCCACGTAGTAGCATCCATCGGCGGTGGCATCTGGCTCAAGGGATGCATCATCTGGTTGCATCAACCGGAAAGAAGAAAGAAGGGGGGAAAGGGGTAGCAAAGCAACCGTGAGTACTCGTCCAAAGTACTCGCAAACATCAGATCTATACTAAGTACGCATTGGTATCAAATGGAAGGTTTGCATATGTGGACTGAACTGCAGAATGCCAGAATAGAAGGGGAAGGCCTATCCATCAAATACTAGCATCTTCACAAAGCTCCAAGCATGTTGCAGCATGTAGAAGACTAAAGAATAGCATTTTAATATTAAACAAGCATGTTGTAGCATCAACGCCCAGAGATCCTTCCTCGACTCCCTACGAGAAAGCAATCCCGGAGGCACATATCCATCACATATCTCAAGTATCCATTTCTAGTTATATAAGATCAGGATATAAGTCTGAACGTCCATTACCATGGACACGGTATTCGAATATATATCTTCCCTGCAGGGGTGCACCACGTTACCCAACACGCTCGATCACTCTGGCCGGACACACCATTTTGGGGTCAATGCCCGGCCTTGGAAGATACACGTCGCAGCCATACCTAGGCTCAACAGAGAGGTCCCCGCCGGTCTACATCCAAAGCACTCCGGGGTCTGGGCCCATCGCCTATTGCACTCCGGGTCGTTGTGTGAAGGGGGGATTTCAGCACCATTCGTATAGTGGATGGCATGATCCGACCGTGCCACAATGATGAACTGGACATCTGACAAAGCTTCGGCTGGTACCACGACGTCGAGGCCCATATCTATTCTTGCGTGGTATGATACGTCTCCAAGGTATCTATAATTTTTGATTGTTCCATGCTATTATATTACCCGTTTTGGATGTTTATGGGCTTTACTTTACACTTTTATATCATTTTTGGGACTAACCTACTAACCGGAGGCCCAACCCGAATTGCCGTTTTTTTGCCTATTTCAGTGTTTCGAAGAAAAGAAATATCAAATGGAGTCCAAATGGAATGAAACCTTCGGGAACAATCTTTTTGGCACAAACGTGATCCAGAGGACTTGGAGTGGAAGTCAAGAAACAAGCGAGGCGGCCACGAGGGTGCCCGGCGCACCCCTTATAGGTGGGCGCGCCCCCCACCCTCTTGGGCCTCTCGATCGTCCACCGACGTACTTCTTCCTCCCACATATACCCATGTACCCCGAAAACAACAGAAGCGACCATGAAAACCTAGTTCCACCGCCGTAACCTTCTGTATCCACGAGATCCCATCTTGGAGACTTCGCCGGTGCTCCGCCGGAGGGGGAATCGATCACGGAGGGCCTCTACATCATCTCCAAGGCCTCTCCAATGAGCTGCGAGTAGTTTACCACAGACCTTCGGGTCCATAGTTATTAGCTAGATGGCTTCTTCTCTCTCTTTGAATCTCAATACAAAGTTCTCCTTGATCTTCTTGGAGATCTATTCGATGTAACTCTTTTTGCGGTGTGTTTGTCGAGATCTGATGAATTGTGGGTTTATGATCAAGTTTATCTATGAGAAATATTTGAATCTCATCTGAATTCTTTTATGTGTGATTAAGTTATCTTTGCAAGTCTCTTCGAATTATCAGTTTGGTTTGGCCTACTAGATTGATCTTTCTTGCAATGGGAGAAGGGCTTAGCTTTGGGTTCAATCTTGCGGTGTCCTTTCCCAGTGGCAGCAGGCGCAACAATGCACGTATTGTATTGTTGCCATCAAGGATAAAAAGATGGGTTTTATATCATATTGCATGAGTTTATCCCTCTACATCATGTCATCTTTCTTAATGCGTTACTCTATTCTTCATGAACTTAATACTCTAGATGCATGCTGGATAGCGGTCAATGTGTGGAGTAATAGTAGTAGATGCAGGCAGGAGTCGGTCTACTTGTCACGGATGTGATGCCTATATACATAATCATGCCTAGATAATCTCATAATTATTCGCTTTTCTATCAATTGCTCGACAGTAATTTGTTCACCCACCGTAATAATTATGCTATCTTGGGAGAAGCCACTAGTGAAACCTATGGCCTCCGGGTCTATCTCTTATCATATAAGCTTTCAATCTACTTTTATTTGCATCTTTACTTTTACAATCTATATCATAAAATACCAAGAATATATTTATCTTATCAAATTATCTCTATCAGATCTCACTTTCGCAAGTGGCCGTGAAGGGCTTGACAACCCCTTTATTACGTTGGTCGCGAGTTCTTGTTTGTTTGTGTAGGTGCGTGGGACTTGTGAGGAGCCTCCTACTGGATTGATACCTTGGTTCTGAAAAACCGAGGGAAATACTTACGCTACTATTGCCGCATCACCCTTTCCTCTTCAAGGAAAACCAACGCAAGCTCAAGACGTAGCAAGAAGGATTTCTGGCGCCGTTGCCTTGGAGGTCTTCGCTCAAGTCAAGACATACCAAGTACCCATCACAAACTCATCTCCCTTGCACTTACATTATTTGCCATTTTCCTCTCGTTTTCCTCTCCCCCACTTCACCTTTGTCATTTTATTCGCCCTCTCTTTCCCAATCTCCTCTCTCTTTCGCTTGCCTTTTTGTTTGCTTGTGTGTTGGATTGCTTGTCATGATGGCGCAAGACAATACCAAATTGTGTGACTTTTCCAATACCAATAATAATGATTTCCTTAGTACTCCGATTGCTCCTCTTAATGATGTTGAGTCTTGTGAAATCAATGCTGCTTTGCTAAATCTTGTTTTGAAAGATCAATTCTCCGGCCTTCCTAGTGAAGATGCCGCTACCCATCTAAACAACTTTGTTGATTTGTGTGAGATGCAAAAGAAGAAAGATAAGGATAATGATATTTTTAAATTGAAGTTATTTCCTTTTTCACTTAGAGATTGTGCTAAAGTTTGGTTTTCGTCTTTGCCTAAGAATACTATTGATTCATGGAATAAGTGCAAATATGCTTTTATCTCTAAGTATTTTCCTCTCACTAAGATCATCTCTCTTAGGAACAATATTATGAATTTTAAACAAATTGATCATGATCATGTTGCCCAATCTTGGAAAAAAAATGAAATTGATGATTCACAATTGCCCTACGCATGGTTTGAATTTATGGATGATCATACAAATTTTTTATGCCAGATTGAATTTTGCTTCTAGAAATCTTTTAGATTCGGCCGCGGGAGGCATGTTTATGGAAATCACCTGAGGAGAAGCTACTAAACTCCTTGATAATATTCTGGCTAATTATTCTCAATGGCACACCGAAAGATCTACTAGTAAAAAAGTGCATGCTATAGAAGAAATTAATGTTTTGAGTGGAAAGATGGATCAACTGATGAAATTGTTTGCTACTAAGAGTGATCCTATTGATCCCAACGATATGCCTTTGTCTACTTTGAATGAGAATAATAATGAATCTATGGATGTGAATTTTGTTGGTAGGAATAATTTTGGTAACAATGCTTATAGAGGAAACTTTAATCCTAGACCGTTCCCTAGTAATTCCTCTAATAATTATGGATATTCCTACAATAATTCTTATGGAAATTTTAATAAGATGCCCTCTGATTTTGAGAATAGCGTTAAAGAATTTATGATCTCTCAAAAGAATTTTAATGCCTTGCTTGAAGAAAAATTGCTTAAAGTTGATGATTTGGCTAGGAACGTTGATAGACTTTCGCTTCATGTTGATTCTTTGAAACTTAGATATACACCTCCTAAGCATGATATCAATGAGTCTCTCAAAGCTATGAGAATTTCCATTGACGAGTGCAAAGAAAGAACCGCTAGATTGCGTGCTAAGAAAGATTGCTTTGTAAAAGCGTGTTCTTCTAGTTTCCATGGAAATAAAGATGAAGATCTAAAAGTTATTGATGTGTCCCCTATTAAATCTTTGTTTTGCAATATGAATCTTAATAATGATGGGACTGGAGATGAGACAACTTTAGTTAAAAGGCATCCCAATGATTCGGAGTTTTTAGATCTTGATGCTAAATTTGGTAAAAGTGGGATTGGAGAGGTCAAGTCTTTAAATAGCATTGAACCCACTATCTAGGATTTCAAAGAATTTAATTATGATAATTGTTCTTTAGAAGATTTTATTTCCTTGTTGCAATCCGTTTTGAATTCTCCTCATGCCTATAGTCAAAATAAAGCCTTCACCAAACATATTGTTGATGCCTTGATGCAATCTTATGATGAAAAACTTAATTTGGAAGTTTCTATACCTAGGAAACTTAATGATGAGTGGGAACCTACTATAAAGATTAAATTAAAGATCATGAGTGTTACGCTTTATGTGATTTGGGTGCTAGTGTTTCCACGATTCCGAAAACTTTATGTGATATTCTAGGTTTCCATGATCTTGATGATTGCTCTTTAAATTTGCACCTTGCGGATTCCACCATTAAAAAGCCTATGGGAAGGATCAATGATGTTCTTATTGTTGTAAATAGGAACTATGAGCCCGTAGATTTTATCGTTCTTGACATAGATTGAAATCTTTCATGTGCTATTATTCTTGGTAGACATTTCCTTAGAACGATTGTTGCGATTATTGATATGAAGGAAGGGAATATTAGATTCCAATTTCCATTAAGGAAAGTCATGGAGCACTTTCCAAGAAAGAAAGTTAAATTACCTTATGAATCTATCATGCGAGCTACTTATGATCTATCCCCCCTTTTATGGCTAGCTAGGGGCGTTAAACGATAGCGCTAGTTGGGAGGCAACCCAATTTTACATTTGTTTTTCGTTTTTCCTTCTATTTAGTAATAAATTTTGCATCTAGCCTCTGTTTAGATATGTTTCATGTTTAATTAGTATTTGTGCCAAGTAGAACCTATAGGATAACCTACGGTGATAGTTAATTTGATTCTGCTGTAAAACAGAAACTTTGCGCTCATGAGAAAAAAATAATCAATAAATCACAGAAATGTGCTTTTGCATTGATTCTTTTTGATATGGATCAATAGACAAATTGCCTAGGTCGTCTTATTTTTGTAGGATTTTTAGAGTTCCAAAAGTATTCGAAAGTTACAGATTGCTACAGACTTTTTTGTTTTTGACAGATTCTGTTTTCGTGTATTGTTTGCTTATTTTGATGCATCTATGGCTAGTATGTAAGGGTATGAACCATAGAGAAGCTGGAATACAGTAGGTTTAACACCAATATAAATAAAGAATGATTTCATTACAGTACCTTATGTGGTGGTTTTTCTTTCTTGCACTAACAGAGCTTATGAGATTTCCTGTTGAGTTTTGTGTTCTGAAGTTTTCAAGTTTTGGGTAAAGATTTGATGGACTATGGAATAAGGAGTGGCAAGAGCCTAAGCTTGGGTATGCCCATGGCACCCCAGGATATTCAGGGATAACCAAAAGCCTAAGGTTGGGGATGCCCCGAAAGGCATCCCCTCTTTCGTCTTCGTCTATCGGTAATTTACTTGGAGCTATATTTTTATTCGCCACATGATATGTGCTTTGCTTAGAGCGTCTTGTATGATATTAGTCTTTGCTTTTTAGTGTACCACAATCATCCTTGCTGTACACACCTTTTGGGAGAAACCCACTTGATTGGAATTTATTAGAATACTCTATGTGCTTCACTTATATCTTTTGAGCTAGATAGTTTTTGCTCTAGTGCTTCACTTATATCTTTTAGAGCACGACGGTGGCTTAATTTTGTAGAAATTTTTAATCTCTCATGCTTCACTTATATTATTTTGAGAGTCTCTTAGAACAGCATGGTATTTTCTATGGTTATAAAATTGGTCCTAGAATGATGGGCATCCAAGTTGGGTATAATAAAAACTATCATAGGAAGTGAATTGGATGCTATGATCAATTTGATACTTGATAATTGTTTTGAGATATGGAGGTAGTGATATTAGAGTCATGCTAGTTGGGTGATTATGAATTTAAAGAATGGTCGTGTTGAAGTTGGCAAGTCCCGTAGCATGCACGTATGGTAAAAGTTGTGTAACAAATTTGAAACATGAGGTGTTCTTAGATTGTGCATCCTTATGAGTTGTGGTCGGGGACGAGCGATGGCCGTTTCCTACCAATCTATCCCCCTAGGAGCATGCGCGTAGTGTTTGGTTTTTGATGACTTGTAGATTTTTGCAATAAGTATATGAGTTCTTTTTGACTAATGTTGAGTCCATGGATTATACACACTCTCACCCTTCCATCATTGCTAGCCCCTTCGGTAATGTGCATTGCCCATTCTCACCTTGAGACTTGGTGCAAACTTCGCCAGTGCATCCTAACCCCGTGATACGATACACTCTATCACACATAAACCTCCTTATATCTTCCTCAAAACAGCCATCATACCTACCTATTATGACATTTCCATAGCCATTCCGAGATATATTTCCATGCAACTTTCCACCATTCCGTTCATCATCATGACACGCATCATTATTGTCATATTGCCTTGCATGATCATGTAGTTGACATCGTATTTGTGGCAAAGCCACCATGCATATTTTTTCATACATGTCACTCTTGATTCATTTCCCATCCTGGTACACCGCCGGAGGCATTCATATAGAGTCATATCTTGTTCTAGTATTGAGTTGTAATTCATGAGTTGTAAATAAATAGAAGTGTGATGATCATCATTATTAGAGCATTGTCCCCAAATAAAAGAAAGGCCAAAAAAAGAAAGGCCAAAAAAGGCCCAAAAAAAAGAAAATAAAAAGGGGGCAATGTTACTATCCTTTTCCACACTTGTGCTTCAAAGTAGCACCATGTTCTGCATATAGAGAGTCTCATATGTTGTCACTTTCATATACTAGTGGGAATTTTTCATTATAGAACTTGGCTTGTATATTCCTACGATGGGCTTCCTCAAAATGCCCTAGGTCTTCGTGAGCAAGCAAGTTGGATGCACACCCACTAGTTTCTTTTGTTGAGCTTTCATACATTTATAGCTCTAGTGCATCCGTTGCATGGCAATCCCTACTCCTCATGTTGACATCAATTGATGGGCATCTCCATAGCCCGTTGATTATCCTCATCAATGTAAGACTTTCTTATTTTTGTCTTCTCCACACAATCTCCATCATCATATTCTATTCCACCCATAGTGCTATATCCACGACTCACGCTCATGTATTGCGTAAAGTTGAAAAAGTTTGAGATTATTTAAGTACGAAACAATTGTTTAGCTTGTCATCGGGGGTGTGCAAGATGGGACCATTTTTGTGTGACGAAAATGAAGCATGACCTAACTATATGATTTTGTAGGGATGAACTTTCTTTAGCCATGTTATTTTGAGAAAACATGATTACTTTGATTTGTATGCTTGAAGTATTACTGTTTCTTATGTCAATATGAACTTTTATTTTGAATCATTTGGATCTGAACATTCATGCCACAATAAAGAAAATTACATTGAGAATTATGCTAGGTAGCATTCCACATCAAAAATTCTGTTTTTATCATTTACCTACTCGAGGATGAGCAGGAATTAAGCTTGGGGATGCTTGATACGTCTCCAACTTATCTATAATTTTTGATTGTTCCATGCTATTATATTACCCGTTTAGGATGTTTATGGGCTTTACTTTACACTTTTATATCATTTTTGGGACTAACATACTAACCGGAGGCCCAACCCGAATTGCCGTTTTTTGCCTATTTCAGTGTTTCGAAGAAAAGGAATATCAAATGGAGTCCAAATGGAATGAAACCTTCGGGAGCGATCTTTTTGGCACAAACATGATCTAGAGGACTTGGAGTGGAAGTCAAGAAACAAGCGAGCCGGCCACGAGGGTGCCCGGCGCACCCCTTACAGGTGGGCACGCCCCCACCCTCTTGGGCCCCTCGATCATCCACCGACGTACTTCTTCCTCCTACATATACCCATGTACCCCGAAAACATCAGAAGCGACCACGAAAACCTAGTTCCACCGCCGTAACCTTCTGTATCCACGAGATCCCATCTTGGAGCCTTCGTCGGTGCTCCGCCGGAGGGGGAATCGATCATGGAGGGCCTCTACATCATCTCCAAGGCCTCTCCGGTGAGTTTTGAGTAGTTTATCACAGACCTTCGGGTCCATAGTTATTAGCTAGATGGCTTATTCTCTCTCTTTGAATCTCAATACAAAGTTCTCCTTGATCTTCTTGGAGATCTATTCGATGTAACTCTTTTTGCGGTGTTTTTGTCGAGATCCGATGAATTGTGGGTTTATGATCAAGTTTATCTAAATATTTGAATCTCCTCTGAATTCTTTTATGTGCGATTAAGTAATCTTTGCAAGTCTCTTCGAATTATCAGTTTGGTTTGGCCTACTAGATTGATCTTTTTGGGAGAAGTGCTTAGCTTTGGGTTCAATCTTGCGGTGTCCTTTCCCAGTGACAGCAGGGGCAGCAAGGCACGTATTGTAATGTTGCCATTGAGGATAAAAAGATGGGGTTTATATCATATTGCATGAGTTTATACCTCTACATCATGTCATCTTTCTTTATGTGTTACTCTGTTCTTCATGAACTTAATACTCTAGATGCATGCTGGATAGCGGTCGATGTGTGGAGTAATAGTAGTAGATGCAGGCAGTAATTTGTTTTTCACTTTTCTATCAATTGCTCGACAGTAATTATTCGCTTTTCTATCAATTGCTCGACAGTAATTTGTTCACCCACTGTAATAATTATGCTATCTTGAGAGAAGCCACTAGTGAAACCTATGGCCTCCAGGTCTATCTCTTATCGTATAAGATTTCAATCTACTTTTATTTGTAACTTTACTTTTCCAATCTATATCATAAAATACCAAGAATATATTTATCTTATCATATTATCTCTATCAGAACTCACTTTCGCAAGTGGCCGTGAAGGGATTGACAACCCCTTTATTGCGTTGGTTGCGAGTTCTTGTTTGTTTGTGTACGTGCGTGGGACTTGTGAGGAGCCTCCTACTGGATTGATACCTTGGTTCTGAAAAACTGAGGGATATACTTACGCTATTATTGCTGCATTACCCTTTCCTCTTCAAGGAAAACTAACGCAAGCTCAAGACGTAGCACTGTGGTTAGTGCGTAGAGGCCAGAGGCCAACTCAGAACAAATACCCAAACCTGTTAGTGCATTGGGGGCTCATGGAAACGAGTAGAGACTCACGATAAGGTGACCCCATTGCCCCGTCTCATGGACTTACGGCAAGGGCCTAGACTGCCCGGCTGTGCCATGTGGAAAACTCGCGGGTGCTCTACGCATCTGCCCGACTTTCACATCAACTCGCGGGTACCCCTCAGGGCCGACCCGACTTCAACAATGGTCTCAAGTAAAGTCCGGGTAACCGTGTGTCCAAACATCAAGGGGAAAACCCGAGGAATCACCCTCGGAGGATTCCACTCGATGTAATCATCAAGGTGACATAAGAGGAACCACCCTCGAGGTTCACACTTGAGGTGTTGCACAACAGAGCCGTATCAGGAATAGTGAAGGAGGAACCTACCTCGTTGACCACGACCAAATAGCTACACTACAGAGATCTCATCAGGAGTGATGTATGAGGTTCCATCCTCGGCACGGTAACTCTGCAGAGTCGAGCAACAAAAAGGGGCATGACGTGATGTGAGGTGTCGGGATCTGGTCGTCGATCACGTCGATCAAGGCATCGATGATGAAGCAGGGGCAATAAGGACAAGTGGGGGTCACTGATGGATCACTAACCAATATATACTATGCATTTAGGATAAGTAGGTAAGTAACAATAAGCAGGTTATAAAAGCAGGCTATGCATCAGAATAGGAGCAATAAAATAGAGTAGCAAAATCTAATGCAAGCATGACAGAATGGAATGGGCGATATCGGGATGATCAAAGGGGGGGGGCTTGCCTGGTTGCTCAGACAAGAAGGAGGGTCGTTGGTGATGTAGTCGATCACAGTGGCATCAGCAGCGGTCTCAGGGTCTACCAGAGAGAAGAGGGGGAAGAAACAGTAGATACACGCAAACATATGCATAACATGGCAATAAGCGATGCTAGAGGTGTTCTAACGCAGGGTTACACGATACCGGTAAAGGGGGACAACATCCGGGAAAGTTTCCCCGGTTCCGGACGTCTGTCAAACAGATGAACCGGAGGGGAAATGTTGCATGTTCACTATGCTAGGTACGTGTGGCGGATGAACGGACCACTTATTCTGATTCGTCTCGTCGTTCTGAGCAACTTTCATGTAGAAAACATTTTCATCCGAGCTACGGTTAATTTTCTATGGTTTTCCAAAGTTTTAATTGGTTTCTAATACTATTATTAAATAAAAGGTAAATACTACATCACCATGACGTCAGCATGATGTCATTAGTCAACATTGACCATTGACTGGTCAAACAGGGCAGTGGGGCCGTCTGACATAGATAGATTTTAAGTAAACATGTTTAATTAGACTAATATGCAATTAGGTTAATTAAACATAATTAATTAGGGTTAATTAACAGAATTAATTAATTAACTAAATTATTTTTATTTTTATTTATACATATTTCTTTTTCTGCTTTTTTTAAAACAGGGGCGGGCCCCACTAGTAAGTGGCCCAGGAGGCCACGCGAGTTAACGGGCGCAGGGGCGCTGCGGGCGTGGGCGCTCGTGCACCCGAACAGGGCAACAGGGGGCGACGACGGAGGCCGTAGCCCGGCGCGATGGGGCGAGGTCATGGCCTCAGCGAGGCTCGACGGCCGGCCGCGGCAGGCGGAGGCGTGCGCAGGGGGCAGCGGCGTGCGGGCGCTGGGGGCTGAAGGGGCTGACGAGCGGTGGCCTGCACGGGCGGGCGGCGCGAGCGGCCCGTGCGCGCGGTAGAGAGCAGTGGGGTGGACGGGCATCAGTGGCAGGCAGCGACAAGGGCGGGAGCGGGGGACGACACTGGGCGCGGCAAAGACAACGACGACGAGTGGCACGGCGGCCAGCAGGCAGGAGAAGTAGCAGAAGACGGCGACTATAGGCGGCTGCAGCACTAGCAGCAGCAGCGACAACGCAGTAGCAAACAGGTCGCATGAGCAGCACATCACGCATGCACGTACGCGTATGCGTACACGGGAGGCTCGGACGAACTCGAGGACGGCGGCTGTGGTGTATACGACGAGGGAATCGGAAGGCGAGGCGAGGGTTTCTCACCGGGCTCCTGCAAGTGTGCTAAAGCGGGCTCGGGGGAGGCCTGGAGGAGCGAGACGGCGACGACGAGCACGGCGGCTAGATGTTGAAGAACGGGAGGCAGCGAGCATTCCGGTGGCTCCCTGGCCACGTACGTGGTCGGAGTCGGGGTAGCAGACGCGTGCGGAGCTCATGGGCACGTCGGGGCAGCGGGGAAACGCCGGTGGCCGCAGGATCTCGGAGTGCACGGCGATGACAGGGTCCGGGGAGGAGCGAGCGCACGAGGGAGAGGGGAACGAGCAAGAGGGAGGAGGAAATATCTGGGTGCTGACGAGGCTGAGAGGGGGGGGGGCTTGGTCTCATCCCACCAGCGGCGTGGGCTGGCTTTGGTGGGTCGAGGCACCGGGGGGGGGGGGGCAAGGGGAGGTTTTCATTTTTGTTCTAATTTTGTTTCGCCTTGTCCTTTTCTGTATCTAATTACTCCTCCATTTTTATATACAAGGCCACTATGAAATATACATTTTGCATCTATACAAGGCCACCAACAGTAATCGAGGCAAAGTTAATGATATTTTCTCGTACTAACAACCTGTTTAATACTTGCATGCATGCAGTCATAATGACAGTAAGCTACTTCCTCCACTCAGTTTTTTGCATGCATACGGAGTATTAATGATCCCAGTAAACAGGAAGAAAAGTTGACTTGTACAACAAGCATTAAATTTTATATTGGTACCTGTATTCCGAGTTTGTGGCCTTATATACAAAAATGGAGGGAGTAGCTACTGATTTGTATTTCATTGAGTGACAAAATGAATTTAGTTGAATGTTAAACTCAACATATAATTCAAGCACAACATTGTAGTGTTGCATAAAAAGTTTCAGAGCTAAAGGAATTGTTCAAGCATTTTTAGAAATTGAAAAGGCTAATTAATATGCTACTGGGCCACTTATATTGTCCTACGGATTAAAGGGAGAGCCAAATGATGTTGGTTTCTACATGATAATTAGCTAGTGAATATTTGCAACCCATCGAACATTTTTTTTGACATTTGAAAACTTTTATTTCCGACTTTATTTTGAATTTGAAATTGGACCGGATTCGAAACAACGCGAGTTTAACAACAGTAATCATGATGACGTGGCATCATTAGCAGGGAAATACTGTAGCTTAATTATACGGGCATCACAAAGTCAAGGTGGTCCGTCTGATGAAGGGACTCATCGTCCTCTCTGACTCCGACGATGACTGCGACTGCCGCGACAGCTGCACCTCCTCTTTGGACGACCAAGACCCTCCACCAGCTGTGGACGCCTACAATTGCACCGATGACCGGAAGAGCAAAGGCCTGGTGAGGAAGTGCTGATCCCACCCACCCTCCTTTGTTTATATCGTTTTTAGTTGTAGAAGTTTAAGAACTTGTCCAGTGACGAACTAAGATGATCTTTTGGATGTTGCAAAGTTTATTCATGTCCGTTTGTAGCCGATCTTATGTTTGTTTGTAGCTGATTTCTGTTGTCCGGTGTTTGATCATGTAGCTCAATGTTGCATGTGTAGTATGGATATAAGGTGCCAGATATGAGATACGCAGATGGAAAGTGGCAGATATGAGGCGTGCCCGGTCAGTGCTCGCGGGTGTTTGAGGGGCCAAATTGGCCCATCGCGGCTGTAGATGGTCTTAGAGCATCTTCAACACATGCTATAAAATAGGGCATCCAAACATTTTCTATGTAGTAGATAATGTAAATTAGGCCACAAATTATTGCATATTTCAACATCGCAAACTACCAAATATTCAAACCTAAACACGAATTCAAGCTTAAAACTTGAAGACACAAGTTAACTTAAACATAAAGACTCACTACACACACACAACTCATCATCATTATTCCTGCCATCGACGCAGTTCCAAATCTCTAGGATTGCCTCATCCTCACTATCTGTGTGCTCCTTGGCTTTGTTGCCACCCAACTCAAGCTTGATCACCGAGGGGCCTGCCCCGTCCTCCATTTTGATCGCCTTCTTACCCTGCGCATCCCTACTGGCAAAGAACCCTTACTCTGCATGAGGTGCGGATTTTCCGTGGCGAACCTCTCCATAGGCACCTTATCCCTCTTACAGTTGGTGTGCTGCTCTAGGATGATATAGTCTTCCATCTTTTCCTTGTGGGACACAATCTGCACTTTGGGGCCAATGAACTTTGTCACCTCCCGGGATGCGATTTCGAGAAAGCTCAACTCGCACTTCGGCCGGGTAAACATCCAACATGCAACCTTGAACATGCTTGCTGCAAGCTCCGATGTGTCAAAGGTCCCTAGCCGATGCCGCTTCCCATCGCACGATAACTCGACGGTGTAGCGGCTAGACAGCCGGAGCCGAACGGTGCATGAAAATCCTTACTCCTCAATTAACATCGATGGTAAGGCCTCAACATTGCCTAACGATCAACCGCGTTGATTTGAGACTTTCTTATACTTTTGTATTCCATTATAAACCCCAATAATCATTCTCTTTGCCATCCAAAGTGCTAAGTCCATAGCTCATGCTCATGTATTGAGTGAGATTGAGAAGCCGAAGGGAGAAAAAGTATGATACAATTGTTTGGTTTGGCACCGGGGTGCTCATGATTTATACTTTATGCTTGGAAGACTAAGCATGCTAATTAAGCTATATTATTTTGTTGGGATATCGTTCTTTAGCATTCTTTATTTTGAAGGGTATGATCGCTTGTTAGTATGCCTGAGTATGGATGTGTTTTATTCGCTAAAAAAGAGTATGGATGTGTTTATATCAAATGATAGACTATTGCCTCGAATCACTCATATCCTAATATTCATGACATGATTTGATTATTAGATCAAGATTATGTTAGGTAGCAGTCCACATCAAAAATTATCTTTTTATATTTACCTACTCAAGGACGAGCAAAAATTAAGTTTGGGGATGCCGATACGTCTCTGTTATATCTATAATTTTTTATTATTTATGCCGATATTTTATTATTTTCATATACTTTTGGCAACAATTTATATGATTTTCTTGAACTAACATATTGATCCATTGCCCAGTGTTGGTTCCTGTTTGTTGCATGTTTTTTGTTTCGCAAAAAATTCATATCAAACGAAGTCCAAACGCGATAAGATTTTATGAAGTTTTTTTTGAAACATATGTGATTTATCGGAAAAAAAACCAATGAAAGATGGTGCCTGAGGGACCCACAAGACAATAGGGCGAGCCCAACCCACTAGGTGCGCCCTTATGTCTTGTGGTCACCTCGTAGGTCGGTTGGAACCCTTCTTTCGATGCAAGAAAGATATTTTCCGGAGAAAAATCACCTCAAATATGATCCCAATTAAAGTTATGAATCTCCAGGAATATAAAAAAAGGTGAAGGGCTCCGAAAACAGACGCTAAGCAAAAGGGAAACTGAGAGAGAGATGCAATCTCGCAGAGGCTCCTTCCTCTGAGAGCCATGGTGGCGAAGGACCAAAGGATAAACCCTCCTCCCATCTAGGGGGAGGTAAAGCAAGAAGAAGAATGATGGGGATCTCTCCCCCTTTGTCCAGGCGATGCAGGAACGCCGCCAAAGAAACCACCGTGTGACGACGATGTACTCCAACAACTTTGTATCTTCATCAACACCTCCATCACCTTCCCTCATCTATTTTTAGCGCCACTGTTCCACAACCCGTTGTGCCCCCTAGTTGAACATGGTGCTTTATGCTATATATTATTATCCAATGATGCGTAGCCACCATATGATGTTTGAGTAGATTCTTTTTGTCCTATGGGTTGATTGATGATCTTGATTGGTTTGACTTGCTTGTTTTATTTTGGTACTGCCCTATGGTGCCTTCCGCGCTGCACACATGTGGGGGATTCTCGTTGTAGGATGTTGTAGTACGTTCATGATTTGCATATACTGGGTTACGGGGGTGACGACACCCTAAACCCAAGTAAGAGTATTATTGCATATGGGATTAAAGGGGACTTTACACTTAAAGCTATGATTGAGTTTTACCTTAATGATCTTTAGTAGTTGCAGATGCTTGCTAGAGTTTCAATCATAAGTGCATATGATTCAAATATGGAAAGTATGTTAGCTCATGCCTCTCCCTCCTATAAAATTGAAATAATGATTACTAATCAATTTATCAATTGCCTAGGACAATTTCGTAAATCCTACCACCACTTTTTCACACTCAACATACTAACTTAATTGTTCTTTTATTAAAACACTATCTAACATTTATTTTCACGTTCTCTATTATCTTGCAAACTTATCCCATTACACTTACAAAGTAGTTTATTACTTGTTTTTAGGTAAAGTAAATGTTGGTGTGCGTAGAGTTGTATTAGTGGTTGATAGAACCTGAAGAGAATATTAATTCTACATCTAGATCCTTGTTGGGTTTGACACTCTTACTCATCAAAAAAGGCAACAACCGAGCCCCTATACGTGTGCGTTGTCAGGAGTCGACCAGCTCCTCCTGCTCCGCCACATCCACGTCCGGCTGATGGCCGTGTCGGCAGCGAGTTGGTCATCTGCTCGCCGGTACCCCTAAAGGAGGCTGAGGTTGTATGCATGGTCGGCCTGTGGCTATTGGAACTTTCCCTCCTCATCTTCCTCCTCCCGTACCATGTCCGTGTAGTGCGTACGGGCCTCACCGATGGTGAGGCCCGCACGCACCGGCGAGGAGGGTGGCGTCAGCTTGTCCTCCATTGGGAGGGGGGGTGTCGGCCTCCATCTGTTGGCCGGCCTGCCAGCCAGCAGCAATGGCGGTCATCTCCTTCTGCTATGAGGAGAGGGTGTCCCAGAGGGTTTTGGAGCACGAGGAGGCCATGGAGGGCATGTGCGGAGAGGAGAAAGGGACCGGAGAAGGATGTCAACGACTATCGTCAGGGCTGGAGTTTATATAGTAGGCGGATGACAATGGGCCATAGTGGTGCGGTTAATGGAGGGCGACAGACGGAGGGATGGGTGGTGCCAAAGTAGGTTCCTCGCCAACCACATACACAGGGCAGTCGCTTGCACTCGAAAGCGGCGCGGGCGATGCTCTCTCAGCCAGCGTGCCGCTTCAATGCCGACAGCAGCGAGAGGTCGCGTCCGCTCTGGCCGGCATGAATGCGGCACTGACGCTCTGGAGCGGCGCCAACTGTTTCAGGCGGAAAGCGCGTGTGAGCGAGAGAGTGGTTTTTGGTGGGCCAGCGCAGTCAGACACGGCATGGCAGCAGTCTGAACGCCCGAGTTTGTGGAAAAAAATGTGTCTGAATCATCCGACGGACCGATACAGGACCATGTTGGATGATACAACACGTTCGGACTGCACAATCCGAACGTATGCGGGCGGTTTGAGGGTCCTCATTGAAGAAGCCGTGAGATCAGGTCTGCAGCATGGAATCCTAAAAGAAATGTGTGGTTGATTAGTGGGAGTGGCATTTGTTGAAAGTTTTATAACTTTGTTTGTGCGCCATGTCACAGCCAACCAAGGATTTATTTACGGGTTCCTTTGCCTAGGAGCTGGGATTCCCGATAACTGCAAAAATTACTAGTCAAACAGCGGAGGCGATTCTCAAATAAATTTGGTGACATTAAAACATTTATAATCTTATTTTTTCTGAGAAATTTTGAAAATTGCTTTTGTTGTTTGCCCCCATATCATTGTGATGTACGGTTGTGGCTGCTTTTGTTGTTTGCCCCATGCGATCGATCCATTCATTGATCCTCTCCTTGCACTAGCTAGGCTGCCGCTGCCGCTCCCGCTCAGCTCAGCTCAGGCGCTCACCACGATGCCGCCCCTACCCTATTGGCTTTGCTGATCTATCGCCGTTGTCCGCTGTTTGTCCAGTGTCTAAGGCAGGAGGCTTGGTACAGATCATTAGATCAGAATTTTTCCGGGAGAAGGAAAGATCAGATAGAGGAAGGTACTGGTAGATCCAGGGCAGTTATACCTCTACGGATACCGCCGCTGTGCCGCAGCGGATAATCTCCTCGGTTAATCCTGCCGACGTGCCATGCATTTCAGTCCGCGGTCGTATTTATTCATCCAGCACTCTGACAAGTTTTTGGTCCCCTAGCGCTCCAATCTGAACTAACCGGTGCACTACATACAAGTCTAATTTTATTTGGATAAGAATCTACTAGTCTTATTAATTGGTTCATTTTATTTAAGGTCTTTTTTTTCTGAAAAGCAGGATGATCCGCCGGCATCAGCATCTGGGAGAAGCATATGGTCATTTTATAAATTATTCTCGAGGACCTTACAAAATATAACAACTATATTTCTGAATCCGCCATCTTGGCAGCATCTGCCGCTACTCCTATCAAAATGATGAAGGGGTGCAAGCTGGGCCACATACCAATACCTCTCACCTAGCGCAGTCATGAGTTTTAAGATATAACACTAAATTTGGCACTTAGATAAAAAAAATTGTTTGACAATAAAAGGCTCCATTTTCGCTAGTTAAGCTCTATGGTTACCTACCAGATCGAAGAAAATTATAAGAACAACGCGTATCAAATAGTTTGAAAATTTTACATTGCGGTAAACTTTTTAATTAGATTACAATGGTCTCGGCAGAAACAATCGCATCCAACCCTAGCTGCCCCTCCTCCTCACCCCCTCCCCTCCTCCCTCCCTCGCCGCAGCCTGAGGCAGCCACCGGGCAAGCCCGGGGCGCCAAGGATGGTGGCGGCGGGGCCTCGATTGCCCTCCTCCTGTGTAGGGAACCTTGAATCTGGAGCGGCGGCTCCATCGGAAAGGCATGACCGGCTAACAGCCGTGCGGGTGGTGGATCCGGTGTCCCGGCCGTGTGGGCGGTGGGATCCGGTGGTCGTTGGCGGCCGGCGGCGGCTTCTGCGGCGGTCGGTGTGCGCGATCTGGCGCCTCCCTTCCTCCCTTGTTCGGCATGCGGGCCAGCCTGGTCGGGCCGTGCTTCCTCTCAGTCGTCGGTTCTGTACAAGAGGTACTGCTGGTGGCGGTGATCTAGTTAGGACGAAATCCCTGGCCGGCCATGACCAGCCACGCCGTCGGCGACGCCTGAGGGCGCCGTTTCCCTCCTTGGAGGCGTCAGTATGGACCGATCTCCTCACTTCACCTTCCCCTAGGTCTACCGGGCGAAAACCCTAACTCTGTTGGGCGGCGACGACGCTTACGGCGCTGTTCCCTTCTTGAAGGCGCCTATTTGGGAACCTTGGGGGTTCGGTGGCGCTTGTGGGTGGTGGGCGACGGCGGTGGTGCGGCCCTTTCCTAGCATGAATTTACGTCCGTTGCTTGGAGATGGACTCGCGTAGGTGGAGGTCGTCGGCTAACGTCGTGGTGGCGTCAAGGCGGAGGACCTGCCAAGGCTCACGTAGGTGGAGGTCGTCGTTTGGTCATGGTGGTGTCGATGGCGAGGGACCTGCCAAGGTTGTCACCTCAATCTGCTCTGAAGATGGACCAGTGGAAGATGGCGGCGACAACACGTGTGAGTGCGTCAGACCGGTTTGAGCCCCGGACCCGGCAGATGGCTCGGTCGGGGGATCCGGCTTTAGATGTTAGGCTTATGGTGCGACAGACTGAACGCATGAGGTGCGCGGTGGCCGGTGCTGAAATTTGGGATGGGATTTAGGCCCATATAGCAATTTCTGAAAATCTCTAAGGGCCCATGTGGGTTTATTGGCACTAGGTGTAGTGGGAAGTTTAGTCCCACCCCGGAAGTTAGAGAGGAGTTAGATGTCCTTATAAGGGTTTCTCTTCTACATGCTATTGGAGCTTGAGAATAGAAGAGGCCCTCACGCACTCCTCCTTTGCCGCCTGCCTCGCCACGCCACGCCATGATGCGATGCGGGTTGCGGGAATGAGTCGAGCTGAGCCGAGCTCACACCTACACGCTTATTTTTGCCGGTCACTAACGGAGAGTTTTTGATAGCTGGGCCACGATCTGAGACATTGGATCGTTCGGACGTGGGTCGAGCCCACGTCTCTCCACGCGGTTGTGCCTATATAAGTGTGCAGTGTCTCCTAACCCTAGCCACCACGAACAGATCACATCTGCTCCCACGCGAACCGCCCACGTCATTCATTTGCTGCTGCTGCCACTGGTGACTCCATCCCGTCCTTCGCGTACACGGTCGGCGGGAGAGCAGGTCTCCGAAACACCATCTCTTCGGTTCCCTGTACTGGAGAGAGGCGAATAGGTTTTTGGGAAGCGACCACGCGACTGCTTGCCTCCGATCCACTACATCCTCTACGTCCGCGTCGTGTTCGTCATCACCATGTCCACCGGCGCCGATCGTGCCGCCGCCAAGAAGATCGAGGCCGACAAGAAGGCCGCCGAGGATGCCGCTGCTGCTGTCACCGCCGCCGCGGCTTCTGCCTGTCCTACTGGAGGGTATAACACGTTTATCCCGCTCCTGTTTATTTTGGTATTAGCAGTACTAGAACTATGTGTAGATTTGTCTACTGTTTGCTTAGTACGTGCATGTTTAGATCAGAGTCAGTATGTTGTTAATTCAGTCAATGCCATGCTAGTGATTTATCTACGGATTAAATTAGTTGAAAAATTGCCTATTTACCCAACAATCCAAAAACCTATTGTGTAGTAATTTTTCGGCAAGTGGCTTTGCCGCAACACTGAAACCGGATAAGTTTACCGGTACATATTTTAAGCATTGGCAGACAAAGAACACCTTACGGCTCACGGTTATGAACGTGTTTTGGGTTATCGGTGTCCCTTCGGGGACGATTGCTCCTGAACAGGAGAAGGTATTCAAGGAAGCCACCGTCGTGTTCCTCGGAGCAGTACTTAGCATGATCGGAGATAAGTTGGTCCACGCATATTTACATGTGCGTGTCGCCAAGGACTTGTGGGAGGCGCTCGAATCTAAATTTGGGGCCACTGACGCTGGGAGCGAAATGTATATTATAGAGCAGTTCCAAGATTACAAGATGGTTGAAAACCGTCCTGTATTGGAGCAGGCTATGAGATAATATGCATTGTTAAGGAGCTTGAGCTGCTTTAGTGCGAGTTATCGGGCAAGTTTGTTGTGGGCTGCATGATCACTAAGCTCCCTAATTCCTGGAGGAACTTTGCCACCACTCGGAAACATCAGAGGTGTGAATTCTTAGTGGAGGATGTCATTGACCATCTGAGTGTTGAGCAAAATTTTAGGGAAAAGGACTGGCACGGAAAAGGGGCCGAAGGGACTTCTGTCGCCAACATGGTGAACCAGAGGAACTTCAACTCCCACAAGCCCAAGGGAAAGAATGGTGTCGAACACAATACCGACTTTAAGAAGAAGGGTAAGAAGACCTTCAAGAAGAACAAGAAGGATGAGGGTTGCTTTACTTGTGGTTCGGTTGAACATTGGGGCAACAAATGCCCAAACAAGTTCAAGAAGTCAGGACAGGACTTCAAGTCTGTCAACATGATTGTGGGCAACAATGAGAATGGTGCATTTGGGTACGGTAATTTATTTACTGTTTTTTCAGTGTTTCAGCCCACCGATTAGTTTGTGGATATAGGTGCAGGCGTTCATGTATGTGCTGACATTTCATTATTTTCTTATTACCAGGTCACAGGCCACGGGTCCGTATTGATGGGGAATGGCGCGAGTGCTTCTGTTCATGGTGTTGGCATGGCCGATCTGAAGTTTACTTCAAGAAGGATTGTGCAGCTGAAGAACGTGCAACATGTCCCCGCCATCAAGAAGAACCTCGTTAGTGGCTCGTTTCTATGTAGAGAAGGGTTTAAGTTGGTGTTCGAGTCTAGTAAATTAGTTGTTACTAAGTATGGACTATTTGTTGGAAAAGGTTATAAGAGCGGAGGGATGTTCCGCCTTTCCCTCGCAGATTTCTGTAATAAAGTCATGAACCATATTCATTCGAGTTTTAGTGAATATGAAGTTTGGCGTTCACGTCTTTGTCACATAAGTTTCAGTGTTATGACGCGGCTAGCTAAGTTGGATTTAATCCCGAGTTTCACTTAGCCAAAGGTTCTAAGTGCCTTTCATGTGTGCAAGCTAAGAAACCTCGCCAGCCTCACAAGGCTGCGGAGGAGAGACACTTGGCACCATTAGAACTCATACATTCTGATCTTTGTGAGATGAATGGTGTGTTGACTAAAGGTGGAAAGAAATGCTTCATGACATTGATAGATGATTCCACTAGATATTGCTATGTGTATCTGTTAGATACTAAAGATGAGGATCTACACTACTTTAAAATCTATAAGGCAGAAGTTGAGAATCAACTTGAAAAGAAAATTAAATGAGTCCGGTCAGATCGTGGTGGAGAGTATTTCTCGAGTGAGTTTGATTCCTTTTGTGCGGAACACGACATTATTCATGAGAGGACGCCTCCCTATTCTCCCCAGTCAAACAGGGTTGCCGATCGGAAAGACTTACCCTAACTGATTTGGTTAACGCCATGTTAGATACATCGGGTTTATCCAAGGCATGGTGGGGGGAGGCTATATTGATGACATGTCATGTCCTGAATAAAGTTCCGACAAAGGATAATGAGATCACTCCCTATGAGAAATGGGCGAAGAGAAGGACAACACTCTCGTACTTGCGTACTTGGGGCTGTTTGGCGAAAGTCAATGTGCCGATCCCCAAAAAGCATAAGCTTGGACCCAAGACTGTGGACTGCGTTAATTTGGGCTACGCTAAGAACAGCGTTGGCTATAGATTTCTAGTAGTTAAATCTGAGGTACCTAACCAGAAGGTCGGTACAACTATGGAGTGTAAGGATGCTACATTCTTTGAGGATGTTTTTCCTATGAGGGATATGCAAAGCACTTCTAGACAGGAATCTGAGGAGACTCCTGAGCCTGCCATTCCAACGGAATATTATGAACGAACACATGATGAAAATCCTAAGGAGGATGAAGAGGAAACCCTTGCTAGGGGCAAGAGACAAAGGACTGGGAAGACCTTTGGTGATGATTTCTTCGTGTACCTCGTGGATGATACTCCCACTTTTATTTCATAAGCATATGCCTCTCCAGAAGCTGACTACTGGAAGGATGCGGTCCATAGCGAGATGGATTCCATCATGGCTAACGGGACGTGGGAGATCACTTAGCATCCCTATGGTTGTAAACCATTACGATGTAAGTGGGTGTTCAAAAAGAAGCTTAGGCCCGATGGTACGATTGAAAAGTACAAGGCTAGGCTTGTGGCCAAGGGCTATGACTAGTAAGAAGAGGAAGATTTCTTCGATACTTATTCACCTGTTGCTATACTGACCACTATTCGAGTATTACTCTTGTTGGCGGCCTTGCACGGTCTTCTCGTTCACTAGATGGATGTTAAGACGACTTTTCTAAATGGAGAGCTAAACAAGGAAATCTATGTGCAACAACCAAATGGCTTTGTGATAGATGGTCAGGAAAGAAAGGTGTGTAGGTTGCTGAAATTTTTATACGGCCTGAAGCAAGCACCTAAGTAATGGCATGATAAGTTTAATACAACTCTGACATCTATTAGCTTTGTTGTTAATGAAGCTGACAATTGTGTATACTATCGCCATGGTGGGGGCGAAGGAGTTATACTATGCTTGTATGTTGATGACATACTGATATTTGGAACCAATCTCAAAGTCATTGAGGAGGTTAAGTCGTTTCTGTCTCAAAACTTTGAGATGAAAGACCTTGGTGTGGCTGATGTTATCTTGAACATCAAGCTATTGAGAGATAATGAGGGTGGGATTACACTTCTGCAATCCCATTATGTTGAGAAGGTGTTGAGTCATTTTGGATATTTAGACTGCACACCATCTCAAACAAAATATGATCCTAGCGTGTTGATTCGAAAGTTCGAAGGCACGGCTAAAGATCAACTGAGATACTCTCAAATTATTGGTTCACTGATGTACCTAGCGAGCGCAACAAGGCGTGACATCGCGTTTGCTGTGAGCAAATTGAGCCGGCTTGTTTCCAAACCGGGTGATGTAAATTGGCATGCTGTTGAGAGAGTTATGTGCTATCTGAAAGGTATGATGAACTATGAACTTCACTATACCGGATACATGTCGGTACTTGAAGTGTATAGTGATGCGAATTGGATCTCTGATGTTGATGAGATGAAGGCCACAACTGGGTATATGTTTACTCTTGGAGGTGGCGCTATTTCCTGGAAGTCTTGCAAGCAAACGATCTTATCGGGATGGACAATGGAAGCAGAATTAATAGCATTAGACACATCTGGTGTCGAAGCAGGATAGCTTCAGGATCTTTTGATGGACTTGCCATTGTTTGATAAACCGGTTCCGACTATCCTTATGAACTGTGACAATCAGACTGTCATCACCAAGGTGAAGAGTTCAAAGGACAACATGAAGTCCAAAACACATAAGAATGAGATTAAAAGCTGTTAGAAAATTGAGAAACTCCGGAGTGATAGCATTGGAGTATGACCATATGGCTAAGAATCTGGCAGATCCATTTACAAAAGGGCTATCATGTGTTGTGATAGATAGTCCATCGAGGGAGATGGGTATGAGACCCACATGAGTTGCCATGGTGGTAACCCAACCTATGTGATCGGAGATCCCGTGAAGTAGGACCTGCGAAAACAAGCCATTGGTGAACTGAGGAGAGTAACTACACTAACCCACTTCATTGGAGATGCAATACTCTCGATACTGTATGGTAGGATGACTACTGTCTTAATGTGTTCCAAAACTTACGTAAGCAAGATGCTATCCTACAGAGCGATCTTTGGAGGAACACACCTATGTGAGCCCGACTGCTGGTCACAGTCTATGAGATTGGGGTGATCTCTAGTAAGCTCATGAATAGGCGAGGAGTGTGACTTATATGCTCCACGCGAGGGGCCAGCCTTCGGCAGCCTAGTACTAGCAAGACATGTGGTGAAGCTTCTCTACGCCAAACTGACAATTAACGCATAGTCCATTGTTCAGTTGTGAAGGAGTGTAGCTCCTTGATCTAGGTGAAGCCCAATATTAACAGGTCTTCACTGAAACACTAATATATCAAAACAACAATTGAAAGTCCTCGAGATCTGGTGGGGATTGCTCAAATTTGGAATGGGCTTTAGGCCCATATGGCAATTTCTGAAAATCTCTAAGGGCCCATGTGGGTTTATTGGCACTAGAGTGTAGTGGGAAGTTCAGTCCCACCCCGGAAGTTGGAGAGGAGTTGGACCTTCTTATAAGGGTTTCTCTTCTACATGCTATTGGAGATTGAGAATAGAAGAGGCCCTCGCGCACTCTTCCTCCGCCGCCCTCCTCGCCACGACGTGTCGCTCCGCGGGTTGCGGGAATGAGCCGAGCCGAGCTCACACCTACGCGCTTATTTTTGCCAGTCACTAACTCGGACGTGGGCCGAGCCCACGTCTCTCCACGCGGTTGCGCCTATATAAGTGTGCAGTGTCTCCTAACCCTAGACGCCACGAACAGATCACATATGCTCCCACGCGAACCGCCCACGCCGTTCCTTTGCTGCTGTTGCCGCCGGTGACTCCATCCCGTCCGTCGCGTACACGGTCGATGGGAGAGCAGGTCTCTGAAACCCCGTCTCTCCGGTTCATGTATGGGAGAGAGGCGAATAGGTTTTTGGGAAGCGACTACGCGACTGCTCGCCTCCGATCCACAACTTCCACTACGTCCGCGTCGTCTTCGTCATCACTATGTGCACCGACGCCAACGTGCCGCCGCCGAGAAGATCGAGGCCGACAAGAAGGCCGCTGCTGCTGTCACCGCGGCCGCGGCTTCTGCCTGGCCTACTGGAGGGTATAACACGTTTACCCCGCTCCTGTTTATTTTCGTATTAGCAGTACTAGCAATATGTGTAGATTTGTCTACCGTTTGCTTAGTACGTGCATGTTTAGATCAGAGTTAGTATGCCGTTAATTCAGTCAATGCCATGCTAGTGATTTATCTATGGATTAAATTAGTCAAAAAATTGCCTATTTACTCAACAGGCGGCAGCCCATAGTTTTAAGTACGCGCTATAGCGGAGCTATAGAGTTTAGAAGAAGTCATGCGTTAAGGGATTTTGATTTAAACACATGAACAAATATTTTAAATAACACACTATAGCAGCATCGCTATAGTACGCTATAGCGTTTAGAAGAGGCACAGAACGCTATTGAAAGCTATGTTTCAGCCAGGGCGTCAACACATCATCACTACCGTGTGCAACTCGGTAGCACGGCACATCACATAGTGGAGTGTGTGTCACATGGTGAGATTCAACCAGGGCCTCCCTGCGTTATAATGTGGATAATTTTTTTTGCAATTACTATATTCTTCGGCCCCCTCATTTTCAAATCCTGACTTCGTCCTTGGCTTTGCGGGGATGGTGGCACTGGCTTAGCCGGACAGGCGATGATAAGCTGTGGCGCGAATTCAAGATGCAAGTCCCACAAGTGCCAAGGCATTTCTTTGATGCGGCGGTGCGTAGATGCAAATTCTTCACCTGGATGGTGGCGTGTGATAGTTGGACGGCGGATCGACTCCGCCGACCTGGCTTTCAAATTCAACACCTTGACTCATGTGGGCGGATGAGACCATCCAACATCTCATTGTTGATTGCGTTTTCTCACACTTAAGCCCTGTTCGTCAGTCATCCAACTCCGTGGAGCGCACCGAGTGACCCTTCGGCCACTTCAAGGAAGTAGGCTGCGGCCCGCTCCGCTCCTGCACGGAGCTGCGGAGCGGAGAGCTGCCGAACAGGGCGCCCCAAAAAAAAACACTTAGTGTTGACAGCGTGCTCTTTGTTTTTGTTACATTCATTTGGCAATAAGAATTCTTTACATGCGGTCGAAACAATTGATTCGTTAATATATGGACAAACATTTTTTCAGAAACACCCATTCTATAAACCTAAATAGTTGATCCTCATTAACTCTAATTCCCTCAACATGCAACTATGTCAGCTCATCATGCCACCAAGCATGACCTAAGTAATTGATCCCCACTATCTTTAATTCTCTTAACATGCAAATATGCCACATCGTGCCACTATGCATTCATGAGAAAAGACCCACATTAAAATGCACCATGCATACTACAGAATAAGCGAATATAATACTATATGTTAGTTTCAATTCACATATTGTTAGTCTAAATACTAATGTTTCATACAAAAAATGCCCACTAAAATAATTTGAACCAAAAGTATCATCTCTACGTATATAGCAACCAATTCCCGCAACAACATGCGGTGTATTATCTAGTTGAAATAAACGTCTGACATGCACACACCACCATGACACACATCCTCACAACACCTACTAAAGAACCCCCGCAAAAAAAAACACCTACTAAAGAACAGAGTTGGGAAGCTTCAAGATTGAGACGGCTTCTAATGAGACTCACATGTCATCAAACTTGGGGTTTGATCGGAGTTGAGAGTCCAACCATCCTTCAACCGTAGGTTGGTCCTGGAACAAAACATTTTGCTTACATGCCATCAGATATAATCTTTTTGACACTATGACATCATCATTACACTTTCATTTTTTTGATAAATAGAATGTGTTGATATCGCAAAGATACCAATTATAGTTAGTCTCTACACCAACAAGACATTCAAAGACATCAAGGTTGCACAGAATCAAGAAAAAAAGAGAAATGGAAAACAAAGACCGCGTTGCGGTGATGACACACTTGCAACAACAACGCTCTAAACAATACCGAAGTTAACACCCGGACCACAAAAGTGATTCTCCCAAGACGAAACCTCCAAGAAGGAAAGAATTCACAAGCATTGTTGTCGCCCGATCAAAAATCTTGAGTTTTCACCCTGAAAAAAGTTCGAGTTCACAAAACATTGCCTTCAGCAAGGTCATTGTACGACACAACCAATGAAGGCTAGACATTGGGCTTTCACCTTGAAAATCGTGACTTGGTACTCGAGGAGCACCACCCAAAATGTAGTTCACTTGTGCTGCCAGCCCCTCTTGCCAAGGGCGCTGTTGCAAGTCACCAACACCTGACACACAGGAAGAACCACTACTAGGGAAAAGCCTAGCAGCAGCGCGGGTTTTGGGCCTATTAGCAGCGCGGGGGCCGGCGCTACTAATAAGGCGCTACAGCTAACTTATAGCAGTAGCGCGGGTGCCACCCGTGCTACTACTACGTCCTTTAGTAGTAGCGTGGGTAAAAACCCGCGCTACTACTACCAGCGCGGGTTTTTTTTGAATTTTTTCGAAAAAATATTTCGATTTTTCCCCTATTTTTCAAATTTCTGAATTATTTTAACCTCAAATCTCTAATCACCCCTCATCATTCCAAATCATCTAACTCCCCGTACGGTCACCCATCCTCTCACTACTCCAGCCTGAGCACGCTTAACTTCCGGGTTCTATTCTCCCTCGTTTCCAAGTCTGCACTTGTTGTTTTCCTGACAATAGTAAGATGTCAATCCTATTAACCTCAGGAATTTAGCTTGAGCATGAAGTCACACATTTCACTATTTGAGTTTGAAACTATTGTTCTAAAAAATTAGTAACACTAATATTTCTTGAATAATTAGTTTGACCACAGTTTGACCACAGTTTGATTACAGTTTGACCACAGTTTGGCCATAGTTTGACCAGATTTGACCAAAATTCAAAAAAACTAAAATAATTATTTAGTAACACTAGTATTCTAGAATAATTAGTTTGACCATTGTTTGACCATAGTTTGACCACACAGTTTGAAATTTTTTCGATTTTTTCCACTCTAGATCTTAAAAGCCCCGTAACTTTTTTTTCTGTTAGGTTTTTGAGGATTTTGAAAATGTTTAACGGGCTTCCCCCGGTTAAATTTGGATGTAACTTTTCGAGTAGATGATTTTTCATATAAAAAACTTTTTCATCCGAGTTAGTATGCAAAAGTTATGCCCATTTTTACAAATTCTCGAGAGATTTTGCAAATAAAGTCGAAATTCATATTTGCAAATTTTCCCAACAACTAGACCACATATCACATGGGAAACTTATTTTCTTTTATTTTTTTGACATTTTCATCATTTTCTTTTATTTTTTTAAAACGGAAAAGGCGATCCACGAGGGGGGGGGTAGAGTTTGAAAATGGGACCTTTAGTAGTAGCGCGGTTTTTTACCCCCTCGCTACTACTATGGCACCACTTAGTAGTAGCGAGGGCTAAAAACCAATGCTACTGCTATCAAACTTAGTAGTAGCGAGGTTTTAAAAACCCGCGCTACTACTATGGCATGTCCCGGGGGGCACGGTAGAGACCTCTTAGTAGTAGCGAGGGTTAAAACCCGTGCTGCTGCTATCAACTTAGTAGTAGCGAGGTTTAAAAACCTGCGCTACTGGTAAGTAGCAGTAGCGAGGGTTTTTAATGCTCGCTACTAGTAACTTTCTGTGTATAGGCTTTTCCCTAGTAGTGAACCTGTGCCACTAATCTTCATTGCCACCAATATAACTTTCCACCATTACAATCCTCCAATCAGAACCACCATGACTTTCTCAACCTCTGTCAATACCATGAACATCTATATTTAGACATTTTCCCTATTGGAAATATTCCCTAGAGGCAATAATAAAATGGTTATTATAATATTTCCTTATTCATGATAATTGTCTATTGTTCATGCTATAATTGTACTAACCGGAAACCGTAATACATGTCTGAATACATAGACCACAACATGTCCCTAGTGAGCCTCTAGTTGACTAGCTCGTTGATCAATAGATGGCTATGGTTTCCTGACCATGGGCATTGGATGTCATTGATAACGAGATCACATCATTAGGAGAATGATGTGATACACACGACCCAATCCTAAGCTTAGCACAAGATCGCGTAGTTCGTTTTGCTAGACGTTTTCTAATGTCAAGTATCTTTCCTTAGACCATGAGATTGTCCATCTCCCGGATGCCATAGGAATGCTTTGAGTGTATCAAACATGACAACCCAACTGGGTGACCATAAAGGTGCATTACAGGTATCTCTGAAAGTGTCTGTTGGGTTGACACGAATCGAGACTGGGATTTGTCACTCCGTATGACGGAGAGGTATCACCGGGACCACTCGATAATGCATCATAATAATGAGCTCAATGTGGCTAAGGAGTTATCCATGGGATCATGCTTTACGGATCGAGTAAAGAGACTTGCCGGTAACGAGATTGAACGAGGTATGGGGATAACGACGATCCAATCTCGGGCAAGTAACATATCGATGGACAAAGGGAATTGTATACGGGATTGATTGAATCCACGACATCGTGGT
Organism: Triticum aestivum; assembly: GCF_018294505.1. Taxonomy (NCBI): domain Eukaryota; kingdom Viridiplantae; phylum Streptophyta; class Magnoliopsida; order Poales; family Poaceae; genus Triticum; species Triticum aestivum. The sequence goes on along the minus strand of NC_057807.1, from coordinate 653,022,926 downwards.
TCATTCGATGAGATCATCGTGGAACATGTGGGAGCCAATATGGGTATCCAGATCGATCCCGCTATTGGTTATTGGCCGGAGAGATGTCTCGGTCATGTCTGCATGGTTCCGAACACGTAGGGTCTAGACACTTAAGGTTCAGTGACGCTAGAGTTGTAATGGGAAATTGTATGTGGTTACCGAAAGTTGTTCGGAGTCCCGTATGAGATCCCGGACATCACGAGGAGTTCCAGAACGGTCCAAAGGTGAAGATTTATATATGGCAAGCCTAGTTTCAGTCGCTAAAAGGTTTCTGGGTTATCGGTATTGTACGGGGACCACTGAAAGGTGTCCAGGGGTCCACCGGGTGGGGCCACCTACCCCGGGGGGCCAAGTGGGCTGAATATGGGTGGGAACCAGACCCCTAGTGGGCTGGTGCATCCCCCAAGGGCCCAATGCGCCTAGGGTTGGAAACCCTAGGGGTGGGGGCGCCTCCCACCTGCTTGGGGGGCAAGTCTTCCCCCTTGGCCATCGCCCCCCTCTAGATGCATCTAGGGGGGCCGGCCCCCTCTCCACTTCACCTTATAAATAGAGGAGGGGGAGGGTGGGAGGGCAGCTGCACCTCAGCCCCTGGCACTTCCCTCCCCCTCCTACACCTCCTCCCCCTCCGTTGAGCTTGGCAAAGCCTGCCGGAGAACCACGAGCTCCACCACCACGTCGTCGTGTCACCGGAGTTCTCCCTCAACTTCTCCTTCCCCCTTGCTGGATCAAGAAGGAGGAGACGTCCCCAGGCTGTACGTATGTTGAATGTGGAGGCGCCATCCGTTTGGTGCTTGGATCGGATCTTCTGCGATTTGAATCGCCACGAGTACGACTCCATCCACTAGTAGAAAAGGGGCCTAATGTGAAGCACATTAGTCCCGGTTTGTAACAAAACTGGCACTAATGATCGTTCCAAACGGCTAGGGGGCGGAGATCATTAGTACCGGTTCATGGCGACCCTTTAGTACCGGTTCGTGCCACGAACCGGCACTAAAGTGGCTGTTGTAGGCTGTGGTCAGGCTAGGGGCCCACCGACACCTTTATTACCGGTTTGTGCCACAAACCGGTACTAGAGGTTCCTAGTTGACATCGATTTTTTAGTCCCACCTCTCTCCGCTAACAGAGTTTTTACCACCTTAAATATGTTACTTCTCAAACTATCACAACCACTTCATTGAACTCTATGTGTAGAATTTGTGGCCGCAATATGAGTCTTCTCCGGTTCCTACCGGAGAGGACTCATATTGACAATTCAGATTGTACACAAAAAGATCATTGATGATCAATGTATTTTTGATGTATTTCTCTAAAGCAGTAGCGCATTTTGGCTAAAAGGCGGTACTGATTAATGTATTTTATGTATATTTTTACATGTTTAAATAAGAGACGGTTCGAACTGGACAATCTCTTAGGAAGTATCAGGGTTTCAGACGAAAACTCATCTGTTACACCGGCTATTCAATATTTTAATAACTTAGTACAACTCTGGACTTTTTTTGCGTTCAGATGCACAATTCAAATCCATGTCATCAACTTTCAACCCTTTCTGACATAATTTGCTATTTTTGATGCATTTACTGATTTGTTTTCAGAGCTAAATCACCGTGAAAGTGAAAAGCAGTACAAAATGAACTCTGAAAAGGTTGAAACTTGGCAAGGTATCATCATTTCACCCACATAGCATGTGTAAAAAAGTAGACAGGGTTACGGCAAAAAATGGATGCACTTCGTGTACAAACTGGACAATCTTTTTGGAAGTATCAGGGTTTTGGACGAAAACTCATTTGTTACACCGGCTATTTAATATTTTAATAACTTAGTACAACTCTGGACTTTTTTTGCGTTCAAATGCACAATTCAAAGCCACGTCATCAACTTTCAACCCTTTCTGACATAATTTGCTATTTTCGATGCATTTACTGATTTGCTTTCAGAGCTAAATCACCGTGAAAGTGAAAAGCACTACAAAATGAACTCTGAAAGGTTGAAACTTGGCAAGGTATCATCATTTCACCCGCATAGCATGTGCAAAAAAGTAGAGAGGGTTACCGCAAAAACTGGATGCACTTCATGTACAAACTGGACAATCTCTTAGGAAGTATCAGGGTTTCGAACGAAAACTCATCTGTTACACCGACTATTCAATATTTTAATAACTTAGTACAACTCCGGACTTTTTTTGCGTTCATATGCACAATTCAAATCCAAATCATCAACTTTCAAGCCTTTCTGACATAATTTGCTATTTTCTATGCATTTACTGATTTGTTTTCAGAGCTAAATCACCCTGAAAGTGAAAAGCAGTACAAAATAAACTGAAAAATCACTACAAATATGAATATAATGAAAAAACACACTAATATTAAATATAAGAAACTCTAAATACAGCAAAAAACTACTCACAAATAAATAGAAGAAAATATATAAACCCCAAAATAAAAAAATATATGAAAAAAATTATTTCCGCACTGCCCAGTGGGCCTGCTCGGCCTTGGGCGTGCATATGCAGGCCCATAAGGCCCAGCAGGCTCACAGGGCAGCGCGGCAAAGTTAGGCCCAGAGGCCTGCATTATATAGGAGATCGAAGGAGCAGCCGTGACTGGGTTTATAAACTAGTGCGGCTGCCCTTCGCTCGGCGAGGTGGGACTAAACAATGAGCTCCGCGGAACGGGAGCGCACCCCCTTTAGTACCGGTTCGTGGCCCAAACCGGTACTAAAGTGTGGGTCTTTAGTACCGGGTGGAGCCACAAACCGGTACTAAAGGAGGTCACTTCCCGCCGCTTCGCCTGGCCAAATTTAACCTTTAGTACCAGTTCCTGTTTCTAACCAGTACTAAAGGCCTCCCCTATATAATCAACACTTACGAAAATTTTCGGTTATCATCTTCATCTTCGTCGCGCCCGTGCCCGCCGCCCCCGTCGCTGTCGTCGCCGCCCCCATCACCGCCCCCGTCGCTGTCATCACCACCCTCGTCCGTGCGCCGCCCCCGTCGTCGTACGTCGTCGCCGCCCCCATCACGCCGCCCCCGCGTCGGCCCCCATCACCGTCATCGCCGCCCCCGTCACCGTCATGCCCCCCCCCCCCCCCGCTGTAAGATCAATCGCGTGCCCCGGCCAGCCCCCGGCCGCTCGCCGGTGGCCTCCTGTGCACACATATGCACACACGCACACACACAAACACACACACATGTTTAATGTCAAAATGTTAGATTATATAAATGTTAGATTATATAAGAATTAGATAATGTTAGATGAGTTAGTTTTTTTATACTTTTAGTTATAGATGAATTTATATTAATGTTAGATGAATTAATAATTTAGATATATGAGATTTGATCATCTAATTAAAATTTTAGTATATAGAACTAGCTACTTTATTTTTAGTAAGAAAATTAATCGAACTAGTTTAGTTAAATTAGTTGAATTAGTTGAACTAGTTAGTTGAATTAGTTGAATTAGGAGCTATACTTTATTTAGGTATATTTTTAATAAGTGCTTAGTTGAATTAATTAGTTGAACTAGCTAGTTGAATTAATAGAACTAGTTTAATTAGTTGAATTAATATAACTAATAAGTGTTTAATGTTTCACCTATGAACATAGGAAATGTCGTCTGACGACGAAAACGATTTCATTATGTGCGAAGACTGCGAAGACCAATGCAGCCTGTGCGACAAAAATTTCCTAGTTGATGATAGGCGCTTCAATATCGAGCTGGATGAGACCTTCAAAGTGGATACAGTAAGTCACAACGACAAGTCTTTTTTCGTAATTAAGCATGACTTATATATGCTTCGTTTGCTTCAACTTATTATTTTAATTTTTCACTATTCTACTAGCGTATCCCCTGCCATGCAAGAATTTTTGTCTTGGATAAGATAGGTTTCAGTCCTAACAAAACTATGGAGGTAAAGAGAGTTTACTTGAAGATCGAGCATGGTTATACCTTCAACGTCAAATTATACAATCAAGAGACCTACACCCATTTTGAATGCAAAACTTGGCAAGCACTATGCAAGGCTTATGCATTTGAGCCTGATATGTTTATCACCTTTGATATTCGTCCCGAAGATGATATTGAAGGTAATAGAGACATTTGGGTCGATGTGCAGACGCCTCCAGTTCTATCATTATGTGAGTTTCTCAACCATGCATATTTATGTCTTTGATATTGTTTTTTCAAAAATAGTTGACAACTAATTTCCATTGATAGCTTATTTCCATTCAAGCAAACATGTCCAGCGCTTGGTAGACAGGACCGTCCACTGTCCCGGGGCTGAACTAAACTACGAGGAGATAAGTCATTATGTTTCATGGCTTGAGGATCTTGATGCTGTCAAGAGAAATTATTTTCCTGAATTTGAAAATCTTAGTACTCAAAACGTGCGACCAATAGTGATTGTATTGAACTATGGTCACATCTATCTAGGAAAGATGGTAAGATTTTTACTATTTTACCTCAATGCATATTTTGCATACATTATTTTTAAGCTAAACTTCATTGCTAAGTATGTGACTATACGATGTTCTTCAACAGGGACTCCTGATGAATGTTGTGCCTCAGTGGACCGAGACTAAAGGTTGCATGAGAATAGTTAGCTTACGGCCAAGACATCCTACAATGAACTTTAGTGCATTCAGGATTTCTAATAGTGAGGAATGCTTAATAGTGAAAGACTAGAGCAAAATTGTCCACGATCACAGAGAAGTACTAGGGGCAGCAATCAGAAGTGCAGCCCACGATTAGGAGACAGGTTCATCTGCATGCTCCAATATGATGAATCAGGAGAGCTATACATGTTCCATGCTATTTTACCTGAGAGAGAGTAGCAGGAGTGATTAGAATGCTCTTAGTACTTGTCCTCTCATGTCTGTGTTCTTCGTCCGACCCTGAACTTAATCTCAAAGAGTGATCATGTTGAACTCAATGATATCTTTCCTTCTGGTACAAGTGAATGTTTCTTCTTTAAGCTGGTATTGGTGGTGATTAGATAGCGGTAATGACTATGACGATTAAATAGTGGTAATGACGACTATAATGATTTTTAGCTAGCTAGTATACCGTTAACTTGTTGGTGATGATATATATGATATGCAATACTTTTTATATTAATATGATGATGATGAGTTCTTATATCATTTATGAAAGAAACCGCAGATTAGTTCCAACTGGATGGATCCTAGCTAGCTAAGTGATCAACTATATGCTGTATCCATATTACTTGATCACCTAATATATAAGTGATCAAGTAATATGGATATGGCATATATACTTTGATCACTTAGATAGGATCCATGCATGCATCCAGTTGAAACTAATCTGTTGTACTTTCACCTAATGATTTAACAACTCATTATAATGTAAAAACAATCTCTAAATTAAATTGAAAACACAAAACAAAAGGAAAAATAAAAAATAAAACCAGAACCCCCCAAACATTTAGTACTGGTTGATGTTACCAACCGGTACTAAAGGTCACCCCGCACCCGGCCCTGGCTCGTGCCACGTGGTGGCACTTTAGTGGCGGTTCGTGCCAAACCGCTACTAAAGGGGGAGGGACCTTTAGTCCCCACCCTTTAGTGCTGGTTGCAGAATCGACACTAAAGGCCCTTACAAACCGGTGCTATAGCCCGATTCTGCACTAGTGATCAACCGCGTTCTTGTAACGCTTCGTCTTAGAGACCTTCAAGGGTATGAAGATGCACTCCCTCTCTCTCATTGCTAGCATCTCCTAGATTGATCTTGGTGACACGTAGGAATTTTTTGAATTATTACTACGTTCCCCAACAGTGGCATCATGAGCTAGGTCTATGCGTAGATTCTATGCACGAGTAGAACACAAGTAGTTGTGGGCGATGATTTGGTCAATTTGCTTACCGTTACTAGTCCTACCTTGAGTCGGCGGCATTGTGAGATGAAGCGGCCCGGACTAACCTTACACGTACGCTTACGTGAGACAGGTTCCACCGACTAACATGCACTTGTTGCATAAGGTGGCTAGCGGATGTCTGACTCTCCCACTTTAGTCGGATTAGATTCGATGAAGAGGGTCCTGATGAAGGGTAAATAGCAATTGACATATCACCGTTTTGGCTTTTGCGTAGGTAAGAAACGTTCTTGCTAGAAACTCATAGCAGCCATGTAAAACATGCAACAACAATTAGAGGACGTCTAGCTTGTTTTTGCAGGGTATGTTATGTGATGTGATATGTCCAAAAGGATGTGATGAATTATATATGAGATGTATGAGATTGATTATGTTCTTGTAATAGGAATCACGACTTGCATGTTGATGAGTATGACAACCGACAGGAGCCATAGGAGTTGTCTTAATTTATTGTATGACCTGCGAGTCAATATAAGCGCCATGTAATTACTTTACTTTATTGCTAACCGTTAGCCATGGTAGTAGAAGTAATAGCTGGCGAGACAACTTCATGAAGACACGATGATGGAGATCATGATGATGGAGATCATGGTGTCATGCCGGTGACGATGGTGGTCATGCCGCACCTTGAAGATGCAGATCAAAAGCGCAAGATGATATTGGCCATATCATGTCCCTTTATGATTTGCATGTGATGTTTGTCATGTTTACATCTTATTTGCTTAGAACGACGGTAGCATAAAAGATGACTCCTCACTCAAATATCAAGAAATGTGTTTCCCCTAACTATGCACCGTTGCGAAGGTTCATTGTTTCGAAGCACCACGTGATGATCGGGCGTGATAGATTCTAACGTTCGCGTACAACGGGTGTAAGCCAGATTTACACATGCAGAACACTTAGGTTGACTTGACGAGCCTAACATGTACAGGCATGGCCTCGAAACACGAGAGATCGAAAGGTCGAACATGAGTTGTATGGTAGATGCGATCAACATAGAGATGTTCACCATTGATGACTATCCGTCTCACGTGATGATCGGACACGGCCTACTCGATTCGGATCATGTATCACTTAGATGACTAGAGGGATGTCTATCTGAGTGGGTGTTCATTAAATAATTTGATTAGATAAACTTAATTATCATGAGTTTAGTCAAAAATTGTCTTTACAACCTATCCTGTAGATCCAATGGCCCATGCTAATGTTACCCTCAACTTCAACGCGTTCCTAGAGAAAACCAAGCTGAAAGACGATGGAAGCAACTATACGGACTGGGTCCATAACTTGAGGATCATCCTCATAGGTGCCAAGAAAGCATATGTCCTTGAAGCACCTCTAGGTGACGCACCCATTTTCCCAGCAACTCAAGACGTTATGAACGTCTGACAGTCACGTAGTGATGATTACTGCCTGATTCAGTGCGGCATGCTTTATAGCTTAGAATCAGGGCTCCAAAAGTGTTTTGAGCAACACGGAGCATATGAGATGTTCCAAGAGCTGAAAATGGTTTTCCAAGCTCATGCCCGGGTCGTGAGATATGAAGTCTGCAACAAGTTCTGCAGTTGAAAGATGGGGGAAAATAGTTCTGTCAGCGAGCATATACTCAAAATGTTTGGGTTGCACAACCGCTTGTCTCAGCTGGGAGTTAATCTTCCAGATGACTCAGTCATTGACAAAATCCTCCAGTCACTTCCACCTAGCTACAAGAGCTTTGTGATGAACTACAATATGCATGGGATGGAGAAGTCCATTCCTGAGTTATATTCGATGTTGAAATCAGTGGGGGTGGAGATCAAAAAGGAACATCAAGTGTTGATGGTGAATAAGACCACTAGTTTCAAGAAAGGCAAGGGAAAGAAGAACTTCAAGAAGGACGGCAAGGGACTTGCCGCGCTCGGTAAGTTAGTTGCCGGGAAGAAACCAAAGAATGGACCCAAGCCTGAGCTTGAGTGCTTTTATTGCAAGAGAAATGGTCACCGGAAGCGGAAGTGTCCCAAGTACTTAACAGATAAGAAGGCCGGCAACGCCAAAGGTATATATGATATACATGTTATTGATGTGTACCGTACCAGCGCACGTAGTAGCTCCTGGGTATTTGATACCGGTGTGGTTGCTCACATTTGTAACTCAAAATAGGAGCTGCGGAATAAGCGGAGACTGGCGAAGGACGACGTGACAATGCGCGTCGGGAATGGTTCCAAGGTCGATGTGATCGCCGTCGGCACGCTACCTGTGCATCTACCTTCGGGATATGTTTTAAACCTCAATAATTGTTATTTAGTACCAGCTTTGAGCATGAACATTGCATCTGGATCTCGTTTGATGCGAGATGTCTACTCACACTACTAGGGAAAAGCCTAGCAGTAGCGCGGGTTGTATGCTTATCAGTAGCACGGGTGTCCGCACTACTGATAAGACACTACAGCTAATGATTATCAGTAGCGCAGCCTGACCAGCGCTACTGCTAACTAGGGATAGCAGTAGCGTTTGTCTGAAACACGCGCTGCTGATAATAGCTACAATGCCCTTGTGCAAAGAGCACTACTGCTAAGAGCACGCTGCTGCTAATGCCATACCCCGAGCTATTGTTATTAGTTTTTGAATTTTTTTTCTGCTCCACATTTTGTGCTGCTGAATTTTGTTTTGGGCTTTGTACAATAATCTCTAGCATAACATACACATACAAATGTAATCATAGCATATACATGGACATACAAGGTGGTCATCATCATAATCATCATCCAACAGAAAGTGCTCTCGTCATCATTTCAAAAATAGCGATATAAGTCTCGAATACTTGCAACTACATCGTTATCCATCTAAACAATGATATACGCGAGAAGAGCTATCACTATAAGTGAGAGCGGAACTATGCAGTACATGAGGTGGCGGTTACAAGTCCTCTCGCGCTAGCGTGAACCTCAAGTAACTAGCTTCTGCTTCTTGTCTACTTTTGAAGCCTTTATGGATGGCGCCCGAGACCCCATTCACTTGCGCCTGACACTGAGGCCACTCGTTGTACACCCCCGGAACCTTCCCTTTGTACATGACATAGAACTGCTTCCTCGCCATCAAGAAGCTAGGTACCTGTTAGAGATGCATCTTCATTAAGAGAATGTACAATCATATGCGACAAAATATACTAGAGCAACATGAAAAAGAAAGGGTTAGCACTTAGATGCAACATATAGTACGCAAACTAATTAACTAGAGGGATATGCAGGTCATCGTACCCAAACTAACAAAGTAGTGTTACGAAAGTTCGGCAGGGACCGTGGACATCACAAAGTTTCATTGCTACAGAAGGTATACAAGTTTAACCGACACATATCATCATCATCGGCATCGTACACTAGAAGCTCCATCCTTCCATATCATCGAGGATGGACCCTAGCTTCTTGAACGGCGTGAGGTCATGACGTTGCATGTTTATGCGAGTTCGGATGTCAGATCGCGATATAGGGCCGTGGTGGAACATCCCCTTCTCATCGACAACTTCTTTCATGATGATCGTCGCAATGTCCCTTTGGATGCGAAAGAAGTCATCTCTAAGTTTATAATCCGCTTGTCCATGAGATTCTACCCACTTGCGGATATGATCATCATTTATGTTTGTGATGCAAAGCTTTTGGTGATCCGTGCTGAACTCAATCATGAGATGGAGGATGTAGAATCCATCTTTCTTGCTTGGTTTTGGGACATGGATGCAGCAGAAGTTAGTTTTATGCGTGAAACCCATCTTCTTGTTCCTTTGTTTCCTAATCTGCACGTGGCCACCCCTAATGCTGAAGCCTTGGAGAGTATCATCTAGAATATTCATTATGAGGGTGTAGTCCTTCTTCTCGTAGTTTATGGTAGGGTCCAAATACACGGCGTGGGAGACTTGCGGGTAAAGAACGATAAGGACGACGCGCCCATTGCTACGGGGAAAAAGACACCTCAAATTATTCTCCAATGAGCGAGAAGGAATGATTGAAATGTATGAAAGGGTTGTCCGGAACTAACTGGATGATAAGGTAGGAGGACAGTTTCCTGGTCCTTATTCTGTACCATGAAGTTTTGGAGGTACTCCCTAGAAGCTTCACACTTAAAGTCGCCGAGACCCAAGAAGGACTTCTGCATGTAGTATGGATCCGCCACACAGATTTGCGAGACTTCTTCTCTCTTCATGACGGAGCTCATATGTAGCGCAAAAAGGCGGACGATTGTAAAATCGAGCCGCCTTGTCAGAAACATCTCGAAGATATGGTCAAACCGCATGAAGAACACCTCCGCGGGCCATGTGTCGACGTAGCACTTCCCCTCAGGCACATGAGCCGCATATGTCGGATATCCTGGATCCTTCGAGGCTAGTAGGCTTTTCTCAGTCGACAGCACATGGTCGTGTAGTCTCCTGAGATCCCCTGATAGTGCCTTCAGCGGTTTTGGCGGTAGCATTGGCTCGCCCGTGGCCGCACCTTTGACGGGTACCTCTTCAGAATCCATCGTCTTGCTGCTGTGTGCTCTGGCTTGTTTGCAGGTAGCTGAGCCTGTCTTCCCGGGTCCCTTCCTCTCCTTTTTATTGGGCACACCTTCCAGACCCTTCCTTAACCCCTGCCCCAGTGTTGCCGGGCTAAGCACTGTACGACCCCCGGTTAGTTGATCTTGTGTTGAGGCGGCATCTTCAGGTGTGTCATGTGAGGATTTCATGAAGAGAGACTTGTTGCAATCCCTGCTAGGACGTTCCTGCCCGAGAAGATCATCCATATCCTCATCAGCATGCTGATAGCCTGATTCGTCATATGGCGACTCATCATATCTAAGTCACTATCATAGGCGCATGTATTGAGGAAACCCATTGGGTCCTCCACTTACTCCATCTCATCATCCATTCTATGTTCTATAGGGCCAATTACATCAGCCACTATTGGACCCCCTTCATCGCGTCGTCCGCTGCTCTCACCCGGCACTACTGGAGCTGCTAATTGCGTAGGAGGGGTGGTGGTCTCCATACATGCTTGTTGATGTGTGGTTATTGTTGTGCTCTCTGCCGGCTCCAGACGAAGAAGATTCTTCGGCCATAGCAGCACCCAACCCTTGCAGCTTCCAATCCGCAGCAGGGTCTCGTCGTCTTCTCCCCCAAGCCGTAATGGAGGAGGCAAATCCTCGTGCCCCGATTTCACACTGGCCAAGTTAACCCTGAAGTGCCCATCAGGTATCGGCTGGTCGTGGAATGTGAGTTGCAAGGGCTTCGTTATAACCCCCTTTCCCACATCCACCTTTTGGCCTTTGATCAAGTAGAGTATGGTGCACGGGGTTTCGTCGGCCTGCAAACACATGTCTGTGGCGTAAAACATCTGAAAGGCAAAGAAAATGGAATATTCTAGATATATATGTTGGTGCGACATGTAATTATCATGAGGGCGTTCAGCTCAGCCAAAGACAAAGGCCCGCCTAGCATGCCAGACACTGAGGACGGGCTGCTACGAGCGGGTACGGGTGCGGGTGCGAGAGTAGGCCCGGTTGCGTGAGCAGGTGATGGTGCGGTGGTGTTGTTCATCGAGTTGCTCCCGACGAAACTGGGCATGGGGAAATCATGTATCGTCTTGTCTGGATTTTCCTTCGTCCAGTTGATGATAGCCGGGACCAACTTAGTAGCGAAATCATTTCTGTAGGCATTTACAGTTGCATCTACTACCTGTTGTAGCAAATCATGTTTCTCCTCGGCTGCTTTTTGCGTGTCCTCAGCTGCATTTTTCTGGACCGCAAGCTTCACCTTCTCGTCGATGTCCGCCTAACTAAACTTCTTTTTCTGCTTCTTGGCCTCCGGGCCCTCATTGTAAAACACCTTCCATGTGGCGTCGTCTTCGGCGTCGTGCACATGTCCATATTGCGGCCGCTGGCCCAAAGGGAGTCCCTTAAGTTCATTCAAGGCCCGGTTGAGAGGGGTGTCCCCACTTGGACCTCATCGACGAAGTAGGGCTTTCGGCTGCAAGCTGGTGTTGCTTCTCTTGTAGAAGGAATGTGAACCGTTTATGAATGTGTAGTCGACTTGATCAGGAGCTAAATGTAAGGTGGTAAAAGAATAATTACCAGTAATCTAATAAATCTCCTTGTGATCTCGTCCGTGTAAAAAACCTTCTTTTTCTTGTCCCACTTGTAGCAGGCCCTAATGAGTGTTGGGGAACGTGGTAATTTCAAAAAAAATCCTACGATCATGCAAGATCTATCTAGGTGATGCATAGCAACGAGAGGGGAGAGTGTGTCCATGTACCCATTTAGACCGAAAGCGGAAGCGTTTCAATAACACGGTTGATGTAGTCGAACTTCTTCGCGATCCAACCGATCCAAGTATCGAACGTATGGCACCTCCACGTCCAGCACACGTTCAGCTCGATGACGTCAATCGTGCTCTTGATCTAGTTGAGGAGGAGGGTGATTTCTGTCAGCACGACGGCATGGCAACGGTATGATCGAGGTGTGTAATTGTGGAGGGGGGCACCGCACATGGTTAAGAGAAACTTGTGTGTCTTGGGGGTAACCCTGCCCCCCGTATATAAAGGAGGGAGAGAGAGAGGCCGCCCCCTAGGGGCATCCCAAAGTGTATGGAGTCATACTAGGACTTCCATGTCCTAGTAGGAATCCTTTCCCTTTTAGGAGTAGGAGAGAAGGAAAGAGAGAGGGAGTAGGAATGGGCAAGGGGGATGCCGCCCCCTTCCCCTAGTCCAATTCGGACCCATGGGGGGGGGGACCTCACTTTTGGCCTGCCTCCTCCTTTCCCGCATGGCCCAATAAGGCCAATTACTTCTCCCGGTGAATTCCCGTAACTCCCCGGTACTCCAAAAAATACTTGAATCACTCGGAACCTTTCCGATGTCCGAATATAGCCTTCCAATATATCGATCTTTATGTCTCAACCATTTCGAGACTCTTCGTCATGTCCGTGATGTCATCCTGGATTCCGAACAACCTTCGGTACATCAAATCACATAAACTCACAATACCAATAGTCATCGAATGTTAAGTGTGCGGACCCTACGGGTTCGAGAACTATGTAGACATAACCGAGACACATCTCCTGTCAATAAGAAATAGCGGAACCTGGATGCTCATATTGGTTCCTACATATTCTACGAATATCTTTATCTGTCAAACCGCATAACAACATGCATTGTTCCCTTTGTCATCGGTATGTTACTTGCCCGAGATTCGATCGCCGGTATCATCATACCTAGTTCAATCTCGTTACCGGCAAGCATCTTTACTTGTTCCATAATGCTTCATCCCGCAACTAACTCATTAGTCACATTGCTTGCAAGGCTTATAATGATGAGAATTACCGAGAGGGCCCAGAGATACCTCTCTGAAACACAGAGTGACAAATCCTAATCTCAATCTATGCGAACCCAACAAATCACCTTCGGAGACAGCTGTAGAGCATCTTTATAATCACCCATTTACGTTGTGACGTTTGATGGCACACAAGGTGTTCCTCCGGTATTCGGGAGTTGCATAATCTCATAGTCTGAGGAACATGTATAAGTGATGAAGAAAGTAGTAGCAATGAAACTGTAACGATCATAATGCAAAGCTAACAGATGGGTCATGTCCATCACATCATTCTCCTAATGATGTAATCCCGTTCATCAAATATCAACACATGTCTATGGTTAGGAAACATAACCATCTTTGATTAACGAGCTAGTCAAGTAGAGGCATATTAGGGACAATATGTTTTGTCTATGTATTCACACATGTATTAAGTTTCCGGTTAATACAATTCTAGCATGAATAATAAACATTTATCATGAAATAAGGAAATAAATAATAACTTTATTATTTCCTCTACGGCGTATTTCCTTCAATGAGGTCATGCTCCAAGGGGTTGGTGAACTTCGCCAAGGGGTCTGGGAGCCCGCGGCTTCATGTTCCGCATCCTCCTTAGCCCATATGGGCCTTTTGCCAAGGTAGCCACAGCTTCCGAGGCGATGCTTCCCCGTGTTGCTTTGCTGAAGGCTCTTGAATTTTGCAGCCTTAGCCTTGGCTGCCTCGGTAGCGCAAGTGTCCTTGAACTTTTTGAACTCCTCTTCCGTAAGTGTCAGATTTTCCTCCAGAATCTTGGACAGGGGTTCCTCAGCCTCAATAGCTCGAGTTCACCCTCCCTTTCCAAGAGGCCAAATCATTGCTGAACATGCCCATGGCGTAATTGTTAATCAATTTCACCTTCGGATCATCCCACGGTTGCTCTATGCTATCATCCCGGTGGGGGAACTTGAATCCCTTGTGCATCTTCATCAGGAGAAACTGCCTGAAATGTTCTTTACTCCTTAAGTCATTGTCGTTGATGCTCGCGCATTCCGGTAGGATGCATCCTACTTGGTTCCCATATCACTTGTGAGGTTCTTCCGGCTCTAATGGCTCAAACTTGCCAGGTGCCATCTTTGTGATCACCAGTCGTCCGATGCCAAGTTTGTTAGGTTTTCGTATCCTCTGCTTCTTCTACTTCTTCTCTCCGGTAGTGGCTTCTGCACCGGTATCTTCCCCGCCGGTACCTTCCCCGCTGGTCTTGGCACCGCCATCAGTGTCGGCGCCGTCGGTGTCGATGTCGCCATCAGTACCATCATCGAGGACGACCTGCAATCCTTGACTGTGTTTAGCAGACATAAAGTCAAGGTACTCTTGTTCACCCTCATAATCCATCTCGTCTGTATCTTGGTCAGAAGGCGCAGTTTCTTCGTTGTTTGACATGTTTCCTATAATTAAGTCTCCTCGTTTAATTCTAAAACTATAAAAAATGAGAATTGACATAAAAAAGATCTATGTTTGCCAGAATGTGGTTCCCAGCAACTCCCGGCACTCGATATGCCTACTTTCTAGCACAATTCATGCCAAAATTCACGGAAACTTTCGGCATGAGCTTTGTTAAAAAGTGGACATATTGAGCACTTGAAATTCACCGAAACAGAAAATCAACATTCCAACGAAACATAGGCCACTCGGATCATTTACAACATGTCCAAATGACCTGTCCAAATTCCAAATATGACATGTCCAAATCACATGTCCACATATCACATGTCCACTTCAAATTTGCATATAAAAGGAAGAAAAATATAGAACTTGAAGAAAAATGCAAGAAGTCACGTTTCTTTAAAATATAGAACTAATATGTCCACTTCAAATTCTGTTTTTTTAAATAGCAACAATTGCTTTAACTAATCTATCATAGGTTTCATACTAATTCTAGTTAACTAACTAGCACTATAAAATTTAAATAACAACAATTTCTTTAACTAAAAAATGTAAGAAACCTATATAATAAATTCTGTTTTTTCTTACACTAAAAATAGTCTAGGGTTCATACTATTTCATACTAACTAGCACTAAATAGCAGAGAAGAGGGGAGGGGAGAGGGCTTACAGAGGGCAGAGAGAGAGAGATGGGGTCAGGGGAGATGGTGCGGCAGCGGGGCGAGGCAGGGTCGGGGGAGACGGCATGACACTGAGGGTCGCCGGGGTCGGGGGAGACGGGGGCGAGCGCCGGGGTTGGGGGCGAGCGTCGGGATGGAACCGAGTGCCGGGGTCGGAGGCGAGCGCCGGGGTCGAGGGCTCCGGCATCGATGACACGGGAAAAGAGAGAGTTGGGATTTGGGGAAAAAGCTGAGGTGGGAAGAAGCAGAGATAGTGAGGATTTTGGGGGTTAAGTCAAGGTAGCAATAGCGCGTTCCGGACAAAAGCGCTATAGCTAAGTTAGCTATAGCGCTTTTGCACGGACCGCGCTACTACTATTACAGATAGCTATAGCATTTTTGTCAGAAAGCGCTACTGCTATTACAGATAGCGATAGCGTTTTTCTGCAGAAAGCGCTACTGCTATAGCCAGTACCTGTAACAGTTTTCCTGTTTGTTTCTTCTATTTTCTTTTCCTTTATTTTCTGTCCCTTTTCTTTTATTTTCTTTTCCTTTTCTCCGAGAGCAGTGAACGAAGGGATGGTGATACAATGTATATAACTAAGGCGATATATATTGCATCATTTGACGGTTAAGTATGTATACAAAATAGGAACATGTATATTACATCATTTGACCAATGCATAATGGCCAAGTGTGTACATAAAATAGGAACATGTATATTACATCATTTGACCGATAACGTACGACTCCTCAACGTTGACGTTTTTGTTTTTGAGTGAACTTCTTTCCCTTCTTGTTCGTTTAAGAATAATTGAGCCCCTCATTGTGAGTTTTACTTTTCCATGGAGTACGGGTTGCCAAATGGAGTCATGCTATTGGTACATGCGCCAAGCACGATGTTCCTTGCATCACATTTGAAATACCGATAGAAGCTGTTCAACGCTCTCCACTGGCTTCCATCCTTGACGTGTCTTAGCTTCGGATCATCTCCACCGTTAGGCTTCTTCCTCTATGTGTGTCAGCACATGAACTTTGCTTCCTTGGGATCTACAAAATACCGCTGGAGACGGGGAGTGATCGGTAAGTACCATACAACTTTCTGGGGAGATTTCTTCCCGGCCTTCTTGTATCACGAAGCATTGCACACCGGACAGCTTGTTTTTTACGTATGCTCCTTCCGATAAATTATGCAATCATTGATGCATGCATGGTATCTAACGTGCAACAGATCAAGAGGGCACACGATCTTCTTGGCCTCATCCACACTAGTAGGACATAGATTCCTCGCGGGAAGAACATCCTTTAGGTACTTGAGATGATCATCGAGGCTAGTGTCGGTCCATTTGTTTTTATCCTTTGTCTTCAGGAGTTGGAGCATGAAACTCAAGCGGGCCACCTCAGGATTACAACCATCATACAATGGAGTGTTCGAGTCTACCACCAGTTGCTGGAGCTTAGCCTCCTCTCTAGAAGCAGCTCTCTTAGTACTCGTCTCCTTGCGAAGCAATGCTTGAACATGAGGGTCCCGCATGATTGAACTTAGTACCGACGAACTCTGCAACGTGGAGTACACGTTCTCTCCACCGCCATGTCTGGCCCCTTCTTCTCCGGCATGTCCGACCCCTTCTCCTCCGCCATGTCCAGCCACTTCTCCGCCGCTATGTACGGCCTCTTTCCCACCACCATTATCGATCATCTCTTCGTCTTGCCCCGTGTCGTCATTGCCTGCCCCGTCGGAGTCCTCAACATCATCATCCTCATCTTCAATTATCCACCGAGTATAGCCATCCATGAAACCAGTCATGAGCAGGTGCGCTTCAACACGACCATCGTCATAGGGGTCGAGCCAAATTATTCCTTTGCATCGTCCACACGGGCATAAAACCTCTGTCAGGTTATTTTCTTTCTTGTCCTGCACCGCCGACCGCAACCACCTGTCCACCATCATTCCACGGTCCATCATGAATACCTGCATGGTAATAATAAACAAATTGATTATAAAAATGCATGCATGCATCAAAGTCATACACAAATTTGGCATGACCTTCCCTAAAAATAGGACATATAGAGTTTGCCCGAAATTCACCAAAACAGAAATAAATCGACATTTCGCCAAAACATAGGCAACTCAAGCACAATTCAGCAGCAACTCAAGCCACACATACAATTTCCATCATATCACGCGATTATGTCATATCACACACATACACATATTTCCATTCTTGCAAAAGCACAAATTGCTAATCACCTATCTTGAGATCGAGCACGGTGATGATGATGTCGATCGGTGTCACCACACACCTAGGGAATGATCAAAAGTTCACATAGCTTACTTCTTGAGATGGCTAGATCTAGTTAGGGAGGTGCATAGCTCACTTCATTAAATGGGTAGATATACCAAGCTAGTTGGGAAGGAGATGACTTTATCTAGTGGAGGGAGAGGAAAAAGAGAAAGGAGATGCATTAATGGAGGTGGTGTAAGTTATCTAGGAGTAATAAAGAGAGAGAAAGGTAGGTAGAAGAAGGAGAGTAATGGGGAGGAGAAGTAGCGAGGAAGAAGCAAAGTGAGGGAGAGAGGAGGTGGGAGGTAGGGGAAAGTGAGGAAAAGAGGATGGGGGAGGGCGAGGGCGAGGGGAAAATGTGGTATATGCTGGGCTTAGCAGTAGCGCTGGTCATAAACTGCGCTACTGCTATTAACGTAGCAGCAGTGCGCTTACGCCTCACACGCTACTGCTAAGTGGGTCCCGCCATCTGGTCAGTTTCAAAAATAGTGACAATTAGCAGTAGCGCGTCCCAAAAAAAGCATGCTATTACTATGACTTTATCAGCAGCGGCTTGTTGACACCAGGCTACCGCTAAATCTAGGTTGGCGGGAACTGTCGGTCGATTTTAGTAGCAACGTGGTTCCGCCGAGCCGCGCTATTGCTAAGTCAGTAGCAGTAGCGCTTGTTTTTACACGCGCTGCTGCTAATTAGCAGTAGAGCATCCCCCTGAACCGCGCTGCTGCTAAGATTCTATGTATAAGGTTCTCCCTAGTAGTGCCATTTAAATCCGAGAATAATGGTTATTCTATTTATATGAGAGATATGTTTTATGGTCATGCCCCACTGGTCCATGGTTTCTTTTTATTGAATGTCGAACATGATGTTACACATATTCATAGTGTGAATGTCAAAAGATGTAAGGTTGATAATGATAGTCCCACATGCTTATGGCACTACCACCTTGGTCACATTGGTGTCAAACGCATGAAGAAACTCCATGCAGATGGATTTTTGGTGTCTCTTGATTATGAATCATTTGACACATGCGAACCATGCTTCATGGGAAAAATGACCAAGACTCTGTTCTTCGGAACAATGGAGCGCGCAACCAACTTGATGGAAATAATACATACTGATGTATGTGGTCCAATGAGCGTTGAGGCTCGCGGTGGCTATTGTTATGTTCTCACCCTCATTGATGACTTAAGTAGATATAGGTATGTCTACTTAATGAAACACAAGTCTGAGACCTTTGAAAAGTTCAAGGAATTTCAGAGCGAGGTAGAGAATCAACGTGACAGGAAAATAAAGTTCTTATGATCAAACCGTGGAGGAGAATATTTGAGTCACACGTTTGGCACACACTTAAAAAAATGTGGAATTTTTTGACTACTCACGCCGCATGGAACACCTCAGCGAAATGGTGTGTCCGTACATCGTAATCGCACTCTATTGGATATGGTGCGATCTATGATTTCTCTTACCGATCTACCACTATCATTTTGGGGTTATGCTTTAGAGACTGCCGCATTCACTTTAAATAGGGTAGCGTCTAAATCTGTTGAGACGACACCGTATGATTTATGGTTTGGGAAGAAACCTAAGTTGTAGTTTCTGAAAGTTTGGGGATGCGATGCTTATGTCAAGAAACTTCAACCTAAAAAGCTCGAACCCAAATCAGAAAAATGCATCTTCATAGGATGCGCTAAGGAAACTATTGGGTATACCTTCTACCACAGATCCGAGGGCAAGATCTTTGTTGCCAAGAATGGATCCTTTTTGGAGAAAGAGTTTCTCTCGAAAGAAGTAAGTGGGAGGAAAGAAGAACTTGATGAGGTAACCCCTTTTGAACCGGAAAGTAGCGCAGCTCAGGAAGATGTTTCTGTGGGGCCTGCACCGACTAGAGAGGAATTTAATGATGATGATCATGAAACCTCGGATCAAGTTGCTACTGAACTTTATAGGTCCACGAGGACACGTTCCACACTAGAATGGTATGGCAACCTTGTCCTGGAAATCATGTTGTTAGACAACGGGGAACCTTCGAACTATGAAGAAGCGATGGCAGGCCCGGATTCCAAAAAATAGCTTGAAACCATGAAACCCAAGACAATCCATGTATGAGAACAAAGTATGGACTTTGGTGGATTTTCCCGATGATCGGCGAGCCATAGAAAATAAGTGGATCTTTAAGAAGAAGACTGACGCGGATGGTAATGTGACCATCTATAAGGCTCGGCTTGTCGCTGAGGGTTATCGACAAGTTCAAGGAGTTGACTATGATGAGACCTTCTCACCCGTAGCAAAGCTGAAGTCCGTTCGAATCATGTTAGCAATTGCTGCATTCGATGATTATGAGATCTGGCAAATGAACGTCAAAATGGCATTCCTTAACGGTTTCCTTAAGGAAGAATTGTATATGATGCAGCCGGAAGGTTTTCTCGATCCTAAGAATCCTAACAAGGTATGCAAGCTCCAGCACTGCATCTATGGGCTGGTGCAAGCATCTCGGAGTTGGAACATTCGCTTTGATGAAATGATCAAAGCGTTTGGGTTTATGCAGATTTATGGAGAAGCCTGTATTTACAAGAAAGTGAGTGGGAGCTCTGTAGCTTTTCTCATATTATATGTGGATGACATACTATTGATGGGAAATGATATAGAACTTTTGGAAAGCATAAAGGCCTACTTGAATAAGTGTGCTATGAAGGACCTTGGAGAAGCTGCTTACATACTAGGTATCAAGATCTATAGAGATAGATCGAGACGCCTCATTGGTCTTTCACAAAGCACATACCTTGACAAGATATTGAAGAATTTCAATATGGGTCAGTCCAAGAAGGGGTTCTTGCCTGTATTGCAAGGTGTGAGATTGAGCACAGCTCAACGCCCAACCTCGGCAGCAGAAAGAGAAAAGATGAGTGTCATCCCCTATGCCTCGGTCGTCGGCTCTATTATGTATGCCATGCTATGTACCAGACCTGATGTGAACCTTGCCATAAGTTTGGTGGAGGTACCAAAGTGATCCTGGTATGGAACACTGGACAATGGTCAAGAATATCCTGAAGTACCTGAAAAGGACTAAGGATATGTTTCTCGTTTATGGAGGTGCCGAAGAGCTCGTCGTAAAGGATTATATCGATGCTAGCTTTGACACAGATCTGGATGACTCCAAGTCACAAACCGGATACATGTATATTTTGAATGGCGGGGCAGTCAGTTGGTGCAGTTGCAAGCAAAGCATCGTGGCGGGGTCTACATGTGAAGCGGAGTACATAGCTTCTTCAGAAGCAGCACGGGAAGGAGTCTGGATGAAGGAGTTTATCACCGACCTAGGAGTGATTCCCAATGCGTCGAGCCCGATGACTCTCTTCTGTGACAACACTGGAGCTATTGCCATTGCCAAGGAGTCCAGGTTTCACAAGAATACCAAGCACATCAAGCGTCGCTTCAACTCCATTCATGAATATATTCAAGATGGAGACATAGATATTTGTAAAGTACAGACGGATCTGAATGTCGCAGATCCGTTGACTAAACCCCTTCCATGAGCAAAACATGATCAGCACCAGAACTCTATGGGTGTTCAATTCATCACAATGTAACTAGATTTTTGACTCTAGCGCAAGTGGGAGACTGTTGGAAATATGCCCTAGAGGCAATAATAAAATGGTTATCATTATATTTCCTTGCTCATGATAATTGTCTATTGTTCATGCTATAATTGTATTAACCGGAAACCGTAATACATGTGTGAATACATAGACCACAACATGTCCCTAGTGAGCCTCTAGTTGACTAGCTCGTTGATCAATAGATGGTTATGGTTTCTTGACCACGGACATTAGACGTCATTGATAACGAGATCACATCATTAGGAGAATGATGTGATGGACAAGACACAATTCTAAGCATAGCATAAGATTGTGTAGTTCGTTTGCTAGAGGTTTTCTAATGTCAAGTATCTTTCCTTAGACCATGAGATTGTGCAACTCCTGGATTCCGTAGGAATGCTTTGGGTGTATCGAACGTCACAACGTAACTGGGTGACCGTAAAGGTGCACTACAGGTATCTCCAAAAGTGTCTGTTGGGTTGGCACGAATCGAGACTGGGATTTGTCACTCCGTATGACGGAGAGGTATCTCTGGGCCCACTCGGTAATGCATCATAATAATGAGCTCAATGTGTCTAAGGAGTTAGCCACGGGATCATGCTTTACGGAACGAGTAAAGAGACTTGCCGGTAACGAGATTGAATGAGGTACGGGGATACCGACGATCGAATCTCGGGCAAGTAACATACCGATGGAAAAATGGAATTGTATACGGGATTGATTGAATCCCCGACATCGTGGTTCATCCGATGAGATCATAGTGGAACATGTGGGAGCCAATATGGGTATCCAGATCCCGCTATTGGTTATTGGTCGGAGAGATGTCTCGGTCATGTCTGCATGGTTCCCGAACCCGTAGGGTCTACACGCTTAAGGTTCGGTGATGCTAGAGTTGTAATGGGAAATTGTATGTGGTTACCAAAAGTTGTTCAGAGTCCCGGATGAGATCCCGAATGTCACGAGGAGTTCCGGAATGGTCCGGAGGTGAAGATTTATATATGGGAAGTCTAGTTTCAGTCACTAGAAGGTTTTGGGGTTATCGGTATTGTACCGGGACCACCGAAAGGTGTCCGGGGGTCCACCGGGTGGGGCCACCTACCTTGGGGGGCAAGTGGGCTGAATATGGGTTGGAACCAGCCCCCTAGTGGGCCAGTGCGCCCCCCAAGGGCCCAAGGCGCCTAGGGTTGGAAACCTTAGGGGGTGGGGGCGCCTCCCACCTGCTTGGGGGGGCAAGTCTCCCCCCTTTGGCCGCCCCCCCTAGATGCATCTAGGGGGGCCGGCCCCTCTCCCCTTCACCCTATAAATAGATGGGGGTGGGAGGGCAGCCTCACCTCAGCCCCTGGCGCAACCCTCCCCCCTTGTAGACCTCCTCCTCCTCCGTTGAGCTTGGCGAAGCTCTGCTGGAGAACCACGAGCTCCATCACCACGTCGTCGTGCTGCCAGAGTTCTTGCTCAACTTCTCCTTCCCCCTTGCTGGATCAAGAAGGATGAGACATCCCCGGGCTGTACGTGTGTTGAACGCAGAGGCGCCGTCCGTTCGGCGCTTGGATCGGATCTTCCGCGATTTGAATCGCCGCGAGTACGACTCCATCAACAGTGTTCTTATAATGCTTCCGCTTAGCGATCTTCAAGGGTATGAAGATGCACTCCCTCTCTCTCGTTGCTAGCATCTCCTAGATTGATCTTGGTGACACGTAGGAATATTTTTGAATTATTACTACGTTCCCCAACAGTCCCATGACACCGATAAGAAAGCAAAACTTCGCACCACACCCTTATGAAATCTCACTGGACGAAGATAAAGGAGTGCACGACCGGATCGATTCTGATCTAGTTATCCAGTGATGTCATGCGCCAATCAGCAGAAATCTCCGAGAGAAAGACCAGAACTTGTCAGCGTCCAGATCGAGCATGAAGCAGAGAGAGAGAGGGAGAGCGAGAGAGAGAGAGAGAGAGAGAGAGAGAGAGAGAGAGAGATGAGCTGGCTCTCCGGCAACCACCCGGCTCCACACATGTTACGAGGCGCGGGACCTGGCTTGCGGCCCGAACTGCTAGCTCTAAGACTACCCACAGTGAGAGTAACTTCAGCAGTAACTTAAGGTCCAACCCAGCAAATTTGCTTATGTGGCAATGATTTAATGAGAAGAGAGATAAATTGAACAACATAGCTAGTTACTCATACTATGAGTAACATCACACATGCCAAGATAAGATGAGTCTATAAGCTAATAAATAAAGTGTTGCATGACACCATAACTGACACCACGTATATGTTACTCCCCATTCTCGAGGCAGTAACATAGACTAGTAACATATGCATGTTACTAGTCGAAATTATTCCCCAATATGAGTAGTCTAAGCCAATGTTTGCCTTTTCCACCCAATCCCAGCATACAAGACTAGTAATGAAATGAAATCTTTAATAAAGGCAACTAAACAGCCAGCCTATGGCTATCCTGTTATATGGCTTGGCTTTATGATAACTACCAGTGACATGACATAACTTTATAGCCAGCATGGGCTCTCCTATTATCCTTGCTCTAATCTATCACTTGAATATTCCAGTATATATCCGGCCCACTATTAATACGAAAATAAATTCCTCCCGTAATTGAGAAATATATAGCACACATAACAATACTACATCACACTCCACGGTACTTGTAGTGTACGTGGGTCCAGATTTCTTATTTTACTACTTCCTGGCATCCATATCAATAGTTGTCGAATTGGATGTATCTAGCATTAAAACATGTCTAGGCATATCTGATACGGCAACAATTAATATTGATCGGAGGGAGTATGCCATTATCCATAGATAACCTTAATATACTATGGCAGATAAGGCGGTAATACTCACTCCAGATCCACTTAATATGTGTGACGCCTTTGGGTCAACCTAAGTTCACTGTCCGGTTTCCACCATAGCTTGAGACGGTGCGATCGAAGGCGGCAACCGGTCGAGTTCTTCCACAACGTTGCTGATGGCAGGAGGTGCGGTCTCGGCTCCTTGTCCACGCCGAGCAGGTGAATGAGCATGTCACGGTAGGAGAGTACCGTTGCAAACCTGGCAGCGCCGCGGAAGCGCCTCTCCAGCTGCTCCCTCTGCTCGAAGTAGTCGATGAAGCCCTGGCAGATGAAGTCCTTCTCGTGCACGTACAGCTTGGGTGCCCACGAGGACAGCTGCTCGAACAGCTGCTCCATGCGCTTCCGGTGGGGAGGGAGGACCTTCCCGAGCTCAGCCTTGACGAGGTTGCTCAAGACGTACAGCTCCCTCTTGTCGTCCGCCGCCGAATGCGTCAAGTTGATGACTGGCGCCAACGATACATGCGGCGGATTGAAGAGAAAGGTCGGGAGGTTGCGCCGGCCGTTTCGCATTAGGTCCCGCCCAACCTCCAGCGCCAGCGACGCACCCTGAGAGTGGCCTGCGAGCCAGACGATGTATCGGCTGTCGACGGCCGCGAGGAGGTTGCGGACCGCCGCGTGAGCGCGCTGCGAGCGGATGGAGTCATGCACGGTGTTGGTCATGATCTGTACGTTAAGGTGCATGTCATCCACCATGTGCCGCAGCATGGTGCCCCTGAAGGCGACGATGTAGTGTGGAGCGGAGGGATGATGCTGCCCCGGCGGCGGCGGCACGTGCCTGTAAATAGCACCAAAGATGGAATGTTCGTCCTCAAGTAGGCGCGTGTGCTCCAAGTGAAAGTGAAAGCTCGTCCACCATGCCGGCGCGAGTTGCGCCCTGCTCCATCGGCGTCGGTCCTTCTCCATGACGTACGTGCTGTTGACAAGGCTAGCGGCGACGCAGCGGCGGTGCTCCTCCTTGTCCCTATAAGATAGTCATAGATAGATCAGTTAACGTTAATTTGGCTGAAAAGAAAACAATATGTTTGACCATTATTTTTATGATCTACACTAGACGAGTTTGAATTACACGATGATGCACACGGTTATAACTAAACTTAAGTTACTATTCGCAACCAAAAGAAAAAACTAAACTTAAGTTACTGCTGATCACGTATTCTGCTTGAGTTACGGCATTTATATTGGCCTGCATGCATGCATGACTCTGTCTCCTTATGCAACGTACGTATACACTTCGTCACTTCCTATGAACCCATGCGGTGCATTACACCTCGTGCACCATGCATGCATATATACTCCCTTCGTTCCTAAATATAAGTCTTTGTAGGGATTCCACCAGCTGGACTACATACGAAGCAAAATGAATGAATCTACACTTCAAATGCATCTATATACATCCGTATGTGGTTCACAGTGGAATCTCTACAAAGACTTATATTTAGGAACGGAGGAAGTAGACCTCTAATCCACCAATTAATACACGGAAAATGCACACCACAAGTACATATATATAGGTAGTTACGCATATACCATCGAGCCACGCGTACGTGTACATACCAGTCAATCGTTCTTGCCATCAAATGCGTCGGCCCGGAACGTTCGAAGTGGTCACCCAAGTCCATCTCCAACTTTCACTATTTCTCCAACTAAAGATCCAGACAGAGTGCTGTACGTGCTTGTTCTCTTTTGTTGAAGCAGTAGTGTACTAGCTAGTGTGCTCCTTCCGGTGCTTTTGACAGGGATTACTCCCAAGGGGTACATATATATAGGTGGGCTAGCTACATACTACTAGAATGTACAAGTACACTTGCACTGCAACTCAAAAAAAAAAGTACACTTGCACTGTAGTGGTTTCCCGTACGTAGATAAAAAAAATAGTCAACCCGTAGAGGTTAGCACGTTTGTTTTCCTGTTTTTTAGCGAAAAGACGTTAGGTACCCAAGCACAGAACAAGAGATGCTCTAGGCTTGTCTCAAAAAATGAAAGATGCTCTAGGCCGGCAAAAGCATAAGAGAGACGTTCTTTGTATATAGGATAGGAGGCAGGCCCAGTGAAATACCCGCCTGGTCGAATCTTTCTCACAATTGGGTCAGTCAAAACTTCCTATCCCATCAATGATTCATCCCAGCCTTCCCATGCCCAATCAGAAGGAGCAAATCTTAAGGTAGTCAAGGCAGCTTGATATGCCGTCCATAACTTAGCCATTGCTCACATTTTAGGGTGTTGATAAATGGCCACTCCTACTCCTATGTTAGTATCTAACCAATATAAATGGAACGAGTTCGTGGAGTCCAACCGATTTCAACCATCCATCCAACTCTATCCAATGGTTCCTGGCAGAGAAAAAAAAAATAGCCAGTGCCTCACGAATTTAATTGGACCTATTCAAGTTCAGCCTTTCGCAAACTAAGGCCATCTCCAACGCCGACCCGCAAATGTCTTCGGTATATGTCCGTTTTTGTGTCTGGACGTGGTCAGCGGACATGATGCCGGGGTGAGCCATCTAATGTTAATCACGAAATATTTGGCTGGCAGGAGAAAAAGTAGGTGGGGACAATGCATGTGATGGGATTATGGTGTGGCGTCTGGTTGGGAGGAGAGAAATGAGAGGGAGACCATGCATGTGAAGAGAGAGAAAAGAAAGGAGGCCCACATACAGGCTTTTGGTTGGTCAAGTGGATGTCCGGACTCCTATATAGCTCCCCCACGTTTGTCTCGCTTTTGCTGGAAAACGGACGCCCATACCACTTCGCGGACCGATAAGGGTCCCCACTGGATTGCAAAAGTGAACAAAAGTATACAGTTGAACGTAATATGCCGGTATTTTGCGGGTCTCCCTTGGAGAAGCCCTAACTGATGTCTTAAATCTTAAAAATTTAGCAATGATACTCCTTCCGATCAATATCATTTGTCGTTAAATCGCATGTATCTAGACTTCAAACAATTCTTGATACATGCGATTTTGCGACAATTAATATGGTTGGGAGGGAGTAGCATGTTTTTTTCTTAACTATTGGAGTAGCATGTTGGTATACTTTATCACCATTGTCTTCTTTATTTGGGACGCCGAATTGGTCAAAATATTTCTTGTTTGCCACTCCATACATTCCGGTGATACTCTTTTTACATCTCCTCGCGACAACACGGGTCGGTTATGAAGAAGTATTGGGCCACTTTCTTAGCAAATATCTAGGGCTCATTTAGGTTGTGCTTAGGATATACACACAGTAGTGAAATGACGGTCTTCATTTATGACACTCCTCGCCCATTGGACACGCAACATTTTCACCTTGTACTCTACCAAGTAGTCAAGTTCCCAGATATCTTCAATCCTTCTGTAATATCTTTGCTTTACATTACCACTTAAAGCATACATCGTCGCTCCCGAGTCCTAGTAATCTCTATTTTTGTCTTTGCCCTCCGTATAGAATGTGTATCCATTGATGACATATGCTTGACGAGTCATGGCATTGCATGTGGGGCCAAATGCCAAGGCGTATATGTGACTTGCATCTTCATCACTCGCTGGCAATGACTTATTCTGAATTTGCTCTTTGAAACCAAGCCATGAAGGAGGAGTTGTGCTCTCTAACGATTTGGTCGTTCATCTTTGGTTGTTTATGGTGCTTTTTCTTTATTTTGATTCCGTGCTTCTTCAACCAAGGATCGACCACTTCCGGGTGTTTTAAAACTACTAGGTGTACTTTGTCAAAGTTGTTGCATCGTGATGATGTATCAAGGTCCACATGCAAATCCTTCTTCCAAATCTGAGTGACCTAATCCTTTGATCCTACGCAGGTGCTTTTAACAGGCAAACTGATAGATTTTCGGACATCCAGAAAATTCGTGCAAAACGAGATGCACTTGTCAGAAAGCCTTGGACGATGCTTCCAACTAGACGGGCCCTATTATGAATGTATCCCTTCATGCCAATTCATTATATCGAATGGCGTCATGTTGTGAATGAATGCCGGTCTGTGATCATAGATCTCAGAGACAATATGGACCAACAGATTCACCATAACGTCAAAAAACGCGGGTGGGAAGTAGATCCCTAGCTCACGTAGTATGACTAAGTTCCCTTCACATAGCCTTGCGAGACGTTGGACACTAGTCGACTTTTGAGAGATAACGATGAAAAATTACAGAGGTCAAGAAGTGTGTCAAAGACGTGCTTGTCCATTATCTCTCTATGTACAACTGGAAGTATTTGTGTTATCATCGTGTGACAGTCATAAGAACAAATAAATCATGTATTCCCATTATGTGGGTTGTCGGAACAACTTCCTTTCCAGCCTTCCCATGTATATGGTGGGGCTGTATATCCTGCCGGAGGGGGTTCACGGTAACTTTGGCAAGGAGCTTTCTTGCTTTTTCTGGCAGGCGTCTAACGGGCATCAGAAATACCATATGGTTAAATTGGCAAATTTGCGCCCCCAAGTAGCTTTCTTGCTTCTTCTGGCAGGCGTCTAACGGGCATCAAAAATACCATATCGTTCAATTGGCGAATATTTGCGCCCACAAGGAGCTCGGGAGCATAGAGAATTTGGCGTCTCATCGGATCAATGTGGTGTTGATGTTGAAATGATTTGGTGGATTCTTAGGGATAATGGAGGACTTTGGCTTCAACTTATCAGAACCAAATACCTCTGGGGCTAGCCTATCTTGGCTTGCAATAGGAAGGAGGGATCTCGGTTCTTGAGATCTCTCCAGTCCATCAAGAATAAGATCCCTTTAGGGTTCACCATTTCCATAGGTGATGATACGTCTTCAACGTATCTATAATTTTTTATTGTCCCATGCTGTTGTATTATCATTCTTGGATGTTTAACATTCATTTTATATAGTGCCTAGTGCTAGTTGATGTTTTTTGCTTGTTTTCTACTTCGTAGAATATCCATATCAAACGAAGTCCAAACGCAGCAAAACTTTTTGGAGATTTTTTCTGCCCAGAAGAAAACTTTGGTGCCAAGGAAGTGGAGGAGAGAAGGCCTGTGGGGCCCACAAGGCACCAAGGCATGCTAGAGGCCCCTAGCGCGCCCTGGTGGGTAGTGGGGCCCATGGGAGTCCTTTCCACCACCTATCAGCTCTATAATTACCAAAATATTCCGGAAACCCTGGGGGAGTCGATGATGAAGGAAATATGCCCTAGAGGCAATAATAAAGTTATTATTTATTTCCTTATATCATGATAAATGTTTATTATTCATGCTAGAATTGTATTAACCGGAAAGATAATACATGTGTGAATACATAGACAAACATAGTGTCACTAGTATGCCTCTACTTGACTAGCTCGTTAATCAAAAGATGGTTATGTTTCCTAACCATAGACATCAGTTGTTATTTGATTAACGGGATCACATCATTAGAAGAATGATGTGATTGACTTGATCCATTCCGTTAGTGAAAGTGCTAGTTATCAACTAGAGGGGGGGTGAATAGGCGATTTTTATGAAAGTCTTCAAAACATGGAAGTTTCGAAGACAAACAATAGAAACAACCTAATTGATATGCAGCGGAAGATAAACTACAACAAGCAAGCCATAATCAAGTATGCAATAGCATTAACGTTCGAAGATTAATAGAAGCTAGGTAGTAGGATCAGGATGGAAGATAGTACGAAGCCAATCAACAATAGTAGTCAAGCAATGAAGTCAATCAGATAAGACGATAAGCAATGACTTCACGAAGACAAACTCAAAGTAAAGGAGGGAAGAGATAGAACCAGTTGCTTGTTGAAGACATAGGATTTGTTGGACCAGTTCCAGTTGCTGTGACAACTGTACGTCTGGTTAGGGAGGCTGAGATTCAACTCAGAAGACCGTGTCTTCACCTTATTCCCCTTGAGCTAAGGTCACTTAGTCCTCGCCCAATCACTCTGGTAAGTCTTCAAGGTAGACTTCCAAACCTTCACAGACTCCGTTCACCCAGCAATCCACAATGACTCTTGGATGCTCAGAACGAGACGCCTAACCGGCTGGAGGATACACAGTCCTCAAGTGTAATAAGTCTTCAGGTCACACAGACAGAAAGACTTCAGTGATGCCTAACACTCTTTGGCTCTGGGTGTTTGGGCTTTGTCCTCGCAAGGATTTCTCTCTCTCAAATGCTTCGAGGTGGGTTGCTCTCAAACGACAAAAGCCGTATATTAACTCTGAGCAGCCACCAATTTATGGTGTAGGGGGTGGGTTATTTATAGCCACTAGGCAACCCGACCTGATTTGTCTGAAATGACCCTGGGTCACTAAGGAACTGACACGTGTTCCAACGGTCAGATTTCAAACACACATGGCAAGTTTACTTGGGCTACAAGCAAAGCTGACTCATCCAACTCTGGATAAGATTTGCTCTCATTGTCTTCGCTCGAAGACATAGGATTTGGGTTGAGCATCACTTCAGTCACTCTGACTTAGTTCACTTGGACCCCACTTAACAGTACGGTGGTTCCTATGACTCAACAAAGAAGAAAAGGAAACAACGAAACCACACAGTCTTCGTGCTCCATAGTCTTCACGCAATGTCTTCTCATGTCATAGTCTTCAATATGAATATCTTCTCATACCACCATTGTCGTTAATGTCTTCATACATTTTTAGGGGTCATCTCCGCTAGGTAAACCGAATCAATGAGGGACACTACCTGCGTTATCCTGCAATTCTCACAAACGCATTAGTCCCTCAACCAACTTTTTCGTCAATACTCCAAAACCAACTAGGGGTGGCACTAGATGCACTTACAATCTCCCCCTCTTTGGTGATTGATGACAAACTGGTTGAAGTTTTCAACGGGGATAAAGTATGTGAAATTGTAAAGGATAGGAATTTGTCTTCATAAGTAGCAAGGGCTCCCCCTGAAGATGTGCATATAAATAATTTTGCTTTTGGAATGCAAATGCACATGGCAGGTTGTACTTGTGGAGATCCACTTCAACTTATGAAGATAATTCATCATGCATGAAATGATATAGCATATAGGATGACATGCATAATGAAAAATGGACGTCTGCAGGATGATTTAAGTGCGGAAGTTATCATCACACGTGGAAATGCAAATAAGTAGCAGACGACCATCAAGTTTAAGTGTTACAACTCAGAGAACCAAATGTTTCAAAACGCAAGAGTTGTAAACACGAGGCAAAATATAACACAACCGCCCATTTGAACCCGCTTGAAGACTATCAACTCATACACTTCTCCCCTTTTTGTCAGTAATGACCAAAAAGGTTTGAAGACATAGAGCATCTACTCGTCTTCTTGATGAGTAGGTGAAGCAGCAGGGTTGTCGTTGTTGGGTGGCGGTGCAGATGAACTTGGTGCAGTGTTGATGCGCGCAGTAGTAGTAGGAGGTGGTGAAGTAGCATCATCTTCATCATTGATCACTCTGGCATTTACCGTTGCCGCGGAGGAAGAATATTCAGAGTCTTCAAGAGATGGAGTTCTTCGTAAGACAGCATTCCATGGAGGAGTGGAGTCAAACTGAAATCTTTCATTGAAGCCATCGTCTTGAAGATCTGCTTCAGCACTAAGCAGGGTCAAACTCTTCCATGATCGCCGACAAGTTTTGTGAGCAACAAAGGCATTCTTGGTGGCAAGGTTGCGAATGCGATTGACATCCACCAAGAGGCTTTGCATCTGTCTCTTGAGCCAAAAGTGATGTTTATCCTGTTTCTGATGAAGGGCCACAAGAAGTTCTCGATCATTGAGAACACGAGAATGCTTCTGAGGCCTTTGGGCAATGGTGCTTTCAATGGCTTCGGTAGGTGCTCGATGAGGCAGACGAGTATTTCCAGCCAATGGATAGATTCGTGTAGCTGCTTGAACACCTTCAATGGGTTGAGTGAAGCTTTGGTGCTCGGCATTCTGAAGACAAAGAGGCTTCTTGGCAGGGTCGGGATATATAGCTTCAACTGACATATCAACCTCAGGTAGAAAAATCACATGATTGCGAGCAGAAGGTTGATAGTTGACAGTAGAGTGTCGCTTTATGAGGCGCATGACCCATGGAGCATAAAACTTCAGACCAAAGAGATCAGATCCGGAGGCAGCAAGTTGTCTGATGAAGAAATCTTGTGCATTGAAGTTGATGCCATTGAAAATGTAGAAGACCAAAGTCTTCATAACTCCTTCAAGCTTTGCCGCTGATGAATGTCCTTTGATAGGCCATAGAGTCCGCCTGATGATGTGATATATGGTGCGTGGCAGATATTCAAGGTCTTCAACAAAGAACTCTGCTGGATATTCAGCATCACGGGGCAAAGGCTTCATCATGCTCAGCATCTGACTCATATTGGGTTCAGGCCTATGAAAGATGCTTTCCAGGGCATTGCGATGATGTTAACAGCCAGGTTCATAGAGTTCTCCGGGAGTGGACAGGCCTGTAAGCTCGATGATATCCATAGCTTTGGCTTCATGATGAACGTTTCCGGTCATCCACTCGAGAACCCAAGTCTTTGTATCTCTGTTGTCGCCGTGAATGTGCAGTGTGGCATAGAATTGAAGCAATAGTTCTTCATTTCAGTGTTCTTTATCTGTGACAAAACTGAGCAGCCCAGCATCACGAAAGCAGTCAAGTGCTTCTTCTAAGCAGGGGAGTCCAGTAACGGCTTCAGTGTCGAGGCGCATATGAGGGAAAATGTGCCCTTGATCATACAGAACACAGGAGTAATAGCTTCGCTGCTGATGACTCCAAAACCGATCTGATGCAATTCTTGGCTTCATGTAGGGGTTCTTCGAGCTGTCAAAGAATGTGTTGTGGCTCTTGAAGCCATTTGCATTGAAGGACCCTGCTGAGTTTGCAGTACCTGGAAACCTTGGCAATCTTGGCTTGGGCTTCTGGACTTGAGGCCTATGCTCAACATGATAGTCAAATTGAGGACCAGAGACATTAGGCGGAGGGACCAGAACGGGCCATCTGACTGTTGTTAGCTCTCCGTGGTTATATGCCTGCTCAATTGTATAGGGCCTTGGTGGCGGAACAGGAGCAGTGGCAGCAACTAAGGCTTCAGGCTGCACAACAGGTGCTTCAGAAGCAGTAGCCTCACTAGCTTCAGGTGTAGTGGCCGCATTAGCTTCAGGCACACTGGTTGTTGCAAGCTCCACATTAGCTTCAGCCATGACAATGTCATCGGCTTCACTTGCGTTGGTTGTGGCAGCTTCAGGATTTTCAACCTCCACTTGAGGAGCTGGAGGGTCAGGCATTGACACGTTCACTTCATGAACCATTTCTTCAGGAATGGGGGGAGTAGAGACATGTTCTTCTTGACGTTCTTCATCGGCTGATGTAGCCGGATTGTCTTCAGCAGCAGGTGCTTCAGACGTAGAGACATTCACAGCAGGAGTGGCTTCTGAAAACACTTGATGTGCAACAGGTTGATGATGCACTTCTCCTTCTGGAACGCTCGGAAGAGGAGCTTGAGGCCTTGGTCCTTTGCGAAGCCTTTGAAGTACTGGCGACGCTTTTGGAGATGGAGTGGGCAGGCCCTCATCCTCTTCAGCTTGTACGGATGTTGTGACTTGTTGTTGTTGGGGAGTGTTGGGGGTGTCTTGTTCTTGCGGGCGATCAGCCCATGAATCATCCTGTGCAATTGGCGTCAGAGGACGACCAATGCTGATGAGTTCGCTGTTCGTACCAACAGGCGATGATACCACATTGTATTCGATCTGAGGAAGAACTTCATCATCTTCAACATTGTCATGATGACCAATGTCTTCAGCAGTGGTGGGTTCAGCTGCTGGAATATCTTCAGCTTCAGGAGCCTTTGTGGAAGCAGGCTCATGAACAGTCATGTGAAGTTCTTGGGATGCAGATGCAGGATGAATCACTAAGATGGGTTCAACAAAAAGGGGCTCTGTGGGAGCAGCCCGATTCTTCTTGGTCTTGCGCTTCTTCTTGGAGGGAGCGGCATCAGAGGCTTCGGTATTCTTCCTCTTTGTGGCTTCTGCCTCTGCAGCCCTCATCTTCTTCTGTTCTGAAGCGGTTGTGGTGACCTTTGGCTTCGAGCCAGTCATGCTACTTGGGAAGATAATACGTGGAGCTTCTTGGCTTGAAGGCGCAGGCTGATCAGCAGGAAGCTTCTTCTTTTTCTTTGCTACCATCCCGGGGTCAATGCCAGGACGGCCAAGTGACTTGCGCTTCTCAGCCTCATTGTAGGCAAGCACACACTTATCAGCCAAACTCTTCATGCGCTCACGAGAGCCTTGAGCTTCTTGGCACTTCTTCAGAAAAGCTTCTTTAAGCTCACGCAGCATGACCTTAAAGTTCCGGACGTCTTGAACACTTAGCTTGGCCACATGCTTCTTGAATTGAGCCTTCTCATAATCAATCTTGTTCTTGAGCTCAACAATTCGCTGAGCGAGAGCCAGCTCAGAAGCAATGGCGCCATTGAAAGAGACGATGAGGCCAATTGGAAGCTGTAAGTCTTCAAAGCTGACGTTTGGGGTATCGAACCACTCATCAATGAAATTGTGGATGATGGCCACATCAAAGAGAGGCAAGTTGTTGAAGATTTCTGCTTCTTCCTTGCTCTTTATCAGCTGCTCAAGAGCATCATCCGCAAGATCTTCATCACTTGATAGATCAATGGGTTCTTCATGCAGAATAGCAGCAGGAGTCAGAGCTTGATCAGTATGCCTGACAAGTTGCCTTTTCTTCTCCGTCTTCTTGGAGATACGAGATTGATCTTCAGACTGCACACTGGCTTCAGGAGGTGCAGTGGCCAGTGGCTTCACACGAGAAGCTTTTGGAGGTGCAGCTGATGATGTAACCTTAACCTTCTTTGGCTTCTTCGGCCTCGGAGTAGGAGCAGGGGCTTCATCAGAATCAGCATCATTGTTGGGATGATCCACTCTGGCACCATGAACCAAGACATAGGAGATGAGACCATCAAGGTTTGCAAAGGGGCCAATTCTATTCTCTTCAGCTTCACATGTCCCATCCTCACGGGGAGCAGAGGGACCAGGATTGAAGTCTAATCCCCATGACTTCTTGTTTTCCTTTGCTGAAGACATAGCAAACTGGAAGTTGCGCTTGAAGAGATTGTCGTCGCGACACCAGAGCAATGATGATGGGTCGGCTTCTTCAGGCTGTGGCCCACGGACCATGCAAGGATAGAATTCTTGCGCAATGGCTTCAGCTTTGTTCTTGGGGGGAAGGCCTCGATAGATAATATCACCCCAAGGGCTCTTGATAGCATTTTTCTCTGCGTACTCCTGGGTGACGAACTTGTCCTTGTACCACTGTTCAGCCCAATAGCGTCGAATCCATTGGATTCGAGTCTTGCACTGATTGTAATCTTCTTCAGGATCTGTTTTATACATTTCTGCCAGATCCTTAGGCAGATCCTTCGAAGTTCCCCCACGACGCTGTCTGCCACCCTTCCTTGCTGATTTTTTTGCAGCCATGAACTTCAAGCTGAATGGCTTCAATACGTTCAGAGGCTTCAGAGATTTACGCTTGCTGGTCAAGCAGGAACTGGCTTCAGGAGAATTGATATGATGCTGTAAGTATTCTGCAAACGAATGCAGACTATGAGAACCAAGGGATTCTCCCACGGACATGTACATGTGACAGCATTAGAGATGCGAGGGAAGGGGAAGAGGTCATATGCATTCTCAGAAGATTTTGAAGATAAACCAGTTTGAAGACATTGACCTCACGATGCGAAGACATTCACTTATATGTGGTGAGTTGGTTCCAGATTTGTACCAATCCGTGAATAAGTACAAGTGAGGAATCAAACTAGATAGGAAATCTAAGTGAACAGACTAGGCATTATGATATGCAGATAGAATAGATCTAACATTGAGTAGGCAGAAACCACTTTCGGTAAGTAGGATGAATCTATGAAGATCAAAAAGGTGGTAAAAATAGAGTTATAATTACCGCACGACGAACTGCTAGATGGGAAGAATGAGAGACCGAGCAGTTCAGCCCACCGTGCCCTAACTTGGCGACGGAAGACACCTACGGCGACGGCGGAGAGGACGATGTCCGCGGCCGGCGTGAGGACGGCGTCGGAGAAGTCGCGGCAGCTATGCGCTTCGTCGCCGGCATCGTCGCGAGCTAGCGGTGGCGCTAGGGTTTTGACGGAGGTGGAGAGGTGGAAGAGGGATTTCTTTACCGCAGGGGACACATATTTATAAGTAGGTGTGCAGCACAGCGCAATTACGCAGGTGCCCCTGTCTGTTCACATCCGTGGGGTACGTGGCAAGCATGCAACACATTTCGAATTGTCCCACGTTCCCACGCCCGCCAAGTATGTCGGATGTTCGTTTCGGCTTCTCCGGATATCGACAGTTTAGATGATTCATTTAAATAGGACTTGATGTTTTGTCTCTGTGTCTTCTGCTGACAAGGATGCAGAGAAGACATTCGGCAGTTTCAATAGAATGCATATGATTTGGACAGATAGAGTTTGAGATAGTAAGCATAGAGAGATTAGGGTCCGATCACATTCACTTAGTTCAAAAGATTCAACTTGAAGACATAGCTATAAGTGAATGCTGTAGAGGACAGAACGCTAGTATATATATATATATATATATATATATATATATATATATATATATATATATATGCAATCAAATCACTATAGCGCAGAAAAATCACGAAGATAAATTGAAACTGAAGACAAACCAAATGCGAAATCTTTGCAAAATAACGCCATGAGTGAAACATTTCAAACAGAGAAATTTGGTGGTGGCGTTACCCACCGTATAGAAAGTATTAGACCCAGACACGGTGCACAATTATCGTGGCGCTCCGAAGTCAGATTCCATGTTAATGTATTCACACTCAGAGTGTAAATCTTCATTGATTGAAGATGTACATTACTTTGTGTGTTGCACATCTAAGTCATCAACATGCATAAGTGTTAGGATGTGTGCCTGATCACAGGACATTAGAGGATTCCAAGATATTTAGCTCACACCGTAACTTGCAAAACCTTTTCTCATCCAAGGGCTTTGTGAAGATATCTGCCAGTTGCTCTTCAGTGTTGACGTGCATGATATCTATATCTTTCTTCATAACATGATCTCTGAGAAAGTGATGACGTATTTCAATGTGCTTTGTCTTTGAGTGCTGGACTGGATTGTTGGCAATCTTGATGGCACTTTCGTTGTCGTAGAAGAGAGGGACTTGCTTCAGATCGATGCCATAGTCCTTGAGAGTTTGCTTCATCCACAGAAGCTGAGCACAACAGGATCCAGCAGCAATGTATTCAGATTCAGCAGTTGAGAGTGATACACAGTTCTGCTTCTTTGAAGACCAACAGACAAGTGATCGACCAAGAAAATGACATGTGCCTGATGTTGACTTGCGATCCACCTTGTCACCAGCATAATCAGCATCCGAGAATCCAACCAGATCAAACCTTGAGCCCTTTGGATACCATAATCCGAGTGTTGGGGTGTAAGCCAAATATCTAAGAATTCGCTTCACTGCTAAGTGATGCGATTCCTTTGGTGCCGCTTGGAATCGAGCACACATGCAAACACTAAGCATAATATCTGGCCTAGATGCACATAGGTAAAGTAAAGAACCAATCATGGAGCGGTATACCTTTTGATCGAACTCTTTACCATTGTCGTCGGGACAAAGATGATGTTTGGCTGGCATTGGCGTCGTGTAACCTTTCCAATCTTGCATGCCGAACTTCTTCGGGCAATCTTTGAGATATTTTTCTTGAGATATGAAGATGCCATTTCTTTGTTGTCGGATTTAAAGACCAAGGAAGAACTTCAGCTCACCCATCATGGACATCTGATATTGCTCTTGCATCATAAATCCAAACTCATCACTGTACTTCTGGTTGGTGCAGCCGAAGATTATGTCATCAACATATATTTGGCACACAAATAGTTCACCATCATATGTCTTCGTGAAGAGTGTGGGATCGAGGGATCCCGGTTTGAAGCCTTTGCTTTTCAGGAAGTCTTTGATTGTATCATACCAAGCACGATGAGCTTGTTTGAGGCCATACAGTGCTTTGTTGAGTTTGTACACCATATCAGGATGTTTTGGATCTTCAAAGCTAGGTGGTTGTGCAACATATACTTCTTCTTCAATCTTGCCATTGAGAAATGCACTCTTTACATCCATTTGATATAGCAAGATGTTGTGATGATTTGCATAGGCTAGCAGTATGCAAATGGCTTCAAGCCTAGCAACAGGAGCAAATGTTTCATCGAAGTCAATTCCTTCAACTTGAGTATATCCTTGAGCCACAAGACGTGCTTTGTTTCTGACGACTTGACCATGCTCATCTTGCTTGTTTCGATATATCCACTTTGTTCCAATAATGTTATGCTTGTGAGGGTCAGGTCGCTTGACAAGTTCCCAAACATTATTCAGCTTGAACTGTTGAAGTTCTTCTTGCATGGCTTGAATCCATTCAGGTTCCATAAAAGCTTCAGTAACTTTCTTGGGTTCTGATATTGACACAAATGAAAAATGCCCACAGAAATTTGCTAGTTGTGTTGCTCTTGAGCGAGTAAGTGGACCAGGCGCATTGATGCTGTCAATTATCTTCTCAATTTGTACTTCATTTGCAACACGAGGATGAACTGGACGAAGACCTTGCTCATGCTGATCATTATCATCATTGGAAGTATTGTCTTCGGTCTGAGCATTGTCTTCAGGTTGGTTTGGTGCAGAAATGATAAGTTCCTCTTCAGGTTGTGCTTTAGAGGGCATGATCTCACCAGTTCCCATCAACTTGATAGATTCACAGGAAGGAGCTTCATCAAGTGTACTTGGCAGAATTTCTCTTTGTGAACCATTGATTTCATCAAATCACACATCCACTGTTTCAACGATTTTGTAGTGGAAGAGGTTGAAGACTCTGTAAGACTGTGGATCCTTTCCATAGCAAAGCATGAAGCCTTCGTGAGCTTTGGGTTCAAATTTTGACTTGTGATGGGGATCCTTGATCCAACATCTAGCACCAAAGACTCTGAAGTAGCTGATATTTGGCTTCTTGCCAGTGAGGAGCTCATAGGATGTTTTGCCCAGAATCTTATGGATGTAGACACGGTTGATGATGTGACAAGCTGTATCAATGGTGTCTTGTACTCGCCAAGCATTGTTCGAGCCATCTCAATAAGGGTTCTGTTTTTGCGCTCAACAATGCCATTTTGCTGTGGTGTGTATGGAGCAGAAAATTCATGAGTGATTCCCATTGTATCCAGATAAAGATCAAGGCCGGTGTTCTTGAATTCAGTGTTGTTATCACTTCTGATATGCTTGATCTTGACGCCATAGTTGTTCATTGCTCGATTGGCGAATCATCTGAACACATCTTGTACTTCAGTCTTGTAGAGAATTATGTGCACCCATGTGTATCTTAAGTAGTCATCGACAATGACGAAGCCATAGAGACACGCCGTTGTTGTGAGGGTGGAGTAGTGGGTAGGTCCAAATAAGTCCATGTGTAGCAGCGCGAAGGGTTGAGATGTTGTCATGATGGTCTTCGAAGGATGCTTGGCCCTTGTCATCTTTCCAGCTTCGCAGGCACCACACAGATGATCTTTCTTGAACTTGACACCTTCGATGCCTATGACATGCTTCTTTTTGACGAGAGTGTGCAAGTTCCTCATGCCAGCGTGCCCCAGCCTTCGATGCCAGAGCCAGCATTCTGAAGCTTTAGCAAGAAGACATACGGCAAGTTTTGGACCAGCTGAGAAATCTACCATGTATAGATCACCTTTCCTATACCCTTCAAAGACTAGAGATTTGTCAGATTCCATTAGTACAAGGCAACGATATTTTCCAAATATCACAATCATGTTTAAGTCACAAAGCATTGAGATAGACATTAAGTTGAATCCAAGGGATTCAACAAGCATCCCTTTATCCATGTGTTGATCCTTTGAGATTGCAACTCTACCTAGACCCAATACTTTGCCTTTACCAGTGTCAGCAAATGTGATTTGACTCTTGTCGGATGGACGTAAGGTTGAGTCCATGAGAAGACTTTGATCGCTAGTCATATGATTAGTGCATCCGCTGTCAATAATCCATTCTGAAGCTTTTTGTGTACCCTACAGTGCAGTTAGAGGGATAGGCTTCACACTGTATGTTGTGAAGCATAAGCATTTGATGCACACTTTGATTATCACAGCATAGATGAAAGTTAGCACACAGTATGACAGGTAAGCAATTCATATGTGGAATACATATTAAGTTATTTTATCATGCGTCCCTTTGTGTTTTAGGTCCCCAGCAATTATATCGGACGCCATTGATTGCTGGCTGGAGACCACATTCTGCAAGAGAGAGTTAATTCTTCTTCACCACCCACATTTTCAGGGGTGGCTTAGAAGCAATGAGTCTAAGTGC
Source organism: Triticum aestivum (assembly GCF_018294505.1). NCBI lineage: Eukaryota > Viridiplantae > Streptophyta > Magnoliopsida > Poales > Poaceae > Triticum > Triticum aestivum. The sequence goes on along the minus strand of NC_057807.1, from coordinate 652,982,541 downwards.
AGCATCTGAGAATTTCGGCTTTGAAGCCCTAGCAAATAGCCTTGCAGGAGATGAATGATACTCATGTGAATAAGCAGAAAAGTTCTTAGTTCTATGAACATAGCGATTTGAAGACACACGCTCATATTCATGAGTCTGAGTATGATTTCCCTGCAAAACATTGGCGTTAGGGTGACTCAAGTGAGTCATGTGTTCGTAAGTAGCCGTTGGACCATATGATGCCTTTGGTCTGGGGTTTGTCTTCTTCCCTGGTGGTGTCATGATGACATTCACTGGAAGATTCTCAAGGCAGATTTCGGGAACCCAGATCTTCTTCATAGGAGGTCCATTCCTGCAGTTAGTACCAATATACCTTGCAAACACTTCACCATTCTGATTTTTGAACAGTTTATAGTTTGCATCAAAGGATTCATCAATGATAATAGGATTAGCACAGGTAAATCCAGATAAAGTAGATGGATCCACTAAAGGTTCCTTTGCAGCAACCCATGTGGTTTTGGGATACTGCTCAGGCTTCCAGTAGGAACCATCAGCATTCTTTTCCCTCTCGAACCCAACACCCTCTTTCCTAGGGTTTCGGTTCAGAATCTGCTTTTTGAGGACATCACAAAGTGTCTGATGCCCTTTCAGACTTTTATACATCCCTGTTTCAAGCACTGTCTTCAACCTAGCATTTTCATCAGCAATAGTAGTGGTATCCTCAGAAGAGGGGTTAGTTACCACATCAGTAGTTGAAGACAGAGCAACAGTAGCAGTAGTGGAACATTCAGCAATAGAGGCAGTGTTATCACGCTCAATGCATTTCACGCAAGGTGGTTCAAATCCTTCCTGAGCGGGACTGATCTGTTGAGCGAGTAATGAATCGTGCTTCTTCAGAAGAACTTCATAATCCACTCTTACCTTTTCAAGATCTTGCTCTCTTTGAAGACATTCAAAAGAAAGTTTCTCATGATCAGATAAGAGAGCATTATGTTGATCTTGAAGGGCATCAAACTTGGAGTGATGTCTCTGAAGACTATCAGCCAAAGCTTTTGACTGATCCATTTCTTCGCCCAACATATCATCGCTCTTACTAAGCATGTTTTGAATCTTTTCCAAAGCTCTTTGTTGTTCAGTGGCAAGGGAAGCAAGTTTGACATAGCTGGGGAAAAATTCATCACCTGATTCATCATCACTAGTTTCAGAAAGATAGCCTTCAGTTACCTTAGCACCCCCTGCCATGAGGCATGGTGAAGATGAAGACGGTTCAGGTGGAAAGGTCATCTCTTTAAGAGACTCCTTGTAGTCATCAAGCCAAGGATCATGACGATTAAGATGACTATCATAGACCTCAGCAAGTCGGTCCCAGATTAGCTTCGCGTGATTGAGGTGCATGACGTTCCTGAACTGATTTCAGGACAGGCAGGAGCAGATGACATCCTTCGCAGTGAGGTTCAGTAGAATGTACTTACGAATGTCATCAGCCTCCGCCATCTTGCATAGATCGGTGAGACCAATCTCGGTGACGGTCCATAGTTCACTATCCATAGCCATGAGTCGCTTCTTCATCATGGCTTTCCACCGGGGATACTCATGACCGTCAAAGGTGGGGCAAGATACATTCCTCAATCCTGCAGTCGACATAGCTAAACTCCAGGTGGTTAAACCGAATCACACAGAACAAGGGAGTACCTGGCTCTGATACCAATTGAAAGTGCTAGTTATCGACTAGAGGGGGGGTGAATAGGCGATTTTTATGAAAGTCTTCAAAACATGGAAGTTTCGAAGACAAACAATAGAAACAACCTAATTGATATGCAGCGGAAGATAAACTACAACAAGCAAGCCATAATCAAGTATGCAATAGCATTAACGTTCGAAGATTAATAGCAGCTAGGTAGTAGGATCAGGATGGAAGATAGTATGAAGCCAATCAACAATAGTAGTCAAGCAATGAAGTCAATCAGATAAGACGATAAGCAATGACTTCACGAAGACAAACTCAAAGTAAAGGAGGGAAGAGATAGAACCAGTTGCTTGTTGAAGACACAGGATTTGTTGGACCAGTTCCAGTTGCTGTGACAACTGTACGTCTGGTTAGGGAGGCTGAGATTCAACTCAGAAGACCGTGTCTTCACCTTATTCCCCTTGAGCTAAGGTCACTTAGTCCTCGCCCAATCACTCTGGTAAGTCTTCAAGGTAGACTTCCAAACCTTCACAGACTCCGTTCACCCGGCAATCCACAATGACTCTTGGATGCTCAGAACGAGACGCCTAACCGGCTGGAGGATACACAGTCCTCAAGTGTAATAAGTCTTCAGGTCACACAGACAGAAAGACTTCAGTGATGCCTAACACTCTTTGGCTCTGGGTGTTTGGGCTTTGTCCTCGCAAGGATTTCTCTCTCTCAAATGCTTCGAGGTGGGTTGCTCTCAAACGACAAAAGCCGTATATTAACTCTGAGCAGCCACCAATTTATGGTGTAGGGGGTGGGCTATTTATAGCCACTAGGCAACCCGACCTGATTTGTCCGAAATGACCCTGGGTCACTAAGGAACTGACACGTGTTCCAACGGTCAGATTTCAAACACACACGGCAACTTTACTTGGGCTACAAGCAAAGCTGACTCATCCAACTCTGGATAAGATTTGCTCTCATTGTCTTCGCTCGAAGACATAGGATTTGGGTTGAGCATCACTTCAGTCACTCTGACTTAGTTCACTTGGACCCCACTTAACAGTACGGTGGTTCCTATGACTCAACAAAGAAGAAAAGGAAACAACGAAACCACACAGTCTTCGTGCTCCATAGTCTTCACGCAATGTCTTCTCATGTCATAGTCTTCAATATGAATATCTTCTCATACCACCATTGTCGTCAATGTCTTCATACATTTTTAGGGGTCATCTCTGGTAGGTAAACCGAATCAATGAGGGACACTACCTGTGTTATCCTGCAATTCTCACAAATGCATTAGTCCCTCAACCAACTTTGTCGTCAATACTCCAAAACCAACTAGGGGTGGCACTAGATGCACTTACAGTTAGCTTAGCACTTGATCATTTCGTATGTTGCTATAGCTTTCTTCATGACTTATACATGTTCCTATAGCTATGAGATTATGCAACTCCCGTTTACCGAAGGAACACTTTGTGTGCTACCAAACGTCACAATGTAACTGGGTGATTATAAAGGAGCTCTACAGGTGTCTCTGAAGGTACATGTTGAGTTGGCGTATTTTGAGATTAGGATTTGTCACTCTGATTGTCGGAGAGGTATCTCTGGGCCCTCTCGGTAATGCACATCACTATAAGCCTTGCAAGCAATGTGACTAATGAGTTAGTTGCGGGATGATGCATTACATAACGAGTAAAGAGACTTGCCGGTAACGAGATTGAACTAGGTATTGAGATACCGACGATCAAATCTCGAGCAAGTAACATACCGATGACAAAGGGAACAACGTATGTTGTTATGCGGTTTGACCGATAAAGATCTTCGTAGAATATGTAGGAGCCAATATGAGCATCCAGGTTCTGCTATTGGTTATTGACCGGAAACGTGTCTCGGTCATGTCTACATAGTTCTCAAACCTGTAGGGTCCGCACGCTTAAAGTTAGATGACGGTTAATATTATGAGTTTATGTGTTTTGATGCACCGAAGATAGTTTGGAGTCCTATATGCGATCACGGACATGACGAGCTGTCTCGAAATGGTCGGGACATGAAGATTGATATATTGGACGACTATATTCGGACACCGGAATGGTTCCGGTGGTTATCGGATGTATACCGGAGTACCAGGGGGTTATCGGAACCCCCCGGGGGGTTAATGGGCCTCTTGGGCCCTAAGTGGAGAAGAGGAGGGGCGGCCAGGGCTGGCCGCGCGCCCCCTCTCCCTCTAGTCCGAATAGGAGAAGGAGAGGGGGGCGGCGTCCCCCCTTCCTTCCTCTCATCTCTCCCTTCCTTCCCCTCTCCTACTTGGACTAGGAAAGGAAGAAGTCCTACTCCCGGTGGGAGTAGGACTCCTCCCTAGCGCGCTTCCTCCTGGTTGGTCGCCCCCTCCCCCTTGATCCTTTATATACGGGGGCAAGGGGGCACCTCTAGGCACAACAATTGATCATTGATCTCTTAGCCGTGTGCGGTGCCCCCCTCCACCATATTCCACCTCGATAATATCGTAGTGGTGCTTAGGCGAAGCCCTGCGTCGGTAGAACATCATCATCGTCACCACACCATCGTGCTGACGGAACTCTCCCTCAAAGCTCGGCTAGATCGGAGTTCGAGGGACATCATCGAGCTGAATGTGTGCTGAACTCGGAGGTGTCGTACGTTCGGTACTTGATCGGTCGGATCGTGAAGACGTACGACTACATCAACCGCGTTGTACTAACACTTCCGCTTATGGTCTACGAGGGTACGTGGACAACACTCTCCCCTCTCGTTGCTATGCATCACCATGATCTTGCGTGTGCGTAGGAATTTTTTTGAAATTACTACGGTCCCCAACAGTGGCATCCGAGCCAGGTTTTATGTGTAGATGTTATATGCACGAGTAGAACACAAGTGAGTTGTGGGCGATACAAGTCATACTGCTTACCAGCATGTCATACTTTGGTTCAGCGGTATTGTTAGATGAAGCGGCCCGGACCGACATTACGCATACGCTTACGCGAGACTGGTTCTACTGACGTGCTTTGCACATAGGTGGCTGGCGGGTGTCAGTTTCTTCAACTTTAGTTGAACCGAGTGTGGCAACGCCCGGTCCTTGAGAAGGTTAAAACATCACTAAATTGACGAACTATCGTTGTGGTTTTGATGCGTAGGTAAGAACGGTTCTTGCTCAGCCCATAGCAGCCACATAAAACTTGCAACAACAAAGTAGATGACGTCTAACTTGTTTTTGCATGGCATGTTGTGATGTGATATGGTCAAGATGTGATGCTATATTTTATTGTATGAGATGATCATGTTTTGTAACCGAGTTATCGGCAACTGGCAGGAGCCATATGGTTGTCGCTTTATTGTATGCAATGCAATCGCCCTGTAATGGCTTTATTTTATCACTAAGCGGTAGCGATAGTCGTAGAAACAATAGGTGGCAAAACGACAATGATGCTACAATGGAGATCAAGGTGTCACGCCGGTGATGATGGTGATCATGACGGTGCTTCGGAGATGAAGATCACAAGCACAAGATGATGATGGCCATATCATATCACTTATACTGATTGCATGTGATGTTTACCCTTTATGCATCTTATTTTGCTTTGATTGACGGTAGCACTATAAGATGATCTCTCACTAAATTTCAATGTATAAGTGTTCTCCCTGAGTATGCACCGTTGTGAAAGTTCTTCGTGGTGAGACACCACGTGATGATCGGGTGTGATAGGCTCTACATTCAAATACAATGGGTGCAAAACAGTTGCACACGCGGAATACTCTGGTTAAACTTGACGAGCCTAGCATATACAGATATGGCCTCGGAACACTGAGACCGAAAGATGAAGCGTGAATCATATAGTAGATATGATCAACATAGTGATGTTCACCATTGAAAACTACTCCATCTCACGTGATGATCGGACATGCTTTAGTTGATTTGGATCACATGATCACTTATATGATTAGAGGGATGTCTATCTAAGTGGGAGTTCTTGAGTAATATGATTAATTGAACTTAAATTTATCATGAACTTAGTACCTGATAGTATTTTGCTTATCTATGTTTGTTGTAGATAGATGGCTCGTGCTGTTGTTCCGTTGAATTTTAATGCGTTCCTTGAGAAAGCTAAGTTGAAAGATGGTGGTAGCAATTACACTCACTGGGTCCGTAACTTGAGGATTATCCTCATTGCTACATAGAAGAATTACGTTCTGGAAGCACCGCTGGGTGCCAGGCCTACTACACATGCAACTGACGACGTTAAGAACGTCTGGCAGAGCAAAGCTGATGACTACTTGATAGTTCAGTGTGCCATGCTTTACGGCTTAGAACCGGGACTTCAACGACGTTTTGAACATCATGGAGCATATGAGATGTTCCAGGAATTGAAGTTAATATTTCAAGCAAATGCCCGGATTGAGAGATATGAAGTCTCCAATAAGTTCTATAGCTGCAAGATGGAAGAGAATAGTTCTGTCAGTGAACATATACTCAAAATGTCTGGGTATAATAATCACTTGATTCAACTGGGAGTTAATCTTCCTGATGATAGTGTCATTGACGGAATTCTTCAATCACTGCCACCAAGCTACAAGAGCTTTGTGATGAACTATAATATGCAAGGGATGAACAAGACTATTCCCGAGCTCTTCGCAATGCTAAAAGTTGCGGAGGTAGAAATCAAAAAGGAGCATCAAGTGTTGATGGTCAACAAGACCACCAGTTTCAAGAAAAAGGGTAAAGGGAAGAAGAAGGGGAACTTCAAGAAGAACGGCAAACAAGTCGCTGCTCAAGAGAAGAAACCCAAGTCTGGACCTAAGCCTGAGACTGAGTGCTTCTACTGCAAGCAGACTAGTCACTCCGAGCGGAACTGCCCCAAGTATTTGGCAGATAAGAAGGATGGCAAGGTGAACAAAGGTATATGTGATATACATGTTATTGATGTGTACCTTCCTAATGCTCGCAGTAGCACCTAGGTATTTGATACTGGTTCTGTTGCTAATATTTGCAACTCGAAACAGGGACTACGGATTAAGCGAAGATTGGCTAAGGACAAGGTGACGATGCGCGCGGGAAATGGTTTCAAAGTCGATGTGATCGCAGTAGGCACGCTACCTCTACATCTACCATCGGGATTAGTTTTAGACCTGAATAATTGTTATTTGGTGCCAGTGTTAAGCATGAACATTATATCTGGATCTTGTTTGATGCGAGACGGATATTCATTTAAATCAGAGAATAATGGTTGTTCTATTTATATGAGTAATATCTTTTATGGTCATGCACCCTTGAAGAGTGGTCTATTTTTATTGAATCTCGATAGTAGTGATACACATATTCATAATGTTGAAGCCAAAAGATGCAGAGTTGATAACGATAGTGCAACTTATTTGTGGCACTGCCGTTTAGGACATATTGGTGTAAAGCGCATGAAGAAAATGTTGGGGAACATAGCAGAAATTCAAAATTTTCCTACGTGTCACCAAGATCTATCTATGGAGAAACCAGCAACGAGGGGAAGGAGAGTGCATCTACATACCCTTGTAGATCGCTAAGCGGAAGCATTCAAGAGAATGGGGTTGAAGGAGTCGTACTCGTCGTGATCCAAATCACCGGAGATCCTAGTGCCGAACGGACGGCACCTCCGCGTTCAACACACTTACAGCCCGGTGACGTCTCCCATGCCTTGATCCAGCAAGGTGAGAGGGAGAGGTTGGGGAAGACTCCATCCAGCAGCATCACAATGGCGTGGTGGTGGTGGAGGAGCATGGTGATCCAGCAGGGCTTCACCAAGCACCGCGAGATATGAGAAAGAGAGGTAGGGCTGCGCCAACATGAGAAGAAACTTCGTGTGTTGGGCTGCTCCTTTGCCTCCACTATATATAGGGGGAGAGGGGGGGCTGCGCCCCCACCTAGGGTTCCACCCTAGGGGCGGCAGCCAGCCCAAGATCCCATATGAGGGGCGTCCAAGGGGGGAGAGTGGAAACTTGCCCCCCAAGTTAGGTGGGTGCGCCCCCCTCCCCAAACCCTAGGCGCCTTGGGGCCTTGTGGGGGGGCGCACCAGCCCACCTGGGGCTGGTCACCTCCCACACTTGGCCCATGCGGCCCACCGGGGATGGTGGCCCCACTTGGTGGACCCCCGGGACCCTCTCGGTGGTCCTGGTACGTTACCGATAAAACCCGAAACTTTTCCGGTGACCAAAACAGGACTTCCCATATATAAATATTTACCTCCGGACCATTCCGGAACTCCTCGTGACGTCCGAGATCTCATCCGGGACTCCGAAAAACATTCGGTAACCACATACAAACTTCCTTTATAACCCTAGCGTCATCGAACCTTAAGTGTGTAGACCCTACGGGTTCGGGAACCATGCAGACATGACCGAGACGTTCTCCGATCAATAACCAACAGCAGGATCTGGATACCCATGTTGGCTCCCGCATGTTCCATGATGGTATCATCGGATGAACCACAATGTCGAGGATTCGATCAATCCCGTATACAATTCCCTTTGTCTAGCGGTATTGTACTTGCCCGAGATTCGATCGTCGGTATCCCGATACCTTGTTCAATCTCGTTACCGGCAAGTCTCTTTACTCGTTCCGTAACACATCATCCCGTGATCAACCCCTTGGTCACATTGTGCACATTATGATGATGTCCTACCGAGTGGGCCCAGAGATACCTCTCCGTCACACGGAGTGACAAATCCCAATCTCGATTCGTGCCAACCCAACAGACACTTTCGAAGATACCCGTAGTGTACCTTTATAGCCACCCAGTTACGTTGTGACATTTGGTACACCCAAAGCATTCCTACGGCATCCGGGAGTTGCACAATCTCATGGTCTACAGAAAAGATACTTGACATTAGAAAAGCTTTAGCATACGAATTACACGATCTTTGTGCTAGGCTTAGGATTGGGTCTTGTCCATCACATCATTCTCCTAATGATGTGATCACGTTATCAACGACATCCAATGTCCATGGTTAGGAAACCGTAACCATCTATTGATCAACGAGCTAGTCAACTAGAGGCTTACTAGGGACATGGTGTTGTCTATGTATCCACACATGTATCTGAGTTTCCTATCAATACAATTCTAGCATGGATAATAAACAATTATCATGAACAAGGAAATATAATAATAACCGATTTATTATTGCCTCTAGGGCATATTTCCAATAGTCTCCCACTTGCACTAGAGTCAATAATCTAGTTCACATCACTATGTGATTGTAATGAATCAACACCCATGGGGTTTGATCATATCTCGCTTGTGAGAGAGGTTTTTAGTCAACGGGTCTGAACCTTTCAGATCCGTGTGTGCTTTACAAATATCTGTGTCATCTCCTAGATGTAGCTACCGCGCTCTATTTGGAGCTATTCCAAATAACTGTTCTACTATACGATTCCGGTTTACAACTTAGTATAATCCGGATTAGTGTCAGAGTTTGCATCAGCGTAACCCTTTACGACGAACTCTTTTACCACATCCATAATCGAGAAAATTCCTTAGTTCACTAGTTACTAAGGATATGTTTGACTGCTGTCTTGTTATCCATTCCTGGATCACACTTGTACCCCTTGACTGACTCATGGCAAGGCACACTTTAGGTGCGCTACACAGCATAGCATAGTGTGGAGCCTACGTCTAAAGCATAGGGGACCACCTTCGTCCTTTCTCTCTTTTCTTCTGCCTTGGTCGAGCTTTAAGTCTTAACTTCATACCTTACATCTCAGGCAAGAACTCCTTCTTTGACTGAGCCATCTTGAACACCTTCAACATCATGTTAAGGTATATGCTCATTTGAAAGTACCATTAAGCATTTTTTGATCTATCCCTATAGATCTTGATGCTCAATGTTCAAGTAGCTTAATCCAGGTTTTCACTTGAAAAACACTTTTCAAATAACCCTATATGCTTTACAGAAAATTCTACATCATTTCTGATCAACAATATGTCAACAACATATACTCATCAGAAATTCTATAGTGCTCCCACTCACTTCTTTGGAAATACAAGTTTCTCATAAACTTTGTATAAACCCAAAATCTTTGATCATCTTATCAAAGTGCATATTCCAACTCCGAGATGCTTACTCCAGTCCATGGAAGGATCGCTGGAGCTAGCATACCTTTTAGCATCCTTAGGATCAACAAAACCTTTCTGATTGTATCACATACAACCTTTCCTTACGAAAACTGGTAAGGAAACTCGTTTTGACATCCATCTGCCAGATTTTATAAATGCAACTAATGCTATCATGATTCCGACGGACTTAAGCATCGCTACGGATGAGAAAATCTCATCGTAGTCAAATCCTTGAACTTGTGAAAAACTCTTCGCCACAAGTCGAGCTTCATAGACGGTGACATTACCGTCCACGTCCATCTTCTTCTTAAAGATCTATTTATCTCAATGGCTTGCCGATCATCGGGCAAGTCCACCAAAGTCCATGCTTTGTTCTGATACATGGATCCTATCTCGGATGTCATGGCTTCTAACCATTTGTCGGAATATGGGCCCACCATCGCTTCTCCATAGCTCGTAGGTTCATTGTTGTCTAGCAACATGACCTTCAAGACAGGATTACTGTACCACTCTGAAGTAGTACGCATCCTTGTCACCCTATGAGGTACGGTAGTGACTTGATCCAAAACTTCATGATCACTATCATAAGCTTTTACTTCAATTGGTGTAGGCGCCATAGGAACAACTTCCTGTGCCCTGCTACACACTTGTTGAAGTGACGGTTCAATAACCTCATCAAGTCTCCACCATCCTCCCACTCAATTCTCGAGACAAACTTTTCCTCGAGAAAGGACCCGATTCAAGAAACAATCCCTATTGCTTTCGGGTCTGAATTAGGAGGTATACCCAACCGTTTTGGGTGTCCTATGAAGATGCATTTTATCCGCTTTGGGTTCGAGCTTATCAACCTGAAACTTTTTCACATAAGCGTCGCAGCCTCAAACTTTTAAGAAACGACAACTTAGGTTTCTCCAAACCATAGTTCAAACGGTGTCGTCTCAACAGAATTACGTGGTGCCCTATTAAAGTGAGTGCGGTTGTCTCTAATGCCTAACCCATGAACGATAGTGGTAATTTGATAGGAGACATCATGGTACGCACCATATCCAATAGGGTGCAACTATGATGTTCGGACACACCATCACACTATGGTGTTCCAGGCGGTATTAATTGTGAAACAATTTCCACAATGTCTTAATTGCGTGCCAAAGCTCGTAACTCAGATACTCATCTCTATGATCATATCATAGACATTTTATCCTCTTGTCACGATGATCTTCAACTTCACTCTGAAATTACTAGAACCATTCAATAATTCAGACTTGTGTCTCATCAAGTAAATATACTCAGTATCTACTCAAATCATCCGTGAAGTAAGAACATAACGATATCCACTGCATGCCTCAGCACTCATTGGACTGCACACATCAAAATGTGTTACTTCTAACAAGTTGCTTTCTTCTTCCATCTTACTGAAACCGAGGCTTTTTCTGTCATCTTGCCCATGTGGTATGATTTGCATGTCTCAAGTGATTCAAAATCAAGAGTCCAAACGATCCATCTGCACGGAGTTTCTTCATGCGTACATACTAATAGACATGGTTTGCATGTCTCAAACTTTTCAAAAACGAGTGAGTCCAAAGATCCATCAACATGGAGCTTCTTCATGCGTTTTTATGACTTACATGGCAGTGCCACAAGTAGGTGGTACTATCATTACTATCTTGTATCTTTTGGCATGAACATGTGTATCACTACAATCGAGATTCAATAAACCATTCATTTTAGGTGCAATACCATTGAATGTATTATTCAAAAGCTAGAGTAACCATTATTCTCCTTAAATGAATAACCGTATTGCGATAGACATAATCCAATCATGTCTATGCTCAACGCAAACACCAAATAACAACTATTTAGGTTTACCACCAATCTCGATGGTAGAGGGAGTATGCGATGCTTGATCATATCAAACATGGAAACAGTTCCAACACATATCGTCATCTCATTTTTAGCTAGTCTCCGTTTCTTCCGTAGCCTTTTATTTTGAATTACTAACACTTAGCAACCGAATATGTATCTAATACCCTGGTGCTACTAGGAGTACTAGTGAAGTACACATTCACTTAATGTATATCCAATATACTTCTATCGACATTGCCAGCCTTCTCATCTACCAAGTGTCTAGGGTAATTCTGCTCCAGTGGCTGTTCCCCTTATTACAGAAGCACTTAGTCTCGGGTTTGGATTCAACCTTGGGTTTCTTCATTAGAGCAGCAGCTGATTTGCTGTTTCATGAAGTATCCCTTCTTGCCCTTGCCCTTCTTGAAACTAGTGGTTTCACCAACCATCAACAATTGATGCTCCTTCTTGATTCCTACTTTCGCGGTGTCAAACATCGCAAATATCTCAAGGATCATCATATATATCCCTGATTTGTTATAGCTCATCATGAAGCTCTAGCAGCTTGGTGGCAATGACTTTGGAGAAACATCACTATCTCTGGAAGATCAACTCCCACTCGATTCAAGTGATTGTTGCACTCAGACAATCTGAGCACAAGCTCAACGATTGAGCTTTTCTCCCTTAGTTTGCAGGCTAAGAAAATTGTCGAAGGTCTCATACCTCTTGACGTGGGCACGAGCCTGAAATCCCAATTTCAGCCCTCGAAACATCTCATATGTTCCGTGATGTTTCGAAAATGTCTTTGGTGCCTCTACTCGAAACCATTTAATTGAACTATCACGTAGTTATCAAAACGTGTATGTCAGATGTTCACAACATCCACAGACTACGTTCGAGGTCAAGCACACCGAGCGGTGCATTAAGGACATAAGCCTTCTACGAAGCAACGAGGACAATCCTCAGTTCACGGACCCAGTCCGCATAATTGCTACTATCAACTTTCAACTAAATTTTCTCTAGGAACATATCTAAAACAGTAGAACTAAAGCGCGAGCTACGACATAATTTGCAAGAATCTTTTGACTATGTTCAGGATAATTAAGTTCATCTTATGAACTCCCACTCAGATAGACATCCCTCTAGTCATCTAAGTGATTACATGATCCGAGTCAACTAGGCCGTGTCCGATCATCACGTAAGACGGAGTAGTCATCATCGGTGAACATCTTCATGTTGATCGTATCTACTATACGACTCATGCTCGACCTTTCGGTCTCTTGTGTTCTGAGGCCATGTCTGTACATGCTAGGCTCGTCAAGTCAACCTAAGTGTTTCGCGTGTATAAATCTGGCTTACACCCGTTGTATGTGAACGTTAGAATCTATCACACCCGATCATCACGTGGTGCTTCGAAACGATGAACTTTCGCAACGGTGCACAGTTAGGGGGGGGGCACTTTCTTGAAATTTTAATGAGGGATCATCTTATTTACTACCGTCGTTCTAAGCAAATAAGATGTATGAACATGATAAACATCACATGCAATCAAATAGTGACATGATATGGCCAATATCATTTTGCTCCTTTTGATCTCCATCTTCGGGGCTCCATGATCATCATCGTCACTGGCATGACACCATGATCTCCATCATCATGATCTCCATCATCGTGTCTCCATGAAGTTGTCTCGCCAACTTATTACTTCTACTACTATGGCTACCGGTTAGCAATAATGTAAAGTAATTACATGGCGTTTGTTCAATGACACGCAGGTCATACAATAAATTAAGACAACTCCTATGGCTCCTGCCGGTTGTCATACTCATCGACATGCAAGTCCTGATTCCTATTACAAGAACATGATCAATCTCATACATCACATATCATTCATCACATTCTTCTTGGCCATATCACATCACATAGCATACCCTGCAAAAACAAGTCAGACGTCCTCTAATTGTTGTTTGCATGTTTTACGTGGCTACTATGGGTTTCTAGAAAGAACCTTTCTTACCTACGCAAAACAACAACGTGATATGCCAATTGCTATTTACCCTTCATAAGGACCCTTTTCATCGAATCTGTTCTGACTAAAGTGGGAGAGACTGGCACCCGCTAGCCACCTTATGCACCAAGTGCATGTCAGTCGGTGGAACCTGTCTCACGTAAGTGTACGTGTAAGGTCGGTCCGGGCCTCTTCATCCCACAATACAGTCGAAACAAGATTGGACTAGTAACGGTAAGCATATTGAACAAAATCAATGCCCACAACTACTTTGAGTTCTACTCGTGCAAAGAATCTACGCAATAGACCTAGCTCATGATGACACTGTTGGGGAACGTAGCAGAAATTCAAAATTTTCCTACGTGTCACCAAGATCTATCTATGGAGAAACCAACAACGACGGGAAGGAGAGTGCATCTACATACCCTTGTAGATCGCTAAGCGGAAGCGTTCAAGAGAACGGGGTTGAAGGAGTCGTACTCGTCGTGATCCAAATCACGGAGATCCTAGTGCCGAACAAACGGCACCTCCGCATTCAACACACGTACAGCCCAGTGACGTCTCCCATGCCTTGATCCAGCAAGGAGAGAGGGAGAGGTTGGGGAAGACTCCATCCAGCAACAGCACAACGGCGTGGTGGTGGTGGAGGAGCGTGGTGATCCAGCAGGGCTTCGCCAAGCACCGCGAGATATGAGGAGAAAGAGAGGTAGGGCTGCGCCAACATGAGAAGAAACTTCGTGTGTTGGGCTTCTCCTTTGCCTCCACTATATATAGGGGAGAGGGGGGCTGCCCCCCCACCTATGGTTCCACCCTAGGGGTGGCGGCCAGCCCAAGATCCCATCTGAGGGGTGGCCAAGGGGGGAGAGTGGAAACTTGCCCCCCAAATTAGGTGGGTGCGCCCCCCTCCCCAAACCCTAGGCGCCTTGGGCCCTTGTGGGGGGGCGCACCAGCCCACCTAGGGCTGGTCACCTCCCACACTTGGCCCATGCAGCCCTCCGGGGATGGTGGCCCCACTTGGTGGACCCCCGGGACCCTCCCGGTGGTCCCGGTATGTTACCGATAAAACCCGAAACTTTTCCGGTGACCAAAACAGGACTTCCCATATATAAATATTTACCTCCGGACCATTTCGGAACTCCTCGTGACGTCCGGGATCTCATCCAGGACTCCGAACAACATTCAGTTACCACATACAAACTTCCTTTATAACCCTAGTGTCATCGAACCTTAAGTGTGTAGACCCTACGGGTTCGGGAACCATACAGACATGACCGAGACGTTCTCCGGTCAATAACCAATAGCGGAATCTGCCCATGTTGGCTCCCACATGTTCCACGATGATCTCATTGGATGAACCACGATGTCGAGGATTCGATCAATCCCGTATACAATTCCCTTTGTCTAGTGGTATTGTACTTGCCTGAGATTCGATCGTCGGTATCCCGACACCTTGTTCAATCTCGTTACCGGCAAGTCTCTTTACTCGTTCCGTAACACATCATCCCGTGATCAACCCCTTGGTCACATTGTGTACATTATGATGATGTCCTACCGAGTGGGCCCAGAGATACCTCTCCATCACACGGAGTGACAAATCCCAGTCTCGATTCGTGCCAACCCAACAGACACTTTCGGAGATACCCGTAGTGTACCTTTATAGCCACCCAGTTACGTTGTGATGTTTGGTACACCCAAAGCATTCCTACGGCATCCGGGAGTTGCACAATCTCATGGTCTACAGAAAAGATACTTGACGTTAGAAAAGCTTTAGCATACGAACTACACGATCTTTGTGCTAGGCTTAGGATTGGGTCTTGTCCATCACATCATTCTCCTAATGATGTGATCCCATTATCAACGACATCCAATGTCCATGGTCAGGAAACCATAACCATCTATTGATCAACGAGCTAGTCAACTAGAGGCTTACTAGGGACATGGTGTTGTCTATGTATCCACACATGTATCTGAGTTTCCTATCAATACAATTCTAGCATGGATAATAAACAATTATCATGAACAAGGAAATATAATAATAACCGATTTATTATTGCCTCTAGGGCATATTTCCAACAGAAACTCCATACTGATGGACTTCTGGAATCACTTGGTACTTGTGAACCATGACTCATGGGCAAGATGACTAAAACGCCGTTCTCCGGAACTATGGAGCGAGCAACAGATTTGTTGGAAATCATACATACTGATGTATCCAGTCCAATGAACATTGAGGCTCACGGCGGGTATCGTTATTTTCTCACCTTGACAGATGATTTGAGCAGATATGGGTATATCTACTTAATGAAACATAAGTCTGAAACATTTGAAAAGTTCAAAGAATTTCAGAGTGAAGTGGAAAATCAGCGTAACAAGAAAATAAAGTTTCTACGATCTGATCGTGGAGGAGAATATTTCAGTTACGAGTTTGGTTTACATTTGAAACAATGCAGAATAGTTTCGCAACTCACACCACCCGGAACACCACAACGTAATGGTGTGTCCGAACGTTGTAATCGTACTTTACTAGATATGGTGCGATCTATGATGTCTCTTACTGATTTACCGCTATCATTTTGGGGTTATGCTTTAGAGACGGCCGCATTCACGTTAAATAGGGCACCATCAAAATCCATTGAGACGACGCCTTATGAACTGTGGTTTCGCAAGAAACCAAACTTGTCGTTTCTTAAAGTTTGGGGCTGCGATGCTTATGTGAAAAAACTTCAACCTGATAAGCTCGAACCTAAATCGGAGAAATGTGTCTTTATAGGATACCCAAAGGAGACTATTGGGTACACCTTCTATTACAGATCTGAAGGCAAGCCTTTTGTTGCTAAATTTGGATCCTGTCTAGAGAAGGAGTTTCTCTCGAAAGAAGTGAGTGGGAGGAAAGTAGAACTTGATGAGGTAACTGTACCTGCTCCCTTATTGGAAACTAGTTCATCACAGAAACCGGTTCCTGTGACAACTACACCAATTAGTGAGGAAGCTAATGATATTGATCATGAAACTTCAGATCAAGTTACAATCGAACCTCGTAGGTCAACCAGAGTAAGATCCGCCAGAATGGTACAATAATCCTATTTTGGAAGTCATGTTACTTGACCATGATGAACCTACGAACTATGAGGAAGCGATGATGAGCCCAGATTCTGCAAAATGGCTTGAGGCCATGAAATCTGAGATAGGATCCATGTATGAGAACAAAGTATGGACTTTGGTTGACTTGACCGATGATTGGCAAGCCATCGAGAATAAATGGATCTTCAAGAAGAAGACTGATGCTGATGGTAATGTTACTGTCTACAAAGCTCAACTTGTTGCAAAAGGTTTTTCGACAAGTTCAAGGGGTTGACTAAGATGAGACTTTCTCACCCGTAGCGATGCTTAAGTCTCTCCGTATCATGTTAGCAATTGCCGCATTTTATGATTATGAAATATGGCAAATGGATGTCAAAACTGCATTCCTGAATGGTTTTCTGGAAGAAGAGTTGTATATGATGCAACTAGAAGGTTTTGTCGATCCAAAAAGTGCTAACAAAGTGTGCAAGCTCCAACAATCCATTTATGGACTGGTGCAAGCCTCTCGGAGTTGGAATAAACGCTTTGATAGTGTGATCAAAGCACATGGTTTTATACAGACTTTTGGAGAAGCCTGTATTTACAACAAAGTGAGTGGGAGCTCTGTCACATTTCTGATATTATATGTAGACGACATATTATTGATTGGAAATGATATAGAATTTCTGGATAGCATAAAAGGATACTTGAATAAAAGTTTTCAATAAAAGACCTCAGAGAAGTTGCTTATATATTAGGCATCAATATCTATAGAGATAGACCAAGACGCTTAATTGGACTTTCACAAAGCACATACCTTGATAAAGTTTTGAAAAAGTCCAAAATGGATCAAGCAAAGAAAGGGTTCTTGCCTGTGTTACAAGGTGTGAAGTTGAGTCAGACTCAATGCCCGACCACAGCAGAAGATAGAGAGAAAATGAAAGATATTCCCTATGCTTCAGCCATAGGCTCTATCATGTATGCAATGCTATGTACCAGACCTGATGTATGCTTAGCAATAAGTTTAGCGGGGAGGTACCAAAGTAATCCAGGAGTGGATTACTGGACAGCAGTCAAGAATATCCTGAAATACCTGCAAAGGCCTAAGGATATGTTTCTCGTTTATGGAGGTGACAAAGAGCTAGTTGTAAATGGTTACGTCAATGCAAGCTTTAACACTGATCCGAACGATTCTAAATCGCAAACCGGATATGTGTTTATATTGAACGGTGGAGCTGTCAGTTGGTGCTGTTCTAAACAAAGCACCGTGGCAAGATCTACATGTGAAGCGGAGTACATAGCTGCTTCGGAAGCAGCAAATGAAGGAGTCTGGATGAAGGAGTTCATATCTGATCTAGGTGTCATACCTAGTGCATCGGGACCAATGAAAATCTTTTGTGACAATACGGGTGCAATTGCCTTGGCAAAGGAATCCAGATTTCACAAGAGAACCAAGCACATCAAGAGACGCTTCAATTCCATCCGGGACCAAGTCCAGGTGGGAGACATAGAGATTTGCAAGATACATACAGATCTGAATGTTGCAGACCCATTGACTAAGCCTCTTCCACGAGCAAAACATGATCAGCACCAAGGCTCCATGGGTGTTAGAATCATTACTGTGTAATCTAGATTATTGACTCTAGTGCAAGTGGGAGACTGAAGGAAATATTCCCTAGAGGCAATAATAAAGTTATTATTTATTTCCTTATATCATGATAAATGTTTATTGTTCATGCTAGAATTGTATTAACCGGAAACATAATACATGTGTGAATACATAGACAAACATAGTATCACTAGTATGCCTCTACTTGACTAGATCGTTAATCAAAGAAGGTTATGTTTCCTAACCATGGACATGAGTTGTTATTTCATTAACGGGATCACATCATTAGAAGAATGATGTGATTGACTTGACCCATTCCGTTAGCTTAGCACTTGATCGTTCAGTATGTTGCTATAGCTTTCTTCATGACTTATACATGTTCCTATAACTATGAGATTATGCAACTCCCGTTTACCGGAGGAACACTTTGTGTGCTACCAAACGTGACAACGTAACTAGGTGATTGTAAAGGAGCTCTACAGGTGTCTCCGAAGGCACATGTTGATTTCGCGTGTTTCGAGATTAGGATTTGTCACTTCGATTGTCGGAGAGGTATCTCTAGGCCCTCTCGGTAATGCACATTACTATAAGCCTTGCAAGCAACGTGACTAATGAGTTAGTTGCGGGACAAATGAGTTAGTTGCAGGATGATGCATTACATAACGAGTAAAGAGACTTGTTGGTAACGAGATTGAACTAGGTATTGAGATACCGATGATCAAATCTCGGGCAAGTAACATACCGATGACAAAGGGAACAACGTATGTTGTTATGCGGTTCGACGGATAAAGATCTTCGTAGAATATGTAGGAGCCAATATGAGCATCCAGGTTCCGCTATTGGTTATTGACCGGAAATGTGTCTCGGTCATGTCTACATAGTTCTCGAACACGTAGGGTCCGCACGCTTAAAGTTAGATGACGTTTATATTATGACTTTATGTGTTTTGATGTACCGAAGATAGTTCGGAGTCCCGGATGCGATCACGGACATGACGAGGAGTCCCAAAATGGTCGAGACATGAAGATTGATATATTGGACGACTATATTCGGACACCGGAATGGTTCCAGGGGATATCGGATGTATACCGGAGTACCGGGGGGTTACCGGAACCCCCCGGGGGGTTAATGGGCCTCATGGGACCTAAGTGGAGAAGAGGAGGGGCGGCCAGGGCTGGCCACGCGCCCCCTCCCCCTCTAGTCCGATTAGGACAAGGAGACGGGGGACGGCGCCCCCCTTCCTTCCTCTCATCTCTCCCTTCCTTCCCCTCTCCTACTTGGACTAGGAAAGGAGGGAGTAGGACTCCTCCCTGGCGTGCCTCCTCCTGGCCGGCCGCCCCCTCCCCCTTGATCCTTTATATACGGGGGAAAGGGGGCACCTCTAGGCACAACAATTGATCATTGATCTCTTAGCCGTGTGCGGTGGCCCCCTCCACCATATTCCACCTCGATAATATCGTAGCGGTGCTTAGGCGAAGCCCTGCGTCGGTAGAACATCATCATCATCACCACGCCGTCGTGCTGACGGAACTCTCCCTCAAAGCTCGGCTGGATTGGAGTTCGAGGGACATCATCGAGCTGAACGTGTGCTGAACTCGGAGGTGCCGTATGTTCGGTACTTGATCGGTCGGATCATGAAGACGTACGACTACATCAACCGCGTTGTACTAACGCTTCCGCTTATGGTCTATGAGGGTACGTGGAAAACACTCTCCCCTCTCGTTGCTATGCAGCACCATGATCTTGCGTGTGCGTAGGATTTTTTTTGAAATTACTACGTTCCCCAAGAGACGAAACACAATTCCAGCCACCGCAAGTTTCAGAACCACGAGATCCAATCTAGAGCCCTATTCTGGCACCTTGGCGGAAGGTAACACTATCACGAAGGGGTTCATCATCCGCATTGGTGCTCCTCTGATGATGCGTGAGTAGTTTACCATAGACCTACAGGTCCGTAGACAATAGCTAGATGGCTTCTTCTCTCTTTTTGATTCTCAATATAATGTTCTCCTTGATGTTCTTGGAGATCTATTTGATGTAATGACTTTTTGCGGTGTGTTTGTTGGGATCCGATGAATTGTGAGTTTACGATCAGATCTATCTATGAATATTATTTGAGTCTTCTTTGATCTCTAATATGCATGATTATTATAGCCTCGTATTTCTTCTTCGAAACTTTGGTTTGGTTTGGCCAACTAGATTGATTTTTCTTGCAATGGGAAGAGGTGCATTGTGATGGGTTCGATCATGGGGGTACTCAATCTCAGTGACAGGAGGAAAAGTGACACGCATGTATCGTTGCCATTAAGGATAAAAATATGGGGTCTATTCCTACATGAATAAATCTTATCTACATCATGTCATCGTTCTTATTGCATTACTCCGTTTCTCCATGAACTTAATACACTAGATGCATGCTAGGATAGCGGTCGATGTGTGGAGTAATAGTAGTAGGTGCAGGCAGGAGTTGGTCCACTAATCTTGGACATGATGCCTATATACATGATCATTGCCTTGGATATCATCATAATTATTTGCTCTTCTATCAACTGCCCAACAGTAATTTGTTTACCCACTATATGCTATTTTCTCGAGAGAAGCCACTAGTGAAATCTACGGCCCCGGGGTCTATTTCCTATCATATTGTTTTCAGATATATTATTCTAAAAACCGAAAAATACCTTCCTGCACTTTTTCTTTACTTATTTTATTTTGTGTTTTTTCTAGATCTATTTATCCAATCTCATACAATTTAATCTATCTCAATACCAAGGAGGGATTGACAACCCCTCTTACGCATTGGGTTGCAAGTATTTGTTATTTGTGTGCAGGTATTGTTTACATAGTGTTGCTTGGTTCTCCTACGGGATTGATAACCTTGGTTTCATAACTAAGGGAAATACTTATCGTTATTGTGCCGCATCATCATCTCCTCTTCGGGGAAATACCAACGCATGTACAAAGCAATCAGGAAGAATTTCTGGCGCCGTTGCTGGGGAAACATCATCAACATCTATCAGATTCCTACGCACAGGCTTTCATATCCTTGCAATTACTTTATTTTCCACTTGCCTCTCATTTTCATCATCCCCTCTTGTAAAATGTTTTTCCAAAAGCACAAACATATTTTCATTTTTATTTGTCTTCTTTTCGTTTGCCTTTCTGTTCGTTTGCTACCTTTGCTTGTGTGCCATGTGTCTTCTATTTGCTTGCATCTTTGCTTGCTAAAAATCTATTGATATGGATCCTCATCCACTTTCTAATCTTTTCCACAGATCCAATTACGATGAACCAATTGCTAGTGAGTTCAGTGCACTTGATTATCTCTATGAAGTTTTGCTTGAAAATCATGAATCAGAAAATTGCGATGAAGTGTATCATGATAACTCCTTCAACGAAAAGCACGATTGCAATGATGTTGTTATAAATTCTATTAATGTCTATTGTGTTAATGATATGCAAAACCCCAAGCTTGGGAAAGATGATTTTGCTATGTTCACTACTTATTGCAATGATCATGATTGGGGTAATGTTGTTTCTTATGATCTTGAAAAACAATTTAAGCCTCATGATGAATATGTTTGCAATAATATTGAAGGTGGGTTTGGAAGAGTTAAACTCTAGGTAAAAATAATCCCACATATTTGGAGAGTGTCCAATCTTATGAATTTTTTGATAAAAGTGCGTTCGGAGAGGTCATGACTTTAGTTGATGTTAACCCACTATTTTGGAAGACTATAAGAATTTTATGCATGCGGATCATGGAGAGAAAATTTTATATGACAGCTATATTGTTGAATTTGAGTATGATCCTACATGTAATTATAATGAGAGAGGAACATATGGTTGTAGAAATTTTCATCTTACTAAATTACCTCTGGTTATGTTGAGATTTTCAATGTTTTATTACTCTCGTTTGCATATGCTAGATATTTCTTCTCTTGATAAATTTTTTTCTTATAAAATGCCTATACATAAGAAGTATGTTAGAATTAAATGTCTTTGTCACATGTTTTATGATGCTATCTTTGTGTTTCAATTATTATCTTTCATGTGAGCATCATTGAAATCTCATGCCTAGATAGGGGCGTAAAACGATAGCGATTGCTGGGAGGCAACCCAATGAATAAATTTTTTTCTATTTTCCTTTCCGTTCTTGTGTGTTCACACGATTATGCTACTGTTATGATTCTATTTTTATTTTTTAATTAGTACTTGTGCCAAGTAAATCCTTTAGGATTCTGTTGGATGATAGTTGACTTGATCCTGTTGAAAAACAGAAACTTTTGCGCCCAGTTCTGGAAAAAAAATCAAATTCCACAGAAACATGATTTTGCTTCGAATTTTTTTAAACATGATTGGTATGAAAATTGTCTATATCGTCCTAATGTTTCAGAATTTTTGGAGTTACAAAAGTATGGTCAAAGTCCATATTACTACAGGCTGTTCTGTTTTTGACAGATTCTGTTTTCGTTGCATTGTGTGCTTATTTTGATGAATCTATGGACTATATCGGGGGTATAAGCCATCGTAAAGTTAGAATACAGTAGGTATAATGCAATAATAAAATATGAATGGGTTTGAAACAGTACTTAAAGTGTGATTTGCTTTATTATACTAACGAATCTCTGATACGTCTCCAATGTATCTATAATTTTTGATTGTTTCATGCTATTATATTACCTGTTTTGGATGTTTTATATGCATTATCGTACTATTTTATATCATTTTTTGGGAGTAACCTATTAACCTAGTGCCCAGTGCTAGTTGTTGTTTTTTTTTCTTATTTTTGACTTTTTCAGAAAGGAATATCAAACGGAGTCCAAACGGAATAAAACTTTTGCAATGATTTTTCTTGGACCGAAAGACACCCAGAAGACTTGGGGAGGGGGTCAGAAGACTCACGAGGAGTCCAGAATCCCTCAGGGTGCATCCCCTTGGCTTGTGGGCCCCTCGGGAGTGCCTCAACCCTAATCTTTGCACTATAAATTCCCAAATATTCCCAACCACCAGAAGGGTCCACAAAAATACTTTTCCGCCGCCGCAAGCTTCTGTTCTCGTGAGATCCCATATTGGGCCCTTTTCCGGTGATCGGTAGGAGGGGTGTTCAATCACAGAGGGCTTCTACACCAACCTTGCTGCCCTATCGATGATGTGTGGGCAGTTTACCACAGGCCTATGGGTCCATAGCTAGTAGCTAGATGGCTTCTTCTCTCTCTCTCTCTTTGATCTTCAATACCATGTTCTCCTCGATGTTGTTTGAGTTATATCCAATGTAATCTTCTTTTGCAGTGTGTTTGTTGAGATCCTATCAATTGTGGGTTTATGATCAGATTATCTATGAATATTATTTGAGTCTCCTCTGAACTCTTTTATGCATGATTTAAATAGCTGTGTATTTCTCTCCGATCTATTGATTTGGTTTGGCCAACTAGAATGATCTATCTTGCAATCGGAGAGGTGCTTTGTGATGGGCTCAATCATGTGGTGTCCTCACCCAGTGACATAGTAGGGGTAGTAGGGCACGTATTGTATTGTTGCCATTAAGTGTAAAAAGATGGGGTTTATATCATATTGCTTGAGTTTATCCCTCTACATCATGTCATATTGCTTAATGCGTTACTCTATTCTCCTAAACTTAATACTCTAGACGCAGGCAGGAGTCGGTCGATGTGTGGAGTAATAGTAGTAGACGCAGGCAGGAGTCGGTCTACTTGTCACAGACGTGATGCCTATCTTCATGATCATTGCCTTAGATATCATCATAACTATGCGCTTTTCTATCAATTGCTCAATAGTAATTTGATTAGCCACCGTATACTTTATTCAAGAGAGAAGCCTCTAGTGAAACCTATGGCCTCCCGAGTCTATTTTCCATCATATATTTTCATATATATATATATAACAAAAAACCCAAAAATACCTTTGTGCAATTTATTTCTTTTTTACTTTGTTTTACCTTTTAGTAATCTTTTATATCTATCTCTATTAGATCTCATCCTTGCAAGTGATCGTGTAGTGATTGACAACCCCTTTACCGCGGTGGGTGCAAGTGTTTGATTGTTTGTGCAGGTGCATATATTGGAGACTTACTTGTACCTCCTACTAGATTGATACCTTGGTTCTTAACTTAGGGAAATATTTATCTCTACTTTGCTGCATCACCCTTTCCTCTTCAAGGAAAAAAACAACGCAAGCTCAAGAAGTAGCCAGAAGAATTTCTGGCGCCATTGCCGGGGAGGTTCTACATCAAGCCTACCAAGTACCTATCATAAACTCTCATCTCTCACATTACATTATTTTCCATTTTCTTCTTGTTTTCCACTCCCCCACTTCTAAACCGTTTTCAGATAAACACAAAAATATTTTCCTTCTTTCCGTTTGTCTTTATGTCTTACTTGGTTTCTTTGCTCGTTCGGTTGGTATAATTGTGTGTTTATTGAAAATCAGGAAGAAAAAAGTTGATGGATCCTCATCCACTTGCTAATCTTTTTAAGAGATCCAATTACGATGAGCCAATTGCTAGTGAGTTGTGTGCACTAGATTATCTTTACGACGTTTTGCTTGAAATTCGTGAATCTGAAAATTATTATGAAATTTATAAAGTGATTCACGATAGGTCCTTGAATGAAAAGCATGATTGCAATGATGTTATTATAAATTCTATTAATTCCAATTGTGCTAATAATATGCAAAACCCTAAGCTTGGAGATGCTAATTTTGCTATGCCCACTACTTATTGTAATGATCATGATGGGGGTGATTCTTCTTATGATCTGGAAAATTTATTAAAGCCTCATGATAAATATGTTTGGAATAATATTGAAAGTGGGTTTGGCAGAGTGCCAACTCTAGGTAATAATGTTCCCACTACTTTGGAGAATGATCAATCTTATCAAATGGTTGATAAAAGTGGGCTTGGAGAGGTCATGACTTTATTTGGTGATAATCCCACTATTTTGGAAGAATGTCAACTTTGCATGCGTGTGGATCGTCTAGAGAAAATTTTACGTGATAGATATATTGTCGAATCTGATTATGATCCTACATGTAATTATTATGAGAGAGGAAAATATGGTTGTAGAAATTTTCATGTCACCAAATTACCTCTCGTTATGTGAGATTGTTATTGTTTCTTTCTTCTTCCATGCATATGCTAGTTTTTGTTTGTCTTGCATGCTAATTTGTTTGCTTATAAAATGCCTATGCATAATAAGTATGTTAAACTTAAACTTTTTTTTCACATGCTACATGATGCTCTCTTCGTGTTTCAATTGCTATCTTTCATGTGAGCATCATTAAAGTTATCAATGCCTAGCTAAAAGGCTTTAAAGAAAAGCACTTGTTGGGAGACAACCCAATACTTTTTATTTTATGTTTTTATGAGTATACGCATTATTACCTATGTAGTAATTGTGTTTTGGTGTGTTAATTAGTGTTTGAGCCAAGCAAGACCTTTGGGATGGTCTATGGCGATAGTTGATTTGATCTTGCTGAAAAACAGAAACTTTTGCGCTCATTGCCAGAATTTTAGAAATCAGAGAAACATGCTTTTGATCTGAATTTTTACACAACATTGATATACCAATTTCCTAGATTTTCCTTTTTTTTATAAAATTTGGAGTTACAGAAGTATATGAAGTTTCCAGATTGCTACAGATTGTTCTGTTTTTGACAGATTCTGTTTTCTTTGTGTTGTTTGCTTATTTTGAAGAATCTATGGGTAGTATCGGGGGGTATGAACCATGGAGAAGTTGAAATAAAATAGATATTACACCAATATAAATTTAGAGTTCACAAAAGTACCTAAAGTTGTGATTAATTTTATTATACTAACGGATCTCATGAGTTTTCTGTTGAGTTTTGTGTTGTGAACTTTTCAAGTTTTGGGTAAAGATTTGATGGACAACAGAATAAGGAGTGGCAAGAGCCTAAGCTTAGGGATGACCAACGCACCCCAAGGTAATATTCAAGGACAACCAAGCATCTAAGCATGGGGATGCCCCGGATGGCATCCCCTCTTTCGTCTTCAATCCATCTGTAAGTTTACTTGAGGCTATATTTTTATTCACCACATGATATGTGTTTTGCTTGGAGTGTATTGTATGATATGAGTATTTGATTTTTAGTTTGACACAATCATCCTTGTTGTACACACCTTTTGAGAAGGACACGCATTAATCGTGAATTTATTAGAATACTCTACGTGCTTCACTTATATCTTTTGAGCTAGGCAGTTTGCTCTAGTGCTTCACTTATATCTTTTTAGAGCACGACGATGCTTTTATTTTATAGAAATTTATGAACTCGAATGCTTCACTTATATTATTTTGAGAGTCTTAAACAACATGGTAATTTGCTTAGGTTATGAATTTAGTCCTAATATGATGGGCACCCAAGTGGGATATAATAAAAACTTTCATATATGAGAAGTTTGGTTCCTTGCATTTGTTTTGAGATATAAAGATGATGATATTAGAGTCATGCTAGTGAGTAATTGTGTATTGGTAGAAATACTTGTGTTAAAGCTTGTGATTCTGGTAGCATGCACGTATGGTGAACTGTTATGTGATGAAGTCGGAGCATGCTTTAAACTTTGAACAAATACTCGCATGCTTCACTTAGGTGAATTTGAGAATTACTAAATTTTTGAAGAAATTTCTCATGCTTCACTTATATTATTTTGAGAGATGGAAAAAATTATTTATACTCATGTTCTTCACTTAAATTTAGTTTAGAGCTTGTTATTGATACGTCTCCAATGTATCTATAATTTTTTATTGTTCCATGCTATTATATTATCATTCTTGGATGTTTTACAATCATTTTATAGGAACTTTATATCATTTTTTGGGACCAACCTATTGATATAGTCCCCATTGCTAGTTGCTATATTTGTTTGTTTTTTACTTTGCAGAATATCAGTACCGAACAGAGTCCAAACGCAGGAAAACTTTTTGGAGATTTTTTCTAGACCAGAAGACACCCAGTGGGCCAAAGTAATACCAGAGGGGAGGCCCGAGGTGGGCACAACCCACCAGGGCGCGCCCAGGGGGGTTGTGCACCACTCGGTGACCCCCCACACCACATATTCACCCTATAAATTCCCAAATATTCCAGAAACCCTAGGGGAGTCGACAAAACACAATTCCAGCCACCGCAAGTTCCAGAACCACGAGATCCAATCTGGACACCATCACGGAGGGGTTCGTCATCCTCATTGGTGCCTCTCCAATGATGCGTGAGTAGTTCACCATAGACTTGTAGGTCCGTATGCAGTAGCTAGATGGCTTCTTCTCTCTTTTTAATTCTCAATACAATGGTCTCCTGGAGATCTATTTGATGTAACTCTTTTTGTGGTGTGTTTGTTGGGATCCGATGAACTTTGAGTTTATGATCAGATCTATATCCATGAAATTTATTTGAGTTTTCTTTTATCTCTTATATGCATGATTACTCATATCCTCGTATTTCTTCTTTGAATCTTTGGTTTAGTTAGGCCAACTAGATCGATTTTTCTTGCCATGGGAAGAGGTACTTTGTAATGGGTTCGATCGTGCGCTGTTCTTTCCCAGTGACAGAAGGGGTAGCAGGACACACATGTATCATTGATATTAAGGATAACAAGATGGGGGATATTCCTACATGAATAGATCTGATCTATATCATGTCATCGTTCTTATTGCATTACTCCATTTCTCCATGAACTTAATACACTAGATGGATGCTGGATAGCGGTCGATGTGTGGAGTAATAGTAGTAGATGCAGGCAGGAGTCTGTCTATTAATCTTGGACGTTTTTGCTATATAATGATCATTGCCTAGACATCGTCATAATTA
Source organism: Triticum aestivum (assembly GCF_018294505.1). Lineage (NCBI taxonomy): Eukaryota > Viridiplantae > Streptophyta > Magnoliopsida > Poales > Poaceae > Triticum > Triticum aestivum. The sequence continues at coordinate 652,954,432 of NC_057807.1, read as the reverse complement.
TTCTATCTTCAATCAATTGTCAAACAATAATTTGTTTAGCCACCGTATGCTATTTTCCCGAGAGAAGCCACTAGTGAAATCTAGGGGCCCTGTGTCTATTCTTTATCATATTTGCTTTGAGATCTATTTTTATTTGCTTTTATTTTCAGATCTATTATTCCAAAAACCCAAAAAATACCATGATGAACTTTTTATTACTTATTTTTTCCCGTGGTTTATCGAGACCTATTTATCCAATCTACCATAAATTTTATCCCGTCAACTTGACAATTTCTGGCACCGTTACTCGAAGAGGCACTACTAGGGAAAACCTTATACACAGAACTTTAGCAGTGGTGCGCGTTAAAAAGGTGCTAGTACTACATAGCAGTAGCGAGTGCGTGATAAGGGCGCTACAGATAAAAATGTAGCAGTAGCGCGTGTTCCTATAAAAGCGCTACTACTAATATCCCCATTAGTAAGCCGATAGGATACACATAGTAGTAGCAGTCTTGCAAAAACCGTGCTACTGCTAGGATCTATGTAGCAACACGTTTACTACGAAAAGCGCTGCTGCTAATAAAAATAAAAAAATGAAAAACAAATAGAAAATTAAATGAAAATGAAAGAAATAGAAAAAGGGAAAAGGAAAAAATAAAATGTAAAGAAAAATAAATGAAAAAGGGGGGAAAGGAGAAAGGCATACCAGTAGTGTCTGTTCATAAGAGGTGCTATAGATAATATAGCAGCAGCGCATTTCCTAGACCCCCGCTATAGAAACAGAAAAGGAAATAAGAAAATAAAAGGAAAATACATAGCTATATCGCGTTTCGAGAAAATCATTATAGATATCTTAGCTATAGCGCGTTTTGCAAAACGCCGCAACTGCTAAGTTTGACTTAACCCAAAAACGGTTTCCCCCGGGCTACCACTTCTCCCCTAAATCCCTTGCCCCACTTCGCCATCGTCTCCCCAATTCGTCATCGCCCCACTTCACCATCGTCTCCTGCCGACGCCGACGCCCCCGGAGCCACCAGAGCCGTGCACCGTCGACGCCACCGGAGCCGCCCCCAACGCCACCGGAGCCGCGTGGCCTTATCAATGCCACCAGAGCCACCCTCGGCGCCACGGGAGCCACCCTCGACGCCCCTACCTTCCTCGCCACAACTGCCTCCCTCACTGTCACTGGAGACGCCCCTGCCTCCCTCGCCACCACTGCCTCCCTCGCCACCACCGGATCCATCCTCTGTAAGCCCCCACCCCTCCTCCTCTCTCTCTCTCCCATGCATAGTAGAAACACTAGACAGAGAACTAGCTAGATAGGTTAACTAGTTTAATTAGGTTAATTATCTAGGTTAGTGCAAAAATTTAGTTAGGGCTTTGATAGAGAACTAGTTAGGTTAACTAGTTTAATTAGGTTAATTATCTAGGTTAGTGCAAAAATTTATTTAGGGCTTTGACAGAGAACTAGTTAGGTTAACTAGTTTAATTAGGTTAATTATCTAGGTAAACTAGGTTAACTAGCTAGGTTAACTAACTAGGTTAAATAGCTAGGTTAATTAGAACTGTTAGGTTAACAAGCTAGGTTAAGTAGGTTGGCTAGGTTAGAGCAAAAATTTATTTTAGAGAATTAGGTCAAAAGGGTTAGAGAAATGGAGTTCCTTTGCAATTTAATTGGGTTCTGTCCTAGGAAGAGAAGGGTTAGAGAAAATAATGTGTGTGTGAGAGAGGAATAGCTAGATCAACATAATTTGGGCTATATCCTAGGAAGAGAAGTGTTTAGTGAGGTCATTTTGCAAAGGTTTTTGATTTTTTTAAAAGACCACTATTTTTCAAGGAAAATAATTTAGGCAAGTTTTATTTTAAAGATGATCCCTTCCTAGACTTTTATTGTTGATTATATCTTTTTATTGAAGTGGCCATGTTATATCTTTTCATTGAAGTGGTTCGATTGTGCCCAAGTGGCCTTTTGTTGTTTCCAGGGAATGAAGCCGAGTGGCCTATGTTTTGCCGGAATGTTGATTCATTTCTGTTCCGACAAATTTCAGGTGCTCGATTTGTCCACCTTTTAGCAAAGGTCATGCCGAATTTTTTTGTGAATTTCGGGATGACTTGTGCTACAAACTAGGACATATCGAGTGCCCAGGATTTGCCGCACCAGGAAGGAATCAATGTTCCTGCAAAACATAGGCCTTTTCATGTCATTATTCATTTTATTAGGTCTAGAATTAATTTACTAGATTTAATCATAGGAAACATGGCTAACAACGATGAAGGACAGGGTTCTAGTGATTGCGACAACGTCTACCTGGCGGCACACGAATATTTGAGCCTTGCTGACGATCAACGGTTGTTGTTGCTGGGCCCACCTGTCTCATCCAATACCGACATTGAGACCGACGCTGAGACTGGCATTGAGACCGAGACCGGCACAGAGACCGGCACCAAGACTGGCAAAGCCATAGAACCAAAATCAAAGAGGACATGTCGACACCCAAACTAGCTCCTCACTACTAGACTAGTGGTCACAAAGGTGGATGATGGCAATTTTGAGCCCAAACTCCATGTGGAAGCGCGCTCCTGCTATGTCAATTAGATAGGCTGCATCGTAGAGGCATGTGCCACCATCAATGATAAGAAACTAAAGAAGAGGCCAAATATGAAGCACTCCCTCCTAACCCTGCTGCACCAAATATTCTTGTTCCCGGGCTGGGATGAAATCCAATATAAAGATCCACAGAAGAGACTCGGCAATGAAGCAGATAAACAAACGCGCAAAACCAAGTGTAGCGACACATTGGCCGCTTGGAAAGTAAGGGTGAAACTTGCCATCGACAAAAAGGAACCCTACTGCAAGATTGTGAAGGAAAATCCGACAATCATGCAAGAGCAGTTTGAACTATTCAAGGCAGCTTGTGATGCCGAAGATGCCAAAAAAAGTCGAAGTACATGAAGGGGCATCAAGAGAGGAACATAGGGCGCCACCACCTCGGAAGCCATGGTTACGCGGGGAAGAGGTCCATATGGGCCAAGGAGGACGCGGAACGCGAAAGTCTGGGCATCCCAGACCCCTTGGCGGAGTTCACCATCCCGCAGGAGTATGACGTCCTCAGGGCCCTGTACCGTTGGGACCTAGTTAAGAAGGTTTTCGACACAGACCCGTTCACGACGGAGTTCATGAGACTACTGGTAAATTTAGTTTCTGATCAATTTGACTGCACATTTAGTCATATTTGTAAAAGATCCTTGTTCCTTTTGCAGAGAGAGCGGCACAGGATTGCAGCCAAAAGCGACTCGCCGTCTGAGGCATTGACGAGGCCCAAGTGGGACACCCCATTCAACCGGGTGGTGGACATATTGAAACAACTCCTAGTGGACACTCGGCCGTCGTATGGACGCGTGCACGGTGTCGGAGACAGCGCCACGTGGAAGAAGTACTACGGTGAGACCACGGAGGAGAGAAAGGAAGGACGGAGGTTAACTAAAGAAAGCATCGACAAGAAGGTTGAGATTGCGGTTGAGAAGAATTCAGCTAAGATAGTCACAACAGTGGTAGCTATCATAAAACGAGAGCTGATAGTCTTGTTTCCGGCTATCGTCAGTTGGAGCAGGCGAAATCCAGAAAAAGATGCAGCGAACTTTCCCCTTGCCGACTTCTTCGGGAGCAGCTCGACTATCGTAGCACCAACACCTGATCCTGCACCGGCTCCCGCACCTCCTTCATCTTGGCTGAGCTCGACACCCTCATGGTACCTGTCCCACCGGCCCTCTTCAATAAATGTATAATCTCTCATTTCCATTGCCTTTCAGATGTCTCACATCACAGACATGTCTTTGTAGGCCGACGCCCCGTGCACCATATTGTACGACATCAATGGACAGAAGGTGGATGTGGGGAAGGCGACGATAATGAAGCCGAAGGAACAATTGTTCCACAGTCGGCCGATCACCCCTGACATCTTCAAGGTTTCCGTGGCCAGTGTCAAACCGGGCCACGAGAATTTGGTTCCTCCGGTACTAGGGGGAGATGACGACGAGAACCCGCGGCGGCTTGGAAATTGCAAGACATGGGTCCTGTTGTCGCCAAAGAGTCTGCTTCGTCTGGAGGCGGTCGGGAGCACACCCACGACCACGCAGCCTTCGCAAGGTATGAACATCAGCATGCCACCTACCCAATTAGTGCTGCATGTCATGCTGGGTGATAGTAGACTGGGTGAGGAAGAGGCTCCATTATTCGCTGATGATGTCGCCATAGATGAGGATGAGGATGATGATGACACTCAACAGTATCTCAATACTGGCGCCATTGATGACGGAGGATCGACGGCTCAGCAGTATGAGTACTCAGGGTTTGAGCATCATGAGTCGGTGCCTGAATTGCCGCCTCCGGAGCCTGAACATACTGTAGACGACCTTCCACCAAAGAAGCATCGGAAGAGAGCGAGGAAAGGCAGCAATAAAGCTGCTGCTATGATTCAGCCGCCTCCGCAGCCTCAGGTTCAAGACCGTATACATGTCCGCGGTGCAGCGAAATACCATATCACTGTGAATGAATCCTACCTAAGGCATCGGTACAGTCCATACACGGCGATCTAAGGAGACTTCATGATGATGTGTTGTGGAGAGAGAAAAGCCTAATCGCCTCGGAAAATCCAGGATACCCACTCTACGTGGTTAACATGCCGCGACAAAGGTTGTATGTCGACACAATCCCCGCGAAGAAGTTCTTCCTTCGATTTGATTACATCTTCAACATGTTTCACTTGAAGAAGCTGGATTTTACGTTTGTCAGCCTTTATGCCTTGTACATGAACTACCTCATCGAGATTGAGCAGATACCTTATATCTGTTTCGTTGACCCGTACTTCATGCACGAGAGCTTCTTGGCAGTTTGCGTAGAGCACCATGAATACGCGAGGGACTACCTCATCAATTTCATGGTCGCCAATAAGGACAAGGAGACGATTCTCGTGCCTTATCATCCCCTATAAGTCATCCGCGCAGATATCCTTCCTTCGATTTCAATCATTCATTTGCACGATGGAGGCTAATTAATTTGAGGTGTACTTATTTTGCGCAGCCACGAGCGCGTCATCCTCATCATCCTTCACCCCCGATACTCCCACGCTCTTTACTTGGACTCGTCGAAGAACATGAACAAAAGCGATTACACCCACATCAAGTCTATTCTCGACAGTGCTACCTTTTTCTACGGTGCACGGGGTGGAGAGATCAAGATTAAGAAGACTAGGAACGGCAGGGCCGCCTTCGGCCATAAGACTGACTTTTGCTGCATCTAGCAACCGAGTGATAGTCTTAATGAAGGATTCTATGTCATACACCAGATGCTGGAGTACAGGTGGGATCGGCAGAACCTTCGCATGTCACCTACAGCCGGGGATGCCCATATTCTGCAATGGGCACGGAACATAGGAGATATCGGCGATCATTGGCTTCCAACTGAGTTCTATCGCGTCCAGCATGAACTTGCCCAAATCATCATGAAGGAGGTCCTCGAAAAAACAGGGTTGTTCTACAAGGAAGGGGAAATGTCACGGCAAGACGTCCGAACACGCGTAGCGGCTCAGCGTCTTGACCTGAAGCCTTTCACTAAGCTCGGGGAGTGTCTCCCTGACTTGGATGGATGGCACGATATGCTTGAGTGATTGTCGATATATAACAATGTGTCTGTTGAATCAATACTTTATGTATGACGAAACTTTGAGTTAAGCACGACAAAACTTTATTTGTGTTGTAATTAAATCGTCCTCCTCAACTAGCGAAGATCACTCTAGTTAGGGCATTTTGGGTATGATGAACTTTCTTATTTATGCTTATGATATGTTGCTTCTATTTTTGCCATGTCTGTCTCTTTGTGTTGCTTAACTATATATGTTGCATATCATCAACTCATGTGATGATGCAGGTGCATAGATCATCGATGGCGATGAAGTGCTACGCCAGGAGTATACAGCGAGTGGCCGGAGTGTTAGGCCCAGGTGTACCGGTTTCCGGTTTCCGAGCGACAACCTATAGTTAGTTTAGGTTCACGCTAGTGTGAGAGAGGGATACGAACTCATGTATTGCATAGTTCCGCTCTCACTCATAGTGATAGCTCTTCTCGTGTATATCATTGTTTAGATGGATAACGATGTAGTTGCAAGAACTTGTATTGCTATTTTCGAGATGATGACGAGAGACCACTTTGTGTTGGATGATGATTATGATGATGACATGATTTGATGCTATGATTACATTTGTATGTGTATGATGTTAAAGATTATTGTATAAAGCCTGTTCAAATATAAACCAAATATGCAGGAAAAAAACTAATAAAACTAACAGTAGTGAGGGGAGTAGAGTTAGCAGCAGCGCACCCTTACCAATAGCACGACCTGAAATAAAGCGCTGCAGATATTAGCAGTAGCGAGTATCCCAAAAGCACGCTGGTGCTAGCCATGTATAGCGGTAGCTTGGGTCATCACGCACTATTGATACATGTTAGTTGTAGCATCGTATCAGTAGCGCGGCTCCCCGCGCTATTAATACACCTAATACGCGTGCTACTGCTAGGCTTTTCCCTAGTAGTGAGGGATTGACAACCCCTCATACGTGTCGGGTTGCGAGTATTTGTTCTTTGTGTGCAGGTACCATTTACATAGTGTTGCTTGGTTCTCCTACTGGATTGATACCTTGGTTTCATAAGTGGGGAAAATACCTATCGTAGTTGTACTACATCATCCCTTTCTCTTTGGGGAAATACTGACGTAGTTCAAGCGACGTCAGTTATAAGCAACGGTAATATATGAAAGTAGTCCCAAAGTGATAGATATCTAAGGGGGATATAATAAAAACTTTCTTGAAGATCATTGGATATTATAAACTTGATTCTTTGTAATAGTTTTGAGATATGATGATAGTAATATGTGAACCATATTGGTGAGAAATTATGCTTTTGTAAGAATATTGGTGTTAAGGTTTGTGATTCTCTATGAAAGCACGAAAGTTAATAGTTATGCCATGAAGTTACATCCTACTTCGGGTGCATTATCCGGTGTTAGTTGTGCTTAATTCTCGTTTATGATTGTTTTCGTTTCTTGGTTGGTTGCTTCTCAATCTATTTGCTAGCCTTTCCTTATACAAAGTGGGAATAATACTTGTGCATCCCAAATCTTTAAACCAAGTTGTGCCAAATGAGTCCACCATACCTACCTATATGCGGTATTTCCATGCCATTCCAAGTAAATTTGCATGTGCCAACTCTAATTTTCAAAATGAATTTCCTTTTTGTGTGCATGTACCGCTCATGAAGTGGCAGGGTGGCCAATATTTTTCCATGCTAGATGTGTTATTCTCAAGATGAGTGTTTATTCACTTGTCATTGCACAAGGGTGTGGCTGTAATAAGGATGCCTAGTCCTGAAATGAAAAAGTAATTTACTTTATGTTGTCAAATAATAAATTCCTTGGAAATTGTTGGTATGGGAGGCACCCGTGGATACGACTAGCCATGGATTATGAAAGAATGGTGGGAAAAGGAATAAACTTTATTTTATGTTTGGGAACCGCTTATGATGTATCTAGCATGGAAAGTACTGGGAATTACTCAGTTGTTTTCGTTGATGGGAAAAGCATGCCTCTCAAAATATTTTATTTCTCAATTTAAGCTTTGAGCTCTGGCACGTCTACAAATCTCTCCTTCCCTCTGCGAAGGGCCTATCAATTTACTTTATGCAATTTTTATTATTTATTTGAGTCTCCAGCTTCTCTTATAAAAGCACCAACTAGGGAGAACTGTGATCATACTTGTGCATTGGATGTAGCTAATATTCGAGTGTGTTTCATGAATGGATCAATGATTAAGCATGATAGGCTAGGGGTAACTTTCTTTAGTATTGATATTTTGAAAGACATGGTTGCTTGTTGATATGCTTGAGTATTGAAATCTTCATGTTAATTATAGACTATTGCTTTCAATCATCTAAAAAAAGTCCAAACATCCATGCTACAAAAGAAAATAATATGTGATGAATATGTTAAGCAGCATTCCACATCAAAAATGTTGTTTTTATCATTTACCTACTCGAGGACGAGCATGATTTAAGCTTGGGCATGCTGATATGTCTCCAACATATCTATAATTTTTTATTGTTCCATGTTGTTATATTATCATTCTTGTATGTTTTATATTCATTTTATAGAAACTTTATATCATATTTTGGGACTAACCTAATGACATAGTGCCCACTAGTAGTTGCTGTTTTTTGCTTGTTTTTTACTTCACAGAATATCAGTACCAAACAGAGTCCAAACGCAGCAAAACTTTTTGGAGATTTTTTCTGTCCAGAAGACAACTGGGGAGCCAAGGAAGTGCAGGAGGGAAGACATGTGGGGCCCACAAGTCACTAGGGCGCGCCCTGGTGGGTAGTGGAGCCCACGAGAGCCCTTTTCACTGCCTATCAGCTCTATAAATACCTAAATATTTGAGAAACCCTGGGGTAGTCGACGAAACACAATTCCAGCCACCGCAAGTTCCAGAACCACAAGATCCAATCTAGAGCCCTGTTCCGGCACCTTGCCGGAGGGCAAAACGATCACGTAGGGGTTCAACATCCTCATTGGTGCTCCTCTGATGATGCCTGAGTAGTTTACCATAGACCTACGGCTCCGTAGGCAATAGCTAGATGGCTTCTTCTCTCTTTCTGAGTCTCAATACAATGTTCTCCTTGATGTTCTTGGAGATCTATTTGATGTAATGACTTTTTGTTGTGTGTTTGTTGGGATCCGATGAACTGTGAGTTTGTGATCAGATCTATCTATGAATATTATTTGAGTCTTCTTTGATCTCTTATATGCATGATTATTGTAGCCTCGTATTTCTTCCTTGAAACTTTGATTTGGTTTAGCCAACTAGATTGATTTTTCTTGCAATGGGAAGAGGTGCTTTGTGATGGGTTTGATCTTTCGGTTCTCAATCTCAATGACAGAAGGAGAAGTGACATGCATGTATTGTTGCCATTAAGAATAAAAAGATGGGATCTATTCCTACATGAATAGATCTTGTCTACATCATGTCATCGTTCTTATTGCATTACTCCGTTTCTCCATGAAATTAATACACTAGATCCATGCTCGATAGCGCTCGATGTGTGGAGTAATAGTAGTAGATGCAGGCAGGAGTCGGTCTACTAATCTTGGACGTGATGCCTATATACATGATCATTGCCTTCGATATCATCATAATTATTTGCTCTTCTATCAGTTGCCCAACAGTAATTTGTTTACCCACTGTATGCTATTTTCTCGAGAGAATCCGCTAGTGAAAACTACGGCCCCGGGGTCTATCTTTCATCATATTGTTTCCAGATCTATTATTCCAAAAACCCACAAATACCTTTTTGCACTTTTTCTTTACTTGCTTTATTTCGTGTTTTTGCTAGATCTATTTATCCAATCTCATAAAATTTAATCTATCTCAATACCGTGGAGGGATTGACAACCCTTGTTACGCGTTGGGTTGCAAGTATTTGTTATTTGTGCGCATGTGTTGTTTACATAGTGTTGCTTGGTTCTCCTACCGGATTGATAACCTTGGTTTCATAACTGAGGGAAATACTTACAGTTGTTGTGTTGCATCATCCTCTCCTCTTCGGGGAAATACCAATGCAGATACAAGCAATCAATGGAAAAGGTACCCTATTCTCGCTTGACCCATGGCTGGGAGACTCGCCCCTATGCTTTGAGTTCCCTGAACTCTTTCTGATTTGCTCGGATCCATCGATCCTGGTGGCAGGCGATGTCCATGATGGGTTCTGTGACATTCATTTTAGATGGATGTTCGTCCTTGTTGAAGCCAATATGTCGAAGATGCTTCTTGAGCGCTTATCCCAATCGTTGTCAAACTCCCCGGATAGTGTTGCATGCCACCTTTCCCCCTCGGGTACATTTACCCTTAGAACCACCTATATTTAGTGGGCATGTTTTGACTTGGACCTCCCCTTTGTGGAAGGCCCCTATACCTCTGAAGACCAAGATCTCCGTATGGCAGTTGCTACAGATCGCTTGCCCACGGGTGTAGAGGTGGCTAAATGCCATGGCCCCAACAAAGGCATGTGCCCCCTTTGTGCGGTTCTAGAATCTAGGTCTCACATTCTCTTCGCCTATCCCATGGCCCACTTCTTATGGAGCTTTGTCTCTGATCCTTGGGACCATCCTAATAGGCGTCACACCTTGGCGAGTTCCTAGAAGCACACGCAAACCATACCGGTAAGGGGAGGTGCCTCTTCTGCTTGGTGTTTGCGGCGATAACCTGGGCCTTATGGATTATTCGTAATAAAATGGTTATCAAGCGGGTATTTCTTTGGTGTGTCTATGACTCTGTGTTTAATTTTTTTTTCAATAGTAGTGACACTCGTTGTGTAGGCGGTGGGATAGGGCTCGGCTGGACGACATACTCGGGGATCTTCTTGTGGAAGTGATACGTCGTCAATGTATCTATAGTTTATGAAGTATCCATGCTATATTTACATGATTTATATATGGTTTTGGTGCACTTTTTTATTATTTTAATGGACTAACATATTAATCTAGTGCCCAGTGTCAGCTCCTGTTTTTTGCCTATTTGCTTGTTCCATGGAAAAACCAGACCAAATGAAGTCCAAACGCGATAAAAATTTACGGTGATTTTATTTGGAACATAAGAGACCCTCGAAGCATCGTGGAAGTCCCAGAATACCCACAAGGACGCCACAAGCTCACATGGTGCGCCCTGTGGTGCCGGGAGGGCCATCTGAGCTTGTGGGGCCCTCATAACTCCTTTGTCGTGATACCAATGCTGAAATTCCTATAAATCTAGAAACCCTCGGAAGTTAAACTAGATGAGTTTCTCCGCCACTGCAAGCCTCTGTTCCAAAGAGATCTCATCCGGAGCCCTGTTATGACACCCTGTCAGAGGGAGGAAGTCATCGCCAGAGGCCATCTTCATCATCCCCACCGCGTCTATGATGAGGAGGGAGTAGTTAACCCTCGGGGTTGAGGGTATGTACTAGTAGTTGTCTGTTTGATCTCTCTCTCCCCCTCCCTCTCTCTCTCTCTCATGATCTATATAGGACACAATCTTGATGTACCATCGTCTTTGTTAATATAGATGAATCATATGGTGTTCTTCCCTCTCTATCTTTGTTGTCATGAACTGAGTCTTGCTCTTTGAAGTTTCGTATGTTGAATTGAATACTTTGGATTTGAGATCACTTGACGTGTGTCTTGCTTGTGGATACCCGTGGTGATGATACGTACATTTTGCATCTTGTTTTCCTAGTGTTACTTATAGTGTTTTTGGTCATTATTTCACTTTATGATACAATTCTAATGCCTTTCCTCTCGTAATTTGGAAGATCTATAGAAACTTCACGAGGCGGAACCTAGGCAGGAGCACTTTTCCTCTCCGGCAGAGCGATTTTGTCGGGGATACTTTGACGCCATCGACATCACCAACATTCCTCTCATTGTGGAAGGACCAATCTTCACCAGCATCATCTCATCTCAAACCCTAGGTCATATCTTGTATTCAATATTTGTCTCAAAACCTCATATTGGTACATGTGGGTTACTAGTAGTGCTGATTACATCTCGTAGTTGATGCTAGTTAGTTTATTTGGTGAAAGATTATATGTTCAGATCCTTAATCATACATTACTCCTATGATCTTTAACATGAATATGATTTGTGAATAGTTCTATTTGTTCTTGAGGATATGGGAGAAGTCTTGTTACAAGCAATCATGTGAAGTTGGTATTTGTTCAATATTTTGATGATGTATATGTCCTTCTTCCTCTAGTGATGTCGTGTGAATGTCGATTACATGACACTTCACCATGTTTGGGCCTAGGGGATGGCATTGGGGAGAAATAAGTAGATGATGGGTTGAGAGAGTGATAGAAGCTTAAACCCTAGTTTATGTGTTATTTCGTAAGGGGCTGATTTGGATCCATATGTTTCATGTTATGCTTAGATTTATATTAATTCTTCTTTCATAGTTGCGGGTGCTTGCGAGAGGGGCTAATCATAAGTGGGTTGCTTGTTTGAAAGAACATCACCCTAGCACTGGTCCACCGACATATTAAATTATCAAAGTAGTGAACGTGAATCAACTAAACATTACGTGACTAGACGAGAATTCCCATGTGTCCTCAAGAACACTTTGCTCATTATAAGAAGTACTTTCGGCTTGTCGTTTGCTATAAAAAGGATTGGGCCACCTTCCTGCACTCTTGTTACTATTGTTACTTGCTACGAATTACATTGTTACAAAACTATATGTTACCACTACTTATAGCACTTGCAGAGAATACCTTACTGAATGTCGCTTATCATTTTCTTCTGCTCCTCGTTGGGTTCGATAGTCTTACTTATCGAAAGGACTACGATAGATCCCCTATACTTGTGGGACATCAAGACTCTTTTATGGCACCGTTTTGAAGGACTAAAATGCCTTTGCTAAGTGGAATCTGTTAAGGACACATTTTTACTATGTGCTGAAATTTATTGTTACTTGTCACTGTGGAAAGTAATCCGTTGAGGGGCTTGTTCGGGTATCTTCACCTCCATCGGAAGTGGTAAGATCCGCTCCTCAACCTACTGAATCTATTGAAAATATTTAGTATGAAATACCTTCGGGTATTATGGAGAAACTGCTTGCCATTCCCTATCTAGGATATGGAACAATACATCGTGATATGCACTTAATCTATATTGATGAAATTTGTGGATTGTTTAAGCTTTATCAGAGGATGGAGTTAAGAAGAAAGTGTTTTCTTTATCTTTGAGCGAAAAGGCATTATCTAGGTACAAGCTATTGGATGACACTGGAACATGGGACTGGAACCGATTGAAGCTGGAATTCCACCTCAAAGTTTATCCTAGGCACTTGGTTCGTCGTAATCGAAATTATATATATAATTTTTGGCCTAGTGAAGGAGAAATTGTCCCTAAAGCTTAGGTTAGGCTTAAATAAATGATGTACGCATGCACCAATCATGAGATCTCAAGGGAAATTATTATGCAAAACTTTTTATGCTCGGCTTTCTCATGATGATAAATCAATTGTTGACACTTCTTCTGTTGGTTCCTTTATGAAGAAAACTACCGGATTCAAATGGGATCTTATTGAAAGAATTAAATGCAACTCTGAAGATTGGGAAATCGGCAAAGGTAATGAGTCAGGTATAAATCTTGATTATGATTGTGTTAAGTCTTTTATAGAAATAGATGTTTTTCATAAGCTTAGAGCAAAATATGGACTAGACTCTGTGAATCATTTGCTGCTCATGTTGATCTCCCTAAGGAGAAGTGATTTAAATTTCATGCACATATTAAAGAAATTTTGAGGACCCTATTATAGCTAAAACTGAAATGATTGCTTTTAGTGCTAATCCAGTTGTACACACTTCTTATATTAAGAAACCTCCTATCCCTGTTAGGATTAAGGAACATGCTAAATCTATAACTATTGTTCATAAGAGTAATGTTAAAACAACTAAACCCTCTGAACAAATTAAAGTGGAACCCAATATTGCAATGGTTAAAGATCTCTTGGTTGATAATATGGACATACATGCCATTTATTTCTGTGAAAAAGCAACTAACATTGCTAAACATGTCAATACTAAACAAGATAAATTAGATAAGAGTAAGCCGGTTGTTGGCATGTCTGTCATTTCTATTAAAATTGGATATCATTGCTATCATGTTTTATGTGATATGGGTGCTAGCATAAATGTTGTTCCATTTACTTTATAACAAGAAGTTATGCATGATATTGCACCTGTTGAGATAGAAGATATTGATGTTACTATTAAGCTCGCAAACATAGATCCTATTTCATTGCTTGGGATTGTTAGAGTTGAAATCTTGTGTGGTAAGATCAAATATCGTACTGATTTTTTAGTTCTTGGATCACCAGAAGATGATTTTTATATTTAGAAGACCTTTCTTGAATATAGTTAACGTTGAAATTGGTTGTTCTAAAGGGAAGGTCAGTGTTAGGTTTGGTGATGTATCTCATGAAATTAATTTCTCCAAGTTTAGTAGACAACCTCATGATAAAGAATTGCCTAGTAAAGATGAAACCATTGGTCTTGCCCCTATTATTGTGCCTCTTACTAATCCATTAGAACAATATATACTAGACCATAAAAATAATATGCATATGAATGAAAGAAATGACATAGATGAAATATTATTTAGGCAAGCACCTATCCTTAAACATAACTTGCCTATTAAAACTTTAGGAGATCCTCTTCCACCCAAGAGTGATCTTGAGTTTGATTTGAAGAAACTTTCTAACACGTTAAAATATGCTTATCTTGATGAGAAGAAGATATATCATGTTATTATCAATGCTAACCTTTCAGTACACAAAGAAATTAGATTAGTCAAAACACTAAGGAAGCATCATGCTGCAATAGGATATACTCTTTATGATCTCAATGGGATTAGCCTAACATTATGTCAACACAAGATTAATATGGAGCCTGGTACTAAGCCCGTTGTCGATCACCAATATCATTTGAATCCTAAGATGAAGGATGTGTCGAGAATAGAACTATTAAAGCTTCTAGAGGCATAATTTATCCTATAGCTGATAGTAGATGGGTAAGTCATGTTTATTGTGGCCCTAAGAAAGGAGGCATTGGTTTTGGTCCTAATAAAAATGAACTTATCCCACAAAGAATTGTAACCAACTATAGGATAGTAATTGATTGCAGAAAACTAAATAAAGCAACTAGAAAAGATCATTATCTGCTACCTTTTATTGATCAAATGTTAGAAAGATTATCTAGGCATACACATTTTTGCTTTCTAGATGGATATAATGGTTTTTCTCAAATACCTGTTTCACATGAAGATCAAGATAAAACTACATTTACTTTCCCTTTTGGAACTTATGCTTATAGACATATGCCTTTTGGTTTATGTAATGCACATGCTACCTTTCAAAGCTATATGACTTCTATATTCTCTGATTTCTGCGAGAAAATTGTCGAGGTATTCATGGATGATGTTTTTCGTTTATAAAACTTCCTTTGATGATTGCTTGAGCATATTTTTTGGAGAGGTGTGAAGAGACCAATCTCATCTTGAACTAGGAGAAGTGTCACTTCATGGTAAACTAAGGTATAGTTCTTGGTCATAAAATTTCAGAAAGCAGTATTGGGGTAGATAAAGCTAAACTTGATGCAATTGAGAAAATTTCATGTCCTAAAGATGTCAAAGGTACAAGAAGTTTCCTACGTCATGTTGGTTTTTATAGGAGTTTCAATAAAGACTTCTCTAAAATTTCGTCAATGGGTGGAGTAATAGTAGTAGATGCAGGCAGGATTCGGTCTACTTGTCTCTGGTGTGATGCATGTATACATGATCATTGCCTTGAATATCGTCATAACTATGCACTTTTCTATCAACTGCCCAACAGTAATTTGTTACCCACCGTATGCTTTGTTTTTGAGAGAGAAGCCTCTAGTGAAAATTATGGCCCCCATATCTACTTTTATATTATATATAATCCAAAAATACCTCTTCCGGTTTATTTTATTTTGTATTTGATTTTATCTTTCTACCACTACGAGATTTTATCCTTGCAAATTACCGCCAAGGGGATTGACAACCCGCTTGATCGTGCTGGATGCAAGTATTTGCTTTTGTGTGTGTAGGTGCTGCTAAAGAGGTTCTGCGTGGTTCTCCTATTGGATTGATAACCTTGGTTCTTAACTGAGGGAAATACTTATCTCTACTGTACTGCTTCATCCTCTCCTCTTTGAGGAAATCTCGACGCAACTCACTAGTAGTAGGGCTCGATGCTAGCGATGAGAGAATAGCCTTTCGGCATAGCAATAGTATTAGATCTAATGTAGAGATGGAGAGCTTTTCTCAACACATGAGAGAGAGGAGAGATTACATATGAGAGAGAGGACAACTCAAAAATCTCAAATATGTTATTGAGAGGAAGGGGAAGCCTCCACAACTCAACTTGAGGTGGGGAGAGGGGATACCCCTCCTCTCCTTTATATAGGAGGGAACAAGGGGGTAGATGGGGTGCATCCCTCCCCTAGGGTTGGCCACCACCTTATCTTGGCCCCTAGGAGAGGGGGTGTGCCCCCACATGGGCTTTTGGGGCCCAATCAGGGCACCCCCTTACTTTCCCCTAAAGGCAAGTGGGGGCAGCCCATCGGGTGCCTAGACGCAAACCTAGATGGGCCATGGGGCCCATGTGGCTGACTACTAGTGGCCCTAGGCCCTAGTGAAGCGCTGGGACCCCTCCTGGCACTTTCTCCCTCTTCCAGTTTTTTCTCCGAAACTATTCCAGAACCTGCTACTTGTGAGTTGCCTTGGGATTTCCTCAAACAGGAGAGGATGATGCAGTACAGTAGCGATAAGTATTTCCCTCAGTTATGAAACCAAGATTATCAATCTAGTAGGAGAACCAAGCAACACTATGTAAACAACACATGCACACAAACAACAAATACTTGCAACCCAACGCGTAGAGGGGTTGTCAATCCCTTAATGCTTACGAGCAAGATTAAATGGTATAGTTTTTGATAGATAGATTGAACTAAATACAAATAAAATATAATATAATAAAATGCAGCAATGTATTTTTAGGATTTTTATGTGATAAAAGATAGACCCCGGGGACATAGTTTTCACTAGAGGCTTCTCTCGAGAAAATAGCATACGGTGGGTAAACAAATTACTGTTGAGCAATTGATAAAAAAGCAAATAATTATGACGATATCCAAGGCAATGATCAAACATATAGGCATCACATCCAATATTAATAGACCAAAACGATTATGCATCTACTACTATTACTCCATACATCAACCGCTATCCAGCATGCTGATACGTCTCCGTCGTATCTACTTTTCCAAACACTTTTGCCCTTGTTTTGGACTCTAACTTGCATGATTTGAATGGAACTAACCCGGACTGATACTGTTTTCAGTAGAACAACCATGGTGTTATTTTTGTGCAGAAATAAAAGTTCTCGTAATGACCTGAAACTCCAGGGAAGTTATTTTTGGATTTAATAAAAATATTGGCGAAAGAATCAAGGCCAGGGGGCCACACCCTGTCCATGAGGGTGGAGGGCCCCGCCCTAGGGTGTGCCCCCTGCCTCGTGGGCCCCATGGTGCTCCACCGACCTCAACTCCAACTCCATATATTCATGTTGAGGGAGAAAAAATCAGAGAGAAGGATTCATCGCGTTTTACGATATGGAGCCGCCGCCAAGCACTAAACTCTCTCAGGAGGGCTGATCCGGAGTCCGTTCGGGGCTCCGGAGAGGGGAATCTGTCACCGTCGTCGTCATCTACCATCCTTCATCACCAATTTCATGATGCTCACTATCGTGCGTGAGTAATTCCATCGTAGGCTTGCTGGACGATGATGGGTTGGATGAGATTTACCATGTAATTGAGTTAGTTTTGTTAGGGTTTGATTACTATTATCCACTATGTTCTGAGATTGATGTTGCTATAACTTTGCTATGGTTAATGCTAGTCACTACGGCCCGAGTGCCATGATTTCAGATCTGAACCTGTTATGTTTTCATGAATAATTGTGAGTTCTTGATCCTATCTTGCAAGTCTATAGTCACCTATTATGTGTTATGATCCGTTAACCCCGAAGTGACAATAATCGGGATACTTACCGGTGATGACCGTAGTTTGAGGAGTTCATGTATTCACTAAGTGTTAATGCTTCGGTCTGGTATTCTATTAAAAGGAGGCCTTAATATCCCTTAGTTTCCAATAGGACCCTGCTGCCACGGGAGGGTAGGACAAAAGATGACATGCAAGTTCTTTTCCATAAGCACGTATGACTATATTCAGAATACATGCCTACATTACATTGATGAACCGGAGCTAGTTCTCTGTCACCCTATGTTATAACTATTGCATGAGGAATCGCATCCGACATAATTATCCATCACCTATCCAATGCCTACAAGCTTTTCACATATTGTTCTTTGCTCAGTTACTTTGCCGTTGCCACTGTTACAATTACTACAAAACTGCTACTGTTACTTTTGCTACTGTTACCGTTACTTCCATACTTTGCTACTAAATACTTTGCTGCAGATACTAAGTTATCCAGGTGTGGTTGAATTGATAACTCAACTACTAATACTTGAGAATATTCTTTGGCTCCCCTTGTGTCGAATCAATAAATTTGGGTTGAATACTCTACCCTCGAAAACTGTTGTGATCCCCTATACTTGCGGGTTATCAAGACTATTTTCTGGCGCTGTTGCGGGGGAGCATAGCTCTATTCTTTGAGTCACTTGGGATTTATGTCTGCTGATCACTATGAATAACTTGAAAGATGAAAGAATTAATATTTATCCCTCAACTACGAGGGGAGGTAAGGAACTGCCATCTAGCTCTGCACTTGATTCTCCTTCTGTTATGAGTAAACTTGCGACACCTAAACCTGCTTCTGCTATTAATTCTGATATGTCGCATGTTATTGATGATGCCACTTCTGCTATGCATGATACTTATGATGAGACTACTTCTATGCTTGATACTACTGTGCCATTAGGTGAATTTCTTGATGAACAACTCGCTAGGGCTAGAGAGAATGAAATTATTGAAACTGATAATATTGATGAAAGTGATGATGAAGGTTCTCCCCCTAAATATGAATTGCCTATTGTTCCTGAGGGTTATGTTATGGATGAAGAAACTGCTAGAGATTTTCTTGCTTGCAATGATAGATCTGATCTTAAGAAATTATTAGCTAAGCTAAAACAAAAGTCTCTGAATGCTAGAATGAAACATGACCCTGCTTTTGCTACTTCACGTGTCTTTGTTACTGATAAGGATTATGATTTTTCTGTTGATCCTAAGATAATTACTTTGGTTGAATCTGATCCTTTTTATGGCAATGAATCTGAAACTATAGTGGCACATCTTACTAAGTTGAATGATATAGCCACCATGTTTACTAATGATGAGAAATCTCGCTACTACTATATCCTTAAAATATTTCCGTTCTCATTCAAGGGCGATGCTAAAACATGGTTTAATTCTCTTGATCCTGGTTGTGTGCGTAGTCCCCAGGATATGATTTATTACTTCTCTGCTAAGTATTTCCCCGCTCATAAGAAACAAGTTGCTTTAAGGGAAATATATAATTTTGTGCAAATTGAAGAAGAGAGTCTCCCACAAGCTTGGGGGAGGCTTCTCCCATTACTTAATGCTTTGCCTGATCATCCTCTTAAGAAAAATGAAATACTTGATATCTTTTATAATGGACTAACCGATGCTTCTAAGGACCACCTGGATAGTTGTGCTGGTTGTGTTTTCAGGGAAAGAACAGTTGACCAAGCTGAATTGCTATTGAATAATATGTTGACAAATGAAAATAATTGGACACTCCTGAACCAACTCCTAAGACGACTCCGAAGAAAAGAGGTATTCTATTTCTCAGTCCTGAAGATATGCAAGAGGCAAAAAATCTATGAAAGAGAAAGGTATTAAAGCTGAAGATGTTAAGAATTTACCTCCTGTTGAAGAAATACATGGCCTTAACATACCACCTATTGAAGAAATACACTGTCTTGATAACCCGACTGTGACGCCTGGATAATTAGGCTACAGTAATCCCACATTAACGATGCCACGTCACCTTGGTTACTGCTGCTAATCTCGCGTTAGTTCAGAACTGATCCAAATTCAACTTTGAATTAAAGTCAAACAGTAAAAGTTTTCAAACATAAAAACTTAAATTTTCTAAAGGTGCCAGATAATGCGTGGGTAATTGTGGTGGAGAAACCAAACTTTGATAAAATGTTTAAGGCTGTAACATAATTAAAACAGTAGTGAAAACGATTAAATAAATGCCTACTGAATTTTATAAATTATAAAAGTATGTTATTTAGTTGCCCAAAGCTATTGGGACAGTAGCATATTTACTAACACGAAATTAGGGGCTCATTTTTGTATTTGATAAAACAATAATAACTAAAATAAAAGGAAAATAGAAAAAAGAGAGAAAAAGTAACCCCCCCCCCCCCATGGACCAAGCGGCCCAGCTCACATGCCAAGCCGGGCCACCTGGCCCAGCCGGCCGACCCCCCCCCCCCCCCACTCCCTTATCCCCTCGGTCCACCCCCAAAAACCCTAGTGCACCCCTACACCCTAATACGTCCATTTTGCATCATGTTTTTATGTCAATATTTATTGCATTATGGGCTGTTATTACACATTATATCTCAATACTTATGGCTATTCTCTCTTATTTTACAAGGTTTACCATGAAGAGGGGGAATGCCGGCAGCTGGAATTCTGGCTAGAAAAGGAGCAAACATTGGAAACCTATTATGCACTACTCCAAAAGTCCTAAAACTCCACGAAACATGTTTTTAGATTTATTAAGAATTATTGAGCGAAAGAAATACATCGGGGGGCCCACACCCTGGCCAGGAGGGTGGGGGCGCCCCCCCTACTGGGCGCGCCCCCCAGTCTCATGGGCCCTCTGGTGGCCCTCCGGTGTCCATCTTCCGCTATATGAAGGCTTTTACCCTGGAAAAAATCATGGGCAAGCTTACGGGACGAAACTCCGCCGCCACGAGGCGGAACCTTGGCGGAACCAATCTAGGGCTCTGGTAGAGCTGTTCTGCTGGGGACACTTCCCTCCGGGAGGGGGAAATCATCACCAACGTCATCACCAATGATCCTCTCATCGGGACGGGGTCAATCTCCATCAACATCTTCACCAGCACCATCTCCTCTCAAACCCTAGTTCATCTCTTGTATCCAATCTTGTATCCAAAACCACAAATTGGTACCTGTGGGTTGCTAGTAGTGTTGATTACTCCTTGTAGTTGATACTTATTGGTTTACTTGGTGGAAGATCATATGTTCAGATCCTTAATGCATATTATTACACCCCTGATTATGAACATGAATATGCTTTGTGAGTAGTTACATTTGTTCCTGAGGACATGGGTGAAGTCTTACTATTAGTTGTCATGTGAATTTGGTATTCGTTCGATATTTTGATGAGATGTATGTTGTCTTCTCCTCTAGTGGTGTCATGTGAACGTCGACTACATGACACTTCACCATTGTTTGGGCCTAAAGGAAGGCATAGGGAAGTAATAAGTAGATGATGGGTTGCTAGAGTGACAGAAGCTTAAACCCTAGTTTATGCGTTGCTTCGTTAGGGGTTGATTTGGATCCACA
The DNA here is from genome assembly GCF_018294505.1 of Triticum aestivum. Classification (NCBI taxonomy): domain Eukaryota; kingdom Viridiplantae; phylum Streptophyta; class Magnoliopsida; order Poales; family Poaceae; genus Triticum; species Triticum aestivum. Next base: position 652,933,200 of record NC_057807.1, on the reverse strand, counting down.
TGTGTCATGCTATGGTTAGGTTTACCTTAATACTTTTGTTGTAGTTGTGGATGCTTGCAATAGGGGTTAATCATAAGTGGGATGCTTGTCCAAGTAAGGGCAGTACCCAAGCACCGGTCCACCCACATATCAAATTATCAAAGTACCGAACGTGAATCATATGAACGTGATGAAAACTAGCTTGACGATAATTCCCATGTGTCCTCGGGAGCTCCTTTCTCATTATGAGAAATAGTTCAGGCTTGTCCTTTGCTACATAAAGGATTGGGCCACCTTGCTGCACTTTATTTACTTTGTTTACTTGTTACTCGTTACTATTTATCTTATCACAAAACTATCTATCACCTACAATTTCAGTGCTTGCAGAAAACCTTACTGAAAACTGCTTATCATTTCCTTCTGCTCCTCGTTGGGTTCGACACTCTTACTTATCAAAAGGACTACAATAGATCCCCTACACTTGTGGGTCATCAAGACTCTTTTCTGGTGCCGTTGCCGGGGAGTGTAGCGCTTTGGGTGAGTGGAACTTGGTAAGGAAACATTTATATAGTGTGCTGAAATTTTTTGTTACTTGTTACTATGGAAAATAATCCTTTGAGGGGCTTGTTCGGGGCATCGTCGCCCCGACCAGTAGAGCAAAGAGTTGCTCCTCAACCTACTGAACTTTATGAAATGTTTATTTTGAGATTCCTTCGGGTATGATAGAGAAACTGCTAGCTAATCCATTTGCAGGAGATGGAATGTTGCATCCCGATTTACACCTTATCTTTGTGGATGAAGTTTGTGGATTATTTAAGCTTGCAAGTATCCCCGATGATGTTGTCAAAAGTAAGGTCTTCCCTTTATCTTTGAAGGGAGATGCATTGACATGGTTTAGGCTATGTGATGATACGGGATCTTGAATTATAAGCAATTGAAGTTGGAATTTCACCAGAAGTTCTACCCTATGCATCTTGTTCATCATGATTGTAATTACATATATAATTCCTAGCCTCGCGGAGGAGAAAGCATCGCTCAAGCTTGGGGGAGGCTTAAGTCAATGTTATATTCATGCCCCAATCATGAGCTCTCTCGGGAAATGATTATTCAAAAACTTTATGCTCGGCTTTCTCTTGATAATCGCAACCTGCTCGATACTTCCTGTGTTGGTTCTTATATGCTGAAGACTATTGATTTCAAATGGGACTTATTGGAAAGAATTAAACGCAACTTTGAAGACTGGGGTTTCGACGATGGTAAGGAGTCAGGTATGACACCTAAGTTCGATTGTGTTAAATCTTTTATGGACACCGATGCTTTTTGTGGATTTAGCGCTAAGTATGGACTTGACTCCGAGATAGTAGCTTCTTTCTGTGAATCTTTTGCTACTCACGTTGATCTCCCTAAAGAGAAGTGATTTAAATATAATCCTCCTATTGAAGTGAAAGTAGTTGCACCTATTACAGTTGAAGAAAAGACTATCACTTATAGTGATCCTATTGTTCCTACTACTTATGTTGAGAAACCACCTTTTCCTGTTAGGATAAAGGATCATGCTAAAACTTCGACTGTTGTTCGTAAAAGTAATACTAGGACTTATACACCTCCTGAGCAAATCAATGTTGAACCTAGTATTGCTATGGTTAAAGATCTCTTGGATGATGATATAGATGGGCATGTTATTTATTTCTGTGATGAAGCTGCTAATATTGCAAAACCAGACACTAAGATACATAGACCCATTGTAGGCATGCCTATTATTTCCATTAAAATAGGAGATCATTGTTATCATGGCTTATGTGATATGGGTGCTAGTGCTAGTGCAATACCCTATGACTTATATAACGAAATTATGCATGATATTGCACCTGTTGAATTGGAAGGTATTGATGTTACTATCAAACTTGCCAATAGAGATACTATTTCACCAATTGGCATTGTTAGAGATGTTGAAGTATTGTGTGGGAAAGTTAAATATCCTGCTGATTTTCTTGTTCTTAGTTCCCCACAAGATAACTTTTGTCCCACTATATTTGGTAGACCCTTCTTGAACACTGTTAAAGCTAGGATTGATTGTGAAAAGGATGTTGTTACGATTGGCTTAGATGATATGACTCATGCGTTTAATTTTGCTAAATTTCGTAGACAACCCCGTGATAGAGAATTATCTAGTAAAGATGAAATAATTGGTCTTGCTTCTATTGTCGTGCCTCCTACTGATCCGTTAGAACAATATTTGCTAGACCATGAAAATGATATGTTTATGAAAGAAAGAAGGGAAATAGATGAAGTATTCCTTAAACAGGAACCTATTTTGAAACACAACCTTCCCGTTGAAATTCTTGGGGATCCCCCTCCACCCAAGGGTGATCCCGTGTTCGAACTTAAAGCTTTACCTGATAATCTTAAGTATGCTTATCTTGATGAAAAGAAAATATATCCTGTTATTTTTAGTGCTAACCTTTCAGAGCAAGAAGAAGAAAGATTATTGAAAACTCTGAAGAAGCATCGAGCTGCTATTGGATATACTCTGGATGATCTTAAGGGCGTTAGTCCCACGTTATGTCAACACAAAATTAAATCGGAGGACGATGCCAAACCAGTTAGAGATCCTCAACGACGACTAAACCCTAAGATGAAAGAAGTGGTAAGAAAGGAGATACTAAAGCTCCTTGAGGCAGGTATAATTTATCCCGTTGCTGATAGTGATTGGGTAAGCCCTGTCCATTGTGTCCCTAAAAAGGGAGGTATTACTATTGTTCCTAATGATAAAGATGAATTGATCCCGCAGAGAATTATTACAAGTTATAGGATGGTAACTGATTTTCATAAATTAAATAAAGCTACTAAGAAAGATCATTACCCTTTACCTTTTATTGATCAAATGCTAGAAAGACTATCCAAACACACACACTTTTGCTTTCTAGATGGTTATTCTGGTTTCTCTCAAACACCTGTGTCAGCGGGAGATCAAGCAAAAACTACTTTTACTTGCCCTTTCGGTACTTTTGCTTATAGACGTATGCCTTTTGGTTTATGTAATGCACCTGCTACCTTTCAAAGATGCATGATGGCTATATTCTCTGATTTTTGTGAAAAGATTTGTGAGGTATTCATGGATGACTTCTCTGTTTATGGACCCTCCTTTGATAATTGTTTGAGCAACCTTGATCGAGTTTTGCAGAGATGCGAAGACACTAGTCTCGTTCTGAATTGGGAAAAGTGTCACTTTATGGTTAATGAAGGCATTGTCTTGGGGCACAAGATCTCCGAGAGAGGTATTGAAGTTGATAAAGCCAAAGTTGATGCTATTGAAAAGATGCCATGCCCCAAGGACATAAAAGGTATAAGAAGTTTCCTCGGTCATGCCGGTTTTTACAGGAGGCTCATTAAGGACTTCTCTAAGATCTCTAGGCCTCTGACTAATTTATTGCAAAAAGGTATTCCTTTTGTCTTTGATGATGATTGTGTAGAAGCATTTGAAATACTTAAGAAAGCCTTGATCACTGCACCTGTTGTCCAGCCACCTGATTGGAATTTACCTTTTGAAATTATGTGTGATGCTAGTGATTATGTTGTAGGTGCTGTTCTAGGGCAAAGAGTCGATAAGAAATTGAATGTTATCCAGTATGCTAGTAAGACTCTTGATACTGCCCAAATAAATTATGCTACTACTGAAAAAGAATTCTTAGCAGTTGTGTTTGCATGTGATAAGTTTAGACCTTATATTGCTGATTCCAAAGTTACTATTCACACTGATCATGCTGCTATTAAATATCTTATGGAAAAGAAAGATGCTAAGCCTAGACTCATTAGATGGGTTCTCCTGCTCCAAGAGTTTGATTTGCATATTATTGATAGAAGGGGAGCTGAGAACCCCATTGCAGAAAACTTGTCTAGGTTAGAGAATGTTCTTGATGACCCACTGCCTATTGATGATAGATTTCCTGATGAACAATTAACAGTCATTAATGATTCTCGTACTGCTCCATGGTATGCTGATTATGCTAATTATATTGTTGCTAAATTTATACCACCTAGTTTCACATACCAGCAAAAGAAAAAGTTCTTTTATGATTTAAGACATTACTTTTGGGATGACCGACACCTTTATAAAGAAGGAGTAGATGGTGTTATTAGACGTTGTGTACCTGAGCATGAACAGGAACATATCCTACGCAAGTGTCACTCTGGATCATATGGAGGACACCACGCTGCAGATAGAATTGCACATAAGGTACTACAATCTGGTTTTTTATTGGCCTACTCTCTTCAAAGATGCTCATAAGTTTGTCTTATCTTGTGATGAATGTCAAAGAATTGGTAATATTAGTAGACGTCAAGAAATGCCTATGAATTATTCTCTTGTTATTCAACCGTTTGATGTTTGGGGCTTTGATTATATGGGACCTTTTCCCGCCTCTAATGGTTATACACATATTTTAGTTGTTGTTGATTACGTTACTAAGTGGGTAGAAGCTATTCCAACTAGTAGTGCTGATCATAACACTTCTATTAAAATGCTTAAAGAAGTTATTTTTACGAGGTTTGGAGTCCCTAGATATCTTATGACTGATGATGGTTCACATTTTATTCATGGTGCTTTTCATAAGATGCTTGCTAAGTATGATGTCAATCATAGAATCGCATCTCCTTATCATCCACAGTCTAGTGGTCAAGTAGAGTTGAGCAATAGAGAGCTCAAATTAATTTTGCAAAAGACTGTTAATAGATCTAGAAAGAATTGGTCCAAAAAACTTGATGATGCATTATGGTCCTATAGAACTGCATATAAAAATCCTATGGGTATGTCTCCATATAAGATGGTTTATGGAAAAGCATGTCATTTACCTCTTGAACTTGAACATAAAGCATATTGGGCTATTAAAGAGCTCAATTATGACTTCAAACTTGCCGGTGAGAAGAGGTTGTTTGATATAAGCTCACTTGATGAATGGAGAACCCAAGCTTATGAGAATGCCAAGCTATTCAAAGAAAAAGTCAAGCGCTGGCATGATAAAAGGATACAAAAGCGTGAGTTTAACGTAGGTGATTATGTGTTATTATTCAACTCTTGTTTAAGATTTTGCAGGAAAGCTTCTCTCTAAATGGGAAGGCCCCTACGTTATCGAGGAGGTCTATCGCTTTGGTGCCATAAATATCAACAACTTCGAAGGCACAAGTCCAAGGGTGGTAAACGGTCAAATAATTAAACATTATATTTCAGGTAATCCTATTAATGTTGAAACTAATATTATTGAAACCGTAACCCCAGAGCAATACATAAGGGACACTTTCCAGAACGTTCCAGACTCCGAAAAGGAATAGGTATGTGGTACGGTAAGTAAACCGACCACAAACCAACTCCAATGGCAATTTTTATCAGTTTTGGATTATTTGAGAATTTTAGGAAGAAAGAAGTAGTATGAAAGGGACACGAGGCCCCCACGAGAGTGGAGGGTGCGCCCAGCCCCCCTGTCTCGTGGGCACCTCGTGTGCTTCCCGGACTCCGTTTTCTTGCACTTTACGTATTTTGGCCGGTAAAAATTCATTATATATACTCCCGAAGGTTTTGACCATCGTATCACGCAAATATCCTCTGTTTTTGTTTCGAGTTGTTCCTGCCTCAGGTTTGAGCAACATGTCATCTCAAGATTCGGAGGGAGAAAGCTATGTGGCTAATTACCTTGCAGACCCGAAGGTCTACGGGGACTTGGACCATAGTGGCTGGACCACGGAAGAAGAAGAAGACTATGAGCCTAAGGGGAAGGATGAAACAAGCACTGACGAGGATGAAGTTCCACTACCTCAACCGAGGGATATGCATGTGGAATATAAAAAGTCGAGTCTACCCAATAGAGCGAAGAAGCCAAAGATCGAGTTTATCCCTTTTTGTCTCTTGCAGGAAAATAAGCAAGAATTATGCAAAAGAGTATTAAGTCTTGAGCGTGAGATCGAAGACCTAAAAGAGCAAAATATTGTACTCAAGCGTAAATTGAGGAAGAAGTCATCTACATCATCAACAACTCCTACTTCACCACCTCTGAGGACATAATCACTTGGGTATGGGCACTCCCCTTGGCAACTGCCAAGCTTGGGGGAGGTGCCTCGGTATCGTATCACCATCACACTCCTATCTTTACCATTTTATTTAGTTTGATCCTTTTAGTAGTATCTTGATCTAGTAGATTGAAGTTTTGATATCAAGCAGTTTTGAGTTTTGCTTAGTGATCTCCTTTTGTAATCGAGTCCGTGAGCTATCTATAATAAAGATTACTGTTAAGTCAAGGGCTTTTGATATGTTGCTATGATCTTGAGAAAGTAGAAAGAATTAAAGAGTTCTTATTGATCTTATGGTTAGTGATAACTTCACATATAGAAAGTATGAGGCATAAAGGTTGTTGAGAGTTGATAAATGTAGTTTTGGTCATCGTTGCAATTAATAGGAAGTGATAAGGAAAGAGAGGTTCACATATAAATACACTATCTTGGACATCTTTTATGATTGTGAGCACTCATTAAGTATGACATGCTAAAAGAGTTGACGTTGGACAAGGAAGACAACGTAATGGTTTATGTTTTCTCACATCTCGGTTAAAGTATGTTGTCATTGACTTTCCAAACATGTTGAGCTTGCCTTTCCCCCTCATGCTAGCCAAATTCCTAGCACTAAGTAGAGATACTACTTGTGCTTCCAAGTATCCTTAAACCCAGTTTCGCCATGAGAGTCCACCATATCTACATATGGATTGAGTAAGATCCTTCAAGTAAGTTGTCATCGGTGCAAGCAATAAAAATTGCTCCTTAAATATGCACGACTTATTAGTGCGGAGAAAATAAGCTTTATACGATCTTGTTATGGAAGCAATAAAAGCGACGGACTGCATAATAAAGGTCCATACACAAGTGGCAATACAAAGTGACGTTATTTCGCACTAAGATTTTGTGTATTCAACCCTAAAAGCGCATGACAACCTCTGTTTCTCTCTGCAAAGGGCATATTTTTTACTTTATGTTCTTACTTTATGTTTTCTTTCGCACTTGAGTCAAGGTGATCCTCACATTTCCCTTTTTTTTCATTTTATCCTTTGGCAAGCTCCTCATGTTTGAAAGGTCATGATATATATATATATATATATATATATATATATATATATATATATATATATATATATATATATATATATATATATATATATATATATTCAATTGGATGTTCGTTATCATGGGCTATTATTGTTGACATCACCTAAAGGTGAATACGTTGGGAGGCAACACAATAAGCCCCTATCTTTCTCAGTGTCCGTCTGAAACTCCATAACCACAAGTATTGCATGAGTGTTAGCAATTGTAGAAGACTATATGATAGTTGAGTATGTAGACTTGCTGAAAAGCTCTATTGTGACTCTTTCTGATGTTATGATAAATTGTGATTGCTTCAATGACTGAGATTATAGTTTGTTAGCTCTCAATGAAGTTTCTGAACCATACTTGATATTGTGAATTGATTGTCACTTGAGCATAAGAAATTATATAATGGAATCTATATATGTTGCTGTTGTAAGAATGATCATGATGCCCTCATGTCCGTCTTATCTTTTTATCGACACCTCTATCTTTAAAACATGTGGACATATTTTTCGATATCGGCTTCCGCTTGAGGACAAGCGAGGTCTAAGCTTGGGGGAGTTGATACGTCCATTTTACATCATGCTTTTATATCAATATTTATTGCATTATGGGCTGTTATTACACATTATATCTCAATACTTATGGCTATTCTCTCTTATTTTACAAGGTTTACCATGAAGAGGGGAATGCCGACAGCTGAAATTCTGGCTGGAAAAGGAGCAAACATTGGAAACCTATTCTGCACTGCTCCAAAAGTCCTGAAACTCCACGAAACATGTTTTTGGATTTATTAAGAATTATTGAGCGAAAGAAATACATCAGGGGGACCACACCCTGGCCAGGAGGGTGGGGGACGCCCCCCCTACTGGGCGCGCCCCCTATCTCCTGGGCCCACTAGTGGCCCTCCGGTGTCCATCTTCCGCTATATGCACTACACCACGGTAGAGCTTAGGTGACACACTTCTGTGGGCAAAGATCAACTAATCTTCACAAACTATCTGTCAGCGTAGCTTTTAACTTTTGTCTTCGTATCAAGTGTCGGCAAAGGTATATCACTGTTGACACACTAAGTGTCGGCAACCACAAAGCGACAACGTGTCTGTTAGTAATTGCTTAATGACATCCTATGTTTCGGCATATGTGTTGGCCTTAACAGTTTTTCAGTCGACGTAGCTATGTATTTAGCAACCTAAAATGTGTCGGCGTAGGTAGGTCTATGCGCTCAGATTATGTGTTGGTGTAGGTGGACACGTGTCAATACTCAATCGGAAGGTTAGAAACCTGGCGCGAGATTTGGGCGCGCGAGCGAAATTTTCGATTGTTCATGGAAAAAATCCTCAAGTGCAAAATACCCTTCCCCCGTGCAAAATACCCCAAATCGAACCCAAACCCGTGCCTGCTGCCGCCGCCGCCGCGCTCGATCCAATCCTCTGCCGCCATCGCCGCCGCGCTCGATCCAATCCTCTGCCGCCATCGCCGCCGGCCTCGCGCTCCACCCAGTCCTCAATCCATCGTCCCGGAGCTCGCACTCCCCCGCCGCCGGCTTCGCGCTCCACCCCGTCCTCAATCCGCCGTACTCAATCCCTTGAGCTCCAGCCCTAGATCGAGGCGCCATCCTCGCGCTGCACATCTAGCCGCCGTCCGCGCACAACGCCCCTCCCCCCGACGTCCAGCCGCCGTCATCGCCAATCCCCGTTCTGCGGCTGCCGGGGATCCATCTCCCGGCTCCCGCTGCTGCTGTACCTGCTGCTGCGGGGTTCCATATCCGGGCTCCTGCTGCCGTCGGAGCTCCATCTCCGGGCTGCCGCTGCTGCCGGGGTGCCGGCCCTGCTATTGTTCGACTTCTGCCCTGTGCTGCCGGGCTCCATCTCCGGGCTCATGAGATCCGTCCCCGAGACCCGTCCGTCCGCCGCCCCCAACCCCAATCCCATTCCACGTCCCATAGTCCCCGACTCCATCCCTTCCTCCCTTCCTTGGAGCCACAGCCTCCGACAACTCCGTCCGCTTGGACCTCTGGCTGGAGGGAGTGGGCGTTGCTAGGTAAGCACCGATGGTGGGATCCCCAATTTGTTCTCTTTGTTCTTGTTTTTCCAACGTGAGTACCACCCTGTGTCTCTAGTAGATCGAACTGCTAGCTTGCTGTAACTTGAGAGTTGTACCATTGGCAGTTGCTGTGGAGTGGTTTGGACATGTTGTTGATCTGAAGCATAACCTAATCCTCCCTGCAAAAAAAGAAGAAGCATAAGCTGATCCCTCACTTAATCAGCACCTTTTTGTGTAAGAAGAGCGTGTAGTATTACAGAGGTTACTAGTTGGATCCGTATACTACTGACAACCAAAGCAGTCATAGCTTGTTTTATTTTCTAATTCTTTGGCCCGATCGATGGCTAGATTGACATGGTACTTTAGTTCCTGAATTCTAAGCATGCAAGTTTCTGAATTCTAGGTCTGCATCAGCATCTTGAGTTAATCAGATATATGTGTAACCAACTATACTGATGATATTGCTATAATAAATAATAATTCTGGAGTACCACCTCTTTTTGGAGCTAGCATGTAGGCTATAAGCTCTCATTGATGCTATAGATGGCCGGGTCGGTTTCAAATTTTTTGGGAGAAGATTAGATTCTAACCTAGACTGTAGCAGGTTTGATAGGTATATATCTCACTACAGAAAAGTCAGTTGCACAGTCAAAGGACTGAAGTGAAATATTCTCATTGGAAAAATTTCCAACTATAAATTATCAAATTGCAAATGCATAATGAGATAATTGTAAGCTAAACACAGCACGCTCAGCGTTTTATAAATATTGTTGGATTATCAAGTATGCAGTAGGGGATAAATTTTTAACGGGCTGCCTATAATGCCAGCATTGTCCCTTCTTTTTTTCCTTGAGATGGTAATATATTTTAATATGTGGCCTCAAAATCTGGAAGACGAAAGTCATTCATTTATATAAGATTGTTTGCTGTGTTCCCTCCCTGTCATTTAAACGCGCCATTCGCTGAGCAATTTACAGTAGCTTGCAAATTCAGTGTACTAGCTGAAGCACAACAATTCAGTGTACTAGCTGAAGCACGACAACACATGGTCTAAGTCGATCTCGTGCAGTAAGATAATGTGACGAATCATTCATTCATATATGTGTTCAGATGCTTCTTTCCAAACAAATGAAATGCGTTCAGGTGCATGTCTTTAGTTCTTGTTTTTCAGTTTTTTTCTTGGGACAGAAAAGTAGTATGTAATGCACGTATCTCCAGATGAGATAGAAGATAGATATATTTATGTGTCAGATACTACTGCCTGACTATTTGTGGTAATAAGTACTGGTGTTAAGTAGAATCTCCATTTGTGTTACCATCACAGGACCATTAAACGGTCAGATACGAGTCATATATTTGATATCAAGTAAGTTGTCTGATGATGTTCACTACCCTCCTAATTTGAGCTCTCTGTTTCCATATGCAGGTAAATCCTAGAATGTTGTGAGATATTCGTGTTTATTCTGGTGATGTCCTAATATTACCTGAAAATCATTTGTGCATTTGAAAAGTTCATACAATAAACTTACCAAGGACATAACTTGCAGTCCCTTGGCCTAGTTTCTAATTTGATTTAGGATCAGCCGAGTTATCTATATTATTAAACATAGTTTTCGTCTTCACAGGGTGGTTGACACATGTATTCACACTTTTCAGAGCAACGTGCAGTGGAAGAAGCAGCCTATGAACTAAAATAGTTTGCATAAGAAACAAGCGATGTGAGTATGTTATCATTTGATTTACAGATAATATGTACAACCCATGAACCATTTTCCATAGTTGTCTTGTGGACCCCTTTTCATTTTTGATGAACACACAAATGCTCCAAGACTGATTTTCGTGTCATTTAGCTAGTTTATCGATCAGATAATATTGAACTAAGAACACTAGTACATGGATTAACTATCATACGCCAGAGTAAACCAAATGGCAAGCGAGGAAAATGTGTCACACATAACACTTCAGTGTATCTGAAATTGTAAAACCTATTTGTGAAATTATAGTATCACTAGATAACTTTTCGTGTCTTGAATATAAAAATGAACTCCACATACTGCAGTTTTAAAATTAAAAATATGAAATCACATGACGTAATCTGATGCTCATATAAATTGCTTAGTAGTTAGCATACATCTATTAGTTTGGTGTTAACACTTTGATGGTCACAATCTAAAGATCACATGGCATATGCAGAACTTCACATACTACAGTTTTTTTTGGTCTGAAGCTATACATTTTAATTCTAGTTCATTAGACAACATACGACTACATTTGTTTTTGACATTTATTTTCAAACTTTGAAGTGCACAAAATCGTTGGGGTGAACATATGAGAATTTGACCATTCATTTTCAGGTACTCAACCATCTATTGCACATGGATGTGATGACTTCAGGGTGTTCGGCAGCATTTGGCTGTTACAGTATTTTGGACCAGCCAACTTGTGATCATGAATCTTATGTCTGTTCTAGACCATTTGGTGCTTGAAGTGTTTTGGAGCATATATCTTGTGCTCATGGGTGTGACTTTGTTCTGTACCATTTAGTGTTTGAACTCCTGCAGAACAACAAATAGTGGTCCTTTTATGTGGCTTGTGTTTGCTGGATGGTGGTCAAATGGCCAAACTTTGCTTTGTCAAGATTGTCCTGTTTTTGAACTTATGATCAGTATATGTATGTTTGTGAATATATTATCAATGCTTGTGCAATATGTGTTCATCTTGATCCTCTTTGTGTATTACATTTGAGCATTGTATAATATTTAAATCTGAGCAGCATCCAATTGTTGTTTTGGCTGCACACCATCTTATCAACAATTTATTTGTTGGGAAGAACATTCCAACAGAGAAACTGTCAACAAAGGTACAGCTCTAGCCATGCAGAAAAAGTGTAGGCAAAAGTACACCCATAGCTAGACAAACCATGTGTCAGCAATGCTAAATACCTTGCTAGACAGACTAAGTGTCAGCATAGGTAGGGTGTACGCTGACTTACCATATGTCGGCATAGGTAGGGTGTACATAGACAAACCATGTGTCGGCGTATGTAGGGTGTACATAGACAGACCATGTGTCGACATAGGTAGGGTGTATGCCAACTAGAAAAGTGTCAGCAAGTGAACTTCTGTCGGCAATACCTTTGCCCACAGCAAGTCCTCCGACTCTTCTATCTTCTGTCAGCATATGTGTTAGCTTCAAGTTATGTGTCGGCAAAGGTACCATATGCCAACAGATTGATGTGTCGCCAAAACTTGACCATGGTGTAGTGATGAAGGCTTTTACCTTGGAAAAAATCATGGGCAAGCTTACGGGACGAAACTCCGCCACCACGAGGCGGAACCAATCTAAGGCTCTGGCAGAGCTATTCTGCCGGGGACACTTCCCTCCGGGAGGGGGAAATCATCACCAATGTCATCACCAACGATCCTCTCATCGGGAGGGGGTCAATCTCCATCAACATCTTCACCAGCACCATCTCCTCTCAAACCCTAGTTCATCTCTTGTATCCAATCTTGTATCCAAAACCACAAATTGGTACCTGTGGGTTGCTAGTAGTGTTGATTACTCCTTGTAGTTGATACTTATTGGTTTACTTGGTGGAAGATCATATGTTCAGATCCTTAATGCATATTATTACACCCCTGATTATGAACATGAATATGCTTTGTGTGTAGTTACATTTGTTTCTGAGGACATGGGTGAAGTCTTGCTATTAGTAGTCATGTGAATTTGGTATTCGTTCGATATTTTGATGAGATGTATGTTGTCTTCTCCTCTAGTGGTGTCATGTGAACGTCGACTACATGACACTTCACCATTGTTTGGGCCTAGAGAAAGGCATAGGGAAGTAATAAGTAGATGATGGGTTGCTAGAGTGACAGAAGCTTAAACCCTAGTTTATGCGTTGCTTCGTTAGGGGCTGATTTGGATCCACATGTTTCATGGTATGGTTAGGTTTACCTTAATACTTTTGTTGTAGTTGCGGATGCTTGCAATAGGGGTTAATCATAAGTGGGATGCTTGTCCAAGTAAGGGCAGTACCCAAACACCGGTCCACCCACATATCAAATTATCAAAGTACCGAACGCGAATCATATGAACGTGATGAAAATTAGCTTGACGATAATTCTCATGTGTCCTCGGGAGCTCCTTTCTCATTATTAGAAATAGTTCATGCTTGTCCTTTGCTACATAAAGGATTGGGCCACCTTGCTGCACTTTATTTACTTTGTTTACTTGTTACTCGTTACTATTTATCTTATCACAAAACTATCTATCACCTACAATTTCAGTGCTTGCAGAAAACCTTACTGAAAACCGCTTATCATTTCCTTCTGTTCCTCGTTGGGCTCCACACTCTTACTTATCGAAAGGACTACGATAGATCCCCTACACTTGTGGGTCATCACACCCCCCCCCCCCCCCCCCCGTGTCTCCCTCGCTCCCCCTCGATCTGGATCGGGGAAACGGCGCCCCGACCCCGCTGCCTCGTCCCTACCCCGCGTCGTCGGCCGGCGCCGCCCGTCTCCGCCGACGCCTTCTCGTCTCCTTCCCACACTCGACCTCCTCGACCTCCTTCTCGATGGCCTACACCGAGGCACGCCCGCCCTCTCCCCGTCAACGCCCATGAGGCCTCCCTTCCTTCCCCGTCTCCGCCTTTCCTCTCTAGCGTCGCGACCACCGCGCCCCCGACCGGGTTCGGCCACGCCCGCGGTCATCACCCCCTCCCCGTCGCCCCGCACTCAGGCCACGCCCCATCGTATTCTTCTTTCCGTGGCCACGTCGCCCGCTCGCATCGCCCTCTACCGCTACCTCGGACTGCCGCCCTCCGCTGCTTCCCGCGCACAGCCCGCGCCTGCCTACGCTTCCGCCTTCGCCCACTGCAGCCTGCCGTCTAAGCCTGCAGATGTCGCGCCGCCGCCTCCCTCTGCTCGTTGTTGCACCCTCACCACCTGTCCCGATGGTGTGCCGCCTCGGCCCCGTGCTGCTGCTGACCTCCTCCCTCCTGTGCATGTTGCTCTCCCGCAGCCCCGCAGCTGTTGCCCCCGCCGCCTCTTGTCATTTCCCCCGGGAGCCGCTCCCACTCCTTCTGCTGCTCCTCCCTCCTGCAGCCGCCGCCGCTGCCCTGGCCTGGCCATCGGCTCCTGGGCTGCTCTGCCATTGCCGCTCCCATGGCCACCCTCACCGCACCGCGCCGCCTGGGTCCGCCCATACCCAGGCGCCTGTTAGCCCAGTCGCTGGCCCGGGGCACTGACGAATGGGGCCCAGCCCCCCTAAAAACGAAAAATAGGAATAACAATAAAAAATTAAATAATTAATTAACTTAATTAATGATGCCTAATTAACCTATTAACTACCTAATTAGCATAACTAATCTGGTTAGTTAACTAGACAGTCAATGGCAGGGGGGCCACTCCCTATTGACCAGTCAAAGTTTGACTGGTCAACTGGGCCCCCCTGGTCCCACATGTCAGCCAGTGTACAATTTTTGTGTACACTGTGCTGGGTACATCTAGCAATTTAACATTAATTTCGAATTAAAATAAATTAGAAAATGAATTAAAACTTTGGAAATTAATATAAAATAATCCGTAACTCGGATGAAAATACTTTGTACATGAATGTTACTCAGAATGACGAGACGAATCTGGATACATAGCCTGTTCGTCCACCACACATCCCTGGAATAGCGAACACGCGACTTTCCCCCTCCTGTTCACCTGTCCGAAAATGCTAAACACCGGGGATACTTTCCCAGATGTTTCCCCCTTTCGCCGGTATCACCTACTACCGCATTAGGGCACACCTAGCACCGCTCATTGTCATGTCTTGCATCATCATGCTTATGTTTGCACTGTATTTATTGTTTCTTCCCCTTCTTCTCTCCGGTAGACTACGAGATCGACGATGCTGCTACCGAGTATGACTACGGAGTTGACGACCCCTCCTTCTTGCCAGAGCAACCAGGAAAGCCCCCCCTGATCACCAGATATCGCCTATTCTTCCCTCTACAGCTTGCATAGAGTAGTATAGCATGTTACTGCTTTCGATTAATCCTTGCTGCATAGGCTGTCTTTGTTGCTACAGTTGTTGATACCTTACCTGCAATCCTAAATGCTTAGTATTGGATGCTAGTTTATCATGTGTGGCCCTACATTCTTGTCAGTCTGCATTGCTATACTATCGGACCATGATCACTCGGGAGGTGATCACGGATATATAATGTACATACATACATACTATAACGATGGTGACTAAAGTCGGCTAGGCTCGTAGAGTACCCGCAAGTGATTCCGACGTGGGGGCTGAAAGGATAGGTGGCTCCATCCTGGTAGAGGTGGGCCTGGGTTCCCGATGGCCCCCGACTGTTACTTTGTGGCGGAGCGACATGGCAGGTTGAGACCACCTAGGAGACAGGTGGGCCTGGCCCTGGTCGGCGTCCACGGTTACTTCATAATAACACGCTTAACGAGATCTTGGTATTTGATCTGAGTCTGGCCAGTGGCCTATACACACTAACCAACTACACGGGAACAGTTATGGGCACTGACGTCGTGGTATCAGGCGAAGCCTTCTTGACGTCAGCGACTGAGGGGCGCGCGCCAGGTTGGACCGCGTAACGCAACTTCCTTTGTAATGGAGGTTGCTAGGTATGCTCACCAGCCGCCCATGCAACGTGCAGGTGTGCTATGGGCGATGGGCCCAGCCCCTACGCGCTTAGGATTTAGACCGGCGTGTTGACCTCTCTGTTGTGCCTAGGTAGGGCTACGACGTGTTGATCTTCCGAGGCCGGGCATGACCTAGGAAAGTGTGTCCGGCCAGAGGGATCGAGCATGTTGGGTTATGTGGTGCACCCCTATAGGGAAGTTTATCTATTTGAATAGCTGTGTCCCTTGGTAAAAGGACGACCCAGAGTTGTACCTTGACCTTATGATAACTAGAACCGGATACTTAATAAAACACACCCAGACAAGTTCCAAAGACAACCCGATGATCGCTTTTCCACAGGGCGGCGAGGGGAGGATCGTCGGGTAGGATTATGCTATACGATGCTACTTGGAGGACTTCAATCTACTCTCTTCTACATGCTGCAAGACGGAGGCTGCCAGAAGTGTAGTCTTTGATAGGACTAGCTATCCCCCTCTTATTCTGGCATTCTGTAGTTCAGTCCACCGATATTGCCTCTTTACACATATGCCCATGCATATGTAGTGTAGATCCTTGCTTGCGAGCACTTTGGATGAGTACTCACGGTTGCTTTGCTCCCTCTTTTTTCCCTTTTTCCTCTTCTTCCCGAATGCCACAACCAGACGTTGGAGCCCAGGTGCCAGACGCCACCGTCGATGACGATCCCTACTACATCGACGGTGCCTACTACTACGTTCATCCCGCCGACGACCAGGAGTAGTTTAGGAGGATCCCAGGCAGGAGGCTTGCGCCTCTTTCGATCTGTATCCCAGTTTGTGCTAGTCATCTTATGGCAACTTGTTTAACTTATGTCTGTACGCATATATTGTTGCTTCCGCTGACTCGTTTATGTTCGAGCACTTGTATTCGAGCCCTCGAGGCCCCTGGCTTGGAATATGATGCTTGTATGACTTATTTTACTTTTAGAGTTGTGTTGTGATATCTTCCCGTGAATCCCTGATCTTGATCGTACACATTTGCGTGCATGACTAGTGGACGATTGAATTGGGGGCGTCACACCGACACAGGTAGTGAAGGTAAATTCTCTCTATAGATATGATAAAGTTGAGATCCCGTCTACTAAGTTTGCTAGCCAATGTTTGGATGAATTTGATGACTTTATGGCTAAACAAGAAAATTTCAATGCTTATATTAGTAGACAATTGAAAAGTAATGCTTATATGATTGGATGCTTGAGTGATTATATGTCTAGAGTTAAGGGTGAACTTAAACTCACTAGTAAACATGCTTCGATGGTTACCACTCAAGTAGAACAAGTGTTTGAGGCTCAGAATGAATTGCTCAATGAATTAAATGAGAAGAGAAATGATAATGATATTAGAGTTATGACTAGAGGTGGTAGAATGACTCAGGAACCTTTGTATCCTGAGGGCCACCCTAAGAGAATTGAGCAAGATTCTCAGGGAAATAATGCTGATGCACCTGGTCCTTCTAAAAAGAAGAAAAAGAAAGATGATAGGACTTTGCATGCTTCTAATGAACCTATTGTGGACACACCTGAGAATCCTAATGATATTTCTATCTCTGATGCTAAAACACAATCTAGTGATGAACATGAACCTAGTGATAATGCTAATAATGATGTTCATATAGATGCTCAACCTAGCAAAAACAATGATATATAAATTGAACCTGTTGTTAATCTTGATAACCCACAATCAAAGAATCAACATTATGATAAGAAAGACTTCGTTGCTAGGAAGCATGGTAGAGAAAGAGAACCATGGGTTCAGAAACCCATGCCATTTCCTCCTAAACCATCCAAGAAAAAAGATGATGAGGATTTCGAGCGCTTTGCTGAAATGATTAGACCTATCTTTTTGCGTATGCGTTTGACCGATATGCTTAATACGAACCCTTATGCTAAGTACATGAAAGATATTATTACAAATAAAAGAAAGATACCAGAAGCTGAAATTTCCACCACGCTTGCTAACTATACTTTTAAGGGTGGAATACCTAAGAAACTTGGAGATCCAGGAATACCAACTATATCATGCTCCATTAAAAGAAACTATGTTAAAACTGCTTTATGTGATCTTGGAACTGATGTTAGTGTTATGCCTCTCTCTTTATATCGGAGATTTGAATTAAATAAGTTGACACCGACTGAAATATTTTTGCAAATGGCCGATAAATCAACTGCTATACCTATCGGTATTTGTGAAGACGTGCATGTTGTTGTTGCAAACGTTACTATCTTAACAGACTTTGTCATTCTTGATATTCCCGGGGACGACAGTATGTCGATTATCCTTGGTAGACCCTTTTTGAATATTGCAGGTGTTGTTATTGATTGCAACAAAGGAAATGTCACTTTTCATGTTAATGGTAATGAGCATACGGTACACTTTCCGAGAAAACAACCTCAAGTTCACAGTATAAATTCTATTGGAAAAATTCCATCAATTATTATTGGAGGTTTTGAATTTCCTCTTTCTACTGTAAAGAAGAAGTATGATATTCTTATTATTGGGGATGTCCATATCCCCGTTGAGGTAACCTAGTGTCATTTCAAAATTTCTCCGGTTTCATGCGATTTGGAATGAGTTTTTTAACAAGACTTGATCAACCTTGTTAGTAGATTCCTTTTGATGAGCATGGCATGGGTGAAGTTAGAAGGCACAACTCTCTGTTCCCTCCTTTTACTTCCTGTTATTTAGAATAAATAAAGTAAAAATAGTATATTCTGTCTATTTTTATGTGACTCCTCCAATGGTCCAATTAGTTTTTTTTCTAGTGCTCTATTTATTGCAAATTCTTGCTGCTAAGGTGTCCCTATTCTTGAGCTTGCATGTCAATTTTACTTGGTCCCAAGTAGTTCTAATGCATGATATGGTCTCTAGGCACTTGTGGGAGTAGTTGCTATCAATCTTATTGAGTTTGGTTTACTTTTATTTTGAGTTACTAAAAATTTCAGAATTTTTTCAGAGAAAAATGCATAGAAAATTGTATCAAGGTGGTTCCTCAAGGAAGCAAGGACCGAGACTTGCAATACGTGAGTCAGACGATGAACCACCTAGGGAAGCTTACGTGCGGCCTTGTGAATGGCCGTCAGAAGAGTTTATGGTTCGAGCAGGTATTAAGGATGAATTCGATGCATATGTGCGTAATGCTGATCTTGAGGAATTCATGCAAGATAAGTGCCCTCAATACCACTATTTAACTAATTCATTTGTGAGAAGGTTCAAATTTACATCTTCGCGCAATTCTCACAATGTACTGTTTGATCTTTATGATAAATCATATAACATGGACTTAGAAGATTTTACTACTACTTGTAAACTCCCACAATGGGGTAGTGCTAGCGAACCTCACAAATCAGAGTTTAAAGATTTCCTTGCTAGTGTCACTGTAGGGGAATCCAGAGAAATAGCACAAGCTACCATAGGGAGCATTCATTTTCCCGCTATACATTATTTTGCTGTCTTTATAGGCAGATGCATAAATGGTAAGGACGAAGCATGTCACATGTGTGTTCCGGATCTTAGTGTTCTCAGGAGTGCGGTGTTGGGAGATAAACAATATAACTTGGGGGCCATTGTTGCACGTAGGTTGCATAATAATGGTTTACTTGGAAACCTGTTTGGCTGAATTTATGCAACCCGTATAGCTAATTTCCTTGGGGTACCCATACATGAAAGTGATAGAGAGTTGCTTCCTGCTTACCTAGATTATAATGCCATGGTTAACCATCAGTTTCTTGAAAGGAATGAACAGTTCCTCCAATATCGACTAATCTTTGACAGACGGCATACTATCCATATTGCTCTCCTTGCTACTACTTCCTTTGACTTTCAGGCAAAAAGGAGATACCTTATAACCAGGGAGGAGGCAAATGAATACGAGAGGAGGACGGAGGCAGCCCGCCTCCAAGCTGCAGCTCGTGAGGCAATGGCTGCTGCATCTCACTACGACCCCAGCTACCACTTTGAAACATGGGCATAGACCAACTTAGGCCAAAAGCCTAAGCTTGGGGGAGTACGTATTTCTCACCCGACATTACATTCATGTTCACACAGTCATTCTAGTTGTCGGTGCTCATACTTTTTCATTGTACTATCCATGCTAGTTTATTTTATTTTCCTGCTTTCTTCTTGTGTGTTTGAATAATCTTAAGAAAAACAAAAAAATAGTAATAGCTTTTAGCTAGTTTACTTTCCATGCCTCTAGTAGTACTAACTAAAAGAAAACTCAAAAAGATTTCTCGTTCTTCTTTTGCTTGTTGGGAGCTTTCCCGTGTAAATAGTTTTATTTCTTTCCTTTTCTTTGGGGGTCGTAAGGAGAAGACCTTGATGGAATTGTCGAGTGGCTCTTTTATGCATAATTGATTTATTTAATCAAGAGCCCATATTACTTTGTCTTCTCTCTTAATTGAATGCTTGCAAATTCCAGCTTAGTCCAATGCATGTGCACTATTATTATTATCCACATCGTTTGGTCGTGCAAGTGAAAGGGAATAATGATGATATATGATTAAATGATTGAGATAAGAGGAGCTGGTATGAACTCGACCTATCTTGTTTTTGTAAATATGATTAGTTCATCGTTCCTGATTCAGCTTATTATGAATAAACATGTTTGCAATGACAAGTAGAGATTATAGTTGCCTATATCATGCTTAATTAGCTAGGAGTCTATAATGGTTTACCTTGCATGCCAACATGCTATTAAAATGGTTGTGATGTGGTATGATAGGGTGGTATCCTCCTTTCAATGATTCAAGTGACTTGACTTGGCACATGTTCGCGCATGTAGTTGAAACAAAATCAACATAGCCTTCACGATATTTATGTTCATGGTGGATTATATCCTACTCATGCTTGCACTCAGTGTCTATTAATTTTAATGCATGTTCATGGCTGTTATCGCTCTCTAGTTGGTCGCTTCCCAGTCTTTTTCTAGCCTTAACTTGTACTAAGCGGGAATACTGCTTGTGCATCCACTTCCATAAACCCCAATGTTATTCCATATGAGTCCACCATACCTTCCTTTATGCGGTATCTACCTGCCGTTCCAAGTAAATTTGTATGTGCCAAACTCTAAACCTTCAAATGAAATTCTGTTTTGTATACTCGAACAGCTCATGTATCAACTAGGGTTGTCTGTATCTTCCATGCTAGGCAGGTTATTCTCAAGAGGAGTGGACTCCGCTCCTCACTCACGAGAAAATGGCTGATCACTGGGATGCCCAGTCCCTTGCTCAAATCAAATCAAAATAATTGCAAACAAAACTCCCCCCAGGATTGTTGTTAGTTGGAGGCACCCGTTGTTTCGGGCAAGCCATGGATTGATGCTTGTTGGTGGAGGGGGAGTATAAACTTTACCATTCTGTTTGGGAACCGCCTATAATGTGTGTAGCGTGGAAGATATCGAGATCTCTTGGTTGTTATGTTGACAATGAAAGTATATCACCCAAAATATTATTATCTCTGTTTCAAAAAATTGAGCTCTAGAACCTCTACAAATCCTTGCTTCCCTCAGCGAAGGGCCTATCTATTTACTTTTATGTTGAGTCATCACCCTCTTATTTAAAAGCACCAATTGGAGAGCACCTCTGTCATTTGCATGCATTACTATTAGTTTATATTGGGTATGACTATGACTGGATCTCTTTTACCATGAATTACAATGTTTAGTCAGTTGATCTTTAAAGGTGCCCTGCATTTATGTTTTGCGGTACCAGAAAGGGCTAGCGAGATACCATCTTGATATATCATATTATGATTGTTTTGAGAAAATGTTGTCATCCGAGTTTTATTATTATTGCTCGCTAGTTGATTATGCCATTGATATGAGTAAACATGAGACCTAAGTATTATTGTGAATATGGTTAGTTCATAATCTTTGCTGAAAACTTGAATGCTGGCTTTACATATTTACAACAACAAGAGCAAACAGAGTTTGTAAAAGATTTTCTTTATCACTTTCAGTTTATCAACTAAATTGCTTGAGGACAAGCAAAGGTTTAAGCTTGGGGGAGTTGATACGTCTCCGTCGTATCTACTTTTCCAAACACTTTTGTCGTTTTTTTGGACTCTAACTTGCATGATTTGAATGGAACTAACCCGGACTGACGTTGTTTTCACCAGAACTGCCATGGTGTTATTTTTGTGCAGAAATAAAAGTTCTCGGAATGACCTGAAACTCCACGGAAGTTATTTTTGGATTTAATAAAAAATACTAGCAAAAGAATCAAGGCCAGGGGGCCCGCACCCTGTCCATGAGGGTGGAGGGCGCCCCCCTAGGGCGCGCCCCCCTGCCGCGTGGGGCCCCTAGTGCTCCACCGACCTCAACTCCAACTCCATATATTCATGTTCGGGGAGAAAAAAACAAAAAGAAGGATTCATTGCGTTTTACGATACGGAGCCGCCGCCAAGCCCTAAACTCTCTCGAGATGGCTGATCTGGAGTTCGGGGCTCCGAAGAGGGGAATCCGTCACCGTCGTCATCATCAACCATCCTCCATCACCAATTTCATGATGCTCATCGCCGTGCGTGAGTAATTCCATTGTACGCTTGCTAGACGGTGATGGTTTGGATGAGATTTACCATGTAATCGAGTTAGTTTTGTTAGGGTTTGATCCCTAGTATCCACTATGTTCTAAGATTGATGTTGCTATGACTTTGCTATTCTTAATGCTTGTCACTAGGGCCCGAGTGCCATGATTTCAGATCTGAACCTATTATGTTTTCATGAATATATGTGAGTTCTTGATCCTATCTTGCAAGTCTATAGTCACCTATGTGTTATGATCTGTTAACCCCGAAGTGACAATAATCGGGATACTTACCGATGATGACGGTAGTTTGAGGAGTTCATGTATTCACTAAGTGTTAATGCTTTGGTTTGGCACTCTATTAAAAGGAGGCCTTAATATCCCTTAGTTTCCAATAGGACCCTGCTGCCACGGGAGGGTAGGACAAAAGATGACATGCAAGTTCTTTTCCATAAGCACGTATGACTATATTCAGAATACATGCCTACATTACATTGATGAACCGAAGCTAGTTCTGTGTCACCCTATGTTATAACTATTGCATGAGGAATCGCATCCGACATAATTATCCATCACCTATCCAATGCCTACAAGCTTTTCACATATTGTTCTTTGCTCAGTTACTTTGTCGTTGCCACTGTTACAATTACTACAAAACTGCTACTGTTACTTTTGCTACTGTTACCGTTACTTCCATACTTTGCTACTAAATACTTTGCTGCAGATACTAAGTTATCCAGGTGTGGTTGAATTGACAACTCAACTGTTAATACTTGAGAATATTCTTTGGCTCCCCTTGTGTCGAATCAATAAATTTGGGTTGAATACTCTACCCTCGAAAACTGTTGCGATCCCCTATACTTGCGGGTTATCACATGCATCTAGTGTATTAAGTTCATGGAAAAACGGAGTGATGCATTAAGCAAGATGACATGATGTAGACAAGATAAACTCATGAATGAATAAACCTCATATTTTTACCCTTAATAGCAATGATACATACGTGGCATGCCCCTTTTTGTCACTAGGATTCAACGCCGCAAGATCGAACCCATCAAAAAGCACCTCTTCCCATGGCAAGATAAATCAATCTAGTTGGTCAAACCAAACCAATAAATCAGAGAAGAAATACGAAGCTATCTTAATCATGCATAAAAGATTTCAAAGAACACTCAAATAATAGTCATGGATAGATCTGATCATAAACTCACAATTCATCAGATCCAACAAACACACCGCAAAAAAAAGAATTACATCATATAGAACTCCAAGAACATCAAGGAGAACATTGTATTGAAGAACATCGAGAGAGAAGAAGCCATCTAGCTACTATGGACCCATAGGTCTGTTGTAAACTACTCACGCATCATCGGAGGGGCAACAAGGTTGATGAAGAACCCCTCCATGATCGATTCCCCCTTCGGTGTAGTACCAAAGATGGCCTCCAGATGGGATCTCTCGAGAACAGCGGCTTGCGGTGGCGGAAAAACTATTTCGTGGACTTCCCTGAGGGTTTTCTGATTTTCTGGTATTTATAGAAGTGGAGTTAGGTCAAACGGAGCCTCGTGGGCCCACCACCCATCAGGGCGGGCCTGCTCCCTGGGTGCGCCCTGGTGGGTGGTGGGACCATGCTCCCACATTTGGTCTTCTTCCAAAGCTTCTAGTGTCCCTTATGTCCAGAAAAAAATCTCCAAAAACTTTCGTGGCATTTGGACATCATTTGGTACTGATATTCTGCGAAAACAAAAATAAGCAAAAAACAGCAACTGGCACTGGGCACTGAGTTAATAGGTTAGTCCCAAAAATGGCATAAAGTTTCTTGTAAATGTATATAAAACATCCACGATTGATAATATAATAGCATGGAACAATCAAAAATTATAGACACGTTGGAGACCTACGAGGCTCCGTTTGACCTAACTCCGCCTCTATAAATTCTCTAAAATCGTGAAACCAATAGAGGAGTCCACGAAATACTTTTTCCACCGCTGCAAGTTCTAGAACCACGAGATCCCATCTGGATGCCTTTTCTGGCACTCTGCCGGAGGGGGAATCGATCACGGAGGGGTTCTTCATCATCCTTGCTGCACCTCTGATGATGCATGAGTAGTTTACCACGGACCTATGGTTCCATAGTTAGTAGCTAGATGGCTTCTTCTCTCTTTTTGAACTTCAATATAATGTTCTCCTTCGTGTTCTTGGAGATCTATTTGATGTAATGACTTTTTGCGGTGTGTTTGTTAGGATCCGATGAATTGTGAGTTTATGATCAGATGTATCCATGAATATTATTTGAGTTTTCTATGAACTCTTTTATGCATCATTAACATAGCTTCGTATTTCTTCTCTGATTTATTGTTTTGGTTTTGCCAACTAGATTGATTTATCTTGCCATGGGAAGAGGTGCTTTGTAATGGGTTTGATCTTGCGGTGCTCAATCCTAGTGACAGAAAGGGACATGACACGTATGTATCATTGCTATTAAGGGTAAAAGGATGGAGTCTATTCATATGTGAGTTTATCTTGTCTACATCATGCCATCTTGCTTAACGCGTTACTCCGTTTTCCATGAACTTGATACACTAGATGCATGTTGGATAGCGGTCAATGTGTGGAGTAATAGTAGTAGATAGAGAATCATTTCAGCCTACTTGTCTTGGACGTGATGCCTATGTATGATTATTTCCTTGGATATCATCATAATTATTTGCTTTTCTATCAATTGCCCAACAGTAATTTGTTTACCCAACGTATGTTATTTTCTTGAGAGAAGCCTCTAGTGAAAACTATGGACCCCGGGTCTATCTTTTATTATATATTAAAACGAAAAATATCTTCCTGCAATTTTATTTTGTATTTTTGTCCGATCTATCTATCAAAAACTACAATTTGATCTTGCTCATAACCGTTGAGGGATTGACAACCCCTCTACGCGTGGGTTGCATGTATTTGTTGTTTGTATGCAGGTGTTGTTTACATATTGTTTCTTGGTTCTTCTACTGGATTGATAATCTTGGTTTCATAACTAAGGGAAATACTTATCTCTATTGTACTACATCATCCTCTCCTCTTCGAGGAAATCCCAACACAGCTCACAAGTAGCAATTGGTCAAATAACATGATGTAATTTCATCTCAATCCATTCTACCTGCTCACCCGTGGCGAAAATTGACATTATCTCTTGCAAAGAATCATGCCATGTTCTTTTAGAATAAATTTCTACATTCCACTCTTCAATGCATTCTAAAATTCTTTTAGAATTGGCTCATAGTACAATGATCATAATCATGTTTATTAAAGTCTTAATCTATCACATAGATAACGATTTACATAAGTCATTTCTGAAATTATATTTTAAATACCTCTTAAATTTCATTAAAATATTTCCTTCTAATGTAGCCATGCTTTATTAGAAGATAATATTCAGCTCCCACTAACTTAGAGTTCCTTCGCTTTATAATGAAACGTAATTAATTCTTTCTTCCATTAATGCGAATGACTCAAGAACATAACTCAATGTAATTTTTGTGCTATCCAGATAATTTGAAAAACACATTTTCCTTAGCAATTTCTTTTTCTGGTTTTGATCCTTATACAACCTCGGGCAACTTGATTTGACAAGTGTTACCTTATCACTATATTTTCTTTGTACTTGATGAAATAGTTTCACTCAAGACTAGCTTGATGAAATTAAATATTCATATTTGTTTTTCTTTATGAAACATTTATGACCTGTGATACAATATCACACAATATAACTCTCAAAATAAATGTAGGAGTTGCATGCATATTTCCTTTATTTCTGACCTCCATGACTCTAAGTCATTTATGAGCTTCCAGATCTGTTTGTAATGTTTTGCATCATTTGATTATTCATGGGATACTGTTGACTTGCACAAAGTGACTATTTCATCATATTCCTCTCATGATCATTTATAATACTTAGTTTGATTTTTTTGTAACTCATACATAGACTCATGGATGAGGTAATGATATGAAAACATTTGCATGTTTATCACATTTCATTCCTACCCGTCTCCAAAGATTCTTAACCTTAACCGGTATTATTTACATGTTTTAGTTATGAGAAGACACTTTTCTCAATTACGAATGTCATTGGACATTCAGGGTGTCAGTGGAATTATACCAATACTATATTGGTTCATGCAAAACTTTTATCTTTTATTCATGATGCGACTAATGATAAATAATTAAAGCATCACAAAATTCATGATAATGAGATAGTTTCACGAGGCCTAACTAAATTTTAATTAATTAGTGAGTGAAGAGTTTTGTGTTTCGCGTCACTAGGATAACATTTCATTAATTTCTCATCTCACAAGAAATAAGTATTATCATAATAGTTATCGAACAAACTAAGACATTCTTTTAGGCAACATGTTATAATAATATTAAGTCTTCTTTTACTCATCAATTTTCATTGATATTATTTCGATTCATACATCCCCCACTTAATATTCTGAAACATTGAGCACTTCAATAATTTCAGCTATTCCATCTCATTAATATGATATCTCATATCTTATTAATTCATCAATGGAACTTAATTAATTGGGAATAACCATTTTACTAGTAAATTTTCAAAATTCACAAGTGCCCGTCACTTTTATTAAATGGATTTTGACTTTATCATTTGATTTGGAGATACTTTTAAAACTTTGAGAAACCAACAAAAGTCATATCTCCAAAATCAATGCTTAAACTTTATAAGTATCACTACAATTAAGTGGTACTTTGAATCAAAACATTTCAAGACTTAATAATAAAATTAATGACATTATTCAATAATGAAGATCATAATTCGAATTTTCCAAAGATTAGAAAGTTCCTCACACATAACTTAAATTTGAACAAAACATTATTCCAAATTTTAAATTATTCATTACGAAATGATTGAACTAAAATAACTCTTATTTAGGTTCTAGTGTGAATCTTCACTCTTGACTTGGGCTTCCATCTGGAACATAGGAGGGGACATAAAATGCATCTTTCACTGCGCGATCAGCCTTCCTTTGCTTTCCAGCAGTTGCTCCTTCACAAGTACCTGCAATTTCTTGCAAGTGTGGGCAATCATTAAGTATCCCATATTTAATGCTTTCTAGAATATGTCAAAATTTGAATAACTCTAATACCTGCTTCAGTATTAATCAACGTATTTGTCTTCATCTCTGCTTCTCTAATGAAGGCAAACATTGCACGGACTAATTTGTATCCCTCCAAATTGTTGAACCAATCAACGAAACCACGATAAGATGGTGGGAGAGATATCAATATCATATCATCCATGTACTCGTGAGAAAGTCAATATCTAATGTTCCCAAACTTGTGCCTCGTTGGAATCGTACTCGTGCTGCTCCGGCGCCTCGTCATCCTCGACCTCCGGCTCCTATAAGATGTTGAGCTGCCATCGCATAGAGCAGACAATGCGCCCGCTTTGTACAGACACAAGAACCACTCATTTCACATCCATGTTGCCGGGGTCCGCCTCGATGATGGCCGCAACGACAACGTTGTATGGGTGTTCCCCTTCCAGCAGAGCCTCCGCCAACTGATGCTACTCCAGGAGCGCCAAGTTGTATTGCTGCCCCGCCTGAACTCGGACACCGGCGTGGCGTGGACGATCATCGCCTCCTTCTTTCCCTCAAGCACTTCCTGCTCCTCCGAGCTAGACTCCAGAGAGCTCGGAGGTTGGCCCGCCTCAGTGGGGGCCTGGCACTAGGCGTCCATTGCGCGGACCTTTGCCGTGATTTCGATGCGGTGCCACGACGACAACTGCTTGAACCACAAAACCGTAGAGACAACCATTGCGATAGCGAACAACGACATGGATGTGAACTAGGAGTGGCTGGATGGCGGAAGACGACTCAAAGGATGGGAGAAGGGGCTTGAGGTAGGGTTTGGCGGTGTGGCCAGCTGGCTTCAATTGTCGGGGCAGGCGGAGCGGTGTAGCCTTGTAGTCGTGAAAATCAAACAACCGAAGTAGGCTACATCATCGTGAATGCGGGTAGGAGGGTTGTTGGTCAAGTCCCATGTGAATGCGCATAGGCTGACTGCCAGTCACGTCGCGTATGAATGTGCAGAGGGTTCTGAGTCGTATGACGGAAGAGGGTTTCTGTGACAGGTTCCAGAGGGCGTTCGTACTCCCCTAAGCTTCCCCGATTTTGGCCCGGCTTGTGGAATTTTGAACGTCCGAGCCGATTTGATGACCCTCTTTGGAGGCCAAAAAGTATCTGAAGGGTTTGATTCGGATATTTGTAGGCGATCTTTGGTGTGCTACCGTTGGAACCCATGCTTGAACGCCGTCATCCAAGCCAAGACGATGAACAGCCTAAAAACGAACCTACTTTAGTTCAAAACTGTCCACACACGTGAATCCGGCGACCACCCTCGTCACTGACGACCGAGGTCGTCGGCTGAGGGGAGCCGCCGAAGGACGGCGGCAGAGGAACTCTCCTTGGGAGAGACGTTGGCGAGATCACCCTTTTTCTTCCAGAGGAAGAAAGATCGACCCGTCGGCCGTCAATTTGGAGGAGAGGAGGACGACGCCTATTACAGACGCCTTTGCTTCCATCACTCTCACCAATTGCACTACACAAACGCTTGGCGTGGAGGAGCAGGTCTATCCTGTAGCGGTTTTATTTACACACTCGTTTCGTATGTACCCTAACGGAAACCTGCCGCACGTAACGGAAAGGGAAAACGACTCTGTCCCCCAGGTCATGGCTTGACTCGAGAGGTCTTTTGCCAGGACCAGGACCGGGGGTGCGATACTACACCGTCTATGTAGAAAGTGGCCTGTCTTTGCACCACAAGTTACGGTTCTGACTGGCTTGACTTGATGATACTACACCGTCTCAGTCGGGAGGGTGGATATTTCAGCGCACAAACATCCATCCATCCATCCATGGAAGTCATTGCTGCCAAATGGATAAATAATTTGCGTAATATCTAGATAACTCACCGGGCTTCAATTTGACACGTATGTACTACCCTACGCCCCAACTTATGTGAGTAACAGCCAACGTTGCATTCGATTCAAATATCAGAGCTGGAACTATCTACATATGTGTCCAAGAATCTTGATACAAGCAGCAAAAGTCATGTCCAAGGAGATATTTAACCATTGAACTACGCTTGCTATGGATATTAAAGCATCTTCAACAGGTGATATACAATATTGCACTCAAAAAGGGATTTAGGGCACCAAAAAGTGGATTTTGAGGCATCAATTTCTTTTCTACCATAGCAGATGGGGTATAATAGGGCACAAGAGGGCGGTGGATCCGGCAACACGTCGGTGCGGCGAGGGCGGTACTGGCAGGAATTGGTCTGCATGGCGGAGATAGCGGCCCAATATGGTGTGGTGGCGGTCGATTAGGTCAACGGCGACCAATTTGACCACAGATCCGGTGGCAGGACGGTGTGGCTGTAGCGGCCGGATTTGGCAGCGATGTCGGTGCAGGAGGGGAAGTGGCTATGGGGGGGGGGGGGTTCTTGTTGGTTGGTGTGAGCGCGGTTGCGCTTTTGTTATGTTGCAGCCGCAAGCGTGATGTATATTTGCATCACTTTGCTGCAAAATTCCAGGCTGCCGCAAAATATTTGCATCACCAAATAGAGACAAGGCATTTGCTGGAGGAACATTTCTGGGTCCAAATGCCCTAATAACAGTTTTTCGGATAGCTGCCGTATTTTGTATCATCTGTTGTTGGAGTTGGAGATGCTCCTAAGGACGCAGATACAAGGAACAAAAAGCCATGCCGGAGGAAGTACTGCTTATCATACCCAAGAACCTTCTCATACAAATACAAGGAACAATTCCACTCTTGCTGGAACAGCTACCCATTTTCCAATATGAAGCTGCAAAACACAAATATACTCCCTCCGTCCCATAATGTAAGACGTCTTTGACACTAATGTAGTGTAAAACATCTTACATTATGGGACAAAGGGAGTACCAAACAAACAAGCAAGACAAGCTGGCAGCTTATGATCCCACAATCAACAAACTGTGACAGCAGATCCTTCTCATGTTCCTCAAGACCCCTGCAAATAACAAGAAAATGGCAGCAAACTGAGCAAGTGAGATTCAAGATCAGATGAGGCGGCACCTGCATCGTTAGCAAACCACTTGCCACCCCCACAACTCTTGGATCAATCTGAGTCCAGAATTCAGTTGGAATAACACTTCAAAGGAACAACAGCAATTTGACCACAAGTATCCTTCTGGTGTGAGGATTTAAGACCAGAGGAAGCAACATCACAGGTTGCCACTTGCCACCACAAGTTTGGATCAATATCCTGAATCCTGAATTCAGTAGGAACAACTTCGAAGGAATAACAGCAATTTGAGTATTTGACCACAGGGTGAAGCAAGTGCTGCATCGTTGTGTACGCACAGGCTGCAACAAAACCCACACTGGATCAACATCTTGAACCTGAATTCATTTGGAACACAGGTCCATGGCCCCAAGCAAAGTCACTTCTCATTGTAAAAAGCCTCTTCCAGATCTCTTTCAGAAGATTTCTCTCACACTGATAAGTGTGTTTTGCCTTCACTGAACAGATGCTCCAGACATAAACCATTCAGCAGGAGCAGGTTTCCTTTGGTCCAACTGCCAGTTGGGTAATTATCCCGTTCACATAAACAACATACTAGAGTACTTTTATTTCACACACACGCGCATACTGTAAACACGGTGGCGGGCATTAAACGGTTACAAGCCACGTAGGTTTCATAAGAGCGAAGATAAACAGCTTTTGTCTTGCAGGGTCGAATTGAAATATTTACAGGAAACCACAGCATAAAGACGCGGCCTCATGAGAGTCTTCTTTCGGGACTCCGTCTACATGTTGGAAGCACGGGAGCCAGGGCGATGCTGGCTACAATAGAGATAACTCAAACCACTCAGCATGATGTCAAGTATAATCAACAGGAGCGTTCTTACCGTCGTTCCCATCAGTAGAAATCGAAGTAGCATAATTACCTTCAGCTCTCAGAAGCACGTGGGCCATTTTCATCAGATGATGAGGAGGAGGATTCATCTCCGAATATCGCGTTCAACGCAGACGTCACATCTCTGTCATTTATTGAACTTCCATCAAGCAGCCTGCCTCCATCATGGTTAGCACCTTCTATATCACTATTACTTGACTCAGCATGATCTCCATCAGCACTCACTGTCCCACCACCACTGCCTGATTCACATGGGTTCTTTGACTCCTCTGTAGGCAACTGAAATCGACAAATTGGGCAAGAACTGTGGAGCTCCAGCCATGGAAGGATGCAATTGGAGTGAAACTTATGTTGGCAAGGCATCTCCTTCGCCTCCGTCCCCATTTCAAACTCCTCAAGACAGACTGTACAGCCCAATACTTCCTGGATGTTCACAGTTGGCAATGCTGCCACAGATTCCTTCTTGGCAGGTGGAGTCCCAGAACGATTCAGGTCACTGTCTGCCAAACGCTGCAAGAGCATATCTAGACCAGGACCAAGAAAGTAGTCTCCAAGTGAAACGCCAGTACTTGTGTTGCTTGAGTTCTCTTGGTTGTCACTAGGTCCAAATGTTCCTTGGAGAATAATGGCCTCATTGTTGGAGT
Source organism: Triticum aestivum (assembly GCF_018294505.1). Lineage (NCBI taxonomy): Eukaryota > Viridiplantae > Streptophyta > Magnoliopsida > Poales > Poaceae > Triticum > Triticum aestivum. The sequence continues at coordinate 652,901,225 of NC_057807.1, read as the reverse complement.
TGATCAGTATTAAGCTCTCTGTCCTTTCTCCCCCTCGGTCTCTCTCCCTTGCTCTCTCCCTCTCTCTTCTAGCCCTCTCCCTCTCCCTTCTCTCCCTGTCCCTTCTTTCCCTCTCCCTCTCCCGGTCTCTCTCGCTGTCCCTGTCCCTGTCTCTGCCAATGCCATCCAAGCCCCTTAAGTCATCACGGAGGGTCTGAAGCAGCCTGACAAGCGATGAGCCCCTCCTCCTTCGCCTCCTAATCATGTCTTCAAGCTCACGGTCAGAATCATCATCATCATCCTCTTCATCCTCATCATCAGTATCCCTCAGTGCACTCCTGATCCTTGCTTGGCGTGAGTCCTCATCAGAAGAAGAATCCATCATATCCCTCTGGGGCCTTGATCGCCGAGACGAACCTCCCATCATCCCAAGCAGCAGCGGGGCCCAGAGCGAGAGGTTCCGCTCAGACCTCACGTTCGTGGACGGCTCAAAGCCCTCGGACTCCATCTCTTCCACGAACCCGCCATCACAGTCCGGGCACTTCTTCTCCGGCTCCACAGGAACGATCACCTCAGCGCAGCTGTGGCACCAGTACCTGCTTTCCTGACCTTCTTCCATCTTGTGACTCTCCAAATGCTTTCCTCCCTCTTACCCCTACTGTAGTACTATCTTGCAGTCCTGATCCACGGCCGAAACACTTTATAGCACAAACAACTAATAACTACACAGACAAGAAGATGCCTTCCTTGAGCAGCACAGCGAAGCTATCCTTTACAGCACCCTGAAACAAAGTTTCCCCCATGAGCATCTCCATTTAATTTGCACCAAGGCAGGAAGTAGCAGATCTACCAACAGAGAAGTAAACCATTTCCTAGTAGTATAAGCCACACTTCACAATCAAGAAAGGCACACATGATACTTCCTGGAAACTTTCTACACGAGCATATCCACTGGATTTGCACTAACACAGAAAGTTAGAGATCTACTAACAAGGTAAGGCAAACCAGTTTGTTTGTACTAGTGCAAACCATGCTTAACAACCAAGAAAAGCAGGACAACACTCAGAAGCTTTCTTCTACCATACACCAGCATCTAGTACAAGCAGAGCAGGCATGCCTAGTGAGAAATCGAGCCAAGCATCATTCGCAACAAAAAATTAAGAAAAGGGTGGCCGGTTTGGGTGAAACCCAGGGTCCTCCTGCCCTCAGATTCGATTTCAGACCAACGAAGCCACTCCTGGTCGCCTACCGACCCCATAATCCAGCCCGCCCGCCACTCTACCACAAACTCGAGATCCGCGTCAGAAACAACAGGATCTGCGATCGCGGGAGGGGGGGGGGGGGGGGGGGGGAATCGAATCGCGCTAGAGTACCGAACTGATCCAGGAGGCTCGAACAAGAGAGGAAGAGGAGGCGCGCAAACCATTCCGCGGCGGCCGTCGGCGAGGATCCCGGGCTCGGCTCAGGCCATGATTCTTCCGCCGGCGCTCCGCTCGTCAGTGTGGGCGTCAGCAAATTGGTTGGGGGTGGGGTGGGGTGGGGTGGGGGAGAGGCGGAGGGGACGAAGGGGAGAGGAAAGGGAGGAGGGGGGGATAAAGTCGTGCGCCAGTGGAAGACCCCGCCGTCGGGCCGAGTAATTTATCATTTCAGCGGGGACTTCGGTGTAAATGCCGGTTTTGTTACCGGTTTGGCCCTGGGTTTATTAGATTATTGGTGAGTGGGTGGGAGTGGGGCCTCGGGATTCCGAGACGTGAGTCCGCGTTGTACTCTTTGTCCTTTTTTTTAATTATTTGTGGGAGTCCGCGTAACCGCGTTGTACTGCTGCTTGCTCCGGCCCACTTGTGAAAAGCCGTATAGTAGTGTGAGAATGCGACGTGTAATCCAACGGACCGTCGCTGGTTAGTGGGTGCGATTAGGTGTGCTCCTGCATCATCTACGTGTTTGTGTTGTTTGTTCGTGAGATGGATTACGTGGCGACTGCGAATTGTTAAGCATTTGCATTTCTTTATCTTTCTAATTTAATTAATATAGTCTCTTTTTTGTGGGGAATTTAATTAATATAGTCTAATATAGATTAATTTAGAAGTTTTCAATATTTTCCTCGGATAACATATTTTACCGTCTATCCATCTCTTTTTTTTTGCGGGACGTCCATCCATCTCTGAATGCACAGAACCATGACTTCCATTAAAGCTGATGCAAGGGAATAAGACCAAATAGTCAACGAACGAAGCAAATTGAAAACACAACACAAGATAATCATGAAAAAAGACATGAGATAAACATCTACGGCTAAGTCGGTGTTCTTCGCTGTAATGCCTTGTAGAATGAGAATACACTGCCCACAACATCGCCAACTTCAGCTTGTGACGGCTAGAAGCCTATAACCGTAACTGTCGTCATGGATGTATGGTCCAATCAATTAAGGACAACATACGTGAAAGCAAGGCCTTCAACAATCTAAGGCGGAAGTGTTTGGTTGTTAATACTAGAAGAACGCCCGTGCGTTGCAACGGGCCCATATTAACTTTAAGAGTTCAATATTAATCATGTTAATAATACATTTAATATTCTTATACATATCAAATGACACTGGCGATCTTTTTTGTCAATTTAGCAACGGGCTCAGTTGCAACGGGCTCTTTATACATATCAGACAACTCGCTACTACTTAAACTACAACTATGGCTACCAATATTTTTTTGTCAATTTAGCTCAGCAATAGTGCGTGGCTTAATAGACTGCTTTGCATTCACCCCCTCAGAAGACAGAGAGAACCAACTCAACATGTCAGAAGATTAACAGAAATTTCATTTGTATGGCATGAACATATAGCAGGAGCACCAACACATAGATCAGCAGAGAGCAGAGCACAGCATGCACACACTCAGGCCATCTATATCATACACACACAGCAACGCACACACGCATCACGCTGGCATACACATACAGAAAAGCAGGCACACACGCATCATGCGCATTGGCCGGTGCGACGCACGCAGAGCAAGTACGTACGCACGGAGAGCAAGCTAGCAAGCACGCACGCGTCCAACCCCGCCGCTGCATGCGCTGGCAGAAGGTGAGACAACAAGAGAGACTGCATATTGAAGCTGTCCATGCAAGGCTGGAGGTGCTGGGCCGGCGACGGCGGTGTCAGGACGGCGCTTGATTCGTTCCCGGTGGCGTGGAGCTTGGGGCGGCAACGCGGCGATAGCTAGTGCTCGGGGATGGGGGTTTGGGGCGGGGGCAGTCGACCCGATGGCTGGCGAAGTTAACGGGCTTGGGCGGCTGGAAATTCGGCGGGTGGCGGCGGCACAGCGCGAGGATGGGACATGCGGAAAACCTAGCGGGCGTTCAACTACCAATACACACGCCTTTTTTAGGGGAATTGCTTGTGAAAATAACGTGCGACGACGACTTAGCGAGCGGATCCCCTTAAAAAAGACATAGCGAGCAGATTCCCTTAAAACTGGTAGGAATGGATACGATTGATGACGTTGATAAATAGTGGTGAATGTTGGCCTAATTTACTATCATCATGCATGGAAATGAATCATCAAGAAAAAGAATACTTCCTATTACTACACTCATAGGAAGCTTCCTAATCTCTGCTACCAAACAGTTTCTGCCCAAACAAGGAAGGAAAGTTATGGACGTGCTTCGGAAGGAAACAAACGTTATGAAGATTAATTGTGATTGATTGTGATTGATTCTTTTACATAAAGACATTACTAAATAATTTGCGTCGGTATGGAAAGTTCTGATCCGTTCAGTTTTTTTCGTTGTGTGAGAGGGTGAAGTGAAAATAAACCGATGAAGTGGGGGAGGCGACGAAAAAATCTACGACGGTTAACCTACGAAAAAAACCGGACGAAAGTGGTGGGACGAAAAAAAATCTGGAAGCGAGACTACCAACTGCTAGGAATGGATACGATTGATGACGTTGATAAATAGTGGTGAATGTTGGCCTAATTTACTATCATCATGCATGGAAACGAATCATCAAGAAAAAGAATACTTCGTATTACTACACTCATAGGAAGCTTCCTAATCTCTGCTACCAAATAGTTTCTGCCCAAACAAGGAAGGAAAGTTATGGACGTGATTCGGAAGGAAACAAACGTTATGAAGATTAATTATGATTGATTGTGATTGATTCTTTTACATAAAGACATTACTAAATAATTTGCGTTAGTATGGAAAGTTCTGATCCGTTCAATTTTTTTCGTTGTGTGAGAGGGTGAAGTGAAAATAAACCGATGAAGTGGGGGAGGCGACGAAAAAAATCTACGACGGTTAACCTACGAAAAAAACCAGACGAAAGTGGTGGGACGAAAAAAAACCTAGAAGCGAGACTACCAACTGCTCCATTAGGAGTAGAGATACTTCCATAGTAAAAGTTTTTTTTTATTCCACACGGAACCACCATAGCGTCCACCGTGATGGAAAAAATGTCTCTAGCACCCCTATTGCATCTTTTGCCAATATACTAAATACTATACTTATTCATAGATACTACTAGGATGGTAAGAGGCAAATTACTCGTACGTGTTCTAGTCAAGGCTTGAACCAATTAGACGCCTCAAAACGACTGTTGAAACTAAAGTCAAGTCTCGAGCCTTCTCAAGCAGTCTGGTCATTTGGGGGACCTCTCATGTTTTTTGTATTATATATGTAAGATGCTCTTTTGATGCTACATTAGCGCATCTTTAACGTTGACCCGTAAATTTGCTCCCGCATTTGTTCACGAACAGGGGGACCAGTCAGTGGACATGGATACGGAAACCGGCCATTAAATGCTATTTTGTATATGTCCGTCGCTAAAGGGCAATTTGAAATTCAAATAAAAGTCCGATCCATAGCACGCGTCAGATCACACCTAGCGTTGGTTCACATGCCCGATCACAACAAAAAATAGGCAAGTATGCTTAAGTTTTTACATGCCCGGTCATAAAAAAAATAGCAGTCTATCAATCGGTGCAAAATTTTAAGATTTTCTGCCCTGCCAGACCAGCAATCCGAGCATCCTCCATGCTCAAGGTGTCGTCGCCACCGCGTCTGCAGCCTCCACCTCCTTCTGCTCCTCCTCCTCCTCATCCTTGTCCGTAGCCTCCAACTCATCTTTTTGTCGCTGCAACATCTTGTAGCGGACTGCTTGCACAATCATTCTTCCGTCGGCGTCCAAAGACTCCAGCTTCAAGGACAACATCTTGGCGTCCTTCTCGTCGGCTGCGATCTTCACCTTCTTTTCTTCGAACATCGCCTTCTTCTCCTCGAGCATGGCCTTATTCTCTTCAATCAAGGCCTTCTTCTCTTCAATCAAGGCCCTCTTCTCTTTGAGCGCTAGCTTTTTCTCGGCCACCTCCATCAACAGTTTGAACCTCTTCGCCTTTTTTCCTCCTTGATATCCGAGCACTGCACGTATGCCTCCTCCTTCTTGGACAAGATATCCTCGAACCTCTCCATCATCTTCACCGCCGCCCCTTCTAGCTCTGCCCTCTCCTACTCCGACTTCTTTTCCCGAAACCTCTTCTAACTTTCTTAGCTGGTTCTTTTTGGTTCTTCCCCAGTGGCTTGGACGATGGTCTTTGCTATGTATACGTTCCACTTTGGTTGCCCATTCAACTTCAACCAGCATTGCATGACGGTGAAGTTTTTCTTCTCCAACTTCTTGAACACCATACACGCACGAGAAGGCTACAAAATAAAACATTGTAAACAAAAAAATGCATGTCCGGCTAGTGATCAACAAAACTATGAATATTTGGTAGTGATAAACAAAAATATGCATATCCTGCTAGCGATCAACTAAACTATGCATATCCGGTCAATGATCAACAATACTATGCATATCCGAGTACAAAACTATGCATATCCGGGCAATGATCAACAATACTATGCATATCCGGCTACAAAACTATGCATATCTGACCAAATGAACTTACTTTCTCGGTGATTTGCACAATGAGATGCGCCAAGTGGCCGCAATACTTCGACGCGACCTCTTGGATGGTGTACCATCGATGGTTGAGGGACTTTGGTTCGCGGTTGCGGATGACCGCATCGGAGTAGGGCGTGAAATGCTTGTGTTCCTCCAACCATGCGTGGATGTTGTCCAAAAAGTTGAGCCCTTTTGTTCCGTGCTATGGATCGGATCGAGGCTAGTGGCCAATCATGCATCGCACAACAGCTCGTCCTCCCGCATGTTGAATCTTACTTATCTACCCTTCTTCCTGGATTGCCAACAAAATCATCTAAATCGCCGTCCTCATCCTCCTCCACCTCCTCCTCCTTTGCCTGTTCGATGGCCTAACCCTGTTTCTTGTGTGCCCATGCCAGTCTGGGTGTAGGTCTGCTGCGTATCGGTCTGGCTGTAGCCCTGCTGGGTGTGGGCGTAGTTGCTAGACTAGGTGGGAACCAAGTCTTCCGCCTGTCCTTCCTCATAACCTCCTCCACCTCCATCATGGATGATGATGAACATCTCCATGTCCTCGTCGTCGTATGCCTTCTCCCCTGCTTTAGGCATAGCAGCGAACAGCGTGCGGGCACCCATGTGCTCCCTGCCCGCTGTCCGCGCCCGAACGAGTTGTGCACAGAAGACTCCAAGAAGAGCAGCGGTGCCACATTATGTCGATGATGTAAGGCGCTTTCCCGGTGGTGGTTGTTGTGGACTACCTACTGTAACGCCCAAGATGCAATTCTATCCCAATCACGTGATGAACTCATGATTGGGGCACAATCACATTTTGAACGCGTAGCAAGGTGATATACAAATTCATACAACCAAGTGAAAAGATAGAATACGAGATCCAGGCAACACTTGCCCCAAAGTAGCATAAATATGACAAGAATAGCAAGGCAATGCAATAAATGAAACAAAGCAAAACCCAAAACGAAACTAACAAGGATGAAACCGCTTGGAATTGATCATGACAAGGTTGGATACATTGCCAAAATATGGAGGTTTTACATATGGGGTGTTACACCTACCGAGCTGGTTGGCGTAGTAGTAGGATGGAGCCTTGTAATGCTTCGTCCATGGCGGCATATGGACGGTGGGTGACACCATCAAGGCTCCGCAACCCTGGCCGCGACCTCCACTATGTCCACGACCAGCATGCCCACCGCCATGGACACCATTAGCACGTTCTCCGCTGCCTTCCGCTTCTTGAGTGTTTCCTCCTTTGCGGGCTTCGCTTTGATGCGGCGATTTTGCCGCGTCGCCGAGTTGATCTTTTGGGTGAGGGTGATGCTCGGATCCTCCTGCGCCTCCATCACCTCCAGCTCCGGCAAGTCCTTGTCCAGTTCTATGTGTTGACGGCGGGAGCGAAGAAGAAAGAGGGACAAAAGGGTCAGAATTGGATGCAGAGAGCGGTAGGATGGAAGAACAGACTGAGAGATTTTGGCGCGGAAAAAGTGTGCGATGCTACAAAATCACGACCTTTCTGTTTTTCCTTTTGGGTAGGCCATGGTGTAAGACTCCGACATGTCTCGGGTCTCGTGTCCGGACTCCTCTAAAGTGTTGAAAACATGGTCCGAACCGCTTGGCGGACCGATACAGGGCTGCATTGGATTGCTTCCTGGACCCGGACAACTCGGTCCGGGCTGTTCGAGGGTCGGCGTTGGAGATGCCTTATATCAGCATTTGGAAAATAACAAGGCTAGATTTTCTACCAACTTCAAAGATTGTCTCCAATGCGGACACAAAAGATTTGTCTTTTTTAATTAATCCAGAAGAGTAAAATTGTGTGTTCAAGAAAAAGAAGAGTAAATTTGGCAAATTGATTTAGCGGAAAATGCACTGTATACTAGGACAGGAATTTTCATGTTTGTAATAGTATGTTTAAAGTAGTGTTTGACTAAAATACTTGTAGTACTTAAATAGTACTCCCTTGGTTCACAAATATAAGATGTTTTTAACACTTTAACACAGACTACATACGGACCACAATGAGTAAACAAACACATTAAAACTTGTTTATATGCATTCAATTCAGAAAAAAAAAGGAACATATTACCTCCGCACAATAATATAAGACGTGTTTCTATAGCCCAAACTAGTCTAAAATATTTTGATACGGAGGGAGTATTATATTTGTGGATGAAGGGAGTGTATAATTTTTTGATTACAAGCAAACCACCAATAACTGCACTGCACGCGTATAGGACGCGCACATGCCGCGGTGAACTAACATATACTCTCTTTTTTTGACCCTAACTAACATATTATTTTTGTACTAATATAAGTTAGACTTTAGTTTCAAAAATGTTTTTTTGAACATTAGTACAGACGCAAGCGCTCATACATACGCGCATACACTCATTCATATGAATGCACACACGCACATCTATCCCTATGAGCACCTTCGAGAGACTGAGCCGGCATGTTATCTTGAAATTTACAAAGTTAGCGTAGGCGTCTCGTTGTCGACGGGAACGTCTTCTCTCACTGAAAGTGCATTGCCGGAAATTCTGAAATAAATTTAGAAAGAATGCGAACACCAGGACTTGAGCCCTGATGGGCTGGAATACCACTGTTTCTCTAACCATTCAATTACATGTTGGTTTGCTAGTTTAAAAAAATATTGGCTAGTGCAGTACCACTAGTATGATAGTGGAGTAGTTCGAGTAGCAACGTGGTTGCCGCAGGTCCGCCTCGTCTCTGGTGGCCCTAGGGCCATGTGGGCGTGGTGGATCCTGGCAAGGGCCGGCGGGAGGGCTCCGTTGTTAGTCGTTCCTTCAAAATTTGTTAGGGTTTGTGTCCTACTCAGGAAGACGAGACGGTGGCGGCTCCCTGAAGATGGAATAAAGGTCTCCCCGCCTAGTCCCGTTCCGGTGGTGCGTCTAGCATCGTTGGTGGGCGTGTGGAGGTGTGTCTCCGGCGGATCTATCCTCGGTGAATTTGCTCGGATCTGGTTGTGATTCGTCTATGTTCGTGTGTCTTCAGGTTGGATCCTTTCGATCTACGTTATTCTTCATCAGCGGCGGTTGCTGTTCTGGTGCGCTGGTCCTACGGGGCCTTAGCACGACGACTTCCCGACTGTCTACTACAACAAGTTGTGCCCGACTCCGGCGAGGGAGGGGTGATGACGGCGGCGCGCCTTCGGCTCGTTTCAGTGATTGTAGTCGTCGCTAGGTGGTCTACGAATCTGGATGTAATTTTTATTATTTCTAGTGTTCGTTGTACTGCCGTGATGGAAGATGAATAGATTGAAAGTTTTCTGAAAAAAAAAGTAGCAACGTGGTTGCTTCGAAGCAGAAGTCGCGGACGGCGTGACACGTCGGTGTCATGGGCCGGCTACAAGAAACGAAAAATAGTCGCTACGTAAGTGGGACCCTCCATCATCCACACAGAACAGATTACCGTAGTGGACGGGTAGAAATTATCCAGTGGAAATCACGTCGTTTTACTCCGTCGTCTCGTGCGTAGGCTTGATGGTGATTAGCTGCATCCCCTCGACTTGATCGCTCCCACTTGTTGTTTTTGTTGCACAGAATGCATCGTGGGATGAGGACTGGTAGACTGCACTGCGGGCTCTGCCAAAGCGCGTAACAGCTTCAGGCACACGTGGGGTCCCGTGATTGCGCTTGTCTGGCAGATGACAGAGACAGACCGACTTGGGTCGCGGGGATCTTCTTCTTTTCCTCTGAAAGAAAAACACTTTCTCTTTATTAAAGCATCTTCAGCCGCGCCTCCAACAGCCCCCCTCCCTGATTTTTTAGCGCCGGTGGCTGAAAATCGGCCTAGTCGCGTCCCCAGGATCTCATTTAGCGCCGGTTTGGGCGAAATTCAGAGCCGGCGATCCCGCCCCGAACCCAAACGACCGGCGTGGGGCCGCGCTGTCGGCGACTGGAAGCTGACTGGAAGACCTTTTCCCGCAGTTTCCTCCCGCACTCACCCCTCTCTTCTCCATTCCTCCCGCCAAACCCCTCCCTCCTCCCTGCCCTTTCGCCGGCCATGCCGCCGAAGAAGTATGTGATGCCGCGCGCCGCGACGGATCCCGCCGCCGCCGCCGCCCAGCCGAAGCAAAGGAAGCCAAGGGTGTCACGCCCAATATGCGACCCTATCCAAAAGGAACTCGAAGGTCCCACCAAGGATAGACCCGCATATTGAAACGCTTTTGCAAGGTGGATATCATTACATCAACATTACATAATATATGGGGATACATACATAAGACATACAATGCCACATGAATACAACATCACAATACATAAGAGCAACATCCGACTACGGATGAATCACAAACAGAAACTCAAACGACATCCACCCTGCTAGCCCAGGCTGCCGACCTGGAACCTATCCCCTGATCGAAGAAGTAGAAGAAGAACTCAACGCAAGCAAGCATCGCTCTCGCCTCATGATCATCGCATAAACCTGTACCTGCAACTATTGTTGTAGTAATCTGTGAGCTACGAGGACTCAGCAATCCCATTACCATGGGTATCAAGACTAGGAAAGCTTAAAGGGAAAGGAAGGGGTAAAGTGGTGAGGCTGCAGCAGCGACTAAGCATATATGGTGGCTAACATAACGCAAATAAGAGCGAGAAGAGAGCAAGCAGAACGGTCGTCAACTAGTAATGATCAAGAAGTGATCCTGAACTCCTACTTACGTCAAGCATAACCCAAAGACCGTGTTCACTTCCCGGACTCCGCCGAAAAGAGACCATCACGGCTACACACGCGGTTGATGCATTTTAATTCGGATCTGGTGTCAAGTTATCTACAATCGGACATTAACAAATTCCCATCTGCCTATAACCGCAGGCACGGCTTTCGAAAGATTATACCCTGCAGGGGTGTCCCAACTTAGCCCATGACAAGCTCTCGCGATCAACGAAGGAATAGACCTTCTCCCAGGAAGACCCGATCAGACTCGGAATCCCGGTTTACAAGACATTTCGACAATGGTAAAACAAGACCAGCAAAGCCTCCCGCTGTGCCGACAAATCCCGATAGGAGCTGCACATATCTCGTTCTCAGGGCACACCGGATGAGCCAGACGTCGGGTTGGCATAGACCCTGGTTGCCCAGGGGGCGCCGGACATCGCTCGGTTTGGACCAACACTTAGACAAGCACTGGCCGGGGGGGGGGGAGGGGTAAATAAAGATGACCCTCAGGATGCGCGACTCCCAAGGGGAAAAGGGCTAGGTGAGGCAAATGGTAAAACCAATGTTGGGCCTTGCTGGAGGAGTTTTATTCAAAGCGAACTGTCAAGGGGGTCCCATAAATCACCCGACCGCGTAAGGAACGCAAAAATCCGGGAACATAACACCGGTATGACGGAAACTAGGGCAGCAAGAGTGGAACAAAACACTAGGCAAAAGGCCAAGTCTTCCACCCTTTACCAAATATATAGATGCATTAATAATATAAGAGATATTGTGATATCCCAACCAAAATCCTGTCCACCATGGAGCAATCTTCAACTTCACCTGCAACTAGCAACGCTATAAGAGGGGCTGAGCAAAAGCGGTAACATAGCCAAGCAACGGTTTGCATAGGAAAGGTGTCAAAGGTTAGAGGTTCATGGCAATCTGGGATGGCTCGATAAACAGATGATAGGTAGCGCAGCAAAGTGATAGAACGAAGCAACTAGCATAGCAATGATAGTATTGAGATCCAGGGTAGCGGTCATCTTGCCTGAAATCCCGCAAAGAAGAAGAACGAGTCCATGAAGTAGACGAACCAACGTAGTCGAACGAATCCTCACGAACGCAATGTTACCGGAACTAAGAAGCAACACCGGAAAGAAGCAAGCAACATAGTAAACAACCATCACATAACCATGGCATGATGCACAATCAAGTATGATGCGTGTCCGGTTTAATGAGGCATGGCATGGCAAAGTGCACAAACAATCCTACAAATTAAGTGGAGCTCAATATGCAACGAGTTGCATATTGACGAAACACCACAAGCAATTATTTAGTTGATCTCGTTTAGGCTACCAAGCAATATTAAATGTTGTTAAACATGGCAAGAGGTAAAGCATAATGAAACTACCTATCTAGGCAAGTTTACATGAGGCCGGAAGTAACAAACAACAAGTCCGAAAAAATCCCCATATGCATATTTTAGATTCGGTACTGTTCTGCCCTAAACCATATTTTAGAGTTGTTAAACATTAAAACAAAGTGCACCATGTTAAACTAGGCATTTTTCTACCCCATATACATATAAAGTTTATTAAAAATGGAGCTACGGTTATTAAGTTATGAAATAAAGCATTTTAACATGGCATTTAAGCAAATTAATGGAAACAGCAATTTAAACATTTTAAACATGCATGAAAGTTGCATATTATTAAACTAGATAAAATTCTAAGCATATTGCATATAAGACATGTTTTATTTGGATGCATGGTTAAATAGTTATTAGCAGTTTAAAACAGGGGCATTTTCTGTAATTATTAAATCACTGGATAATACACAAATTCGCAGACGCTGGAAAAAAACGTATCGGGCCGAATCTGAGCAAACGGGCCAACAGGAGCAGGCGCTGGGGGGGGCAGCTTACCATGGGCCAAGGCCCGGTCGGCGGAGACAGGAGCTGGGCCGGAGGGAAGGGGAGGTTGGGCCGTGGCCCACGTGGTTCTGGCCGGCGGGAGGCCGTGGCCCACGCGGGCGGCGTGGTTGCCGGCAGGAGCGGGACGGGGCGTAGGAGGCGGAGGCAACGGGTTCCGGCAGGTCCGGCGAGGCCGGAGGAGGCCCTGGGGTCGGCGGCTCTGGCCGGATCCGGGTGGGTCCGACCCCGGGGAGTCCATTCCCGGCGGCAGCGAGGTCCACCGGCGACGAGACCCTGGGCGGCGGCGGCGGCGGTCCTGCAGCACACGGGATCTGAGAGAGAAAGAGCGAAAGAAGGAGGAGGAGAAGGCAGGGGGGGCACGGAGGCGCGACCTGGACGGAGGTGGCCGGAGACGGCGAAGCCCGGCGGGGTTCCGGTGGTGCGCGACGGCGCGAGGCAGCGGCAAGGCGGCGGAGGCGCTGGCGAACGGGAGGAGGTGCGGGGCGCACGGGCGGCGACGATGCGGGCTTCGCGAGGCCCAGATCGGCCCGGGGCGGGCCTGGTGCGGGCCGGGAGAGCCGCGGAGAGGTGGGAGGAGGCCGGGGCGACGTGGCACACGGGGAGTGGAGGAGGCTAGCGGTTGCGGCGGCGTAGGTGGCGGCGCGGCCACTAGGACGGCGCCAAGTGGCGGAGGAGGCTGGCCGGGCGCGGAAATGGAGGAAGATGCGGCGACTGAGAGGTGGGAGGAGGGGTAGGGTAGGTTTAGGGGCTAGGGATGCCCAAAATGAGCTATGTGGGTGTTTATATAGAGAAATGGCTAGGGTTAGGGGGGTTTTGAGGCCGTCTGATCTCGATCTGGCGGCTCCAGATGCGAGGGGGGTATGTTGGACCTAGGTGGGTTGTGTAGAATGCCTTGGGCTGAGAAGAGAGGGATGAAGTGCGGCCCGGCATGGTTTCCGGAGACCGAAAACGTCCGACGAATATACCGACTATATCGCGGTTATATATTTAAGGGTTGGGCAGTCAAACGAACTCCGAATGCGATGAAACTTGGCAGGCGCTCTGTCTACACTATAATAAGACCGCACGACAAGTTGCAACCCATTCCGAGAACATTTTTATGCCACTTACAAAATAATATTTCGGAGGTGCCGCGGGCGCGTGCGAGTGTGGTCGGCTCAGAACGAACAACAGAGAGAACCGGCGGAACCCGAACGGATGCAAGTTTTATGAAAACATATGGATGCGATGCACATGATGCTATGAGATGAGATGCCTGACAAGAACAAAATGCAAAACAAAAGACAAAAACCCAACCACGAAGGAAATATCATATAGCATCTCCGGAAAAGGCAAGAGTCGGAGTTACGAATATGGAAAGTTGTATCTGGGGCGTTACAACACTCCACCACTACGAGAGGATCTCGTCCCGAGATCTAGGATGGCACCGGAGGGAAACAGAAGAGGAAGAGAAGAGGTAAAAACTAAGTTGCTTCTTCGACAACCGAGTGAAACCATGAACCATGAGAGGTTGAGAAAAATGAAGAAAGAAAACAACGAAGATGAACAAAGTTGAAAACACTCCGTTTAAAAAGAGGAACAAGGAACATTCAAGAACCAATAGGTTGCAAAGACGTGAATGACGAGCACAATGGACAAGAAGGAATTGAAACCACTCTGGTTGAAACGAGATAAGAATGAATAATAATGATATAATTTGGACAGCACTCCGACTGTAAATGGAAGGAATTGAACATGAACTTGAGAAGATGGGATGATACTTGATGAAATCAACAACACACTGCCTCCGGAACTATTGAAAGAGTGGCATAATGGGTAAGAAGGATTTCAGACAGCACTCAGGTTGAAAAGAGAGGCAAAACTTGACAAGATGAAAGAACTTGAATGAGAGCACAACACTCTGGTTAAATGGATAAGCACGAAAAGAACACGATCTTGACAAAACAAGATGATGAGTGAAGAGAACAACATCACAATGCCTTCGGAAGAAAGAATAGAAGATAGATCACTGGAATAAAAGAATGGAGAAGAAAATGACAATTTCTGCCACAAATGAACTTGGAAAGCATCCTTGCAAAGAAGGATTGAATGGAGTTGTTGGAAAACCAACAACGAAAAACACAAGTTTGTAGTGGGCTTATGGAAACATCGCAAGACTATGAGATGACATTCTGCCACTAACGAAAAACAATTGCTTGTTTGAGATCAACGAAGAGATGAAAAACCTCTTTCACCGAGAAGGATATGGAGAAAGCTTGGATCAATGATAAGCACCACAAATAGCAACATTCCCAATGGAAGGCTTTAGGTGAAATATAACCCAAGATAACTCCAACAAAGAGATTGATTGGACGAAAAGATATCTTGAACGAAGAGAAAATGATGGATTTAATTAACTCATTCCTGACAACTTGTGAATCATGAAGCACGTAGAGAAATTGCCAAGGATGACATAACACCATCTCAAAAGATATTGTAGAAGGAATTGCACTTCAAAATGCAAGAAGAAGAATACTTGAACTCCTCAGAAAAAACATGTGTTGGGCACCATGTTTAATTTTGAGTATAGCTTGGCGGATCATAACTTCAAGAGAAATCTTGAAGAACAATTGAAGAATGAAAAGAATCCTTGACGAACCATCATGTAGAGCCTCCATGAATAACTCCGGTAATAAAAGGATGATGAAAAGAAAAAGAAGTTGAAAACACAAGGTGAAGCCTTGCAATGATTTAGATGGAGCTTCATGACGATGTAACCGAGAAAACTTGGAACTCCGAAAAAGGAAAAGATGAAACACTAGAACCGTGAATTACTTCATCATGAACAATCTCCGGAAGAAAAGAATTGAATCACCTCGAGGAAATAAGAATAAGATTTCTTGTATGCTTATCCTTTATCAAATTAAATTGATGACAAGCAATGGATTTGACATACTACTTATTCTCGTAGAAAGGATTAAGAGAGATATAGCGCAACTTGAGAAGGTATTGCTGGAAACACCGGTAGGATTGAAACAACGAAAGAATGAATGGATTGGTATGGTAATGAAGGAAGTGAAATCTTGAATGAACCACTGTAAGACTTGAAAATGAAAGTAGCAAAAGCACAATTCACCGGGAAGAATTGGAAAACAAAAGAAGATACTTGAGGGGATTTAGATACGTGAGAACGAAGAGATCATGACCTGATTAGAGGGTATTTGAACGATTCACCGGTAAGATTTGGAGAACGATAGCTACACGCTGAGAATGAAGAATTATGAAATGATGGCCTCCGGAGGAAAGAAATGGAAACAACTCATGAAATGCTCCGGATGGTAAGAGAAGAATTGTCACAATCAAAACAATTATGAGGATAGCATGAAGCTAGAACCATGAATATTCAAGAGAATGGACCAAGATTTTAGAAGAAACACTTCTTCGGTCTTCACATGGTGAGAATGATGACGAGAACCACCAAAATTACTGAGATACTTCAGTAGAATGGAAAACAAAGAAGTTGAGCCAACAATGAAAATGATTTGAAATCGATCTTGGAAAGGCATGTGACTGATGAAATTCATTCTTACGTCAAATTTGGAAATGAATTTGAGAATAGCTCCGGGAAAATTAGAAGAGTCAGGTAAGATCCTGGGAACAGACCTGTGGGTTAGGGCCCACTCGAAAGAAACATCATTGAAGGATTGCTTGAAATAGAGATTGCACTGGTTGAATTAAATGACTTGAATGAGATAACAACCTCAAAAAAAACTTGAATGGATTGAGAATGGAAACACGAATCTTCCAAGATATCTTCAGTACTCCAAAACAAATGAATAGCGAGAAGTGAAAGATTAAGAGGTGCACCGGTATGAGAAAGCATTTGACACGAGGAAAAGAATATGATCAACACTGAAAGCTTGAATTGGATCCACCGGAGAAGAAAAAAGAACGAAGGATGATGAACTTGAAACTGTTGAGCATCTTCATGGGAAATCCACCGAATAAGAACATTGATTGAAAAGAGTGAATAGACTTCACATGAATACATGGATACTTGATTAACATATATGAGTCCTTGAAGAAAAAGGGTGGGAGGGCGGGAAAACAAAGGCAACTTGGGTACGGATGAAACGAACAACGTTGGGAAACTGAGAGATGATCTTGTGAATGTTGAAATGATCGGATCCACTTGAAAAGAAGCACACCGGTTGGAAAGAATTGACATGACGAGCTCGATGATCAAGAAGGATTAGTATTCACATAGCAATATGAGAACACCGTTTAGGAAAGGTATGGATTCAACATTTGACTTCGAAGCAACTCGAATACCACAAATAAAACAAAACAAAGGATTTGGCTTGCAGAATAAGCCGGAAACAAACATATGATAGATCCCATATCGTATCATGTGTCTGTTGGAAAGATAAAACTAGAGCTACTTGAATTCCCACCTATAAACTCCCGAAACTTTCTGGTTATGCAATCAGGTGTTGGGGATACAGGGGAAGCAATATATCTCACCCAAACTAACAATACCTACATCCAAAGTTGTATCCATCCGTCAACACATAACCAAGAAACCTTCGGAAATCGTGTACCTCAACCTTCGAAAAGCATCCGTTATACGAGTTATGGCAATACTCTCGAGCTCGCCCCAGTACTGGGTTATCGGGGTTATCTCACCAACAACTGCATAAAAGAGATTTTCGATGTCGGCAAAACTCAGGTATTCCAGAACTGCAACGATAAAGTTGTGACGACAACACCTCGGAGCTCAACTCCCCGGGTCAATGCCACATAAATAGACAGGAGGCACCAAGAACAATGTTCTCGTCACAAAACCATCGGAACGATTCCAAAATACCCGCGTGATCCTAAAAAAAATTTGAGTGAAATTTGAGGAGAGGAAAGACAAAACATCTACGTCAAGAGTCCTCACCAAAGCGACGAAGGGGGCTGAGGAGTAAAAAGAATCCTACTCTCCGATATATATAATCCTAAGACTCAAAATAGTTTTCTTCTAGACTCAACAACGGCCAACAATCAAGGGGGCTCCTATGGTCGGTCGAGGCTCTGATACCAACTTGTCACGCCCAATATGCGACCCTATCCAAAAGGAACTCGAATGTCCCACCAAGGATAGACCCGCATATTGAAACGCTTTTGCAAGGTGGATATCATTACATCAACATTACATAATAATGGGGATACATACATAAGGCATACAATGCCACATGAATACAACATCACAATACATAAGAGCAACATCCGACTACGGATGAATCACAAACAGAAACTCAAACGACATCCACCCTGCTAGCCCAGGCTGCCGACCTGGAACCTATCCCCTGATCGAAGAAGCAGAAGAAGAACTCAACGCAAGCAAGCATCGCTCTCGCGTCATGATCATCGCATAACCTGTACCTGCAACTGTTGTTGTAGTAATCTGTGAGCCACGAGGACTCAGCAATCCCATTACCATGGGTATCAAGACTAGCAAAGCTTAAAGGGAAAGGAAGGGGTAAAGTGGTGAGGCTGCAGCAGCGACTAAGCATATATGGTGGCTAACATACGCAAATAAGAGCGAGAAGAGAGCAAGCAGAACGGTCGTCAACTAGTAATGATCAAGAAGTGATCCTGAACTCCTACTTACGTCAAGCATAACCCAAAGACCGTGTTCACTTCCCGGACTCCGCCGAAAAGAGACCATCACGGCTACACACGCGGTTGATGCATTTTAATTCGGATCTGGTGTCAAGTTATCTACAACCGGACATAAACAAATTCCCATCTGCCTATAACCGCAGGCACGGCTTTCGAAAGATTATACCCTGCAGGGGTGTCCCAACTTAGCCCATGACAAGCTCTCGCGATCAACGAAGGAATAGACCTTCTCCCAGGAAGACCCGATCAGACTCGGAATCCCGGTTTACAAGACATTTCGACAATGGTAAAACAAGACCAGCAAAGCCGCCCGATGTGCCGACAAATCCCGATAGGAGCTGCACATATCTCGTTCTCAGGGCACACCGGATGAGCAAGACGACGGGTTGGCATAGACCCTGGTTGCCCAGGGGGCGCAGGACATCGCTCGGTTTGGACCAACACTTAGACAAGCACTGGCCCGGGGGGGGGCTAAAATAAAGATGACCCTCGGGATGAGCGACTCCCAAGGGAAAAGTAGGGTAGGTGAGGCAAATGGTAAAACCAATGTTGGGCCTTGCTGGAGGAGTTTTATTCAAAGCGAACTGTCAAGGGGGTCCCATAAATCACCCGACCGCGTAAGGAACGCAAAATCCGGGAACATAACACCGGTATGACGGAAACTAGGGCGGCAAGAGTGGAACAAAACACTAGGCAAAAGTCCAAGTCTTCCACCCTTTACCAAATATATAGATGCATTAATAATATAAGAGATATTGTGATATCCCAACCAAAATCCTGTCCACCATGGAGCAATCTTCAACTTCACCTGCAACTAGCAACGCTATAAGAGGGGCTGAGCAAAAGCGGTAACATAGCCAAGCAACGGTTTGCATAGGAAAGGTGTCAAAGGTTAGAGGTTCATGGCAATATGGGATGGCTCGATAAACAGATGATAGGTAGCGCAGCAAAGTGATAGCGCGAAGCAACTAGCATAGCAATGATAGTATTGAGATCCAGGGTAGCAGTCATCTTGCCTGAAATCCCGCAAGGAAGAAGAACGAGTCCATGAAGTAGACGAACCAACGTAGTCGAACGAATCCTCACAAACGCAACGTTACCGGAACTAAAAAGCAACACCGGAAAGAAGCAAGCAACATAGTAAACAACCATCACATAACCATGGCATGATGCACAATCAAGTATGATGCATGTCCGGTTTAATGAGGCATGGCATGGCAAAGTGCACAAACAATCCTACAAATTAAGTGGAGCTCAATATGCAACGAGTTGCATATTGACGAAACACCACAAGCAATTATTTAGTTGATCTTGTTTAGGCTACCAAGCAATATTAAATGTTGTTAAACATGGCAAGAGGTAAAGCATAATGAAACTACCTATCTAGGCAAATTTAAATGAGGCCGGAAGTAACAAACAACAAGTCCGGAAAAATCCCCATATGCAAATTTATGGATTCGGTACTGTTCTGCCCTATTACATATTTTAGAGTTGTTAAACATGAAAATAAAGTGGACCATGTTAAACTAGGCATTTTTCCACCCCATTTACATATAAAGTTTATTTAAAATGGAGCTACGGTTATTTAGTTATGAAATAAATCATTTTAACATGGCATTTATGCAAAAATAATGCAAACAGCAATTTAAACATTTTAAACATGCATGGAAGTTGCATATCATTAAACTAGATGAAATTCTAAGCATATTGCATATAAGACATGTTTTATTTGGATGCATGGTTAAATAGTTATTAGCAGTTTAAAACAGGGGCATTTTCGGTAATTATTAAATCACTGGATAATACACAAATTCGCAGACGCTGGAAAAAAACGTATCGGGCCGAATCTGAGCAAACGGGCCAACAGGAGCAGGCGCTGGGGGGGGCAGCTCACCATGGGCCAAGGCCCGGTCGGCGGAGACAGGAGCTGGGCCGGAGGGAAGGGGAGGTTGGGCCGTGGCCCATGTGGTTCTGGCCGGCGGGAGGCCGTGGCCCACGCGGGTGGCGTGGTCGCCGGTAGGAGCGGGACGGGGCGTAGGAGGCGGAGGCAACGGGTTCCGGCAGGTCCGGCGAGGCCGGAGGAGGCCCTGGGGTCGGCGGCTCTGGCCGGATCCGGGTGGGTCCGACCCCGGGGAGTCCATTCCCGGCGGCAGCGAGGTCCACCGGCAACGAGACCCTGGGCGGCGGCGGCGGCGGTCCTGCAGCACACGGGGTCTGAGAGAGAAAGAGCGAAAGAAGGAGGAGGAGAAGGTAGGGGGGGCACGGAGGCGCGACCTGGACGGAGGTGGCCGGAGACGGCGAAGCCCGGCGGGGTTCCGGTGGCGCGCGCCGGCGCGAGGCAGCGGCAAGGCGGCGGAGGCGCTGGCGAACGGGAGGAGGTGCGGGGCGCATGGGCGGGGACGATGCGGGCTTCACGGGGCCCAGATCGGCCCGGGGCGGGCCTGGTGCGGGCCGGGAGAGCCACGGAGAGGTGGGAGGAGGCCGGGGCGACGTGGCACACGGGGAGTGGAGGAGGCTGGCGGTTGCGGTGGCGCAGGTGGCGGCGCGGCCACTAGGACAGTGCCAAGTGGCGGAAGGAGGCTGGCCGGGCGCGGAAATGGAGGAAGATGCGGCGGCTGAGAGGTGGGAGGAGGGGTAGGGTAGGTTTAGGGGCTAGGGATGCCCAAAATGAGCTATGTGGGTGTTTATATAGAGAAATGGCTAGGGTTAGGGGGGTTTTGAGGCCGTCTGATCTCGATCTGGGGGCTCCAGACGCGAGGGGGGGTATGTTGGACCTAGGTGGGCTGTGTAGAATGCCTTGGGCTGAGAAGAGAGGGATGAAGTGCGGCCCGGCACGGTTTCCGGAGACCGAAAACGTCCGACGAATATACCGACTATATCTCGGTTATATATTTAAGGTTGGGCAGTCAAACGAACTCCGAATGCGATGAAACTTCGCAGGCGCTCTGTCTACACTATAATAAGACCGCACGACAAGTTGCAACCCATTCCGAGAACATTTTTATGCCACTTACAAAATAATATTTCGGAGGTGCCGCGGGCGTGTGCGAGTGTGGTTGTCTCAGAACGGACAACGGAGAGAACCGGCGGAACCCGAATGGATGCAAGTTTTATGAAAACATATGGATGCGATGCACATGATGCTATGAGATGAGATGCCTGACAAGAACAAAATGCAAAACAAAAGACAAAAACCCAACCACGAAGGAAATATCATATAGCATCTCCGGAAAAGGCAAGAGTCGGAGTTACGAATATGGAAAGTTGTATCCGGGGTGTTACAAAGGGCTCCGCTCTCCAAGCCCCCCGGCATGACCAACGCCGAGTGGAATGCGGATGTGGAGCGCCAGGAGGCCATCACCACCGACACGCGCAACAGGGCCAAGAAGGCGAGGGAAAAAGCAGCGTATGCTGCGGCGGCGGCGGCGGCGGAGCGTGCCGCCGAACAGGCGAAAGTGGCGCGCGCGGCGATGACAAATTATCCACCCGGTGGGCACCCAAATTTACCAAGTTAAAAGAGTGTTGTCGTCGAGGCGACCCCAAACCCTAGAAGGGCTGCCGAGGCCATCCAATTTTACCAAGTTAAAAGAGCGTTGTCGTCGAGGCCACCCCGATCCATTGAAGCGTTGCCGAGGCCACCCCAAACCCTAGAGAAGCGTCGAGGCCACTAATTAATATAATTCCTTGTTGTGATTAGCTATAGCTAGGTCTACGTTTGCCACTAATATATCCATCTGTCATGTTTGTATAATAATTGCCATGTTGTAATATTTGCAGAAACTATGGAGCACGGCTGAGACGAGGAAGCAGAACAGGTGTTGGGGGACATAATCGCAAACAGAGGTGATGTCATGTCGTATCTCAACGAAACCGATGGTCTGGAGGGAGAGGGTGAAGCAGGCTATGGTTATCGAACAACGGAGGAGGAAGGACATGATTATGATGTCTCCAGTGACCGAATGCCGGTGCAAGAAGGAGACCGTGATGATGGCTCCGGTGACCAAACAGAGTCCGGCCAGGTATATATATTAATTAAGCCTATGCTGACTAGCTAATTGATGCATTAATTGTTTTGGTATCTACACATATTAACTCTCGTCTTTGTTCTTTTTTCTAGCCCTCCGGATCGAGCACATCATCGGTAAAGAGACGAGGCCCAAAGAAAAAGTTGCGCTCGGATGAAAGGTTCACGATCACAGCAATATCACGTGATGGCCAACCGATTGAACCCCTCTGGACCAAGGAATCATTTTCTGCTCAGTGCGGGGTTCTTGTTAGGGACATGATCCCGATCAGCATCGAGCTATGGAATGAGCCTAAGAAGGAAGAGCTCCAAGTTTCTTTTGACGAAGATAGACAAAAAGAGGATCTTTGGAAAGCGCTGAAGGTAAATTTCACCCTACCGGAAGAGGAGGATACGAAGAATCCAGTTATAGAGCCATTGATCAAGTCCTGTGCTCTCAAGAAGATGGCAGATCTATTCAGGAGGTGGAAGAATAAGCTGAAAGCAAAGTTTGTCGACAAAGAAAAGACTCCAGAATTCATCGGCCGGTATGAGAAGCTCAGTGATCAATGGGACACATTTGTGGCCAACAAGACATCGGAGAGGAGTAAGAAGATGTCAACGACAAACAAGATAAATGTTGCGAAGAAGGAGCATCACCATTGCACGGGGTCAGGTGGCTACCTCAAAGCCCGGCTGTTGTGGGCCAAGGCTGAGAATGACCTTCTTGATAAAGGGGTCGAACCAGAGACATTGAACTTGTTGGGGAACGTAGCAATAATTCAAAATTTGCCTACGTGTCACCAAGATCAATCTAGGAGATTCTAGCAACGAGAGAGAGAGGGAGTGCATCTTCATACCTTTGAAGATCGCTAAGCGGAAGCGTTACAAGAACGCGGTTGATGGAGTCGTACTCGAGGCGATTCAAATCGCGGAATATCCGATCTAGCGCCGAACGGACGGTGCCTCCGCGTTCAACACATGTACAGCCCGGGGACGTTTCCTCCTTCTTGATCCAGCAAGGGGAGAGGAGAAGTTGAGGGAGAGCTCCGGCAGCATGGCGGCGTGGTGGTGGAGCTTGTGGATTTTTTGCAGGGCTTCGCCAAGCTCTAGAGAGGAGGAGGAAGTGTTGGAGGAGGGAGGGGCTGCGCCAGGGAAGGGGTGTGGCTGCCCTCTCTCCCCCTCACTATATATAGGGGGAAGGGGGGAGGTGGAGGCGCCCTAGGGTTTCCCTAGGGGAGGGGCGGCAGCCACAGGGGAAACCCTAGATGGGTTTGGGCGCCCCCACCCCTAGGAAACTTGCCCCCCCAAGCCGGGAGGGGTGGCTGCCCTAGGGGAGGCGCCCCCACCTCTCCAGGTTACGTGATATGGGGTGGGAGGGGCGCTCAGCCCCTTAGTGGGCTGATGTGCCCCCTCCCCTAGGCCCATAAGGCCCCCCAACGCTTGTCGGGGCCTCCGAAACCCCTTTCGGACACGCTGGTCGTCAACCGGTACCCCCGGAACAATCCAGACTCCAATACCCTTCATCCAATATATCGATCTTCACCTCCGGACCATTCCAGAGTTCCTTGTCACGTTCGGGATCCCATCCGGGACTCCGAACAACCTTCGGGAACCACATACTATTCCCATTACAACTCTAGCATCACCGAACCTTAAGTGTGTAGACCCTACGGGTTCGGGAACCATGCAGACATGACCGAGACATCTCTCCGGCCAATAACCAATAGCGGGATCTAGATACCCATGGTGTCTCCCACATGTTCCACGATGATCTCATCGGATGAACCACGATGTCGGGGATTCAATCAATCCCGTATACAATTCCCTTTGTCCATCGGTATGTTACTTGCCCGAGATTCGATCGTCGGTATCCCAATACCTCGTTCAATCTCGTTACCAGCAAGTCTCTTTACTTGTTCCGCAATGCATGATCTCGTGACTAACTCCTTAGTCACATTGAGCTCATTATGATGATGCATTACCTAGTGGGCCTAGAGATACCTCTCCGTCATACGGAGTGACAAATCCCAGTCTCGATTCGTGCCAACCCAACAGACACTTTCGAAGATACCTGTAGTGCACCTTTATAGTCACCCAGTTACGTTGTGACGTTTGATACACCCAAGCATTCCTACGGTTTCCGAGAGTTGCACAATCTCATGGTCTAAGGAAAAGATCTTGTGCCAAGCTTAGGATTGGGTCTTGTCCATCACATCATTCTCCTAATGATGTGATCCCATTATCAATGACATCCAATGTCCATGGTCAGGAAAACATAACCATCTATTGATCAATGAGCTAGTCAACTAGAGGCTCACTAGGGACATGTTGTGGTCTATGTATTCACACATGTATTACGGTTTCCAGTTAATACAATTATAGCATGAACAATAGACAATTATCA
Organism: Triticum aestivum; assembly: GCF_018294505.1. Classification (NCBI taxonomy): domain Eukaryota; kingdom Viridiplantae; phylum Streptophyta; class Magnoliopsida; order Poales; family Poaceae; genus Triticum; species Triticum aestivum. The sequence continues at coordinate 652,876,660 of NC_057807.1, read as the reverse complement.
TGAACAAGGAAATACAATAATAACCATTTTATTATTGCCTCTAGGGCATATTTCCAACAGTCTCCCACTTGCACTAGAGTCAATAATCTAGTTCACATCATTATGTGAATGTAAGGAATCCAACACCCATGGGGTTTGATCACATCATGCTTGTGAGAGAGGTTATTAGTCAACGAGTCTGAACCCTTCAGATCCGTGTGTGCTTTACAAATCTCTACGTCATCTTGTAGATGCAGCTACGACGCGCTATTTGGAACTATTCCAAATAACGGTTCTACTATATGAATCCGTTTTACTACTTAGAGTCATCCAGATTAGTGTCAAAGTTTGTATCAACGTAACCCTTTACGACGAACTCTTTTACCACCTCCATAATCGAGAAAAAATTCCTTAGTCCACTAAGGATAACTTTGACCATTTTCTAGTGATCCATTCTTGGATCACTCTTGTACCCCTAGACTGACTCATGGCAAGGCACACTTCATGTGCGGTACACAGCACAGCATACTGTAGAGCATAGGGGACGACCTTCGTCCTTTCTCTCTCCTCTGCCGTGGTCGGGTCTTGAGTCTTACTCAATACTCACACCTTTTAACACAATCAATAACCCCTTCTTTGCCGATCTATTTTGAACTCCTTCAAAATCTTGTCACGGTGTGTATTCATTTGAAAGTACTATCAAGCGATTTTGATCTATCCTTATAGATCTTGATGCTCAATGTTCAAGTAGCTTAATCCAAGTTTTCATTGAAAAACACTTTTCAAACAACCCTATATGCTTTCCAGAAATTCTACATCATTTCTGATCAACAATATGTCAACAACATATACTCATCAGAAATTCTATAGTGCTCCCACTCACTTCTTTGGAAATACAAGTTTCCCATAAACTTTGTATAAATCCAAAATATTTGATCATCTTATCAAAGTGTATATTCCAACTCCGAGATGCTTACTCCAGTCCTTGGAAGGACTGTTAGAGCTTTGCATACTTGTTAGCATCTTTTAGGATTGACAAAACCTTCTGGTTGTATCACATACAACCTTTCCTCAAGCAACTCGTCGAGGAAACAATGTTTTGACATCCTATCTGTAAGATTTCATAAATAATGCACTAGCTGCTAATACAATTCTAACAGACTCTTAGCATCACTACAAGTGAGAAAATCTCATCATAGTCAACTCCTTGAACTTTTCGGAAAACATCTTAGCGACAAGTCGAGCTTTCTTAATGGTGACACTTACCATCATTGTCCGCCGTCCTTTTAAAATCCATCTGTACCCAACAACCTTATGACCATCAAGTAGTTCTTCCAAAATCTACACTTTGTTTTCATACATGGATCCTCTCTCGGATTTTATGGCCTTGAGCCGTTTGTCGGAATCCGGGCCCACCATCGCTTCTCCATAGCTCGTAGGTTCATTGTTGTCTAGCAATATGACCTCCAAGACAGGATTACTGTACCACTCTGAAGCAGTACGCGTCCTTGTCAATCTACGAGGTTTGGTAGTGACTTGATCCGAAGTTTCATGATCACTATCATTAGCTTCCACTTCAACTGGTGTAGGTGCCACAGGAACAACTTCATGTGCCCTGCTACACACTGGTTGAAGTGATGGTTCAATAACCTCATCAAGTCTCCACCATCCTCCCACTCAATTCTTTCAAGAGAAACTATTCCTCGAGAAAGGACTCGTTTCTAGAAACAATCACTTTTGCTTCCGGATCTGAATTAGGAGGTATACCCAAATGTTTTTGGAGTCCTATGAAGATGCATTTATCCACTTTGGGTTCGAGCTTATCAGGCTAAAACTTTTCCACATAAGCGTCGCGGCCCCAAACTTTTAAGAAATGACAGCTTAGGTTTCTCTAAACCATAGTTCATACGCTGTCATCTCAACGGAATTACGTGGTTCCCTATTTGAAGTGAATGCGGTTGTGTCTAATGCCTAACCCATAAACGATAGTGGTAATTTGATAAGAGACATCATGGTATGCACCACATCCAATAGGGTGCAGCTATGATGTTCAGACACACCATCACACTATGGTGTTTCAGGTGGTATTAGTTGTGAAACAATTTCCACAATGTCTTAATTGTGTACCAAACACGTAACTCAGATATTCATCTCTATGATCATATCATAGACGTTTTATCCTCTTGTCACGACGATCTTCAACTTCACTCTGAAATTACTTGAACCTTTCAATAATTCAGACTTGTGTTTCATCAAGTAAATATACTCAGAATCTACTCCACTCATCTGTGAAGTAAGAGCATAACTATATTCACTGCGTGCCTCAGCTCTCATTGGATTGCACACATCAAATGTATTACTTCCAACAAGTTTCTCTCTTGTTCCATCTCACTGAAAACGAGGCCTTTCAGTCATCTTTCCCATGTGGTATGATTTGCATGTCTCAAGTGATTCAAAATCAGGTGAGTCCAAATGATCCATTTGCATGGAGTTTCTTCATGCGTACATACCAATAGACATGGTTTGCATGTCTCAATCTTTTCAAAAAACAATTGAGTCCAAAGATCCATCAACATGGAGCTTCTTCATGCGTTTTATACCAATATGACTCAAATGGCAGTGCCACAAGTATGTGGTACTATCATTACTATCTTATATCTTTTGGCATGAACATGTGTATCACTACAATCGAGATTCAATAAACCATTCATTTTTGGTGCAAGACCATTGATGGTATTATTCAAATAAACAGAGTAACCATTATTCTCCTTAAATGAATAACTGTATTGCGATAGACATAATCCAATCATGTCTATGCTCAGCGCAAACACCAAATAACAATTATTTAGGTTTAACACCGATCCCGATGGTAGAGGGAGCATGCGATGTTTGATCACATTTACCTTGGAAACACTTCCAACACATATCGTCACCTCGCCTTCAGCTAGTCTCCATTTATTACGCAGCTCTTTTATTTCGAGTTACTAACACTTAGCAACCGAACCGGTATCTAATACCCTGGTGCTACTAGGAGTACTAGTAAAGTACACATTAATATAATGTATATCCAATATACTTCTGTCGACCTTGCCAACCTTCTCATCTATCAAGTACCCAGGGTAGTTCTACTTCAGTGACCGTTCCCCTCGTTAAAGAAGCACTTAGTCTCGGGTTTGGGTTCAACCTTGGGTTTCTTCACTAGAGCGGCAACTGATTTGCCGTTTCATGAAGTATCCTTTCTTGCCCTTGCCCTTCTTGTAACTAGTGGTTTTACTAACCATCAACAATTGATGCTCCTTCTTGATTTCTTCTTTCGTGGTGTCAAACATCGCAAATAGCTCAAGGATCATCATATCTATCCTTGATATGTTATAGTTCATCATGAAGCCCTAGTAGCTTGGTGGTAATGAATTTGGAGAGACATCACTATCTCATCTGGAAGATTAGCTCCCACTCGATTCAAGTGTTTGTAGTTCTCAGACATCTGAGCACATGCTCAACAATTGAGCTTTTCTCCCTTAGTTTGTAGGCTAAGAAACTCATCGGAGGTCTCATACCTCTTGACGTGGGCACGAGCCTGAAATCCCAATTTCAGCCCTTGGAACATCTCATATGTTCTGCGACGTTTCAAAAATCGTCTTTGGCACCTCAATTATAAACCATTTAACATTACTGAACTATCACGTAGTCATCAAAACGTGTATGTCAGATGTTCGCAACATCCACAGACGACGTTCGAGGTTCAGCACACCAAGTGGTGCATTAAGGACATAAGCCTTCTGCGCAGCAATGAGGACAATCCTCAGTTTACGGACCCAGGCCGCATAATTGCTACTATCGAGTTTCAACTAAATTTTCTCTAGGAACATATCTAAAATAGTAGAACTAAAGCGCAAGCCACGACATAATTTGCAAAGACCTTTTGACTATGTTCATGATAATTAAGTTCATCTAATTAAATTATTTAATGAACTCCCACTCAGATAGACATCCCTCTAGTCATCTAAGTGATACATGATCCAAGTCAACTAGGTCGTGTTCGATCATCACGTGAGACAGACTAGTCATCATCGGTGAACATATCCATTTTGATCGTATCTACTATATGACTCATGTTCGACCTTTCGCTCTCTCGTGTTCCGAGGCCATGTCTGTGCATGCTAGGCTCATCAAGTCAACCTAAGTGTTTCACGTGTGTAAATATGGCTTACAATCATTGTATGCGAACGTTAGAATCTATCACACCCGATCATCACGTGGTGCTTCAAAACAACGAACCTTAGCAACCATGCACAGTTAGGGGGAACACTTTCTTGAAATTTTAGTGAGGGATCATCTTATTTATGCTACCGTTGTTCTAAGCAAATAAGATGTAAACATGACAAACATCACATGCAAATCATAGAGTGACATGATATGGCCAATATCATCTTGCGCCTTTGATCTCCATCTTTGAGGCGCGGCATGATCACCTTCGTCATTGGCATGACACCATGATCTCCATTATCAAGATCTCCATCATTGTGTCTTCATGAAGTTGTCTCGCCAACTATTACTTCTACTACTATGGATAACGGTTAGCAATAAAGTAAAGTAATTACATGGCATTTTCAATGACACGCAAGTCATACAATAAATTAAGACAACTCCTATGGCTCCTGCCGGTTGTCACACTCATCGACATGCAAGTCGTGATTCCTATTACAAGAATATGATCAATCTCATACATCACATATATCATTGATCACATTCTTTTGGCCATATCACATCACATAGCATACCCTGCAAAAACAAGTTAGACGTCCTCTAATTGTTGTTGCATGTTCTACGTGGCTGCTATGGATTTCTAGCAAGAACGTTTCTTACCTACGCAAAAGCCACAACGGTGATATGCCAATTTCTATTTACCCTTCATAACGACCCTTTTCATTGAATCCAATCCGACTAAAGTGGGAGAGACAGACACCCGCTAGCCACCTTATGCAACAAGTGCATGTCAGTCGGTAGAACCTGTCTCATGTAAGCGTACGTGTAAGGTCGATCTGGGCCGCTTCATCCCACAATACCGCCAAACCAAGATAGGACTAGTAACGATAAGCAAATTGAACAAACCAACGCCACAACTACTTGTGCTCTACTCGTGCATAGAATCTATGCATAAACCTGGCTCTGATAACACTGTTGGGGAACGTAGCAATAATTTAAAATTTTCCTACGTGTCACCAAGATCAATCTAGGAGATTCTAGCAACGAGAGAGAGAGGGAGTGCATCTTCATACCTTTGAAGATCGCTAAGCGGAAGCGTTACAAGAACACGGTTGATGGAGTCGTACTCGAGGTGATTCAAATCGCGGAAGATCTGATCCAGCACCGAACGGACGGCGCCTCCATGTTCAACACACATACAGCCTGGGGACGTCTCCACCGTCTTGATCCAACAAGGGGAGAGGAGAAGTTGAGGGAGAGCTCCGGCAGCACGACGACGTGGTGGTGGAGCTTGTGGATTTTCTGCAGGGCTTCGCCAAGCTCTACGGAGGAGGAGGAAGTGTTGGAGGAGGGAGGGGCTGCACCAGGGAAGGGGTGCGGCTGCCCTCTCTCTCCCTCACTATATATAGGGGGAAGGGGGGACGTGGAGGCTCCCTAGGGTTTCCCTAGGGGAGGGGTGGCGGCCACAGGGGAAACTCTAGATGGGTTTGGGCACCCCCACTCCTAGGAAACTTGCCCCCCAAGCCGGGAGGGGTGGCTGCCCTAGGGGAGGCGCTCCACCTCTCCAGGTTACGTGAGATGGGGTGGGAGGGGCGCTCAACCCCTTAGTGGGCTGATGTGCCCCCTCCCCTTGGCCCATAAGCCCCCCAACGCTTGCCGGGGTCTCCGAAACCCCTTTCGGACACGTTGGCCGTCAACCGGTACCCCCAGAACAATTCCGAACTCCAATACCCTTCGTCCAACATAGCGATCTTCACCTCTGGACCATTCCGGAGTTCCTCATCATGTCCGCAATCTCATACGGGAGTCCGTACAACCTTCAGTAACCACATATTATTCCCATTACAACTCTAGTGTCACCGAACCTTAAGTGTGTAGACCCTACAGGTTCGGGAACCATGCAGACATGACCGAGACATCTCTCCGGCCAATAACCAACAACGGGATCTGGATACCCATGTTGGCTCCCACATGTTCCATGATGATCTCATTGGATGAACCACGATGTCAGGGATTCAGTCAATCCCGTATACAATTCCCTTTGTCCATCGGTATGTTATTTGCCCGAGATTCGATCATCGGTATCCCAATACCTCGTTCAATCTTGTTACCGGCAAGTCTCTTTAATCGTTCCGTAATGCATGATCCCATAACTTAACTCCTTTGTCATATTGAGCTCATTATGATGATGCATTACCGAGTGGGCCCAGAGATACCTCTCCGTCATACGGAGTGACAAATCCCAGTCTCGATTTGTGCCAACGCAACAGACACTTTTGGAGATACCTGTAGTGCACCTTTATAGGCACCCAGTTACGTTGTGACGTTTGATACACCCAAAGCAGTCCTACAGCATCCGGGAATTGGACAATCTCATGGTCTAAGGAAAAGATACTTGACATTAGAAAAGCTCTAGCAAACAAACTACACGATCTTGTGCCAAGCTTAGGATTGGGTCTTGTCCATCACATCATTCTCCTAATGATGTGATCCCATTATCAATGACATCCAATGTCCATGGTCAAGAAACCATAACCATCTATTGATCAACGAGCTAGTCAACTAGAGGCTCACTAGGGACATGTTGTGGTCTATGTATTCACACATGTATTACAGTTTCCAGTTAATACAGTTATAGCATGAACAATAGACAATTATCATGAACAAGGAAATACAATAATAACCATTTTATTATTGCCTCTAGGGCATATTTCCAACAGAACTGGCCAGATCGTTCAAGGACTTGGTTCTTCGGGGTTGGCGGAACCTTGGACCCAGTAACAGGGAAGTGCGTTTGGACGAGCGAGCAACTGCGAATACCTGTCATGAAGCTTCAGGACTATATCGCTACAGCGCAGGAAGGGATGTTCGTTCCAGACAGAGAGAAGGACAAGCTCACAATGGCCCTCGGGAATCCTGAGAACCCTGGACGGACACGAGGCACGCCAGGCTCCGCTCCGTGGAAGGCTGGGTTTCCAGACACAGGCAGTTACAAATGCCAAGAGAGGAGGAGGAAAGTGGAGCAGAGTGAACTGCAGGAGCTGCATGCAAGGGTACGGAAGCTAGAGGAATGAGAAGCAGTTCGAAGCAAGTGACCTGCCGAAGCTACCCCGCCATCTCAGCGGAGAAGCAGTGTGGCTTCCACCGAGCTGCTTCAGCTGGAGCCTGTCTTCACGGCTCCTGCTAGCTACCCCGTGGATGCTATCACGGAGTCTCAACATTGCCACCTTATGACGTAATGGCAGAACTACAAAGTCAAGGCGGTTGTCATCTCTGTTCGACCTCCTGAACCCGGCACAACTTTTCACTACTGTCCAATTCCAAAAGGATATGCTAGGGTGATGGTGGACGAAATAACGGAGGGATTTGAGGAGCTCATGCTTGACCACCCTATCAGTGAAGGGGAGACTCGGCTGGGTTCTACTCTGAAGACTCCATGCCTATGGCGGAAGGAGCTCATCAACCTTCCGACCTGGAGACCTCCGCCTCCTCCTGCTCCTCCGGCGAGTCAGGGCACTGCTATGTCTTGAGCTAGCATTGGTTTTCCCCAAGAGGAGAGGGTGATGCATCAAGTGTAGCGTAAGTATTCCCTTAGTTTTTGAGAACCAAGGTATCAATCCAGTAGGAGGCTCCTCAAAAGTCCCACGCGCCTACACAAACAAACTGAGAACTCGCAACCAACGCAATAAAGGGGTTGTCAATCCCTTCAAGGACACTTGCGAAAGTGAGATCTGATAGAGATAGTATGATAAGATAAATATATTTTTGGTATTTTTATGATATAGATGCAAGAAAATAAAGATGTAAATAAAAGTAGATTGAAAGCAAATATGATAAGAGATAGACCCGGGGGCCATAAGTTTCACTAGAGGCTTCTCTCAAGAGCATAAGTATTACGGTGGGTGAACAAATTACTGTGGAGCAATTGATAGAAAAGCGAATAATTATGACGTTATCTAGGCATGATCATGTATATGGGCATTACGTCCATAACAAGTGGACCGACTCCTGCCTGCATCTACTACTATTACTCCATACATCGACCGCTATCCAGCATGCATCTAGAGTATTAAGTTCATAAGAACATAGCAACGCATTAAGCAAGATGACATGATGTAGAGGGATAAACTCATGCAATATGATATAAACCCCATCTTGTTATCCTCGATGGCAACAATACAATACGTGTCTTGCAACCCTTTCTGTCACTGGGTAAGAACACCGCAAGATTGAACCCAAAGCTCAGCACTTCTCCCATGGCAAGAAAGATCAATCTAGTAGGCCAAACCAAACCGATAATTCGAAGAGACTTGCAAATATAACTCAATCATATATAAAAGAATTCAGAGAAGATTCAATTAATATCCATAGATAAATCTGATCATAAACCCACAATTCATCGGATCTTGACAAACACACCGCAAAAAGAGATTACATCGAATAGATCTCCACAAGAGAGGGGGAGAACATTGTATTGAGATCCAAAAAGAGAGAAGAAGCCATCTAGCTAATAACTATGGACACGTAGGTCTGTGGTAAACTACTCACAACTCATAGGAGGGGCAAGGATGTTGATGTAGAGGCCCTCCATGGTTGATTCCCCCTCCGACAGAGTGCCGGCGAAGGCTCCAAGATGGGATCTCGCGGATACAGAAGGTTACGGTGGTGGAATTTGTGTTTCGTGGTGCCCCCGGATGTTTTCGGGGTCCGTAGGTATATATAGGAGGAAGAAGTACGTCGGTGGACGCCTGGGGGGCCCACGAGATAGGGGGCACGCCCTACGGGGGGGGGCCCTCCTATCTCGTGGAGGCTCCGGTTGTTTCTTGATTTGCACTCCAAGCTCTCCGGATCTTGTTCGTTCCAAAAATCACGTTCCCGAAAGTTTCATTCCGTTTGGACTCCGTTTGATATTCCTTTTCTTCGAAATACTGAAACAGGAAAAAAACCAGCAATATGGGTTGGGCCTCCGGTTAGTAGGTTAGTCCCAAAAATGATAAAGATGTATAAAATAAAACCCATAAGCATCCAAAACAGGTAATATAATAGCATGGAACAATAAAAAATTATAGATATGTTGGAGACGTATCAAGCATCCCCAAGCTTAATTCCTGCTCATCCTCGAGTAGGTAAATGATAAAAAAGAGAATTTTTGATGTGGAATGCTACCTAGCATAATTCTCAATGTAATTTTCTTTAAAGTGGCATGAATGTTCAGATCCAAATGATTCAAAATAAAAGTTCATATTGAAAAAAGAAATAGTAACACTTCAAGCATACTAATCAAAGTAATCATGTCTTCTCAAAATAACATGGCAAAAGAAAGTTCATCCCTACAAAATCATATAGTTAGGCTATGCTTCATTTTCGTCACACAAAGATGTTCCCAACTTCTATACCCCCGATGACAAGCCAAGCAATTATTTCATACTTAAATAATCTCAAACTTTTTCAACCTTCACGCAATACATGAGCGTGAGCCATGGATATAACACTATGGGTGGAATAGAATATGATGATGGGGATTGTGTGGAGAAGACAAAAATGAGAAAGTCTCACATTGACGAGGAGAATCAATGGCTATGGAGATGCCCATTAATTGATGTCAACATGAGGAGTAGGGATTGCCATGCAACGGATGCACTAGAGCTATAAATGAATGCTCAACAAAAGAAAATTAGTGGGTCTGCATCCAACTTGCTTGCTCACGAAGACCTAGGGCATTTGAGGAAGCCCATCGTAGGAATATACAAGCCAAGTTCTATAATGAAAAATTCCCACTAGTATGAAAAGATAACTTATGAGACTCACTATATGAAAAACATGGTGCTACTTTGAAGCACAATATATGAGACTCACTACATGAAGAACAAGGTGCTACTTTGAAGCACAAGTATGGAAAAAGAGATAGTAGCATTGCCCCTTTTATTTATTTTCTTCTTTTTTTTCTTTTTTTGGGCCTTTCTTCTTTTTTTTCTTTGGGCAATGCTCTAAAAATGATGATCATCACACTTCTATTGATTACAACATATGAATTACAACTCGAAACTAGAACAAGATATGACTCTATATGAATGCCTCCGGCGGTGGATGGTGCAATGAATCAAGAGTGACATGTATGAAAAATAATTCATGGTGGCTTTCCCACAAATACGATGTCAACTACATGATCATGCAATGGCAATATGACAAAAGTAATGTATGTCATGATGATGATAAACGGAACGGTGGAAAGTTGCATGGCAATATATCTCGGAATGGCTATGGAAATGACATAATAGGTAGGTATGGTGGCTGTTTTGAGGAAGATATAAGGAGGTTTATGTGTGATAGAGCGTATCGTATCACGGGGTTTGGATGCACTGGCGAAGTTTGCACCAACTCTCAAGGTGAGAAAGGGCAATGCACGGTACCGAAGAGGCTAGCAATGGTGGAAAGGTAAAGTGCGTATAATCCATGGACTCAACATTAGTCAAAATAACTCATATAATTATTGCAAAAATTTAAAAGTCATCCAAAACCAAGTACTACGCGCATGCTCCTAGGGGGATAGATTGGTAGGAAAAGACCATTGCTCGTCCCCGACCGCCACTCATAAGGATGCACAAGCCAGGTACACTTCATGTTTCAAATTTGTTACATAACTTTAACCATACGTGCATGCTACGGGACTTGCCAACTTCAACACAAGCATTCTTTAAATACATAATCACCCAACTAGCCTGACTTTAATATCACTACCTCCATATCTCAAAACAATTATCAAGTATCAAATTGATCATAGCATCCAATTCACTTCCTATGATAGTTTTTATTATACCCAACTTGGATGCTCATCATTCTAGGAACAAATTTGTAACCATAGCAAATACCATGCTGTTCTAAAAGACTCTCAAAATAATATAAGTGAAGCATGAGAGACTAGCAATTTCTTCAAAATTAAGATACCACCGTGCTCTAAAAGATATAAGTGAAGCACTAGAGCAAAAACTATCAAGCTCAAAAGATATAAGTGAAGCACATAGAGTATTCTAGCAAATTCTAATCAAATAGGCTTCTCCAAAAAGGTGTGTTAAAGCAAGGATGATTGTGGTAAACTAACAAGCAAAGACCAATATAATACACGACGCTCCAAGCAAAACACATATCATGTGGTGAATAAAAATATAGCTCCAAGTAAAGTTACCAATGAACGAAGACGAAAGAGGGGATGCCTTCCCGGGGCATCCCCAAGCTTAGGCTTTTGGATATTCTTGAATATCTTGGGGTGCCTTGGGCATCCCCAAGCTTAGGCTCTTGCCATTCTTTATTTCATAGTCCATAAAAGCTTTACCCAAAACTTGAAAACTTCACAACACAAAACTCAACAGGAAATCTTATAAGCTCCGTTAATGAAATAAAACAAAACCACCACATAAGGTAATGTAATGAACTCATTCTTTATTATTTGGGTGTTAAACCTACTGTATTACAACTTCCTTATGGTTTATAAACTAATTTATTAGCCATAGATGCATTGAAATAAGCAAACAGCACACGAAAAACAGAATCTGTCAAAAACAGAACAGTCTGTAGCAATCTGTAACTAAAGCAAACTTCTGGAACTCTAAAAATCCTACCAAAATAGGAAGTACTGGAAAATTTGTTTAGTGAAGATAATAAAAAAGAATAAATTCAAAATCTCGTTTCTGGTATTTATTGAATTTTTTCTCGTGAGCGCAAAGTTTCTGTTTTTCAGCAGAATCAAATCAACCATCATCATAGTTTATCCTATAGGTTCTACTTGACACAAACACTAAACAAAAGATAAAAACACATCTAAACAGAAAGTAGAAACAAAATTTAACACTAAACAGGAACAAAAACAAAGAACATAAAGAAAATTGGGTTGCCTCCCAACTAGCGCTATCATTTAACGCCCCTAGCTAGGCATAAAAGCGAGGATAGACCTAACGAGTGCCATCTTTGGCACTTGATTCATAAGTGGCACGCATGATAGATTCATTAGGTAATTTAACTTTATTTCTTGGAAAGTGCTCCATGCCTTTCTTTAAGGGAAATTGGAATCTAATGTTCCCTTCTTTCATATCGATAATCGCACCAATCATTCTAATGAAAGGTCTACCAAGAATAATAGGGCAAGAAAGATTGCAATCTATATCAAGAACGATAAAATCTACGGGCACCAAATTTCTATTTGCAACAATAAGAACATCATTGATTCTTCCCATAGGCTTTTTAATGGTGGAATCCGCAAGGTGCAAATTTACAGAGCAATCTTCAAAATCATGAAAACCTAGAATATCACATAAAGTTTTCAGAATCGTGGAAATACTTGCACCCAAATCACACAAAGCAAAACACTCACAATCTTTAATTCTAATCTTTATAGTAGGTTCCCACTCATCATTAAGTTTTCTAGGTATAGAAACTTCCAAATTAAGTTTTTCATCATAAGATTGCATCAAGGCATCAACAATATGTTTGGTAAAAGCTTTGTTTTGACTATAAGCATGAGGAGAATTAACAACGGATTGCAACAAGGAAATACAACCTTTTAAAGAGAAATTATCATAATCAAATTCCTTGAAATCCGAGAGAGTAGATTCAACATTATTAAAAGTTAAGGATTCTCCAATCTCTCTTTTACCTAATTTAGCATTAAGATCAAAAGACTCCGAATTCTTGGGACGCCTTCTAGGCAAAGTTGATTCATCATAAGTCCCATAATCATCAAAATTCATATTGCAAAACATAGATCTAATAGGAGACATATCAATAACTTTAAGATCCTCATCATTATTTTCACGGAAACTAGAAGAACACGCTTTTATAAAGCTATCTTTCTTAGCACGCAATCTAGCGGTTCTTTCCTTGCACTCGTCAATGGAAATTCTCATTACTTTGAGAGACTCATTGATATCATGCTTAGGAGGAGAAGGTCTAAGTTTAACAGAATCAACATCAAGTGAAAGTCTATCAACATTCCTAGCCAAATCATCAACTTTGAGCAATTTTTCTTCAAGCAAAGCATTAAAATTCTTTTGAGAAATCATAAATTCTTTCACACTATTCTCAAAATCAGAGGGCATCTTATTAAAATTACCATAAGAATTATTGTAGGAATTTCCATAATTATTAGAGGAATTACTAGGGAATGGTCTAGCATTAAAATTTCCTCTATAAGCGTTGTTTCCAAAACTATTCCTACCAACAAAAGTCACATCCATAGATTCATTATTATTCTCAATCAAGGAAGACAAAGGCATATTATTAGGATCAAGAGGGGCATTTTTAGTTGCAAATATCTTCATAAGTTTATCCATCTTTCCACTCAAAACATTGATTTCTTCTATAGCATGCAGTTTTTTACTAGAAGATCTTTCGGTGTGCCATTGAGAATAATTAGCCATAATATTATCAAGAAGTTTCATAGCATCTCCTAATGTGATTTCCATAAAGGTGCCTCTCGCGGCCGAATCTAAGAGATTTCTAGAAGCAAAGTTCAAACCGGCATAAAATTTTTGTATGATCATCCATAAATTCAAACCATGAGTAGGGCAATTGCGAAGCATCAATTTCATTCTTTCCCAAGATTGGGCAACATGCTCATGATCAAGTTGTTTAAAATTCATAATATCGTTCCTAAGAGTGATGATCTTAGTGGGAGGAAAATACTTAGAGATAAAAGCATCTTTGCACTTGTCAAGAATCAATACTATTTTTAGGCAAAGACGAAAACCAAACTTTAGCACGATCTCTAAGTGAAAATGGGAATAACTTCAATTTGAAAATATTGTTATCCGTATCTTTCTTCTTTTGCATATCACACAAATCGACAAAATTGTTTAGATGAGTAGCGGCATCTTCACTAGGAAGGCCGGCAAATTGATCTTTCATAACAAGATTCAGCAAAGCAGCATTGATTTCACAAGATTCAACATCATTAAGAGGAGCAATCGGAGTACTAAGGAAATCATTATTATTGGTATTCGAGAAATCACACAATTTGGTATTATCTTGTGCCATGGCAACAAGTAATCCAACACACAAGAAAACAGAAAAAGGCAAGCGGAAAAGAGAGGAGGAGATTGGGAAAGAGAGGGCGAATAAAATGACAAGGATGAAGTGGGGGGAGAGGAAAACGAGAGGCAAATGGCAAATAATGTAAATGCAAGGGAGATGGGTTTGTGATAGGTACTTGGTATGTCTTGACTTGAGCGAAGACCTCCCCGGCAACGGCGCCATAAATCCTTCTTGCTACGTCTTGAGCTAGCGTTGGTTTTCCCCGAAGAGGAGAGGGTGACGCAGCAAGTGTAGCGTAAGTATTTCCCTCAGTTTTTGAGAACCAAGGTATCAATCCATTAGGAGGCTCCTCAAAAGTCCCACGCACCTACACAAACAAACTGAGAACTCAGAACCAACGCAATAAAGGGGTTGTCAATCCCTTCACGGCCACTTGCGAAAGTGAGATCTGATAGAGATAGTATGATAAGATAAATATATTTTTGGTATTTTTATGATATAGATGCAAGAAAATAAAGATGCAAATAAAAGTAGATTGAAAGCAAATATGATAAGAGATAGACCCGGGGGCCATAAGTTTCACTAGAGGCTTCTCTCAAGAGCATAAGTATTACGATGGGTGAACAAATTACTGCCGAGCAATTGATAGAAAAGAGAATAATTATGACGTTATCTAGGCATGATCATGTATATAGGCATTACGTCCATAACAAGTAGACCGACTCCTGCCTGCATCTACTACTATTACTCCACACATCGACCGCTATCCAGCATGCATCTAGAGTATTAAGTTCATAAGAACAGAGCAACACATTAAGCAAGATGACATGATGTAGAGGGATAAACTCATGCAATATGATATAAACCCCATCTTGTTATCCTCGATGGCAACAATACAATACGTGTCTTGCAACCCTTTCTGTCACTGGGTAAGAACACCGCAAGATTGAACCCAAAGCTAAGCACTTCTCCCATGGCAAGAAAGATCAATCTAGTAGGCCAAACCAAACCGATAATTCGAAGAGACTTGCAAAGATAACTGAATCATACATAAAAGAATTCAGAGAAGATTCAATTAATATCCATAGATAAATCTGATCATAAACCCACAATTCATTGAATCTCGACAAACACACCGCAAAAAGAGATTACATCGAATAGATCTCCACAAGAGAGGGGGAGAACATTGTATTGAGATCCAAAAAGAGAGAAATAAGCCATCTAGCTAATAACTATGGACCCGTAGGTCTGTGGTAAACTACTCACAACTCATAGGAGGGGCAAGGATGTTTATGTAGAGGCCCTCCATGGTCGATTCCCCCTCCGGCAGAGTGCCGGCGAAGGCTCCAAGATGGGATCTCGCTGATGCAGAAGGTTACGGTGGTGGAATTTGTGTTTCGTGGTGCCCCCGGATGTTTTCGTGGTCCGTAGGTATATATAGGAGGAAGAAGTACGTCGGTGGACGCCCGAGGGGCCCACGAGACAGGGGGCGCGTCCTCCTATCTCATGGAGGCTCTGGTTGTTTCTTGACTTGCACTCCAAGCTCTCCGGATCTTGTTCATTCCAAAAATGATGTTCGCAAAGGTTTCATTCCGTTTGGACTCCGTTTGATATTCCTTTTCTTCGAAATACTGAAATAGGCAAAAAAACAACAATATGGGCAGGGCCTCCGGTTAGTAGGTTAGTCCCAAAAATGATAAAGATGTATAAAATAAAGCCCATAAGCATCCAAAACAGGTAATATAATAGCATGGAACAATAAAAAATTATAGATACGTTGGAGACATATCAGGAACTCCGCTCCTCCTCCGCCTGCTCCTCCGGCGAGTGATCGGGGCACTCCGCCTCCTTCTCCGGCGCGTGGCGGCACTCCGCCTCCTTCTCCGCCTACGCCGGAGCGCCCGACTAGCTAGCCTCCTCCTTCTCCGCCTCGTCAGCAAGGGCGGAAGAGACCGGCCGCCGCTCCGGCTGCTCTGGCGCATTGTAGTCCTTCTCCTCCGCCTCATAAGCAACGAAAGAAGACAACCGCAGCCGCTCGGCCTGGTCCGGCGTCTAGTAGTACAGCCATAGGAGGGAGGCAATACAGATTTGGTCCATCTCTCAAGACTCTAGAGAAGTTACCATACGAGATGACCAAAAAGAAAAACACGGAGATCTATCAAGCCCAATTGAAGTACTACTTCAAAACGCAAATAGCTGAGATACATCCACCTTCGGAGGAGAAGATAGATCTGCTAAAAGCGAAGCGCACTTTGGATGCCCTGCAGCGACCACCACCGAATCCGCCGCAAACCAACTATGAGCGCATTACTGAAAGGACATATAAGGAAGCGAAGCAGTCGGGAAGTACTTGCAGTCACAAAAGGTTACAAGAACGAAGAAGTGGGAAAAAAATCCCCAGCTCGGCGAACAAGCGAACCAATCATGCCCCCCGCTCAAGGTGTCTAGTGATATCGTCGCTAATCATCCGGGGATCTTGCCCGGTACCAGTCCTGCAGATTACATGCACGACGATGATGCACATTTTGATATAATGGAGGTGGACGAATTCAAATACGAGTACGGGAAGCCTATCGTCAAAGATGGAACTACTCTAACAACGATGATGCAAAGATTCCATGATTGGTACATGGAAACCTGAAGAGAGTCTGGGAAGAAAATCGATACTTTGACGCTGAAAGTTAAATAGGATCAACACGACCTCGTTGGAATTGAGCAGTTGTCTGTTCCATTTGAGGAGTTCTTCTAGTTTTTCAATCAAAAGGCCCTCGATAAATTAACGGTCACTTACTACTGTCTGTAAGTACTACTTCTGTCATTAAGTCTCTATATATAGCTCAGCTCTTTCATTGCATGTATATATAATTATCCTCACTATATTATGCAGATTGAAGATCGTCGAATGCAGAAAAGCTGAAATTTATGATACTGGGTTCAGTAACACAAATCTCATAGATGAATATACGGTTACATTCCATGCCAAAGAAACCAAGGACAACTTGCTACGATCATTGGTAATAAATCAAAACAAAGATACAATACTCTTTCCTTACAACTTCAAGTGAGTGTTACTGTCTTGTGCATATTCGGTTTCCCTTAATTATTACTCGAGGTTATAGTAATTAATGTAATTGATGAGTTATGCATGCGTGCGCAGCTTCCACCATATTCTGCTAGAGATTAAGCTTGAGCAGGGACTAGTAAGCGTCTTAGACTCGAGACGAAAAAAATCGGAGGAGTATGCGACCATGACTAAAATGCTCGACAAGTAAGTTGAATCGATCATTATCGCACCATATCGGCAACTTTGTTCATTTCATGATATCAAGTAATTGTTTTCTTTGTCTCGCAGGGTTTGGAAAGTATTCACCACACAAGTTCCAGGACTGCCGCGGGATCTGCGATGGAATACCTGAAAGTAAGTACTACTAGCTAGCTAGTTCCGCGCATCTCCCATTGATTCTAGCTACTTTCATCAATGCCATTTATAATGCTTCATTATTAGTTTGATTGACCTCTATTTCTCGTAAAGTGCTAGTGGCAGGAAGTCGGGAATAATTACTGTGGATACTACGTCTGCGAGTTCATCTACAACACGACGGCCAAGAATAGGCGGGGCTACTCTAAAAGACAATATGAAGTGTGTAAGCAAAAATATTCACAAGTTTATTTTATTACCATCATTTATGTTGAGTTTCATCCATATATATGTATTGACCCCCTTATTCAAATTAGATGTGGCAGATGCGGGATGAACTCCTACCACAAGATTGCATGCGAGCAATTCAAGAGGAATTGGCTGGATTCTTTCTTGACCACGTCATCAGTAAAGCCAGAGAATACCATGCATGTGGAAGTTGAGTTCATATGTTAGGGTATTGTAAGAGATCATACACATTGTATATATATATATATATATATGTATCCAGTAGCATCGGTAAGATATACGAAAACTTGTTGTTCGACCAATCTCTCGGAGAAGGAGAGGTTGATCAATTCTCTCTGTATATGTTCATGACGATCTTATGTACTTAATGTTTTCCTTCATTTGCTTACTAGCTAGCTAGCGTGTCGAGTCCTCTCTATACGTATAGTACGTAGCGTCGACCAAGCACGGAGATAAGAGAGGACACTTCTCTCTATTATAGCTAGCTAACACAATATATGAAACCCCAAAATTAACCCTACAAAACCCCCAAAAAACCCAACCCCCCCCCTTCAAAAAAAAACGAAAACCCCAGCCCCTGAACTGCTGACACGTGGAAGCCTTTTGGTCTCGGTTGGTGGCACCAACCAGGACAAAAGGTCCCCCTGCCTGGGCAAGCGGCAGCGGCCACGTGGAGCCCCATCTGTCCTGGTTCCTGGGCGAACTGGGACTAAAGGTATAAGGCTTTAGTACCGACCCTTTAATCCCAGTTCGGGAACCGGGACAAATGGCCCTCACGAACCGGGACAAATGGCCCTTTTTCTACTAGTGTACCTTGACAAGTTTTTGGAAGAGTTCAAAATGGATCAGTCAAAGAAGGAGTTCTTGCCTGTATTGCAAGGTGTAAAGTTGAGTAAGACTCAAAGCCTGACCACGGCAGAAAATAGAAAGAGAATGAAAGTCATTCCCTATGCCTCAATCATAGGTTCTATAAAGTATGCCATGCTATGTACCTGACTAGTTGTGTGCCTTGCTATGAATTTGGAAACGGGGTACAATAGTGATCCAGGAATGGATCATTGTATAGCGGTCAAAGTTATCCTTAGTTATCTAAGAGGACTACGGAAATGTTTCTCCGTTATGGGGGTGATAAAGAGTTCGTCGTAAAGAGTTACGTCGATGCAAGCTTTTACACCGATCCAGATGACTCTAAAGTCTCAATCTGGATACATATTGAAAGTGGGAGCAATTTGCTAGAGTAGCTCCACGCATAACATTGTAGACATAAATAATTTGCAAAATACATACGGCTCTGAATTTAGCAGACCCGTTGACTAAACATCTCTCACGAGCAAAATATGATCACACCTTAGTACTCTTTGGGTGTTAATCACAAAGCGATGTGAACTAGATATTTGACTCTAGTAAACTCTTTGGGTGTTGGTCACATGGCGATGTGAACTATGGGTGTTAATCACATACAAATGTGAACTACTGGTGTTAAATCACATGGCGATGTGAACTAGATTATTGACTCTAGTGCAAGTGGGAGACTGAAGGAAATATGCCCTAGAGGCAATAATAAACTTATTATTTATTTCCTTATTTCATGCTAGAATTGTATTAACCGGAAACTTAGTACATGTGTGAATACATAGAGAAAACATAGTGTCCCTAGTATGCCTCTACTTGACTAGCTCATTAATCGAAGATGGTTATGTTTCCTAACCATAGACATGTGTTGTCATTTGATGAACGAGATCACATCATTAGGAGAACGATGTGATGGACATGACCCATTCGTTAGCTTAGCATTATGATCGTTATAGTTTCATTTCTACTGCTCTCTTCATGACTTATACATGTTCCTCAGAGTATGAGATTATGCAACTCCCGAATACCGAAGGAACACTTTGTGTGCTACCAAACGTCACAACATAATTGGGTGATTATAAAGGTGCTCTACAGGTGTCTCCGAAGGTGTTTGTTGGGTTGGCATAGATTGAGATTAGAATTTGTCACTCCCTGTCTCGAAGAGAGATCTCTGGGCCCTCTTGGTAATGCTTATCACTATAAGCCTTGCAAGCATTGTGACTAATGAGTTAGTTGCGGGACGAAGTATTACAGAACGAGTAAAGAGACTTGCCAATAATGAGATTGAACTAGGTATGATGATACCGACGATCGAATCTCGGGCAAGTAGCATACCGATGACAGAGGGAACAACATATGTTGTTATGTGGTTTGACCGATAAAGATCTTCGTAGAATATGTAGGAGCCAATATGAGCATTCAGGTTCCGCTATTGGTTATTGACCAGAGTTGTGTCTCGGTCATGCCTACATAGTTCTCGAACCTGTAGGGTCCGCACGCTAAACGTTCGATGACAATTTGTATTATGAGTTATGTGATTTGATGACCGAAGTTTGTTCGGAGTCCCGGATGAGATCACAGACATGACAAGGAGTCTTGAATTGGTCGATACATAAAGATTCATATATTGGAAGGTTGCATTTGGACATCGGAATGGTTCCAAGTGGTTCGGGCATTTTTTCGGAGTACCGGGAGGTTACCGGAACCCCCCGAGAGAAGTAATGGGCCTATTAGGCCTTATTGGAGGAGAGGAGACAGGTCACAAGGGAGGGGCGCGCCCTCCCCTTGCCCAAACCGAATTGGACTAGGGGAGGGGGCCGACCCCCTTCTTTGCTTCTTCCTCTCCCTCCCTTCCCTTTCCCTCCGGTGGAAGAAAATAAAGGGGGGGGGCGAATCCTACTTGGACTAGGAGTCCAAGTAGGACTCCCCCTGGCGTGCCAAACCTGGCCGGCCTCCTCTCTCCTTCCCTCCTTTATATACGTGGCCAGGGGGCACCCCAATAGCACAACAGACAATTTCTTAGCCGTGTGCGGTGCCCCCGTCCATAGTTACACACGTTAGTCATATCGTCGTAGTGCTTAGACGAAGCTCTGCGCTGGTAACTTCGTCATCACCGTCACCACGCCGTCGTGCTGATGGAACTCTCCCTCAACCTCAACTGGATCAAGAGTTCGTGGGACGTCATCGAGCTGAACATGTGCTGAATGCGGAGGTGCCGTACGTTCGGTACTTGGATCGGTTGGATCGCGTAGATGTTCGACTACATCAACCATGTTATTGAAACGCTTCCTCTTTCGGTCTACGAGGGTACGTGGACACACTCTCCCCTCTCGTTTCTATGCATTACCTAGATAGATCTTGCGTGATCATAGGAAAATTTTGAAATTAATGCATTCCCCAACAGTGGAATCTGAGCCAGGTCTACGCATAGACGTTGTATGCACGAGTAGAACACAAAGAGTTGTGGGAGATAATAGTCATAATGCTTACCAGCATGTCATACGTTGATTCGGCGGTATTGTTGGATGAAGCGGCCCGGACCGACATTACATGACCGCGTTCATGAGACTGGTTCTATTGATGTGCTTATGCACATAGGTGGCTGGCGGGTGTCTGTTTCTCCAACTTTAGTTGAATCGAGTGTGGCTATGTCCGGTCCTTGTTGAAGGTTAAAATAGCACACTTGATGAAAAATTGTTGTGGTTTTGCTGCGTAGGTAAGAATGGTTCTTGCTAGAAGCCCGTAGTAGCCACGTAAAACTTGCAACAACAATAGAGGACGTCTAACTTGTTTTTGCATGGCTTGCTGTGATGTGATATGGTCAAGACATGATGTGATATAATTTGTTGTATGAGATGATCATGTTTTGTAACAAAGTTATCGGCAACTGGCAGGAGCCATATGGTTGTCACTTTATTGTATGCATTGCAATCACCATGTAATTGTTTTACTTTATCACTAAGCGGTAGAGATAGTCATAGTAAAAATAGTTGGCAAGACGCCAATGATGCTACGATGGAGATCAAGGTGTTGCGCCGTGACGATGGAGATCATGAAGATGCTTTGGTGATGGAGATCATGAGCACAAGATGATGATGGCCATATCATGTCACATATTTTGATTGCATGTGATGTTTATCTTTTATGCATCTTATTTTGCTTAGTACGGCGGTAGCATTATAAGATGATCCCTTACTATATTTCAAGTTATAAGTGTTCCCCCTGAGTATGCACCGTTGCTACAGTTCGTCGTGCCGAGACACCACGTGATGATCGAGTGTGATAAGCTCTACGTTCACATACAACGGGTGCAAGCCAGTTTTGCATACGCAGAATACTCGGGTTAAACTTGACGAGCCTAGCATATGCAGATATGGCCTCCGAACACTGGAGACCGAAAGGTCGAGCGTGAAACATATAGTAGATATGATCAACATAGAGATGTTCACCATTGAAAACTACTCCATCTCACGTGATGATCGGACATGGTTTAGTTGATATGGATCATGTGATCATTTAGATGACTAGAAGGGATGTCTATCTAAGTGGGAGTTCTTAAGTAATATGATGAATTGAACTTTAATTTATCATGAACTTAGTCCTGATAGTATTTTGCAAATTATGTTGTAGATCAATAGCTTGCGTTGTAGCTTCCCTATGTTTTATATGTTCCTAGAGAAAACTAAATTGAAAGATGGTAGTAGCAATGATGTAGAGTGGGTCCGTAATCTGAGGTTTATTCTCATTGCTGCGCAGAAGAATTATGTCCTTGATGCACCGCTAGGTGACTGACCTATTGCAGGAGCAGATGCATATGTTATGAATGTTTGGCTAGCTCAATATGATGACTACTCGATAGTTTAGTGCACCATACTTTACGACTTAGTACCAGGACTTCAAAAACGTTTTTGAATGCTATAGAGCATATGAGATGTTCCAAGAGTTGAAATTGGTATTTTAGACTTATGCCTATGCCGAGAGGTATGAGACCTCAGGCAAATACTTCGCCTATAAGATGGAGGAGAATTGCTCAGCTAGTGAGCATGTACTCAGAATGTCTGGGTACTACAATCACTTGAATCAAGTGGGAGTTAATCTTCCAAATAAGATAGTGATTGACAGAGTTCTCTAGTCACCATCACCAAGTTACTAGAACTTCGTGATGAACTATAGTATGCAAGGGATGGCGAAAATGATTCTCGAGCTCTTCGTGATGCTGAAATCAACGAAGTTAGAAATCAAGAAAAAGTATCAAGTGTTGATTGACAAGACCACTAGTTTCAAGAAAAGGGCAAAGGGAAAGAAAGGGAACTTCCAATAGAATGGCAAGCAAGTTGTCACTCCCGTGAAGAAGCCCAAAGCTAGACCTAAGCCTGAAACTGAGTGCTTCTACTTCAAAGGAAATGGTCACTGGAAGCGGAACTACCCCAAATATTTGGTGGAAAAGAGGGATGGCAAAGTGAACAAAGGTATATTTGATATACAGGTTATTGATGTGCACCTTGCTAGTGTTCATAGTAGCCCCTGGGTATTCAATACTTGTTTGGTTACTAAGATTAGTAACTCAAAATAGGAGTTACAGAATAAATAGAGACTAGTTAAGAATGAAGTGACGATGTATGTTGGAAGTGGTTCCAAGATTGATATGATCATCATCGCACACTCCCTATACTTTCGGGATTAGTGTTGAACCTAAATAAAAGTTATTTGGTGTTTGCATTGAGCATGAATATGATTAAATCATGTTTATTGCAATACAACTATTCATTTAAGACAGAGAATAATTATTATTCTGTTTACATGAATAAAACCTTCTATGGTCATACACCCAATGTTGATGGTTTATTTATAATATTGATGCCAAAAGATGCAAAGTTGATAATGATAGTGCAACTTATTTGTGGCACTACCGTTTAGGTCATATTGGTGTAAAGCGCATGAAGAAACTCCATGCTGATGGACTTTTGGAATCACTTAATTATGAATCACTTGATGCTTGCGAACCATGCCTCATGGGCAAGATGACTAAGACTCCGTTCTCTGGAACAATGGAGCGAGCAACTGACTTATTGGAAATAATACACACTGATGTATGAGGTCCGATGAGTGTTGAGGCTCGCGTCGGGTATCGTTATCTTCTAACCTTCACAGATGATTTGAGAAGATATGGGTATATTGATACGTCCATTTTGCATCATGCTTTTATATCAATATTTATTGCCTTATGGGCTATTATTACACATAATATATCAATACTTATGGCTATTCTCTCTTATTTTATAAGGTTTACCATGAAGAGGGGGAATGCCAGCAGCTGGAATTCTGGCTGGAAAAGGAGCAAACATTGGAAACCTATTCCGCACTGCTCCAAAAGACCTGAAACTCCACGAAACATAAGAATTATTGAGCGGAAGAAACACCTCAGGGGGCCCATACCCTGGCCAGGAGGGTGGGGGCGCGCCCACCCTTACTGGGCACGCCCCTGTCTCCTGGGCCCCCTGGTGGCCCTTCGGTGTCCATCTTCTGCTATATAAAGGCTTTTACCCTGGAAAAAATCGTGGGCAAGCTTACGGGACGAAACTCCGCCGCCACGAGGCGGAACCTTGGCAGAACCAATCTAGAGCTCCGGCAGAGCTGTTCTGCCGGGGACACTTCCCTCCGGGAGGGGGAAATCATCACCATCATCATCACCAACGATCCTCCCATCGGGAGAGGGTCAATCTCCATCAACATATTCACCAGCACAATCTCCTCTCAAACCCTAGTTCATCTCTTGTATCCAATCTTGTATCCAAAACCACAAATTGGTACCTGTGGGTTGCTAGTAGTGTTGATTACTCCTTGTAGTTGATGCTTATTGGTTTACTTGGTGGAAGATCATATGTTCAGATCCTTAATGCATATTATTACACCTATGATTATGAACATGAATATGCTTTGTGAGTAGTTACGTTTGTTCCTGAGGACATGGGTGAAGTCTTGCTATTAGTAGTCATGTGAATTTGGTATTCGTTTGATATTTTGACGAGATGTATGTTGTCTTTCCTCTAGTGGTGTTATGTGAATGTCGACTACATGACACTTCACCATTATTTGGGCCTAGAGGAAGGCATTGGGAAGTAATAAGTAGATGATGGGTTGCTAGAGTGACCGAAGCTTAAAACCTAGTTTATGTGTTGCTTCGTAAGGGGTTGATTTGGATCCATATGTTTAATGCTGTGGTTAGGTTTACCTTAATACTTCTTTTGTAGTTGCGGATACTTGCAATAGGGGTTAATCATAAGTGGGATGCTTGTCCAAGTAAGGGCAGTACCCAAGCACCGGTCCACCCACATATCAAATTATCAAAGTACCGAATGCGAATCATATGAGCGTGATGAAACTAGCTTGACGATAATTCCCATGTGTCCTTGGGAGCGCTTTTATCATTATAAGAAATTGTCCAGGCTTTTCCTTTGCTACAAAAAGGATTGGGCCACCTTGCTGCATCTTATTTACCTTTAGTGCTTGCTACTCGTTACAATTTATATTATCACAAAACTATCTATTACCTACAATTTCAGTACTTGCAGAGAAAACCTTACTGAAAACCGCTTATCATTTCCTTCTACTCCTCATTGGGTTCGACACTCTTACTTATCGAAAGGACTACGATATATCCCCTACACTTGTGGGTCATCAAGACTCTTTTCTGGCTCCATTTCCGGGGAGTGTAGCGCTTTTGGTGAGTGGAACTTGGTAAGGAAACATTTATATAGTGTGCTGAAATTTTCTGTTACTTGTCACTATGGAAACTAATCCTTTGAGGGGCTTGTTTGGGGCATCCTTGCCCCGACCAGTAGAGGAAAGAGTTGCTATTCAACCTACTGAACCTACTGAAAATGTTCACTTTGAAATTCCTTCGGGTATGATAGAGAAACTGCTAGCTAATCCATTTGCAGGAGATGGAACATTGCATCCCGATTTACACCTTATCTTTGTGGATTATTTAAGCTTGCAGGTATTCCCGATGATGTTGTCAAAAGGAAGGTCTTCCCTTTATATTTGAAGGGAGATGCATTGACATGGTATAGGCTATGTGATGATACGGGATCCTGGAATTATAAATGATTGAAGTTGGAATTTCACCAGAAGTTCAACCCTATGCATCTTGTTCATCGTGATCGTAATTACATATATAATTTCTATCCTAAGGAGAAAGCATCGCTCAAGGTTGGGGGAGGCTTAAGTCAATGTTATATTCATGCCCCAATAATGAGGTCTCAAGAGAAATGATTATTCAAAATTTTATGCTCGGCTTTCTCTCAATGATCGCACCATGCTCGATACTTCCTGTGCTGGTTCTTATATGTTGAAGACTATTGAATTCAAATGGGACTTATTGGAAAGAATTAAACGCAACTCTGAAGATTGGGGTTCCGACGATGGTAAGGAGTCAGGTATGACACCTAAGTTTGATTGTGTTAAATCTTTTATGGATACCGATGCTTTTCATGGATTTAACGCTAAATATGGACTTGACTCTGAGATAGTAGCTTCTTTCTGTGAATCTTTTGCTACTCATGTTGATCTCCCTAAGGAGAAGTGGTTTAAATATAATCCTCCCATTGAAGTAAAAGTAGTTGCACCTATTACAGTTGAAGAAAAGACTATTACTTATAATGATCCTATTGTTCCTACTACTTATGTTGAGAAACCACCTTTTCCTGTTAGGATAAACGATCATGCTAAAACTTCAACTGTTGTTCGTAAGAGTAATACTAGGACTTATACACCTCCTGAACAAATCAAAGTTGAACCTAGTATTGCTATGGTCAAAGATCTATTGGATGATAATTTAGATGGGCATGTTATTTATCTCTGTGATGAAGCTGCTAATATTGCAAAACTAGATGCTAAGATACATAGACCCGTTGTAGGCATGCCTGTTATTTCTGTTAAAATAGGAGATCATTGTTATCATGGCATATGTGATATGGGTGCTAGTGCTAGTGCAATACCCTATGACTTATATAAAGAGATTATGCACGATATTACACCCGTTGAGTTGGAAGATATTGATGTTACAATTAAGCTTGCCAATAGAGATACTATTAAACCTTTTGGGATTGTTAGAGATGTTGAAGTCTTGTGTTGGAAGGTCAAATACCCTGCTGATTTTCTTGTTCTTGGTTCTCCACAAGATGACTTTTGTCCCATTATATTTGGTAGACCCTTCTTGAACACTGTTAAAGCTAAGATTGATTGTGAAAAGGATGTTGTTACGATTGGCTTAGATGATATGACTCATGAGTTTAATTTTGCTAAATTTCATAGACAACCCCATGAGAGAGAATTATCTAGTAAAGATGAAATAATTGGTCTTCCTTCTATTGTCGTACCTCCTACTGATCCGTTAGAAAAATATTTGCTAGACCATGAAAATGATATGTTTATGAAAGAAAGAAGGGAAATAGATGAAGTATTCCTTAAAAAGGTACCTATTCTGAAACATAACCTTCCCGTTGAAATTCTAGGAGATCCCCCTCCACCTAAGGGTGATCCCGTGTTTGAACTCAAACCATTACCTGATAATCTTAAGTATGCTTATCTTGATGAAAATAAGATATATCCTGTTATTATTAGTGCTAACCTTTCAGAGCAGGAAGAGGAAAGATTATTGAAAACTCTGAAGAAGCACCGTGCTGCTATTGGATATACTCTGGATGATCTTAAAGGCATTAGTCCTACTCTATGCCAACACAAAATTAGTTTGGAAAAAGATGCCAAACCAGTCAGAGATCCTCAACGAAGATTAAATCCTAAGATGAAAGAAGTGGTAAGAAATGAGATATTAAAGCTCCTCGAGGCAGGTATAATATATCCCGTTGCTGACAGTGAATGGGTAAGCCCTATCCATTGTGTCCCTAGAAAGGGAGGCATTACTGTTGTTCCTAATGATAAAGATGAATTGATTCCGCAAAGAATTATTACAGGTTATAGGATGGTAATTGATTTCCGTAAATTAAATAAATCTACTAAGAAAGATCATTACCCTTTACCTTTTATTGATCAAATGCTAGAAAGACTATCCAAACATACACATTTCTGCTTTCTAGATGGTTATTCTGGTTTCTCTCAAATACCTGTGTCAGCGGAAGATCAATCAAAAACTACTTATACTTGCCCTTTCGGTACTTTTGCTTATAGACGTATACCTTTTGGTTTATGTAATGCACCTGCTACCTTTCAAAGATGCATGATGGCTATATTCTCTGACTTTTGTGAAAAGATTTGTGTGGTATTCATGGATGATTTCTCCGTTTATGGATCCTCCTTTGATGATTGCTTGAGCAACCTTGATCGAGTTTTACAGAGATGCGAAGACACTAGTCTCGTCTTGAATTGGGAAAAGTGCCACTTTATGGTTAATGAAGGCATTGTCTTTGGGCACAAGATCTCTGAGAGAGGTATTGAAGTTGATAAAGCTAAAGTTGATGCTATTGAAAAGATGCCATGTCCCAAGGACATAAAAGGTATAAGAAGTTTCCTTGGTTATGCCGGTTTTTATAGGAGGTTCATTAAGGACTTTTCTAAAATCTCTAGGCCTCTGACTAATTTATTGCAAAAAGATATTCCTTTTGTCTTTGATGATGATTGTGTAGAAGCATTTGAAATACTTAAGAAAGCTTTGATCACTGCACCTATTGTTCAGCCACCTGATTGGAATTTACCTTTTGAAATTATGTGTGATGCTAGTGATTATGCTGTAGGTGTTGTTCTACGGCAAAGAGTTGATAAGAATATGCTAGTAAGACTCTTGATACTGCCCAGAGAAATTATGCTACTACTGAAAAAGAATTCTTAGCAGTTGTGTTTGCATGTGATAAGTTTAGACCTTATATTGTTGATTCCAAAGTTACTATTCACACTGATCATGCTGCTATTAAATATCTTATGGAAAAGAGAGATGCTAAACCTAGACTCATTAGATGGGTTCTCTTGCTCCAAGAATTTGATTTGACTATTATTGATAGAAAGGGAGTTGTGAACCCCGTTGCAGACAACTTATCTAGGTTAGAGAATGTTCTTGATGACCCACTGCCTATTGATGATAGCTTTCCTGATGAACAATTAGCGGTCATTAATGCTTCTTGTACTACTCCTTGGTATGCTGATTATGCTAATTACATTGTTGCTAAATTTATACCACCTAGTTTCACATACCAGCAAAAGAAAAAAAAATCTTTTATGATTTAAGACATTATTTCTGGGATGACCCACACCTTTATAAAGGAGTAGATGGTGTTATTAGACGTTGTGTACCTAAGCATGAACAGGGACATATCCTATGCAAGTGTCACTCCGAATCATATGGAGGACACCACACTGGAGACAGAACTGCACATAAGGTATTACAATCCGGTTTTTATTGGCCTACTCTCTTCAAAGATGCTCGTAAGTTTGTCTTATCTTGTGATGAATGTCAAAGAATTGGTAATATTAGTAGACGTCAAGAAATGCCTATGAATTATTCTCTTGTTATTGAACCGTTTGATGTTTGGGGCTTTGATTATATGGGACCTTTTCCTGCCTCTAATGGTTATACACATATTTTAGTTGTTGTTGATTACTTTACTAAGTGGGTAGAAGCTATTCCAACTAGTAGTGCTGATCATAACACTTCTATTAAAATGCCTAAAGAAGTTATTTTTCCGAGGTTTGGAGTCCCTAGATATCTTATGACTGATGGTGGTTCACATTTTATTCCTGGTGCTTTCCGTAAGATGCTTGCTAAGTATGATGTTAATCATAGAATCGCATCTCCTTATCACCCACAGTCTAGTGGTCAAGTAGAGTTGAGCAATAGAGAGCTCAAATTAATTTTGCAAAAGACTGTTAATAGATCTAGAAAGAATTGGTCCAAAAAACTTGATGATGCATTATGGGCCTATAGAACTGCATACAAAAATCCTATGGGTATGTCTTCGTATAAGATGGTTTATGGAAAAGCTTGTCATTTACCTCTAGAACTTGAACATAAAGCATATTGGGCTATCAAAGAGCTCAATTATGACTTCAAACTTGCCGGTGAGAAGAGATTGTTTGATATTAGCTCACTTGATGAATGGAGAACCGAAGCCTATGAGAATGCCAAGCTATTCAAAGAAAAAGTCAAACGCTGGCATGACAAAAGGATACAAAAGCGTGAGTTTAACGTAGGTGATTATGTGTTATTATTCAACTCTCCTTTAAGGTTTTTTGCAAGAAAACTTCTCTCTAAATGGGAAGGTCCTTACGTTATCGAGGAGGTCTACCGTTCAGGTGCCATAAAAATCAACAACTTCGAAGGCACAAGTCCAAGGGTGGTAAAGGGTCAGAGAATTAAACATTATAAATCGGGTAATCCTATCAATGTTGAAACTAATATTATTGAAACCGTAACCCCGGAGGAATACATAAGGGACACTTTCCAGAACGTTCCAGACTCCGAAAAGGAATAGGTATCTGGTATGGTAAGTAAACCGACTCCAAAACAATTCTAAAGGCAATTCTTATCAGTTTTGGAATATTTATAAATTTTAGGAAGAAAGAAGTAGTCCGGGAAGGACACGAGGCCTCCACGAGAGTGGAGGGCGCGCCCACCCTTGCTGGGCGCGCCCCCCTGTCTCGTGGACACCTCGTGTTCCTCTCGGACTCCGTTTTCTTGCAGTTACATATTTTGGTCGGTAAAAACTCATTATATAAACTCCCGAAGGTTTTGACCACCGTATCACGCAAATATCCTCTGTTTTTGTTTCGAGCTGTTTTCTATTACAGATTTAGAGCAACATGTCATCTCAAGATTCGGAGGGAGAAAGCTATGTGGTTGATTACCTTGCAAACCCTAAGGTCTACGGGGACTTGGACCATAGTGGATGGACCACGGAGGAAGAAGAAGACTATGAGCCTAAGGGAAAAGAGGAAACAAGTTCAGACGAAGACGAAGTTCCATTACCTCAACCGGGGGGCATGCATGTGGAGTTTTAAAAAGTCAAGCCTACCTGATAGAGCAAAGAAGCCAAAGATCGAGTTTATCCATTTTCGTCTCTTGTAGGAAAATAAGCAGGAACTATGCAAAAGACTATTAAGTCTTGAGCAGGAGATCGAGGACTTGAAGGAACAAAATACTATACTCAAGCGTAAATTGAGGAAGATGGACGACAAGCCTACATCATCAACATCACCATCTCCATCACCTCCGAGGACATAATCAGATGGGTATGTGCACTCCCCTTGGCAACTGCCAAGCTTGGGGGAGGTGCCCCGGTATCGTATCACCATCACACTCCCATCTACCGTTTTATTTAGTTCAATCCTTTTAGTAGTATCTTGATCTAGTAGATTGAAGTTTTCATATCAAGTAGTTTTGAGTTTTGCTTTGTGATCTCTTTATGTAATCAAGTCCGTGAGTTATCTATAATAAATATTAGTGTTGAATCAAGGGCTTTGCTATCTTGCTATGATCTTGAGAAAAATAGAAAGAATAAAAGGAAAAAAAGAGTTCATATTGATTTTATGGATAGTAATGACTTCACACATAGAAAGTATGAGGCTTAAAAGTTGTTGAGAGTTGATAAACGTAGTTTTGGTCATCATTGCAATTAATAGGAAGTAATAAGGAAAGAGAGGTTTCACATATAAATATACTATCTTGGACATCTTTTATGATTGTGAGCACTCATTAAGTATGACATGCTAAAAGAGTCGACGTTGGACAAGGAAGACAACGTAATGGTTTATGTTTCCTCACATCTCAGTTAAAGTATATTGTTATTGACCTTCCGAACATGTTGAGCTTGCCTTTCCCCCTCATGCTAGCCAAATTCCTAGCACCAAGTAGAGATACTACTTGTGCTTCCAAATATCCTTAAACCCAGTTTTGCCATAAGAGTCCACCATATCTACCTATGGATTTAGTAAGATCCTTCAAGTAAGTTGTCATCGGTGCAAGCAATAAAAATTGCTCTCTAAATATGCATGACTTATTAGTGTGGAGAAAATAAGCTTTACATGATCTTGTTATGGAAGCAATAAAAGCGATGGACTGCATAATAAAGGTCCATACACAAGTGGCAATATAAGGTGACGTTCTTTCGTACTAAGATTTTGTGTATCCAACCCTAAAAGCGCATGACAACCTTTGCTTCCCTCTGCGAAGGGCCTATCTTTTACTTTATGTTTTTACTTTATGCTTGAGTCAAGGTGATCTTCACCTTTCCCTTTTTCATTTTATCCTTTGGCAAGCTCCTCGTGTTTGAAAGATCATGATATATATATCCAATTGGATGTTCGTTAGCATGGACTATTATTGTTGACATCACCTAAAGATGAATACGTTGGGAGGCAACACAATAAGCCCCTATCTTTCTCAGTGTCCGACTGAAACTCCATAACCACAAGTATTGCATGAGTGTTAGCAATTGTATAAGACTATATGATAGTTGAGTATGTGGACTTGCTGAAAAGATCTATTCTTGACTCTTTGTGATGTTACGATAAATTGCAATTGCTTCAATGACTGAGATTATAGTTTGTTAGCTTTCAATGAAGTTTCTGAACCATACTTGACATTGTGAATTGATTGTTACTTGAGCATAATAAGTCATATGATTAAATCTATTTATGTTGCTGTTATAAGAATAATCATGATGCCTTCATGTCCGTATTTTATTTTTATCGACACCTCTATCTCTAAACATGTGGACATATTTTTCGATTTTCGGCTTCCGCTTGAGGACAAGCGAGGTCTAAGCTTGGGGGAGTTGATACGTCCATTTTGCATCATGCTTTTATAATCAATATTTATTGCATTATGGGCTGTTATTACACATTATATATCAATACTTATGGCTATTCTCTCTTATTTTATAACGTTTACCATAAGAGGGGGAATGTCGAGAGCTGGAATTCTGGCTGGAAAAGGAGCAAACATTGGAAACCTATTCCGCACTGCTCCAAAAGACCTAAAACTCCACGAAACTTATTTTTGGAATTAATAAGAATTATTGAGCAGAAGAAACACCTCAGGGCCCCCACACCCTGGCCAGGAGGGTGGGGGCGCGACCACCCTTACTGGGCGCGCCCCCTGTCTCCCGGGCCCCCTGGTGGCCCTCCGGTGTCCATCTTCTGCTATATGAAGGCTTTTACCCTGGAAAAAATCGTGGGCAAGCTTACGGGACGAAACTCCGCCGCCACGAGGCGGAACCAATCTAGAGCTCCGGCAGGGCTGTTCTGCCGGGGACACTTCCCTCTGGGAGGGGGAAATCATCACCAACGATCCTCCCATCGGGAGAGGGTCAATCTCCATCAACATCTTCACCAGCACCATCTCCTCTTAAAGCCTAGTTCATCTCTTGTATCCAATCTTGTATCCAAAACCACAAATTGGTACCTGTGGGTTGCTAGTAGTGTTGATTACTCCTTGTAGTTGATGCTTATTGGTTTACTTGGTGGAAGATCATATGTTCAGATCCTTAATGCATATTATTACACCTCTGATTATGAACATGAATATGCTTTGTGAGTAGTTACGTTTGTTCCTGAGGACATGGGTGAAGTCTTGCTATTAGTAGTCATGTGAATTTGGTATTCGTTCGATATTTTGATGAGATGTATGTTGTCTTTCCTCTAGTGGTGTTATGTGAACGTCGACTACATGACACTTCACCATTATTTGGGCCTAGAGGAAGGCATTGGGAAGTAATAAGTAGATGATGGGTTGCTAGAGTGACAGAAGCTTAAACCCTAGTTTATGCGTTGCTTCGTAAGGGGCTGATTTGGATCCATATGTTTAATGTTGTGGTTAGGTTTACCTTAATACTTCTTTTGTAGTTGCGGATGCTTGCAATAGGGGTTAATCATAAGTGGGATGCTTGTCCAAGTAAGGGCAGTACCCAAGCACCAGTCCACCCACATATCAAATTATCAAAGTACCGAACGCAAATCATATGAGCGTGATGAAACTAGCTTGACGATAATTCCCATGTGTCCTCAGGAGCGCTTTTCTCATTATAAGAAATTGTCCAGGCTTGTCCTTTGCTACAAAAAGGATTGGGCCACCTTGCTGCACCTTATTTACTTTTATTGCTTGTTACTCGTTACAATTTATCTTATCACAAAACTATCTATTACTTACAATTTCAGTGCTTGCAGAGAAAACCTTACTGAAAACCGCTTATCATTTCCTTCTGCTCCTCGTTGGGGTCGACACTCTTACTTATCAAAAGGACTATGATAGATCCCCTACACTTGTGGGTCATCATATATCTACTTGATGAAACATAAGTCTGAAACATTTGAAAAGTTCAAAGAATTTCAGACTGAAGTGAAAAATCATCGTAAAAAGAAAATAAAGTTTCTACGATCTGATCGCGGAGGCGAATATTTGAGTTATGAGTTTGTTCTTCATTTGAAACAATGCGGATAGTTTCACAACTCACGCCACCCGGAACACCAAAGTGTAATGGTGTTTCCGAACGTCGTAACCGCACTTTATTAGATATGGTGCGATCTATGATGTCTCTTACCGATTTACCACTATCGTTTTTGGGGTTATGCATTAGAGACAGCTGCATTCACGTTAAATAGGGCAACATCGAAATCTGTTGAGACGACGCCTTATGAACTCTTGTTTGGCAAGAAACCAAACTTGTCGTTTCTTAAAGTTTGGGGCTGCGATGCTTATGTGAAAAAGCCTCAACCTGATAAGCTCGAACCCAAATCGGAGAAATGCGTCTTCATAGGATACCCAAAGAAAACTGTTGGGTACACTTTCTATCACAGATCCGAAGGCAATATATTCGTTGCTAAGAATGGATCCTTTCTAGAGAAGGAGTTTCTCTCGAAAGAAGTGAGTGGTAGAAAAGTAGAGCTTGATGAGGTAATTGTATCTTCTCCCGAATTGGAAAGTAGTTCATCATAGAAATCAGTTCCAGTGATTCCTACACCAATTAGTGAGACAGCTAATGATGATGATCATGAAACTTCAGATCAATTTACTACAGAACCTCGTAGGTCTTCCAGAGTACGGTCCGCACGAGAGTGATACGGCAATCCTATTCTAGAAGTCATGTTACTAGACCATGATGAACGTACGAACTATGAGGAAGCGATGATGAGCCCAGATTCCGTGAAATGGCTTGAGGCCATGAAATCTAAGATGGGATCCATGTATGAGAACAAAGTGTGGACTTTGGTGGACTTGCCCGATGATCGGTAAGCCATAGAAAATAAATGGATCTTCAAGAGGAAGTTGGATGCTGATAGTAGTGTTACTATCTACAAAGCTCGACTTGTTGCAAAAGGTTTTCGACAAATTCAAGGTGTTGACTACAATGAGATTTTCTCAACTGTAGCGATGCTTAAAGTCCGTCCGAATCGTGTTAGCAATCGTCATATTTTATGAAATCAGGCAAATGGATATCAAAACTGCATTCCTTAAATGGATATTTCTTAAAGAAGAGTTGTATAAGATGCAACCAGAAGGTTTTGTCGATCCAAAGGGTGCTAACAGAGTGTGCAAGCTCTAGCGATCCAGTTATGGACTGGTGCAAGCCTCTCGGAGTTGGAATAAATGCTTTGATAGTGTGATCAAAGCCTATGGTTTTATACAGACTTTTGGAGAAGCCTGTATTTACAATAAAGTGAGTTGGAGCTCTGTAGCATTTCTAATATTATATGTGGATGACATATTGTTGATTGGAAATGATATAGAATTTCTGGATAGCATAAAGGGATATTTGAATAAAAGTTTTCCAATGAAGGACCTCAGTGAAGCTGCTTACATATTGGTCATCAAGATTTATAAAGATAGATTAAGACGCTTGATAAGTTTTTCAATGAGTATATACCTTGACAAGTTTTTGAAAGAGTTCAAAATGGATCAGTCAAAGAAGGAGTTCTTGCCTGTATTACAAGGTGTAAAGTTGAGTAAGACTCAAAGCCCGACGACGGCAAAAAAAAGAAAGAGAATGAAAGTCATTCCCTATGCCTCAGTCATAGGTTCTATAAAGTACGCCATGCTATGTACCAGACCAGCTGTGTGCCTTGCTATGAATTTGGCAAGGGGGTACGATAGTGATCCAGGAATGGATCACTGTATAGCGGTCAAAGTTATCATTAGTTATCTAAGAGGACTAAGGAAATGTTTCTCGGTTATGGGGGTAATAAAGAGTTTGTCGTAAAGAGTTACGTCGATGCAAGCTTTTACACCAATCCAGATGACTCTAAAGTCTCAATCTGGATACATATTGAAAGTGGGAGCAATTGGCTAGAGTAGCTCCATGCAGAGCATTGTAGACATAGAAAATTTGGAAAATACATACGACTCTGAATTTAGCAGACCCATTGACTAAACTTCTCTCATGAGCAAAACATGATCACACCTTAGTACTCTTTGGGTGTTAATCACAAAGCAATGTGAACTATATTATTGACTCTAGTAAACCCTTTGGGTGTTGGTCACATGGTGATGTGAACTATGGCTGTTAGTCACATACATATGTGAACTATTGGTGTTAAACCACATGGCGATGTGAACTAGATTATTGACTCTAGTGCAAGTGGGAGACTGAAGGAAATATGCACTAGAGGCAATAATAAAGTTCTATTTATTTCCTTATTTCATGATAAATGTTTATTATTCATGCTAGAATTGTATTAATCGGAAACTTAGTACATGTGTGAATACATAGACAAAACATAGTGTCCCTAGTATACCTCTACTTGACTAGCTCGTTAATAGAAGATGGTTATGTTTCCTAACCATAGACATGTGTTGTCATTTGATGAATGGGACCACATCATTAGGAGAATGATGTGATGAACATGACCCATCTGTTAGCTTAGCATTATGATCATTACAGTTTCATTGCTACTACTCTCTTCATGACTTATACATGTTCCTCAGACAATGAGATTATGCAACTCCCAAATACCGAAGGAACACTTTGTGTGCTACCAAACGTCACAACGTAATTGGGTGATTATAAAGGTGCTCTACAGGTGTCTCCGAAGGTGTTTGTTGGGTTGGCATAGATCCAGATGAGGATTTGTCACTCCGTGTTTCAGAGAGGTATCTCTGGGCCCTCTCTGCAATGCTCATCACTATAATCCTTGCAAGCATTGTGACTAATGATTTAGTTGCGGGATGAAGTATTACGAAACGAGTAAAGAGACTTGCTGGTAACGAGATTGAACAAGGTATGATGATACCGACGATCGAATCTTGGGCAAGTAACATACCGATGACAAAGGGAACAACGTATGTTGTTATTCGGTTTGACTGATAAAGATCTTCGTAGAATACGTAGTAGCCAATATGAGCATCCAGGTTCCGCTATTGGTTATTGACTAGAGACGTGTCTAGGTCATGTCTACATAGTTCTCGAACCCGTAGGGTCCGCACGCTCAACGTTCGATGATGATTTGTATTATGAGTTATGTGATTTGATGACCGAAGTTTGTTCGGAGTCCCGGCTAAGATCACAGACGTGACGAGGAGTCTTAAAATGGTTGAGACATAAAGTTTCATATATTGGAAGGTTGCATTTGGACATCGGAATGGTTCCGAGTGGTTCAGGCATTTTTCCGGAGTACCGAGAGGTTTTCGGAACCCCCCGGGAGAAGTAATGGGCCTATTGGGCCTTATTGAAGGAGAGGAGAGAGGCCACAAGGGAGCGGCGCCTCCCTTGCCGAAACGGAATTGGACTAGGGGAGGTGGCCGGCCCCCCTCTTTCCTTCTCCCTCTCCTTCCCTTCCCTTTCCCTCTGGTGGAAGAAAGGAAAAGGGGGGGGGGGCGAATCCTACTTGGACTAGGAGTCCAAGTAGGACTCTCCCCCTGGCGCGCCCAACCTGGTCGGCCTCCTCTCTCCCTCCCTCCTTTATATACGTGGCCAGGGGCACCCCAATAGCACAACAGACAATTTCTTAGCCGTGTGCAGTGCCCCCCTCCATAGTTACACACCTCGGTCATATCGTCGTAGTGCTTAGACGAAGCTCTACGTCGGTAACTTCATCATCACCGTCACCACGCCGTCGTGCTAATGGAACTCTCCCTCGACCTCAATTGGATCAAGAGTTTGTGGGACGTCATCGAGCTGAACGTGTGCTGAACACGGAGGTGCCGGACGTTTGGTACTTGGATCGGTTGGATCACGAAGACGTTTGACTACATCAACCGCGTTATTGAAATGGTTCCGCTTTTGGTCTACGAGGGTACGTGGACACACTCTCCCCTCTCGTTGCTATGCATACCTAGATAGATCTTGCGTGATCATAGGTTGAAATTACCGCGTTCCCGAACAGTTTCCTCGAGGAAGCTACGACGAGATTTCCCTAAACAAAACTTACGATGAGATCACTGAACTGCAACTCTAGGTAGAGGGGTTCCTGATTCCACATCTAAAACTTCCGTAGAACCCTAGCGATGGCAAGCGCATGACGAGACCATGTGTGAATGTTGGCCAAAAAGTTGAGCCCCTTTTGTTCCGTGCCATGGATCGCACCGAGGCTAGTGACCAAACACGCATCACACAACTGCTCATCCTCCTGCATGTTGAATCTTTCTTCTCTACCCTTCTTCTTTGGATTGACGACAAAATCATCTGAATGACCGTCCTCGCCGTCCTCATCCGCCTCCACCTCCTCTCCTCCGCCTGTCTGATGGCCCAATCCTGCTGCTGTGTGCCAATGCCGGTCTAGGTGTAGGTCTGCTACGTGCTGGTCTGGGTGTAACCCTGCTGCGTCTGGGTGTAGTTGCTACATGATACGTCTCCAACGTATCTATATATTTTTATTGTTCCATGCTGTTATATTATCATTCTTAGATGTTTTACAATCATTTTATAGTAACTTTATATATTTTGTGGGACTAACCTATTGACATATGCCAAGTGCCAGTTGATGTTTTCTGCTTGTTTTTGACATCGCAGGGAATCAATATCAAACGGAGTCCAAACGCAGTGAAACTTTTTGTGGATTTTTTCTGGACCAGAAGACACCTGTTGGGCCAAGAAAGTACCCGAGGGGAGCTCCGAGGGCAGCACAACCCACCAGGGTGCGCCTAGGTCGGTTGTGCGCACCTCGCCCCCCCCCCCCCCCCCCCCCGCACCGTCTCTTTGCTCTATAAACACCCCAATTTCAGGTTGTGGCGGCTAGAATAATATTTCTAATCATGGATATATGGTCCAATCAGTGAAGGACATCATTTTTTTTAACATGAAAGCAAGGCCTTCAAAGATTTTTTTTAATTCCACACATGACTACCATGGCGTCCATCGTGATGAAAAAGGTCTCTAGCACCCCTATGGCATCTTGTCAATATAGGATTACTACTACTCATTCGTAGATAGGGTAGAAAAGATGCACATTATTTATACTTGTTCGAAGTCAAGGCTTCAACCAATTAAATGCCTCAAAACGACTCTTGAGAATAAAGTCAAGTCTCGCGCCCTCTCAAGCGGTCTGGTTATTTGGGGGACCTCACATGCCTTTTGTATTATATGTAAGATGCTCTTTCTGCTGCTTGATTATATCAGCATTTGGAAAATAACAAGGTTGGATTTTCAACCAACTTCGAATATTTTCTTTAGTGCCGAGACAAAAGCTTTGTCTCGTCTAATTAATTTAGAAGAGCCAAATTGGTCAATTGATTTAGCGGAAAATGCAGTGTGTATTATAACAAGGATTTTCATATGTATAACAATGCGTCAAAAATAGTGTTTGTCGATGTGTCGGCTCAGTCTCTCGAAGATGCTCATAAGGATATGGTGTTTTATGCATAGGGGTGAGTGTGTGTGTGTGTGTGTGTGTGTGTGTGTGTGTGTGTGTGTGAGCGTCTTTGTATGTATTGTGTTTCCAAAAATCTTCTAGTAGTTAAATAGTACTCCATCTACGCATAAATATAATATGTTTGGAATATTTTAATAAAAACTACATACAAATTGAAATGAGTGAACAAACACATTAAAATATGTATATATGTCGAATTCAAAAAAGTTAGAACATCTTATATTTCTGGACGGAGGAGTAAAGAATTTTTTGATTGCATGCAAACCACCAATAACTTCACACGTATAGGACGCGCACATGCCGCGCAGAACTAACATATATATTTTTGTACTAAGATAAGCTAGACTTTAGGTTTAAAAATGTTAGCTAGTAATGCAGACTAGTAAGTCAGTGGAGTAGCAAACTCAAAATTCATATTCATATAGCAACTGGTTGTTTTGAACCGCAAGTCGCGGACGGCGTGACACGCTCGGCGTCATGGGCCCGGCTGCAAGAAACGAAAAATACCCGGTACGTACGTGGGACCCACACAGAACAGATACAGTAGTGGACGGGCAGAAATTATCCGGTGGAAATCACGTCGTTTTACTCCGTCGTCTCGTGCGTAGGCTTGATGGTGATTAGCTGCATCCACAGATACTGCAATCTGTCCCTGACTTAATCGCTCCCACTTGTTGTTTTTGTTGCACAGAATAGGATACTGGAATGAGGACTGGTAGACTGCACTGCAGGCTCTGCCAAAGCGCGTATCAGCTTCAGACACACGTGGGGTCCTGTGATTGCGCTTGTCTGGCAGATGACAGAGACGACCGACTTGCGGTCGCGAGGATCTTCTTTTTCTCTAAAAAAAATACTCGCCCTTTATTACGGCATCTCTAACCGGGTCCAAGCGTTCATTAGAGCAACTCCAACGCACGGCTTCAAACGGACGTCTGTTTGTTTTGTCCGTTTTTCATTCGTTTGGGGGACATGGCCGCGTCCGCCGGATTTGTGGATGCGTCGGCCGCATCCAGAGGCCATTTGTACTTAAAATCAAACATAGCAAATAATTCAAATTAAACGTAGCAAATAGTTTCACATCATAAATAGTTTTACAACCCAATCAAAATAAAGACAGTATCAAATAGTCTTTACAACTCAATTGAAATTTGTTTGCATGAAAAAAAATTAAATCGATAGATCTACTGGTTGCCAATATGAGTCCACCATGTGCTCAACCAAGTCGTCTTGGAGCTGCACATGAGTCTGTCAATCACGTATTTCACGATGAAATTGAACGAACTGTTGAAAGGTTGCACGAGATAGCTGCTCAGGCTCAACATTTTCACCCAAGAAATCAAATCCTCCATGATCATGTTATGCATGATCACACAAACAGTCATCACCTCCCAAAACTTCTGAGTGCTCCATGTCAATGTAGGGTTTCGAACGATACCCCATCGTGATTGAAGCACACCAAAAGGACGCTCCACATCCTTCCTAACACTCTCCTGCATTTGGACAAACCTCTGACTTTTCTCTCCTTACGGATTGGGTATGGTCTTCACAAGAGTTGACCACTAAGGATAGATACAACCAGCTAGGTAATATCCCTTGTTATAATGGTGGACATTGATCTCAAAGTTGACCTCTGGGGAGTGGCCTTCTGCAAGCCTTGTAAACACTGGAGAACGCTGAAGCACGTTGATGTCATTGTGAGAACCAGCCATGCCGAAGAAAGAATGCCATATTCACAAATCTTGTGAAGCCACCACTTCAAGTATGACAGTGGCACCTTTCACATGCCCCTTGTACTACCCCTGCCAAGCAAATGGATAGTTCTTCCACTTCCAGTGCATACAATCTATACTACCAAGCATGCCGGGAAAGCCCCTATCGGCATTGGTCGCCAACAACCTCTCTGTATCAGCGGCAGTTGGCTCTCAGGTACTCAGGGCCGAACACTGCCACCACATCCTTGCAGAAACTATACATTGAGAGGAGACATGTGGACTCTCTCATACGCACATACTCATCCACGAGATCACCAGGAATTCCATATGCAAGCATGTGGATAGTCGCAGTGCATTTCTGGTAAGAAGAGAAGCCAAGATTGTCAAGGGTATCTTCTTTGCACTCAAAGTACGGGCCATATCCTACCACTCCCTCCCGAATACAATTGAACACATGTCTCCTCATTCTGGATTGGCGATGAAATTGGTGTGGTTTGAAGAGTGCGGCATTCTCAAAGTAATCGACATAGAGAAGGGGGTGGCCTTTCTCCCTATCGCGGTTCAAGGTCGGAGCATGGCCGGGGATTGACTCCTTGAACCGAGGCTGCTTCCACTACAAGAGATCGGGCCTACTGTGACGAGATAAAAAATGTCATCGAATAGCTAATAACGTCACAAATTACCCCTAAGTGACGTTTTATGGGCGTCATGAGGATCGTCACGGAATCCCCGTCACAGATTACTCCTAGTTACGGCGCGTGCAAAATAACGTCACTAAAGATGGGACCTTCAGTGACGTTCTCTATAACATCATCAAGTTGTTATTTCCGTGACAGCCAACTAATGTCACACGCTACGAGAAAATATGCCATATTGTACCATATTCAGTGATGTAGCAACGTCACTGAATTCATGACACGTCTAATGCCCGAGTAGACTATCCCATTGCTAGCATCATTACTTTCATTATTAATGAATATGATGCCACATATATTTAATTTATTTTGAATTTAAATCACAACAAATTATCAAGTCCAATGTATCCCCAATGTACATCACAATAAGTATTTAATTCAAATCACATTATATGAATAAGTTAAGATCCAAATGACATCATAAATTTACAA
Organism: Triticum aestivum; assembly: GCF_018294505.1. Lineage (NCBI taxonomy): Eukaryota > Viridiplantae > Streptophyta > Magnoliopsida > Poales > Poaceae > Triticum > Triticum aestivum. Next base: position 652,834,283 of record NC_057807.1, on the reverse strand, counting down.
TATTATATACTTCATCATCTCAGCTCAACCGTCCTCTCAACATAAATGATAGTAAAAAATAACACTAGCTCATGAGTTTGAGACAACAATAGACAAGTTAAAAAGCAATATTTAGATAAGTAAAGACCACATGTGTTATCCTGATGATTGCAATATATGATTCAACAACTATCTTTCCATCGCAAAAGGATGGCCTTCATGCACCATTAGGTTTGGATTGGGACTGCTAAGTTGCTTGAGCACTTAAGAAAAAACCAATCAGGTTATTCGTCTCTTGTTAATTCTTTTTCCAGGCTTCATTCTTCTCTTGCTGGATCTTCTTCACATATTCGAATTCTTCGTGTTGCTTCCTCCGCATCTCTTCAAATGCTCTTGCTTGTGCTTCAAGTCTCGCCACTAACTCCTATCGGTGCCTATAAATCGACAAAACACAACAATGTTGCATCCTAATGAGATGAAAATAGACAAGACAACAAGGTACAAGAGTACCACTAAGAAGCTTACAATCTATCAAAATATGAATGTAAAATAGAGAGGTACATTATTAAATGTGAGGGCGAACATTCGAATTGGCAAATGAAACAGTAAATCCAAAAATAACTTATAATGGTTAAAACATGCACAACCAAGAGATAAATTTCATTTATCATTTTGAGAAACATCAAGCATCACCAATAAGATATCAAGTCAGCAACCCAGGCAAGAAGCAACTATGCTTGGACAACAGTTTTTTAGATGAAACTAAACCAGCCTATATTGTTTTGCTAAAAATCAAGCACATAAACAAATCAACAAATCATTCTGGATTTCAGGATTAGAAACCATAAATTACAACCTTATTCTCATGCCTTTGTGTTGGAGCAACAAAAACCATGCAACAAACCATGTATTTCTCATTACAAGCATTTATTATTTTTTATGTTACTTTGGATTATTGGATTTGGATCAAACCATACATAAACAACAAAGCACTCCTTAGTTTGTTACAAGAACTAAAAACAAATGACTTATTCACAAATATTTGTGTTTTCATTTTCTCACTATCATGAGGGCCCTGTGCACGTGCAGAAAAGCAAGAAAAAAGAAAGAACCAGACCACAACGAGAAACAAGATAAGTACCTGTCCCTTGCATCTCTCGCCTCGCCATCCTTTTGTTCAATTTTTTATTCTAGAACTTAGATCTGTGTTGATGAAGTAAAGCTCCCAGATCTCTCTCGGATCTTGATGCATAACTCATGCTGGAAAGGAAGGTTCTATGGGTGTTTTCTTCCTTTAGAACTTCAACCACAATCATTGAGTCACACTGGTTGCTCACCTTCTGATTGTGTTTCCCTTTTATTTTCAGCCGCATTCTATTGTATAAAGGAAAACATTGATGCTCAAGTAAGGCAAAGTTCATATGATGGATACACTGAGTCAATATGAGAATCTATTTCAAGTCAGAAACAATAAAGGAAGAAATCTCACATAGGCTAGATGTGCCGGCTCGCTCATGCTGTCAGTCTTCCTGTTCGTATGGGTCTCTTTGAAAAACTCAATGGGACTTGGGTTCTGATTATTGTACTTGCCTTTTTCTACAAGATATTTGAAAATCTAACATTACTACTCCATATATAATGACAAGATGCGATAGACATAGGACTAGAATTAAGGTATTTGGAATTCTTACAATTTTGTTCAAAGTGGAAACATAAGACCTAGATCCAGTCTTTTGGTGATGCTCTACAACTTCTCAGTTTTGCGTTTTCGTTTTTGCCATGGTACAACCTTTATGTACCTGGGTCAAACAAGTCAATCAAAAGAATACAGTGAATCATTGCATTGTCTAAAAGAGTGGAGGAACAACATGAATCAATCTTTAGTCAACTATTTGTGATACTTATAGTGCAAAGTGACATACACATGATACAAGCAAGAATAATTAAAGCCAGTGAATCCACACTGATGTACACATTATTTAAGATGTAAGTCCAGATGATATATTACCATTGCTTTGGACATAGAAAGGGTGGCTTCCTCTTCATCTCTCAAAGCCCCTTCCTGGAGCTTACATGAATATAACAAAGTAGATAAGTTAGGATGCAAGCACAGGATGCACTAATATTGTATATAAATGATGATCTCATGCATTGGGATCTAACAAGCAAAGCAATCAACAACCAGCAAGCCAAGAAAAACAAGACCAAAATGTTCAGAACAAAAAACAAAAAAATTATTACCATAGCTACTGGCATAGTTTAGAAACCAGAAAGTTTACTACTCTTTTAGAATTAAGGCTCGATGGATGGTGTTGTATGTTTGCAAAGTAGGAGCAGTTTGATTTTACCCAGCTTAGTATGTAAGAATATAGTAGAATACTGAAGCTTACAATGTATATGCTTTTATCAAAGTTCTGGGCATACTGAAAATGCTTGTGGGCTTCAGACGCTTAACATCATGGGTAGCTAAATTAGGAGAGGCATGGCAAAGATTAGGTTTAGTTCTCTTTTAACTAGTACTAGAGAGAAAAGTACACTGATACAGAGCTAAACATCTCCTTAACGAGTTAAAATCAAGTGTCATGTCAGTCTTTATTCAGTTTTGACAGCACTAGTTAAGGACTATTTATGGGGCATCAGAACCACAAAAATATAATTCAGTTTCGCATTTTAGCATAGATAAAGTGGCTGCATCAGGAAGCTAGTTTATTCGAACATGTAGATATAGGGATACAAGGATGCACTGCTTCCTGCTTGTAATTAGTTCTCCTTTTATATGTTGCATACTTTAGTTCATCCGTTTATGTTCGTCTGATTATGACACAATACATCGATCGAGAGCATCTAGTTTTATAATTACAGCAGGGTACAACCATCAGATGGTTAACATATAATTTTCTTCTGAATGCAAGAGTAGCCATACAAGCACATGGTGGCAAAAGAAATCTCCCAGCTAAGGCCACACATCTCATACCTAACTGAACTTTTCAGTAACAGTAACTATACTGCAGTAGCATATATTCAGGTTCAGCCCTTTTCACAATAGCAGGCTATAACAAATGCAAAACCATGTTCTCACTAGTGTAGTTTTGCACACAGACCAATCAATAGGATATAAGTAAAGTTATCTAGCAGGAGGTTCAGGCTTTTTACCATTGCAGGCTGTGGCAAATAACTAATTGCAGAGAAGGGTGGGATGAGTAGTAGTACGCATGAACCCTAACCATTGAACACCAAGGGGTGGCAGGATGAGGAAATCACCAAGAGACGTCGCCAGGCGCTGGGGAAAAGACAGCAGGGTGCTCGCTGGGTGGGTTGATGCGGTGGATCCAAGCTCGGCGGCGGGGCGGCCTCCTTCAAGCTGGCATCCCTGGTCGCTGCAATTGGGGGAGAAGAGGGCCGGATCCTCGCAGGGCGGGATGTTTGCATGGATCCGAGCTCGTCCTGTAGGGCGACCTCCCCCGATCTGCCGCCGCCAGTCGTTCCCATCGGGGCTGTAATCTTGGGGAGAAGAGAGCCGGTTGAATCGGGGCATAAGAGATATGCGGCATGGGCAGTGGCTCTTCGCGGGTGAAATAGAAGGAGGAATTCTGGCTGGGTCTTTGACGAGTGGGGACACAGGGTGGATGAGGGGGAAATTAGAGAAATGGAGCGAAAAGAGTATTTGGGTGAAGGGAAAAGCGTTCTTTTTGCGGAGAACTAATTTATTTTCGGGATTTAATTTCTACGTTGATATCATGTAATTCATTTAATTTGAAATAAATAGCAAATGATTATTGGAAAAAATAAACCTTATATAAACATTATGATGTGGTATTTTCCATGTAATTTTTTTATAATTGTAAATAAGTATGTCGAAACTTGTACACAATGGCCTTAAATATGTTTTTCTCGCCCACACGGGTTCCTGCGGTATTGATCCCGAGCACGATGGAACTGATGGTTTCATTTCAATTGGTATCAGACGACAAAGAAATCGTTTGTATCTGTTGCGGAGATGGATGGTTCGCCATATAGATAAATCATTTAATTTTTTAGATAGAACAAAACAACATCACCTCACGAGCACCCCATTCAAGTTTTTTGCCCAACAACTACCTCTTTATAGATAAGAATAAAAAAGATTTTACATCTACTCTTGTCTTTCCATTTAAACTTTTGAGACAGAGCAAAACAACATTAGCTCACGAACGCCCAGTTGAAGTTTTCAACACAGCCACTACCTATTTATTCTAGAAATAATAACAAGATAATTGTGTTAACTTTTTTCCATTGCCCGTTCAGTTTCCATTTTATTTTGAGATAAACAACATCAGATCACAAATGTCCAATTAAACTATTTGCCGATGCACTACCTATTGATAGTAGAAAAAACAAAATAACCATCTCAGGAAAATGAGAGAACAAAACAAGGTTTTCAGTTTACAAAAAACAATAAATATAAGTATTTCCATGGCCACTACCTACTTATATTAGATAGAGCAAAATAATTACAACCCTTAATAGCATTTGAAAAAATTATGGCGAGTACCACTACCCAAACTGAAGCATGGGTCCTACCTCTGAATAACCCGTGAACTAGCTATATATGGAGGGTCACACTGCTAGACGTTACACGACAAAAAAAATTGTTCATCACACATTAGTAGTGTTTGGTGACATTGGCAAGTCCGTCATGAAAATACCAAAATGTCACAAAATTTGGTAGTCAAGTGGGCTCAGAGGCCGAGACAATTAAGTGACGTTTATCGTCACCGATATGCAGTAATCGGTGACATTGTCCACCATCGTCATGAGGATTTTCGTCACAACATGTCAATTTTGTTGTAGTGTTCCTCTAATGTGGTCATGGACGAACAATGCAGTCACCACAAGCTCTTCATCATTTGAGGACGAATCATCCGATGAGCAAATGAAATTGTGAAAGAAATACTCATCCCCGCTATCCATTGTACCTTGTGAGCAAAACGTCGAACGCCTTGTAGTCATGGTGGAAACGCGGCCGGAAAGTGAACGTCGTGCTCCCCTCGCAGGCAGCAAAGCAAGTTTTGGGTTCGATGGTGGTGATAGGCGCCCTATGGAAATGCATGAAACTGCCGAAAGTTGTTGGGGTCGACGGGTGACGCCGGCGGTCATAGCTTCTCTCCCACCGGCAAGAAGGAACCACGAACGCCGGAAAAAGCTTTCCGGAACACGGGCATGGGACGACTGTGGCATGACATGGTCGTGGTTCAGACGGCCTTGGTGGAAGGCGACACGGCCGGGGAATGGGGGGTAGCGGCAGCGATGGCGGCGGCGGAGGGAGGGAAGGGGAAGAGAAAAGGGGCGTTTGTCCCACTGACACGTGGGCTAGGGGAGGACTGTTGGGAAACGTAGCATGCAATTTCAAAAAAAATCCTACGCTCATGCAAGATCTATCTAGGAGATGCATAGCAACGAGAAGGGAAGAGTGTGTCCACGTACCCTCGTAGACTGAAAGCAGAAGTGTTTGCTTAACGCGGTTGATGTAGTCGAACGTCTTCTCGTTCCGACCGTTCGAGTACCGAATGTATGACACCTCCGAGTTATGCACACGTTTAGCCCGATGACGTCCCTCGAGCTCTTGATTCGGCAGAGGGTCGAGGAAGTAGATGAGTTCTGTCAACACAACGGCGTGGTGACGGTGATGGTGATGTGATCCGCGCAGGGCTTCGCCTAAGCACCGCGAGAATATGACCGGAGGCGTAAACTGTGAAGGGGGCGCCGCACACGACTTGGAAAAATTGATGTGTGTTCTAGGGGCTCCCCCCGTATATAAAGGAGGGAGGGAGAGGAGGCCGTCCCTAGGCGCGCACCAAGTAGGAGGAGTCCTACTTCGGGTCCTAGTAGGATTCGCCCCCTTCCTTTTACCAGAGGGGGGAAGGAGAAAGGAGAGAGGGGGGGGGAGGAAAAGGGGGCGCCGCCCCCTCTCCTTGTCTAATTCGGCCTCCTTCTCTGTGGGGGGTGCGCCACCCCTTTGTGGGCTGGTGTGCCTCCCTCCTATGGCCCATATCTTTCCCCAGTGGGTTCCGGTAACCCCTCCGGTACTCCGATGTGTACCTGATACATTCCAGAACACTTCCGATGTCCGAATACTACCTTCCAATATATCAATCTTTACCTCTCGACCATTTCAAGACTCCTTGTCATGTCTGTGATCTCATCCGGGACTCCGAACAACCTTCGGTCACCAAAACACATAACTCATATAATAAAAATCGTTAGTGAATGTTAAGCGTGCGGACCCTACGGGTTCGAGAACTATGTAGACATGACCGAGACACCTCTCCGGTCAAATAACCAATAGCGGAACCTCGATGCTCATATTGGTTCCCACATATTCTACGAAGATCTTTATTGGTCGAACCGCAATGACAACATACATTATTCCCTTGTCATCGGTATGTTACTTGTCCGAGATTCGATCGCCGGTATCTTCATACCTAGTTCAATCTCGTTATCAGCAAGTCTCTTTACTCGTTCCATAATGCATCTTCCCGCAACTAACTCATTAGTCACATTGCTTGCAAGGATTCGTATGATCTGCCTTATCGTGAGGGCCCAGACATACCTCTCCGATACTCGGAGTGATAAATCCTAATCTTGATTTATGCCAACCCAACAAACACCTTCGGATATACCTGTAGAGCATCTTTATAATCATGCAGTTACGCTGTGACGTTTGATAGCACACAAGGCATTCCTCCAGTGTCCGGGAGTTGCATAATCTCATAGTCGAAGGAATATGTATTTGACATGAAGAAAGAAGTAGCAATAAAATTGAATGATCATTATGCTAAGCTAACGGATGGGTCTTGTCCATCACATCATTCTCCTAATGATGTGGTCTCGTTCATCAAATGATAACACATGTCCATGGCTAGGAAACTTAACTATCTTTGATCAACGAGCTAGTCAAGTAGAGGCATACTAGGGACACGGTGTATTTGTCTATGTATTCACACATGTATCAAGTTTCCGGTTAATACAATTCTAGCAGGAATAATAAACATTTATCATCATATAAGAAAATATAAAGTAACAACTTTATTATTGCCTCTAGGGCATATTTCCTTCAGACTCCCACTTGCACTAGAGTCAATAGTCTAGTTCACATCATGATGTGATTTAACACCAGTAGTTGATATATGTATGTGATTAACACCCATCGTTCACATTGCTACCTCTTGAGCTTGCGTTGGTTTTCCCTTGAAGAGGAAAGGGTGATGCAGCAAAGTAGCGTAAGTATTTCCCTCAGTTTTGAGAACCAAGGTATCAATCCAGTAGGAGACGATGCACAAGTTACCGAATACATGCACAAACAATCAAGAACCTTGCAACCAACGCAATAAAGGGGTTGTCAATCCCTTCACGGTCACTCGCAAAAGTGAGATCTAATAGAGATAGTAAAGTAAATATTTTTGGTATTTTTTTGTATAGATTGGAAAGTAAAGATTGCAAAATAGTAAATGAGATTCAATAATATGGAAAAGAGATGCAATATAAAGGAAAAGAGACCCCGGGGCCATAGGTTTCACTAGTGGCTTCTCTCGAGATAGCATGTATTACGGTGGGTGAACAAATTACTGCCGAGCAATTGATAGAAAAGCGCATAATTATGAAGACATCTAAGGCAATGATCATGAACATATGCATCACGTCCGTGTCAAGTAGATCGAAACGATCTGCATCTACTACTATTACTCCACACATCGACCGCTATCCAACATGCATCTAGAGTATTAAGTTCATAAGAACGGAGTAACGCATTAAGCAAGATGACATGGTGTAGAGGGATAAACTCAAGCAATATGATATAAACCCCATCTTTTTATCCTCGATGGAAACAATACAATACGTGCCTTGCTACCTATATTGTCACTGGGAAAGGACACCGCAAGATTGAACCCAAAGCTAAGCACTTCTCCCATGGCAAGAAAGATCAATCTAGTAGGCCAAACTAAACCAATAATTCGAAGAGACTTGCAAAGATATCAAATCATGCATATAAGATTTCAAAGAAGAACCAAATAATATTCATAGATAATCTTGTTCAAAAATCTGCAATTCATCGGATCTCGGCAAACACACCGCAAAAGAGTATTACATCGAATAGATCTCCAAGAACATCGAGGAGAACTTTGTATTGACAATCAAAGAGAGAGAAGAAGCCATCTAGCTAATAACTATGGACCCAAAGGTCTATGGTAAACTACTCACGCTTCATCGGAGAGGCAATGGTGTTGATGTAGAAGCCCTCCGTGATCGATTCCCCCTCTAACAGATCGCCAGAAAAGGCCTCAAGATGGGATCTCACGGGTACAGAAGGTTGCGGCAGTGGAAAAATGGTTTCGTGGCTCCCCCTAATGTTTTTAGGGTATAAGAGTATATATAGGCGAAAGAAGTATGTCAGTGGAGCTACATGGGGCCCACGAGGGTGGGGGGCATGCCTACTGATGTCTACTACACAACCTTCTTCTTGTAGACGTTGTTGGGCCTGCAAGTGCACAAGTTTGTAGGATAGTAGCAAATTTCCCTCAAGTGGATGACCTAAGGTTTATCAATCAGTAGGAGGCGTAGGATGAAGATGGTCTCTCTCAAACAACCCTGCAACCAAATAACAAAGAGTCTCTTGTGTCCCCAACACACCCAATACAATGGAAAATTGTATAGGTGCACTAGTTCGGCGAAGAGATGGTGATACAAGTGCAAAATAGATAGTAGATAAAGGTATTTGTAATCTGAAATAATAAAAACAGCAAGGTAACAAGCGATAAAAGTGAGCGTAAACGGTATTGCAATGATAGGAAACAAGGCCTAGGGTTCATACTTTCGCTAGTGCAAGTTCTCTCAACAATAATAACATAGATAGATCATATAACAAGCCCTCAACATGCAACAAAGAGTCACTCCAAAGCCAATAATAGCGAAGAACAAACATACAGATTATGGTAGGGTACGAAACCACCTCAAAGTCATTCTTTCGGATCGATCTATAAAAGAGTTCGTACTAGAATAACACCTTAAGACACAAATCAACCAAAACCCTAATGTCACCTAGATACTCCATTGTCACCTCAAGTATCCATGGGCATGATTATACGATATGCATCACACAATCTCAGATTCATCCAACCAACATAAAAGTACTTCAAAGAGTGCCCCAAAGCTACTACCGGAGAGTCAAGAACGTGTGCCAACCCTTATGCATAGGTTCGCAATGTCACGAAACCCGCAAGTTGATCACCAAAACATACATCAAGTGGCACATGATATCCCATTGTCACCACAGATAATCACGGCAAGACATACATAAAGTGTTCTCATAAAAGACTCAATCCGATAAGATAACTTCAAAGGGTAAACTCAATTCATCACAAGAGAGTAGAGGGGGAGAAACATCATAAGATCCAACTACAATAGCAAAGCTTGGGATACATCAAGATCATGCCTTAGAGGGAACACGAGAGAGAACACGAGAGAGAGAGAGAGAGAGAGAGATCAAACACATAGCTACTGGTACATACCCTTAGCCCCGAGGGTGAACTACTCCCTCCTCGTCATGGATAGCACCGGGATGATGAAGATGGCCACCGGTGATGGGATCCCCCTCCGGCAGGGTGCCGAAACAGGGTCCCGATTGGTTTTTCGTGGCTCTGGAGGCTTGCGGCGGCGGAACTCCCGATCTATCTTCTGTTCTGGAAGTTTTACGATACGTAGGTATATATGGGTGCAGGGGGTACGTCGGAGGAGCTACGGGGGCCCCACGAGGCAGGGGGGCGCCCCCACCCTCGTGGGCAGCCCGTATCTCCCCTGACGTGCACTCCAAGTTCCCTGGGTTGCTTTCCTTCCAAAAATAACTTCTCCAGTTGATTTCGTTCCGTTTTAACTCCGTCTGATATTCCTTTTCCTTGAAACACTAAAATAGGCATAAAACAGCAAATCTGGGCTGGGCCTCCGGTTAATAGGTTAGTCCCAAAAATAATGTAAAAGTGGATAATAAAGCCCAATATTGCCGAAAACAGTAGATAATGTAGCATGGAGCAATCAAAAATTATAGATGCGTTGGAGATGTATCACCTACCCCCTGGGTGCGCCCTCCTGCCTCGTGGACACCTCATGGTGTCTTTGACTTCAACTCCAAGTCTTTCGGTTTGCTTTCAGTCCAAGAAAGATCATCGCGAAGGTTTCATTCCGTTTGGACTCCGTTTGGTATTCCTTTTCTGCAAAACTCTAAAATAGGCAAAAAAACAGAAACTAGCACTGGGCCTCAGGATAATAGGTTAGTCCCAAAAATAATATAAAAGAGCATACTAAAGCCCATTAAACATCCAAAACAGATAATATAATAGCATGGAAGAATAAAAAATTATAGATACGTTGGAGATGTATCACACATCACCATGTTACCAACACCCAAAGGGTTTACTAGAGTCAATAATCTAGTTCACATTGCTATGTGATTAACACCCAAAGAGTACTATGGTGTGATCATGTTTTGCTCGTGAGAGAAGTTTAGTCAACAGGTCTGCTACATTCAAAGCCGTATGTATTTTGAAAATTTTCTATGTCTACAATGCTCTGCATGGAGCTACTCTAGCTAATTGCTCCCACTTTCAATATGTATCCAGATTGAGACTCGGAGTCATCTGGATCGGTGTAAATCTTGCATCGACGTAACTCTTTACGACGAACTCTTTATCACCTCCATAACCAACAAATACTTCCTTACTCCTTTTAGGTAACTAAGGATAACTTTGACCGCTATCCAGTGATCCACTCCTAGATCACTATTGTACACCCTTGCCAAACTCATAGCAAGGCACACAACTGGTCTAGTACATAGCATGGCATACTTTATAGAACCTATGACTGAGGCATAGGGAATGACTTTCATTCTCTTTCTATCTTCTGTCGTAGTTTGGCTTTGAGTCATACTCAACTTTACACATTGTAATATAGGTAAGAACTTCTTCTTTGACTGATCCATTTTGAACTCTTTCAAAATCTTGTCAGGGTATGTACTCATTGAAAAATCTTATCAAGCGTCTTGATCTATCCGTATAGATCTTGATGCCCAATATGTAAGCAACTTCACCGAGGTCTTTCTTTGAAAAAATCCTTTCAAACTCTCCTTTATGCTTCCCAAAAAATTCTACATCATTTCCGATCAACAATATGTCATTCACATATACTTATCAGAAAGGCTGTAGAAATCCCACTCACTTTGTTGTAAATACAGGCTTCACCGCAAGTCTGTATAAACTATATGCTTTGATCAACTCATCAAAGTGTATATTCCAACTCCGATATGCCTACACCAGTCCATAGGTGGTTCGTTGGAGTTTGCACACCTTGTTAGCACCTTTAGGATCAACAAAACCTTTTGGTTGCATCATATACAACTCTCCTTAGAAATATCCATTTAACGAATGTAGTTTTGACATCCATTTGCCAGATTTCATAAAATATGGCAATTGCTAACATGATTCGGATGGACTTAAGCATCGCTACAGTTGAGAAAATCTCATTGTAGTCAACACCTTGAACTTGTCGAAAAATCTTTTTGCGACTAGTCGAGCTTTGTAGATAGTAACACTACCATCAACGTCTTCTTCCTCTTGAAGATCCATTTATTCTCAATGGCTTGCTGATCATCGGTGTGACGCCCGGGTAATTTAGCTACAGTGATCCTCTGCTAATGGTGCCACGTCACCTCGTTTATAGTTGCTAATCTCGAGTTAGTTCGAAACCGATTCAAATTCAAATTCAAAAATAGGCAAACAATAAAAGTTTTCAAATATTAAAACTAAAATGTTCGGAGTGAACCAAATATTGCATAGATAATTATGGTGGAGAAACCACACTTTTATAAAATGTTTAAATACTGTTAAATGAATAAAAGAGTAGCAAAAACAATTATTTTAATGCTTTAAAAATAATAAACATTTTCAAAACTAAATTGTTATAAGTATTAAACTATTGTGGCAGTGGCATAATTTGTAAAATCCTATTTAGGTGCCACTTTGGTAATTTACTAAAACTAAAATAATAGAAAACTAAAAGAAAGCCAAGTATAAAAAAAAACAGAAAACAAAACTAACAAAAAAAAGAGAAAGAGAAGCCCCCCCCCCGGACCGCGGCCCAGCTGGCCACCAGGCCAACCAGGCCGGCCCAGGTCGGCCCCCACGTCCTCTCCCTTATCCACTCCTCCCCCCCCCACTCCCCACCGACAGCCCCCGCCCCCCCCCGAAATATCCCCCTCTCCCCCGATCTGGATCGGGAGGAGACCACCGCCGCCCCCCCCCAGAACCACCCAACGCCGGCGCTCCGCCAGCCCCCACCCGCATCGCCGCCGTCGCCTCGCCCCGTCACCAACCCCGAGGTCGCCGGATCGATCCGCGCCGCCCCTCGCCGATTGGGCGCCGCCGCCCGAAGCCCGCGCAACCACCGTCGACGTCGTCCTCGTCCTCTCCCTCATCGGACCCCCCCGACCGTCCCCGAGCCCACTGCCGTTACCCTACTCCCCCCCGTGAGCTCCCTCCTCTCCCTTCTCCGTCACCGGCGCCGTACCCCCCCTCCGTTACGCCGTTGCCGCCCCGCCGTGGGCCGCACGCGCCGGCTGCGCCCTGGCCGTGCGCGCGCACGCGCCCCGCGCTCACCGTGGCCCTCGCGCCCGTGGCCGCGCCCTCTCCCCCCTCCTCCCCGTGGCCGCACGATGCCTGCGGTGGCCGCCGCCGTCCGCCGTTCCGCTCCGTGCCCGCCCCGCTCCGGCCAGCCACCTCCTCGCTGTGGCTCCCCCGTACCAGCGACCGCGCCCTGCTCCTCCCATTTTTCCCGCCGTGGCCTCGCCACTACCACGCCGGTGAACCCCCCCCTCTCTCGTCGTGGCCCTGACTGGTTGCATCCAGTGCGGGCGCCCGCTGCGCCCAGCGCACCTCGCCGCTGCCCCCGTTGCCCCAGCGCCTCCTTTGGCTCGGGCCGGCACCCGCCCCTACGCCCGCACGCCCGACCCACAAGGCCTCTGTGCCTCAGACAAACGGGGCCCACCCCCTGTGAACGAAAATGAAATAAGAAATAATAATAATAATAATAAAATGGTTTCAAAAATAATAATAATAATAATAATAATAATAATAAATATATAAGTAAAACAAATAATAAAAATGAATTTATTTATTTAATTAATTATTAACTAAATTAATTAAGTTAATTAATCCTGTTTAAATTAATCTAATTAGATAATTAAATTAACGAAACAGTAGTTAATTAGGTAACAGCCCCTGACAGGTGGGACCCACCTGACAGGTTGACCAGGTCAATGGTCAACGTTGACTGCTGACATCACTCTGATGTCATGCTGACGTCATCATTTACTATTCTGGATAATGTTGGATTAAATAATTAATTAAATTCCAGAGATTAATAAAATCTTTAGAAAATCATATCTTTTAATCCGTAACTCGGATTAAAATATTTTCAACATGAAAGTTGCTCAGAACGACGAGACGAATCCGGATACGCGGTCCGTTCGTCCGCCACACACCCCTAACCTATCGAACCCGCAACTTTCCCCCTCCGGCTCCTCTGCCCGAAACACGAAACACCGGGAATACTTTCCCGGGGGTTTCCCCCCTTCACCGGTATCACCTACTACCGCGTTAGGGCACACCGAACACCGCGTATTGCCTTGTTATATTTTGTGATGCTTTGTTTGCTCTGTATTCATTATTTCTTCCCCCTCTTCTCTCCGGTAGACTACGAGACTGACGCTGCTGCTGACCAGTTCGACTACGGAGTTGACGACCCCTCTCTCTTGCCAGAGCAACCAGGCAAGCCCCCCCTTTGATCACCAGATATCGCCTACTCTTCTCTATACTGCTTGCATTAGAGTAGTGTAGCATGTTACTGCTTTCCGTTAATCCTATTCTGATGCATAGCCTGTCATTGCTGCTACAGTCATTGATACCTTACCCGCAATCCTAAATGCTTAGTATAGGATGCTAGTGTTCCATCAGTGACCCTACACTCTTGTCCGTCTGCCATGCTATACTACTGGGCTGTGATCACTTCGGGAGGTGATCACGGGCATATACTATATACTTTACACTGTTACATTACCTGTGATACTGTTCGGAGTTGGGGGCTGAAAGGACAGGTGGCTCCATCCCGGTAGAGGTGGGCCTGGGTTCCCGACGGCCCTCGATTGTTACTTTGTGGCAGAGCGACAGGGCAGGTTGAGACCACCTAGGAGACAGGTGGGCCTGGCCCTGTTCGGCGTTCGCGGATACTTAACACGCTTAACGAGATCTTGGTATTTGATCTGAGTCGGCTACGAGCCTATACGCACTAACCATCTACGTGGGAGTAGTTATGGGTATCCCGACGTCGTGGTATCAGCCGAAGCACTTCAGACGTCAGCGACGGAGCGGCGCGCGCCGAATTGGACTGGAACGCCACTAGGCTAGGTCTGCTTTCGGCCGCCCTCGCAACGTGCAGGTGTGCTATGGGCGATGGGCCCAGACCCTTGTGCGCTTAGGTTTAGACCGGCGTGCTGGCCTCTCTGTTGTGCCTAGGTGGGGCTGCGACGTGTTGATCTTCCGCGGCCGGGCATGACCCAGGAAAGTGTGTCCGGCCAAATGGGATCAAGCGTGTTGGGTTATGTGGTGCACCCCTGCAGGGAAGTTAATCTATTCGAATAGCCGTGATCTTCGGTAACAGGACGACTTGGAGTTGTACCTTGACCTTATGACAACTAGAACCGGATACTTAATAAAACACACCCTTCCAAGTGCCAGATACAACCGGTGGTCGCTCTCCCTCAGGGATGCGAGGGGAGGATCGCCGGGTAGGATATGCTATGCGATGCTACTTGGAGGACTTCGACCTACCCTCTTCTGCCTGTTGCAAGACGAAGGTGACCAGAAGCGTAGTCTTCGATAAGACTAGCTATCCCCCTCTTATTCTGGCATTCTGCAGTTCAGTCCACTGATATGGCCTCCTTACACATATACCCATGCATATGTAGTGTAGTTCCTTGCTTGCGAGTACTTTGGATGAGTACTCACGGTTGCTTTCTCCCCCCTTTTTCCCCTTTTCCTTTCTTCCTGGTTGTCGCAACCAGATGCTGGAGCCCTGGAGCCAGACGCCACCGTCGACGATGATTCCTACTACACTGGAGGTGCCTACTACTACGTGCAGGCTGCTGACGACGCCCAGGAGTAATTTAGGAGGATCCCAGGCAGGAGGCCTGCGCCTCTTTCGATCTGTATCCCAGTTTGTGCTAGCCATCTTATGGCAACTTGTTTAACTTATGTCTGTACTCAGATATTGTTGCTTCCGCTGACTCGTCTATGATCGAGCACTTGTATTCGAGCCCTCGAGGCCCCTGGCTTGTATTATGATGCTTGTATGACTTTTTTTTATTTGTAGAGTTGTGTTGTGATATCTTCCCGTGAGTCCCTGATCTTGATCGTACACATTTGCGTGTATGATTAGTGTACGATTAAATCGGGGGCGTCACAAGTTGGTATCAGAGCCAACTGCCTGTAGGAATCCCCCTTTCCAACTCCTTGGCCGAAGTCGAGTCTAGTCATAGAAAAACTTTTACTAACATGGCTGTGTGGCCCATGGGCCCACGTCGCCATCGGGAGGTATTAGGATCTTTTATTCCTCGACCTTTACTCTGGGATTCTGAACCCTCTTCTATTCGGGTTAAACGATTTCTACTAAAAACTAACTTTAGGTTCTCGAAAATACTTTCTCCCGGAGAGCCCCTTCAGTCCAGATGGTCACCGACTGCACCAGAAGATTTCGAAGATACTCTCCGTTGTTAACTCGAGAACTTGTGATCATCGCGTTCGCAATTCCCCTTCCACCGTAAACCCTTATGGACAACTACTTGCAATTGTTATTCTTACCCTCATCCCCAGTTGGCCTTGTTATTACAAGATACCCTGAAAAACTTGTCGTTGTTTCGATAACCCTTTGAGCTTACTGCCGTGTTGTTCCTTGTCACCTGAATACCCCTACGGTTAATTCTTGCACTTATCGAGTATCCGCTCATCCCCCAGTTGTTCCTGTGTTACACAAAAGTCTTCGAAATACCATTGGATATTCTGAAAATCCTCAGCAACCTATTGCTCTGGAATTTCTTGTTTGCTTTCATTATGATTAATCCCATAAGTATAGTAATCATATTGGCAACCTTCGTCACCATCATTTTTGAGACCGTTGATTCAATATGTTGTGAATGTTCACAATCATCAGTCGAGTCCTAGGATTATCTTTCCGGCTCAGACGTCATTTTGAACATGAGCTGGTTCTCGACCAAACTATCTGTCGTCGATTGTGCCTCTGGTATATTCAATTGATCCATCCTTGATCAGAACGTCTGCTTCTGATCCCTTGTTTTGGAAATCATAATTCCTTTGCATTTGACAATTGAGTTAGTCAGTTGTATCTATAATCCGGTGCACTTGCATTCCTTCTTCCTTTGATAGAGTACCGATACCCACACCAGCTCCGTTGTGGACCATCGGTTCCTTTGTTGGATTTTATGCCCTTCATAATTAATCACCTTGTGAGCTCTTTCCCCTGATACATAATGCCTTTGGTACATTGTATCCTCTGCTTGACCAACAATGCTCTACTTTCGAGCTTGTATTAATTACCCCGAAGTTTGTGGTATATGTTCGTAAGATGCCCGGATGGGTTGAACCTATGCCTTCCTTAATATGTGTGAACTCGGAAGATTTCACGAGTCATACTCATCTGGTATTTCACCAGGTAAAACTTTCAACACTAATGCCTTTATCAAAGCGAGAAGTGAATGAAAGGGTATGCATTGGAGAAGTGGGAGTCGACCTTGAACTTTGTGTTCATGCCCATGGACGCGATGTATATACTATCATGGAAGCTTCTTGTAACAATAACTATTTCCTTGATAACTAACCTATGGTATCTGTGAATTGACCCCTTGCAACCGTGGTTCCGACCATGATTGTTCTTCTTTGATCTCATTTCTCGGACAAGTTAAAACAATTGGCTTCTATGGATCAATACACCAGTCCAACCTTTACTTTGATCTTATGTCGAGTATTACCCCCCTGGTATCTCGAGATTATCATGGAACTGCATAACTTTTTATGAGTTCTTCATCAAGTGCTACCTTCCCACTGATTCCAATTTTTCGCGGGCTCTGTGTTACTGAACACTCAAAGACACCGATAACTGAACCGAGTCCGCACTACGGTTCAACAACTCTTCAGTAAGCTGCTATAAGTACGAGTTTGTACCCGATCACGCCATTCCTAGCCTGTTTGGCTATATCATTGTCGTGATGATTTTAACTGTGCTACCCGGTCCTTCTTCTCGGAGCACAATTTTCGACGATGAACTAACCTTACGTCGATCCTCATCGTCATATCATTTCGCCTTGAACAACAAGCTTGGTTTCGAGTTTGTGTCGTACCCTTGGTTCCAATAACCTTTCACTTCATCATTACTTTGACTTGATGTCGTCGCCGATCGATTACATCTTCATGAACTCTCGCGACAAAGGTGTCGTGATCGTCAACATTCTGAGCTCATCCAGGATATCAATTGGATTCATGATGAGAAATACCATCCTTGCCTCGATGGATTGTATTATCATCGACCACTTTATTGCCTTCCCACCAACACAAGCTTGTTCATGTTTGGTGTTATACCTTGAGTTCCTTGCTGTCCAGCAATTGATCTTCCTTACCTCGGAAGTATCACCATCTCTTTTGTCAAGAATGTGGTGAGAATTTCACCACCTCTTAATAATTCTTGATATCATAATACTTCTTGCCATCTTCGTTCATTCCTTGGTCCCCGTATTGTTTTCAACTGGAATACCGACGATGGAGCTATGACGTGTGAATCCAAAACTTCTAGCAACCCTATTGCTTTGAAGTGAATGGGCGATAGTTCATTCTAAGTCCTTCGCTAATTGAATCACCATTCTGACATTGGTCATGCAACCCAACCCATATTTCGGGCGCACCTTTCAACCAATGTTTAATTGTGTATGTTTTCCTCGAGCATACTTCCCTATATCATTTGATCTGACAAATGTTATCTCCTTGTTCACTTAATGGTGGAAATCCATCTTTTGGGAATCTCGGTGAATTGCCGTTGAGTTCACCAGACACCTCCTTGTCTTCTCCTTGGGTTAATGATGAACTCTTGTTAACGGAAGTCACTTCATAGTTCATTTCCCGAGAATCTTTCAGTGTCATCCCGTCAATTGGTGTTGCACCTTTCTTCTCAGACATCCTGAGCCTGAGGTATCCTGACACCAGTCATACCTGAATCTCCGTCAGATATGATGGTTAGGACAACTTTCCAAGAGTTATGATATTGATCCTTTGATGACCCAGTAACATGATGTCATGCCTAGCACCCCCCCCCCCGGCTGGAGGACCTATCATTATAGATTCCTTTTCAGCAAGGTTATCCATTCACCCATGAGGAAATTGTAAGACTTATTGTACAAGTTGTTCCTGATGGATCCTTCGTGTTTCCAGAGTCTGATCTTCACATGAAGACCATGTCAATGCTATCTCGAAGCATGCCTATGGTACTCCAATTTTCAACAAGAACATTTGAAACCCAATGTTAAATGTTTCCTGCCCAATTATCCAAACACCGTTGAATGGGTAATGTCATGAAAATTTCTCTTCCCTTTCCTAAAAGGGTTTTCTACGCTATATCCTGTCACGGATATCATGCTCTGCTTGTCCTTGGGAAGGATATACCCCTGATATACGTGTTTAAGCACATTTTCCTTCCCGTTGTTTTGTTCAAACTTACTTGTCAACTACTTAACCGAGCAGTGGTAATCCCCTGCTTAGGTAAACACCTCGGTGTACCTTCCTGTCTGGTGTAACCCTGTTTCTACTGTTGATGACTTCCGGTAACCGCTGATGGACGGGAACTTTGCCTATTGGTCCGCCTCGTTCAACGAGTAGGAAAATGGTTCTCTTCGTCCCTCGCCCTTGGTACCGACATTGTTGACAGCAAAACCAACAGGCTATCCTCTGACATACCTTGTTATCTTGACCGTGCAAATATTAGTGCCTTCCTGCTTTTAACCCACATGGTGGGCCCATAACCCACAGTTCCACAGGATCGAAACATGACTCTCTTGTACACCCTGTTGTCAGAGTTATCCCTCGTGCTTGACCTTGTATGTAATTCACGGGCCACTTGCTTGTTGATCTATTCTGGTATCGGACACAATACTTATTCTCGTTGCTCTGAACCCCTTCCGCACTCTGCTTCAGGCAATGAACGATTGCCTATCCGCTTGAAACCTCTTATTACACCGTCTTACTTTGCTCTCGATGTGTGTCATTTGTTCAACTCGAGAGATACTCATATGTTCATACTTGGGAAACCCCCAGAAGATTTTCCCTTGTAACATCCTATCGTTGTAGAGCTGCCCCTTACCTATTCGTAAGTACGATGGAGATCCCGAAGAAAGGATGACAAATTGATCATGGTGACTTGAAGCAGTGAAATGAAGACATCAACGAAAGGGATCAACCTCTTCGAAAGGGAAGCCAAGACCGAGAAGACTTGTTAGGTTTTTCGCTACCAACACCTTCGCCCCTTACTCCACCGCTTAAATCTCGGGACGAGATTTCTTGTAGTGGAGGAGAATTGTGACGCCCGGGTAATTTAGCTACAGTGATCCTCTGCTAATGGTGCCACGTCACCTCGTTTATAGTTGCTAATCTCGAGTTAGTTCGAAACCGATTCAAATTCAAATTCAAAATAGGCAAACAATAAAAGTTTTCAAATATTAAAACTAAAATGTTCGGAGTGAACCAAATATTGCATAGATAATTATGGTGGAGAAACCACACTTTTATAAAATGTTTAAATACTGTTAAATGAATAAAAGAGTAGCAAAAACAATTATTTTAATGCTTTAAAAATAATAAACATTTTCAAAACTAAATTGTTATAAGTATTAAACTATTGTGGCAGTGGCATAATTTGTAAAATCCTATTTAGGTGCCACTTTGGTAATTTACTAAAACTAAAATAATAGGAAACTAAAAGAAAGCAAAGTATAAAAAAACAGAAAACAAAACTAACAAAAAAAAGAGAAAGAGAAGCCCCCCCCCCCGGACCGCGGCCCAGCTGGCCACCAGGCCAACCAGGCCGGCCCAGGTCGGCCCCCACGTCCTCTCCCTTATCCACTCCTCCCCCCCCCACTCCCCACCGACAGCCCCCGCCCCCCCCCCGAAATATCCCCCTCTCCCCCGATCTGGATCGGGAGGAGACCACCGCCGTCCCCCCCCCCCGAACCACCCAACGCCGGCGCTCCGCCAGCCCCCACCCGCATCGCCGCCGTCGCCTCGCCCCGTCACCAACCCCGAGGTCGTCGGATCGATCCGCGCCGCCCCTCGCCGATTGGGCGCCGCCGCCCGAAGCCCGCGCAACCACCGTCGACGTCGTCCTCGTCCTCTCCCTCATCGGACCCCCCCGACCGTCCCCGAGCCCACTGCCGTTACCCTACTCCCCCCCCGTGAGCTCCCTCCTCTCCCTTCTCCGTCACCGGCGCCGTACCCCCCCCTCCGTTACGCCGTTGCCGCCCCGCCGTGGGCCGCACGCGCCGGCTGCGCCCTGGCCGTGCGCGCGCACGCGCCCCGCGCTCACCGTGGCCCTCGCGCCCGTGGCCGCGCCCTCTCCCCCCCTCCTCCCCGTGGCCGCACGATGCCTGCGGTGGCCGCCGCCGTCCGCCGTTCCGCTCCGTGCCCGCCCCGCTCCGGCCAGCCACCTCCTCGCTGTGGCTCCCCCGTACCGGCGACCGCGCCCTGCTCCTCCCATTTTTCCCGCCGTGGCCTCGCCACTACCACGCCGGCGAACCCCCCCCTCTCTCGTCGTGGCCCTGACTGGTTGCATCCAGTGCGGGCGCCCGCTGCGCCCAGCGCACCTCGCCGCTGCCCCCGTTGCCCCAGCGCCTCCTTTGGCTCGGGCCGGCACCCGCCCCTACGCCCGCACGCCCGACCCTCAAGGCCTCCGTGCCTCAGACAAACGGGGCCCACCCCCTGTGAACGAAAATGAAATAAGAAATAATAATAATAATAATAATAAAATGGTTTCAAAAATAATAATAATAATAATAATAAATAAATATATAAGTAAAACAAATAATAAAAATGAATTTAATTAATTAATTAATTATTAACTAAATTAATTAAGTTAATTAATCCTGTTTAAATTAATCTAATTAGATAATTAAATTAACGAAACAGTAGTTAATTAGGTAACAGCCCCTGACAGGTGGGACCCACCTGACAGGTTGACCAGGTCAATGGTCAACGTTGACTGCTGACATCACTCTGATGTCATGCTGACGTCATCATTTACTATTCTGGATAATGTTGGATTAAATAATTAATTAAATTCCAGAGATTAATAAAATCTTTAGAAAATCATATCTTTTAATCCGTAACTCGGATTAAAATATTTTCAACATGAAAGTTGCTCAGAACGACAAGACGAATCCGGATACGCGGTCCGTTCGTCCGCCACACACCCCTAACCTATCGAACCCGCAACTTTCCCCCTCCGGCTCCTCTGCCCGAAAACACGAAACACCGGGAATACTTTCCCGGGGGTTTCCCCCCCTTCACCGGTATCACCTACTACCGCGTTAGGGCACACCGAACACCGCGTATTGCCTTGTTATATTTTGTGATGCTTTGTTTGCTCTGTATTCATTATTTCTTCCCCCTCTTCTCTCCGGTAGACTACGAGACTGACGCTGCTGCTGACCAGTTCGACTACGGAGTTGACGACCCCTCTCTCTTGCCAGAGCAACCAGGCAAGCCCCCCCTTTGATCACCAGATATCGCCTACTCTTCTCTATACTGCTTGCATTAGAGTAGTGTAGCATGTTACTGCTTTCCGTTAATCCTATTCTGATGCATAGCCTGTCATTGCTGCTACAGTCATTGATACCTTACCCGCAATCCTAAATGCTTAGTATAGGATGCTAGTGTTCCATCAGTGACCCTACACTCTTGTCCGTCTGCCATGCTATACTACTGGGCTGTGATCACTTCGGGAGGTGATCACGGGCATATACTATATACTTTACACTGTTACATTACCTGTGATACTGTTCGGAGTTGGGGGCTGAAAGGACAGGTGGCTCCATCCCGGTAGAGGTGGGCCTGGGTTCCCGACGGCCCTCGACTGTTACTTTGTGGCAGAGCGACAGGGCAGGTTGAGACCACCTAGGAGACAGGTGGGCCTGGCCCTGTTCGGCGTTCGCGGATACTTAACACGCTTAACGAGATCTTGGTATTTGATCTGAGTCGGCTACGAGCCTATACGCACTAACCATCTACGTGGGAGTAGTTATGGGTATCCCGACGTCGTGGTATCAGCCGAAGCACTTCAGACGTCAGCGACGGAGCGGCGCGCGCCGAATTGGACTGGAATGCCACTAGGCTAGGTCTGCTTTCGGCCTCCCTCGCAACGTGCAGGTGTGCTATGGGCGATGGGCCCAGACCCCTGTGCGCTTAGGTTTAGACCGGCGTGCTGGCCTCTTTGTTGTGCCTAGGTGGGGCTGCGACGTGTTGATCTTCCGCGGCCGGGCATGACCCAGGAAAGTGTGTCCGGCCAAATGGGATCAAGCGTGTTGGGTTATGTGGTGCACCCCTGCAGGGAAGTTAATCTATTCGAATAGCCGTGATCTTCGGTAACAGGACGACTTGGAGTTGTACCTTGACCTTATGACAACTAGAACCAGATACTTAATAAAACACACCCTTCCAAGTGCCAGATACAACCGGTGGTCGCTCTCCCTCAGGGATGCGAGGGGAGGATCGCTGGGTAGGATATGCTATGCGATGCTACTTGGAGGACTTCGACCTACCCTCTTCTGCCTGTTGCAAGACGAAGGTGACCAGAAGCGTAGTCTTCGATAAGACTAGCTATCCCCCTCTTATTCTGGCATTCTGCAGTTCAGTCCACTAATATGGCCTCCTTACACATATACCCATGCATATGTAGTGTAGTTCCTTGCTTGCGAGTACTTTGGATGAGTACTCACGGTTGCTTTCTCCCCCCTTTTTCCCCTTTTCCTTTCTTCCTGGTTGTCGCAACCAGATGCTGGAGCCCTGGAGCCAGACGCCACCGTCGACGATGATTCCTACTACACTGGAGGTGCCTACTACTACGTGCAGGCTGCTGACGACGCCCAGGAGTAGTTTAGGAGGATCCCAGGCAGGAGGCCTGCGCCTCTTTCGATCTGTATCCCAGTTTGTGCTAGCCATCTTATGGCAACTTGTTTAACTTATGTCTGTACTCAGATATTGTTGCTTCCGCTGACTCGTCTATGATCGAGCACTTGTATTCGAGCCCTCGAGGCCCCTGGCTTGTATTATGATGCTTGTATGACTTATTTTATTTGTAGAGTTGTGTTGTGATATCTTCTCGTGAGTCCCTGATCTTGATCGTACACATTTGCGTGTATGATTAGTGTACGATTAAATCGGGGGCGTCACAATCGGGCAAGTCCAACAAAGTCCACACTTTGTTCTCATACATGGATCATATCTCAGATTTCATGGCCTCAAGCCATCTGTGGGAATCTGGGCTCATCATACCATCTTCATAGTTCGTAGGTTCGTCATGGTCAAGTAACATGACTTCCAGAACATGATTACCATACCACTCTAGTGCGGATCGTGCTCTCGTTGACCTACGAGGTTATGTAGCAACTTGATCTGAAGTTTCATGATCATTATCATTAGCTTCCTCTCCAGTTGGTGTAGACATCACGGGAACAGATTTCTCGGATGAGCTACTTTCCAAATTGAGAGAAGGTACAATTACCTCTTCAAGTTATACTTTCCTCCCACTCACTTCTTTCGAGAAAAACTCCTTCTCTAGAGAAGGTTCCATTCTTGGCAACAAAAATCTTGCCTTCGGATTTGTGGTAGAAGGTGTAACCAATTGCTTCCTTAGGGTATCTTATGAAGATGCACTTCTCCGATTTGGGTTCGAGCTTATCAGGCCGAAGCCTTTTGACATAAGCATCGCATCCCCAAACTTTAAGAAACGATAGCTTAGGTTTATTAGCACACCACTATTCATACGGTGTCGTCTCAACGGATTTTGATGGTGCCCTATTTAACATGAATGCAGTTGTCTTTAATGCATAACCCCAAAACGATAGTGGTAAATCAGTAAGAGACATCATAGATCGCACCATATCTAATAAAGTATGGTTACAATGTTCGAACACACCATTACGCTGTGGTGTCCCAGGTGGAGTGAGTTGTGAAACTATTCCACTTGTTTTAAATGAAGGCCAAATTCGTAACTCAAATATTCACCTCCGCGATCAGATCGTAGAAACTTTATTTTCTTGTTACGATGATTCTCCACTTCACTTTGAAATTCTTTGAACTTTTCAAATATTTCAGACTTGTGCTTCATTAAGTAGATATACCCAGATCTTCTCAAATCATCTATGAAGGTCAGAAAATAGCGATACCCACCATGAGCCTCAACACTCATTGGACTACATACATCAGTATGTATTATTTCCAATAAGTCATTGGCTCGATCCATTTTTCCGGAGAACGGAGTTTTAGTCATCTTGCCCATGAGGCATGGTTCACAAGTACAAATGATTCATAATCAAGTGATTCCAAAAGTCCATCTGCATGGAGTTTCTTCATGCGCTTTACACCAATATGACCTAAACAGCAGTGCCATAAGTATGTTGCACTATCATTATCAACTTTGCATCTTTTGGCATCAATATTATGAATATGTGTATCACTATGATCGAGATTCAATAAAACATTAACATTGGGTGTATGACCATAGAAGGTTTTATTCATGTAAACATAATAACAATTATTCTCTGTCTTAAATGAATAACCGTATTGCAATAAACATGATCTAATCATATTCATGCTCAACGCAAACACCAAGTAACATTTATCTAGGTTCAACACTAATCCCGAAAGTATAGGGAGCGTGCGATGATGATCATATCAATCTTGGAACCACTTCCAACATACATCATCACTTCACCCTCAACTAGTCTCTATTTATTCTGCAACTCCTGTTTCGAGTTACTAATCTTAGCAACCGAACATGTATCAAATACCTAGGGTCCACTACGAGCACTAGTAAGGTACACATCAATAACTGAAGGAAATATGCCCTAGAGGAAATAATAAAGTTATTATTTATTTACTTATTTCATGATAAATGTATATTATTCATGCTATAATTGTATTAACCGGAAACGTAGTACATGTGTGAATACATAGACAAAACATAGTGTCCCTAGTATGCCTCTACTTGACTAGCTCGTTAATCAAAGATGGTTATGTTTCCTAACCATAGACATGTGTTGTCGTTTGATAAACGGGATCACATCATTAGGAGAATGATGTGATGGACATGACCCATCCATTAGCTTAGCATTATGAATTTATGATCATTACAGTTTCATTGCAACTGCTTTCTTCATGACTTATACATGTTCCTTAGACTATGAGATTATGCAACTCCCGAATACCGGAGGAACACCTTGTGTGCTATCAAACGTCACAACGTAAATGGGTGATTATAAAGATACTCTACAGGTGTCTCCGAAGGTGTTTGTTGGGTTGGCATAGATCGAGATTAGGATTTGTCACTCCGTGTATCGGAGAGGTATCTCTGGGCCCTCTCGGTAATGCTCATCACTATAAGCCTTGCAAGCAATGTGATTAATGAGTTAGTTGCTGGATGAAGTATTACAAATGAGTAAAGAGACTTGCCGGTAATGAGATTGAACTAGGTATGATGATACCGACTATCAAATCTCGGGCAAGTAACATTTCGATGACAAAGGGAACAACATATGTTGTTATGCGGTTTGACCGATAAAGATCTTCATAGAAAATGTAGGAGCCAATATGAGCATCCAGGTTCCGCTATTGGTTATTGACCAGAGATGTGTCTCGGTCATGTCTACAGAGTTCTCTAACCCGTAGGGTCCGCACGCTTAACGTTCGATGATGATATGTATTATGAGTTATGTGTTTTGATGACCTAAGTTTGTTCGGAATCCCGGATGATATCACGGACGTGAAGAGGAGTCCCGAAATGGTCGAGACATAAAGATTGATATATTGGACCATGTTATTCGGACACCAGAAGTTTTTCGGGTGGTTTCGGGTAAAAACTGAGTGCCGAAGGGGTTACTGGAACCCCCTGGGGGAACTAATGGGCCACCATGGGCCTTAGTGGAGAGAAAGGAGGGCAGCCAGGCCAGGCCGCCCCCCCCCCTTTATCAGCCTGAATTGGACAAGGGAAGAGGGGTGACGCCCCCTTTCCTACTCCCTCTCCCTCTCCTTCCTTCCCCCTCTCTTCCT
Source organism: Triticum aestivum (assembly GCF_018294505.1). NCBI lineage: Eukaryota > Viridiplantae > Streptophyta > Magnoliopsida > Poales > Poaceae > Triticum > Triticum aestivum. The sequence goes on along the minus strand of NC_057807.1, from coordinate 652,807,851 downwards.
TGTAGAGGAATCCTACTAGGACTAGTAGTCCTAGTAGGACTTCCTCTCCTTGGCGCGCCCCTAGGGCCGTCCGGCCTCCCCATCCCTCCTTTATATACGGGGGCAGGGGGCACCCTAGAACACACCGAGTCTTCTCTTAGCCGTGTGCGGTGCCCCCCTCCAAAGTTACACACCCCGGTCATACCGCCGTAGTGCTTAGGCGAAGCCCTGCGCCGGTAACATCATCATCACCGTCGCCACGCTGCCATGTTGACAGAACTCACCCTCATCCTCAACTGGATCAAGAGCACGAGGGACGTCATCGAGCTGAACATGGAGGTGTTGTACGTTCGGTACTTGGATCGGTTGGATCGCGAAGAAGTTCGACTACATCAACCACGTTACAAAACACTTCCGCTTTCGGTCTATGAGGGTACGTGGACACACTCTCCCCTCTCGTTGCTATGCATCTCCTAGATAGATCTTGCGTGATCGTAGGATTTTTTTTTGAAATTACCGCATTCCCCAACAGTGACATCCGAGCTCAGGTCTATGAGTAGATGTTTTATGCATGAGTAGAACACAAAGAGTTGTGGGCGATAATAGTCATACTGCTTACCACCAACGTCTTACTTTGATTCGGCAGTATTGTTGGATGAAGCGGCCCCAACCGACATTACATGACCGCGTTCATGAGTCTGGTTCTACCGACGTGCTTTTGCACATAGGTGGCTGGCAGGTGTCTGTTTCTCCAACTTTAGTTGAATCGAGTTTGACTACAGCCGGTCCTTGTTGAAGGTTAAAACAACACACTTGACGAAAAATCGTTGTGGTTTTGATGCGTAGGTAAGAACGGTTCATGCTAGAAGCCCGTAGTAGCCACGTAAAACTTGCAACAACAAAGTAGAGGACATCTAACTTGTTTTTGCAGGGCTTGTTGTGATGTGATATGGTCAAGACATGATGTGATATAAATTGTTGTATGAGATGATCATGTTTTGTAACAGAGTTATCGGCAACTGGCAGGAGCCATATGGTTGTCGCTTTATTGTATGCAATGCAGTCACCATGTAATTGTTTTACTTTATCACTAAGTGGTAGCGATAGTCGTAGAAGCAATAGTTTGCGAGACTACAACGATGCTACAATGGAGATCAAGGTGTTGCAGCGGTGACGATGGATATCATGATGATGCTTCAGTGATGGAGATCATGAGCACAAGACAATGATGGCCATATCATGTCACATATTTTGATTGCATGTGATGTTTATTTTTTATGCATCTTATTTTTCTTAGTATGGCGGTAGCATTATAAGATGATATCTTACTAAATTTCAAGGTATAAGTGTTCTCCCTGAGTATGCACCGTTGCTACAGTTCGTCATGCCGAGACACCACGTGATGATCGGGTATGATAAGATCTACGTTCACATACAATGGATGCAAGGGAGTTTTGCACACAGAATACTCGGGTTAAACTTGACGAGCCTAGCATATGCAGATATGGCCTCGGGACACTAAGACTGAAAGGTCGAACGTGAATTATATAGTAGATATGATCAACATAGTGATGTTCACCATTGAAAACTACTCCATCTCACGTGATGATCGGCCATGGTTTACTTGATTTGGATCACATGATCATTTAGATGACTAGAGGGATGTCTATATAAGTGGGAGTTCTTAAGTAATATGATTAATTGAACTTTAATTTATCATGAACTTAGTCCTGATAGTTATTTTGCATGTCTATGTTATTGTAGATCAATGGCCCGTGCTACCGTTCCTTTGAATTTTAATGCATTCCTAGAGAAAGCTAAGTTGAAAGATGATGGTAGCAATTACACGAACTGGGTCTGTAACTTGAGGATTATCCTCATGCTGGACAGAAGAATTACGTCCTAGAAGCACCGTTAGGTGTACCACCCGCGCCAGCAACTGCAGACATTGTGAATTCCTAGCAGGCGCGTGTTGATGACTACTCGATAGTTCAGTGTGCCATGCTTTATGGCTTAGAATCGGGACTTGAAAGACATTTTGAACGTCATGGAGCATATGAGATGTTCCAAGAGTTGAAGTTAATATTTCAAGCAAATGCCCGAGTATAGAGATATGAAGTATCCAACAAGTTCTATAGCTGCAAAATGGAGGAGAATAGTTTTGTTAGTGAACACATACTCAGAATGTCTGGGTACCATAACCACTTGACTCAGCTAGGAGTTAATCTTCCTGATGATAGTGTCATTGACAGAGTTCTTCAATCACTGCCAGCGTTGAGAATGAATGAGTTTGGTCTTCATTCGAAACAATGTGGTTTAGTTTCACAACTTACGCCACCTGGAACACCACAGCAAAATGGTGTGTCCGAACGTCGTAACCGTACTTTATTGGATATGGTGCAATCTATGATGTCTCTTACTGATTTACCGCTATAGTTTTTGGGATATGCTTTAGAGATGACTGCATCCACTTTAAATAGGGCACCATCAAAATCCATTGAGACGACGCCTTATGGACTATGGTTTGGCAAGAAACCAAAGTTGTCATTTCTTAAAATTTGGGGCTGCGATGCTTATGTGAAAAAGCTTCAAAGTGATAAGCTCGAACCCAAATCGGAGAAGTGCGTCTTCATAGGATACCCAAAGGAAACTATTGGGTACACCTTCTATCACAGATCCGAAGGAAAAATATTTTTTGCTAAGAATGGATCCTTTCTAGAGAAGGAGTTTCTCTCGAAAGAAGTGAATGGGAGGAAAGTAGAACTTGATGAGGTAATTGTACCTTCTCCCGAATTGGAAAGTAGTTCGTCACAGAAATCAGTTCCAGTGATTCCTACACCAATTAGTGAGGAAGCTCATGATGATGATCATGAAACTTCAGATCAAGTTACTACAAAACCTCGTAGGTCTTCTAGAGTATGATCCGCACCAGAGTGGTATGGTAATCCTGTTCTGCAAGTCATGTTACTAGACCATGGTGAACCTACAAACTATGAGGAAGCGACGATGAGCCCAAATTCCACGAAATGGCTTGAGGCCATGAAATCTGAGATGGGATCCATGTATGAGAACAAAAGTGTGGACTTTGGTGGATTTGCCCGATGATCGGCAAGCCATAGAAAATAAATGGATCTTCAAGAAGAAGATTGAAGCTGACGGTAATGTTACTATCTACAAAGCTCGACTTGTTGCGAAAGGTTTTTGACAAGTTCAATGAGTTGACTACGATGAGACTTTCTCACCCGTAGCGATGCTTAAGTCTGTCTGAATCATGTTAGCAATTTTCGTATTTTATGATTATGAAATTTGGCAGATGGATGTCAAAACTGCATTCTTGAATTGATTTTTGGAAGAAGAATTGTATATGATGCAACCAGAAGGTTTTGTTGATCCAAATGGTGCTAATAAAGTGTGCAAGCTCCAGTGATCCATTTATGGACTGGTGCAAGCCTCTCGGAGTTGAAATAAATGCTTTGATAGTGTGATCAAAGCATATGGTTTTATATAGACTTTTGGAGAAGCCTATATGTACAAGAAAGTGAGTGGGAGCTCTGTAGCATTTCTAATATTATGACATATTGTTGATTGTAAATGATATAGAATTTCTGTATAGCATAAAAGGATACTTGAATAAGAGTTTTTCAATGAAAGACCTCGGTGAAGCTGCTTACATATTGGGCATCAAGATCTATAGAGATAGATCAAGACGCTTAATTGGACTTTCACAAAGCACATACCTTGATAAAGTTTTGAAGAAGTTCAAAATGGACCAGTCAAAGAAAGGGTTCTTGCCTGTGTTACATGGTGTGAAGTTGAGTCAGACTTAATGCCCGACCACTGCGGAAGATAGAGAGAAAATGAAAGTCATTCCCTATGCTTCAGCCATAGGTTCTATCATGTATGCAATGTTGTTTACCATACCTGATGTGTGCCTTGCTATAAATATAGCAGGGAGGTACCAAAGTAATCCTGAAGTGGAGCACTAGACAACGGTCAAGAACATCCTGAAATACCTGAAAAGGACTAAGGATATGTTTCTCGTTTATGGAGGTGACAAAGAGCTCGTCGTAAACGGTTACATTGATGCAAGCTTTGACACCGATCCGGATGACTCTAAGTCACAATCCGGATACGTATTTTTATTGAATGGTGGAGCTGTCAGTTGGTGCAATTCCAAGCAAAGCGTCGTGGCGGGATCTACATGTGAAGCGGAGTACATAGCTGCTTTGGAAGCAACGAATGAAGGGGTCTGGATGAAGGAGTTCATATCCGATCTAGGTGTCATACCTAGTGCATCGGGTCTAATGAAAATCTTTTGTGGCAATACTGGTGCAATTGCCTTGTCAAAGGAATCCCGATTTCATAAGATAACCAAGCACATCAAGAGACGCTTCAATTCCATCCGTCATCAAGTGTCAGAGGGAGACATAGAGATTTGCAAGATACATACGGATCTGAATGTTGCAGACCCGTTGACTAAGCCTCTTCCACGAGCAAAACATGATCAGCACCAAAACTCCATGGGTGTTAAAATCATTACTTTGTAATCTAGATTATTGACTCTAGTGCAAGTGGGAGACTGAAGGAAATATGCCCTAGAGGCAATAATAAAGTTATTATTTATTTCCTTATTTCATGATAAATGTTTATTATTCATGCTATAATTGTATTAACCAGAAACTTAGTACATGTGTGAATACATAGACAAAACATAGTGTCCCTAGTATGCCTCTACTTGACTAGCTCGTTAATCAAAGATGGTTATGTTTCCTAACCATAGACATGTGTTGTCATTTGATAAACAGGATCACATCATTAGGACAATGATGTGGTGGACATGACCCATCCGTTAGCTTAGCATTATGGTTGTTATAGTTTCATTGCTACTGCTTTCTTCATGACTTATACATGTTCCTGAGACTATGAGATTATGCAACTCCCGAATACCGGAGGAACACCTTGTGTGCTATCAAACGTCACAACGTAAATGGGTGATTATAAAGATACTCTACAGGTGTCTCCGAAGGTGTTTGTTGGGTTGGCATAGATCGAGATTAGGATTTGTCACTCTGTGTTTCGGAGAAGTATCTCTGGGCCCTCTCGGTAATGCTCATCACTATAAGCCTGGCAAGCAATGTGACTAATGAGTTAGTTGCAGGATGAAGTATTACAGAACGAGTAAAGATACTTACCGGTAACGAGATTGAACAAGGTATGATGATACAGATGATCGAATCTCGGCCAAGTAACATACTGATGACACAGGGAACAACGTATGTTAGTTATGCGGTTTGACCGATAAAGATATTCATAGAATATGTAGGAGCCAATATGAGCATCCAGGTTTCACTATTGGTTATTGACCGGAGATGTGTCTCGGTCATGTCTACATAGTTCTTGAACCCGTAGGGTCCGCACGCTTAACTTTCGATGATGATATGTATTATGAGTTATGTGTTTCGATGACCGACGTTTGGCTGGAGTCCCGGATCAGATCACGGACGTGACGAGGAGTCTAAAAATTGTCAAGACATAAACATTCATATATTGGACCATGTTATTCGGACACCGGAAGTGTTCCGGGTGGTTTCGGGTAAAAACAGAGTGCTAGAGGGGTTACCGGAACCCCCCGGGGGAACTAGTGGGCCACCATGGGCCATAGTGGAGAGAGAGGAGGGCAGCCAGGGCAGCCCCCCCCCTTAGTAGTCCGAATTGGACAAGGGAAGGGGGGGCGCCCCCTTTCCTACTCCCTCTCCCTCTCCTTCCTTCCCCCTCTCTTCCTTGTAGAGGAATCCTACTAGGATTAGTAGTCGTAGTAGGAATCCCTCTCCTTGGCGCGCCCCTAGGGCCGGATGGACTCCCCCTCCCTCCTTTATATATGGGGGCAGGGGTACCCTAGAACACACCAAGTCTTTTCTTAGCCGTGTGCGGTGCCCCCTCCACAATTACACACTTCGGTCATATCACCGTAGTGCTTAGGCGAAGCCCTGCGCCGGTAACATCATCATCACCGTCGCCATGCCATCATGCTGACGGAACACTCCCTCGTCCTCAACTAGATCAAGAGCACGAGGGACGTCATCGAGCTGAACGTGTGCTGAACGCGGAGGGGCCGTACGTTCGGTACTTGGATCGGTTGGATCGTGAAGAAGTTCGACTACATCAACTGCGTTACTAAACGCTTCCGCTTTTGGTCTACGAGGGTACGTGGACACACTCTCCCCTCTCATTGTTATGCATCTCCTAGATAGATCTTGCGTGATCGTAGGAATTTTTTCAAAATTACCGCGTTCCCCAACAGTAACATGTATATCAAATATACCTTTGTTCACTTTGCCATCCTTCTTATCCGCCAAATATTTGGGGTAGTTCCGTTTCTAGTGACCATTTCCTTTGCAGTAGAAGCACTCAGTTTCAGGCTTAGGTCCAGCTTTGGGCTTCTCCACGGGAGTGACAACTTGCTTGCCATTCTTCTGGAAGTTCCCTTTCTTTCCCTTTGCCCTTTTCTTAAAACTAGTGATCTTGTTTAATCATCAACACATGATGCTTTTTCTTGATTTCTACCTTCATCGATTTCAGCATCACGAAGAGCCCGAGAATCATTTTTGTCATCGCTTGCATATTATAGTTCGTCACGAAGTTCCAGTAACTTGGTGATAGTGACTAGGGAACTCTGTCAATCACTATCTTATCTGGAAGATTAACTCCCACTTGATTCAAGCGATTGTAGTACTCAGACATTCTGAGCACATACTCACTAGTTGATCTATTCTCCTCCATCTTGTAGGAAAAGTACTTGTCAGAGGTCTCATACCTCTCGACACGGTCATGAGCCTGAAATACCAATTTCAGCTCCGGGAACATCTCATATGCTATGTGGCGTTCAAAACGTTTTTGAATTCCCGGTTCTAAGCCGTAAAGCATGGTGCACTAAACTATCAAGTAGTCATCATATCAAGTTGGACAAAACGTTCATAACGTCTGCATCTTCTCCTGCAATAGGTCTGTCACCTAGCGGTGCATCAAGGGCATAATTCTTCTGTGCAGCAATGAGGTCCTCAGTTCACGGACCCAGTCCGCATCATTGGCACTATCATCTTTCAAGTTAGTTTTCTCTAGGAACATATCAAAAACATAGGGGAGCTACAACGCGAGCTATTGATCTACAACATAATTTGCAAATATTATCAGGACTAAGTTCAGGATAAATCAAAGTTCAATTAATCATATTACTTAAGAACTCCCACTTAGATAGACATCCCTCAAGTCATCTAAATGATACGTGATCCAAATCAACTAAACCATGTCCAATCATCACGTGAGATGGAGTAGTCATCAATGGTGAATATCTCTATGTTGATCATATCCACTATATGATTCAAGTTTGACCTTTCGATCTCTAGTGTTCCGAGGCCATGTCTTTACATGCTAGGCTCGTCAAGTTTAACCCGAGTATTCCGCATGTGCAAAACTGGCTTGCACCCGTTGTATTTGAACGTAGAGCCTATCACACCCGATCATCACGTGGTGTCTCAGCACGAAGAACTTTCACAACGGTGCATACTCAGGGAGAACACTTATACCTTGAAATTTAGTTAAGGGGTCATCTTATAATGCTACCATCGTACTAAGCAAAATAAGATGCATAAAGATAAACATCACATGCAATCAAAATATGTGACATGATATGGCCATCATCATCTTGTGCTTTTGATCTCCATCACCAAAGCAATGTCATGATCTCCATCATCACCGGCTTGACACCTTGATCTCCATCGTAGCGTCCTGGTCGTCTCGCCAACTATTGCTTCTACGACTATCGCTACCGCTTAGTGATAAAGTAAAGCAATTACATGGTGTTTGTATTTCATACAATAAAGCGACAACCATAAGGATCCTGCCAGTTGCCGATAACTTTTACAAAACATGATCATCTCATACAACAACGTATATCACATCATGTCTTGACCATATCACATCACAACATGCCCTGCAAAAACAAGTTAGACGTCCTCTACATTGTTGTTGCAAGTTTTACGTGGCTGTTACGGGCTTCTAGCAAGAACCGTTCTTACCTACGGCACAAAACCACAACGGTGATTTATCAAGTTTGTCGTTTTAACCTTCAACAAGGACCGGCCACAGTCAAATTTGATTCAACTAAAGTTGGAGAAACAGACACCCGCCAGCCACCTTTCTACAAAACTAGTTGCATGTCTGTCGGTGGAACCGGTCTCATGAACGTGGTCATGTAAGGTTGGTCCGGGCCGCTTCATCCAACAATACCTCTGAATCAGAATAAGACATTGGTGGTAAGAAGTATGACGATCACCACCCACAACTCTTTGTGTTCTACTCATGCATATCACCTACGCATAGACTTGGCTCTGATACCGCTGGGGAAACGTAGCATGCAATTTCAAAAAAATTCCTATGCTCACACAAGATCTATCTAGAAGATGCATAGCAACAAGAGGGTATTAGTGTGTCCACATACCCTCGTAGACCGAAAGCGGAAGTGTTTGCTTAACACGGTTGATGTAGTCGAACGTCTTCTCATTCCGGCCGATCGAGTACCGAACGTACGGCACATCCGAGTTCTGCACACGTTCAGCATGATGACGTCCCTCGAGCTCTTGATCCAGCAGAGGGTCGAGCAAGTAGATGAGTTCCGTCAGCACGACGACATGGTGATGGTGATGGTGATGTGATCCGCGCAGGGCTTCGCCTAAGCATCGCGAGAATATGACCGGAGGCGTAAATTGTGCAGGGGGCGCCGCCTACGGCTTGGAACAATTGATGTGTGTTCTAGGGGCGACCCCCGTATATAAAGGAGGGATGGAGAGGAGGTCGGCCCTAGGCGCGCCCCAAGTAGGAGGAGTCCTACTTGGGGTCCTAGTAGGATTCGCCCCCTTCCTTTTACCGGAGGGGGAAATGGGAAAAGAGAGAGGGGAGGAGAAGGAAAGGGGGGGCGCCGCCCCCTCTTGTTGTCTAATTCGGCCTCCTTCCCTGTGGGGGCGCGCCACCCCTTTGTGGGCTAGTGTGCATCCCTCCTATGGCCCATATCTTTCCCCGGGGGGTTCCGGTAACCCCTCCGATACTCCAATATGTACACGATACATTCCACTTCCGGTGTCCGAATACTACCTTCCAATATATCAATCTTTACTTCTCAAACATTTCGAGACTCCTGTCATGTCCGTGATCTCATCCAGGACTCTGAACAAACTTCGGTCACCAAAACACATAACTCATATAATACAAATCGTCATCGAATGTTAAGCGTGCGGACCCTACGGGTTCGAGAACTATGTAGACATGATCGAGACACCTCTCTGGTCAATAACCAATAGCGGAACCTGGATGCTCATATTGGTTCCCACATATTCTACGAAGATCTTTATCGGTCGAACTGCAATGACAACATAAGTTATTCCTTTGTCATACGTATGTTACTTGTCCGAGATTCGATCGTCGATATCTTCATACCTAGTTCAATCTCATTACCGGCAAGTCTCTTTACTCATTCCGTAATGCATCATCCCTCAACTAACTCATTAGTCACATTGCTTGCAAGGCTTCATATGATGTGCATTACTGAGAGGGCCCAAATATACCTCTCCGATACTCGGAGTGACAAATCCTAATCTCGATCTATGCTAACCCAACAAACACCTTCAGAGATACCTGTAGAGCATCTTTATAATCATCCAGTTATGTTGTGACGTTTGATAGCACAAAAGGCATTCCTCCGGTGTCCGGGAGTTGCATAATCTCATAGTCGAAGGAATATGTATTTAACATGAAGAAAGCATTAGCAATAAAAATTGAATGATCATTATACTAAGCTAACGGATGGGTCTTGTTCATCACATCATTCTCCTAATGATGTGATCTCGTTCATCAAATGACAACACATGCCCATGGCTAGGAAACTTAACCATCTTTTATCAACGAGCTAGTCAAGTAGAGGCATACTAGGGACACGATGTTTTTGTCTATGTATTCACACATGTATCAAGTTTCCGGTAATACAATTCTAGTATGAATAATAAACATTTATCATGATATAAGAAAATATGAAATAACAACTTTATTATTGCCTCTAGGGCATATTTCCTTCAAGAACAAGGGTGCGCGTCCCGCCCATCCGCACGCGTCCGTTTAGCCGCAAACGCGACCCAAAGTTGTGCCGGGAATGGGTTGAAAGCAGACCAAAAACGAACATTGGTCTGTTTGCTCCTGTGCATTGAGCCGCCTGATTTGTTCGTTTACCTCCAAAGGAACGCGACCGGGCAATTTGGGTTCGTGCGTTGGAGTTTCCCTTAGCCTTGCCCCAGGCTACCAGGGCCATGGCATGGGACGTGGCAGCTATTCTATTCGTTCAATGTAATATATAGTCAGAATACTATTAGACATTATTTACTAGTGTAGCTAGGCTATTGGCCCGGGGCGTGCTGCCAACCTGGCTATGCCTTTGTGTCGATAGACACAGATATGGAAGCCGCTCATCCAACTCAACGCATGAAATATCTTTCCAGCTCTAACATTCTCTTGTTGACAAGAATATATTGAATAAATAGCATTATTTGCATACGTGAAAATAGTTGCAAACATGTGCATTACATTGAAAAGGCATCGAATGTTCGACAAGTTTTTACATCTAGCGGATCCTAAAATTAACAGTCCCACTGTCCGTGCAAAAAACATTAATTTTTGCATGGAAAGACGGCTATCTGTGGCAAATACTTCACTCTGCAGCTGGCAACTCCTTATCTTCAGCTCCTTCAACTCAACCGACAAATGGTTGAACAACTTTGCACAGTAGGCTTGCACATCCTCGCTGCATCAGGATCCATGACCGCCATCTTTAAGATCAACATCTTGACATACTCCGAGTTAGTCATGACCTCAAATCTCTTCTTTCTAAGATTGATCTTCTTCTCTATCGCCGCCATGAACTTCTCAAACCTCTCGGCCTTTCTTCCTCATTTGCATAATTGTGCTTGACGCATGCCTGCTCCTTTTTCGCCATGATATCGTCAAACCTCTTTATCATCTTGGCCGACATCCCTTCTCGCTTCTCCTTCTCCTCCCACTTCCTCCGCCGAAACCCCTTTTGACCTTCTTGGTCAGCTCTCCTTTTGTAGTGTCACTATCTTGGTTTTCATTCACGATGATGTCGGCGGTCTTCATGGAATTGGCAATGTATAGGAGTCATTTAGGGTGCGTATTCAACTTCAACCAATAATACATGAAGATGAAGTGCTTCTTCTGCACATTGAAGAAGAATGTACACGCACATGCTGGCTATCAAACAAGGACATGGTCAACATGTTATTTCACATAGAGCATCCAACCAGTCCAACACACAGACCATATCCGGTCAAATGACCAACACATAAAACAACTTATATGCTCACTGATTTGCGCACCATTTGGCCACCGGGTTTTGATTTGTTTGTAATGGTCGTAGTATTTATTGATGACTGATACGTTTCCAATGTACCTATAATTTTTGATTGTTTTATACTATTATATTATCAATCTTGAATATTTTTTATGCAATTTTATATCATTTTTTAGGGCTACCCTATTAAACCACTGTCAATTGGTATTTTCTGCTTATTTTTGGTTTTCCATAAAATCTTTACCAAACAGAGTCCAAACACTACGGAACTTTTTGACGATTTTTTCTGCACAAAAGAGAACCTTCGGAAGGAGACCAGACGAGAAGTGAGGAGATGGCAAGGCAACAAGGCGCGCTAATGCCTTGTGGGCTCCACGTGGTCCATCTGACTAAATTTTACTTCTATAAATTCATGTCAACCGCAAGGGTATGGCGTTTCTCACAATGCTTGTCTCATGGGAACTTTGGATTGAGCGCAACGCGAGGGTCTTGAACAACAGATTCATGACTTTGGGGTTCATCTTCTATAAAATCCGCGAGGAAGCTCTTACTTGGGTTAAGGCGGGAGCCAAGCATTTGAGTAAATTAGTGCCGGGATAGTAGGCTTTTGTTTCCGATGGGTGGCCTTTGGGCATGTATGAAACTCATTTCTCTCTTAATTAATGAATGTGCCAAAACTTTTGCTCTTTTCCAAAAAAACACGAGTAACTAAACATCTATACCATTCACACACACGTACTATGACAACTTAGACCTTAGTTTTAAAATGAGGTAAATACACTGGGAACCATACTTACACACGACAGTCGCTTTGGTGAATAAACTTGCAAAATACGTGTTTCTGGTCATAAAATTGCACGGGTGTTTATATACGGTCAAATTTTCACATATGTGGACGTATCCTTGGCCTATGTGGCATATGCCAGCGTGGCCAGGGACACGTTGGAGTTTCGAACCCGCGACGGGAAAATATCAAGTCATACCACCCTTTATATGCTACCATGATATCACTTTTCAAAAATCCAATTTAGACATTTGAAAAAATTCTGAAAAAATTTGTGGATGTTCACAAGACATATGTCTACAACACCTAAAAAATTTAGATCCAAATTTGAAATACCTATTGAGAAACAAAAACGACAAATCTAGAATGAATAGTGTCAAAAAGACAAAACATGAACAGTGTCAGAAAATGACACTATTCACATACAGATGTGTCTTTTTTGTTTCTCAATGTATATTTAAAATTTTGACCAGAATTTTTTAGGGGTTATAGACATATGTCTTGTGAACATCCATACTTGTTTTCAGGATTTTTTGAAACATATAGATGTGACTTTTAAAATTTTGTAGCATGGTAGCATGTGATAGGTGGTATCACCTAATATCTACCCCAACCACCACACCGATGGTCGTTCATGTCTGAGTATCATGACTAATTTCTATATCATATAAACACGGACAGGAATATAAATTTTACAAGAAATGTAACCTGAAAAAAGGGAGCACCGTGGCTCGACCAATGTGACCTCGAGGTCAACATTAACCAAGATTATCACCAGGCTACAAGGACACAACATGTCCAGATGGGATAAACATTTTTCATGTTGTTATTCCTTCTTGTTCTATTTAAGGAAACAAAATTATATTCTTGTGTTTACGACATTTAAAAAATGTTTATGTGTTACAAAAAAAGGCACATGACATTTTTTAAAATGCCTAAATAGTGTAAAACGCATTTGTGTAAGTAAAAAATATGATACTTTTCATTTAAAAAATGTTCACACATTCCAAAAAACTGTTCATGATATTTTTGAAAAAAATTATACATTGTACAAAATTGTTCACATAGTTTAAAACTGTTTCGTACCATCCAAAAATGTTTAACACATATTTGAAAAAAGTTTGAAAACTTTTATTTTAAAATTTTAATCATATGTTTACAAAATATTAAACATATATTTTATATGTTTTGACGTATATTTTTTCCATTATACATCTAAAAACATTATTATACACGTTTAATATTTTTTAAACATATGATTAACATTTTTTCAAATACAAGTTTTTGAAACTTTTTTCAAATATGTGGTTAAACATATGATTAATATTTTTTTCAAATACAAGTTCTTGAAACTTTTAAAATGTCATGTACCTTTTTTTGTAACACATAAATATTCTTTTAAATGTCAGAAGCACAAGAATATATTTTGTTTTCTTACATAGAACAAGAAGGAACAACAACATGAAAAATGTTTATCCCATCATGTTGTGTTGTCGTATCTTGGTGGTAGTCTTAGTTAACGCTGACCATGAGGTAACAACATGGTGGAGCCACAATGCTTCCTTTTTTCGGGCTACATTTCTTTGAAAATTTATTTTTGGTCTGTCTTTATATGATATAGAAATTAGTCGTGCAACCCAGATATGAATGATCACCGGTATGGTGGTTGTCCACCCGAGCATACTAAGGACAAGTCACGGGTTCGAAAGCCCTGGCCGTATATGAGCGCCCGTGCAAGTTTGATGACCGGAAACGCGTATTTTACAAGTAAGCTGTGAAGCTTCTTCTCTTTTGAAGATGTATAAGTTGTAAAGCTAGCAACCGACTATATACTTTGAAGCACGCGTCGCGGACGTCGTGACACGTCGGCGTCATAGGCGGGCTACAAGAAACAAAAGAAATATACTCAGTACATACGTGGAGCCCCCCGTCATCCACAGAAAAGAATACCATAATGCGGTGGTGCTACAAAATGTAGTGCAAGGGTGAAATGTTTCGCCCGTAAGCTTGAATCGAGTCGTGGATCTGTTGCATCCACGAACCTCAGAGCATTGACAAAAACAGTCTTGAGTGTCGACGTTTCATCGGTCAATTAGGCCCTGAGAAGCTTCTCTGCATCAAGCTCCGTGGCCGGCCAGCTACAGAACCCGGCTCCGACTGACTGTAAGGTGGCAACTTCATTAATCTTGAATTCATTTGCCCAGGCAGCCAGGCTTTCTTGATGGACGACTTCACTTGCATTTTCTCCAGAGGGCCAGAGGAGAGGTTCAGCAAAAACTCGTGGAGAGCAGCGTGAGACTTCCGTGCACGCCCAGGAGAGGAAGTAAACAGAGCAGCTCCAGGAGCAGATCCAGCATTAAGAGATGAGCGAACGATGGCCAAGTCTAACGAGCAAAAGGGGGTGCCAACAGTTTGTTCTTCACAGATGTTACCCGCTCCAGGAAAAAATTCCGGTGCCAATGGAGGCAGGGCAAGCACAGGTTCACGGCTGAACAGCCACAGTCATATCAACTCTTCCAGGAGAAGGAGGGAGTTCAGGGCTGACAGCTACTTCTACCACTTTTAACATCAAGAAAATGTAGTAAGTAAATTTGCAAAGTGCGGATAGTGACAGAGGCAAGCAGACCCAAATGACTAATTCTGTCATTGGAGAACTTGGATGTGAGCAAACACCAATAGCTAGTACCTCAATCATGAACCGGGAAGGAGTTTTTGTTTGTCCGGGACAAAGAAGCACCTCCAATGCTCCTAGTTTGCTGAGGAAAGAAATGTAGGTATCCGTATCACTAATATAGGAAGATGAGTTGCGGTTTTAGTTATGTTTTATAACTTTAAGAGCTTGTAATTTCATTCACACCTTAATTAAAAGCAATATGGAATCTTATTTAGGCCTGAAGATTCCTCATAATGTAGTAGTATATTTTGTGCAAAGCTGTCCCTTTTCACTAATTGACTGAATTTGGTCACTTTCGATGCTACTCCATCATTAGAATACGTTGAAAAGATAATAATAACACTAATGTCATATATTCTCATATTGTCGGAAGAAGTCTAAGCACCAAAGACAAAACTAACACATAAGCAGGAATTATCCTTCGGGCACGAACAGAAAAGCAGCAATAAGGCACACAGAAACACTTCACAATTAATATGGATCAGTTTCCATCATGGGAAAAATGACTTACGCCATGGCAAAGATAAACGATAGGCGAACATGTGAGCGATAGGCGAACAAAACATCAACATCAGAGATTTCTACTGGTATTCAAAGATAAACGTCCGTTAAATGCAAAAGAATCATGTCCTGTTGAGCTCTCAGAGGAGAAGGCTCATTGGCACCAAATAGTGCATATGTAAGACAAATCATTACTAAAACAGATGTTCGTTTACACAGAGAGAAAATGCAAGAAAAAAAACGTGCACCACTAATCACCCGTGAGGAAAGCGAAGCAAGCTCTCGAGTAGCAAATTACCAAATAACGCGCAAAAGGGCAAATATGCACAAAGAACTAATTTCAGTGTAAAGGCAGATCTTTCACTGACAAAGAACATAAGAGAATCAAGTAATGTAGTTGGATCAATCAATTAATAAACCTATGTAATTTGAAGATAGGCCTCAGGAAAGGTGGCGTTTCATGGTAATCTACCACATTAATGACAAAGCTGGGCAAATATTGGAGGCACGTGAGCCCAGATAACTGCTACTCCATTCGTTCCAAAAGTACTTGTCGTAGTTTTAGTTCAAATTTGATCTAAAACCATGACAAGTATTTTGGAATGGCGGCAGTACATTCTTCATGTAAAAACCATACAAGTACCTCACTGTTATACAATAACTCCTACCTTCTTCATGTAAAATGGCAACATCATAAGAGTTTCAGCATAGTTCTTAATTCAATTAATTGGTTCAAACCCTAGATACCCAAATCTAGAGGCCTTGTATGAAATTGGAGAAATTCCAAAGGAATTCAGAGGATTGCACCTGCCAGGTTCAAACTCCTAGATTCGAAACAGGACCATATGTCCACAGATCAAACCAACTTCAATGGCTAACATAACTGATTTGCTGCTCAACAGATCAGAATGACCATACTAGATAATCAGGATTCATGTACAAGAGCAGCAAAAAGTGTACTCCCTCTGTAAAGAAATATAAGGGCGTTTAGATAACTAAAATAGTGATCTAAATGCTCTTATATTTCTTTTAGGGGGGAGTAATAAGGTAAAGACAGAGCCAACATTCCAGGAAACGCCTTGTAGTAGTAATAAGGTAAAGACAGAGCTATTTATCACAAGTTTTCTGATGTAACATCATGGAATCAACTTGCTAGAGAAATGACATGAACTGCAGCTGCCGACTGTGATAACAATCAGGTCTAAGTACCTGGCAGCGCCCGGCAGTCTTCTACAAGAGGAATAGTACTACTAAGTATTAACCCTACAACAGTGGTTCACGATAGTAGATCTTGTCAAAAGGGTCGGATGGCAAAACCTCAGAAGCTAGTCGGACCCCATAAACCGGACGCTCCCCTTCCCTGAGTATGCTCTTGAAAACTTGAAACTTACAAGCTCCGCTGGCCCATTTTGCACAAGTCAGATGCTTCAGTATAGCACGCACATCAACTCCCGAAGACAACAACCAATCGGACACCACAATAACCATATTCTCCAGCACCCGAGCATTCTCAGCGATGAACTTGAGGAAAGCAGTTTCATTTGTCGACCCTCGGAAGTCATGGAAAATTATCTTCTTCAAGTGCTGCCGGATACACGCAATGGGACCGCCCTCGAGCCAAAACTTGAGACCGACCTTGCCAGTAGACTCCCCACGAGCCTTTTCGGACTGCAACAAGATTGGATCATAAATATTTAGTCTGCTAAGCCACACTGCGTACATAGATAGTGGTAATGAAAAATGATCTTTGGATGTTTTGGATACCCTAATATGGAGCGTCTCGATGTTGGGAAAACATCGGAGGAAGTTATGCACCTTCTTGAGGTCATTGCGAACTTGGAATGTGAGTTCCAAGGCCAAGTTCTGGACACTCGGGACAAGGGTGCTGGTGCTCAACTTAGTCCCAGCCTGCAATGCAAATGTGGAAGATGAAGATCATATTTTGGCTGGCATACGTTGTTATTGACAAGACAACTGCATACATATATATGAACTAACTACTGGCTGAATGTATACATATGATCTAACTACTGGCTGAAGGTATCCAAATGCAAATGTACGATGTAATGACCTTGATAGCGGTGTTGCCAATCTCCAAGTCATGCTCTCCTGGTTGAAGGTATCCAATAGCACGCAGGTTGGGTGCATGGCCAATCTTGACCCTGCAGCACTTGTCGGAGTTACTGCCGAGGCCCCAAGTCCACTGCAAGAGCCTCTCCAGGCGAGGGGCGTCCACCACCAAGATGTCCTCCAGGATGGAATAGCAGAGCTGAACGCACCGCACGCTGTGGCTGATAAGGCGGAGGCGCACTCCGCCCTGAGCCGCAACGATGGTGAGGATCTCCAGGACGGGGCTTCTGTCGAGCAGGAAGGCGAGGTCGCGGTCCTCCATCGCGACGAGGGAGAGGCCGAGCTCCCGGAGGTTGGGGAAGGCGGCGGAGCGCGGTACGGCGGCCGTGTCCGGGAGCCTCCAGGCGCTGAGGAAGAGGCGCGTCAGGGGGGCGCAGCGGAAGAGCGTGGCGGGGAGGCGGATGTCGAGCGGCCACGGGCGGTTAATGAAGGCGAGCTCTTGGACGCCCTTGGCGGCGAGGACGTCGAGCCAGCGCGCGATCTCTCCCCGGTGCGCGTCCATGGCGGTGCGGGTTAGGTGGACGCAGCGGAAGGGCCCCGGGTGCGCCGCGAGCACGCGGGTGACGAGGTCGGCGAGCCCGGGCGATTCCTCCTCGCCGACGCCGAGCGCGATCTGCCGTCCGTTGGGAAGGAAGTGGGTGTCGGCGACGACGAGGGGCGCCGAGCGCCAGAGGGGGCGCCAGCGCGAGGCGAGCGCCGAGGTGCGCGCAGCGTCCGCCGCGGGGAGGCGGGAGATGATGTCCTGGAGGACGTGTTCTGGGAGGGCGCTGATGCGGTCGGCGCCGCCGGGGACCCAAGCCGCGCCGGCGAGCGAGAGAGGGACGGCGGTGGAGACGGGCGGCTTGGGGAGGGAGCGGTGGACGACGGTTCTCATCATGTCCAAGCCGACCCCCAGCATCTCGGGGCCGAAGCCGTGGCCCTGCAGGAGGTCCTCCGCGTGCTCCATGCTGACGCCGATGAACGGCTCCGGTGGGGAGCCACGGCGAGGGTCTCGGGTTGGCATCGTCGTCCCTGGGATGGGCGAAGTGGCGAGTGGTGGCCGCCGGGTGGTAGTGACTAGTGGGGAGTGAGCTCGTGCCTGCTTAGGGCAAAAATGCTAGACATACGGGTTTCTTTTACTAGAATTTACAGACCAACTCTTCTCCCCTCACTAATCTCTCCCCCCCTGATTTTCAGGGTGGGGCCCGCCTCATCTAATTACCATTGCGGCATGTTCTTCTTGGGTTGGGCCAAATGTTGGAACCGGCCTGGTCGCGGGCCAAGCATGCAGTGCCCCTTCTATTTCAAAATACATTGGCCCTATTTGAACCCATGGGTTAGAGTTAGTTTGAGCTAGTTTGGACCCAAACAGCTCTAAAGTATCCAAACATGAGGGCTAGTTTGAACTAGTTGTATCTAACTCACCCAAAAAAACTATCCCATCCAAAAGGTGCTAATTAAAGCTAGTTGTCCTAGTGCATTTATTGTCAATCTAACCCTGTCATCCAAACACCTTTTTGGGTTAGTTCAGGGTTAGTCATGAGGTAGAAACTAACTCTAACCTCTAGCTAAGTTAGAGTATCCAAACAGGGCCACATTCAAAAATAAATATTTCAAAATATATTTACATGGACAACATTTATAGAAAACACGTCAACCTCTGCAACACCAAATAAATACAACATGAGAATAAATTTTATTGATGGATCTAATAATGAAAGATATTTACTTCAGCTACTTTATTTTTTCTTTGACAACTAGAAATTTCATTTGCGGGTCATTAACAATAATGTGCTAAATTGCACTTTTTGGACAGCCTAAGGTATGGTGGCTTTGACAGGGCAAGAATAAATCCCTGCCATGTCTTTAAGCCCTAGACAGTTCTAATAAGCAAATGATTACGTTGCGCGGCTTGTAGGCATCCTCGGCTCTAAATATTTATTTAGTCCTCTGGATAGGAGTTTCTCACATTCCTTCAAATTTCTTTGGACCTCTCCTATTTTCATACAAGGCCTCTAGATTAGGGTACCGCGGATTTGCATCGATTGCATGCAGACTTTCGACCAAATCGTCTCAGATGATAGTGTTCATAAATGTATTACAGTTGAAATGATCAACATGTAGACCAGAGCACATGCTATTAAGAGAAGCAATAAGCAAGCAACATTGTTGAACATAATCTTCCTCATGCATGTTCAGAGTGATTAAATGGCCCTAATAAATTGTTAGAAGATGCAAATGACAGGGTAGTACAACTTCAGACTTTTGTTCTCACAATTGTTGTCTGCAAACTCGGCAAATAGTCAACTGATTATAGTACATTATCGCATCTCTCTCTCTCTCTCTCAACCTCTATGTTTTGATGATCTAACTTTTGAGCACCCAAAAGGGCATCACAAGCCTCCTTATTCACGGGAGCTCCTGCCAGGGAGGGGAAAGGGAGCGGGGATTCATGTCGTGTGTTCGAGTCACTGGGACAAATGTTCGCATGGTCGATGCATGGATGGACCACAGCCGGCAGAGGGAAGGATACTGGTCTCTGGGTAGCCCCAATGCCCCATCCTAGAATGTCATATGTACTCTCGTCCCATTGTTCTCTTGCCAGTTCAAGAAGTTCAAGTGCAAAGTTTAACCTCATGGTTTGAAAAGTTGTTCTTTATGGATTCCTTTTGAAGGTTCTAATATGAACATACTAACATATACAAATATCATATATCCGAGGTACCTTTGCGTGTAGACACTACTCATGTTGATGTACATGAATGACACTAGGGACCAAACAAGACAGCCAAATATATATAGCCACCATAGCACCACAAAGGAATGTCTTAGGAAGCGTGCCAATGCCATGTCAAGGACCAGTATGCTGGAATAAACTCATATAGGTCGTTCGTTTTTATCATTCTCTTTAAACATATAATTTGGACTAGGGAATTCATATATATAGCGTGCCAATTGTTGCAAGACTAACGCAGGGAAAGTTGCGGCAGAACCAAACGAGAACAAGAAGAGAATGGAGCAAAAAGAAAAGAGAAAATCATGAACGTTCCTAGGCGTGACCTATTTATGTGAAAAATTGTTGGAATATCTAAAACAAGGTCAATCCGTGTCGAACTTCCCTGAAACTATAAGTAGCACATTTTTAGGGCACTAGCATATTCCCAATCCTAAAAGTAAAAAAAAATCAGCCTATCCCATTTTCCTAAAGTTTTGAAGGAAATAACTTTGGTCATCACAGCATATTAATTAAGAACTTGAATGATCAAGTGCACACACTTCAAATACATAAGTGAAAGTGCATGTAGCTCCTAAGTGTGGTTTTGGTAATTAATGACAATATTTATGGACTTAGGTTTTCATTGATTATGTTTGAAGGAATAATCCATAGGTAGTGCCTTAAGGATGATGGATGGATTCAAGTATGTGAAAGTGCGTTATATCGACTAGAGGGGGGTGAATAGGCGATTTTTATGAATTCTTCACTGAGGAATTTTAGGGTGAGGAAATTCCTAAGCGAAGAACTACTTGCAGCGGAATAAGTACTCAAAAGTAAACATGGTAGACCACAAGCATAGTCATCATGATGAAAATGAAGACAAGCACAGAGTACAAAAAGTGTAAACACAGGATAACACAAGATGAAGACGAACAGACTAAAGAAATTGAACTGAGGAAATTGAGAAAGTCTTCAGTCAAAGTCTTCAAACAGATATGAACAAGCACAGAACAGGTGAAATGAGGAATTGAAAGAGTTGAGGAAATAGAACCACTAAGCTTGGTGAAGAAAATGATTTGGTAGACCAGTTTCAACTGCTGTCTCAGTTGTACATCTGGTTGGAGCGGCTAGGTATTTAAACCAAAGGACACGCAGTCCCGGACACACAGTCCTCACCGTATTCTCCTTGAGCTAAAGTCACATAGACCTCGCCCAATCACTCGTGGTAAGTCTTCAGGTGACTTCCGAACCTTCACAAACTCGGTCACTTGGTGATCCACAATTCCTCTTGGATGCTCTAGACCTTGACGCATAACCGTCTGGAAGAAGCACAGTCTTTAAAAGAAACAAGCGTCGGATCCACGCAGGATCAATCTCTTTAGTGATGCTCAATCACTTTGGGTTTGAAGGTGTTTGGGTTTGGGTTTTCCTCACTTGATGATTTTCACTCAAAGTCCTTGAAGGATGGGTTGCTCTCAAATGACAAGTGTTAGTTTCTCTTGGAGCAACCAACCAACTAGTGGTTGTAGGGGGCGGCTATTTATAGCCTAGGGAGCAGCCCGACATGATAAGACATAAATGCCCTTCAATAATATGACCATTAGGTGGGTAGATATTTTTGGACAGCTGGCGCGTAGCACAGCAACGGTCGGAATTTTGACTCTCAAATTCCTCAGGGCTATCATGTTCCTCACTGTGTAGGCAATCCGCACTGGCGAATTCCTAACTCCTCAGTCATAACAAATTCCTCAGGGACCAGAAGAACTTCATCTCTGTCACTGAAGAATATGACTGAACTGTATGAGATTTCCAATGGCTTCACTCGAAGAGATTGGTAGGTGTAGGATTTTGAGTTGAGCATCACATGGAATTTTTTCCTTAGTATTTCCTCGACCCCCTTTAACAGTACGGTGCTTCCTATGACTCAAGAAAGAGAAAATGAAACAACAAAAAACAAAGTCTTCACGCTTCATGTTCCTCGAATGATTTCCAAGTCTTCAAGGTCACACCAATTTCTTCACTTTCAAAGTCTTCAGAAAGTCTTCAGAAATCCAAAGTCTTCAGTCGAAGAACTTCATTTTTAGGGGTCGACTTTCTCTGTAAATATCAAACTCCTCATATACTTATAGACCTGTGTACACTCACAAACGCATAAGTCTCTTAACCTATAACTCGTCAATACACCAAAATCACTAAGGGGCACTAGATGCACTTACTATCTCCCCCTTTTTGGTGATTGATGACAATATATGTTAAGTTTTCAACGGGGATAAGCATATGAAGTGTAAATACTGATATTGAGCAATTTGATTGCAAGATATAGAAGAACTCCCCCTGAAGATGTGCATAGTGAGGAATTTGCTTTTGAAGCGATGCACACTTGAAGAGTATAATCATGGAGATCTCCCCCTATATCTTGTAATTTATACATGCATTTGACACATATAATATGAGGAATTTGAAATGCATGATGAAATATGGTGACTAATGTAATTCAGCATGCGTGAAATGATATTAATGAGGAATAAGCATGCAGAAGAACTCAGCAAAAGTATCAGGCCACCATAGAGTTTAAGATTACAACTCGATCCAGCAAAGTCATCAGAAGAACGAGAGTTGTAACTTAGCAAAAAACACCCATATAAGATAGACCCGCTTGAAAACTAACTCAAATTTCTCCCCATTTGTCATCAAATGACCAAAAGGGTTGAAAATGAGGACTAACGCCCCTGAAGAATATCATGATCATGGAGGAGCGCCAGCGTTGTTGGGGTCTTGTGTTGTTGTAGGGCATGTCGCAGTGTCGTCCAAGTCTTCATACTCGTTCGTGTCGCGTGATGAAGAATATGAACTGGCGACCAAGGGAGGGACCTTGACCTTCTTGAATCTCTTCGGTGGAGGAGCAGACCAGTCAAAATCTTCCTTGAAACCCATTTGCTGCAGATCTTCTTCACCATAGAGATGTGACAGAATAGCCCAGGTGCGATCGAAGACTTCATGGAGGTAGTAATGGTTTTTCTTCACTGCATTATGTGTAGAAGTCATGTTGTGAAAAATAGAGCCAAACTGACGCTTAACCCATTTGTGGTTTCGATCCACCTTCTGGTGAATACTAAGAAGCAGTTCACGGTTAGTCATCACACGAGGAGCAGTGGCTTGAGGGTTTGACTTGGGTCCATTGGCAGCAGAATCATGAGTGGCAGAGTCATCATTGGTGGAGTAAGATGCAGCTTTGCGAAACTGACCATCCAATGGACGAATGCCTTCATCAACAATAGCAGTGGCCTTGCCCTTTTCATCAGCTAAGGAAAATGTCCGCTTCAAGACTTCAATAGGGGGCTGATACGTCTCCAACGTATCTATAATTTATGAAGCATTCATGCTATTTTATTATCTGTTTTGAATGATTATGGGCTTTATTATACACTTTTATTGCCTATTAACCTATTTTATTGCCTGTTTTGAAAGACTAACCTATTAACTGGAGGCCCGGCCCATATTGCCTATTTCAGTATTTCGAAGAAAAGGAATATCAGACGGAGTCCAAACGGAACGAAACCTTCGGCAGCGTGATTTTTGGGAAGATTATGATCCAGGGAAGTTGGAGTGCACTTCAGAAGATCCTCGAGGAGGCCATGAGATAGGGGGCGCGCCCACCCCCTGGGCGCGCCCTACCCTCTCGTGGGCCCCTCGAGGCTCCCCCGACTGACTTCTTTCGCCTATATATTCCATCGTACCCTCAAAACATTGAATATCAAGATAGATCGGGAGTTCTTCCGCCGCAAGCCTTTGTAGCCACCAGAAACCTCTCGAGAGCGCTTCCCTGCACCCTGCCGGAGGGGGGATCCTTCACCGGTGGCCATCTTCATCATCCCGGCGCTATCCATGACGAGGAGGGAGTAGTTCACCCTCGAGACTGAGGGTATGTACCAATAGCTATGTGTTTGATCTCTCTCTCTCTCTGTCTCTCGTGTTGTCTCTCGTGTTCCCTCTATGACACGATCTTGATGTATCGTGAGCTTTGCTATTATAGTTGGATCTTATGATGTTTCTCCCCCTCTACTCTCTTGTGATGAATTGAGTTTTTCCTTTGAAGTTATCTTATCGGATTGAGCCTTTTATGAGAACACTTGGTGTATGTCTTGCCGTGGTTATCTGTGGTGACAATGGGATATCATGTGCCACTTGATGTATCTTTTGGTGACCAACTTGCGGGTTCCGCCCATGAACCTATGCATAGGGGTTGGCACACGTTCTTGACTCTCCGATCGAAACTTTGAGGCACTCTTTGAAGTACTTTGTGTTGGTTGAATAGATGAATCTGAGATTGTGTGATGCATATCGTATAATCATGCCCACGGATACTTGAGGTGATAATGGAGTATCTAGGTGACATTAGGGTTTTGGTTGATTTGTGTCTTAAGGTGTTATTCTTGTACGAACTCTTGAATAGATTGATCCGAAAGAATAACTTTGAGGTGGTTTCGTACCCTACCATAATTTCTTCGTTTGTTCTCCGCTATTAGTGGCTTTGGAGTGACTCTTTGTTGCATGTTGAGGGATTGTTATATGATCTATCTATGTTATTATTGTTGAGAGAACTTGCACTGGTGAAAGTATGAACCCTAGGCCTTGTTTCCTATCATCGCAATACCGTTTACGCTCACTTTTATCATTAGTTACCTTGCTGTTTTTATAATTTCAGATTACAAATACCTTTATCTACCATCCATATTGCACTTGTATCACCATCTCTTCGCTGAACTAGTGCACCTATACAATTTACCATTGTATTGGGTGTGTTGGGGACACAAGAGACTCTTTGTTATTTGGTTGCAGGGTTGTTTGAGAGAGACCATCTTCATCCTACGTCTCCTACGGATTGATAAACCTTTGGTCATCCACTTGAGGGAAATTTGCTACTGTCCTACAAACCTGTGCACTTGCAGGCCCAACAACGTCTACAAGAAGAAGGTTGTGTAGTAGACATCAAGCTCTTTTCTGGCGCCGTTGTCGGGGAGGCTAGGTAAACGACACTCACACCCCGTCAACTAAGCTCTTTTCTGGCGATTTTACCGGGGAGGTGAGTGCTTGAAGGTATATCTTTAGATCTTGCAATCGAGTCTTTTAGTTTCTTGTTTTATCACTAGTTTATTTTATAAAAGAAAACTACAGAAAAAATGGAATTTATTTTGTCTCATACGCTTTGTCTTTTTAATATCTTTCATGAGTATGATGGAAAGGAAAATTGTGCTCAAGTGCTAGAAGAAGAAATCTATAAAATGTTTGTCACTAAATCTTTGAATGATGAGCATGATTGCAATGTTGTTAGTATGAACTCTTTCAATATCCATAGTACTAATGATGATTGCACTAGTCATGATGAAAATATCTCTTATGAGCATGTCAACTTTCGTGCAGTGCATGTTTGCATGAACACACCGAATGGAGAATATATATATTGCAAGAGGCATAAGCATTTAGAAACTAAATGGTTTCAAACAAGGCTTAATGTTAGTGCTGAAAATTTAAGATATCTTCACCGTTGTGAACTTTGCAATGAACGTGGTCATTTAAATCTCTGATGCGAATTGTTTCATGATTGAATCGTGTCCAAAAATTGTGATGATTTTATCTCCCTTGCTCATTACAATGAACTTAGTTTGCTTTTGGGTTATGAAGAATTGAAACGTGCAACTAATCTTATTCCAAAATTTAATCTTGGGCATTTCCTTGATATTGATCTAGAGAAGATTTATATGTATTGTACGGTGAATTGCATTGAAAATCCTTATATTGCCAATTACCTAAAGAAAAGAAAGCAAATAGAAGATGATGAGAATACTAATGAAAGGGAAGAGACTTCCCAATCTCCTCCTATTATTTCTTATGATGATTCAGGTAATGAGGAGGAGCTTTTTATTCAACCAATCCCATTAATAAAGAAGGTTGAACCCACACATAATGTGAAGAAGAAAAGGAAGAGAAGGGGCAGCAAAGGTAAAAAGGTATCCCTCCCAAATGATGTTGCTCCTACTACTCATTGTGATGATGATAATTGCTATATTATTGGTGCTATCCATACTATTAATGATGAGAATGATTATGCTTATGATATGAAAAGGCCCAAGCTTGGGGAAGCTATGTTTGATGAGTGTGAAATATTTGAAAATATATTTGCTGGAATTAATGTTTGTCCCAAGCTTGGGGATGCTACGTTTAATGAAGATGATATTTTTAGCATCCCAAGTTTTGATATGCAAAGTTGTTATGATGATAGCATGCCTCTTTATGATGATTATATTGATGAAAGTGGGTTTGGAAGAGTGTCAACTTTAGGAAGTAGTGATCCCACTATTTTGGAGGATGTGAATCTTATTGTGATGAATATGAAAGTTGATTTGGAAGAGTGACAACTTTATTTACTGATTCCACTATCTTGGGAGATGTTTCAATCGATTATGATGAGAACGAAGTTGCTACTTATTATGATTATTGTGATGAAACTTATGCTATAAAAAGTAGTGATGATTATATTTATAAAACTTGTCATGATTATGATTACCCTTTTTCTGAACATTACTCTTTTAATGTGGAAACAATTTATAGTATTCAAGTCTCTTATGATACTCCCACCATTCCGAATGAGAAGAATTTTGCTTATGTGGAGAGTAGTAAATTTTCTATGCTTGTAGATCATGAAAAGAATGCTTTAGGTGCTGGTTATATTGTTCAATTCATTCATGATTCTACTGAAAATTATTATTAGGGAAGAACATATGCTTGTAGGAATTGCAATAATGTCAAGTTTCCTCTCTATTTGCTTAAAATTTTGAAGTTATGCTTGTTTTACCTTCCTATGCTAGTTGATTATTGTTCCCATAAGTTATTTTCCCACAAAATACCTATGCATAGGAAGTGGGTTAGACTTAAATGTGCTAGTCATATTCTTCATGATGCTCCCGTTATGTTTCAATTCTTATCCTTTATGTGAGCATCATTGCCATCATCATGCCTAGCTAAAAAGGCATTAAAGAAAAGCGCTTGTTGGGAGACAACCCATTATTTATCCTTCCTGTTTTTGTGTCCACATGATTATGCTACTTTAGTAATCATGTTTTATAGCTTTTGTTTCAATAAAGTGCCAAGTAGAACCTTTGGGAAGACTTGCGTGAAGTTTATATGATCATGCTGTAAAAAACAGAAACTTTAGCACTCACAAGAATAGCTGCCATTTTTTACTGGAGAGTGCTTTTAGTTTGATTCTTTTTTAAGATGATTAATAGAAAAATTCCTCAGGTCCACCAATTTATTTCGTAATTAGTGGGGTTCCAAAAGTACACGTTTGATACAGATTACTACAGACTGATCTGTTTTCGACAGATTCTGTTTTCTATGTGTTGTTTGCTTATTTCGATGCATCTATGGCTAGTATGTAAGGGTATGAACCATAGAGAAGTTGGAATACATTAGGTTTAACACCATTATAAATAAAGAATGAGTTTATTACAGTACCTTAAAGTGGTGGTTTGTTTTCATATACTAACGGAGCTTAGGAGTTTTGTTTTGAGTTTCGTGTTGTGAAGTTTTCAAGTTCTGGGTAAGGATTCGATGGACTATGGAATAAAGAGTGGCAAGAGGCTAAGCTTGGGGATGCCCCGGATGGCATCCCCTCTTTCGTCCTCGTTCATTGGTAACTTTACTTTTAGCTATATTTTTATTCGCCACATGATATGTGTTTTGCTTGGAGCGTCATTTTCTTTTGTTAGTATTTGCTTGCTGTTATTTATAATAATGTTTTGCATCTTTATTTTCAATAAAATTGTCAAGGATAGCCTTTACCATGCTTATTTTGCACGTATACATGTTGCTGTTTCAAAACACAAAGTTTAACGCTGTTGCAAAAATTCCCTAGAAAAGTAAGAGAGTGATATAATGTGGAATCTTTTTGCATAATGAGCTCTGATAAATCTTTTACAGCGTAGTATTTTCTTATATTTTTTGGAGTTATGGAAGTATGATGAATCTTGTATTCTTTACAGACTATACTATTTTGGCAGATTGCTGTTATGTTTGCATTGTTTGCATATGCTTGCTTGTTTAATGATTCTATTTGAGGATATGAGTATTAAATATGCAGAAACATTTAGTATGCAATGTTGAATAATAATGTTAGTAATTTGTTATAGTAGAAAATGATAAGGTTTTGCATTGTTTTATACTAACTTATCTCAAGAGTTCTTGTTGAGTTTGGTGTGGATGAAGCTTTTGATAAAAAAAACCATGATATGAGAGGAATTAAGGAGACACAAAAGTTCAAGCTTGGGGATGCCCAAGGCACCCCAATATAATATTCCAAGAAGTCTCAAGCATCTAAGCTTGGGGATGCCCCGGTAGGCATCCCACCTTTCTTCTTCAACAACTATCGGTTAGTATTGGTTGAACCTAAGTTTTCGCTTCTTCACATGAGTTGTGCTATCCTTGCAATGTCATTTTGTTTTGCTTTCCTTGTTGTTTGAATACAATACCAAGATCTGAAATTCTTAAATGAGAGAGAGTCTTCGCATAGTTACATAATTATTTAGCTACTCATTGATCTTCACTTATATCTTTTTGGAGTAGTTTGTCATTTACTCGTGTGCTTCACTTATATCCTATTAGTAAATGGTTGAAGAATGGAATGTCATAAATCTGAAATTATATATGTTTCATTTGCTTATCCCATGGGGAGTAATGACTTCACATCTAAGAAGTAGAGGTTGTAAATTTATTGACGATTAGCAAGCATTGTATTGGTCGTTTGAACAATTCATGAAAGAATATTGACGGAAGAGAGATTTCACATAAAAATGTATTACTAGTACGCGGGCCCGTGCATAGCACGGGCAAAGTTCAATCCGTGAAAACAAATCTCCCACGCTGATTTTTTTTCTTCAAAAAAGAAGTCCTTGAAAAGTCTAACAAATCAACAATTTTGTTCTGTTTGTATGTAAAGTTATCATGACAGCTATCCAATTTCACTAATCAAAAGTATTTTCATGGTTATAAAAATTGGTAACATAAATTTTGTCCATCTTATATTTGTGCAGTGTGATAGATGACTTAACCATTGTACTATCATATGTGGCGTATTCCCTAAAAATATGCTATTTCATGGACGAATGGGATGCAAAGTTAGGCTATATAAAATCATGTGATGCCTTGGGACACATTTTTGAACATCAGTACACAAAAATGCATGAAAAGCTACCAGTACTTTGATATGCTCTAGGACCGAAAGTCTGGCGTGACTGCGGTTTGCTGCGCTGCAGGTTCATCAGTCCATGGCCAGACGACGTCCTTCTATCTACGTGGCCCAACCTTGCAATGCAGAACGCGACGTCCGGCAATAAACAATTCGGGTGGGCCTAGATTTCTCTAGAATGAACAAGCAGCTGCATGGTGGATACTCTGTAGACGCGAATCCATGCACTTTGAACCATAGGATTTACCCTATTGACGGCTGAAATTACTTCTTAGACCCATGTTTCAAATTTTCAAAATTGGTACACTATATAGTAGTATAGATCATAGACATCTTTTATAATTGTGAGCACTCATTAAGTATGACATGCTAAAGAGTTGATGTTGGACAAGGAAGACAACGTAATGGGTTATGTTTTCTCACATCTCAGTTAAAGTATATTGTCATGGATCATTCAAACATGTTGAGCTTGCCTTTCTCCCTCATGCTAGCCTAAATATCTGTACTAAGCGGGAATACTGCTTGTGCATCCAAATTCCTTGAACCAAGTTTTTGCCATGAGTGTCCACCATACCTACCTCTTGGGGAACGTTGCAGAAAATAAAAAATTTCTACGCTTCACCAAGATCAATCTATGGAGTCATCTAGCAACGAGAGAGAGGAGTGCATCTACATACCCTTGTAGATCGCGAGCGGAAGCGTTCAAGAGAACGGGGTTGAGGGAGTCGTACTCGTCGTGATCCAAATCATCGAAGATCCTAGTGCTGAACGGACAGCACCTCCGCGTTCAACACACGTACGGTTGGGGAAGACGTCTCCTCCTTCTTGATCCAGCAAGGGGCAAGGAGAGGTTGATGCAGATCCAGCAGCACGATGGCGTGGTGGTGGAAGTAGCGGCGATCTCAGCAGGGCTTCGCCAAGCTCAGCGAGAGGGAGAGGTGGTACGTGGGGAGAGGGAGGCGCCAAGGACCAGGGTGCGGCTGCCCTCCCTCCCCCCTCTTTATATACGGGCCCTAGGGGGTGCGCCGGCCCCTAGAGATCCCATCTCAAGGGGGGCAAGGGGGGAACTTGCCCCCCAAGCCAAGTGGGGCGCCCGCCACCCCTAGAGTTTCCAACCCTAGGCGCAGGGGGAGGCCCAAGGGGGGTGCACCAGCCCACCAGGGGCTGGTTCCCTTCCCTCTTCAGCCCAAGGGGCCCTCCGGGATAGGTGGCCCCACCCGGTGGTCCCGGTACAATACCGGTGACCCCCGAAACTTTCCCGGTGGCCGAAACTGGACTTCCTACATACAATTCTTCACCTCTGGACCATTGCGGAACTCCTCGTGATGTCCGGGATCTCATCCGGGACTCCAAACAACTTTTGGGTTACCGCATACTAATATCTCAACAATCCTAGCGTCACCGAACCTTAAGTGGGTAGACCCTACGGGTTCGGGAATCACGCAGACATGACCGACACAGCTCTCCGGCCAATAACCAACAGCGGGATCTGGATACCCATGTTGGCTCCCACATGTTCCACGATGATCTCATCTAATGAACCACGATATCGAGGATTCAAGTAATCCCGTATACATTTCCCTTTGTCAATCGGTATGTTACTTGCCAGAGATTTGATCGTTGGTATCCCAATACCTCGTTCAATCTCGTTACCGATAAGTCACTTTACTCGTACCGTAATGCATGATCCTGTGACCAACCACTTGGTCACATTGAGCTCATTATGATGATGCATTATTGAGTGGGCCCAGAGATACCTCTCCGTCATACGGAGTGACAAATCCCAGTCTCGATCCGTGTCAACCCAACAGATACTTTCGGGGATACCTGTAGTGTACCTTTATAGTCACCCAGTTACGTTGTGACGTTTGGTACACCCAAAGCATTCCTACGGCATCCGGGAGTTACACGATCTCATGGTCTAAGGAAATGATACTCGACATTGGAAAGGCTCTAGCAAATGAACTACATGACCTTGTGCTATGCTTAGGATTGGGTCTTGTCCATCACATCATTCTCCTAATGATGTGATCCCGTTATCAATGACA
Source organism: Triticum aestivum (assembly GCF_018294505.1). NCBI lineage: Eukaryota > Viridiplantae > Streptophyta > Magnoliopsida > Poales > Poaceae > Triticum > Triticum aestivum. The sequence goes on along the minus strand of NC_057807.1, from coordinate 652,776,386 downwards.
TCCAATGTCCATAGTCAGGAAACCATGACTATCTGTTGATCAACGAGCTAGTCAACTAGAGGCTCACTAGGGACATGTTGTGGTCTATGTATTCACACATGTATTACGATTTCCGGATAACACAATTATAGCATGAATAATAGACAATTATCATGAACAAGGAAATATAATAATAATCATTTTATTATTGCCTCTAGGGCATATTTTCAACAGTCTCCCACTTGCACTAGAGTCAATAATCTAGTTACATTGTGATGAATCGAACACCCATAGAGTTCTGGTGTTGATCATGTTTTGCTCGCGGAAGAGGTTTAGTCAACGGATCTGCGGCATTCAGATCCGTATGCACTTTGCAAATATCTATGTCTCCGTCTTGAACATTTTCACGAATGGAGTTGAAGCGACGCTTGATGTGCCTGGTCTTCTTGTGAAACCTGGGCTCCTTGGCAAGGGCAATAGCTCCAGTGTTGTCACAAAAGAGAGTGATCGGCCCCGACGCATTGGGTATGACTCCTAGGTAGGTGATGAACTCCTTCATCCATATTGTTTCATGCGCTGCCTCCGAGGCTGCCATGTACTTCGCTTCACATGTAGATCCTGCCACGACGCTTTGCTTGCAACTGCACCAGCTTACTGCCCCACCATTCAAAATATACATGTGTCCGGTTTGTGACTTGGAGTCATCCAGATCTGTGTCGAAGCTAGCGTCGACGTAACCCTTTACGACGAGCTCTTCGTCACCTCCATAAACGAGAAACATATCCTTAGTCCTTTTCAGGTACTTCAGGATATTCTTGACCGCTGTCCAGTGTTCCATGCCGGGATTACTTTGGTACCTTCCTACCAAACTTACGACAAGGTTTACATCAGGTCTGGTACACAGCATGGCATACATAATAGACCCTATAGCCGAGGCATAGGGGATGACACTCATCTTTTCTCTATCTTCTGTCGTGGTCGGGCATTGAGCCGAGCTCAATTTCACACCTTGCAGCACAGGCAAGAACCCCTTCTTGGACTGATCCATATTGAACTTCTTCAATATCTTATCAAGGTATGTGCTTTGTGAAAGACCTATGAGGCGTCTCGATCTATCTCTATAGATCTTGATGCCTAATATGTAAGCAGCTTCTCCAAGGTCCTTCATTGAAAAAACTTATTCAAGTAGGCCTTAATGCTGTCTAAAAGTTCTATATCATTTCCCATCAAAAGTATGTCATCTACATATAATATGACAAATGCTACACAGCTCCCACTCACTTTCTTGTAAACGCAGGCTTCTCCATAAGTCTGTATAAACCCAAACGCTTTGATCATCTCATCAAAGTGAATGTTCCAACTCCGAGATGCTTGCACCAGCCCATAAATGGATCGCTGGAGCTTGCATACCTTGTTAGCATTCTTAGGATCGACAAAACCTTCCGGCTGCATCATATATAGTTCTTCCTTAAGATAGCCGTTAAGGAATGCCGTTTTGACGTCCATTTGCCATATCTCATAATCATAGTATGCAGGAATTGCTAACATGATTTGGACGGACTTCAGCTTCGCTACGGGAGAGAAAGTCTCATCGTAGTCAACTCCTTGAACTTGCCGATAACCCTTAGCGACAAGTCGAGCTTTATAGATGGTAACATTACCATCCGCGTCCGTCTTCTTCTTAAAGATCCATTTGTTTTCTATCGCTCGCCGATCATCGAGCAAGTCTGTCAAAGTCCATACTTTGTTTTTATACATGGATCCTATCTCGGATTGCATGGCTTCTAGCCATTTGTTGGAATCTGGGCCCGCCATCGCTTCTTCATAGTTCGAAGGTTCACCGTTGTCTAACAACATGATTTCCAGCACAGGGTTGCCATACCATTCTGGTGTGGAACGTGTCCTTGTGGACCTTCGAAGTTCAGTAGCAACTTGATCCGAAGTACCTTGATCATCATCATTAACTTCCTCTCTAGTCGGTGCAGGCACAATAGGAACATCTTCCTGAGCTGCGCTGCTTTCCGGTTCAAGAGGCAGTACTTCATCGAGTTCTACTTTCCTCCCACTTATTTCTTTCGAGAGAAACTCTTTCTCCAGAAAGGACCCGTTCTTGGCAACAAAGATCTTGCCTTCGGATCTAAGGTAGAAGGTATACCCAATGGTTTCCTTAGAGTATCCTATGAAGACGCATTTTTCTGACTTGGGTTCGAGCTTTTCAGGTTGAAGTTTCTTGACATAAGCATCGCATCCCCAAACTTTTAGAAACGACAGCTTAGGTTTCTTCCCAAACCATAATTCATACGACGTCGTCTCAACGGATTTAGACGGTGCCCTATTTAAAGTGAATGTAGCTGTGTCTAGAGCGTATCCCCAAAATGATAGCCGTAAATCGGTAAGAGACATCATGGACTGCACCATATCCAATAAAGTGCGATTACGATGTTCGAACACACCGTTACACTGAGGTGTTTTAGGCGGCGTGAGTTGTGAAACGATTCCACATTTCCTTAAGGGCATACCAAATTTGTGACTTAAATATTCTCCTCCACGATCTGATCGTAAGAACTTTATTTTTCGGTCACGTTGATTCTCTACCTCATTCTGAAGTTCCTTGAACTTTTCAAAGGTCTCAGACTTGTGTTTCATCAAGTAAACATACCCATATCTACTTAAGTCATCAGTGAGGGTGATAACATAATGATAGCCACCGCGAGCCTCAACGCTCATTGGACCGCACACATCAGTATGTATAATTTCCAATAAGTTGGTTGCTCGCTCCATTGTTCCAAAGAACGGAGTCTTGGTCATTTTACCCATGAGACATGGTTCGCACGTGTCAAATGATTCGAAATCAAGAGACTCCAAAAGTCCATGTGTATGGAGCTTCTTCATGCGTTTGACACCAATGTGACCAAGGCGGCAGTGCCACAGATATGTGGGACTATCATTATCAATCTTACATCTTTTGGTATTCACACTATGAATATGTGTAACATCACGTTCGAGATTCATCAAGAATAAACCATTGACCAGCGGGGCATGACCATAAAACATATCTCTCATATAAATAGAACAACCATTATTCTCGGATTTAAATGAGTAGCCATCTCGTATTAAACGAGATCCAGATACAATGTTCAAGCTCAAAGTTGGCACTAAATAACAATTATTGAGGTTTAAAACTAATCCCGTAGGTAAATGTAGAGGTAGCGTGCCGACGGCGATCACATCGACCTTGGAACCATTCCCGACGCGCATCGTCACCTCGTCCTTCGCCAGTCTGCGCTTATTCCACAGCTCCTGTTTTGAGTTACAAATATGAGCAACCGCACCGGTATCAAATACCCAGGAGCTACTACGAGTACTGGTAAGGTACACATCAATTACATGTATATCACATATACCTTTAGTGTTGCCGGCCTTCTTGTCCGCTAAGTATTTGGGGCAGTTCCGCTTCCAGTGACCCTTCCCTTTGCAAAAAAAGCACTCAGTCTCAGGCCTGGGTCCATTCTTTGGCTTCTTCCCGGCAACTGGCTTACCGGGCGCGGCAACTCCCTTGCCGTCCTTCTTGAAGTTCTTCTTACCCTTGCCTTTCTTGAAACTAGTGGTTTTATTGACCATCAACACTTGATGTTCCTTTTTGATTTCCACCTCCGCTGATTTCAGCATTAAAAATACTTCAGGAAAAGTTTTCACCATCACCTGCATATTGTAGTTCATCACAAAGCTCTTGTAGCTAGGTGGAAGCGACTGAAGGATTCTGTCAATGACCGCCTCGTCCAGGAGGTTAATGTCCAGCTGGGACAAGCGGTTGTGCAACCCAAACATTTTGAGTATGTGCTCACTGACAAAACTATTTTCCTCCATCTTACAACTGTAGAACTTGTCGGAGACTTCATATCTCTTGACCTGGGCATGAGCTTGGAAAACCATTTTCAGCTCTTCGAACATCTCATATGCTCCGTGTTGCTCAAAACACTTTTGGAGCCCCGGTTCTAAGCTGTAAAGCATGCCGCACTAAACGAGGGAGTAATCATCAGCACGTGACTGTCAAGCGTTCATAACGTCTTGGTTCTCTGGGATGGGTGCTTCACCTAGCGGTGCTTCTAGGACATATGCTTTCTTGGTAGCTATGAGGATGATCCTCATGTTCTGGACCCAGTCCGTATAGTTGCTGCCATCATCTTTCAGCTTGGTTTTCTCTAGGAACGCGTTGAAGTTGAGGTTGACATGAGCGTTGGCCATTTGATCTATAAGACATTTTGCAAATGTTTTTAGACTAAGTTCATGATAATTAAGTTCATCTAATCAAATTATTTAATGAACTCCCACTCAGATTAGACATCCCTCTAGTCATCTAAGTGATACATGATCCGAATCAACTAGACCGTGTCCGATCATCACGTGAGACGGACTAGTCATCATCAGTGAACATCTCCATGTTGATCGTATCTTCCATACGACTCAGGTTCGACCTTTCGGTCTCTTGTGTTCCGAGGCCATGTCTGTACATGCTAGGCTCGACAAGTTAACCTAAGTGTTTTGCATGTGTAAATCTGTCTTACACCCGTTGTATGTGGACGTTGGAATCTATCACACCCGATCATCACGTGGTGCTTCGAAACAACGAACTTTCGCAACGGCGACAGTTAGGGGGAACACTTTCTTGAAATTATTATGAGGGATCGTCTTATTTACTACCGTCGTTCTAAGCAAATAAGATGCAAAAACATGATAAACATCACATGCAATCAAATAGTGACATGATATGGCCAATATCATATTGCTCCTTTGATCTCCATCTTCGGGGCGCCATGATCATCTTCATCACCGGCATGATACCATGATCTCCATCATCATGATCTCCATCATCGTTTCTCCATGAAGTTGTTCGCCAACTATTACTTCTACTACTATGGCTAACGGTTTAGCAATAAAGTAAATTAATTACATGGCATTTATTCATTGACACGCAGGTCATACAATAATTAAGACAACTCCTATGGCTCCTGCCGGTTGTCATACTCATCGACATGCAAGTCGTGATTCCTATTACAAGAACATGATCAATCTCATACATCACATATATATCATTCATCACAACCTTTTGGCCATATCACATCACAAGGCATATGCTGAAAAAACAAGTTAGACGTCCTCTAATTGTTGTTGCATGTTTTTACGTGGCTGCAATAGGGTTCTAGCAAGAACGTTTCTTACCTACATAAAACCACAACGTGATATGCCAATTTCTATTTACCCTTCATAAGGACCCTTTTCATCGAATCCGATCCGACTAAAGTGGGAGAGACAGACACCCACTAGCCACCTTATGCAACTAGTGCATGTCAGTCGGTGGAACCTGTCTCACGTAAGCGTACGTGTAAGGTCGGTCCGGGCCGCTTCATCCCACGATGCCGCCGAAACAAGATAAGACTAGTAGTGGCAAGAAAATTGACAACATCTACGCCCACAACAAAGATTGTGTTCTACTCGTGCATAGAAACTACGCATAGACCTAGCTCATGATGCCACTATTGGGGAACGTTGCAGAAAATAAAAAAATTCTACGCTTCACCAAGATCAATCTATGGAGTCATCTAGCAACGAGAGAGAGGAGTGCATCTACATACCCTTGTAGATCGCGAGCGGAAGCATTCAAAAGAAAGGGGTTGAGGGAGTCATACTCGCCGTGATCCAAATCACCGAAGATCCTATTGCTGAACTGACAGCACCTCCGCGTTCAACACATGTACGGTTGGGGAAGATGTCTCCTCCTTCTTGATCCAGCAAGGGGGGAAGGAGAGGTTGATGGAGATCCAGCAGCACGACGGCGTGGTGGTCGAAGTAGCGGCGATCTCAGCAGGGCTTCGCCAAGGTCAGTGAGAGGGAGAGGTGGTACGCGGGGAGAGGGAGGCGCCAGGGACCAGGGTGCGGCTGCCCTCCCTTCCCCCCTCTTTATATAGGGGCCCTAGGGGGTGCGCCGGACCCCTAGAGATCCCATCTCAAGGGGGGCGGTGGCCAAGGGGGGAACTTGCCCCCCAAGCCAAGTGGGGCGCCCCCCACCCCTAGGGTTTCCAACCCTAGGCGCAGGGGGAGGCCCAGGGGGGGCGCACCAGCCCACTAGGGGCTGGTTCCCTTCCCTCTTCAGCCCACGGGGCCCTCCGGGATAGGTGGCCCCACCCGGTGGACCCCCGGGACCCTTCCGGTGGTCCCGGTACAATACCGGTGACCCTCGAAACTTTCCCGGTGGCCGAAACTGGACTTCCTACATACAATTCTTCACGTCCGGACCATTCCGGAACTCCTCGTGACGTACGGGATCTCATCCGGGACACCGAACAACTTTCGGGTTACCGCATACTAATATCTCAACAACCCTAGCGTCACCGAACCTTAAGTGTGTAGACCCTGCGGGTTTGGGAATCACGCAGACATGACCGAGACAGCTCTCCGGCCAATAACCAACATCGGGATCTGGATACCCATGTTGGCTCCCACATGTTCCACGATGATCTCATCGAATGAACCACGATATCGAGGATTCAAGTAATCCCGTATACATTTCCCTTTGTCAATCGGTACGTTACTTGCCCGAGATTCGATCGTCGGTATCCTAATACCTCGTTCAATCTCGTTACCGGCAAGTCACTTTACTCATACCGTAAAATGATCCTGTGACCAACCACTTGGTCACATTGAGCTCATTATGATGATGCATTACCAAGTGGGCCCAGAGACACCTCCCCGTCATACGGAGTGACAAATCCCAGTCTCGATCCGTGTCAACCCAACAGATACTTTCGGGGATACCTGTAGTGTACCTTTATAGTCACCCAGTTATGTTGTGACGTTTGGCACACCCAAAGCATTCCTACGGCATCCGGGAGTTACACGATCTCATGGTCTAAGGAAATGATACTCGACATTGGAAAAGCTCTAGCAAACGAACTACACGACCTTGTGCTATGCTTAGGATTGGGTCTTGTCCATCACATCATTTTCCTAATGATGTGATCCCATTATCAATGACATCCAATGTCCATAGTCATGAAACCATGACTATCTGTTGATCAACGAGCTAGTCAACTAGAGGCTCACTAGGGACATGTTGTGGTCTATGTATTCACACATGTATTATGATTTCCGGATAACACAATTATAGCATGAATAATAGACAATTATCATGAACAAGGAAATATAATAATAATCATTTTATTATTGCCTCTAGGGCATATTTCCAACACTATCTATATGCGGTATTTACCTGCCGTTCCAAGTAAATTTGCATGTGCCAAAGTCTAAACCTTCAAATTATAATCTGTTTTGTATGCCCGAATTACTCATGTAGCAACTAGGGGCTGTCAGTGTCTTCCATGCTAGGTGGGTTATTCTTAAGAGGAGTGGACTCCGCTCCTCATTCACGAGAAAGTGGCGGTAACCGGGATGCCTAGTCCCATGATCAAAAAGATCAAAGTCAAATAAAAAATAATTGCAAACAAAACTCCCCCAGGTTTGATGTTAGTCAGAGGCTCCCGTTGTTTCGGGCAAGCCATGGATTGATGGTTGTTGGTGGAGGGGGAGTAAAAACTTTTACCATTCTGTTTGGGAACCGCCTATAATGTATGTAGTATGGAAGATATTGGGAACTCTTGGTTGTTATGTTGACATTGAGATCATACCTCTAAAAATTATTTATCTCTATTTCAAAATCGAGCTCTGGCACCTCTGCAAATCTCTACTTCCCTCTGCGAAGGGCCAATCTTTTACCTTATGTCTTTTACTTTATGCAAGAGTCAAGGTGATCTTCACCTTTCCCTTTTTCATTTTATCCTTTGGCAAGCACTTTGTGTTGGGGTGATCCTGATATATATATATCCAATTGGATGTAAGTGAGCATGAACTATTATTGTTGACATCACCCAAAGGTGAATACGTTTGGAGGCAACACTATAAGCCCCTATCTTTCTCAGTGTCCGACTAAAACTCCATAACCACAAGTACTGCGTGAGTGTTAGCAATTGTAGAAGACTATATGATAGTTGAGTATGTGGAGGTTGCTAAATCAAAGCTCTGACATAGACCCTTCCTGATAATAGGATGAATTGCAATTGTTTGATGACTAAGAATGAAGTTTGCTAGTTTTCAAGAAAGTTTATGGTCTATGCTTTAACATGTGAATAGCTTGTTACTTGATTATGAATAGTTTTATGAGATGAACTACTGTTATGACATATATTGATGCTAGTAAAGGTGATTGAAATTATCATTGATCAAACTTGTGCACTTCTAGCATTCACACTTCATAAATTCTTTCTTTTATCATTTACTTACTCGAGGACGAGCAGGAATTAAGCTTGGGGATGCTGATACGTCTCCGACGTATCTATCATTTATGAAGCATTCATGCTATTTTATTATCTGTTTTGAATGATTATGGGCTTTATTATACACTTTTGTATTACTTTTGGGACTAACCTATTAACCGGAGGCCCAGCCCATATTGCTATTTTATTGCCTGTTTCAGTATTTCGAAGAAAAGGAATATCAAACGGAGTCCAAACGGAACGAAACCTTCGGCAGCGTGATTTTTGGGAAGATTATGATCCATGGAACTTGGAGTGCACGTTAGAAGATCTTCGAGGAGGCCACGAGATAGGGGGGCGCGCCCACCCCCCTGTGCACGCCCTACCCTCTCGTGGGCCCCTTGAGGCTCCCCCGACCGACTTCTTTCGCCTATATATTCCCTTGTACCCTAAAAACATCGAATATCAAGATAGATCGAGAGTTCTGCCGCCGCAAGCCTCTGTAGCCACCAGAAACCTCTCGGGAGCCCTTCCCAGCACCCTGCCGGAGGGGGTATCCTTCATCGGTGGCCATCTTCATCATCCCGGCGCTATCCATGACGAGGAGGGAGTAGTTCACCCTCGAGGCTGAGGGTATGTACCAGTAGCTATGTGTTTGATCTCTCTCTCTCTCTCTCTCTCTCTCTCTCTCTCGTGTTCTTGATTTGGTACGATCTTGATATTTGTGATCAATCCAATGAAGAAAAACGACGGAAATTGTGAACACAATGTAAAGTTGAAGAATTTGAAAAACTGAGGAGAAACTCAAATTGAAGATTTTCAACTTTTGCTGGTGGCGAAACCCACCGTATAAGAAACCTGACTTTAGACACCGCGTACAATTGTCGTAGGGCTCTAAGAGTCAATTTCTTCGTTAATTTCTTCACACTTAGAGGGTTAGTCTTCATTGATTGAAGAAAAACGTTACATTGTGTGTTGCGCATCTAAGTCATCAGTTTTGCATAAGTGTTAGGATGAGTGTCCTTTTCAAAGAACATTCGATGATTCTAGGATATTAAGCTCACACCTCAACTTGCTAAATCTCTTCTCATCCAAGGGCTTAGTGAAGATATCGGATAGCTGTTCTTCGGTCCGTACATGCTCAATAGAGATATAGCCCTTCCACACATGATCATGAAGAAAATGATGACGAATCTGGATGTGCTTTGTCTTCGAGTGCTGAACTGGGTTGTGAGCAATCTTGATTGCACTCTCATTGTCACAGTAGAGAGGCACATTCTTCATGTTGACGCCATAGTCCTTGAGTGTTTGCTTCATCCATAGTAATTGAGCACATCACGATCCAGCAGCTATGTACTCAGCTTCTGCAGTGGAGAGTGATACGCAGTTCTGTTTCTTCGAGGACCAACAAACCAAAAATCGTTCGACGAAATGACATGTGCCAGATGTTGACTTGCGATCCACACGGTCACCAGCATAGTCAGAGTTTGAATATCCAACGAGATCAAAAGCCGAGCCCTTGGGGTACCATAATCCAAGTGTTGGTGTGTGAGCTAGATATCGAAGAATATGCTTCACAACCTTATGGTGTGATTCCTTCGGTGTAGCTTGAAATCGGGCACACATGCAAATACTAAGCATAATATCTGGCCTAGATGCACATAGGTAGAATAAAGAGCCAATCATGGAGCGGTATAACTTTTGATCAAAGTCGATACCATTTTCATCAGTGCATAGATGGCCACTTGTGGGCATAGGAATTTTGACCCCTTTGCAGTCTTGCATGCCCAATTTCCTCAATACATCCTTGAGGTATTTCTCCTCAGATATGAATATGCCACTGCGCTATTGACGAATTTGAAGACCACACCCGAGGGGCCTGCTTGAGGCCATACAGGGCCTTGTTGAGTCTGAAGACTTTGTCAGGATGCTTTGGATCTTCAAAACCTGGGGGTTGAGCAACATATACTTCTTCCTCAAGCTTACCATTGAGGAATGCACTTTTCCCATCCATTTGATATAAAGTGATATTATGATGGTTAGCATAAACGAGTAATATGCGAATAGCCTCAAGTCTAGCAACAGGTGCAAAAGTTTCATCGAAATCAATTCCTTCAACCTGTGTGTAGCCTTGAGCTACAAGTCGTGCCTTATTCCTCACCACAAGGCCATTTTCATCTTGCTTGTTGCGGTAGATCCACTTTGTGCCAATGATGTTGTACTCCCGAGGATCTGGACGATTGACCAGTTCCCAGACGTTGTTGAGCTTGAACTGATGTAATTCTCCTTGCATAGCTTGAATCCACTCAGGCTCCAGAAATGCTTCATCTACCTTAGTGGGCTCTGTGATAGAGACAAAAGCAAAGTGCCCACAAAATTTAGACAAATGTGAAGCTTTTGAGCGTGTGAGAGGACCTAGTGCTTCAATGTCATCGATGATTTTCTCGACTTGCACTGCGTTTGCAATGCGAGGATGAGCAGGTTGTTGTCGAGGAATTTGATCCGCATTTTCTTCAGGACCATTTTCCTCAGCACCATTTTCTTCAGGTGCTCCAGCTCGACGTTCTTCACGTTCTGGAATGAATTCTTCAGCAGATTCGTCGGTAGGAATGATATCCTCAGTACCCTTGAACTTGATAGATTCCTCAGGTGTTGGTTCATCTATCACAAAAGGTAGGTGCTCTATTGGGCTTTTTGTCAGTGAGGAGTTCATAAGCAGTCTTCTTGAAGATTTTGTGAAGATATAATCTGTTGATGACGTGGCACACAGTATCAATTGCATCAATCCAGAAACGATGATGCGTTTTGTATTCATCAAGCATAGTGCAAGCCATATCAGCAAGAGTTCTGTTCTTGCACTCCACGGTGACATTCTGCCGAGGAGTATAAGGAGCAGATAACTCATGAGTAATACCAAGTTCATCAAGATAGCCATCAAGACCAGAATTCTTGAACTCGGTCCCATTGTAAGTTCTGATGTGCTTGATCTTCACACCAAAGTTGGTTGAAGCCCTCAAGGAAAATCGTTTGAAGACTTCCTGCACTTCATGTTTGTAAGTGACAATGTGTACCCATGTGTAACAAGAGTAATCATCAACAATAACAAAGCCATATTGAGTTGCATCATTTAAAATTGCAGAATAATGATTAGGACCAAAGAGATCCATGTGAAGCAATTCAAATGGTCGAGTGGTAGTCATGATAGTCTTCGCTAGATGCTTGGCCTTTGTCATCTTTCCACCTTCACAGGTTCCGCATAAATGATCCTTGAGGAATTTGACATTCTCAATGCCAATGACATGCTTCTTCTTCGCAAGCGTGTGCAGATTCCTCATGCCAGCATGACCAAGTCGTCGATGCCATAGCCAGCCTTCTGAAGCTTTTGCAAGTAGGCATACGGTCGGTTGCGGTCCTATAGAGAAATCAACAATGTACAAGTCTCCTCTCCTAAAGCCTTCGAAGACTTTGGAATTGACAGCTTCCAAGATCACAACACAATGATATTTGCCAAAGACAACAACCATATCGAGATCACAAAGCATTGAGACAAACATGAGGTTGTATCCTAAAGATTCGACAAGCATGACTTTTCCCATGTGTCTATCCTTTGAGATCGCAACCTTACCTAGACCCAATACCTGACTTTTGCCTTTGTCAGCGAAGATGATATGCTTCAGATGTGATGGTGATAAGGGAGCATCCATCAATAGATTCTTGTCACCAGTCATGTTATTCGTACATCCACTATCGAGGACCCACTCATTGGCTTTGGGTTGATCATCCTGCAGATGAATTAGTGCAACTTACGAACTCATATACTTCATCAGTGAAGAATATGACATCAATATCATCAGATCAATTTCATTAGGTAGTAGTACAGATAAAACAGTATGAGGATGTGAGAAATGAAAGTTCATTTCTTCATGATTAGCCTGCGTCCTTTCAGGCAATGTTTAGGTCTCCAGCAAATTCTTCAGACGTTTAATGCACATCTGGAGACCTGACCCTGCATAAGAGTTAGTTCCTTTTCTTCACCACCCACATCTGAAGGGGTGGCAAAGAGTTCATCACTCTGCGAGCACCATATGAGAACGGTGGCATAGAAGCCAGTCCACTTCGTTTCACATAGGAGGGGTTAGGATAAGCATATGAATAGGCAGAGAAATTCTTCGAGGACTTATGAACATAATGATTAGAAGAATAATGCTCATATTCATAGGCCTTAGCCTTTCCCTGTGAAACAAAGGGGTTAGCACGATGATAATCATGTGAGGACTTTGATCCTTTTGAGGAATTTGATCCATGTGAGGAATTTGGTCTGTATGAGGACTTGGATCCATATGAAGAATTTGATCTGGGGTTCCTATTCTTCACATGTGGTGTCATGAGGACATTCACTTGAAGACTTTCAAGGCAACTTTTGGGAACCCAGATTTTCTTCATTGGGGAACCGTTCCTGCAGTTAGTGCCAACATATCTAGCAAATACTTCACCGTTCTGATTTTTGAACAGTTTATAGTTGGAGTCAAATGACTCATCAAAAGAATGAGGAGATTCACATGTAAAGCCAGATAAATTGGATGGATCAACTGGAGGTCCCTTTGCAGCAACCCATGAGGTTTTGGGGTACTGCTCAGGCTTCCAATATGTTCCATCAGCATTGAGTTTTCTCTCAAAGGAAATACCCTCTTTCCTAGGGTTCATATTGAGGATCTGCTTTTTAAGCACATCACAAAGAGTCTGATGCCCTTTGAGGCTTTTGTACATGCCTGTCATGTACAATTCCTTCAGCCCTGCATCATTAGTGATACTAGCAATGTCCTCAGGTGAGGAATTAGTGATAGCAGAGACATGTGAAGAATTTGTAGCATTAGAAGCATTTGAACATTCAGGTGAAGAATTAGAAGATTCACATTCAATGCACTTCAGACATGGAGGAACAAATTCTTCTTGAGTAGTGCTGATTTGTTGAGCAAGTAATGAATCGCGCTCCTTCTGAATATCTTCATAACTCACTCTTAGTGTCTCAAGATCTTGCTTTCTTTGAAGAAATTCATAAGAAAGCTTCTCGTGATCAGATAAGAGAGTGTTATGATGACCTTGAAGGTTATCAAACTTGGCCTGAAGTCTCTGAAGATTTTCAGTCAAGTGTTTAGTGCGATCCATTTCTTCACCCAACATATCATCACTTTTGTCTAGCATGTTTTGAGCCTTTTCAATAACCTTTTGTTGTTTTATAGCAATCTTAGCAAGTTTAGAGTAGCTGGGCTTGAGGTTTTCATCAGATTCATCCTCACTAGATTCAGAAGAGGGGTATTTAGTTACCTTGGCACCCTTTGCCATGAAGCAATAGGTGGGAGCATAGTCATCATTGCCTTCATCAGCATTGTTGGTGTTGCCATTTTCTTCAGAGTTGAAGATAGACTTGCTGACGAATGCAGTAGAAAGAGCTAGGCTTGCCACACCAGACTCGGACTCCTCGGATGCCTCCTCTTCCTCATGTTCCTCAGATTCAGCCTCAGAGTCCATTTCCTTGCCAATGAATGCCCGAGCCTTCTTGGAGCTGCTTGATACGTCTCCAACGTATCTATAATTTATGAAGCATTCATGCTATTTTATTATCTGTTTTGGATTATTACGAGCTTTATTATACACTTTTATATTACTTTTGGGACTAACCTACTAATCAGAGGCCCGGCCCATATTGATGTTTTCTTTCCTATTTTAGTGTTTTGAAGAAAAGGAATATCAAACGGAGTCCAAATGGAATGAAACCTTCAGAAAAGTTATTTTTGGAACTGAAGATCTCCCGGGAACTTGGAGTGCAAGCCAGGGAAGAGTCGAGGAGGCCACGAGATAGGAGCCCCCCCCATAGGGCGCGCCCCATGTCTCTTGGGCCCCTCGAGCACCCCCCGGCCGACTTCTTTCACCTATATAATCCCATATACCCTCAAAACATCGATAACAAAGATAGATCGAGAGTTCCGCCGCTGCAAGCCTCTGTAGCCACCAAAAACCTCTCGGGAGCCTGTTCCGGCACCCTGCCAGTGGGGGAACCCATCACCGGTGGCCATCTTCATCATCCCAACGCTCTCCATGACGAGGAGGGAGTATTTCACCCTCGGGGCTGAGGGTATGTACCAGTAGCTATGTGTTTGATCTCTCTCTCTCTCTCTCTCGTGTTCTTGATTTGGCACGATCTTGATGTATCACAAGCTTTGCTATTATAGTTGGATCTTATGATGTTTCTACCCCTCTACTCTCTTGTAATGGATTGAGTTTTCCCTTTGAAGTTATCTTATCAGATTGAGTCTTTAAGGATTTGAGAACACTTGATATATGTCTTGTCGTGCTTATCTGTGGTGACAATGGGATATTCACATGATCAACTTGATGCATGTTTTGGTGATCAACTTGTGGGTTCCGTGACCTTGGGAATCTATGCATAGGGGTTGGCACACATTTTCGTCTTGACTCTCCGGTAGAAACTTTGGGGCACTCTTTGAAGTACTTTGTGTTGGTTCAATAGATGAATATGAGATTGTGTGATGCATATCGTATAATCATGCCCACGGATACTTGAGGTGGCAATGGAGTACCTAGGTGACATTAGGGTTTTGGTTGATTTGTGTCTTAAGGTGCTATTCTAGTATGAACTCTATGATAGATTGAACGGAAGGAATAGCGTCATGTTATTTTACTACGGACTCTTGAATAGATAGATCAAAAAGGATAACTTTGAGGTGGTTTCGTACCCTACCATAATATCTTTGTTTGTTCTCCGCTATTAGTGACTTTGGAGTGACTCTTTGTTGCATGTTGAGGGATTGTTATATGATCCAGTTATGTTATTATTGTTGAGGTAACTTGCACTAGTGAAAGTATGAACCTTAGGCCTTGTTTCCTACCATTGCAATACCGTTTACGCTCACTTTTATCACTTGCTACCTTGCTGTTTTTATAATTTCAGATTACAAATACTTATATCTACCATCCATATTGCACTTGTATCACCATCTCTTCGCCGAACTAGTGCACCTATACAATTTACCATTGTATTGGGTGTGTTGGGGACACAAGAGACTCTTTGTTATTTGGTTGCAGGGTTGCTTGAGAGAGACCATCTTCATCCTACGCCTCCCACGGATTGATAAACCTTAGGCCATCCACTTGAGGGAAATTTGCTACTGTCCTACAAACCTCTGCACTTGCAGGCCCAACAACGTCTACAAGGAGAAGGTTGCATAGTAATCATCAAGCTCTTTTCTGGCGTCGTTGCCGGGGAGGTGAGTGCTTGAAGGTATATCTTTAGATCTTGCAACCGAATCTTTTTGTTTCTTGTTTTATCACTAGTTTAGTTTATAAAATAAAACTATAAAAAATGGAATTGAGTTTGTCTCATACGCTTCATCTTTTTAATATCTTTCGTGAGAATGATGGGAAGGAAAATTGTGCTCAAGTGCTAGAAGAAGAAATCTATAAAATGTTTGTCACTAAATCTTTGAATGATGAGCATGATTTGCAATGTTGTTAGTATGAATTCTTTGAATACCCATGATGCTAATGATATGCAAAGCCACAAGGTTGTGGATGCTATGTTTGATGAAGATGATATGTTTAGTCCCCCAAGTTTTGATGAGCAAATTTATATTTATGATGATTATATTGATGAAAGTGGGTTTGGAAGAGTGTCAAATTTAGGTAGTATTAATCCCACTAATTTGGAGGGTGTTGAATCTTATGGTTATATTGATGAAAGCGGATTTGGAGAGGTCATGACTTTATTTAGTGATGAATCCACAATTTCGGAAGAGGTTCCAATTGATTATGAGAATAAAGTTGCTATCTATGATAATTATTGTGATGACTTGTATGCTATTAAGAATAATAATAACCATGAAACTTGTCATCATGATTTTAGTTTTCAATTGGATTATGCCTCACATGATGATTATTTTGTTGAGTTTGCTCCCACTACTATTCATGAGAATAAATTTGCTTATGTGGAGAGTAGTAAAATTTCTATGCTTGTAGATCATGAAAAGAATGCTTTAGGTGCTGGTTATATGGTTTAATTCATTCATGATGCTACTGAAAATTATTATGAGGGAGGAACATATGCTTGTAGGAATTGCAATAATATTAAGTTTCCTCTCTATGTGTTGAAAATCTTGGAGTTATGCTTGTTTTACCTTCCTATGCTAGTTGATTATTGTTCCCATAAGTTGTTTGATCACAAAATCCCTATGCATAGGAAGTGGGTTAGACTTAAATGTGCTAGTCATATTCTTCATGATTCTCTCTTTATGTTTCAATTCTTACCTTTTATGTGAGCATCATTGAAATCATCATGCCTAGCTAGGGGCGTTAAACGATAGCGCTTGTTGGGAGGCAACCCAATTTTATTTATGTTCCTCGATTTTTGCTCCTGTTTAGTAATAAATAATTCATCTAGCCTCTTGTTAGATGTGGTTTTAGTTTTAATTAGTGTTTGTGCCAAGTAGGACCTTTGGGAAGACTTGGGTGAAGTCTTTGTGATCTTGCTGTAAAAAAACAGAAATTTTAGCGCTCACGAGATTAGCTGCCATTTTTTACTGGAGAGTGCTTTCAGGTTGATTCTTTTAGAAGATGATTAATAGACAAATTCTTCAGGTCCCCAATTTATTTCAGAATTTTTGTAGTTCCATAAGTATACGTTTGATACAGATTACTACAGACTGTTCTGTTTTTGACAGATTATGTTTTCTATGTGTTGTTTGCTTATTTTGATGAATCTATGAGTAGTATCGGAGGGTATGAACCATAGAGAAGTTGGAATAGAGTATATATTACACCAATATAAATAAAGAATGAGTTCATTACAGTACCTTAAAGTGGTGTTTTGTCTTCTTGTACTAACGGAGCTTATGAGATTTTCTGTTAAGTTTTGTGTGGTTGAAGTTTTCAAGTTTTGGGTAAAGATTCGATGGACTATGGAATAAGGAGTGGCAAGAGCCTAAGCTTGGGGATGCCCAAGGCACCCCAAGTTAATATTCAAGGACAACCAAGCAACTAAGCTTGGGGATGCCCCGGAAGGCATCCCCTCTTTCATCTTCATTCATCGGTAACTTTACTTGGAGCTATATTTTTATTCACCACATGATATGTGTTTTGCTTGGAGCGTCATTTTATTTTATTAGAATTTGCTTTCTGTTATTTAGAATAATGTCTTGCATCTATATTTTAAATAAAAATGTCAAGGATAGCCTTTTCCATGCTTATTTTGCTAGTATACATGTTGCTGTTTGAAAACAGAAAGTTTACCGCTGTTGCAAAAATTCCCTAGAAAAGTCAGAGAATGATATAATGTTGAATATTTTTGCATGATGAGCTCTGATAAACCTTATACAGCTTAGTATTTTTATTTTTATTTTTGTAGTTAGGGAAGTATGATGAATCTTGCATTCTTTACAGACTATACTGTTTTGGCAGATTACTATTATGTTTGCATTGTTTGCATATGTTTGCTTGTTTAATGATTCTATTTGAGGATAGGGGTATTAAATATGCAGAGACATTTAGTATTAAATGTTGAATAATAATTTTAGTGATTTGTTACAGTAGAAGATGATGAGGTTTTTGCATTGTTTTATACTAACTTATCTCATGAGTTCTTGTTGAGTTTGGTGTGGATGAAGCTTTCGAGATTTAGGAAACCGTGACATGAAAGGAATTAAGAAGACACAAAAGCTCAAGCTTGGGGATGCCCGAGGCACCCTATGATAATATTTCAAGAAGTCTCAAGCATCTAAGCTTGGGGATGCCCCGGTAGGCATCCCACCTTTCTTCTTCAACAACTATCGGTTAGTATCGGTTGAACCTAAGTTTTTGCTTCTTCACATGAGTTGTGATATCCTTACAATGTCATTTTATTTTGTTTTGTTTGCTGTTTGAATAAAATACCAAGATCTGAAATTCTTAAATGTTAGAGAGTCTTCACATAGTTGCACAATTATTCGACTACTCATTGATCTTCACCTATATCTTTCGGAGTAGTTTGTTATTTACTCGTGTGCTTCACTTATATCCTATGAGTAAATGGTTAAATGAGTTGAATGTCATAAATATGAAATTATATATCTCTCATTTGCTTATCCCATGGGGAGTAATGACTTCACATCTAAGAAGTAGAGGTTGTAAATTTATTGAAGGTTAGCAAGCATTGTATTGGTCATTTGAACAATTCATGAAAGAATATTGAAGGAAGAGAGATTTCACATATAAATATACTATCTTAGACATCTTTTATAATTGTGAGCACTCATTAAAGTATAACATGCTAAAGAGTTGATGTTGGACAAGGAAGACAACGTAATGGGTTATGTTTTCTCACATCTCAGTTAAAGTATATTGTCATGGATCATTCAAACATGTTGAGCTTGCCTTTCCCCCTCATGCTATCCAAAATTTCTTGCACCAAGTAGAGATACTACTTGTGCTTCCAAATATCCTTAAACCCAGTTTTTGCCATGAGAGTCCACCATACCTACCTACGGACTGAGTAAGATCCATCAAGTAAGTTGTCATCGGTGCAAGCAATAAAAATTGCTCTCTAAAAATGCATGAATTATTAGTGCGGAGAAATAAGCTTTGTACGATCTTGTTATGGAAGCAATAAAAGCGACGGACTGTATAATAAAGGTCCATACAAGTGCCAATATAAAGTGACGTTCTTTCACATTAAGATTTTGTGTATCCAACCCTAAAAGCGCATGACAACCTCTGCTTCCCTCTGCGAAGGGCCTATCTTTTACTTTATGTCATTTACTTTATGCAAGAGTCAAGGTGATCTTCACCTTTCCCTTTTTCATTTTATCCTTTGGCAAGCACTTTGTGTTGGGGTGATCCTGATATATATATATATATATATATCCAATTGGATGTAAGTTAGCATGAACTATTATTGTTGACATCACCCAAAGGTGAATACGTTTGGAGGCAACACTATAAGCCCCTATCTTTCTCAGTGTCCGATTAAAACTCCATAACCATAAGTATTGCGTGAGTGTTAGCAATTGTGGAAGACTATAAGATAGTTGAGTATGTGGAGTTTGCTAAATCAAAGCTCGGACATAGACCCTTCCTGAAAGTAAGATGAATTGCAATTGTTTGATGACTAAGAATGAAGTTTGATAGTTTTCAAGAAAGTTTATGGCTTATGCTTTAACATGTGAATAGCTTGTTACTTGATCATGAAAAGTTTTATGAGATGAACTACGGTTATGACATATAAACATGCTAGAAAAGGTGATTGAAATTATCTTTGATCAAACCTGTGCACCTACTAGCATTCACACTTCATAAATTCTTTCTTTTATCATTTACCTACTCGAGGACGAGCAGGAATTAAGCTTGGGGATGTTGATACGTCTCCAACGTATCTATAATTTATGAAGCATTCATGCTATTTTATTATCTGTTTTGGATGATTACGGGCTTTATTATACACTTTTATATTACTTTTGGGACTAACCTACTAACTGGAGGCCCATCCCATATTGTTGTTTTCTTGCCTATTTCAGTGTTTCAAAGAAAAGGAATATCAAACGGAGTCCAAACGGAATGAAACCTTCGGAAAAGTTATTTTTGGAACAGAAGATCTCCCGGGAACTTGGAGTGCAAGCCAGGGAAGCGTCGAGGAGGCCACGAAATAGGAGGGCGCCCCCCTCTATAGGGCGCGCCCTTGTCTCCTGGGCCCCTCGAGCACCCCCCGACCGACTTCTTTCACCTATATAATCCCATATACCCTAAAAACATCAATAACGAAGATAGATCGGGAGTTCCGCCGCCGCAAGCCTCTGTAACCACCAAAAACCTCTCGGGAGCCCGTTCCGGCACCCTGTCGATGGGGAAACCCATCACCGGTGGCCATCTTCATCATCCCGACGCTCTCCATGATGAGGAGGGAGTAGTTCACCCTCGGGGCTGAGGGTACGTACCAGTAGCTATGTGTTTGATCTCTCTCTCTCTCTCGTGTTCTTGATTTGGCACGATCTTGATGTATCGCGAGCTTTGCTATTATAGTTGGATCTTATGATGTTTCTCCCCCTCTACTCTCTTGTAATGGATTGAGTTTTCCCTTTTAAGTTATCTTATCGGATTGAGTCTTTAAGGATTTGAGAACACTTGATGTATGTCTTGCCATGCTTATCTGTGGTGACAATGGGATATTCACGTGATCAACTTGACGTATGTTTTGGTGATCAACTTGCGGGTTCCGTGACCTTGGGAATCTATGCATAGGGGTTGGCACAGTTTTCGTCTTGACTCTCCGGTAGAAACTTTGGGGCACTCTTTGAAGTACTTTGTGTTGGTTGAATAGATGAATATGAGATTGTGTGATGCATATCGTATAATCATGCCCACAGATACTTGAGGTGACAATGGAGTATCGAGGTGACATTAGGGTTTTGGTTGATTTGTGTCTTAAGGTGTTATTCTAGTATGAACTCTATGATAGATTGAACGGAAGGAATAGCTTCATGTTATTTTACTACGGACTCTTGAATAGATAGATCAAAAAGGATAACTTTGAGGTGATTTTGTACCCTACTATAATCTCTTCGTTTGTTCTCCGCTATTAGTGACTTTGGAGTGACTCTTTGTTGCATGTTGAGGGATTGTTATATGATCCAGTTATGTTATTATTGTTGAGAGAACATGCATTAGTGAAAGTATGAACCTTAGGCCTTGTTTCCTACCATTGCAATACCGTTTACGCTCACTTTTATCACTTGCTACCTTGCTGTTTTTATAATTTCAGATTACAAATACTTATATCTACCATCCATATTGCACTTGTATCACCATCTCTTCGCCGAACTAGTGCACCTATACAATTTACCATTGTATTGGGTGTGTTGGGGACACAAGAGACTCTTTGTTATTTGGTTGCAGGGTTGCTTGAGAGAGACCATCTTCATCCTATGCCTCCCACGGATTGATAAACCTTAGGTCATCCACTTGAGGGAAATTTGCTACTGTCCTACAAACCTCTGCACTTGGAGGCCCAAGAACATCTACAAGGAGAAGGTTGCGTAGTAGACATCACTGCTCTTCTTGTGAGATGAAGATTTTGAGGATTTTGATGATGAAGAATTTGAAGATTTCTTCTTCTTCTTGGCATCATCAGAACTGTCATCCTTTTACTTCTTCTTCTTCTTTAATTCCTTATCCCACTGAGGACAATCTTGAATGTAGTGACCAGGCTTCTTGCATTTTTGGCATAGCCTCTTCTTGTAGTCACTGGATGAGGAATCATTGCTCCTTGAGGATTTTCCAAAGCGACCACGTCTTGAGAACTTCTGAAATTTCATCACGAGCAGTGCTAGTTCCTGGCTCAGTTCATCAGGATCACCAAGGCTGCTGCCAGAGTCTTCATCTTCAGACTCAGAGACTGCCTTGGCCTTCAGAGCACGTGGTTTGCCATAGCTCGAACCATAGAGATCTCTCTTCTCAGCAAGCTGGAACTCATGAGTGTTTAGCCTCTCGAGAATATCAGCGAGATCAAGTGACTTGTAATCAGCACGCTCTTGAATCATAAGTGCCAGAGTATCAAATGAAGAATCAAGCGATCTCAGCAATTTCTTCACCACCTCATGGTCGGTGATGTCAGTGGCGCCAAGTGCTTGAAGCTCATTTGAGATGTGAGTGAGGCGATCGAAGGTTTGCTGAACATTTTCATTGCCGAGCTTTTGAAGCGGTTGAAGAGATTGCCAAGAACGTCAACACGAGAGTCACGTTGAGTTGAGACTCCTTCATTTACTTTGGACAGCTTATCCCAGATAAGCTTAGCAGTTTCCAAAGAACTCACTCTTCCGTACTGCCCTTTGCTCAGATGGCCACATATGATGTTCTTCGCTTGAGAATCGAGTTGTTTGAATCTCTTCACATCAGTAGCGTTCAGAGAAGGTGTGACTAAGGGAACACCACTTTCCACAACATACCAGAGATCGTTATCAATTGCCTCAAGATGCATTCGCATCTTATTCTTCCAGTGGGGGTAGTCCGTCCCATCGAAGGTAGGACACCCAGCAGAGACCTTGATCATACCTGCGGTCGACATAACTAAAACTCCAGGTGGTTAAACCAAAATCACACAGAACAAGGGAGTACCTTGCTCTGATACCAATGGAAAGTGCGTTATATCGACTAGAGGAGGGGTAAATAGGAAATTTTTATGAATTCTTCACTGAGGAATTTCAGGGTGAGGAAATTCCAAAGCGAAGAACTACTTGCAGCGGAATAAGTACTCAAAAGTAAACATGGTAGAACACAAGCATAGTCATCATGATGAAATGAAGACAAGCACAGAGTACAGAAAGCGTAAACATAAGATAACACAAGATGAAGACGAGCACACTGAAGAAATTGAACTAAGGAAATTGAGAAAGTCTTCAGTCAAAGTCTTCAAACAAATATGAACAACCACACAACATGTGAAATGAGGAATTGAAAGAGTTGAGGAAATAGAACCAATAAGCTTGGTGAAGACAATGATTTGGTAGACCAGTTCCAACTGTTGTCTCAGTTGTACATCTGGTTGGAGCGGCTAGGTATTTAAACCAAAGGACACACAGTCCCGGACACACAGTCCTCACCGTATTCTCCTTGAGCTAAATTCACACAGACCTCGCCCAATCACTCGTGGTAAGTCTTCAGGTGACTTCCGAACCTTCACAAACTCGGTCACTCGGCGATCCACAATTCCTCTTGGATGCTCTAGACCTTGACGCCTAACCGTCTGGAAGAAGCACAGTCTTCAAAGGAAACAAGCATCGGATCCACGCAGGATCAATCTTTTCAGTAATGCTCAATCACTTTGGGTTTGAAGGTGTTTGGGTTTGGGTTTTCCTCACTTGATGATTTTTGCTCAAAGTCCTCGGAGGATGGGTTGCTCTCAAATGACAAGTGTCAGTTTCTCTTGGAGCAGCCAACCAAGTAGTGGTTGCAGGGGGCGGCTATTTATAGCCTAGGGAGCAGCCTGACATGATAAGACATAAATGCCCTTCAATAATATGACCGTTAGGTGGGTAGATATTTTGGGACAGCTGGCGCGTAGCACAGCAACAGTCGGAATTTTGACTCTCAAATTCCTCAGGGCTATCATGTTCCTCACTGTGTAGGCAATCCGCACTGGCGAATTCCTAACTCCTCAGTCAGAACAAATTCCTCAGAGACCAGAAGAACTTTGTCTCTGTCACTGAAGAATATGACTGAACTGTATGAGATTTCCAATGGCTTCACTCGAAGGGGTTGGTAGGTGTAGGATTTTGAGTTGAGCATCACATGGAAATTTTTCCTTAGTATTTCCTCGACCCCCTTTAACAGTACGGTGTTTCCTGTGACTCAAGAAAGAGAAAATGAAACAACGAAAAACAAAGTCTTCACGCTTCATGTTCCTCGAATGATTTCCAAGTCTTCAAGGTCACACCAATTTCTTCACTTTCAAAGTCTTCAGAAAGTCTTCAGAAATCCAAAGTCTTCAGTCGAAGAACTTCATTTTTAGGGGTCGACTTTCTCTGTAAATATCAAACTCCTCATAGACTTATAGACCTGTGTACACTCACAAACGCATTAGTCTCTTAACCTATAAGTCTTCAATGCACCAAAATCACTAAGGGGCACTAGATGCACTTATAGTATGTAACCATAAAGTAAAGATATGCTCTAAGTAAGGGAGTCCTGGATTAGGGGGTCCTCGGACAGCCGGACTATATGCTTATGTCAGACTGTTAGGACTATGAAGATACAAGATTGAAGACTTCGTCCCGTGTCCGGGTGGGACTCTCCTTTGCGTGAAAGGCAAGCTTGGCGATTCGGATGTGTAGATCTCCTTCTCTGTAACCGACTCTGTGTAACCCTAGCCCCCTCTGGTGTCTATATAAACCGGAGGGTTTAGTCCATAGGAGAACGACAATCATAATCATAGGCTAGCTTCTAGGGTTTAGCCTCTACGATCTCGTGGTAGATCAACTCTTGTAATACTCATATCATCAAGATCAATCAAGCAGGAAGTAGGGTATTACCTCCATCGAGAGGGCCCAAACCTGGGTAAACATCGTGTCCCCCGCCTCCTGTTACCATTAGCCTTAGACGCACAGTTCGGGACCCCCTACCCGAGATCTGCTGGTTTTGACACCGACACTAAGCTTTGGGATTGAATGACAAATTCTATGGAGCATCAAGTCGTTGTATCTTATATGAAGATATGTTTCATAGTGATGCATGAAGCATACTGGTTTGATTTGGGAAGAGTTCCATGAAAAGCCTCGCAAAGAAGTCCTCATGGTACCCCTCTCTGTTTACCCCATGCCCACGTGTCTAGGGAAATCTCTCTCGACACCCAGGCGCTTGGGCCTCCTGACCCCCGTACACACGGGATCGAGTGTTAAACTCTCTGGATACCGCGTGCGCACGGGTTCTCTGATCATTGTGCCCATGGTGCCTAAGGTTTGACTCTTGGAGTCTCTTGTCTAGTGAGGTTACTATTTGGAGATATCTGTTAAAGCCATCAAGATCGATTTCAATACCTAACCAAATATGTTCAAGGTGGAGTTCATTTGGAGGATCTCAAATGTTGACATATTTGGGATTGTATAAATTAAGGACTTGAGAGAACTATTTAAGGGAAGAATTCAAGTTATGGTTTTAAAGACAAGATCATTTTGAGCTCATGTGTTGGGTTAAGGACTTGAGGACATGAGAGAATCAACCCCTAATCCGGATTTAAATGAAACCAGATAAAATATTTTGCTTTTGCAAAAATTCCCCTTTAGTTTGCTCAAATAAATCCGCGGTCCAGGTTTAAGGGCCTCCAGAAAAATTGTTCGTTGTTTGCAGAAAACGCATTGATATTTTGCTTACTCAACCCATAGTTCATATCATACTTTTGAAAAAAATATACATAACCCCCAAAAGTATCACATTTCAGCCACATCACCCCCTCAACTCTAAAACCAGACTCTTAATCCCCTGAACTTTCTAAAACCGGACAAAACACCCCCAGACCATCTTAAGCTGTTTCCACAGGTGGTTTTGCTGACGTGGACACCTGGCTCCGCCTATATACCGTACGTTTACGTGTTCAGTGCCTTCTATGTCCCGAGGGAGGACCTGTCCAGCATCTCCTTGAATCCTTGTCCACCGTCGGGCCGGCGCTGGGGCGCCTGTAGCAGCAGCTCACTATAGATGACGTGGTGCCCTTGGAGGCTTCATGCACGCGTAGTGGTGTGCTTCGCCACAAGCGATGTGCAGGCGGAGCAGCGTCCCGGCGCGCTGCAGTCAGGCCTCGTCGATCTTGTCGGATACGATGAAGAGTAGAATGTTCTTGCGGTGTAAATGGGTGCGGCATTGTGTGACCCCGTCTCATGGATGACGCCGACGACATGCCACCGGTTTAGCCCGACGTAGGTCGTGAACTGGTGATCACCAGCTTGGGCTCACACCCCAACTCCACGTCGCCGAGGTTCACGAGGTTGCCCGTGTCGACGGACAATGCCGCGCCGGTGGCCGCTGTTAGCATAGGCCCAACTCATCGCATACGTTTCGACTAGCGTTTCCGATGCCTAATAGGCAGGTGCTGTTATCCGTATACGTGCGTACCCAAAGTTGGCTTTGGTTGCCTGGAGAATTCACCTGCGTGAACTAGCTAACTGATCAATTCAACCAGCTAGACGCACACGTACACGGAAGCTGATCGATTCGATCGCTTCGGCTGGAAATACACATGAGAACCCGCGTGTCGCATCGGCGCTGGAGTTTGATGCCGTGGCCAGCGCCACTGGTGCCGCACATGGTCCTCTCGGCCTTGCTCCGCAGCCAGACCTGGGATCGGAGTGGCTGAAGGTCGCCGCAGTGCACCTTGCCCCCGACCGCGCGCCAGTTTATACCGCCATCAATGAATTGTCCAAGCGCAAGCCCCCGCCCTCGCCGCTCTCGTAGATGGCAATCCCCCTCGCCGGCGAAGACGCGGCTAGCATCACCAGGAGCCACTCGTCGAGGATTACTAACTGCCACCTGCTTCTGCAACCAGTTCCTGCACCGGGGCTCCGCGAGGGCACGTACTCTCGAGGCCGGCCCTTGGCTGGTGAGCCGAACGACGACTCCACGACGCCCTGTGCCGCCTCCATGGCTGCGCATAGCCATTGACTGGTCTTTGACTGCCAGATAGACAATACCGCCAACAGAAACCGCTTAAAACAGGCTTAGGGGGTGTTTTGTCCGGTTTTAGAAACTTCAGGGGATTAAGATTCTAGTTTTAGAGGTGAGGGGGTGATGTGGCCGAAACGTGATACTTTAGGGGGTTATGTATACTTTTTTCCATACTTTTTTTAAAGTCACGCCTTTTAAACCGTAACCACAATTTTAACATGTTATATATAGAAATTTGATTTAAAAAATATGTATAATCTGAATATGATGTTTTTTCTTTTTCTTTCTTTCCTTTTTGTTTTTAGTTTTTTCCTTTTCTTTTCTTTTTTGAGGCCATCTTTCAAATCTATGAACAATTTTTCTCAAATTGTGAACAATTTTTTAAAATCATTAATATTTTTTGAACTTGTGAACATTTTTGGACTTTGCAAACATTTTTTTACATATTCATGAAGATTTTCTAAATCATGAATATTTTTTGAATTGACGAACATTTTTACAAACTCACAAACATATTTCGAAGAAGTGAACTTCTTTTTTCAGAGCCACGAACTTCTTTTTTGAATTGGCGAACATTTTTCAGAAATTGGAGGGATAATTTTTGTAATTCATGAACTTTGACAAACAGTTTTTAAGTGCGTGAAATTTTTTTAAATACATGATTTTTTTTTATCACCGAACATTTTCTGGATCGATGATCTTTTTCTTGATCAATGATCATTTTTTGAATTTTCTGAAGATTTTTACAAAATCGTGAACACTTTTTGAATTTGCCACCATTTGTTCAATTTCATAACATTATTTGAATACGCGAACATTTTTTTAAAAATCATGAACGTTTTTTGATTTCCAGAACTGTTTTCATAATCATGAACATTATTTGAATGTGCGAACATTTTTTGTAAAATCATGAACTTTTTTTTGAATCCACGAACATTTTATGATTTCTTGAACATTTTCTTCTAAATTCACATTTTTTGAAATTTCAAAACTTTTGTAATCTCAAATTATTGTTTGAGTAGAAACAAACACAAAAAATGGGGTGAGCGCTGCGTCTCCTCCCAGCGCGCAACGGGCCAAACCGCCTCTATCTGGACTTGCAGTTCAGCGATCAGCCAGATACATCGTTCCTGATTCCACGTCTGAAACTTCCCTAGAACCCTAGCGGTAGCGGCGGCAAGCACACGACGAGCAGTGATGGCGTAGGTCAGGCGGCTAGAGACAGGCCCTAGCAGGGGCGCCCGGCAGCTGGCGTCGCCGGCCGCGCACAACGCAGGGTAAGGCTGGAGCACCACTGGCCCGCATGTATGTTTTCTCCTCCTTAGTTCAAAGTATGCTTTTGATTTTGCTTGTAAGGATTTTTGCAACTAAGAATGGATGAATTTGACTGACTAATTATTATCAGTTCTCTCCAACTAAGAATTGATTAACTATGCTGTATTTGTGGGGATTTTTATTTATCAACTAGACCACCTGGTCTGAAATCCTAGCTACGCCACTGTCGCCGTTGAGACATTTAATTTCATACGGGTCATCAATAGGACCGAAACAATCGCGGGCATAATACATCATACACCATCGTCAGCTCATACTAGTGACAGAAAAACTCCAGCTTAATGGGTTGAATGAAATCATGGAATTAATCTCTGCGGATCATATGCCTATCTCACACTGGCTTCTCCTTGACCTTGCTCAAGATCAATCACCGCCGGTGACATATTTTTTAGGACTTGGTTTTCAGAGTACGAGTGCAGGCTGCTCATGCCACCTCCTGGAGAAATCTCCATCCCTGAATCCCTCCCAAGTCTTGAAGCAGAAAATTGGCCATTCCTCTCATCGGCTACATGTCAGACGACCGGTTTGCGTACTCTTGAACCAATGCTCCAAAGAGCGACGGTCTTTCGATCAGGGCGGCAGGTCGGTCAAACTCCTTTGCTAGTCCTGATAACAGTGGTTCACAGTTTAGAAAATGCTATTTTTGGTGCCAAGTTTCTGAAACTCTAAACATAGTGTATGCAAACAAGGTTTCTGTTGTTTGGTTCCTGAAAGAAAGGGTATGCTAAATTTTAGTTGGTTACCTGCATCAACTACCAGGACTCTGTCGCAGTCCATGACCGTCGGTATCCTGTGCGCAATGCTGATGATGGTACACTCCGCAAAGTCTTCCCGGATGATCCTCTGAATCACGGCATCGGTTTGGGAATCCACCGACGCAGTGGCCTCGTCCATGAACAGTATTTTACTGTGTTTCAGCATCACCCGGCCCAGACAAAGCAGTTGCCGCTGTCCGACGCTCCAGTTCTCGCCGTTGTCGACAACTAGGTAGGCAAACATTCGAAAAAACAAAACAAAAATCATTAACATGTTTTTAAAAACATATTTTGGCATGTCAATGCACAAAATCCGGTTAGTTTGTTCATGCTGAACATCATGTTTAGAATCTTGCTTGGTTTGTCTAATGGAAATCGGAGGGGAAACCCTCTTTTACTCAAAAAAAAATATCTATATCATGTAGTAGAATCGAAGTAGTGAGCACTAAACTATAACTAGGGTACCTGATGCGTCAAGCTTTTCAGGTTTTGATGTCACAGCTTCCTTCAGCTGACAACGGTCCAAGGCCTAAAAATGAAACAAGTTTAGATTCTGAAGACAGAACATTTTTGGGGAGACAAAATGAATTAGTACTATTTGTCAAATACCTGCCAAATTTCAACATCAGAGTACTCCTCGAGCGGGTCAATGTTGCTTCGGATCGTACCTTCGAAGAGCACGGGCTCTTGAGGGATGATACCGAACCGAGACCTCAGATCATGGAGTCCTAAGGTGCAGATGTCGACGCCGTCGATGATGATCTTCCCTTCAGAAGGCTCCACTATTCTGAACAAGGCCTGGATTAGTGTTGATTTCCCACTGCCAGTCCTACCAACAACTCCGATCTTCTCCCCTCCGTGTATGCTTAGTGTGATGCCCTTGAGCACTAGTGGAGTGTTATGCCGGTACCTAACCTGCATATATGCAAGTTCTTGTTCAGGTCATGTTTTTTGTTTCAGGACAAGGTAAGTAATTCCTCATGAAGGATTTACCTTGAGATCAATGACTTCGATATCGCCTCTTGTTGGCCAGTTTGCAACAGGTAGACAGTCCTTGATCCTCCACTCCGCCTCACACGGGATGTTTACAAACTGCTTTATCCTCTCTACGGACACCATTTTGTTCTCGATGAAGCAACTCATCCATACGGCCCAGAACAAGACTGAGTTGAGGGATAGACCATACGAGAGCGATAGACCAACAAATTCTGCATCATAAAAATGGCTTAGAAACTTCATCATGAAAATGGAGCAAGTGAACAGTATGAGCAACCGTCTCTTCATCATTAAACAAAAACAAGTTGCTGAAGAAGAGGTAGAGAAGAAGCTTAATTACCTGGCTGGATGAAGCTTTTGGGCAGAGTGACCATGAGCAAGGCAGTGAAGCAAAGAACAAAGCTCCCGGCCAGCTCTAGCCGGAAACCGAGCCACTCGTTGGCGCCATTGTTGTGGAAGTCCATCCTCAGGCTAGAATTGACCCGGTTGAGGTTCTCCTGGAAGAAGCCATCGCCCTTCCTGAAGCACCTGATGGTCATGACACCCTGCACCGTCTCCGAGAAGTGGTGGATCACCGGAGCCTTGGTGATGGACTCGAGCCGCGTCAGCTCCCTCGACGTCGCAAGGTAGTAGCCCTGCAAATCAACTTGGAATTATCGTTAAGGTGTCTGAGGGTTCTTGCATTGCATTGCACGTTGGACTGAACTAGATCATAGCTTACCCGGTACCACAGGTTGAGTATGAGCAGAGGGATGATGGCGATGACAGACGGCCACGCCACCTGGCACGTGACGACCAGCACGCTGATGACGGTGATGTACATGGAGACGCTGAGCCACACGAAGAAGGGCAGGAAGAGGTCGACGTTGGTCTGGTCGGACGACGCCCTGCTCAGTATCCTGCCGGACGGGGTGGTGTCGAAGAAGGACATGGGCGCGTGGAGGATGCTGTTGAGGATCTGCTTGAAGAAGGAGTTGGCGGTCTGGAGCCCGATGAAGGCCACCAGGAAGGAGCGCCCCGACACCAGCACCACCGACGCGACGGCGATGATGGCGTACACCTCGATGAACAGCGCCGGCCGGAACGACGCGGCGTTCTCGGCGTCGGTCTCGTAGGCCAGCCAGTAGTCGCTGGCCAGCACGGACCCCTGCCACGCCACCGACACGGCCACCACCAGCGCCACGCCCCACCACCCCCACGCCTCCGTCATGTACTGCTTGTACACGGCCAGGCTCACGTGCCCGCTCGCGCGCTCCTCCTCCTTGATCAGCCGCGCCGACGCCTTCTCCGCCACCACCCCGTGCGCCTCCCCGCTCGACGGCCTTCTGCCACTGCCCTTTCTGGACGGCTGCCGGGAGATGGCCGGCGTCTCCCCCTTCTCATCGGACACCGGCGCCGCGCCCTCCACGAGCTCCATGGAGCTGTTGTGCGCCGCGACGAGCGCCGCAAAGTCGGAGCCGCGCTGGATGAGCTCGTCGTACTTGCCGGATTGCACTATCGTGCCCTCCTTCATCACCTGCACACAAATGGACACCATTCATTAATTTCATCTCATTCCAAAGACAAACAATGCATGAGCTACTGCTTGGGAGTGTGCAGACATGCTTACATATATGATGTCAGCGTTGTGCAAGAAATCGACTTGGTGGGTCACAAGTACCACAGTCTTGTTCTTCAGAGCACCTCTAACACATTCCTGCGAAAACACAACCCGTTAAGCAAGTACTACTGTATTATCAAACACTCGGTTCAGTCTACTGTAGATAAGTATGTGGTACCTTGAAGATCTCGCTGCCGGTGTGCGCGTCGACGGCGCTGAAGACGTCGTCGAGGAGGTAGATGTCGCAGTCCTGGTAGACTGCGCGGGCGAGCTGGATGCGCTGCTTCTGGCCGCCGCTGAGGTTGATCCCGCGCTCGCCGATCTCCGTCTGGTCGCCGAACTCCATCATCTCCATGTCCTTCTCCAGGCAGCACACCCTGATCACCTCCTTGTATCGCTCCCCATGCATCGGCTGCCCGAACAGTATGTTCTCCTCGATGGTGCCGTTCTGGATCCACGCCGTCTGCGCCACGTACGCCGTCGTGCCGCACACCTTGACCTGCAATGCAGAGAGATTCAGCGTCTGTCAAAGCATTGTTGCGTTGCAGCACACATGACAAACAGATTGTTTCTACTCTCCTAAAAGAAAATGACAAGCAGCAGTGAAAGTATGTAAATGCAAGTCTTTTGGATTCATCGCTGAAAAATGTCGAAAAAGGTCGGGATGTAACAGATTTTATTTAACTTGCACACATCAAACAATCACTAAAAAGCAGCAAGGGCATCTATCTGAATGACACACGATTTCAGAACTTGTGCATCTTGTCAGACCAACAGAATCACAAGTCATCGTCAGAGAAATGCAACATACAGATGATCATGCAACATCCGAATTCTTTTGCTTCTTTCACGCTGCAGTTTGTATATTTGAGTATGAAGACGAGAGACAAAATCAATCTATCTTTTTCTTTTGGCGGGGGTACAACAAAATCTGTCAGATCCGAGATTTCAGATTGCCTTTGTGGATACAAAACAAGGGTGTCCCGGTGTGCTTGTCCGTAGCCATACCAACTGACCTCACAAGAGTGTGAATAGACCGCACCTTTGTTCCGTTGCTGGTGTTTCGATCGATCATGGCAAATCCAATACCACCTCCCACATCGACGATACATACATTATTTATGATTTCTTGCTTGTGGGGGAAATGATGATATCTCTAGCTGTATTCTCGTATGTCGTTTTCGTCGCACTAATAAGTTAGCTGGTGGCCAGTACTACAAAAATGGCACATTCATTATAAAAAAAAAGACACCTTTATCATCATCAAGACGGAAAAATCATGATGAGTTCCAATCAGAGCAGAGTGATGAGTAATAAACACATGAGCCATCATACGAGTGACCGGCCGTCTTGATAGCTGAATGGACCTGTCATGGTGCCGAGATCCAATCAGTTCCGCCCGACAGACACCATGATGCGTCTCTTTAACTAGACAACAGAAGATGAAACAAGATTTCATGTGGTAGTGGACTGTCAGGCACTAGCCATTTCGTCACACCATCGAGTTGTCGACTACTGCGTGACTGCTTCTGGAAAGTTGATGCCGACGATGACAAGCTCATACAGCAGCAGTGGTCTCAATCATGCAACCGAAGGCAGACTCTCTCTTCTCCCACGTGGTCTATTAAGCATCGCACGCTGCAATCGTACGTACACGCACGTGCCCTCGCTGCAGCGGCGAGTGAGAGAGAAACCTTCCATCGAGACCGACCCAGGGGACGACAGACTTAAACGAGAGCAAGAGCGGCCATGATCGATAGGTACGTACGGCATTTCAAAATTTTGTATTATTCATACATATGCATATGCAGTAGTACCATGTGTGGTGTCCCGACAGGACCAGTGCAGATGCAACCACTCATGCATCATATTAACTGCCAGAGATCGACGGATATTACGACGTACCTTGCCGGAGACCTTGCGCATCTCGCCGAGGATGCAGCCGAGCAGCGACGACTTGCCGGACCCGACCATGCCGACCACGGCCGCCAGCTTGCCGCTGCGGATCTCCAGGTCGATCCCGCGCAGCACCTCCTTCCCGGCCTCCGTCTCCTCGTCGTCCCACGTGAACACCCCGTCCCTCGCATGCACTGCCACCCCGCCGTCGCGTGACGCCGCCGCCGGCTCCCTCTCCACCGCGCCCTCGTCCAGCTCCGGGCTCGTCATGTACCTACCACACCACATGCACGATCAATCAATTCATTAGACCCATGAAGAAGCAGACGTGCGCCGGCGCGATCATATATGGAACGTGACGTACGAGTCGAGGCGCTGGAGCGAGATCATGGCCTGCGAGGCCTGGATCATGGCCTGGGGGAAGTTGCGCATGGGCTCCTGGAGGATCTTGAAGAGCGAGGTGGCGGTGAAGACGAGGCCGGCGTCGAGGGGCACGCCGACGGCGACGCAGGTGCCGAAGACGAGCGCCGACACCACGGTGGGCGCGCTCCAGAGCACCACGATGTTGCCGGAGATGGAGTACATGAAGCGGGTGAGCCACCCGAACTCGAGCCGCCGGAAGCGGCCGATGCGCGCGTTGAAGTGCTCCTCCCACGCCTGGAACTTGATCACGCGCATGTAGCTCAGCATCTCGTTCGTCGCCTTCATCCGCTTGTCCCTCTCGCCGGAGAGGGAGAACTGGTACCGGTTGTTCCGGCGGGTGCCCAGCAGCACGAACGCCATCACGCCGAACACGCCCACCAGCGCCGACGTCACCGGCGGGCCCAGGTAGATGTACAACAGGCCAAGCGCCACGCCCACCTGCAATGCAATTCACAGTGCGTCCGTCAGAATCCATTTTTGTAGTAATAATGTGTAAAGTTGCAAAATATTAAATATATTTAAAAGGTCGAAAAAATTGAGAAACAATTGCAAGAAAAATGATTGAGTGCTATACTCACATGTAAAATTTCGCGAAGAAATAACTTTCATGGTGATCGTTGAAAAAAAAACAGATATTTATAAAGGTTAGCTATTCAAGGTTTTTGAATTTGCTATATTTTTTTGCCCAGAATTAACCGGATGTCATTTCTTCGTGAAACTTCAAACTTGACTAAAACACTAGGTCACCTTCAGTACGAAAAGTTTTAGATTTTATTTTAGTTTTTGCTGCTTTTCTATTTCATTACGAAATGATTGTTTGTCTTGTGAATTCATCTATTTTCTTACTTATATTATGTTGAGTACAAAATGTAACAAAATATCCAAGTATATATAATACGCCTACTTCTGCTTGTGAAGTCAGTATCCTCGAAACGAGACTTGCGCTGAATAATACGCTACTCGCTCACGTGCACAATATACAAATCGGGGCCGTGATCCGCAAGATTATTCTACGAGCGGACCCTACCCAGAGGATCAGTCGAAGAAGACAAAAGTGGGGACAGATCCTACTAGACTCAATGCATCTCAACCACTACCGGACCACGACGAACACCAACTCTAGCTCACACAGAGAAATCAGTACTGTACGTATTAAGTAATGTATGCATGACCGCCAAGATCGCTCCGGCGATTGGTCGCATGTTCGTACTCCATCCATAAAGAAATATAAAAACATTTAGAAAACTAAAATAGAGTACTAAGCAATGGAGCATTTTTATTGGCGGGAAAGCAATTTACTCCCTCCTTTCACTTTTGTAAGTCGTTTCAGACAGCTGAAAATGAGCTACTTTGCACCCTGTCTGAAATGTCTTCAGGCCTTATAAAAATGAACAGAGAAAGTAGCATTTTAACGAAATGCTCCAGTGTCATACCCACATAAAGTAATACAAAGAAATGACTTGCGTGGTCTATTTTGTGGGAAAAACAAATTTGTTCTATATGAAGGTTACTACTCAAGGTTTTTGAAGTTGCTCACCCAAAATATTTATTAACCTGAAGTCATTTCTTCGTGAAACTTTGTATGTGTGTAGAGCAGTCGATCACGCTCGCTGCCATTTTTATACAGTAGATTTTATTATTTACTTGTTTGCTAATTGTTTATTGAAATGTTTTAGCGGGTGCGTCTTGACCCAGTTTCCAAACATGTGCACCCTTTAAGGGAGTACCTATATTGATTTTCTTGCGAAGTCAACGTATATATATTAACGGAGATTTTCTCGGTCCATGAGAAGTGAACGTATCCTTGCGCTAATAATACAGTACGCCTACTCGTGTCCTGCCTGCACCAATGCGTCGGCTCACGTGCACAATAGACAATTCGGGCCCGTGGTCCGCAAGCTTCTTCTAGAAGCGGAACCTATAGCTAGAGGATCACTCCAAAGAAAAACAAATGACAGATCGTACTAGAATCGATGCATCTCAACCACTACTGGGCACACATCAATTGAAGTTCACACAGAGAAATCAGAGAAACCAGTACTGTATAGGTATATCTTAACTAATGTATGCCCGACAGCGTCGAGATGGCCCCGGGGGACTGGTCGCATGTCGTAGGCCAATTAAACCTGCAGGCCCGATCCAACCGATTTCTGACCAGAGCGGCAGCAAGCCAAGTACGTACAGCATACGAGTAGGTACATCCGGCTCAAAACAGAACAAAAATGGTATGGCTATAGCCTGTACGCATACGCATGGCATGGCGCAGCGCTGACCGACACGGGTCTTGGCATACGTAGGAAGCCACGATTGAAAGAGAAGCTAAACCAACTCTACTGGATTTGTTTTTACCAATCAGTCTAATTCAGGCAATTAATTACTGGGCTTTCCGCAAAAGAACAGTAGTAATGGGGGAAAGAAACGCTCAACCACGGATCCCATGAGCGATTTGGACATGCTACTAAGATAGTGTATAATTGCGGTGCGATGGTCGCTCTCTTGAAGGAAACGGAAGAAAGACTTTCATTTACGAAATCATTCGTCGCGATTGACGTCGACGAGTACCTCCATGCGTATCACGGAGGAGTTTTTTATGTGGACTCTTGCTCCTTACGGTAACGGTACTACTCCGGCCATGAATACTTGATGGCTGCTGCCACCGTGACCGGGTCGACTCGTACCAGAGGTCCTGCGCCCGCCGCTCGATCACTCATCATCGCCGGCAACAAAACGCAATTAATGCGTGGATCCATCCAACGAACGAACAAACGAACTGTAAGGCTCGTCTTGACCGGACCGGAGGAGATAGGGCCTGTGTGAACCGTATGCCGTGCGCGGCAGGGCAGGCCAGGCCATGGAAGCCAGAGGCCAGAGCTACGTTCACTCACGCGACCAAAAGAAAAGAAAAGCTATGTGAACCGCGAGGCCGTGCCATGCCTTGGCAGGTAGGCGTGGCACAGCCATGAACGAGTGACCGTGCCACGCCTGCTGGAGGACAAAAAAAAGAAGGAAAATTCACCCTTCTCTATCTCGCAAGCAACGAAAATTGCCATCAGCGAATCTACTGTAGCCGACCCGGGCCACGTCAGTCGATCCTTGTTCTCTTGCGTTGACGTCAGTGAATACCTCATCGGCCGCCCGATTCTTCTTTCCAACCCAACGTATGATTGGAGCAGAAACAAGCTCCGGGAAATTGCCAATGATCCACACCAACAATCATGCATGCATGCATGCATGCATAGGAAAGAAAGCAGCTGATCAATGGAGTCAATGGAGGTACGTACCTGGAGCGGCATGAGCCAGAGGTAGTGGATCTGGAGCATCATGTCGGAGAGCTGCTGCGCGTCGACGGCCATGTAGTTGACGATCATGCCGAGGCCGTGCTTCTGCCTGGCGGAGCACGACAGGCGGAGGCCCTTGCGGTAGAGCGCGGTGATGAGCGCGCCCCGGATCTGCATCCCCAGCTTCTGGCAGTGGAAGTTGTACTGGTGGCTGCACAGCGCCTCCATCGCCTTCGCCGCCAGCAGCGCCAGCACCAGCCGCGCCCCCTCCCACAGCGGCCGCCGCTCCGCCGCCGACGTGAAGCTCACGAAGCTCTGGATCAGCGTCGGCCCCACGTACATCACCGTCAGCCGCAGCAGCGCCAGCCCCGCGTTCAGCAGGAACAGCGGCCAGAAGCACCGGAGCAGCGCGTGCCGCACTGGGTTGTTGTCCTTGCGCGCCCAGGAGGACGGCCAGTGCGAGAGGAAGAGCGCGTGCATGCGCTCCGGCCGGTGCGCTGGCGCCAGGGTCGGCACGTCTGACAGGTCTAGCGGTGAGCGGTACCCGCGCTGGATCAGCGGGTTCATCCACGCCCACGACATGCGCGACGGCCATGACGCGCTCGCGTACGGCGTCGTGTTCTTCTCCTTGCTGGCTGCTTCTTCCTCTTCTTCGGACCGATCGTCATCGGCTTGTTCTTTTTCGGAGATTCCCGTGGCGCCCAGGACGGCGACGACGGGGAGGGGGAGGGACAGGACGAGCGCCGCGATCGCGAGCGCGTCGTCGGGCAGGGCGCCGGCGCCGGACGCTAGGCGCGCGACGGCCGCGCCGGCGAGCAGCGCGGTGAGCGCGGACGCGGCGAGCCAGAAGAGGCGGAGCGTGAGCGGGTGCGCCGCCGCGCGGAACCGCTTCTCGTGCCCCACCAGGGCTGCGGCGGCGAGGTGCGCCGCGCACTGCAGCGCCAGGAACACCGCCTCCTGGACCTCGCCCTCGCCGCCCCGCATCACAACTGACAGAACGAACAGCACGGCGTAGAACCCCGCGAGGACCGCGGAGGCGGCCAGCGCGAGGACGAACCCGGCGCCGACCCGCACCGCCCGGGTCCACCCCCGGTCGAGCAGCGGCTTGTCGGCGCCGTTGCCGTTGACGGCCCCATCCCGCCGGCGGGAAAGGACCTTACCTACCGCGAGGCAGAGCACGGCGACCAGGAACGCCGCGTCGGCCGCCGAGAGCATGAGCCGCTGCGAGCACGTGGAGAGGAAGAGGAAGGCGGCCCAGTCGAGGACGCCCGTGGCGGCCGCGGAGGGGAGTCCGCAGGTCCTCGTGGTGAGCCACCACGGGGCCGTCGAGGCGAGCTCCATGGGCGGATCAGCGGCGGCGCATGCAGAAGCAGAAGCAGAGACGGGCAGGAGCAGGGGAGCTCCGCGGCGCGCTGGGGTTTGCCGTCTGGTCCTCTCGGGGGGAGAGGGGAGGGACGAGGCGTCTTTGGTTTTGACGGGCCGCAGCTTATTTTTGGACAGTATTAACGAGCCACGCTCGTCACCTACTACGTGGTGATCCTTCTCCAGCTGCTACGGGCGCAGAGTGCCAGCGAGCGAGAGTAGTTTATTGGTGGAGCGGAGTGCCGTCTGGTGTCCGGAGTGGTACGAGTATCTTGGTCACTGGTCACCTAGGACTAGGAAGGAAGCGACTCCATCGCTGTGGGTAGGTTCCCCCGGCCACTAGCTGGCGTCGTGGCATGGCTGCGAGCCACACTTGGCGCCTGCTGCTGCTGCGGCTGGCCGCCTGGCCGTCCGATTGATTTGATGAGAAAAATAAGTACTCCTACTAGTAACTGGGCTGGTGAGTGGTGATTGTCTGATTGACAGGGGAGGAGACTTGTTTTCTTTGGCTTCCACGAGGAGGGGAGGAGGATGGACGAGCTGGGTACGGCCGCCGGTGGGTATACTAAAATTTGGTTATCTTGCCAGGATCACTGCCAATGTTTTTGTCAGAAGCATCAAATGTGTAAATATACAGGGAAATACAGTTGGGCACATGCTTGGGTCGTAAATTCATTGTCCTGACAAT
The DNA here is from genome assembly GCF_018294505.1 of Triticum aestivum. NCBI lineage: Eukaryota > Viridiplantae > Streptophyta > Magnoliopsida > Poales > Poaceae > Triticum > Triticum aestivum. The sequence goes on along the minus strand of NC_057807.1, from coordinate 652,737,576 downwards.
GCACGAAATTATAACTACTATATCATCAGCCTATCTAAAGTAATTACTCCTCGTGCTAGCCTGCCACACACACCATTCGTTCCACGTGAATCAAGCGAATCTCTCCAGAAATATTCTTTCGTATCAACCACGTCCATACATTATTCAATCCGTTCACTTTGGATTATCGACTACATGCATACTGTAATAATTGAATGAACCCACTTAGACGTGTCTATATACATTTGATTCATAAAAAATTAAGACATCTTATATTTATGAACGGAAGGAGTACATAAGTACGAGTAAAATAAATAAGTATGCACGACACAGACTTTCACCTCCTCTTTATAAATAAAGGCAAAAACGGCCCCGAAGCATACAAGGCAATAAGAAAACCCTCAAACAAGCACGTATATTCGAACAACAATACTTGACATGCTCAAAAGAGAAAAGAAAAAGTGATACACGATTCGTCAGAGACGAGGGGTCAACCGATAGGACGCGAAGGGAGCTGACGGTCGACCACCTGTCACTGCTACAAATATGCTAAACACTATACTTCATCGGAAAGTTGCTGCAAGAAGACCTCTCGAACTATATTGTCACTGCGCAATTAGCTAATTGCCCATGCATTGTAACGGGTGCATACTCTAGTCGTTCAACACTAATCTTGTCCGACATATACCTTACGTCAATTTTGGTAACAATTAATTTGATGGTGAGGTGGCACACAAATTAGCGTAAAAGTTTAGTGATAAATCTTCTATTTTCTGGGAATCGTTTATCCCTGACTTTATTTCTCACTCCATTGTACTCCCTCCATCCCAAAATTCTTAGTCTTAGATTTGTCTAGATACGGATGTATCTAATACTAAAACGTGACTTGATACATCCGTATTTAGACAAATCTAAGACAAGAATTTTGGGACGGAAGGAGTAAATGACTTGGCTATTATTTGAGGAATAAAGTCTTATTGATTCAAAAAAAAACAATTAATTTGATGGGAGTATGGGTAGGGGAAGGCAAAATAGTTTTGATTCGCTTGGGATTTTGATAAGATTGATTTCATTGAATTAATGCACGAGAAGATGTTGAAGAATATTGATTTGGTTTTGATTATTGCATGTTAATATGTTTACGTTGATTATATTTTGTGCGACATTGATTGGGGTACCAAAAAACCAACAGGAAACTGAGAGGGGGGAGGGGGGGGGGGGGAGGAAAAAACCAAGTAGAAAGTGGGGGCGACGCTACCAACTCCCCTTTAATTTCTCATATGTCCACCGTCGGAATAAACTGAATAGAAATTAACACTCTACAACATTATGTCCTCACGTGAATCTTTTAGGACCTGACAAAAATCTTTTAATCACTATCATTTCGTAGGTAACTCTGTTAATACTTACTTTTAAAACCTTTTGTGTTTAAGCTTCATGCCGAGGTGCACTGATCAGAAGCTCACCCAACTTAACCATCTGAGGTAGGAGATGCCGCCATGCAAGGTACTCACCTTCAGGCCTAACCAGCAGGCATGCAGAAAAACTGTGCAGTTGTGTGCTTCACCCTATTGTCGCCAAATTCACTGTTTTGACCCTTTTCTCGTCTTTTAGCCGCATCTGACCCCTTTCTGGTAAAATTTTCGGATCTGACCCTTTTCCTACCGCCACAGGCACTAGCGGTAGGGATCGGGTCAACATCGATGGCGCCGTCTGCCGTGCTGACGTGGATAAGTGGCTACTGCCATGGTCGGTGGCAGTAGGGTTAGGCATCCTACCGCCTGAGACAGTGGCGGTAGGGTGCTGAATGCACAAAACCAATGGCTGGGGGGTTTGGTGGGCCCCACAAGCCACCCATTCGCCCCAAGTCCTTTCTTCACCGAACTCAACCCCTCTCCCCCCTCTCTCCCCCATCCTAGGGCTCCATCAAATTCATCTCCATTGCTTGAGTTTTCTCCGGTGGATTGAGGCCATTTTCATCACTCAAGGTACCTCACCCACTCTCTTCATTTTGGTTGGTTGGAATCAACTTATTTGATGGCATTGATTCCTTTTATGCAAACCCTAGTTGTGCTCCTTCTTGTGTGAAATCAATGGATTTGATGGATGATAGATCTAGAACTAGGGTTGTATATGTGTGATTGAGCATGTGTAGTGTGCTAACTTTGTTGTTTGTAGCTAGATCTATGGTTATTGTTTTGGTTATTTCTAGGGTTAGGGTTAGTGATAAGCAAAGTCATTATTTAGTTGTTAGGGTTAAACCATCATATTTTGTTCTTTAGTTGTTATTTGTTTTGTTGCTTAAATGTATTGCATAGAACTTTTATCGATCCATGAGATGCACAATGGATATTGACCTATATTATGTTACTGCCTATCGTTGACATTTTCTAAAATTTATTTAGATGGGTAGTCTCATGAATCTTCATTATTTGGATAAGGAGACTGAGGAAGTCCAGGATTAGGGGGTCCTCGGACAGCCGGACTGTTGGACTATGAATATACAAGATTGAAGACTCCGTCCCGTGTCCGGGTGGGACTCTCCTTTGCGTTGAAGGCAAGCTTGGCAATTCGGATATGTAGATCTCCTTCTCTGTAACCGACTCTGTGTAACCCTAGCCCCCTCCGGTGTCTATATAAACCATAGGGTTTAGTCCGTAGGGCAAGAACAATCAGAATCATAGGCTAGCTTCTAGGGTTTAGCCTCTACGATCTCGTGGTAGATCAACTCTTGTAATACTCATATCATCAAGACCAATCAAGCGGGAAGGGCAGCCCCTGCGCCAAACCCAGCGGCGTGAAGGAAAGATCTAGGTCCGATCCGGAGATGGGCGACTCGGGCGACTCCGCTGGCGCCTCCGCGGGCTCCGCCGCCGTCCCCGCCGCTGCGCCGCCGGCGTCCCTCCCCGCCCCTCCCTGCCGGCCTCTCCGGCCGCGGCCCAGCCACCGCCCCCGCGCCGGTCGCCCCGGTGGCTCCCTTCCGGTGGGCGGACTGCGCAGACGACGCGCCATTCCCCCTCCCCCTTCTCCCCCGGCTCCCTCCACCCCCACTCCTCCCGCCGGTCTGCCTTGCCCCGCCGGCTGGCTAGCTCAGCCCCCCACGTGAGGGGCTTGGCTTCCGGTAGGCGGGTGTCGGCGCCGGCCCCCTCGGCGCCCCGGGGCCCGGCTCGGGTGCCGCCCCTCCAAGGTGTGGCCTTGGCCGGTAGGGCCCTCCGCCGCCGCCGCGTGCAGGCCTGGGGCGTGGCCGAGCGTGCCGATCGGGGCCCCGCCCGCTCCTCCTGGCGCCGGCCGACGGTGGGGGCCCGGCCGCCGGCTCCTCCTCCCCCCCGCTGTCCCTCTCCCTCCCTCCCCTCCTCCCGGTCCTGTCGCCTCGGTCGGCACCGTACAGGCCATTTATTGCACATTTCGGCTGCTCCGGGCTTCACGTGCAGACGGCCCGGGCCGCCCGGCACCCTTACCGCTGGCCTCGCCGGTCCGGCGCCGGCGGCGGCGCTGCTGGCCGCGCCCGGTAGGGTTTCCTCTTCCCCCCTCGCTCTCCCCCGCGACTCTGGCAACCCGACGGGGCCTGCTGGGCTGCTGGGCCCCGGCCCATCACGCCCGGGGGCCCCTGCGCGGCCCACCGCGGATCGCCCCCCCTCCCCTCGCAGGCTGGCCCAATCCGGGTGGGCCTTCTCCGTGCCCTAGGCCCAGCAATGGGAGCGTCGGCTCGATGTGGCTCCCCCGTGGCCTCCCTTTGGCCCCGTCCCTGTGCGCCGCCGCCTCCTCTTCCCTCCCCCGCCCCGCCCCCTGCCCTCACCCTCCCCTTGCCTCGCTCCTTCGGCGCCCCTTGCCGCTCCCCCTCCCTCGTCCGGCCGTCCGGCTAGCCCGTCCCCGCCCGCTCCCCTCGCCTCGCCCCTCCCGGCTCCCACCGTGTCGCGGTCGGCCATGCCGCGGGACTGGCAGGACCCGGCTCCCCGGGCAAACGGGAAGGCGGGTGAACCCTCCCGCGACTCGACCCGCCCCTCCCCCGACTCCCTCCGGCGGGAGAAGGAGCTCCGGCGCGAGCTCCGGGAGCTTCGGGACAGCCGCCGCTCCCCCTCCCGCCGTGATGACCGGGCGCGGTCCCAGTCGCCGCTGGCATCGTTGGGGGACTGGCGCGCCCGCGGCGCTCCCCTTCGCCGTCCCGTCGTAGGGATCGTTCCCCATCCCCCGCCCGTCCGGCCCATGCCGGCTCTCCTCGCCCGCGGGACGGTATCCTCCCTACCCCGGACACCCGTCGTTACGTCCCCCCGCACGCGGCTTCCACGGGGGCTGCGGCCCCGACTCCGGCCTTTGGTGGTGGCCCCTCCCGTGGCCTCCTGGGCCCGCCAAGAAGAAGAAGCGCCGGGGTGTCCGCCTCACTCCGGCCGTGCCACCCCCCGTGGGTCCGGGGGCCTCCACCGCTCCGGGCCCCGTCTCCGGTCTCCCTCGCCCCCCATGCTTCAATTGTGGGGTGAGGGGCACTCTCAGGTTGCGTGCGTCAACCCCCAGTGCTGCTACCTCTGCAAGGATCCTGGCCACCCCGCCATTCTATGCCCGGGTAGACCGGTGGTCTCAGAGCTCATGATGTATGGGCACGGGATCGAGGGGTTGAGCTTCTTCCACCTCGAGGTCCCGGACGCCCCTCCTCCGTCGCCATCCCTTCAGGCGATTGTTAGGGTTGTTGACGGGGTGGCGTCCCCTGAGATGATCGAGGCTGAGCTCAACCACCTCTACCGCCACCAGTGGGACTGGGTGGTCACCCCCACCGCCGGTCACATCTTCTCCGTCGTCTTCCCCGACTCCGTCAGCTACGGCTACGCGACGCGTAATGGCCGGATCACTCTCGCGCTCAACCAGCTGGTTGTCGAGATCTCTGAGCCAGTACTCGACGCTCAGGCCGTGGCTGTCCTCGACACCGCCTGGATCCTCATCTCCGGTCTCCCCGATATTGCGCGGTCCGAGCTCGTCATCCGCCAGATGTCTCGCCTCTTGGGCAAGGTGGTGGTGGTCAACGAGCTCTCATTGCGCAAGGAGGAGGTGCGGGTCAAGGTCAAGTGCCTCGACTCCTCCAAGCTGCGCACTTTGGTCCGGGTCTTCTTCAACGACCAGGGCTTCGACCTCAGGATCGCCCCCGAGCCTCCCAACCACGTTGGGCGTCCCCGCTCCCTCGACGTCGGTCCCCCTGGCGACAACCCGGGGGCCGGCGGAGACTACCACGGCCGCCACCGCTCTCGCTCTCACCGCTCAGATGAGGAGGGGGCGTCCCAGAACTCCCGCTCCCCCCCCCGCCCCCTCCGGCTACGGGGGGCAAGGGCCGCCAGGCCGCCTCTCGTCCCCCCGGTGGATGACCCGCCGATCCCTGACGTGTCGCCATCCGAGGGGAGCGACATCTCCAGTGTGGGCCTGGTGGTCTGCCCGGCCTCCTCCCCGCGCTCCCCCGCCTCATCCCCGCCTCCTGTGATGGCCCCAGTCGGCCTGATCGGAGGCCTGCTCTTTTGGGTAACGTAGTAATTTCAAAAAATTTCCTACGCACATGCAAGATCATGGTGATGATATAGCAACGAGAGGGGAGAGTGTTCGTCCACGTACCCTCGTAGACCGTAAGCGGAAGCGTTAGCACAACGCGGTTGATGTAGTCGTACGTCTTCACGATCCGACCGATCCAAGCACCGAACGTACGGGGCCTCCGAGTTCAGCACACGTTCAGCTCGATGACGATCTCCGGCCCTCCGATCCAGCAAAGGTTCCGGAGATGAGTTCCGTCAGCACGACGGCGTGGTGACGATGATGATGTTCTACCGGCGCAGGGCTTCGCCTAAACTCCACGACGATATGGCCGAGGTGGAATATGGTGGAAGGGGGCACCGCACACGGTTAAGGAACGATCCGTAGATCAACTTGTGTGTCTATGGGGTGCCCCCCGCCCCCGTATATAAAGGAGCCAGGGGGGAGGAGGCCGCCGGCCTAAGGGGGCGCGCCAAGGGGGGATTCCTACTCCCACCGGGAGTAGGACTCCCCTTTTCCAAGTTGGAGTAGGAGAGAAGGGGGAAAGAGGAGGAAAAGGGGAAGGAAAGGGGGGGCGCCGCCCCCCTTCCCTTGTCCTATTCGGACTAGGAGGGGGAGGGGCGTGCGGCCCCCTCCTGGCTCCTTCCTCTTCTCCCTCTTGGCCCATGTAGGCCCATTAACCCCCCGGGGGGTTCCGGTACTCCGGTAAAATGCCGTTTTCACCCGGAACCATTCCGATGTCCAAACATAGGCTTCCAATATATCAATCTTTATGTCTCGACCATTCCGAGACTCCTCGTCATGTCCGTGATCACATCCGGGACTCCGAACAAACTTCGGTACATCAAAACTTATAAACTCATAATAAAACTGTCATCGAAACGTTAAGCGTGCGGACCCTACGGGTTCGAGAACTATGTAGACATGACCTAAAACCATTCTCGGTCAATAACCAATAGCGGGACCTGGATGCCCATATTGGTTCCTACATATTCTACGAAGATCTTTATCGGTCAAACCGCATAACAACATACGTTGCTCCCTTTGTCATCGGTATGTTACTTGCCCGAGATTTGATCGTCGGTATCCAATACCTAGTTCAATCTCGTTACCGGCAAGTCTCTTTACTCGTTCTGTAATATGTCATCTCATAACTAACTCATTAGTTATAATGCTTGCAAGGCTTAAGTGATGAATATTATCGAGAGGGCCCAGAGATACCTCTCCGACAATCGGAGTGACAAAACCTAATCTAGAAACATGCCAACTCAACATGTACCTTCGGAGACACCTGTAGTACTCCTTTATAATCACCCAGTTACGTTGTGACGTTTGGTAGTACCTAAAGTGTTCCTCCGGTAAACGGGAGTTGCATAATTCTCATAGTTACAGGAACATGTATAAGTCATGAAGAAAGCAATAGCAGAATACTAAACGATCAAGTGCTAAGCTAACGGGATGGGTCATGTCAATCATATCATTCTCCTAATGATGTGATCCCATTAATCAAATGACAACACATGTCTATGGTTAGGAAACATAACCATCTTTGATTAATGAGCTAGTCAAGTAGAGGCATACTAGTGACTATATGTTTGTCTATGTATTCACACATGTATCATGTTTCCGGTTAATACAATTCTAGCATGAATAATAAACATTTATCATGATATGAGGAAATAAATAATAACTTTATTATTGCCTCTAGGGCATATTTCCTTCAGTCTCCCACTTGCACTAGAGTCAATAATCTAGATTACATAGTAATGATTCTAACACCCATGGATTCTTGGTGCTGATCATGTTTTGCTCGTGAGAGAGGCTTAGTCAACGGGTCTGCAACATTCAGATCCGTATGTATCTTGCAAATCTCTATGTCTCCCACTTGGACTTGGTCCCGAATGGAATTGAAGCGTCACTTGATGTGCTTGGTCCTCTTGTGAAATCTGGATTCCTTTGCCAAGGCAATTGCACCAGTATTGTCACAGAAGATCTTCATTGGTCCCGATGCACTAGGTATGACACCTAGATCGGAAATGAACTCCTTCATCGAGACTCCTTCATTTGCTGCTTCAGAAGCAGCTATATACTCCGCTTCACATGTAGATCCCGCCACGACGCTTTGTTTAGAACTGCACCAACTTACAGCTCCACCGTTTAATATAAACACGTATCCGGTTTGCGATTTAGAATCGTCTGGATCAGTGTCAAAGCTTGCATCGACGTAACCTCTTACGACTAGCTCTTTGTCACCTCCATATACGAGAAACATATCCTTAGTCCTTTTCAGGTATTTCAGGATGTTCCTGACCGCTGTCCAGTGATCCACTCCTGGATTACTTTGGTACTGAGGGAGTCCTGGACTAGGGGGTGTCCGGACGGCCGGACTATCATTATCCGCCGGACTCCAAGACTACGAAGATAGAAGATTGAAGACTCCGTCTCGTGTCCGGAAGGTACTTTCCTTGGTGTGGAAGGCAAGCTTGGCGATACGGATATGTAGATCTCCTACCATTGTAACCGACTTTGTGTAACCCTAGCCTCTCCGGTGTCTATATAAACCGGAGGGCCTTAGTCCGTAGGACGAACATACATTACAACAATCATACCATAGGCTAGCTTCTAGGGTTTAGCCTCCTTGATCTCTTGGTAGATCCGCTCTTGTACTACCCACATCATCAATATTAATCAAGCAGGACGTAGGGTTTTACCTCCATCGAGAGGGCCCGAACCTGGGTAAAAACACTGTGTCCCTTGTCTCCTGTTACCATCCACCTAGACGCACAATTCGGGACCCCCTACCCGAGATCCGCCGGTTTTGGCACCGACATTGGTGCTTTCATTGAGAGTTCCTCTGTGTCGTCGCCGATAGGCTTGATGGCATCTTCAACCAACAACGCTGTCCTGGGTGAGACTTTTCTCCCCGGACAGATCTTTGTATTCGGCGGCTTTGCACTGCGGGCCAATTCTCTTGGCCATCTGGAGCAGATCGAAAGCTACGCCCCTGGCCGTCAGGTCAGATTCGGAAGCTTAAACTTCACGGCCGATGTCCGCGGAGACTTGATCTTCGACGGACTCGAGCCACAGCCAAGTGCGCCGCACTGTGACGATGGGCACGATCTAGCTCTGCCGCCGGACAGTGCCTTGGTGGCCGCACTCAGATCCGCTTCGGCCATTAGCCCGGAGCCGATCGCCCATATCGGGGGCCGGTGGTTAGACGCCGCCCTGGGGGCTTCAACATCCACGGCGATGGAGCCGAACACTGATCTTGTCCCCTGCGAAACCCGTGATTCCGAGGCGCCGGACTCCTCGCCGGACTCCGAACCTCCCGCGCCCCTACCAACTGATACGGATTGGGCGCCGGTCATGGAATTCGCCGCCGCGGACATTTTCCAACACTCGCCTTTTGGCGATGTCCTGAATTCACTAAAGCGTCTCTCGCTGTCAGGAGAATCCTGGCCGTACTATGGCCAGGACGGTTGGAGTACGGGCGACGAAGAAATTCAGAGCCCACCCGCCACCCACTTTGTAGCCACTGTCGAGGATTTAACCGACATGCTAGACTTCGACTCCGACGACATCGACGCTATGGACGACGATGTCGGATACGAACAAGAGCCAGCGCCTACAGGGCACTGGAAGGCCACCTCGTCGTATGACGTATACATGGTGGATACCCCGAAAGAAGGGGATGGAGAAAAAGCAGCGGAGGCAGATTCTCTAAAGAAGCAGCACAAACGCCGACGTCAGCGGCGCCGCTCAAAATCCCGCCACAGCAAGAATGAAGATTCCGGCACCGGAGACAATAACACTCCAGAGAGTGCCGAAGACAATCCCCTCCAGCAAGACTCAGCGCAGGAGGACGCAGAAGCAAGCCCTCACGACAGGGCAGCAGTCGAAGGGGTTGAGGATGATAACTATATGCCTCCCTCCGAAGACGAAGCAAGCCTCAACAATGATGAATTCGTCGTACCTGAGGATCCCGTCGAACAAGAGCGCTTCAAGCGCAGGCTCATAGCCACGGCAAATAGCCTAAAGAAAAAGCAGCAACAACTCCAAGCTGATCAAGATCTGCTGGCCGATCGATGGACCGAGGTCCTCGTGGCCGAAGAGTATAAACTCGAACGCCCCTCCAAAAGTTACCCAAGACGCAAGCTGCTCCCCCGCTTAGAGGAGGAAGCATACATACCTTCATCACCAGCGCACGACATGGCTGACCGACCACCCCATGGTCGTGACAGAGAGGCATCTAGGCCCCCAGCCAAATCCGTACCCCTGCATCGCTCCAAGAGTACGAAGCCACGAGGGAACGCGCCGGACTTGCAAGACATATTGGAGGACAAGGCAAGACAATCCAGATCCATCTATGGATCACGTGGGCGCCCCACCACCCACGACGAATACCGTCGCGCCAGACATAACAATCCTGGCCGGGCCGAACACAGCAGACAGCGCTCTCTCGAGCTGCGTCGTGACATTGCCCAATACAGGGGCGCCGCACACCCTCTATGCTTCACTGATGAAGTAATGGATCATCAGATCCCCGAAGGGTTTAAACCCGTAAACATCGAATCCTACGATGGCACAACAGACCCCGCAGTTTGGATCGAAGACTATCTTCTCCATATTCATATGGCTCGCGGTGATGACCTACATGCCATCAAGTATCTCCCACTCAAGCTTAAAGGACCAACTCGGCATTGGCTTAACAGCTTGCCCGCAGAGTCAATTGGATGTTGGGAAGACCTGGAGGCCGCATTCCTTGATAACTTCCAAGGCACGTATGTGCGACCACCAGACGCCGATGACTTAAGCCACATCATCCAGCAGCCAGACGAATCGGCCAGACAATTCTGGACACGGTTCTTGACGAAGAAAAACCAAATTGTCGATTGTCCGGATGCAGAGGCCCTTGCAGCCTTCAAACATAACATCCGGGACGAATGGCTAGCCCGGCACGTGGGATAGGAAAAGCCGAAATCCATGGCAGCCCTCACATCGCTAATGACCTGCTTTTGTGCGGGAGAGGACAGCTGGCTAGCCCGCAGCAACAATCTCCGTAAAAACTCTGGCAGTCCGGATACTAAGGACAACAATGGCAGGTCACGTCGAATCAAAAACAAGCGCCGCATTAACGGCGAAGAAAAGGAAGATACGGCAGTCAATGCCGGATTTCGAGGCTCTAAACCCGGTTAGCGGAAGAAGCCATTCAAAAGAACCACTCCGGGTCCGTCCAATCTGGACCGAATACTCGACCGTCTCTGCCAGATACATGGCACCTCTGAAAAACCAGCTAACCACACCAACAGAGACTGTTGGGTGTTCAAGCAGGCCGGCAAGTTAATTGCCGAAAACAATGACAAGGGGCTAAATAGCGACGACGAGGAAGAGACCCGGCCGCCGAACAATAGAGGACAGAAGGGTTTCCCCCCGCAAGTGCGGACGGTGAATATGATATACGCGACCCATATACCCAAGAGGGAGAGGAAGCGTGCACTACGGGACGTCTATGCGATGGAGCCAGTCGCCCCAAAGTTCAACCCATGGTCCTCTTGCCCGATCACTTTGGATCGAAGAGACCATCCGACCAGCATACGCCATGGCGGATTCGCCGCATTGGTTTTAGACCCAATCGTCGATGGGTTCCACCTGACGAGAGTCCTGATGGACGGCGGTAGCAGCCTGAACCTGCTTTATCAGGATACAGTGCGCAAAATGGGCATAGACTCATCAAGGATCAAACCTACAAAGACAACCTTTAAAGGTGTCATCCCAGGAGTGGAAGCCAACTGTACAGGCTCAGTCACACTGGAAGTGGTCTTCGGATCACCGGATAACTTCCGAAGCGAAGAGTTAATCTTCGACATAGTCCCGTTTCGCAGCGGCTATCATGCTCTGCTCGGACGAACCGCGTTCGCAAAATTCAACGCGGTGCCGCATTACGCATACCTAAAGCTCAAGATGCCAGGCCCTCGTGGAGTCATCACGGTCAATGGAAATACGGAACGCTCCCTCCGAACGGAGGAACATACAGCGGCTCTCGCGGCAGAAGTACAGAGCAGCCTTCTCAGGCAATTCTCAAGTCCGGCAATTAAAAAGCCGGATACAGCAAAACGCGCCCGGAGCAATGCCAACCAAGACCACCTGGCGCGATCAGAGCACGCGTAGCAATGCGGCCCCAACCCTTGCCCGCGCATGATCGCAAGAATAACACACCGCGTACACCATTATGCTTTGGAGATACCATGGGCGCAGGGAAAGGGGCACAAGGAACCAAGAGTGCGGCTCGACCACACCAGGGGCTCACACTAACGCCCCCCTTGTTTTTTTATTTTCATCTTTTCTTCTTTCGCGTATACAGGACTCCATTAACCAGAAGCCCTGTCCGATGGCGAACTCGCCGAACTCATGATGCAACAGCCAGGGACTAAAGAAGGCCGCGACGAACACTCAGGTGGTCTCCATTACGAGCATTAAATTCGATTATATACACCAAGTCTGCAGCTTATCCCTGGAGGGGGACGTGTTTAATTAGTCCAAATCCCTTGTTTACCGCACTATTTGTATCAGTCCGCTCTTTCAGCAGACTTTCTTTCATAAATAATGCAGCATGTTCTTATTTGCAATTGCATTACCTTTTATGTATACTTTCATTACATGACTTCTTGCACCCGTACATTTTGGTACGGCCGAATACGCCAGGGGCTTATGTTCCCCAGATTATGGTGTGATTAAGTCTGAACACTTTCACAAGTGCGGCACCCCGAACTTATAGCATTATATGAATCGGCTCCGAATTATGTCTTGGGTCAATAGTTGGGTTTGCCCGGCTCCCATGTTTTGGTGCCTTACGTTCCGTTCCATCGGCTAAGGTAGCACTGGGAGAACCACTGCGATTGCGCCCCGGTTGAGCCGGGTTAACGCCTCAGTGGAGAAAGCTAAAACTGACTGGCATAATATGGCGAGAGACTGGTCGCTGTTCGAGAGGTTCTTTCGGGTCCTTAAAGACTCACGCCGCTTCGAGCGAAGTTCCGGATGATGTCCGATGAAGGCGTGGATAGCGCCCCGGATTCGGTCTTCCGAATACCAGGGGCTTCGCCGAAATTTAAAATTATAGAATTCTATGGCTAAGTGAGAGTGTTCAAGCATTATAAGTCCGGTTGCCTTGTTCGTCGTGTTGAGCGCCTCCCTAGATGGACCCAAAAATGGGAACAAGAGCGCTCAAGTTTATCACCGAACACCCCAGCACTCGTGGCTTGGGGGCTGAAGCCAACGACTTGCCATCTCTCAGATTTAACAAACGGCCGCACAGAAGGTAATATTTTAAATTAAACAAGTGTTGCTCATGGCGCATATAAACGAAGTTTTCAGCGCACATGATAAAAAACACAGCGAGTTCACTCAAAGTTACATTTCGGGGGCACTCATCTGCAATATCGCAGGCTCCCTTCAGGACAACTTTACAATATCGCTCCGGCGTGCGATGCTCCTTGCCCGGCGGTGGCGGATCCGTGAGAAGCTTCTCCGCATCCAGTTTGCCCCATTGCACCTTTATGCGGGCAAGGGCCCGACGAGCGCCTTCAATACAGGCGGAGCGCTTGATGACGTCCAGCCTGGGGCATGCATCCAACAGCTGCCGCACAAGGCCAAAGTAGCTGCCTGGCATGTCCTGTCCAGGCCACAGCCGGACTATGAGACCCTTCATGGCCTCCTCAGCTACCTTGTGGAGTGCGACCAGCTGCTTCAGCTGGTCGCTTGGAGGCACCGGATGGCCGGCCTCAGCGTACTGAGACCAGAAGACCATCTCCGTCGAGCTCCCCTCCTCGCCACGATAGAATGCGGCGGCATCAGAAGCACTACGCGGCAGATCTGCAAACGCCCCTAGAGAGCTCCAAATTCGGGTAAGTATCCGGTAATTTACATTAACATTCTTGCTCTGCATGAAAAACGCCTTACCCGCAGCTATCTTCTTTATATCCTCTACCTCCTGAAGGGCCTTCTGGGCCCCGGCCTTGGCGGACTTGGCACTTTCAAGAGCCGAGGCAAGCTCGAACTCTCGAGTCTTGGAGTCACGCTCCAAACTCTCATGCTTTTTCATGAGAGCCTGGAGCTCTTGCCGAACTTCCGCCACCAGCGCCACTTTCTTTTCTCGCTCAGTCCGCTCCGTGGCCGCATTGCGTTCGGCCGCGGACACGGCATCCTTCAGGGCTGCCACCTCCTTAGTGGCCCCTGCAATACACATATTATCCTTGTTAATTTTGTTTGCAACCAAAAACCCTTTTCTGTAAGGTACTTATTCAAAGAGGTGTTGCTCACCTTCTTTCTCCTCGAGCTGCTTCTTTGCATGGCCGAGCTCTTGCTCGGACCGCTCGAGATCCTTCTTAAGCACTTCGACCTCCGCCGTTAATGCGGCAGAGGCCAGTAGCGCAGCCTGCAAACCCATATTGACATATTTTTTAGCAACCCTGCGTATATCTTGTTGGATCCTTAGTCCGGCTTTTCCTTCCGAACACCAAACTAAGCATCAGGGGCTACTGTCTATGCGGTATTATATTACACTATTTTAACTTCTTACCTCAAAGCCTGTTAGAAGGCTGCTGCAGGCTTCGGTCAGCCCGCCTTTGGCGAGCTGAACCTTCTCAATCACCGCACTCATGACAGTGCGGTGTTCTTCCGCGATGGAAGCGCCTTTAAGCGCCTCCAACAGGTTATCTGGCGCCTCCGGATGGACGGAGGCCGCCGGCGTCGTGGTCCTGCCCTTCTTTCGAAGGGGCCGCTTGCCGGACTCTGGAGCCACTGCGGGCTCCGGTGCAGAGTCCGGCACGAAGTCCGGGAGGCTGCCTGATAGCACCTCCGGAGCCTCCTCCTGGTGGGTCCCTCTGTGGGACTCCACCTCGTCGTCCTCGTCGAGGCGTGGGGTAGAGGCAGTCGGGATGGAATTTACATCCGACGGCACCAACGACCCGCTCATCGAGTCGGGAAGATCGTCAACAGCCGGACTACAGGAAAAATGCGGCGTTAGAAGGACACTACATGGCATACAATATACGGCATATAAATGATCCAAATACTTACGATCCTGCCGGACGCCTGGCCCTTGGAGGCCACTCATCCTCGCCAACATTGATGTTGGCGAAACTGTCCGGGGGGATAGTTCTCCCCCTCTTGGACCCTTCGGCCCCCCCAGTTGGGGAAGCCTTCCTTTTCTTCTCTCCCTCCTCCGGGAGAGAATACTCCTCCTCCTCGTCTTCAGGGGAGGAGTCCTCGTCGTCGTCAGACGCCTGATTACGGGAACTCTTTCGAGTCCCCGTGGCCACCTTCTTGGCCTTCTTCTCCGGAACCACGTGCGGTGCCGGAACCAGCAGCCCTGCTAAGCGGGCATCCACTGGGTCTTCTGGCATGGGAGCCGGGCTGATGAGCAGCTTGGCTCTCTCCATCCATTCCTGTCAAAGGAAGAGGCGAATTAAAACCTCACTAGAGTCAATTTAATTATCACAAGTGTCCCGTAATGGGGTTGAATCACTTACCGCGTCAGTTGGACACTGCGCGCTGAATCCGCGATCTCTCGTCTCGGATGCGGGGGCTTCGGCGCCCTTGAACAGCACCCTCCAGGTGCCTTCGTATGTTGTATCGAAGAGCCCGTTCAGCGCCTGGTGCTGTTCCGGATCGAACTCCCACAAAGTAAAAGCCCGTTCCTGGCATGGGAGGATCCGCCGGAGGAGCATGACTTGGACCACGTCGACGAGCCGGAGCCTCTCGCTCACCATCTTCTTGATGCAAGCTCGGAGTCCCGTCACCTCCACCGGACTACCCCACTGCAAGCCCTTCTCTTTCCAGGAGGTGAGCTGCGTGGGGATTCCAGATCTAAACTCAGGGGCCGCCGCCCATGTGGGCTTGCGCGGCTCGGTGATGTAGAACCACCCCGATTGCCACCCCTTGACGGAATCCACCAAGGTCCCTTCTAGCCAAGGGACGTTGGGCAATTTGCCCAACATGGCGCCTCCGCATTCCGCTTGCGTGCCCTTCACAACCTTTGGCTTGACGTTGAAGGTCTTGAGCCACAGGCCGAAGTGGGGCTGGATGCAGAGGAAGGCCTCACACACGACGATAAACGCCGAAATGTTGAGGACGAAGTTCGGCGCCAGATCATGGAAATCCAGGCCGTAGTAATACATGAGCCCCCGGACAAATGGATGGAGCGGAAAGCCCAGTCCGCGGAGGAAGTGGGGGAGGAAAACGACCCTCTCATGAGGCCCGGGGGTAGGGATGAGCTGCCCCGCGTCGGGCAGCCGATGCGCGACGTCACTGGAAAGGTATCCGGCATCGCGCAGCTTGGTGATGTCCTCCTCCTTAGCGGTGGAGACCAACCATTTGCCTCCCGCTCCGGACATATTCGGAGAAGGTCGAGGCGAGATGCGCAGGCTTGAGCGTTGGAGCTTGAGTGCGCGGGGATGGATAAGCAGAGGAGGAAGAAGGCGTAGGTGAGAAGGTAAATCCTTATCTCATATATATAGGCGGACTAAACTAAGCGTCCCCCACCAGCCTGGTAAAACTCGCTTATCTCCCAAGCGCCACCATCAATGGCGCGGTTGGGTTACCCACGTCCGTATTGATGAGAATCCCAGAATAAGGGGAAACACGATCTTTGCTTTGACAAGACGTGCCAAGGAAACCGCTTCGCTGAACGTGCTGAGGTGGAATAAGTAAAAAACAATTCAAACAAGGGCTTGGTAGCGGTGTGATGTCACGCCGCATAATACGTCAGCAGATTGAATCGGTGTATATGTTTTATTCTCTCTACGGTGGAATGTGGAAATTATTTTTGCAGAGCCGGACACTATCCTGGTGTTCATTATCTTCTCTGGATTATTCAAGGGAGGAACCCGCCTTGCAATGCCGAACATTATGCACGCCAGACTTATCGTCATTGAAGACTGGTTCAGGGGCTACTGAGGGAGTCCTGGACTAGGGGGTGTCCGGACGGCCGGACTATCATTATCCGCCGGACTCCAAGACTACGAAGATAGAAGATTGAAGACTCCGGCTCGTGTCCGGAAGGTACTTTCCTTGGCGTGGAAGGCAAGCTTGGCTATACGGATATGTAGATCTCCTACCATTGTAACCGACTCTGTGTAACCCTAGCCTCTCCGGTGTCTATATAAACCGGAGGGCCTTAGTCCGTAGGACGAACATACATTACAACAATCATACCATAGGCTAGCTTCTAGGGTTTAGCCTCCTTGATCTCGTGGTAGATCCGCTCTTGTACTACCCACATCATCAATATTAATCAAGCAGGATGTAGGGTTTTACCTCCATCGAGAGGGCCCGAACCTGGGTAAAAACACTGTGTCCCTTGTCTCCTGTTACCATCCGCCTAGACGCACAGTTCGGGACCCCCTACCCGAGATCCGCCGGTTTTGACACCGACAGGTACCTTCCTGCTAAGCTTATTGCTAAGCATACATCAGGTCTGGTACACAGCATTGCATACATGATAGAGCCTATGGCTGAAGCATAGGGAACATCTTTCATTTTCTCTCTATCTTCTGCTGTGGTCGGGCATTGAGTTTGACTCAACTTCACACCTTGTAGCACAGGCAAGAATCCTTTCTTTGCCTGATCCATTTTGAACTTTTTCAAAATTTTGTCAAGGTATGTGCTTTGTGAAAGTCCTATTAAGCGTCTTGATCTATCTCTATAGATCTTGATGCCCAATATGTAAGCAGCTTCACCGAGGTCTTTCATCGAAAAACTTTTATTCAAGTATCCCTTTATGCTATCCAGAAATTCTATATCATTTCCAATTAATAATATGTCATCAACATATAAAACTAGAAATGCTACAGAGCTCCCACTCACTTTCTTGTAAATACAGGCTTCTCCAAAAGTCTGTATAAAACCATATGCTTTGATCACACTATCAAAGCGTTTATTCCAACTCCGAGATGCTTGCACCAGTCCATAAATGGAACGCTGGAGCTTGCATACTTTGTTAGCACCTTTTGGATTAACAAAACCTTCTGGTTGCATCATATACAACTCTTCTTCTAGAAATCCATTCAAGAATGCAGTCTTGACATCCATTTGCCAAATTTCATAATCATGAAATGCAGCAATAGCTAACATGATTCGGACAGACTTAAGCATCGCTATGGGTGAGAAAGTCTCATCGTAGTCAACCCCTTGAACTTGTCGAAAACATTTCCCAACAAGTCGAGCTTTATAGACAGTTACATTACCATCGGCGTCAGTCTTCTTCTTAAAGATCCATTTATTCTCAATGGCTTGCCGATCATCGGGCAAGTCAACCAAAGTCCATACTTTGTTTTCATACATGGATCCCATCTCAGATTTCATGGCCTCTAGCCATTTTGCGGAATCTGGCTCATCATCGCTTCCTCATAGTTCGTAGGTTCATCATGGTCAAGTAACATGACTTCCAGAATAGGATTGCTGTACCACTCTGGTGTGGATCTTACTCTGGTAGACCTACGAGGTTCAGCAGAAACTTGATCTGAAGTTTCATGATCAATATCATTAGCTTCCTCACTAATTGGTGTAGTTGTCACAGGAACCGGTTCTTGTGATGAACTACCTTCCAATAAGGGAGTAGATACAATTATCTCATCAAGTTCTACTTTCCTCCCACTCACTTCTTTTGAGAGAAACTCCTTCTCTAGAAAGGATCCGAATTTAGCAACGAAAATCTTGCCCTCAGATCTGTGATAGAAGGTGTACCCAATAGTCTCCTTTGGGTATCCTATGAAGACACATTTCTCCGATTTGGGTTCGAGCTTATCTGGTTGAAGTTTCTTCACATAAGCATCGCAGCCCCAAACTTTAAGAAACGACAACTTTGGTTTCTTGCCAAACCATAGTTCATAAGGCGTCATCTCAACGGATTTTGATGGTGCCCTATTTAACGTGAATGCAGCCGTCTCTAAAGCATAACCCCAAAACGATAGCGATAGATCGGTAAGAGACATCATAGATCGCACCATATCAAGTAAAACGTTCGGACACACCATTGCGTTGTGGTGTTCCAGGTGGCGTGAGTTGCGAGACTATCCCGCATTGTTTCAAGTGTAGACCAAACTCGTAACTCAAATATTCTCCTCCACGATCAGATCGTAGAAATTTTATTTTCTTGTTACGATGATTTTCTACTTCACTCTGAAATTCTTTGAACTTTTCAAATGTTTCAGACTTGTGTTTCATTAAGTAGATATACCCATATCTGCTCAAATCATCTGTGAAGGTGAGAAAATAACGATATCCGCCACGAGCCTCAACATTCATTGGACCACATACATCTGTATGTATGATTTCCAACAAATCTGTTGCTCTCTCCATAATATCGGAGAACGGTGTTTTAGTCATCTTGCCCATAAGGCACGGTTCGCAAGTACCAAGTGATTCATAATCAAGTGATTCCAAAAGCCCATCAGTATGGAGCTTCTTCACGCGCTTTACACCGATATGACCTAAACGACAGTGCCACAAATAAGTTGCACTATCATTATCAACTCTGCATTTTTTGGTTTCAACACTATGAATATGTGTATCACTACTATCGAGATTTAATAAAAATAGACCATTCTTCAAGGGTGCATGACCATAAAAGATATTACTCATATAAATAGAACAACCATTATTCTCCGATTTAAATGAATAACCGTCTCGCATCAAACAAGATCCAGATATAATGTTCATGCTCAACGCAGGCACCAAATAACAGTTATTTAGGTCTAAAACTAATCCCGATGGTAGATGTAGAGGTAGCGTGCCGACCGCGATCACATCGACTTTGGAACCATTTCCCACGCGCATCGTCATGTCGTCCTTAGCTAATCTTCGCTTAATCTGTAGTCCCTGTTTCGAGTTGCAAATATTAGCAACAGAACCAGTATCAAATACCCAGGTGCTACTGCGAGCATTAGTAAGGTACACATCAATAACATGTATATCACATATACCTTTGTTCACTTTGCCATCCTTCTTTTCCGCCAAATACTTGGGGCAGTTCCGCTTCCAGTGTCTAGTCTGCTTGCAGTAGAAGCACTCAGTTTCAGGCTTAGGTCCAGGCTTGGGTTTCTTCTCTTGAGCAGCAACTTGCTTGCTGTTCTTTTTGAAGTTCCCCTTCTTCTTCCCTTTGCCCTTCTTCTTGAAACTAGTGGTCTTGTTGACCATCAACACTTGATGCTCCTTCTTGATTTCTACCTCTGCGGCTTTCAGCATCGTGAAGAGCTCGGGAATAGTCCTGTTCATCCCTTGCATATTATAGTTCATCACGAAGCTCTTGTAGCTTGGTGGCAGTGATTGGAGAATTCTGTCCATGATGCTATCATCCGGAAGATTAACTCCCAGTTGAATCAAGTGATTATTATACCCAGACATTTTGAGTATATGCTCATTGACAGAACAGTTCTCCTCCATCTTACAGCTGTAGAACTTATTGGAGACTTCATATCTCTCAATCCGGGCATTTGCTTGAAATATTAACTTCAACTCCTGGAACATCTCATATGCTCCATGACATTCAAAACGTCGTTGAAGACCCGGTTCTAAGCCGTAAAGCATGGCACACTAAACTATAGAGTAGTCATCAGCTTTGCTCTGCCAGACGTTCTTAACGTCGTCAGTTGCATCAGCAGCAGGCCTGGCACCCAGCGGTGCTTCCAGGACGTAACTCTTCTGTGCAGCAATGAGGATAATTCTCAGGTTACGGACCCAGTCCGTGTAATTGCTACCATCATCTTTCAACTTTGCTTTCTCAAGGAACGCATTAAAATTCAACGGAACAACAGCACGAGCCATCTATCTACAAACAAACATAGACAAGCAAAATACTATCAGGTACTAAGTTCATGATAAATTTAAGTTCAATTAATCATATTACTTAAGAACTCCCACTTAGACAAACATCTCTCTAGTCATCTAAGTGATCACGTGATCCAAATCAACTAAACCATGTCCGATCATCACGTGAGATGGAGTAGTTTCAATGGTGAACATCTCTATGTTGATCATATCTACTATATGATTCATGCTCGACCTTTTGGTATCCGTGTTCCGAGGCCATATCTGTATATGCTAGGCTCGTCAAGTATAACCTGAGTATTCCGCGTGTGCAACTGTTTTGCACCCATTGTATTTGAACGTAGAGCCTATCACACCCGATCATCACGTGGTGTCTCAGCACGAAGAACTTTCGCAACGGTGCATACTCAGGGAGAACACTTCTTGATAATTAGTGAGAGATCATCTTAAAATGGTACCGTCAATCAAAGCAAGATAAGATGCATAAAGGATAAACATCACATGCAATCAATATAAGTGATATGATATGGCCATCATCATCTTGTGCTTGTGATCTCCATCTTTGAAGCACCGTCATGATCACCATCGTCACCGGCGCGACACCTTGATCTCCATCGTAGCATCGTTGTCGTTACGCCATCTATTGCTTCTACGACTATCGCTACCGCTTAGTGATAAAGTAAAGAAATTACAGGGCGTTTGCATTTCATACAATAAAGCGACAACCATATGGCTCCTGCCAGTTGCCGATAACTTTGATTACAAAACATGATCATCTCATACAATAAAATATAGTATCACGTTTTGACCATATCACATCACAACATGCCCTACAAAAACAAGTTAGACGTCCTCTACTTTGTTGTTGCAAATTTTACGTGGCTGCTAC
Source organism: Triticum aestivum (assembly GCF_018294505.1). Taxonomy (NCBI): domain Eukaryota; kingdom Viridiplantae; phylum Streptophyta; class Magnoliopsida; order Poales; family Poaceae; genus Triticum; species Triticum aestivum. The sequence goes on along the minus strand of NC_057807.1, from coordinate 652,716,380 downwards.
GGGCTTAGCAAGAACCGTTCTTACCTACGCATCAAAACCACAACGATAGTTTGTCAAATAGACTCCGTTTTAACCTTCACAAGGACCGGGCGTAGCCACACTCGGTTCAACTAAAGTGAGAGAGACAGACACCCGCCGGTCACCTTTAAGCACGAGTGCTCGTAACGGTGAAACCAGTCTCACGTAAGCGTACGCGTAATGTCGGTCCGGGCCGCTTCATCTCACATACCGCTGAACCAAAGTATGACATGCTGGTAGGCAGTATGACTTATATCGTCCACAACTCACTTGTGTTCTACTCGTGCATATAACATCAACACATAAAACCTGGCTTGGATACCACTGTTGGGTAACGTAGTAATTTCAAAAAATTTCCTACACACATGCAAGATCATGGTGATGATATAGCAACGAGAGGGGGGAGTGTCCGTCCACGTACCCTCATAGACCGTAAGCGGAAGCGTTAGCACAACGCGGTTGATGTAGTCGTACGTCTTCACGATCCGACCGATCCAAGCACCAAACGTACGGGGCCTCCGAGTTCAGCACACGTTCAGCTCGATGACGATCTCCGGCCCTCCGATCCAGCAAAGGTTCCGGAGATGAGTTCCGTCAGCACGACGGCGTGGTGACGATGATGATGTTCTACCGGCGTAGGGCTTCGCCTAAACTCCGCGATGATATGACCGAGGTGGAATATGGTGGAAGGGGGCACCGCACACGGTTAAGGAACGATCCGTAGATCAACTTGTGTGTCTATGGGGTGCCCCCCGCCCCCGTATATAAAGGAGCCAGGGGGGAGGAGGCCGCCGGCCTAAGGGGGCGTGCCAAGGGGGGAGTCCTACTCCCACCGGGAGTAGGACTCCCCTTTTCCAAGTTGGAGTAGGAGAGAAGGGGGAAAGAGGAGGAAAGGGGGAAGGAAAGGGGGGCGCCGCCCCCCTTCCCTTGTCCTATTCGGACTAGGAGGGGGAGGGGCGCGCGGCCCCCTCCTGGCTCCTTCCTCTTCTCCCTCTTGGCCCATGTAGGCCCATTAACCCCTCGGGGGGTTCCGGTAACCTCCCGGTACTCCGGTAAAATGCCGTTTTCACCCGGAACCATTCCGATGTCCAAACATAGGCTTCCAATATATAAATCTTTATGTCTCGACCATTCCGAGACTCCTCGTCATGTCTGTGATCACATCCGGGACTCCGAACAAACTTCGGTACATCAAAACTTATAAACTCATAATAAAACTGTCATCGAAACGTTAAGCGTGAGGACCCTACGGGTTCGAGAACTATGTAGACATGACCTAAAACCATTCTCGGTCAATAACCAATAGCGGGACCTGGATGCCCATATTGGTTCCTACATATTCTACGAAGATCTTTATCGGTCAAACCGCATAACAACATACGTTGCTCCCTTTGTCATCGGTATGTTACTTGCCTGAGATTTGATCGTCGGTATCCAATACCTAGTTCAATCTCGTTACCGGCAAGTCTCTTTACTCGTTCTGTAATATGTCATCTCATAACTAACTCATTAGTTGTAATGCTTGCAAGGCTTAAGTGATGAATATTACCGAGAGGGCCCAGAGATACCTCTCCGACAATCGGAGTGACAAAACCTAATCTCGAAATATGCCAACTCAACATGTACCTTCGGAGACACCTGTAGTACTCCTTTATAATCACCCAGTTACGTTGTGACGTTTGGTAGTACCCAAAGTGTTCCTCCGGTAAATGGGAGTTGCATAATTCTCATAGTCACAGGAACATGTATAAGTCATGAAGAAAGCAATAGCAGAATACTAAACGATCAAGTGCTAAGCTAACGGGATGGGTCATGTCAATCATATCATTCTCCTAATGATGTGATCCCATTAATCAAATGACAACACATGTCTATGGTTAGGAAACATAACCATCTTTGATTAATGAGCTAGTCAAGTAGAGGCATACTAGTGACTATATGTTTGTCTATGTATTCATACATGTATCATGTTTCCGGTTAATACAATTCTAGCATGAATAATAAACATTTATCATGATATGAGGAAATAAATAATAACTTTATTATTGCCTCTAGGGCATATTTCCTTCATGCTCTTCGAGGCGTAGGTGGCTCCCGCGGGTGGGGGGACGCCTCCTGTGGCTGTCCCCCCCACTCCGGCTTCGCCTCCCCCCATCGCTGTCTCCTCCTCGCTGCCTGACGCGCCCCCGGCCCCATCGTCTCCACGGGTCCCCTCTGGGGCCTGCTCTCCGGCCCCCGGTGCGCCTCCTCCTCCTCTGGCCGCACCATCTCCCCCGGCCCAGATCTCCTTCGGCTGTGCTGGGCCGGGGCTGCTGACCTCCCCTCCGTCGTCTCCTGGGGTGGGGGCGGCCCGGATCATCACACCTCTGGCGGCCCAGCCTCCCCCTCCACGGTCTGCCGCCTACTCCCGTTGCAGTCGGTCGGCCTCCTCCCCGGTGGTGGCCTCCCACAGGAGTGCTCGGCTGGACGCTGCCCACCCCGAGGGTAGCCCGGCGCTACCCATCCACGAGCGGGCGGAGCTCCGCGCTGTCTCCCGTAACCTGGAGCCATGTACGCCCTCCTTTCCCCCCTCTTCTTCGTCTTGTTCTTTCTCTGCGCTTGAGTCTGTTCCGCTGGGTCATCTCGCCAAAGTGGCCTCCGACTCCGCGATCATTTTCCGAGGGGAAGTTGGTCCCCCTCTCGCCCAGGTTGCGGCCATCAGGGCCCGGGAGGTTCTCGACGGGAAACTGGCGGAGGCCCGGGCGGCCCTCGTCGTTCCCCCTGCCTCCTCTCCGACTGGGGGATCTTCCTCCCTGCCTCGGCTGCAGCCGTCGGCCCCCCTCCCTCGGTGGCCATGCCGGAGATTCGGGGACGCACCCGCTCCCGCACGGCGGCTCTCTGTGCGCTTAGCGCTTCCTGTGTCCTGGGGTCAAGCAGCCCCCCAATGGCTCCTTGATGCGGGCCCTCTTCTGGAACATCCGCGGCTTCGGCCATGATGGCCGCCGCCGCCAGTTAGTGGAGTACATGCGAGATGAGCACATCGACATCGTGGCTGTGCAAGAGACCATGTGTCGCGATTTTGCGCTCCCTGAGCTTGACCGGCTAAGCTCTCACCTCTTTGCATGGCACTGGCTCCCTTCTAGTGGGAACGCAGGCCACTCGGGCGGCATCCTTTTAGGTGTGAAGGATGCCACCTTTGAGGTGGGTGGCATGGATAGGGGCGAATTCTTCGTCAGCATGGAGGTTTTCGAGAGGTCGCTAAACTTCAAGTGGGAGATCATCAAAGTCTATGGTCCGGCCGATCATAGTAGGTCGGCCTCCTTCCTGGAGGAGCTTCACCAGAAAATCTCGGCCGCCTCCCTCCCCGTAGTTGTCGGGGGTGACTTCAACCTGCTGCGCGTTGCGGAAGACAAAAATAATGGCAATGTTAGCTTTGCCCGGATGGACATGTTTAACGACTTCATTGCCGACCTCGCCCTCCGGGAGATTGATCGGGTTGGGGCCTGTTTTACTTGGACCAACCGCCAAGCCTCCCCGACCCTGTCCATCTTGGACAGGGTCCTAGTTTCCCTGGATTGGGACCTCCGGTGCCCCTTAGCCTCTCTTCGCGCCATCACCCGGATTGGGTCGGATCACATCCCCTTGCTTCTCTCCTCCATGGACGAGCGTCCACCGATCCCCCCTCGGTTCCGTTTTGAGACCATCTGGCTTTCCCAGGCCGGGTTTACCGATGCCGTCTGTGCGCGGTGGATCGAGGCTCGGGCCCACCCCCACCCTCGCCCCCCTTCTGCTATTGACGCGTGGCACTTCTGTGCGAAGCGTGGCCGGCAATTTATGAAGGGGTGGGGGGCCAACCTGGGCCGTGACGCCAGGGCGCGTAAGAAGGCGTTGCTCACTGTGATCCAGGCCCTCGACTTTCGGGCTGACGCGGTGGGTCTCTCCCTGAACGAGTGGCTTTCCCGCTATGACCTCGAAGACCAGCTCTCCGTGATTTACACCGATGAGGAGGCCTATTGGCGTCTTCGGGGCGCTCAGCGTTGGGTCCTGAAGGGTGATGCGAATACGGCTTACTTCTAGGCGATTGCCAATGGGCGCCGTAGATGCAACACCATTCCCTGCCTTTGGGATGGGGTAACCCTCCTCCAGGACCCCCGGGACAACCGCTCCCATGTTGACGGTTTCTATCGTTCCCTCTTCTCTCCCGCTCCTCGGAGCGGTCTTTCTCTCGCCCATGATTGTTGGGCCGGTGCCCAACTTGTCTCTGACGCAGAGAACGCGTCCCTGACGGCCCCCTTCTCTGAACAGGAGGTCTGGGAGGCCATCAAGGGTATGAACTCCTCCTCTGCTCCGGGCCCGGACGGTCTTCCGGTCATTTTCTTCCAGACCTTCTGGAACGTGATTAAACCAGAGGTCATGGCCATCTTCGAGGAATTCTTCGTGGGATCTATTGACCTAGGCCACCTCAACTTCGGGACCATTTCCCTCATCCCCAAGGTCCCTGGGGCGACTGACATCCGCCAATTCCACCCGATTACGGTCATCAACGTGATCTTCCGGATCCTGGCCAAGGGGTACGCCAATAGGGTGACCCTGCTTGTAGATCGGATTACCCACCCTAACCAATCAGCCTTCATTAAGGGTCGGTACATCCTGGATGGTGTCCTGGTGCTCCATGAGGTCCTTCATGAGGTCTGGGTCAAACGCCTGAAGGCGGTCTTTCTGAAGATCGATTTTCACAAAGCCTATGATACGATTAGCTGGTCCTTCCTTAGGGAAGTCCTTCTGCGGAAGGGCTTTGACGACCGGTGGATCACAAGAGTCATGCAAATGGTCTCTTGCGGTCGCACGACGGTCAATATTAACGGCGAGATTGGTCCCTTCTTCCCTACCCTATGTGGGGTGCGCCAAGGCGACCCCTTCTCGCCGTTCCTCTTCAATATGGTCGTGGACGCTTTGGCCTCCATTCTAGATAAGGCTAAAGCCGCAGGCCACATCCGAGGTATTACCCCCCACCTCTCTGGGGGCTCGGGAATCTCCATTCTCCAGTATGCCGATGACACGATCATCATGGTCGAAGGCTCGGAGATGGACATCACCAACCTCAAGTTCCTCCTCCTTTGCTTCCAACAGATGTCGGGCCTCAAGATCAACTTCGATAAGAGCGATGTTATGGTGATGGGATATTCCCCTGCTGAGTCTGTGGCCATTGCCAATAGACTTAATTGCCGCCTGGGCTCGTTCCCCACTACCTACCTTGGGACGCCCATCAGTGACTCGCGCCTCTCTGCCGCCGACCTTCGCCCCTCCGTGACCAAGCTCTAGACCAGGTGCGAGCCCTGGCAGGGGAGGTGGCTCTCCAAGGCGGCCCGGACTATCCTTATCAACTCCTTCCTCTCCAGCCTCCTCTTATTTCTGATGAGTTTCTACAGCCTACATGAATCTCTCCATAAGGAGATCGCCAAAATCCAGTCCCGATTCTACTGGGCTGGCGAGCATGGCAAGTAGAAGTATCACATGGTCAGCTGGCCTGACATCGAGAGCAGGGTGGATTGGGCATCATGTGCTCTAAACGGATGAATATTGCCCTTCTATCCCGGTGGCTGTGGCGTATCACGCAGGGTCATGGTGGCCTCTGGCTGGACATTATCCGAAATAAGTACCTGCGCGGCCAACCCCTTGCCTTCTACCAGAAATCGGGAGGCTCTCAGTTCTGGCAGTCCCTCGTCCAGCTCCTTCCTGTGCTCCGCATTGGTACCTCTATCTCGGTGGGGTCCGGCCTCTCGATGCTCTTCTGGTTTGATCGCTGGGCCGGCGACTCTCCCTTTGCGGCCCGCTTCCCCATCCTCTTCTCTATCTCTGTCGACCCCATGATCTCTGTTGATAGGGCCCTTCTTGACTTAGGGCGCCTCGCTTTCCGTCGGCCATTTGGGCCTGCGAAATCCGCTGCCTGGCGTGAGTTGCTCGACTGTGTTGCTCTGCATGAGCCGTTGGTGGATGGGGATCAGGATCTTGTGCGCTGTCACTTGGAGCCGTCGGGCCAGTTCTCTACCAAATCGCTTTACTTGGCCATTGCCCCCTCCTCCGCTCCCCTCCTCCTATCGATGGTTTGGTCCATCCGCGTCCCACTGAAGATCCGCATCTTCATGTGGCAGTGGATCCGTGGACGGATCCCGTCCGGTGTGGAGGTCCGCAAGCGTAATGGCCCGGGCACTGGTATCTGCCCCCTTTGTGCTATTCCCGAAGACTCCAACCACATCTTCTTCGCTTGCGTCTCCGCCCAGTTCCTCTGGAGCTGCTTTCGCGAGATTGTCGGGGGAAGTTGGAACCACACCAATTTCCTGGACCTATTTGCTGAACTCCAAACGTCCCCTTTGTCCTCTCGCCACATTAGGTGGCTGGAGGTTGGGGTCCTTGCCTGGACTCTTTGGACTGTTCGCAATAAGCTTGTGATCCAGCGTACTCCTCTTCGTCGCGCTACTGACGCTCTCTACAAATTCTCGGGTTTCTTGCAGCTTTGGCGGCCGCTTAGCCCCCCTGGATCGGGACGCCATCTCTGCCTTCATCGCCGATCTTCGCTCGATGGCCGTCCGCCTGTCGCCCCCGCCTCCGCCGCCTCCGCCGGAGCCTGACTAGATCGCCTGCTATGGACAGGCTTTGTTTTTTCTCTTTCTTTTGGGCTTGTTGAGCTGTGCCCTCAGCAGAACCTTATGACTTTGTTGTGATACTTGGGTGCGTGTGTGTGGACCTGTCGTTGTTGTATGTCTTGTGGCGGTTTGCTTTATTTATAAAGCGGGGCGAAAGCCTTTTTCGGTATCAAGCGGGAAGTAGGGTATTACCTCCATGGAGAGGGCCCGAACCTGGGTAAACATTGTGTCCCCCGCCTCCTGTTACCATTAGCCTTAGACGCACAGTTCGGGACCCCCTACCCGAGATCCGCCGGTTTTGACACCAACATTGGTGCTTTCATTGAGAGTTCCACTGTGTCGTCACCATAAGGCTTGATGGCGCCTTCGATCATCTATAATGATGCGGTCCAGGGTAAGGTTTTCCTCCCCGGACAGATCTTCATATTCGGCGGCTTCGCACTGCGGGCCAACTTGCTTGGCGAACTGGAGCAGATCGATAGTTACGCCCCTGGCCATCAGGTCAGGTTTGGAAGCCTAAACTACACTACCGATGTCCAGGGAGGATTGATCTCCGACGGGTTCGAGCCCATGACAGTTGCGATGAGCATGACTTAGATATGCCATCGGACGGTATTTGGGAGATCACACCTGCAGCTGCCCCGGCTTTAAATCCAAAGCAGATCACGCCATCCGAGGCCGGGTGGATGGACCCCGCCACGGAGGCCGCACACTCAGCGGCGATGGAGCCGAACACAGATGTCACTTCCAAGGAGGTCTGTATTGTTGGACCCTCAGACTCGTCTCCGGGCATAGGATCCGAACCGTGTACATCCGTGCCCATTGTACCTAACTGGGTTTAGCTCCCCGAATATTTTTTATCACTCACCCTTGGGCGATGTGCATAACTCATTAAAATCCCTCTCCCTGTCGGGAAACTCTAGGCCGAACTATGTCCGGCTTGAGTGGGAAGCGGACGACGAAGGAATTCGTTACCCACCCACCACCCACTTAATAGCCACTATCGACGACTCAACCGACATGCTCGATTTCGACTCCGAAGATATCGACGGTATGGACGATGATGATACCGGAGAAAAATGGGTCTTGCTACGTCCTGAGCTTCCGTTGGTTTTCCTTGAAGAGGAAACGGTGATGCAACAATAGTAGCGTAAGTATTTCCCTCAGTTTTTGAGAACCAAGGTATCAATCTAGTACGAGGCTCCTCAAAAGTCCCACGCACCTACACAAACAAACAAAGAACTCGCAACCAACACAATAGAGGGGTTGTCAATCCCTTCACGGCCATTTGCGGAAGTGAGATCTGATAGAGATAGTATAATAAGATAAATATATTTTTGGTATTTTATGATATAGATGCGAAAATTAAAGTTGCAAATAAAAGTATATTGAAAGCTTATATGATAAAAGATAGACCCGGGGGCCATAGGTTTCACTAGTGGCTTCTCTCAAGATAGCATAAGTATTATGATGGGTGAACAAATTACTGTCGAGCAATTGATAGAAAAGCGAAGAATTATGAGATTATCTAGGCATGATCATGTATATAGGCATCACGTCCGTGACAAGTAGACCGACTCCTGCCTGCATCTACTACTATTACTCCACACATCGACCGCTATCCAGCATGCATCTTGAGTATTAAGTTCATAAGAACAGAGTAACGCATTAAGAAAGATGACATGATGTAGAGGGATAAACTCAAGCAATATGATATAAACCCCATCTTTTTATCCTCGATGGCAACAATACAATACGTGCCTAGCAACCCCTGTTGTCACTGGGTAAGGACACCGCAAGATTGAACCCAAAGCTAAGCACTTCTCCCATGGCAAGAAAGATCAATCTAGTAGGCCAAACCAAACTCATAATTCGAAGAGACTTGCAAAGATAACTCAATCATACATAAAAGAATTCAGTGGAGATTCAAATATTTCTCATAGATAAAATTGATCATAAACCCACAATTCATCGGATCTCGACAAACACACCGCAAAAAGAGTTACATCGAATAGATCTCCACAAGAGAGGGGGAGAACATTGTATTGAGATCCAAAAAGAGAGAAGAAGCCATCTAGCTAATAACTATGGACCCGAAGGTCTGTGGTAAACTACTCACAACTCATCGGAAGGGCTATGATGTTGATGTATAAGCCCCCCGTGGTCGATTCCCCCTCCGGCGGGGCGCCAGTGAAGGCTCCAAGATGGGATCTCGCGGATACAGAAGGTTACGGCGGTGGAAATTGTTTTTCGTTGGCTCCCTGGATGTTTTTGGGGTACGTGGGTATATATAGGAGGAAGAAGTACGTCGGTGGCTGCCCGAGGGGCCCACAAAATAGGGGGCGCACCCAGGGGGTGGGCGCGCCCTCCTATGTCCTGGCCGCCTCGATCGCTTCTTGACTTGCACTCCAAGTCCTCTGGATCACGTTTGTTCCAAAAATCATGCTCCTGAAGGTTTCATTCCGTTTGGACTCCGTTTGATATTCCTTTTCTTTGAAATACTGAAATAGGCAAAAAACAGCAATACGGGCTGGGCCTCCGGTTAGTAGGTTAGTCCCAAAAATAATATAAATGTGTAAAATAAAGCCCATAAACATCCAAAAGGGGTAATATAATAGCATGGAACAATAAAAAATTATAGATACATTGGAGACGTATCAAGCATCCCCAAGCTTAATTCCTGCTCGTCCTCGAGTAGGTAACTGATAAAAAAGAATTTTTGATGTGGAATTCTACCTAGCATAATTCTCAATGTAATTTTCTTTATTGTGGCATGAATGTTCAGACCCAAATGATTCAAAATAAAAGTTCATATTGACATAAGAAATAGTAATACTTCAAGCATACTAATCAAAGCAATCATGTCTTCTAAAAAATAACATGGCTAAAGAAAGTTATCCCTCCAAAATCGTATAGTCTAGTTGTTGCTCTATCTTCATCACACAAAGTATTCAATCATGCACAACCCTGATGACAACCCAAGCAATTGTTTCATACTTTAGTAATCTCAAACTTTTTCAACTTTCACGCAATACATGAGCGTGAGCCATGGATATAGCACTATATGTGGAATAGAATGGTTATTGTGGAGAAGACAAAAAAGGAGAAGATAGTCTCACATCAACTAGGCGTATCAACGGGCTATGGAGATGCCCATTAATAGATATCAATGTGAGTGATAGGGATTGCCATGCAACAGATGCACTAGAGCTATAAATGTATGAAAGCTCAACAAAATAAACTAGTGGGTGTGCATCCAACTCGCTTGCTCACGAAGACCTAGGGCATTTTGAGGAAGCCCATCATTGGAATATACAAGCCAAGTTCTATAATGAAAATTTTCCACTAGTATACGAAAGTGACAACATAGGAGACTCTCTATCATGAAGATCATGGTGCTACTTTGAAGCACAAGTGTGGTAAAAGGATAGTAGCATTGTCCCTTCTCTCTTTTTCTCTCATTTATTTTTTCTTTTTTTTATTTCTTTCCTTTTTTTCTTTTTTTCTTTGGCCTTTCTTTTTTTATTTTTTTATTTTTGTAAAGTCCGAAGTCTCATCCCGACTTGTGGGGGAATCATAGTCTCCATCATCCTTTCCTCACTAGGACAATGCTCTAATAATGAAGATCATCACACTTTTATTGATTTACAACTCAAGACTAGAACAAAATATGACTCTATATGAATGCCTCCAGTGGTGTACCGGGATATGCAATGAATCAAGAGGGACATGTATGAAAATTATGAAGGTGGCCTTGCCTCAAATACGATGTCAACTACATGATCATGCAAAGAGCAATATGACAATGATGAAGCGTGTCATATAAATGGAACGATGGAAAGTTGCATGGCAATATATCTCGGAATGGCTATGGAAATGCCATAATAGGTAGGTATGGTGGCTATTTTGAGGAAGGTATATGGTGGGTGTATGGTACCGGCGGAAGTTGCGCGGCACAAGAGAGGCTAGCAATGGTGGTAGGTGTTGGGGAACGTAGTAATTTCAAAAAATTTCCTACGCACACGCAAGATCATGGTGATGCATAGCAACGAGAGGGGAGAGTGTTGTCTACGTACCCTCGTAGACCGAAGCGGAAGCGTTGACGCAACGTAGAGGAAGTAGTCGTACGTCCTCCCGGTCCAACCGATCCAAGCACCGTTACTCCGGCACCTCCGAGTTCTTGACACACGTACAGCTCGATGACGCACCCCGATCTCCGATCCAGCAGAGGCGCGGGGAGGAGTTCCTCAGCACGACGGCGTGGTGACGATCTTGATGTTCTACTGTCGCAGGGCTTCGCCTAAGCACCGCTACAATATGACCGAGGTGTAATCTTGTGGAGGGGGGCACCGCACACGGCTAAGGAACAATCTCAATGATCAACTTGTGTGTCCATGGGGTGCCCCCTGCCCCCGTATATAAAGGAGTGGAGGAGGGGAGGGCCGGCCCTCTCTATGGCGCGCCCTAGGGGAGTCCTACTCCCACCGGGAGTAATTCCCCCTTTCCTAGTCCAACTAGGAGTCCTTCCATGTATTAGGAGTAGGAGACAAGGAAGGGGAAGAGAGAAGGAAAGGAAGGAGGGGGTGCGGCCCCTCCCCCTAGTCCAATTCGGACTAGGCCATGGGGGGCGCGCGGCCTGCCCTAGGCAGCCCCTCTCTCTTTCCCGCAGGGCCCAATAAGGTCCAATGCTTCTCCCCAGTGGATTCCCGTAACTCTCCGGTACTCCGAAAAATACCCGAATCACTCGGAACCTTTCCGAACTACGAATATAGTCGTCCAATATATCGATCTTTACGTCTCGACCATTTCGAGACTCCTCGTCATGTCCCCGATCTCATCCGGGACTCCGAACTCCTTCGGTACATCAAAACTCATAAACTCATAATAAAACTGTCATCAAAACCTTAAGCGTGCGGACCCTACGGTTCGAGAACAATGTAGACATGACCGAGACACGTCTCCGGTCAATAACCAATAGCGGGACCTGGATGCCCATATTGGTTTCTACATATTCTACGAAGATCTTTATCGGTCAGACCGCATAACAACATACGTTGTTCCCTTTGTCATTGGTATGTTACTTGCCCGAGATTCGATCGTCGGTATCCAATACTTAGTTCAATCTCATCACCGGCAAGTCTCTTTACTCGTTCTGTAATGCATCATCCCGTAACCAACTCATTGGTCACATTGCTTGCAAGGCTTATAATGATGTGCATTACCGAGAGGGCCCAGAGATACCTCTCCGACATTCGGAGTGACAAATCCTAATCTCGAAATATGCCAACCCAACAAGTACCTTTGGAGACACCTGTAGAGCACCTTTATAATCACCCAGTTACGTTGTGACGTTTGGTAGCACACAAAGTGTTCCTCCGGTAAACGGGAGTTGCATAATCTCATAGTCATAGGAACATGTATAAGTCATGGAGAAAGCAATAGCAACATACTAAATGATCGGGTGCTAAGCTAACGGAATGAGTCATGTCAATCAGATCATTCAACTAATGATGTGATCCCGTTAATCAAATAACAACTCTTTGTCCATGGTTAGGAAACATAACCATCTTTGATTAACAAGCTAGTCAAGTAGAGGCATACTAGTGACATTCTGTTTGTCTATATATTCACACATGTATTATGTTTCCAGTTAATACAATTCTAGCATGAATAATAAACATTTATCATGATATAAGGAAATAAATAATAACTTTATTATTGCCTCTAGGGCATATTTCCTTCAGTCTCCCACTTGCACTAGAGTCAATAATCTAGATCACATCACCATGTGATTCACATCGATAGTTCACATCATCATGTGATTAACACCCATAGTTCACATCGCCATCTGACCAACATCCAAAGGGTTTACTAGATTCAGTAATCTAGTTCACATCGCTATGTGATTAACACCCAAAGAGTACTTAGGTGTGATCATGTTTTGCTTGTGAGAGAATCTTAGTCAACGGGTCTTTCACATTCAGATCCGTTATGTATTTTGCAATTTTTTTTATGTCTACAATGCTCTGCACGGAGCTACTCTAGCTAATTGCTCCCACTTTCAATATGTGTCTAGATCGAGACTTAGAGTCATCCAGATCGGTGTCAAAACTTGCATCGACGTAACCCTTTACGATGAACCTTTTTTCACTTCCATAATCGAGAAACATATCCTTATTCCACTAAGGATAATTTTGACCGATGTCCAGTGATCTACTCCTAGATCACTATTGTACTCCCTTGCCAAACTCAGTGCAGGGTATACAATAGATCTGGTACACAGCATGGCATACTTTATAGAACCTATGGCCAAGGCATAGGGAATGACTTTCATTCTTTTTCTATCTTCTGCCGTGGTCGGGTTTTGAGTCTTACTCAATTTCACACCTTGTAACACAGGCAAGAACTCTTTCTTTGACTGTTCCATTTTGAACTACTTCAAAATCTTGTCAAGGTATGTACTCATTGAAAAAACTTATCAAGCGTCTTGATCTATCTCTATAGATCTTGATGCTCAATATGTAAGCAGCTTCACCGAGGTCTTTCTTTGAAAAACTCCTTTCAAACACTCCTTTATGCTTTGCAAAATAATTCTACATTATTTCCGATCTACAATATGTCATTCACATATACTTATCAGAAATGCTGTAGTGCTCCCACTCACTTTCTAGTAAATACAGGCTTCACTGAAAGTCTGCATAAACTATATGCTTTGATCAACTTATCAAAGCGTATATTCCAACTCCGAGATGCTTGCACCAGTCCATAGATGCACATTTTGTTAACACCTTTAGGATCGACAAAACCTCTTGGTTGCATCACATACAACTCTTCTTTAATAACTCCATTAAGGAATGCAGTTTTGTTTATCCATTTGCCAGATTTCATAAAATGCGGCAATTGCTAACATGATTCGGACAAACTTTCAAGCATCGATACGAGTGAGAAAATCTCATTGTATTCAACATCTTGAACTTTGTCAAAAACCTTTTTCGACAAGTCTAGCTTTGTAGAAAGTAACACTACTATCAGCGTCCGTCTTCCTCTTGAAGATCCATTTATTTTCTATGGCTTGCCGATCATCGGGCAACTCCACCAAAGTCCACACTTTGTTCTCATACATGGATCTCATCTCAGATTTCATGGCCTCAAGCCATTTCGCGGAATCTGGGCTCATCATCGCTTCCTCATAGTTCGTAGGTTCATCATGGTCTAGTTACATGACTTCCAGAACAGGATTACCGTACCACTTTGGTGCGGATCTCACTCTGGTTTACCTACGAGATTCGGTAGTAACTTGATCTGAAGTTACATGATCATCATCATTAGGTTCCTCACTAATTGGTGTAGTAGTCACAGGAACAGATTTCTGTGATGAACTACTTTCCAATAAGGGAGAAGGTACAATTACCTCATCAAGTTCTACTTTCCTCCCACTCACTTCTTTTGAGAGAAACTCCTTCTCTAGAAAGGATCCATTTATTAGCAACGAATGTTTTGCCTTAGGATCTGTGATAGAAGGTGTACCCAACAATTTTCTTTGGGTATTCTATGAAGATTCACTTCTCCGATTTGGGTTTGAGCTTATCAGGATGAAACTTTTTCACATAAGCATCGCAGCCCCAAACTTTAAGAAACGACAACTTTGGTTTCTTGCTAAACCACAGTTCATATAGTGTCGTCTCAACGGATTTAGATGGTGCCCTATTTAACGTGAATGCAGCTGTCTCTAATGCATGATCCCAAAACGATATTGGTAAATCGGTAAGAAACATCATAGATTGTACTATATCCAATGAAGTACGGTTATGACGTTCGGACACACCATTATGATGTGGTGTTCTAGGTGGCATGAATTTGTGAAACTATTCCACATTGTTTTAATTGAAGACCAAACTCGTAACTCAAATATTTGTCTCCGCGATCAGATCATAGAAACCTTATTTTCTTGTCACGATGATGTTCCACTTCACTCTGAAATTCTTTGAACCTTTCAACTATTTCAGACTTATGTTTCATCAAGTAGATATACCCATATCTACTCAAATCATCTTGTGAAGGTCAGAAAATAACGATACTTGCCACGAGCATCAACACTCATTAGATCGCATACATCGGTATGTATTATTTCTAATAAGTCAGTAGCTCGTTCCATTGTTCCGGAGAACGGAGTTTTAGTCATCTTACCCAAAAGGCACGGTTCGCAAGCATCAAGTGATTCATAATCAAGTGATTCCAAAATCCCATCAGCATGGAGTTTCTTCATGCGCTTTACACCAATATGACCTAAATGGCAGTGCCACAAATAAGTTGCACTATCATTATTAACTTTGCATCTTTTGGTTTCAATATTATGAATATGTGTATCACTACGATCGAGATCCAATGAACCATTTTCATTGGGTGTGTAACCATATAAGGTTTTATTCATGTAAACAGAACAACAGTTTATTCTCTTACTTAAATGAATAACCGTATTGCAATAAACACGATCAAATCATATTCATGCTCAACGCAAACACCAAATAACATTTATTTAGGTTCAACACTAATCCCGAAAGTATAGGGAGTGTGCGATGATGATCATATCAATCTTGAAACTACTTTCAACACACATCATCACTTCACCCTTAACTAGTTTCTGTTTATTCTGCAACTCCCGTTTCGAGTTACTACTCTTAGCAACTGAACCAGTACCAAATACCGAGGGGTTGCTATAAACACTAGTAAAGTACACATCAATAACATGTATATCAAATATACCTTTGTTCACTTTGCCATCCTTCTTATCCACCAAATATTTAGGGTAGTTCTGCTTCCAGTGACCAGTCCCTTTGCAGTAGAAGCACTTAGTCTCAGGCTTAGGTCCAGACTTGGGCTTCTTCACTTGAGCAGCAACTTGCTTGCCGTTCTTCTTGAAGTTCCCTTCTATCCCTTTGCCCTTTTCTTGAAACTAGTGGTCTTGTTAACCATCAACACTTGATGTTCTTTTCTTGATTTCTACCTTCATCAATTTCATCATCATGAAAAACTCGGGAATCATTTTCATCATCCCTTGCATACTATAGTTCATCATGAAGTTCTACTAACTTGGTGATGGTGACTAGAGAATTCTGTCAATCACTATCTTATCTGGAAGATTAACTCCCACTTGATTCAAGCGATTGTAGTACCCAGACAATCTGAGCACATGCTCACTAGTTGAGCGATTCTCCTCCATCTTTTAGCTATAGAACTTGTTGGGGACTTCATATCTCTCAACTCGGGTATTTGCTTGAAATATTAACTTCAATACCTAGAACATCTTATATGGTCCACGACGTTCAAAACGTCTTTGAAGTCCCGATTCTAAGCCGTTTAAGCATGGTGCACTAAACTATCAAGTAGTCATCATATTGAGCTAGCCAAACGTTCATAACGTCTGCATCTGCTCCTGCAATAGGTTTGTCACCTAGCGGTGCATCAAGGACATAATTCTTCTGCGCAGCAATGAGGATAAACCTCAGATCACGGATCCAATCCGCATCATTGCTACTAACATTTTTCAACACAATTTTCTCTAGGAAGATATCAAAATAAACATATGAAAGCAACAACGCAAGCTATTGATCTTACAACATAATTTGCAAAATACTACCAGGACTAAGATCATGATAAATTTAAGTTCAATTAATCATATTACTTAAGAACTCCCACTTAGACAGACATCTATCTAGTCATCTAAGTGATCACGTGATCCAAATCAACTAAACCATAACCGATCATCACGTGAGATGGAGTAGTTTTCAATGGTGAACATCTTATGTTGATCATATCTACTATATGATTCACGCTCGACCTTTCGGTCTCCGTGTTCCGAGGCCATATCTGCATATGCTAGGCTCGTCAAGTTTAACCTGAGTATTCTGCGTGTGCAAAACTGGCTTGTACCCGTTGTAGATGGACGTAGAGCTTATCACACCCGATCATCACGTGGTGTCTGGGCACGACGAACTTTGGCAACGGTGCATACTTAGGGAGAACACTTCTTGATAATTTTTAGTGAGAGATCATCTTAAAATGCTACCGTCAATCAAAACAAGATAAGATGCATAAAGGATAAACATCACATGCAATCAATATAAGTGATATGATATGGCCATCATCATCTTGTGCTTGTGATCTCCATCTCCGAAGCACCATCATGATCACCATCGTCACCGGCGCGACACCTTGATCTCCATCGTAGCATCGTTGTCGTTTACGCCATCTATTGCTTCTACGACTATCGCTACCGCTTAGTGATAAAGTAAAGCAATTACAGGGCGTTTGCATTTCATACAATAAAGCGACAACCATATGGCTCCTGCCAGTTGCCGATAACTTCAGTTACAAAACATGATCATCTCATACAATAAAAATATAGCATCATGTCTTGGCCATATCACATCACAACATGCCCTGCAAAAACAAGTTAGACGTCCTCTACTTTGTTGTTGCAAGTTTTACATGGCTGCTATGGGCTTAAGCAAGAACCAATCTCACCTACGCATCAAAACCATAACGATAGTTTGTCAAGTTGATGCTGTTTTAACCTTCGCAAGGACCGGGCGTAGCCACACTTGGTTCAACTAAAATTGGAGAAACTGACACCCGCTAGTCACCTTTGTGCAAAGCACGGCGGTAAAACCAGTCTCGCGTAAGCGTACGCGTAATGTCGGTCCGGGCCGCTTCATCCAACAATACCGCCGAACCAAAGTATGACATGCTGGTAAGCAGTATGACTTATATCGCCCACAACTCACTTGTGTTCTACTCGTGCATATAACATCAAACCATAAAAACCTAGGCTCGGATGCCACTGTTGGGGAACGTAGTAATTTCAGAAAAATTCCTACGCACACGCAAGATCATGGTGATGCATAGCAACGAGAGGGGAGAGTGTTGTCTACGTACCCTCGTAGACCGAAGCGGAAGCGTTGACGCAACATAGAGGAAGTAGTCGTACGTCCTCCCGGTCCAACCGATTCAAGCACCGTTACCCCGGCACCTCCGAGTTCTTGACACACGTACAGCTCGATGACGCACCCCGATCTCCGATCCAGCAGAGGCGCGGGGAGGAGTTTCGTCAGCACGACGGCGTGGTGACGATCTTGATGTTCTACTGTCGCAGGGCTTCGCCTAAGCACCGTTACAATATGACCGAGGTGTAATCTTGTGGAGGGGGGCACCGCACACGGCTAAGGAACGATCTCAATGATCAACTTGTGTGTCCATTGGATGCCCCCTGCCCCCGTATATAAAGGAGTGGAGGAGGGGAGGGCCCGCCCTCTCTATGGCGCGCCCTAGGGGAGTCCTACTCCCACCGGGAGTAGGATTCCTCCTTTCCTAGTCCAACTTGGAGTCCTTCCATGTATTAGGAGTAGGAGACAAGGAAGGGGAAGAGAGAAGGAAAGGAAGGAGGGGGTGCGGCCCCTCCCCCTAGTCCAATTCGGACTAGGCCATGGGGGGGGGGCGCGGCCTGCCCTAGGCAGCCCCTCTCTCTTTCCCGCAGGGCCCAATAAGGCCCAATACTTCTCCCCGGCGAATTCCCGTAACTCTCCGGTACTCCGAAAAATACCCGAATCACTCGGAACCTTTCCGAACTCCGAATATAGTCATCCAATATATCGATCTTTATGTCTCGACCATTTCGAGACTCCTCGTCATGTCCCCGATCTCATCCGGGACTCCTAACTCCTTCGGTACATCAAAACTCATAAACTCATAATAAAACTGTCATCGAAACCTTAAGCGTGCGGACCCTACGGTTCGAGAACAATGTAGACATGACCGAGACACGTCTCCGGTCAATAACCAATAGCGGGACCTGGATGCCCATATTGGTTCCTACATATTATACGAAGATCTTTATCGGTCAGACCGCATAACAACATACGTTGTTCCCTTTGTCATCGGTATGTTACTTGCCCGAGATTCGATCGTCGGTATCCAATACTTAGTTCAATCTCGTCACCGGCAAGTCTTTACTCGTTCTGTAATGCATCATCCCATAAGCAACTCATTGGTCACACTGCTTGCAAGGCTTATAATGATGTGCATTACCGAGAGGGCCCAGAGATACCTCTCCGACATTCGGAGTGACAAATCCTAATCTCGAAATATGCCAACCCAACAAGTACCTTTGGAGACACCTGTAGAGCACCTTTATAATCACTCAGTTACGTTGTGACGTTTGGTAGCACACAAAGTGTTCCTCCGGTAAACGGGAGTTGCATAATCTCATAGTCATAGGAACATGTATAAGTCATGGAGAAAGCAATAGCAACATACTAAACGATCGGGTGCTAAGCTAACGGAATGGGTCATGTCAATCAGATCATTCAACTAATGATGTGATCCCGTTAATCAAATAACAACTCTTTGTCCATGGTTAGGAAACATAACCATCTTTGATTAACAAGCTAGTCAAGTAGAGGCATACTAGTGACATTCTGTTTCTCTATATATTCACACATGTATCATGTTTCCGGTTAATACAATTCTAGCATGAATAATAAACATTTATCATGATATAAGGAAATAAATAATAACTTTATTATTGCCTCTAGGGCATATTTCCTTCAGTAGGGTGAGAGTGCGTATAATCCATGGACTCAACATTAGTCAAAAGAACTCATATACTTATTGCAAAAATCTACAAGTCATCAAAAACAAAGTATTACATGCATGCTCCTATGGGGATAGATTGGTAGGAAAAGACCATCGCTCGTCCCCGACCGCCACTCATAAGGAAGACAATCAATAAATAAAATTGTGCTCCAACTTCATCACAAAGCGGTTCACCATATGTGGATGCTACGGGAATCACAAACTTCAACACAAACATTCTTTAAATTCATAATCAGCCAACTAGCATGAATTTAATATCACTATCTCCATATCTCAAAACAATTATCAAGTATCAAATTGATCATAGCATTCAGTTCACTTGCTATGATAGTTTTTATTATACCCAACTTGGATGCCTACCATTCTAGGACCAATTTTATAACAATAGCAAATACCATGCTGTTCTAAAAGACTCTCAAAATAATATAAGTGAAGCATGAGAGACTAGCAATTTCTACAAAATTAAGCCACCGCCATGCTCTAAAAGATATAAGTGAAGCACTAGAGCAAAAACTATCTAGAAAAAAAGATATAAGTGAAGCACATAGAGTATTCTAATAAATTTCAATCAAGTGGGCTTCTCCCAAAAGGTGTGTACAGCAAGGATGATTGTGTAAAACTAAAAAAATATATACTAATATCATACATGACGCTCCAAGCAAAACACATATCATGTGGCGAATAAAAATATAGCTCCAAGTAAAGTTACCAATGAACGAAGACGAAAGAGGGGATGCCTTCCCGGGGCATCCCCAAGCTTAGGCTTTTGGCTATTCTTGAATATCTTGGGGTGCCATGGGCGTTGTCGGTGTCAAAACCGGCGGATCTCGGGTAGGGGGTCCCGAACTGTGCGTCTAGGCAGATGGTAACAGGAGACAAGGGACACAATGTTTTACCCAGGTTCGGGCCCTCTCGATGGAGGTAAAACCCTACATCCTGCTTGATTAATATTGATGATATGGGTAGTACAAGAGTAGATCTACCACGAGATCAAGGAGGCTAAACCCTAGAAGCTAGCCTATGGTATGATTGTTGTAATGTATGTTGTCCTACGGACTAAAGCCCTCCGGTTTATATAGACACCGGAGGAGGCTAGGGTTACACAGAGTCGGTTACAATGGTAGGAGATCTACATATCCGTATTGCCAAGCTTGCCTTCCACGCCAAGGAAAGTACCATCCGGACACGAGCCGGAGTCTTCAATCTTCTATCTTCGTAGTCTTGGAGTCCGGCGGATAATGATAGTCCGGCTGTCCGGACACCCCCTAGTCCAGGACTCCCTCAGTAGCCCCTGAACCAGTCTTCAATGATGATAAGTCCGGCGCGCATAATGTTCGGCATTGCAAGGCGGGTTCCTCCCTTGAATAATCCAGAGAAGATTATGAACACCCAGGATAGTGTCCGGCTCTGCAAAAATAATTTCCACATTCCACCGTAGAGAGAATAAAATATACACTAGCTCAATCTGCTGACGTATTATGCGGCGTGACATCACACCGCACCAAGCCTTGTTTGAATCGTTTTTTACTATACCACCTCAGCACGTTTAGCGAAGCGGTTTCCTTGGCACGTCTTGTCGAAGCAGAGATCGTGTTCCCCTTATTCCGGGATTCTCATCAATACGAACGTGGGTAACCCAACCGCGCCATTGATGGTGGCGCTTGGGAGATAAGCGAGTTTTACCAGGCTGGTGGGGGACGCATAGTTTTCGTCCGCCTATATATAAGGGATAAGGATTCACCTTCTCACCTACGCCTTCTTCCTCCTTTGCTTATCCATCTCCGCGCCCTCGAGCTCCAACACCCAAGCTTGCACATCTCGCCTCGACCTTCTCCGAATATGTCTGGAGCGGGAGGTAAATGGTTAGCCTCCACCGCTAAAGAGGAGGACATCACCAAGCTGCGCGACGCCGGATACCTTTCCAGCGATATCGCGCATTGGCTGCCCAACGAGGGGCAGCTCATCCCTACCCCCGGGCCTCATGAGAGGGTCGTCTTCCTCCCCCACTTCCTCCGCGGACTGGGCTTTCCGCTCCATCCATTTGTCCGGGGGCTCATGTTTTACTACGGCCTGGATTTCCACGATCTGGCGCCGAACTTCATCCTCAACATCTCGGCGTTTATCGTCGTGTGTGAGGCCTTTCTCTGCATTCGGCCCCACTTCGGCCTGTGGCTCAAGACCTTCAACGTCAAGCCGAAGGTTGTGAAGGGCACGCAAGCGGAATGCGGAGGCGCCATGTTGGGCAAATTGCCCAACGTCCCTTGGCTTGAAGGGACCTTCGTGGACTCCGTCAAGGGGTGGCAATCGGGGTGGTTCTACATCACCGAGCCGCGCAAACCCACATGGGCGGCGGCCCCCGAGTTTAGATCTGGAATCCCCACGCAGCTCACCTCCTGGAAAGAGAAGGGCTTACAGTGGGGCAGTCCGGTGGAGGTGACGGGACTCCGAGCCTGCATCAAGAAGATGGTGAGCAATAGGCTCCGGCTTGTCGACGTGGTCCAAGTCATGCTCCTCCGGCGGATTCTCCCATGCCAAGAACGGGCATTCAATTTGTGGGAGTTCAATCCGGAACAGCACCAGGCGCTGAGCGGGCTCTTTGATACAACATACGAAGGCGCCTGGAGGGTGCTATTCAAGGGCGTCGAAGCCCCCGCATCCGCGACGGAAGATCGCGGATTCAGTTTGAAGTGTCCAACCGACGAGGTAAGTGATTCAATCCCATCACGGGACACTTGTGATAATTATCTTTTAATAGGATCTCATTCTGCCACTTCCTTTGACAGGAATGGATGGAGAAGGTCGAGCTGCTTATCAGCCCGGCTCCCATGCCAGAAGACCCAGTGGACGCCCGCTTAATAGGGCTGCTGGTTCCGGCACCGCACGTGGTGCCGGAGAAGAAGGCCAAGAAGGTGGCCACGGGGACTCAAAAGAGTTCCCGCAATCAGGCGTCTGACAACGATGAGGACTCCTCCCCTGAAGACAAGGAGGAGGAGTATTCTCTCCCGGAGGAGGGAGAGAAGAAGAGGAAGGCTTCCCCAATCGGGGAGGCCGAAGGGTCCAAGAGGGGGAGAACTATCCCCTCGGACAGTTTCGCCAACATCAACGTTGGCGAGGATGAGTGGCCTCCAAGGGCCAGGCGTCCGGCAAGATCGTAAGTATCCGGATCCTTGATGTGTAATTTCTTTTACGTCACGTAGTGTTCTTCTAATGCCGTGTTCTGTCCGTAGTCCGGCCAATGATGATCTTCCCGCCTCATCAAGCGGGTCATTGGCCTCATCGGATGTGAATTCCATCCCGACTGCCTCTACCCCACGCGCCGACGAGGACGCCGAGGTGGGATCCCAAAGAGGGAACCATCAGGAGGAGGCTCCGGAGGCGCCGCCAGGCAGCCTCCCGGACTTTGTGCCGGACTCTACACCGGAACCCGCAGTGGTTCTAGAGTCCGGCAAGCGGCCCCTTCGAAAGAAGGGCGGGACCGTGACACCGGCGGCCTCCGTCCAACCGGAGGCGCCGGATAACCTGTTGGAGGCGCTTAAAGGCGCTTCCATCGAGGAAGAACACCGCACTATCATGAGTGCGGTGATTAAGAAGGTTCAGCTCGCTAAGAGCGGGCTGACCGAAGCCTGCAGCAGCCTTCTAACAGGCTTTGAGGTAAGAAGTTAAAATTATGTAATGTAATACCGCATAGACAATAGCCCCTGATGCTTAGTTCGGTGTTCGGAAAGAAAAGCCGGACTGAGGATCTAACAAGATAGACGCAGGGTTGCCTAAAATATGTCAATATGGGTTTGCAGGCTGCGCTGCTGACCTCTGCCGCACTAACGGCGGAGGTCGATGTGCTGAAGAAGGATCTCGAGCGGTCCGAGCAAGAGCTCGGCCGTGCCAAGAAGCAGCTCGAGGAAAAAGAAGGTGAATAACACCTCTTTGAATAAGTACCTTACAGAAAAGGATTTTGGTTGCAAATAAAATTAACAAGGATAATATGTGTATTGCAGGGGCCACTAACGAGGTGGCAGCCCTGAAGGATGCTGTGTCCGCGGCCGAACGCAGTGCGGCCGCGGAACGGGCTGAGCGAGAAAAGCAAGAGGCACGGGTGGCGGAAGTTCGGCAAGATCTCTAAGCTCTCATGGAAAAACATGAGAGTTTGGAGCGTGACTCCAAGACTCGAGAGTCCGAGCTTGCCTCGGCTCTCGAAAGTGCCAAGTCCGCCAAGGCCAAGGCCCAGAAGGCCCTTCAGGAAGTTGAGGACATAAAGAAGATAGCGGCGGGTAAGGCATTTTTCATGCAAAGCAGGCATGTTAATGTGAACTACCTGACACTTACCCGAATTCGGAGCTCTCCAGGGGCGTTTGCAGATCTGCCGCGTAGTGCGTCTGATGCCGCCGCATTCTATCGTGGCGAGGAGGGGAGCTCGACGGAGAAGGTCTTCTGGTCTCAGTACGCTGAGGCCGGCCATCCGGTGCCCCCAAGCGACCAGCTGAAGCAGCTGGTCGAACTCCACAAGGTAGCTGAGGAGGCCATGAAGGGCCTCATAGTCCGGCTGTGGCCTGGACAGGCCATGCCTGGGAGCTACTTTGGCCTCGTGCGGCGGCTGGTGGATGCATGCCCCAGGCTGGATGTAGTCAAGCGCTCCGCCTGTATTGAAGGCGCTCGTCGGGCCCTTGCCCGCATAAAGGTGCAATGGGGCAAACTGGATGCGGAGAAGCTTCTCACGGACCCACCGCCGCCGGGCAAGGAGTATCGCACGCCGGAGAAGTATTATAAAATTGTCCTGAAGGGAGCCTGCGATATTGCAGATGAGTGCTCCCGAAATGTAATCTTTGAGTGAACTCGCTGTGTATTTATCCTGTGCGCTGAAAACTTCGTTCATATGCGCCATGAGCAACGCTTGTTTAATTTAAAATATTACCTTCTGTGCGGCCGTTTGTAAAATCTGAGAGATGGCAAGTCGTTGGCTTCAGCCCCCAAGCCACAAGTGCTGGGGTGTTCGGGATAAACTTGAGCACTCTTGTTCCCATTTTTGGGTCCATCTAGGGAGGCGCTCAACACGACGAACAAGGCAACCGGACTTATAATGCTTGAACACTCTCACTTAGCCATAGAATTCTATAATTTTAAATTTCGGCGAAGCCCCTGGTATTCGGAAGACCGAATCCGGGGCGCTATCCACGCCTTCATCGGACATTATCCGGAACTTCGCTCGAAGCGGCGTGAGTCTTTAAGGACCCGAAAAAACCTCTCGAACAGCGACCAGTCTCTCGCCTTATCATGCCAGTCAGTTTTAGCTTTCTCCACTGAGGCGTTAGCCCGGCTCAACCGGGGCGCAATCGCAGTGGTTCTCCCAGTGCCACCTTAGCCGACAGAACGGAACGTAAGGCACCAAAACGTGGGAGCCGGGCAAACCCAACTATTGACCCAAGACATGATTCGGAGCCGATTCATATAATGCTATAAGTTCGGGGTGCCGCACTTGTGAAAGTGTTCGGACTTTATCACACCATAAATTGGGGAACAGAAGCCCCTGGCGTATTCAGCCGTACCAAAATATACGGGTGCAAGATGTCATGTAATGAACATATACATAAAAGATAATGCAATTGCAATAAAAAGGTGCTGCATTATTTATGAAAGAAAGTCTGCTAGTAGAGCGGACTGATACAAATAGTGCGGTAAGCAAGGGATTTGGACTCAATAAACATGTCCCCCTCCAGGGATGAGCTGCAGACTTGGTGTATATAATCGAATTTAATGCTCGTAATTGAGACCACCTGAGAGTTCGTCGCGACCTTCGTTAGTCCCTGACTATTGCATCATGAGTTCGGCAGGTTCGCCACCGGACAGGGCTTCTGTTTAACGGAGTCCTGTGTACACAAAGTAGTAAATGAAAAAGAAAAAAAGGGGGGCACACTTGCGAGCCCCTGGTGTGGTCGAGCCGCACTCTGGGTCCATTGTGATCGTGCCCCTTTCCCTGCGCCCATGGTATCTCCAAAGCGTAATGATGTACGCGGAGTGTTATTCTTGCGATCGTGCGCGGGCGAGGGTTGGGGCCGCATTGCTACGCATGCTCTGATCGCGCCAGGTGGTCTTGGTTGGCATTGCTCCGGGCGCGCTTTGCTGTGTCCGGCCTTTTAACTGCCGGACTTGAGAATTGCCTTAGAAGGCTGCTCTGTACTTCTGCCGCGAGAGCCGCTGTATGTTCCTCCGTTCGGAGGGAGCGTTCCGTATTCCCATTGACCGTGATGACTCCACGAGGGCCTGGCATCTTGAGCTTTAGGTATGCATAATGCGGCACCGCGTTGAATTTTGCAAACGCGGTTCGTCCGAGCAGGGCGTGATAGCCGCTGCGAAACGGGACTATGTCGAAGATTAACTCTTCGCTCCGGAAATTATCCGGGGATCCGAAGACCACTTCCAGTGTGACTGAGCCTGTACAGTTGGCTTCCACTCCTGGGATGACACCTTTAAAGGTTGTCTTTGTAGGTTTAATCCTTGATGGGTCTATGCCCATTTTGCACACTGTATCCTGATAAAGCAGGTTCAGGCTACTGCCGCCGTCCATCAGGACTCTCGTGAGGTGAAATCCATCGACGATTGGGTCTAAAACCAATGCGGCGAATCCGCCATGGCGTATGCTGGTCGGATGGTCTCTTCGATCGAAAGTGATCGGACAAGAGGACCATGGATTGAACTTTGGGGCGACTGGCTCCATCGCGTAGACGTCCCTTAGTGCGCGTTTCCTCTCCCTCTTGGGTATGTGGGTCGCGTATATCATATTCACCGTCCGCACTTGTGGGGGGAAACCCTTCTGTCCTCTGTTGTTCGGCGGTCGGGTCTCTTCCTCGTCGTCGCTGTTTAGCCCCTTGTCATTGTTTTCGGCAATTAACTTGCCGGCCTGCTTGAACACCCAGCAATCTCTATTGGTGTGGTTAGCTGGCTTTTCAGAGGTGCCATGTATCTGGCATAAGCGGTCGAGTATTCGGTCCAGATTGGACGGACCCAGAGTGGTTCTTTTGGGCTACTTCCGCTGACCGGGTTTAGAGCCTCGGAATCCGGCATTGACTGCCGTATCCTCCTTATCGTCGCCGTTTATGCGGCGCTTGTTTTTGTTTCGACGTGACCTGCCGTTGTTGTCCTTTGTATCCGGACTGCCAGAATTTTTACGGAGGTTGTTGCTACGGGCTAGCCAGCTGTCCTCTCCCGCGCAAAAGCGGGTCATTAACGATGTGAGGGCTGCCATGGATTTCGGCTTTTCCTGCCCCAGGTGCCGGGCTAGCCATTCGTCCCGGATGTTGTGTTTGAAGGCTGAAAGGGCCTCTGCATCCGGACAGTCGACGATTTGGTTTTTCTTTGTCACGAACCGTGTCCACAATTGTCTGGCCGATTCGTCTGGCTGCTGAATGATGTGGCTTAGGTCATTGGCGTCTGGTGGTCGCACATACGTGCCCTAGAAGTTGTCGAGGAATGCGGCTTCCAGGTCCTCCCAGCACCCAATTGACTCTGCGGGCAAGCTGTTTAGCCAATGCCGAGCTGGTCCTTTAAGTTTGAGTGGGAGGTACTTGATGGCATGGAGATCGTCACCGCGGGCCATATGAATGTGGAGAAGATAGTCTTCGATCCAAACCGCGGGGTCTGTTGTGCCATCGTAAGATTCGATGTTTACGGGTTTAAACCCTTTGGGGACTTGACGATCCATTACTTCGTCAGTGAAGCATAGAGGGTGTGCGGCGCCCCTGTAATGAGCGATATCGCGACGCAGCTCAAGAGAGCGCTGTCTGCTGTGTTCGGCCCGGCCGGGGTTATTATGTCCGGCGCGACGGTATTTGTCGTGGGTCGTAGGGCGCCCACGTGATCCGTAGATGGATCTGGATTGTCTTGCCTTGTCCTCCAATATGTCTCGCAAGTCCGGCGCGTTCCCTCTTGGCTTCGTACTTTTGGAGCGATGCCGGGGTACGGTCTTGGCTGGGGGCCTGGATGCCTCTCTGTCACGACCACGGGGTGGTCGGTCGGCCATATCGTGTGCTGGTGATGAAGGTATGTATGCTTCCTCCTCTAATCGGGGGAGCAGCTTGCGTCTTGGGTAAATTTTGGAGGGGCGTTCGAGTTTATACTCTTCGGCCGCGAGGACTTCGGTCCATCGATCGGCCAGCAGGTCTTGATCAGCTTGGAGCTCCTGCTGCTTTTTCTTTAGGCTGTTTGCCGTGGCGATAAGCCTGCGCTTGAAGCGCTCTTGTTCGACGGGATCCTTAGGTACGGCGAACTCATCATCGTTGAGGCTTGCTTTGTCTTTGGAGGGAGGCATATAGTTATCATCCTCAACCCCTTCGTCTGCCGCCCTCTCATGGGGGCTTGCTTCTGCGTCCTCCTGCACTGAGTCTTGCTGGAGGGGATTGTCTTCGGCACTCTCCGGAGTATTATTATCTCCTGTGCCGGAATCTCCATTCTTGCTGTGGCGGGATTTAGAGTGGCGCCGCTGACGTCGGCGTTTGGGCCGCTTCTTTAGAGAATCTGCCTTCGCTGCTTCTTCGCCATCCCCTTCTTTTGGGGTGTCCACCATATATATGTCGTATGACGAGGTGGACTTCCAGTGCCCTGTAGGCGCTGGTTCCTGTTCGTCTCCGGCATCGTCGTCCATAGCGTCAATGTCGTCGGAGTCGTAGTCTAGCATGTCGGTTAGATCATCGACAGTGGCTACAAAGTGGGTGGTGGGTGGGCTCTGAATTTCTTCGTCGTCCGAACCCCAACCATCCTGGCCATAGTCCGGCCAGGACTCTCCTGATAACGAGAGATGCTTTAGTGAATTCAAGATATCGCCAAAAGGCGAGTATTGGAAGATGTCCGCGGCGGTGAATTCCATGACCGGCGCCCAATCCGGATCGATTGGTAGGGGCGCGGGAGGTTCGGAGTCTGGCGAGGAGTCCGGCGCCTCGGAATCACGAGTTTCGCAGGGGACAAGATCAGTGTTCGACTCCATCGCCGTGGATGTTGAAGCCCCCAGGGCGGCGTCTATCCACCGGCCCTCGATATGGGCGATCGGCTCCGGGCTAATGGCCGGAGCGGATCCGGGTGCGGCCACCAGAGCACTGTTCGGTGGCAGAGCTAGATCATGCCCGTCGTCACAGTGCGGCGCGCTTGGCTGTGGCTCGAGTCCGTCGAAGATCAAGTCTCCGCGGACATTGGCCGTGAAGTTTAAGCTTCCGAATCTGACCTGACGGCCAGGGGCGTAGCTTTCAATCTGCTCCAGATGGCCAAGAGAATTGGCCCGCAGTGCGAAGCCGCCGAATACGAAGATCTGTCCGGGGAGAAAAGTCTCACCCTGGGCAGCGTTGTTGGTTGAAGATGCCATCAAGCCTATCGGTGATGACACAGAGGAACTCTCAATGAAAGCACCAATGTCGGTGTCAAAACCGGCGGATCTCGGGTAGGGGGTCCCGAACTGTGCGTCTAGGCAGATGGTAACAGGAGACAAGGGACACAATGTTTTACCCAGGTTCGGGCCCTCTCGATGGAGGTGAAACCCTACGTCCTGCTTGATTAATATTGATGATATGGGTAGTACAAGAGTAGATCTACCACGAGATCAAGGAGGCTAAACCCTAGAAGCTAGCCTATGGTATGATTGTTGTAATGTATGTTGTCCTATGGACTAAAGCCCTCCGGTTTATATAGACACTGGAGGAGGCTAGGTTACACAGAGTCGGTTACAATGGTAGGAGATCTACATATCCGTATTGCAAAGCTTGCCTTCCACGCCAAGGAAAGTACCATCCGGACACGAGCCGGAGTCTTCAATCTTCTATCTTCGTAGTCTTGGAGTCCGGCGGATAATGATAGTCCGGTTGTCCGGACACCCCCTAGTCCAGGACTCCCTCAGGCGTCCCCAAGCTTAGGCTCTTGCCACTCCTTATTCCATTGTCCATCAAATCTTTACCCAAAACTTGAAAACTTCACAACACAAAACTCAACAGGAAATCTTATAAGCTCCGTTAGTGAAAGAAAACAAAACCACCACATAAGGTACTGTAATGAACTCATGCTTTATTTATTTTGGTGTTAAAACTACTGTATTCCAAGTTCTCTATGGTTCATACCACTTAATACTAGCCATAGATGCATCAAAATAAGCAAACAACACACGAAAAACAGAATCTTACAAAAACAGAATGTTCTGTAGCAATCTGTAACTAACGCAAACTTCCGGAACTCTAAAAATCCTACCAAAATAGGAAGTCCTGGAAAAATTTTCTATTGATCAGCAGCAAAAAGAATCAACACAAAATCACGTTTTCTGTGATTTAACAAAACTAATTTCGTGCGTGCAAAGTTTCTGTTTTTCAGCAGAGTCAAGTTAACTATCACCATAGGTTATCCTATAGGTTCTACTTGGCACAAACACTAATTAAAACATAAAAACACATCTAAACAGAAGCTGGATGGAAAATTTACTACTAAACAGAAACAAAAACAAAAAACACAAGTAAAATTGGGTTGCCTCCCAACTAGCGCTGTCGTTTAACGCCCCTAGCTAGGCATAAAAGCGAAGATAGATCTAAGTAGTGCCATCTTTGGCACTCAATTCATAAGTAGCCCGCATGATAGATTCATAAGGTAATTTAATTTTCTTTCTTGGAAAGTGCTCCATGCCTCTCCTTAATGGAAATTGGAATCTAATGTTCCCTTCCTACATATCAATAATCGCGCCAATCATTCTAAGGAAAGGTCTACCAAGAATAATAGGGCAAGAAAGATTGCAATCTATATCAAGAACGATAAAATCTACGGGCACCAAATTTTCTATTTGCAACAATGAGAACATCGTTGATCCTTCCCATTGGCTTTTTAGTGGTGGAATCCGCAAGGTGCAAATTTAAAGAGCAATCATCAAGATAATGGAAACCTAGAATATCACATAAAGTTTTCAGAATTGTGGAAACACTAGCACCCAAATCACACAAAGCATAACACTCATGATCTTTAATTCTACTCTTTATAGTAGGTTCCCACTCATCATTAAGTTTTCTAGGTATAGAAACTTCCAAATTAAGTTTTTCATCATAATATTGCATCAAGGCATCAACAATATGTTTGGTAAAAGCTTTATTTTGACTATAAGCATGAGGAGAATTAACAACGGATTGCAACAAGGAAATACAACCTTCTAAAGAAAAATTATCATAATCAAACTCCTTGAGATCCGAGATAGTGGGTTCAATGCTATTTAAAGTCATGACCTCTCTAATCCCACTTTTACCAAATTTAGCATCAAGATCTAAAAACTTCGAATTATTGGGACGCCTTCTAACTAAAGTTGACTCATCTCCAGTCCCATTTTTATCAAGATTCATATTGCAAAACAAAGATCTAATGGAAGACACATCAATAACTTTAAGATCTTCATCATTATTTTCATCTAACTTTTCTGGTTTGGCAGCCATCTTATTGACTAAGGTAGCTTGCTTATCAGAAATTTGGGCTATAGCATTTTCAAGCCGGGTAATTTGAGAGTTCACACCATAAAATTCTTTATACATATCATCAAGCTCTTTGTTCATAAACCCCCAAACCCCTTTTTGTTCCTTAAGCTCTTTTCTGAAGAAATTATGATGCTCAAATTGGAAAGTCATAAAACTTCTAATGTTTGATTCAATCTCTTCCAACCTTCTAAGAAGGGGGTCGGTACTCTTACGTAAAGCCATAAGGATAAACAAGCACACAAAAAGACAAGCGAGAGAGAGAGGGAGATTGGGAAAGTGTGGACAAATAAAACGGCAAGGGTGAAGTGGGGGAGAGGAAAACGAGAGGCAAATGGCAAATAATGTAAATGCGAGGGAGATGAGTTTGTGATGGGTACTTGGTATGTCTTGACTTGAGCGAAGACCTCCCCGGCAACGGCGCCAGAAATCCTTCTTGCTACGTCTTGAGCTTGCGTTGGTTTTCCTTGAAGAGGAAAGGGTGATGCAGCAATAGTAGCGTAAGTATTTTCCTTAGTTTTTGAGAACCAAGGTATCAATCCAGTAGGAGGCTCCTCAAAAGTCCCATGCACCATCGAAAACAAACAAAGAACTCGCAACCAACGCAATAGAGGGGTTGTCAATCCCTTCACGACCACTTGCAAAAGTGAGATCTGATAGAGATGGTATAATAAGATAAATATATTTTTGGTATTTTATGATATAGATGCGAAAAGTAAAGATGCAAATAAAAGTAGATTGAAAGCTTATATGATACTCCCTCCGTCCGGAAATACTTGTCATTTAAATGGATGTATCTAGATGTATTTTAGTTCTAGATACATCCATTTTCATCAATTTTGATGACAAGTAATTCCGGACGGAGGGAGTAAAAGATAGACCCGGGGGCCATAGGTTTCACTAGTGGCTTCTCTCAAGATAGCATAAGTATTACGGTGGGTGAACAAATTACTGTCGAGCAATTGATAGAAAAGCGAATAATTATGAGATTATCTAGGCATGATCATGTATATAGGCATCACGTCCGTGACAAGTAGACCGACTCCTGCCTGCATCTACTACTATTCTCCACACATCAACCGCTATCCAGCATGCATCTAGAGTATTAAGTTCATAAGAACAGAGTAACACATTAAGAAAGATGACATGATGTAGAGGGATAAACTCAAGCAATATGATATAAACCCCATCTTTTTATCCTCGATGGCAACAATACAATACGTGCCTTGCAACCCCTGCTGTCACTGGGTAAGGACACCACAAGATTGAACCCAAAGCTAAGCACTTCTCCCATGGCAAGAAAGATCAATCTAGTAGGCCAAACCAAACTGATAATTCGAAGAGACTTGTAAAGAAAACTCAATCATACATAAAAGAATGCAGAGGAGATTCAAATATTTCTCATAGATAAACTTGATCATAAACCCACAATTCATCGGATCTCGATAAACACACCGCAAAAAGAGTTACATCGAATAGATCTCCACAAGAGAGGGGGAGAACATTGTATTGAGATCCAAAAAGAGAGAAGAAGCCATCTAGCTAATAACTATGGACCCGAAGGTCTGTGGTAAACTACTCACAACTCATCGGAAGGGTTATGGTGTTGATGTAGAAGCCCTCCGTGGTCGATTCCCCCTCCGGCGGAGCGTCGGCGAAGGCTCCAAGATGGGATCTCACGGATACAGAAGGTTACGGCGGTGGAAATTGTTTTTCATTGGCTCCCTGGATGTTTTCGGGGTACGTGGGTATATATAGGAGGAAGAAGTACGTCGGTGGCTGCCCGAGGGGCCCACGAGATAGGGGGCGCGCCCAGGGGTGGGCGCGCCCTCCTATCTCCTGTCCGCCTCGATCGCTTCTTGAGTTGCACTCCAAGTCCTCTGGATCACGTTCGTTCCAAAAATCACGCTCCCGAAGGTTTCATTCCGTTTGGACTCCGTTTGATATTCCTTTTCTTCGAAATACTGAAATAGGCAAAAAACAGCAATACGGGTTGGGCCTCCGGTTAGTAGGTTAGTCCCAAAAATGATATAAATGTGTAAAATAAAGCCCATAAACATACAAAAGGGGGTAATATAATAGCATGGAACAATAAAAAATTATAGATACGTTGGAGACGTATCAACGGGAACCAGCGCCCCACGACACATCCAAGTACAGGGGCGCTGCAAACCCCCTGTGCTTCACCAATGAGGTGCTGGATCATGAATTTCCAGAGGGGTTTAAACCCGTAAACACCATGGCATACGACGGAACGACAAACCCTGCAGTCTGGATTGAGGACTTTATTCTTCACATCCATATGGCTCGCGGAGACGACCACGCCATCAAATACCTACCCCTCAAATTGAAAGGACCAGCTCGGCACTGGTTGAAAAGCCTCCCTGAAAACTCAATTGGAAGTTGGGAGGAACTCAAGGACGCTTTCAGGGCTAATTTTCAAGGGACCTATGTCCGACCTCCGGATGCAGACAATTTAAGTCACATGATCCAACAACCTAGAGAGTCAGCCCGTAAGCTTTGGAACAGATTTCTCACCAAGAAGAACCAAATCGTCGACTGTCCGGATGGTGAGGCCCTAGCAGCTTTCAAACACAGTGTCCGGGATGAATGGCTCACCAGACACCTCGGCCAAGATAAGCCGAGGACAATGGCAGCCCTAACAACTCTCATGACCCGCTTTTGCGCGGGCGAGGACAGTTGGTTGGCCCGCAGCGGCACCAGCGAGCCAGGCACATCCGAAATCAGGGATGGCAATGGGAAACCGCGACGCAATAAAAACAAGCGCCAAAATAATGAAGACAGCCCAGACAACACAGTGGTAAACGCCGGATTCAGGGGCTCTCGACCCTGTCAACGGAAAAAGCCATTTAAAGGTAGCAGAGATGGACCGTCCAACCTAAATAAAATTCTAGACAGATCCTGTCAGATTCACGGCACCCCCGAGAAACCTGCGAATCACACCAACAGAGAATGCTGGGTCTTCAAGCAGGCCAGCAAGCTAAACGCCGAACACAAGGGGAGGGAGCTGCCAAGTGAAGACGAGGACGAACCTCGCCAGCCGAACACTGAGGGACAAATTTTTTTTCCACCAGAGGTCAAAATAGTGAACATGATTTACGCAACCCACATACCAAAAAAGGAAGCACAAACGCGCACTCCGAGATGTATACGCTGTAGAGCCCGTCGCCCCCAAATTCAACCCATGGTCGGCCTGCCCGATCACTTTCGATCGCAGGGATCATCCGACTAGTATCAGGCAAGGAGGTTCGGCTGCCTTGGTGCTCGACCAAATAATTGACGGTGGCAGTAGTCTTAATCTGATATAGCAGGACACTGTCCGCAAGATGGGGATAGACCCGTCAAGAATCAGCCAAAGCAATACTACCTTTAAAAGAGTAATACCAGGCATAGAGGCCCGCTGCACGGGCTCTCTAACACTAGAGGTTGTATTCGGTTCTCCCGACAACTTCCGAAGCGAAGAACTAATCTTCGACATCGCTCCATTCCGAAGCGGCTACCATGCACTACTCGGAAGAACGGCATTCACTCGTTTCAATGCAGTACTGCACTACACTTATCTTAAACTTAAGATGCCCGGTCCATGTGGCATCATCACAATTAGCGGAAATAGAGAGCATTCCTTGCGTGTGAAGAATAT
The DNA here is from genome assembly GCF_018294505.1 of Triticum aestivum. NCBI lineage: Eukaryota > Viridiplantae > Streptophyta > Magnoliopsida > Poales > Poaceae > Triticum > Triticum aestivum. The sequence continues at coordinate 652,681,959 of NC_057807.1, read as the reverse complement.
GTGGCGGCTCTAGCAGCCGAACCACTGAACGACCTCTCCAGCCCAAGTAACTAATCGGTTGTTGAGACCACGGACACGGCTAGACGTGTTCGGCGCACCATTAGTTGTAGCAGCCCAGATAAACCTGAGCTTGATTAATGGCTATGCCCCCATATGTGGTGCTAGGGGCTGCCCGCATGTAAAAGGGTCCATATTTTGGCTTGATCCTATTAATACTCAATAGATTAAACTCTCATGGTTCATTAAGAATAACCAACTTTTCACACGGTCACACCAGATTCTTTCACCTGGGCTTTTCCTTGTTTTACAGATGACCATCGTGCTACACCCTTCCAGGATACGACACAACGGGGACAAAGGCGCAGACGTGCAGCAGGGCCCCGTTAAAAGGTTTCTTTTTAGATTAAGACCCTGTGTAAACCTTTTTTTATTGTCTCTTGTTGCCTCACACCCTCCGGGCACTTAAAATAACCAAGAGGGATACTGCCGTCATCGGCAAGCTTATGATTCGCCGATCTAAAATAGACGTTACAAGGGCAGCATTCAATGTGTTTTTGGGATTTATGCCCTCACCACACCTGCTCTTTCATCACGCCGGATTAATGCATGTACCCGGAAATTCAGGGATCATTATCGAGGGCGTTACTCAGCCCAGTATATGTTGTAAAGTCCGAATACCTTCGGGAGTGTTCAGCATCACGAGTTTGGCCTTATATGCATCAGCTCTGAATCATGTCTTTGGTCAATAGTTGGGTTTGCCCGGCTCCCGTGTTCTGCTACCTTACATTCCGCTCTATCGGCTAAGGTGGCACCGGGAGAACTACTGCGATTGTGCCCTGGTTCATCCGGATGAGCACCCAGTAGAGAAAGCCGAAAACTGACTGTCATGATAAAGCGAGAGACTGGTCAACCACTCGATGACTCGGCGGAATCTTCGCGATTCTTCCGCATCAACGAAGGACCGGTTGCCGGTCACATATGTACACGCACCGTATTCGGATGAACACGGACATACCAGGGGCTATATAGTAGCCCCACCGTCAAACTCCTATGGCTAAGTGAAAGTGTTAAAGCTATATAGTCCGATTGCCTCGTTCGCCATGCTACCACCTCCTTAAACGGACCAAGACGTTGGATCAAGTGTGATTACACGCTTTGCCGAACACCCCCGCATTATATGCGAGGGGGCTGAAGCCGACGACTGCAAACTTTCAGGTTATATACATATATACATAAGCGGCCGCACAGGAGGCACTACAATACTTTACGGGCAAAAGTATAAATATAGCCTTTATTATCAAAAGCATAGTTTTTACAATCAAGACACATGTCACTGGAACATGGTATTCTTTGAGCACTGAGCCTCTATTAAACGGGCACCTTCTAAGACTTCTTCAAAATAGTGCTAGGGCGAGTCCTGGCCTTCGGGCGGACCCCTGGTTGCGATATTGGTCGCCTCCATCTTCGCCCAATACGTCTTAACAAGGGCAAGAGCCATCCGCGCACCCTCTATGCACACCGACCTCTTGACAGCATCGATATGCGGCACAATACGAATAAATCGTTGCAAATAACTATCCGGACTTGGTTCCTTCGGCCACAAATGATCCATGATAGCCTTCATGGCAAGCCCGGACAACCTATGGAGCTCGGCCCACTCGGCCATTTGCTCATTCAACAGCAGCGGACGCCTTGGATTACTGAACTGCGACCAGAACATTCTTTTCACCTCATGATCTTTTCGATCTTTGAAATACTTCGTTGCATCAGCAGCACTCATTGCTAAATCCAAGTATGCGTCTGAAGAACTCCACAGTTGATCAAGAGGGGCATACTTCGGATCGCCGAACTTCATTCGCAATAAAAAGGGCTTCCCAGCCGCGATATCACCGGCTTGCCAAAGCTCCTCCCGCGCCGCTCTGATTTTGGAGTGAGTCTCCTTTGCTTCTTGCAAGGCCTTCTTTAGGTCAGCCTTTTTCATTTGGTTTTCCCTTTTGAGAAGCTCATATCGGCTGGCGGCATTTTTCATCTCAAGAGCCATGTTGGCTATTTTATCCTCACTTTGGCGATGAGCAGCCTGTTCGGCTTTTAATTCTTTGGCTGCCTTCAGGGCAGCCGCATCACTTCTCCTGGCTTGCTCCTTGGCCCGGGCAAGTTCTGCCCGAAGGGTCTCCACGGCGGCAGCTCCATCTGCAGTCAAAGCATATTATAAATGCTAGCATCATGCTCTTATTAATATTTGCTGACCACCCAAATATACATACCATGTGCCTCGTCAAGCCCCTTGTTCACAAGCGTGATGTCCGCATCCGCCACGTCAAGTTGCCGCCTCAGTTCGGCAAATTCCGCAGTCCGGCCAGCCGCCTGATCTGCAGCCACCTGCGCATAAAAGCAGTGCTATCATTACCTGAGACTATGATCCTCTGCTCGCCTCGTCCGGACGGCAACCAGAGTCTCAGGGGCTACTATCTATACAAAGCACACCTTGCGTGTACGGTACAATCAAATATATATATATATATATATATCACTTTCCGTACCTCAAGCCTCTTAACAGGCTCGTAAAAGCTTCATTCAACCCGCTTTTCGCAGATGAAATCCTCTCCACCACCGTACCCATTAAGGTACGATGTGCCTCTGATATATCCGCTAGCTGCAGAAGACCCATCAATGTGTCCGGTTGTACATCGAACAATCTCGGCCTTTTTCTGTTGGTCTCCTTAGGAGCCGAGAACTCCGGACTTTGGGCGTCCGAAGAGTTACCTTCTGGCCTTTGCGGGTCGGGAGAGATCCTTCGGGATGACACCTCAGGGTCGTCTGCCTCATGAGGCGGGGAAGCAGGAGGAGGAGTTTCGCTCTCCATCATCTCCGGAAGAAGATCCCCCGAGGACGAACATTGTTGAGAAGGGCTATGAGTCAGACTGCAAAACATATGTCTCGGTTGTTATTCTCAGGAAAAGAGCGGGGCATGCTTACTAAAGTGCCTTTGTTCACTTACGGCTCGGTCGACGGCTGGCCCCCTTGTGGGCGCTATGCAGTAAGGATGCTCTCCTGGGTAGGGCCCCCTGGTGAAGGTTTCTTCCCTCGTTTGGAAACCTCTGTTTCCAAGTCTTCAGGGGCGATCGTCCTTTTCTTCCCGTGGGGAGAGGGGATTCTAGATTCTCCTCCCCAATCATCCTCCAACACGGGAGCACTAATTCCCCCAGTTAGGATGCGTAATGTACCTCCAGCATGAAGCCTGCTTCTGGCTTCCCTATTCCTCCCCTCGTCCTCCCCTGATGGCACTTGATAAGGTGCGCAAGCCAGCATCCTGGTCAGTACAGGATCTGGCGAGCCTTGAGAAGAGGGGCCGAACTCCTGATCCTCTCCACCTTTCTTATCCAGTCCTAGCCAAGAGTGGTTCTTCATAATAATGTTGTGACAAATATAATGACAGCATGTTCGGCCATGGAGGTACTTACTTGGGTATCTGGACGGTTGCAGTTGAGACCCGCATCCTCTGTTGTGTCCGGACACTTTATTCGCGATCCGAAGAATAATCGATACGTCCCTTCGAGCGTCACGCTGAAGAAGTGTTGAATGGTTTGCGGTCCTTACGGGTTGAACTCCCACATATGGAGAGATCGACGTTGGCATGGCAGGATTCGACGAACTAACATTACTTGAATTACTTTGACGAGACTGATATCCCTCTTGAGGAGATCTCGGATGCGGCTTTGCAATGTCAGCATGTCATTAACCGGTCCCCAGTACAGCCCCTTGTTGACCCATGATGCAAGCTGTGGTGGAGGGGCAGAGCGGAAGGCCGGGGCGGCTGCCCACTTTGTACCTCGGGGAGCTGTGATATAAAACCACTCCTGTTGCCATAGGTCAGACACCTCCGGGAAGGAACCCTTTGGCCATAAGGCGCCGACACCTTTGCTTATTATAGCGCCTCCGCACCCCGCGTGTCGCCCGTCGATCATCTTTGGCTTCACATTGATGGTCTTGAGCCATAAGCCGAAGTGTGGGGTAACGCAGAGGAAGGCCTCACACACGACAATAAACGACGAGATGTGAAGGAAGGAATCTGGAGCTAGATCATGAAAATCTAGCCTGTAATAGAACATGAGCCCTCTAACAAAGGGATGAAGACCGAAGCCTAGCCTTCGGATGAAGTGGGAGATGAATACAACGCTCTCGTTGGGTTTGGGAGTAGGAACAACCTGCCCTTGGGCAGGAAGCCTGTGAAGGATTTCGGCGGTCAGATACCTAGCCTTCCTAAGCTTCTTGATGTCCTCCTCTGTGACAGAAGAGGCCATCCACTGGCCTTGAGGGTTGGATCCAGACATGATTGAAGGTTCAGAGCACGTGGACTGAACCTTGGGTGTTTGAACTCGAGGTAGGAGAAGGGAAGGATCAGGCGTGGAAAAAAAGAGTAGGTCTTGGCCTCTTTATAAAAAGGATGAATGTCAAGCGTCCTCCACGCGGCTGTTTGGAACTTGCCTAAACCGAGGAGTCATACTGACGGCACGGTTGGGTTACCCACGCCCGTATTGATGAGAATCCTGTGATAAGGGGAACACGATCTCTGCTTTGACAAGACGTGCCAATAAAACCGCCTCACAGGACGTGCAATGCCAGGTTGGGGGAAATGGTTCTGATAATAACCGGGTCGCGGCGTGATGTCATGCTATGGAAAAGTTGTCAGCAGATTAGACTTGTGGAATATTGTGCTCTCTACGGTGGTATGTGGAATTTATTTTGCAGAGCCGGACATGATCCTTGTGTTCAAGATCTTCTATGGAGTATTCAAAGAAGGAACTCGCCTTGCAATGCTGAAGACAATCTGCGCACCGGACTCATCGTCATTGAAGTCTGGTTCAGGGGCTACTGAGGGAGTCCAGGATTAGGGGGTCCTCGGACAGCCGGACTATATGCTTATGCCGGACTGTTGGACTATGAAGATACAACATTGAAGACTTCGTCCCGTGTCCGGGTGGGACTCTCCTTTGCGTGGAAGGCAAGCTTGGCAATTTGGATATGTAGATTTCCTTCTCTGTAACCGACTCTGTGCAACCCTAGCCCCCTCCGGTGTCTATATAAACCGGAGGGTTTAGTCCGTAGGACAAGAACAATCAGAATCATAGGCTAGCTTCTAGGGTTTAGACTCTACGATCTTGTGGTAGATCAACTCTTGTAATACTCATATCATCAAGATCAATCAAGCAGGAAGTAGGGTATTACCTTCATAGAGAGGGCCCGAACCTGGGTAAACATTATGTCCCCCGCCTCCTGTTACCATTAGCCTTAGACGCACAGTTCGGGACCCCCTACCCGAGATCCGCCGATTTTGACACCGACAGAGACATTTATGAATGGCAATGACGATGAAGGGGAAGAACACATGGTAATTGAGTATAGCCCAACCTATGAGGATGTAGTTGTGAAAGTTAGAAGTGTGTTACATTGTATGGACCCAAATGCTGAGGTTAAACTTATTGAAAGGTATGATGTTGGAGTGGGGGTGAAGTCTCGGTTGAAGAGTATGCCTATCACCTCGGAATTGCAATGGAAGGTGTATAGGGTAAAGTAGAGCAATCACAAGACAACTCACTTGAATTATTTGCCACCAAGGTTGATGCTCCTCTGCTACAAATTGGCTTGAACCGGCATGCCTCCTCCCCAATACATGATGCTAGGGTCGAGGTGTATGTCCCCAATTCTTATAGCCAATCACCAAGTAGTCAACCAAACGAAGCAGAGATGAATGATAGAGCCATATTAATTCAAGACCCAAAGATTCATGCTATGGCTCATGTTGATGATGACGATATTGGTCATGATGATGATGATGCTTATGCGGAAGAAGAAGAGATTCATTACAATCCAATAGGTAACTTGGATGTCATTGTCCATCAACAAGACATGGATCGTTGCCTCCCGTATAACTGTATGTGTGGTTATGGCTCGGATGACGAGGGTCCTAAGGAAGATTTGGATGAGGATGGATTCACGGTGCAAGAAAATTAATTCTTCAAGGAGGTGCACGACAAGGAAAGAGGACCCCCATTGTTTCGTGATCTTAGCCTTGCCGACCATGCCATTGTTGATGGTGGCATGAGACTAGGGTTGGTTGAACCAACACCATGCCCGAGAATCAGCGATCCAAGGCCAAAGGGTGAGGACAAGAATGCTCATTTGAAAAAAGGCATCAAGTTTGGGTGCTTCCAAGAGTTCAGGATGTGGTTGAGTGACTACGCCATTCGGAACCATATGCCATTTGTTGTTGGTCATTCGGACCAAGAGGTGCGTTACACCATGAAGTGTGACAAAGAAGGTTGCCCATGGAAGGTTCGTGGAAGAAAAATTCATGAAACGGGGAAATGGGAGTTGAAAAGATGTGTAGCTACTCACGAGTGCATACCACCAGACAAAGCTGACCGAAGCAAGGGCCGTCGTCAACTCACGTCAGAGTTTCTCGGCTACAAATTATTAAATGAGATATCCCATGACCCAACCGTGAAGGTGAAGTTTCTGATGAGTATTGTTGAAAAAAATGTACGGATACAAGGTCAATTATGGGAAGGTATGGAAGGCCAAGGCAAATACTATTAGGATGTTGCATGGTGATTATGCGGCCACATACAATATTCTTTCAAGGATGTTGGGAGCCATTGCACATAAGAACATAGGCATGCGGCATGGGGTTGAGGACATTGACGGAGTGTTTCATCGTACCTTCTGGAGTTTTGGGCAATTCATCGAGGCATTTAAGCATTGTCGTCTAGTGTTGTCTATAGATGGCACTTTCTTGACCGACAAATACAAGGGCAGACTAATGGTGGCAATGGCTATTCGTCCAATGATAACGTGTTTCCGGTGGCCTTTGCTTTAGTTCCTTCTGAGCATGACGACAATTGAGAGTGGTTCATGGGGCATGTGAGGACCAAGGTAAAATAAATATCTTATATTTGTGAACGAAAGGAACACATAAGTACGAGTAAAATAAATAAGAAGTACGCACGACACGGACTTTCACCTCCTCTTTATAAATAAAGGCAAAAACGGCCCCAAGCATACAAGGTGATAAGAAAACCCTCAAACAAGCACATATATTTGAACAACAATACTTGGCATGCCCCAAAGAGAAAACAAAAAGCGATACACGATTCGTTCGAGACGAGGAGTCAACTGCTAGGACACGAAGGGAGCCGACGGTCGACCACCTATCACTGCTACCATATGCTAAACATTATACTTCATCAGAAAGTTGTTGCAAGAAGACCCTCTCAACCCTTTTCTATTTTTTCCCCTAGGGTTTCCTGGGGTCCAACTCTTCCTTCAACGGCGCCGCCGAAGTACACCAAGATCGACGTAGAAATCACCATCCGACGACGGGTTCTCGAGTGGAGGACATCGAGGGATTGGCGGGACTCGCCTCCGACGACTGCATGGAGAACTTGTGCGGTGAGGAGGTGCGTGGTGGGATGGAGAAACCGGAAGTAGTGGCGGCTAGGGCTGAAGATCTAGGGGCGGGTACCGGGCTTGGTCCGGGAGACGGGGCGGTGAAGGGAGATGATGATGAAGGGAGAACGATTGGCGGGAAGGATGCGGACATGGAAAAGGGCGAGGAGGAGGAAGATTGGGATCAGTATGAGCATGGCCATGATCTAGAGGGCGCATTTGAGAATCTCAAGTTACAAGGGGAGGAGGAGGAAGATCTGGACCTATCTGGGGAGTTCGAGGACCTGATTAAGGATGTTCGCTGGATGGCGCTCTTTAGGGTTCATACCCTTCGGCCGTTTAGCCATGCTTCTCTGCTGAACTCCATGAGGAACGCATGGGCTTGTGTGCAGGGGTGACCTTCAACATTAAGGGCCCCAACTTGTTCGTGGCTCAATGCCATTGCTTGGGGGACTGGAAGCGTGTGATGGAAGGGGGACCATGGCAGTTCAGGAGAGATCCGGTGGTGTTAGTTGATTACGACGGTTTTTCAGATGTAGAAGAATATGAGCTAAACATGTATCCCCTGTGGGCAAGAATAAAAGGATTGCCGGACGGGTTGATGAGGAAGGAGCTGGCTGAGAAGGTAGCAAAGAAGGTGGGAGAACCTCCCTTTACAGTCACGGTGAATGAAGGAAGGATCAACCCATCAAACTTCTTGAGGGTTCGGGTGTTTGTTAATGTTACGATACCATTAGTAAGGTTTGTGCATATCACCTTGAAAGAGAGGAAGAGGTATTCAGTGTTCTATGAAAAACTCCCAGATTTCTGTTATTTTTGCGGGCGCATCGGACATGTTGTGGAGGAATGTGGTGATGGTGTACACGATAATGCTCTTTGCGAATGGGGGGAGTGGCTGCATTGGGTGAGTGAACCCGTGGGTTCTGGAGGCCGAGGAGGTAGAGGTGGAGCGAGTGATGGAGGTAGAGGGGGTGCTGGCCCTATAGGGGGGACGGGGAGGAAGAAGAGGTGGTAAAGGAGGTGGAACTAGAGGAGGCAGAGCAGAAGGTGCGGAGGAGAGAGGTAATGTGGATATGCAAAGGGAGGGAGGTTTGGAGCTGACAGTGGGGATGGATATCATGCAGTTTAAGATGATGAAATCGGCTGAGGAACGTACAACGAGGAAGAGGCTCGTGGATGATGATGGTGTGGCAAATGTGTGTGGTCCGGGCGGGCAAAATTCAGGAGGAAAGGTGGCTGATGCGGTCCTACGACTGGAGTATGGGGAGGCCAACAGTTTTGGAAACCAGTCGGATCCTAAAGGAACACCGGGCAAGAATCCCATAGTGAAGAGAAGGAAGGAAGGAGAGGCAGGGGTGGAGGAGAGTGAGGGAGTTGATATGGACACATCTACTCAGGCGGCCTCCGGAGAGGAGGACCGCCGAGCCCAATGAATTGCCTTAGTTGGAACTGCCGGGGAGGGGGGAACACCCGGACAGTTCGTGAGCTAGCGACGTTGTGTAAGTTGCATTCCCCCATGTTGGTCTTTTTGTGTGAAACGAGACAAAAGGAAGAGAAGATGAAACGGATCCAAGCTAAACTTGGATTGAAGGGCTTTTGTGGAGTGGATAGTAATGGATTAAGCGGTGACTTGGCGCTATATTGGAGGAAAGAATGTGTTGTTGATGTTTTGGACAAGGATGACAGATTTATTGACATTGTTATCAAAGCCCGAGAAGGTGCACCGGAGTGGAGAGCTACCTTTGTATATGGGGAGCCACGGGTGGAAAATAGACACCTAATGCGGACTAAGTTACGGAATCTGAAAGTTGCTAATAATTTGCCCTGGCTAGTTATAGGTGACTTTAATGAAGCCATGTGGGATTTTGAGCATAGCACAGATGATAGCCTTCAGGGATACCTTGGAGGTGTGTGATCTAGTTGATCTTGGGTTCACGGGCCTGCCTTTCACGTACGATAATAGAAGAGCGAGGTCGGCTAACGTCAAGGTGAGATTGGACCACGCATTAGCTACAAATGACTGGCGTAATCTGTTCGCCTTTGCTGCTGTGGAGCATATACCGTCTCCATGTTCAGACCACCTCGTTGTGTTTCTTAAAGGAGAACCGGACCCAGGACCGGTGAAGGAGAAGTGCAGAAGGTATGAGGTTTTTTGGGAGAGGGACTCGGCGCTGCCACAGGTGGTGGAAGATGCATGGGCAGCGGTAGGGGAGATTCACAGCCTCCCGCAGCTGAAAGAAGCCTTGTCTAAAACGATTACTGCGCTATGGTCATGGAGCAAGAAATTTGGCAATGTGACACGAGAATTTATGACCCTTGCTGGAGGAGCTTATGAATATGAACGCAGACAAGGAAGATATAAGGAGAGTGATGGATAAAATGAATGAGTTGTTGTATCAGGAAGAGATGATGTGGATGCAAAGATCGAGAATTGCTTGGCTAAAGGAAGGAGATCGTAATACAAAATATTTTCAAAGTAAAGTAGTTTGGAGGGCAAGGAAGAATAAGATCAGGGAGTTAACAGACAGCATTGGAATCATTCATATAGAGTTTACAGCAATGAGCCAGATTGCAAATGAGTATTTCCATAATATTTTTGCTGCGGACACTACCCTGAATGCATCCGAAGTAGTAAGCTTGTTTGAACGAGTGATCACACCAGCGGATAATGACAGGTTGTGTGCACCGTTTACTGATAAGGAGATATCCGATGCTTTGTTCCAGATTGGGCCATTGAAGGCGCCAGGCCCAGACGGTTTTTCCGCTCGTTTCTTCCAACGGAATTGGAGCACGGTGAAGGAGGGTGTGATGGCTGCAGTCCGGGATTTCTTCAGTACTGGTGTCATGCCTGAGGGTGCTAATGATACATCCATTGTGCTTATCCCAAAAATATCTAACCCCTAAAAGATGGCGGACTATAGGCCTATAAGTCTTTATAATGTCACATACAAGATAATTTCAAAATGCCTTATTAACAGATTAAGACCCTTGCTGGATGATATAATATTGGTTGAACAAAGCGCATTTATACCAGGCAGGATGATTACAGACAATGCGTTGGTTGCCTTTGAGTGTTTACATTATATTAAACAGGAGAAGGATCCTTCAAGGAGTTTTTGTGCGTATAAGCTGGACTTGTCCAAGGCTTATGATAGAGTGGATTGGGCTTTCTTGAAGCAGGTGATGCAAAGGTTAGGGTTCTCTCATCGATGGATTGACTGGATAATGGCGTGTGTCACATCGGTGAGGTATTCAATAAAATTAAATGGAACTATCCTGGATTCATTTGCACCATCGCATGGGCTACGGCAAGGAGACCCACTCTCTCTGTTCTTATTCTTATTTGTGGCAGATGGACTTTCAGCTATTTTGAAGAGTAAAGTGCAAGTTGGCAATATTGCTCCAGTAAAAATTTGCAGGAGAGCTCCGGGCATATCCCACTTGCTTTTTGCAGATGATACCATGCTGTTTTTCCAGGCATCAAGGGACCAGGCGGAGCAGGTTAAAGCAGCCTTGGATCTCTACAGCACGACCACGGGACAAAGTTTGAACTATGAAAAGTGTTTGATATTTTTTGGTGAGACATGCCCGGTCACGAATCAAGAGCAGGTCAGAGACGTTCTAAACGTCACAAGTTTGGTTTTTGAGGAGAAGTACTTGGGTCTTCCCACGCCTAAAGGACGAATGTCGAAAGATAAGTTTCAGAATTTGCAAACAAGCCTTACCAAAAGACTTGTCCAGTGGGGAGATGGATGTTTGGCACAGCCTGGTAGAGAGGTGCTTTATCAAGTCTGTCGCGCAAGCTTTACCCACGTATATAATGGGTGTGTTCAAGTTACCGTTTTTGGTGTGTGACGATCTCACGAGAATGGTGAGGAATTTTTATTGGGGATCGGAGAAGGGGAAGAGGAAGGTTCATTGGAAGGGATGGGATCATCTTATGCAGCCAAAGGAAAGAGGTGGGATTGGTTTCCGAGATTTTCGAGTATTTAACCAAGCCCTTCTGGCTCATCAGGCATGGAGATTAATCACAAGGCTGGAGAGTTTGTGTGCTCGCTTACTCAAAGCCAAATATTACCTGGCTGGTAAGTTGGAAGACACTGTGTTTGCTGGTAATGCCTCATCGTCCTGGTCGGCTATTAGTCATGGTTTGGAGCTATTGAAGAAAGGTTTAATTTGGAGAATAGGCAATGGGGGAAGTATTCAGGTGTGGCGGGATAGCTGGATTCCACGTCCATTCTCGTACACACCGATCACACGGCAGGGTGTTTGCCGCATTCGATATGTCTCTGACCTTTTGAATTACAACGGCTCCTGGAAAATTGAAATTCTGAATCAATATTTCATGCAAGCTGATATGGCCAAGATCTTAAAGATCAGAGTTTCACCCAGGCAGAACGAAGATGTCATGGGGGCCAGATAAGTTGGGGGTCTTCTCAGTAAAGAGTGTGTACCATTTGGCGTTTGATGAGGCACATAGGTCCAATGCAGCGTCCTCTAGTTCGTTGCCTTCCGGTGCGAGAAACTGTTGGAAGTTCATATGGAACTGTGGCGTGCCGCCAACGGTGGCAAATTTTGCATGGAGAGTTGCGACCGATGGGTTGCCAACGTGGAAAAATAAGCATAAGATTGGATTGGAGACCACAAGTATTTGTCCAGTCTGTAGAGTAGGCACGGAGGACAACTTTCACCCGTTCTTGAGGTGTCAACTAGGAAGAGATCTTTATTTGAGAATGGCAAAAATCTGGAGCTTACCACGCCTTCAGACAATTGTTAACTGTGGAAAGGAGTGGCTTTTGCAACTGCTAGCTCCTAGAAGTGATATGGAACGATGTATGATTCTGCTTGTTTTCTGGAGAACTTGGTATACTCGCAATGAAGTGGTGCATTATAAACCGGCGCTGCAGATGGATGTATCCGTAAGATATCTGCAGAGTTATCTTGCATCTCTGATGGCCATCAAGAATGACAGTGGTGCCGACCCAGTGAAAGGAAAGACATATATTACGATGGAGAAAAGAGGTCAAAGTGATATGCACACGGCCAAGCTGCCTGGCTGGGAGAAGCCAAAGCACGGGTGGATAAAACTAAACACAGATGGAGCTTTTGTGGCATGTGATAATGCGGGTGCTGGCATGATCTTGAGGGATGAGTTTGGCAAAATAATCTTTTCTGCTTGCAGGGCAATACAGTTTTGCCGAGACGCACCGGAGTCTGAACTTTATGCGTGCTTGGAGGGGCTATCTTCGGCGGTCCAACGTACTTCTTTACCGATTCAAGTTGAGATGGACTCCTTTGTTGCCGTAGCTATGATCACTTGTGGTGATACTGACCGATCACTTTATTCGTCGTTGGTTAATGAGATTAGGGGTTTACTAAACCTTCATCAAGCTTGTTTTACTCATATTGCTCGTTCACAGAATAAGGCGAGTGATAAGCTAGCGTCTTTTGGTCGTTCTAATAATAGAACTATGACTTGGTTAGGGTCAGCTCCTCCTGAAGTTTTGGAGGTAGTTGCTGAGGATTGTATTGATACTGTGATTGAGTAATACAAGTGTTTGAGTTCGCAAAAAAAAGGGCCCTCTCAACCATATTGTCACTGCAACTAGCTAATTGCCCATGCATTGTAACAGGCGCATACTCTAATCGTTCAACACTAATCTTGTCTGACATATACCTTACATCAATTTTGGTAACAATTAATTTGATGGGAGTATGGGTAGGGGAAGGCAAAATAGTTCAGATTCACTTGAGATTTTGATAAGATTGATTTGATTGAATTAATGCATGAGAAGATGTTGAAAATATTGATTTGGTTTTGATTATTGCACGTTAATATGTTTACGTTGATTCTATTTTGTGCGACATCGATTGGGGTACCAAAAAATCAACAGGAAACTGAGAGGGGGGAAGGGAGGTGGAGGGAAAAACCGAGTAGAAAGTGGAGGCGACGCTACCAACTCCCCTTTAATTTCTCATATGTCCGCTGTCGGAATAAACTGAATAAAAGTTAACACTCTACAACATTATGTCCTCACCTGAATCTTTTAGGACCTGACAAAAATCTTTTAATCACTATTGTTTCGTAGGTAACCCTGTTGACACTTACTTTTAAAACCTTTTTGTGCTTAAGCTTCATGCCGAGGTGCACTTATCAGAAGCTTACCCGACTTAACCATCTGAGGTAGGAGATGCCGCCATGCAAGGTACTCACCTTCAGACCTAACCAGCAGGCATGCAGATAAACAGCGCAGATGTGTGCTTCACCCTATTGTTACGATCTGGAGCAACAGGGATCAGATGTACGCGTCTCACGTTAGTAAGGAAGTGTCGTTGTAGTGTACGCGCGTCAGGTCGTTGACAGACAAGTAATGACCACTACTGTAGTGTGAATAAGGCATGTGCCAAACGCCTCATGGTTTTGCAATGCACTTGTTTAATTAGTGTGATCAGGCCCATGGTTTGGCAACCACTTGGTTTGTAATATGTCACAGCATCTACAACAGTTGCCCTATAATAAAGCATGAACATTTTTTGGCATTTTGAGGTCAAAAAATATCTCCAACGGCTGCCCAAAAACGAAAAATGAAGCAAATTTTTTTGGATGCCCAAATATAGCGCACAGGTGATGCATATTTTGGGCACGAAGGCTGCTGCCCAAAACGCAAAACAGTGACGCGCGGAGGCCAACTTCTGAGCTGAAATTTATAGGCTCTCCTCCAGTGACCCGATTCCCTTCTTCCCTCGCGACCTTGCGCCACCTGCTGCGCCGATGACGTGCCGTCGGGCCAGCTCGGCCGTTGGAGCCGTGCATCTCCGGGCCGGACGAGTGGACGTGCATGTGCATGGGGCATGCCGCGTTCAAGGGTAATTGGTCTAGGCCGTGGCAGGTCAGCGAGGGCGGCTGCGGCGACGGCAGAGCTTGGGATTTGCTGGATACATGCCATGATTGAGGCCGGAAAGGAGGGAACTATGGGGGCGAAGGCAAGGTCGGGGATGACCATGGTGGCTCGGGGCGATGGAATTTGGGGACGACAAGCAGGATTGTACAACAGCCCAACATGAGATTCAATTTCGATAGTTTGACAATAGGTGCAGTTTGATGCTCTATTGGGCAGACGTTGAAGATGTCACTTTTTCATGCAAAGAAAAGACTTTGTGTGCCCTAAAATAGGACTTGTTGGAGATGCTCTAATATCAGAGATGTAATAAGCACTCTTCTTTTACTGTATGAGATAACAAATATGTATGGGATAGCATAGATGTATTTGCTTCAGCAACATTGTTTCATTTATTTAATAACCACGGAAATGGCGTTTTGGCTCCGGGTGCATTTGCTCCCGCATGAACAGTAAATTCAAAAAGAACCAAGGGAGGAATACATCCACCAATTCTTCTCTTGTGACTTCGGCCAGAATTTCTGGATAGCACTAGTAATGGAATGGAATACATACATGAATATCAATGATATGCTACTGGATGGCAGAAAAAGACATGGAACACCATCCTATAAGGAACTAATGATGGCAGGGTTCTGGACTCTTTGGAAGCACAGGAATGGTATCACTTTTTATCATAAACAAAAGGGCATCATTTACTGTATCACATGCTTCGAAGAGCATTTTGGTATGATCATACAAAAGAGCAAGACAAGCCTAAAGGAGGGCATGCAGCACTGGTGTAAACTATTCTAGGCTTTGTCCACATTATGTTGTACGTCCAACTGTAAATACTCATCACCTTATTAATGAAAAACAGAGTTACGGTAGGGTTTTTACCCTACCGTGTTTGCTCAAAATCTATTAAATATCAGACTCGGCGTTTTGGCACGAACATCTTTTGTGATGCAAAAGAAATTCAAAAAAAAAATCTTTTGTGATGCGAAAGAAATTCAGAAAAAAAAACTTTTGTGATGCTAGATGCTCATGTGCCGTTTTGACCGATTTTTGTCTTTTTTTTCCATGAGCTCTTCAGATATCCGAACAAGCTGAAATTCGGCACGAGCATCGTGCACTAGAACTGTTGAAAATATGAGCAAATTACTACGAGATTTAATCCGAATAAACAGAAGATAAATCATGACTACAGTAGCAGAGATTGAACTAATCATGCGAACTAGCATAGCAGATGAACAGATCACATCTAGGGCACATACTAGAAACATGAATTCTACCACGATCTCGAACAGGAAACATAGAATCACGTACGGTGCAGCGGGAGCAGCACCGCCGGCGTTGACGTTGTCGCCCATGTCGTCGAGGATGAGGTTGCCGAGGTCGGGGAAGAAGTCGTCGTTCGCGAAGTCGTCGCTGCCAGCAGTCGCGCGAGTGCGCTCCCCAAAAACCTGATCGCCCCTCTCCCGTACAGGACCACGAGAGGCGGGGTTCCGGAGGCCTGCTGTCCCTTCTCCCGGTGCACGCCGAAAGGAGGGATGGAGAAGACTTGATCGGTGGCGCAATGGACTGGAACGGTGGTGAGAAACCATACGAAGCGGCGGCGGCTAGGGTAGACGTCTTCCTGACTATATAGTGCGGGCCTAAACCCCACGTCTGAGTCGTCACGATCCAAAAGAATCGGAAACGGTTCAGTAATTAACACGTCCATTAATTATTAATTAATGACTCATTAATTTTTTCCGAGCAGCAAAAATATAGACAACGTGCATAGCTCTGTCCTCGGCTCGGCTCAATCCCGCAACCCGCGGCGCGGCGCGTCGTGGCGAGGCGTGGCGTGGCGAGGCGAGCGAGGAGGAGGAGCGCGCGTGTAGGTCTCCTCTTCTCATGCTCATACAAGTGGTAGGAGAGCTCACCTTATAAAGAGGTGCAACTCTCTCTCAACTTATGAGGTGGGACTAAACTTTAGCCTCACTCACTCCACTCACATGTGTGCATGAATGGGCCAAGAGAATTTCAGAAATTTAGTTGGGCTTTGGGCCAAAAGCCCACTAGCAAATTCCAACAATCCCCCACAAAGTCTCATTGGCACATTTCACCATTTGGTTCCAAAACATTGTTTATATACTGGTGCTTAGTGGAGACTGTGAAGTTGAACTTCCACTTAGAGATTTATGCTACACTAGATCACAACTTGAATAGTGGACTATGTCTTGAACTACAAGTTTTCTGCGAGACTAATTTCACACAAATTCTTGACCGGTACTGGGCTGCCGCAAGGCTTCCCCGCGGGTGGAGCGTATACGTCGTACTCCAGGGCCTTTCATGAATTTATTAGAGAGCACCCACTTCTCACAGACTGCGACGTTAACAGTCAAATTCATATAGGTGTGTTCCTCAGGAGATGCTCTGCAGGACAACATCTCTGCTTACTCAAATAAGCCACTTGGAACACATTAAGATAGATATCAACCTGCCATGCAGATCAGGAGAGTATTGCATCTTCACGGAGTGGGATAATTAAAATAAGGATACTCTCCTCTCAGCTGACCAACAGCTTGTCTCCCACTTCTACTTCACGGGATCTCCGATCACATAGAGTGGGTTACCACTATGGACAACTCATGCGGTGGGTCTCAAACCCATCTCCATCGATGCATTATCTATCACATTACGTGATAGACCCTTTGTGAAGGGATCTGCCAAGTTTTTCGACGTTTGGATATAATCCAACGTAATAACTCCGGAGTTTCTCAGTTTCCTGACAGATTTTAATCTCCTCTTCACATGCCTTGAGGACTTCATATTGTCCTTAAAACTGTTTATTTTGACGATCATAGTTTGATTATCACAGTTCATCAGGATAGGGGGTATTGGTTTTTCAACCATAGGTAAGTCCATCAATAGATCACGAAGCCACTCTGCTTCAACAGTGGTAGTGTCTAATGCTGTGAGTTCTGTTTCCATAGTTGACCTCGTTAAGATGGTCTGCTTGCAAGACTTCTAGGAAACAGCGCCACCACCAAGTGTAAAAACATAACCACTTGTGGCCTTAATCTCATCAGCATCAGATATCCAGTTCGAGTCACTATAACCCTCCAGTACCCTTGGATACCCGGTGTAGTGAATCCCATAGCTCGTAGTGCCCTTCAAGTAGCGCATAACTCTCTCAAGCGCACGCCAATGATCATCTCCCGGTTTTGACACAAACCGACTCAGCTTGCTCACAGCAAAAGAGATGTCAGGCCTCGTGGCACTCGCCAAATACATAAGCGAGCCAATAATCTGAGAATACCTCAATTGATCTCTAGCGATCCGTCGATTCTTTCGAAGCAACACACTAGCATCATATGGAGTTGGAGAAGGCGTGCAGTCGCTATACCCAAAACGAGTCAAAACCTTTTCCACATAGTGAGACTGAAGCAGTGTGATCCCACTATTCTCATCTCTCAACAGCTTGATGTTTAAGATAACATCAGCTACTCCTAGATCCTTCATCTCAAAACAGTGAGATAAGAAATCCTTAATCTCCTTGATTAAATCAAGTTTGGTTCCAAAGATCAATATGTCGTCGACATACAGACAAAGAATAACTCCTTCGCCCCCACCATGGCGATAGTACACACACTTGTCACCATCATTTACTACAAAGCCGGCAGCAGTTAATGTTCTTTTGAACTTCTCATGCCACTCCTTAGGAGCTTGCTTAAGGCCATATAAAGACTTTAATAACTTGCACACCTTTCCTTCTTGACCAGGTACTACAAAACCATCTGGTTGATCCATGTAAATTTCCTCCTTCAACTCTCCATTGAGGAAAGCCGTCTTAACGTCCATTTGATGAACGAGAAGACCATGTGAGACAGCCAGTGATAGTAGCACCCAAATTGTGGTCAGTCTAGCCACGGGTGAGTAAGTATCAAAGAAGTCTTCACCTTCTTTCTAGGTATAACCCTTAGCCACACGCCATGCCTTGTACTTTTCAATCGTACCATCAGGTCTAAGCTTCTTCTTGAACACCCACTTACATCCTACAGGTTTGCACCCATAAGGACGGTCAGTGATCTCCCAGGTTCCGTTAGCTAAGATGGAATCCATCTTGCTACGAACAGCTTCCTTCCAGTAGTCAGCATCAGGAGATGCATAGGCTTCTGAAATAGTCCTGGGTGTGTCATCCACAAGGTACACAATGAAATCATCACCAAAGGACTTTGCAGTCCTCTGTCTCTTACTCCTTATAGGAGTTTCATTGTCACCCTCAACAGGATTCTCAACGTGTTCCATCGCAATGGTGGGTTCGGGAATTACAGTGAGTTCCTCACTAGATGGAATAGGTATCTCCTGATTTGATGAACTTGACATATCCTTCATAGGAAATATGTCCTCAAAGAAAGTTGCATCATTAGACTCCATAATCGTACCAACATGCATGTCGGATACCTCAGATTTTATTATCAAAAATCTATAGCCAATGCTATGAAAAGCATAGCCCAGAAGATCACAATCCACGGTTTTTGGTCCAAGCTTGCGCTTCTTGGGAATTGGTATATTGACTTTCGCCAAACAACCCCAAGAACGTAGGTAAGAGAGTTTCAATCTTTTCCTTTCCCATTCCTCAAATGGAGTCATGGTCTTATGCTTTGTGGGAACTCGGTTTAGGACATGACACGCAGTCATTAGCGCCTCCCCCCACCATTCCTTGGAAAGACCCGATGTGTCTAACATGGCGTTAACCAAATCAGTTAGAGTTCGGTTCTTTCTTTCAGCCACCCCATTAGACTGAGGTGAGTAGGGAGGCGTCCTCTCATGGATTATACCATGTTCCGCACAAAACAGATCAAATTCATTAGAAAAATACTCTCCACCACGATCGGACCTAAGCCGTTTAATTTTTCGATCAAGTTGGTTCTCTGCCTCAGCTTTATAGTTTTTGAAGAAAGTTAAAGCCTCATCTTTTGATTTCAGAAGATACACATAACAATATCTAGTGGAGTCATCAATCAATGTCATGAAATATCTCTTTCCACCTTTTGTCAACACGCCATTCATCTCACAAAGATCAGAATGTATAAGCTCTAGTGGCGCCAAGTCTCTTGCCTCTGCAGTCTTATGGGACTTGCGAGGTTGTTTAGCTTGCACACATACTTGGCACTTAGAGCCTTTGACAGTAGAGATTTTCGGAATTAAATTCATATTGGCTAGCCGCGTCATGCAACCAAAGTTAATATGACAAAGTCGTGCATGCCAAATATCTGACTCATTATTGTGGCAAACATTATTAATAAATTTAGTGCAAATATCTAACAAAGATAGGCGGAACAAGCCTCCGCACTCATAGCCTTTTCCAACAAATTGTCCACACTTGGAAATTACAACTTTATTGGACTCAAAAACCAACTTAAAACCATCTCGACATAAACGGGAACCGCTAACGAGATTTTTATTGATGGACGGCACATGATGAACGTTCTTCAGACGCACGGTCTTCCCCGAAGTAAACTTCAGATCGACCGTACCAACACCTCGAACGATGGCATGTGACCCGTTCCCCATCAGCACGGGAGAAGTCCCTGTGGCCTGGTAAGAAGAAAACATGGAGGCGTCAGCACAAACATGTACATTGGCACCGGTGTCAATTAACCAATTAGGGGATTAAAATACTGAAAGGATGGTAGGAAAAATACCGTACCCTGATTCCTTCATATCAGTATCACCGATGACAACATTAGCGGACTTGCCGCCCTTCTCATGTTCACGCTCCTCAAAGCGGTTAGGACACTTCGGAGCCCAGTGATTAGGATCACCGCAGACATGGCAAAGTCCCTTCCCCTTCTTATGAGAATTCTTCTTGAAGTTGGTAGAATGTGATGGCTTGTTCTTTGTATCAAACTTGCCTTTCCCCTGAGTTTTGTTCTTGTTGTTTTTGAACTTTTTGGGCTGGAAGTTCTTCTTCTGTACCATGTGGGCACTAGAAGCTCCCTCGGCAACTCGAGCACGTGTGTCCTTTGCTCTCGCCTTCTCTTCAACATCAAGAGTACCAATGAGATCCGCAACGGAAAACTCCTGTCTCTTGCGTTTCAGGGAAGTAGCAAAATTGTTCCACGAAGGTGGAAGTTGGCAATAATGCCTCCGGCCACAAATTTGTCCGGCAACACACACTTGAAGAGCTCAAGTTCTTTTGCGAGCGACTGTATCTCATGAGCCTGCTGTACAACAGAGCGCTCATCAGTCATCTTGTAGTCATAGAATTGTTCCATGACGTACAACTCGCTACCGGCGTCGGAGTCACCAAACTTGGCCTCGAGCTCAACCCACATGTCCTTGCCGTTATCAAACGACATATACAAATCCACAATGGAATCATCAAGAACACCCAGAAGAGCGCCTTTAAAGAGAGTATCGATCTTCTCAAAAGCTTCCAGCTGTGCTGGATTAAGATCACCCTCAGGCTTGCCCTTAGTGGCGTCATAGCAGCCCATGGTCTGAAACCAGTAGACTGCTCTCGTGCGCCACCTCTTATATTGCGCCCCCTTAAAGGCAGGCGGCTTCAGATGCGCAGCAAAACCACTCGGAGTAAATTGCCTATAATCAGGTTTTTGGATTGTTGAAAATATGAGCAAATTACTACGAGATTTAATCCGAATAAACAGAAGATAAATCATGACTACAGTAGCAGAGATTGAACTAATCATGCGAACTAGCATAGCAGATGAACAGATCACATCTAGGGCACATACTAGAAACATGAATTCTACCACGATCTCGAACAGGAAAGATAGAATCACGTACGGTGCAGCGGGAGCAGCACCGCCGGCGTTGACGTTGTCGCCCATGTCGTCGAGGATGAGGTTGCCGAGGTCGGGGAAGAAGTCATCGTTCGCGAAGTCGTCGCTGCCAGCAGTCGCGCGAGTGCGCTCTCCAAAAACCTGATCGCCCCTCTCCCATATAGGACCACGAGAGGCGGGGTTTCGGAGGCCTGCTGTCCCTTCTCCCGGTGCACGCCGAAAGGAGGGATGGAGAAGACTTGATCGGCGGCGCAATGGACTGGAACGGTGGTGAGAAACCATACGAAGCGGCGGCGGCTAGGGTAGACGTCTGCCTGACTATATAGTGCGGGTCGGGTAGGTCGTGGGAGTAAACCCCACGTCCAAGTCGTCACGATCCAAAAGAATCGGAAACGGTTCAGTAATTAACGCGTCCGTTAATTATTAATTAATGACTCATTAATTTTTCCTGAGCAGCAAAAATATAGACAACGTGAGGCGTGGTGTGGCGAGGCGAGCGAGGAGGAGGAGCGCGCGTGTAGGTCTCCTCTTCTCATGCTCATACAAGTGGTAGGAGAGCTCACCTTATAAAGAGGTGCAACTCTCTCTTAACTTATGAGGTGGGACTAAACTTTAGCCTCACCCACTCCACTCACATGTGTGCATGAATGGGCCAAAAGAATTTCAGAAATTTAGTTGGGCTTTGGGCCAAAAGCCCACTAGCAAATTCCAACAAGAACAACTTCACCTATCATGTGACTCATGTGGTAAGCAATCCAAACAATTCAAAAAGAACAACTTTCACCTAAAAAATTTCAGAATTTTTGAAAAAGATTAGTATCTTTTTGAATTTACTGTTCACAGGGTGCAGATGAGCCCGGGCACCAAATTGAACATCCGCTAAACATCTTATTATATTTCTGAATGGAAGGAGTAGAACGCTAAGTTAAGACTTTGTTACTTGTGGTTTCAGATTCCGTAAAAATTTGATCAACATTGTGCAAATTGACCAAAGAAAGTTCATGAGACGTTTGATCCACATTTATGGCAAGGAAAAGAGCATTGTAAGCCAGGGAACAGAAATCTTCAGCAGCGACGTTTGATCCAAACGCACATCTCAACAGCCAAAAAGTCGAAACACAAGAACGTGCAGACCCGCAATGCATAAATGAAAAAACAACGAATGCAAGAGTAGGAACACAAACACAAGAATGCACTGATTTCGAGATTTAATCTGAACATTCGAAAAGAGAAAGATAATGATAAAAGAAGCAATGGTCTTTAGAGCTCTCTAAATATACAAGCACACTAGTTGCTCTTTGTTCCCAGCATCAAGTAGGCACAACGCACAACGAGCTCTGTAAAACGTCTCGGACTTCATTCAGCGGCAGAACATGATAAACAAGGCAAGAGTATTCAGCCCCTCATCGGGACCATTACAACATATATATAACGAAAAAGCAACAGAACACAGCTTACAGCAATTACAAGTTTAACCACAACAATCAAAGCAACAGCTACACTGCTGCAAGCGCCACGAGTTGGGTTGCTCTTCTATTTTTTTCCCTGCAAACAGTAGCAAATATAGCATTGGTAGACTAGTCACCAAGAAGTATCAAGGACATCCTCTAATTTCCTCAAAAAGAAGAACAGGCCCTAACAATGGCGGTTGATCAACCAACGGTAGTCATCAATCTAGCAGAATGTGCACAAATAACACCAAGTAGGAGTAGGAGGAGGAGTGGCAATAGTAGATTCAGATTCAAATTACCATCTATTAGATGGTTCCTTTTTTTCTTGGGCAGAAGAACATCAGATTCAGACCATCCAGTGTGGCTCGGGC
Source organism: Triticum aestivum (assembly GCF_018294505.1). Taxonomy (NCBI): domain Eukaryota; kingdom Viridiplantae; phylum Streptophyta; class Magnoliopsida; order Poales; family Poaceae; genus Triticum; species Triticum aestivum. Next base: position 652,659,013 of record NC_057807.1, on the reverse strand, counting down.
AGAACTTGGCGGCAAACAGGGAAGGCATGTTAGGACGGAATCCTTTGGAAGGCTGGTCTTTGTGTTGCCACATGGGTGGCAAGCCATCTTTGATTGGACGATGGCTGCGGGATAGGAGAGACTTGGTGTGCATGTTGATGCTGATCACGCACTCAATCTCCCTGCATAGCCGGACCATTGTATCCAAATCGACGTAGTAATCTCCCAGCAAGAGGTAGAGGACGCCGTCCTCATCGGTCTTGAGGACTGGGTTCTTTGGCATGGCCTGTGGCAGCCTCTCGCGCTTGTAGGCCTCTGACGCCCAGAGTAGCGGCAAGGGAAGCTCCATGTCGTCGTCTCTAGTCCATGAGCGGAGGTCCGGCGACAAAGTCCAGCTCCGCAGCACGACGTCGGCAGGGTCCGTGTTGTTGCCGGGGTTGTCGCCGTTGGTGGTGACGATGGAGATGAGCTTTATGGAGTTCCCAACTGGGCCCATGGTCCGGCGCTCCCTGGGGTAACTGCGGGAGAAGTCACTGCCTTGGCACTCGTGGGGAAGCTGGATGAAGTCCAGTTCGCCGTCTTGGGTGGTGGTACCGGTGGAGAGCAAGTCATAGACAATGGCGCCAATCTCGAGGTCGACCCAGAAAACCTTCCCGTTGAAAGTGAAGACCACGTCTGCTTGGTAAATATGCGAAACAGGGCATTGGGCCGTCAGTGTCAGCGGGGCATGCGGGATAACGCGGGCCTCCTGCTTCGTCCACGTCTTGCCAGGGCCACGGTTCGACCACCGGAAGAGAATGCACGACCGCGGCAACACTTCGCCGGGTCCATCAAAGCAGAGCCCCACATCGAGCAGATCGCAGGAGCCGTCGTCGCGTGGCAGGACGGCAGGTTGCCTGAGGCATAGGAGGGAGTCATCATCCGCCGACGCGAGGACGGAATCCATGGGGGCGGGGAGCAGCGAGACCGAGTTCTTGGCGGCGTCATAGACGAGCCAGTACAAGCTGTTGCCGACCAGCAGAGCCATGACGAGGAAGTTCTCCACGACGGACTCGAGGAGGCACGTGATGCCGCCGTACTCGCGCGACTCGGCCTTGGCGCGCAGGGACAAGGTGGAGAGCTCCGGGGGCTGAACGAGGTGGAGGTCGAGGGAGAACTGGTCGAGCATCCAGGACCCGTCCTCGATGTCACCCCAATCTTTGCTCGCCTTGGCCATGATCTCGTCTTCCTGATCTTTCTCCTCGGCGTAGAAGATCGGGACTTGCTTCCTGAGCACGACCCAGGAAAGCCTCCCCGGGAAGCTCATGGCGGAAGATCGCCGGAGATGTGGCTCGGGATTGATGTGGATCGAGAAGGCTGCGGCGGCCTCCCGAGTCTCGAATTCTCGATCTCCAACTCGAAACCCCTAGATTTTAGGCTGTTTGATGATGAGGCAACCCGGGACGTCCTATTTCAAGACAATCCTACGCGCCTGGAAACATGGAAACACCGAGTTGGGTCGGGAGCCTGGCGCCGTTAGTTGGGCTGGCCCAACTCCTGCTGATTCGCTGGGTTATTTTCCCGCTCGTCCGCTCGTGACGGCAATTCCTATTTGGCGCTGCAGGCGACGGTTCCTATTGTTTTTGCTAACCGGCGCCTGCAGCAGCTACTCGCGGGCCGGCCCATCTCGGCCCCGTTTTTCTGTTATTTTTCTTTTGAAACGCAAAAAACGGGACCTCACGGATAGAACTACGCAGCAACAACCACGGCGCCAACATACCTGACGTGATAACTACTTCAAAATTTCCTTTTTCCTTCCTTTTTCTTTTTTCGGTTTTTCATTTTTTCTGTTACTGTTTTTTTCTTTTTTTCTTATTCCTGGTTTGATGATTTCTTTCAAATTGGTGAACTTTTCGTAAAATGGATGAATTTTTTCTCAAAACTGATTTTTTAATTCATGTCAGCGAACATTTTTCAAATTTGATGAACTTTTTTCAAATTTTCAAATTATTTTTGAAAATCCATGAACTATTTTCAATTTCAATGAACTTTTTAAAAATTTGATGAACTATTTTTAAAAATGGAAGAACTTTTTCAAATTTGATGTACTTTTTTCCAAAGTGATGAAGTTTTTTTCAAATTTGATGAACTTTTTAAAAAAATAGATTAACCATTTTCAAATTTGATGAACCTTTTTGAAATCAATGAACTTTTGTTTTGAATTCAATGAACTTTTTTCAAACTCGATGAACTTTTTCTCAAAATTGATGAACTTATTTTTAAAAACGATGAACTCTTTTCCAAATTTGTGAATTTGTTTTCAAAATCGTTGAATTTTTTTTTTATTTTGTGAACTTTTTCTCGAGATGATGAACTTTTTTTAAAGCGATGAACTCTTTCCATTTCCACGAACTCATTTGAATTCCTATGAATCTTTTTTCAAATTCGTAACTGTTTTCAGTATTTTCATAGAATTCTGTTTCGAAATTTATATTTTCTTTTAAAAATAATTTACACTTGATATATATAATATGTGTTAACTAGAGGAAGGGTCAAATAGAGATTTTTCTTATTTTGTCGTCAATGGCATGAGCTTGACTTGGTGGTTACGAGCGACTGCCCTCCACCCTCGCGGTAGCAGTTCGAAACCCTGTATTCACGAATTGCTACAGGCAAATAAGCCTAGTTTTTTTTTCTGCTGTATTTGAGAGCCGATTGTTAGCATGTTTTTAATTGGGCCGCGGCCCATTGCTGGTCGCTGTAGGCGCCGGTTGGACAAGTGGCGCCTACAACGCCGACTAGGAGCTCCCGCTCGTGACTCTGGTTTGTAAGTTTTTTTTTTGGTGTCCGTACGTCTCAATCACGTTATGTTAAAAAATGGATGTTTCATTTTTCCCAAGAATTTTTTTTACTGATGTATTTGTTGATGATAAGTTTGGAAGAATAAACAAATTCGTATTCTGGCTTATACTGAGTAAACTGTTGTTGGAAACAGAAATTAAAATGGTTTTGAAGAAATTTTTATATTTTTAATAAAAAAAATTATGCCCATTTTTCTTAAAATGATGAACATCTTTTTGTATGTGATGAAAAAAAATTGAATTCAATGAACATTTTTTTAACATGATGAACAAACTTTATATTCAGGAAAAATTAAAAAAATGATGAACAAATTCTGAAATTAATGAACAAGACTTTGATGAACATTTTATGAAATAGATGAACAAATTTAGAATTTGATGAACAATCTTTTTAATTCGATGAAGAAATTTTGAATTTTGATGAATATCTTTCAAATGCGATGAACCAAAAAAGGGATTCAATGAGCATTTTTTGAATTCAATGGAAATTTTTTTTTCGTTAATTTGAAAAGAAAAAACTTAAAAAAGTGACAACGTAAATAAGAAAAAATAGAAAAGAAAAAGAAAAGCCAAAATTTTAAAAGAAGAAAAAGAAAACAAAAAATGGGCTGGCCCATATGAACGCCGAGCGCGTGAGGGGTGTGTGTGACCTGCGCGTCGGAAAGGAATCCCCAGGCAACCCAATCTTGTCTGTCGACCTAACGCACAGAGCGACGAACAAATTGGGCTGGCCTACTAAATAATAGAGAAGGCGTGACACGGTCTCGACCTGTTTCCTTTTCGTGCCCCCCCTCCCCACACGATCTTTTCTGATGGAAGATACATGGGTGCTTCAGTCACTTGTTTTCAGGGGCTAATAGACCCAAAGATTTTAGAAGCACATGCATGTTGTGAAGCTCTCTTCCTTGCGGCGGATCTTTACATTTAAAGGCTCAGAATAGCTTCTGACTGCAGCTCGAGAGTTAGCCACCTGAAGGGGAGTTACATGGGACCTTCAATGATTATACAAGATATCCAGGTGAGGCAAAGGAATTTTGAATTGGCAGACATAGTGCGCGAAGGTAGGAAATCAAACATTGATGCACATAATTTAGCAAAGGCCACTCCTGATTTTATTCATGTACCGGATGTTATTGCGGGTTTAAATAAAGTGGCAATCTTTCTAATTTTTCTTTATTTCTGCCGCTTTCTTCTTTTTTCTTTTAGTTTTCTGGTTTCCTTTTTTCTTTTCAGTTTCCATTTTTCTATTCAATTTCCTATTTTATTTTCCTTTCTTTTACCCTTTAAATTCATGGATGGATTCATTAATACTTTTCGAAATTCATAAATATTATTAAGTGTAAATGTGTGATTTTTAAAATTGACAAAAATGCATTTATTTTTCGTGAGCATCTTATAAATTCCACAGCATTTAAAAATTCTAAATACATGTATATTTTCCATAGTCATGAAGATTTTTAAAATACATGGAAAAATTTAATATTCATAATTTTTTCTTAATTCCAGATCATTTTTATTATTCCTGACTTTTTTAAAAAATACATAAACATTTAAGACTGCGAAGTGGTCGGACCCTTCCCCAGACCCTGCGCAAGCGGGAGCTACATGCACTGGGGCTGCCCCCCCTTTACATAAACATTTAAGACATTTGTGATTCTTTTAAAGAAAAAAATACACAAGTAGTATTTCTTAATACTCATGATTTTTTTTAGAAATTCAGTACATGCCATGCTCTTGTCGGTTTGCTCGGCTGAGAACTCGCAAACACGAGGGAAGAATCTATTTGCTCGCTATGCCTTTACTTTATGGGCTTGTATCATTGGATTATTGTACCACATGATGAAGTTGTTAATATGTATACATTCTCGGTATCATGTGGTGGCTGAGGGAAGCAAACCACGCTACTGTAGCCGCGGAATATAGACTGGAGTTATATTCTTCCCTCACGTTAGGGTTCCTATCTTCTCCTATCGACGATGATATTCCCGACGTTGAGGTTTGCCTTCCCTGCCCTCCATTCCTTCGTGAGGCTGCTAGTTTGGACTGTACATGGATCACCGCCTAGTCTTGAACGTAGCTCGTTTGGAGTCAGAGAACCTAGGATGTCTCTTGCTTGGGAATCTGATTTGGGCCAGTGCAAAATGGATAATGGTGTGTTGGGTTCAGGATCAATAACAAGATGGTGTTGATGCCATGATGCGGGACCTAGGACTACGAGACGAGGACCTGGATGGTGTGGTCTATGAGCAAGAGGAGATGCCGCTGGTCAATTCTTTTCATTGGACCGCAATAGCAAGAGTTCATGTTGGAAAGAGTCAATCAATTATGGTTCTTCAAATACATACAAGCAGCTTGGTATCTTGAGCAAGATGTTAAAATCCGTCCGCATGAGGATAAACTTTACACTCCACTTTTCATGCCTAGGGGATTGGAAAAGAGTCATGGAGTATGGTCCATGGAATTTTAGAGGGGGCGCAGTGATCATTGCCCCTTAATCCCTTATGATGGCTTCTCGAAACTGTCAAAGATTGATCTAGACACTTTAGAAATTTGAATCCAAATCCATGACATGCCAGATGGATATGCCCCATTGCTGAAGTCCCTTACAAGAAAGGTGGGGTGAGTTCGTGTATGCAGAGCCGCGTCTAATGACTTCGAGGGGAAATTTTCAAGGCAAAGGTAGATCAGTGTGAGAGAGCTTCTTAAGAATGTCAAAGCTATAATACATAACAACAAAAGGCAGATTTTCCATGCCAAGTATTGAAAAACTCTCCGATTGGTGTGCCGTGTGCGGCCACCTAGGGTGTTACTCCTATAAAGGATGCAGGAGTACCCACCTCCTAGGGGCTTCGCCGTGCGAGTGCCCTCTACGCCGTCTGTTGCGCATTTCCACATAATTCACGTACACACCGTCTCACCACTCAATAAAAATAGTGTGCATTGTCACATAATGCCTCACTATTCCTCAAAAAACAGGTCTCGTAATTCTTGTGATACAAAAGTCTTAGTATAATTTTATTTTAAAATACTGTACACATAGAGCAACAAAAAGATGTCTACATATTCTGATCAAGCCACTCTCGTACACATACACAACTTAATTCGCATCTTCACATAATGTCGCGCTAGCCTTAAAATAACATGTCTACATATTCTTGTGGTGCAAATGCCATACTATTATTTCATTTTATTTCATATTCTTGTGGTGCAAATGCCTTACTATTATTTAATTTAATTTAATTCGAGAAAATACAGTCAATGGGTATCTTATAACTGATAACCAGCAAGGAAAAATCAATCTCACTATTCATTAGGTGCGGTCAACAGTTCCATTTTTAAAAGCATGTAGTATTTGGTCACTTTCATCTCTAATCATAGAGCACCTACATGGTACCAAGAGATATGTTTTCGAATTCATGTTTGAACCTCATCGATTGAGGTCCTAATTTAGTTAGGAGTATGTGTTTTTAACAGTGAGCACCTTCTCCCCTAAAAAAACAATGAGTAGATTCTGATGGTTTATGAAGTACCTCGAGGAAGCGGTACTCGTGTTACTTTGCTCAATGCCTGCTAAATGTTCAAGTTTTGAACTCGATGCATAAAGGCAAATAAATCCCAGAACATTGCATGTTTCAAAGATGAGAAAGGGGACACACACACAAAATAAACCAGTCTACATAGTACTGCTGACTAAGTTTTTTTTGATAAAAGAGAGCACTCTCTCCGATTTCCATTATAAGAAATCACCAAGTCTTACTACAAAGCAGAAAGAAAGAAACTAAGAAGACCAAGCATGACACTCCACTCCCCTACGAAATGCTTTTTGCCAAATTGAGGAAGAAGGAGAAGCCATCCCTTCCCCTCCCGAAACCCTCAAGGCAAGAAAGAAACCTACGGGAGTGGTTCGAGGCCTGAATTCAGAGAAATTCAGCCCCCAGAATGCTTACAACTCTGTTATTAAGAACAGAGGCATACATCAGCATTACGGTCTTAACATAGATTCTTACAAGACCACACACTGTCTGAAACAGCAAAATAAAGCATGCCAGAATGAAATGACAGAAATTCTTTCTTCGCAGCAACTGGATCCTCCTGTAGTCACCCCTGGATTCTCCCAGTCTTCAGGCGCCACCCATGAGTTGCTTTGAATATTTGTTCTGCCACCTCACTTACTTGCTTCACTCCAGCCTCCATCAACTTACTTCTTGCGGGATTTGTCTGCAAAATATTCCAATCATTTAAGTTCTTGAGAAATAGAGAAACAGGAACACAGGGGTCATTTACCCTATTGTTGTCAAAGATAACACTATTTCTTAGTTTCCAAGTAGTCCAGCAAATCGCTGAAACTCCTATCATGACCAGACTTTTTTCATCTTTTCCAAAAGTATTTACCCAGGTTTTCATAAAATCATCTAAGGTTTCTGGAATATATCTCAAATTGAAAGCACATTTTAAGATGTTCCACAATAATCTAGCAACTGAACAAGACAAAAAAAGGCGATTTATATTCTCTTTACGTCCACAAAAAGGACATTTATCATCTCCTTTCCACCCCCTACGAAGCAGATTATCTTTTGTAAGAATACTTTTTCTAAGAGCCAACCACATGAACACCTTAATTCTGGGTGGCATTTTAATCTTCCACATGTATAAGTGTGGATACTTGACACCATTTTCAATCAGGTGCTTGTAAAAGGATTTTACAGTATAAACTCCTTTTTTATGCAAAGAACATTTTATTTCATCTTTATCTTCATTCAGAGTCACCGATCTACATGCTTCTCTGATATGTCGCCATAGCTCTCTAGCATCTCCTAACAAAGTTCTTCTAAATTGAACATTATCTAACCCATTGTCAAAAACTTCTTTAACTATTTTCTTTTTATCAAAGCAAAGATCATACAGTCTAGGGAAATTCTTGTTTAATGGAGCATTGCCAATCCACCAATCTTCCCAAAAGCGAGCTCTATCTCCATTTCCAATTTTAAATTTGCACAAAGAAACAAAATGGTCTCTATGTTTCAATATATCCCTCCAAAACTGGGAGTCCCCCTGTTTGACCTGAACAGTGCCTAGATTTCTGTTCTTAATATATTTTTCCCAAATGATGTTTTGCCATAGCCCCTCAGTTGTGTATAATTTCCAACACCACTTACATAGCAATGCTTTGTTCATGCATGCAAGATTTTGGATCCCCAGGCCCCCCATGTCTTTTGGCCTACACACCTCAGACCATTTCACCAAATGGTATTTTCTCTTCTGATCATCTTCTTGCCATAGAAGTCTGGCTCTGAAAAAGTCCATACGTTTTTCAACCCCTACTGGAAGCCCATAAAAGGACATCATAAAATAAGGTATGCATGTGAGGGCTGACTGAATCAAAGTGACTCTCCCTGCACTGGCCAGCAATCTGCCTTGCCAAGTTTCACATTTTTTTTCTCCATCTTAGTCTTTGAAGGCTTCCAATGTTTGTTACAAATTCTATTCTTATCAATAGGTAGCCCTAAATATTTCATGGGCAAGGTACCCACTGGGCATGTGAAAATTTTAGCATATTCATCTTTCTTGTCAACTGCCTCACCAAACAGAAAAAGTTCACGTTTATGAAAATTTGTGTGCACTTTCTATATCATCTTGCAATAAAAATATGGTATCATTTGCATATTGTAACATATTAACCCCATTTGGTATGTATTCATTTAAGACCCCCTTGACCAGCCCATTTTCTCTGGCTTTATCTAACATAATTGCCAGAGCATCAGCAGCCAGGTCAAAGTTTAGAGGGGATAAAGAATCTCCATGTCTCAGGCCTTTATGAGTGGTAAAATATTTTCCTAGATTTTCATTAACCTTGACACAAACTTTCCCCCCTCTAACCGTCTCCATGACCCAATCAATCCATTTATCTGGAAATCCTTTCAATTTGAGCATTTGAAAGAGGAAGGACCATTTGATTTTGTCATAGGCCTTTTCAAAATCAATTTTCAGAAGCATAGCACTTTCTTTTTTCTTTTAATGCTATTCAAAGCCTCATGAAGGATCAGAACCCCCTCCATAATATACCTGCCTTTAACAAAAGCAGTTTGAACATGAGAAATGACATCAGCAGCTACCAAATTTAGCCTATTCATCAACACTTTTGTGATGATTTTAAAGCAGACATTTAGTAAGCAAATTGGCCCGAATTTATGAATTTGATTAGCATCTGTCCCTTTTGGGACTAAGGTTATAATCCCATAGTTTAGTCTACTAATGTCAATTTTCCTATTAGCAAAGTCATCTAACATAGCTTTTAGATCAAATTTCACCAGATCCGAATAATGCTGATAAAATTCAGCAGTGAAGCCATCTGGTCCAGGGGATTTATTGTGTGCCATTTTGAAGACAACCTTCTTAATTTCCTCCAGAGAAAATTCCTCTACTAAAATATTTTCATATTCCCTTTGGATCCTGATTGGATTATCAATATTAAGTGAAACAGAAGAATTATCTCGTGGACCAAATAAGTTTTTGTAGAAAGTAGTGATATAATCTATCAAGTTTTTATCCCCTTCTATAATCCCCTCAGCTTGCTCTAACCTGGTGATTTTATTCCTCCTAAGTCTCCCATTTGTCTTGGCATGGAAGAATTTAGTATTACTGCCCCCTCTAGTATCTCATCAATTTTGGCTCTCTGTTTCCATTTAGCCTCTTCTTGTTTAAGTAGTCTATCAAGTTGGGCTCTTAAGTCAATCTGCTCTTTTCTATCAACAGATGTAAGGCCATTGACCTCATAGTTTTTATCAATAATATCCAGTTTAAGTAGAACATCTTTCTTTAATTCAGAATACCATGCATTCATAATCCTATTCCATCCTTTAAGTTTAGGTCTTAAATTTATGAACTTCCCCAACAATCTATCTATGCTGTCCCCCTTAATGGTAGGATCATTCCAGACTTTCTGCACAATTTCATCAATCCCTTCTCTCAAAAATCAGGCATTTTCAAATCTGAAAATTGGCTCAGTTTTTTGAAAGTCTCCAGAGTCTAAATAGAGAGGAGTGTGATCTGACTTCTCTCTAGTTAATGCTGTTACTTGGGTTAAGGGGTGTGTCTCTTCCCACCAGTGCTACAAATAATCATATCTAGTTTCTCAAAAGTAGGGTTGTACATATTATTACCCCAAGTGAATTGTCTCCCATTCATATCAAGTTCTCTCACTCCAGCCCGTTCCAAGATAGCATTGAAAAGAAAGCTCCAATGCCCAGGAGAACCTGAATTATTTTTCTCACTAGCTTTTTTAATGATATTGAAGTCACCTCCAATCAAAATTGGATTAACACAGTTTTGAAATACTCTGGATAGCTCAGCCAGGAATAAAGCTTCCCTATCTGGTTGTGCATCTCCATAGATTACTACTAAATCCCAAATAAACCTATTTTTAATATCTTGGACTGTCATTTTTAATGTGGTAATCCCCATCATCCTGAGAAATCACATCTAAAGTGGTATAATTAACCCCCAACAGAAGGCCACCAGATTTCCCCCTAGCTAGGGTAAAATGCCAGTGAAAATCCCTTCCCGCACAAATTTGTTGTAAATCATTCCTAGAGAATTGTTGTCTCATGGTCTCTTGCAGACCCAAGAAATGAACTCTCATATCCATGATCATCTCCCTCAAGAATCATTTTTTGATATCCCCCCCAAATCCTCTCATATTCCAAAATATACCCCTCATCTTTTTTTCTTTTTCTTCCTATCAGAAGATTCTAGGGTTTTGACAGCAGAGGCAATTTTAACTCCAGAACCTCTGGTAGTTTTACCTCTTTTCTTCTCTTTTTTTTGATGAGAAGAGCTCTTTAATTAGTTCTCATTCTTCATTCTCTTCCTCTTCTTTCTCATTATCCCCATCCTCTAGCAAATCTTCCAGAGAATGTTCTCTAGTATCAATAATGTTATGCTCCTCAGGCATAGAGTTTTGTTTCTGTTTATTATTGTAGTCTGTTAACCACATATCAATCCTTGCCTGTTCAGCCATTTTTATCAATTCCAAATTATGATTAACAGTGTCTAGTTTATTTCCTAAACTAACCCCCATCCCCTCAGCAATCTGCTGTAAAATATTATTGGGTCTAGAAATGATATCAGAAGGAGTAAAGTCACCATAGTTGTTCTTCTATGCTACTCTCTCTTTAGCCAAATCAGTAATTTTTTTGTCTTCCTTGCCTTTCAGTCTAGTACATCTTCTCAACTCTTCCTCTTCTTGGGATTCCAGCTCAACTATGCCAGCCTTCTTGATTTTTGTTTCAAAAGATTCTGTTTCCTGACTAGCAGTGTAATCCACAGGCTCCATATATCCTAGCCCCACAGCCTGTTCCATTAATTCCAAGTCAGTCATTCCCTCTTCCCCTTCTAATCTTCCTTCTGCTGTTGCTCCTCCATCATTATCCTCTTTCTCATCTTCACTCCCAATATGTTTCTCCCCTGACTGTGACCCTCTCACCTCTTCACTTGCATTCATATTGATTTGCAGCAGTTCATGTTGCCTCTTGACCTCTTTTTCTAAGGTTTTCCTAATAATGTCCATTTCCTTTCTCTTTTTTCCCTCCAGCATAAGTTGAGCAGTCTGCCTTGCTGCAAGTTCCTCTGCTTTATGAAGCCTAGCCTTCAGACTTTCCTCTTCACCCTGGCCCTCTCCAGCAAACCCTGTTCCTGTCTTTTCCTGTACTGCTTACTAAGTTATCCGGATGATCTAAGAAATACTGTATTGGGTACCAGGTGCTTAAGTTCCCACACCAGGTGAGCATAACCATCTTGCCAATCAGATTTTGTACTGCATTTAAACATCAAACTGTACAAAAAAAACTCATCGTTCAGTACAACGCAACGCAGAGCTAGTATTATAACTTATTGTTTCAGCTTCCCTACAACTTTGATCCACATTTGTGCAAATTGACCAAAACATAAGACATGAGACCTCTGAAGAGTGCATCATCAAAGGATGAAGAAAAGAGCACTGAAAGCCAGAGAACAAAAATCTTCAGCGGCTACATTTGATCCAAATGCACATCTCTGCAGCTAAAGAGCAGAAGCACAAGAGCCCCCCCCCCCCCCCCCCCCCCCCAGGTAAATGAAAAGGCAACGGATGTAAGAGTAGAAACACAAAAATGCACTGATTTCGAGATTTAAACTGAACATTCGAAAAGAAAAAGAGAAAAGAAGCAATGGTCTCTAGAGCTGTCTAAAAATACAAGCACACTAGTTACTCTTTGTTCCCAGCGTCATGTAGGCACAGCGAGCTCTGTAAAATGTCTCAGGCTTCATTCAACAGCAGAACATGATAAACAAAACAAGAGGATTCAGTCGCCTTCATCTCGTCCAGAAAAACGTCGAAGCCATTACGACATATATGGTGAAGGTAGCAACAGACCACAGCCTACGACCATTACAAGTTCAACTAAGTTTCAACTCTGCCATATTTAAACCACCAAACTCCGACTCTACTACATATACGTAGAAAGCACAGAAGGTAAATAACCACAACAATTGAAGCAAGAGCTACACCGATGAAAGCACGGCGACTTGAGCTGATCTTCCTTCTTTCCGTGCAAGCAGTAGCAAATGTAGCATTGTTAGACTAGCTAGTCACCAAGAAGTATCAAGGACATCCTCTAATTTTTTTCAGAAAGAAGAACACCCTTTAACAATGCAGTCAAGCACAAATTATGGTTGATCACGCAAATGCTAGTCATCAATCTAGCAGAATGTGCGCAAATGACATCAGGTAGGAGGAGTAGCAGTAGTAGATTCAGACTCAAATTACCATCTACAGTATATCAGACGATTCTTCTTTTCCTTGTGGAGAAGACAATGAGACCATCCAGTGTGGTTCGCGCAGAACTTGGCAGCAACCAGGGAAGGTATGTCAGGATGGAAATCTTTGGAAGGCTGGACTTCTTCCCATGGCGCTGGCGCCGGCAAGCCATCTTTGATCGGACGATGGCTGCAGGACAGGAGAGACTTTGTGCGCATGTCGATGCTGATCACACACTCAATCTCCCTGCATAGCCGAGCCCTTCTCTCCCAATCGAGGTAGTAATCTCCCAGCAAGAGGTAAAGGACACCATCCTCGTCGGCCTTGAGGACTGGGCACTGCGGCATGGCCTGCGGCAGCCTCTCGCGCTTGTAGACCTCCGACTGCCAGAGCAGGGGCAAGGGCAGCTCCATGTCTTGGTCTCTCGTCCATGAGCGGAGATCTGGCGACAGGGTCCAGCTCCGCAACACGACATCGGCAGGGGGCGTGTTGTCACGGGGGTTGTCGCCACTGATGGTGACGATGGAGATGAGCTTTATGGAGTCCCCGACAGGGCCCATGGTCCGACGGTCCTTGGGGTAACTGCGGGAGAAGTCACGGCCTTGGCACTCCTGGGGAAGATGGATGAAGTCCAGCTCCACGTGGTCTTCGTCTTCGCTGGTAGTGGTACGGGTGGATGGCATGTCACAGACAATGGCGCCAAGCATGAGATCGGCCCAGAAAACCTTCCCTTTGAAAGTGAAGGCCGCGTCTACTTTGTAAGCCGGCTGGCGCGGCACCTGGGTATGCGGGCTGAAGCGCGCCTCCTGCTTCGTCCACTTCTTGCCAGCGGCATGGCTCCACCACCGGAAGATGATGCCCGACGACCCCTGCAACACTCTGTCGCGTGTAGCGAAACGGAACCCCAGATTGAACAGATCGTAGGAACCGTCGTCGCGTGGCAGGACAGCAGGTGGCCTCAGGAAGAAGAAGGGCACAGAATCAACTCTCGACGCGAAGTCGTAGCCCTCGAAGGAATCCATGGTGGCGGGGAGCAGCGAGAGCGAGTTCTTGGCGGCGTCGTAGACGAGCCCGTACCACCTGTCGCAGAACACCAGAGTCATGACGAGGTCTCAGATGTTAGGTTTGGCTGCGAGGTCTGTTTGGTATTAGGCCCAGACCATCAACGCCCCTTCATCGGTTAGATAGGAGTAGCGACAGAGGTTGCGAAGATGGTGGCTTTGGTCTTACTGTTGTACGACTTTGTAAGGTCTTGTGTTAATAATCAATAAAGTGGCTGTATGCATCGTCCAGATGCAGAGGCCGGGGGTATTCCTCCTTTTCTAAAAAAAATGACGAGGTAGTTCTCCACGACGGAGTCGAGGACGCACCCGATGCCGCGCTCCTGCGTCTCGATCTTGGCGCGCACGGACAAGGTGGAGAGCTCCGGCGGCTCCACGAGGTGCGCGTCGAGTGAGAACTGGTCCAGTATCCAGGACCCATCCTCGATGTTCCCCCAATCTTTGCTCGCCTCGGCCATGATCTTGTCTTCCTGCTCCTTCTCCTCGGCGTCGAAGACCGGGACGTGCTTCCTCAGCACGACCCAGGAAAGCCTCCTCGGTGAAGACATGGCGGAAGATCGCCGGAGATGTGGCTCGGGATTGATTGTTGGAACTCGCCCACAGGATCGATCACATCAAAACACACGAACACGCGCAGACGCAAACTTTTGCCGAAGGCACGTGTCGTGCCTCTCCTCTCTTTATTTTTTTTTGCTTGTTTTCTCGGTGTTACAAAATCCACGACCTGACATGTGTATATATATTACCTAACCTACACCTAACGCGTCAACACGGACAACAACTTCTAGTGTTGCACGGATACAACACTAGCCTAGTTTATGACTCAGACTTTGACACGACTTGGACTAGTACCCGTACATGTACTAGCTACTAGGTAACGGCTAGTAGCCGGACTCATGCACGTAGCACTAATTGCATGTAGACTAGCTTTGCATCTAACTCAAACTCAAGATTATATCTAACAATCTCATCCTAATCTTGACTTGTCGCCTCCTTGTGCTCTTTCTGATCTTGGCTCATTGTTGATTCACCCCTTGTTGATTCATCTGCTCGCACCACGACAAGTCAAATTGCCTACTAGATTGTTGTCAACATTGATGTGGATCAAGAGGCTGCGGTGGCCTCCCGAGTCTCGATCTCCAACTCGAAACCCCTAGATTCTAGGCTTTCTCTCCGTCTGCCTGCTGATGCCGCAAAAACACGGTAAACTTTTTTACGCCAATCTTGTTTGTCTTTTTCTTTTTGATGATGAGGCAACCCAGCCGGGACGTCCTATTTCAAGACCTAAGCGCCTGGAAACATGGAAACACCGAGTTGGCCTCGAGAGTCTGCTGATTCGCTGGGTTTTTTTTTCCAGCTCGTCCGCTCGTGACTTTGGTTTGTAATTTTATTTTTTTGAGCGGGTGTTCGTACGTTTCAATCACGTATGTTAAAAAAAAGTATGTTTCATTTTTCCCAAGATTTCTTTTTGCTGATTTTTTCTTGATGATAGGTTTGAAAGAATGAACAAATTCGATATTCTGGCTTATACTGAGTAAAGTGTCGCTGGAAATAGAAATTAAAATGTTTTTGAAGAAATTTTTATATTTTGATAAAATCTTTTATGACCATTTTTCTTAAAATGATCAACATTTTTTTGTATGTGATGAAAAATATTGAATTCAATGAACATTTTTTGAACTTGATGAACAAACTTTATATTCAGGAAACATTTAAAAAAATGACGAATAAATTCTGAAATTAATGAACAAGAACTTGATGAACATTTTATGAAATAGATGAACAAATTTAGAATTTGATGAATTTTTTTAATTCGATGAAGAACATTTGAATTTTGATGAACATTTTTCAAATCCGATGAACAAAAAAATGGATTCTATGAGCATTTTTTGAATTCATTGAACAAAAAATGTTTGTTAAATTGAAAATGAAAAAATTAAAAAAGTGACAAAGTAAAGAAGAAAAAAGAGAAAACAAAACAAAAAAGAAAAGCCAAATTTTAAAACAAAGAAAAATGAAATGAAAAAGAAGAAAATGGGCCGGCCCATACGAACGCCGAGCACGTGAGGGGGGTGTGTGCGATCTGCGCGCCGTAAAGGAATCCCCAGGCAACCCAATCTTGTCTGTCGACCTAACGCACAGAGCGACGAACGAATTGGGCTGGCCTACTAAATAATGGAAAAAGCGCGACACGGTCTCGGCATGTTTTCCTTTCGTTCCCCCCACGCTATCTTTTCCGATGGAAGATACATGGGTGCTTCAGTCACTTGTTTTTCGGGGCTGGTAGACCCAGAGATTTTAGAAGGTCATGCATGCTGTGAAGCTCTCTTCCTTGCGGCGGATCTTTACATTTAAAGGGCTAGGATAGCTTCTGACTGCAGTTCGAGAGTTAGCCACCTGAAAGGGAGTTACATGGGACCTTCTTCAATGGTTATACGAGATATGCAGGCGAGGCAAAGGAATTTTGAATCGGCAGACATAGTGCGCGAAGGTGGGAAATCAAACGTTGTTGCGCATAATTTAGCAAAGGGGTCGGTCTTGTTAGGTCTTGGTAGACATGTTTGGCTAGTTGCCACTCCTGACTTTATTCATGTACCAGATGTTATGAGGGGTTTAAATAAAGTGGCAATCTTTCTATTTTTTTTTTATTTCTGCCACTTTCTTCTTGTTTTCTTTTTGTTTTCTGGTTTCCTTTTTTCTTTTTAGTTTCCATTTTTCTATTCAATTTCCTTTTTATTTTCCTTTCTTTTACCCTTTAAATTCATGGATGGATTCGTTAATACTTTTTGAAATTCATAAATATTATTAATATAAGTGAATTATCTAAATGGGTGATTTTAAAATTTTTAAAAATGCATTTATTTTTTTTGACCATCTTCCAAATTCCACAACATTTAAAAATTCCACTATAGCATTTTCTAAAATACATTTATATTTTCCATAGTCGTGAAGATTTTTAAAATACATGGAAATTTTTAATATTCATATTTTTTTCTTAATTCTAGATCATTTTTATTATTACTGACCCTTTTTTTAATACATAAACATTTAAGACATTTGTGATTCTTTTAAAAAAAATAGACATGTAGTATTTCTTAATACACATGATTTTTTTTTTAGAAATTCAGTACACGCCATGCTCTTGTCAGTTTGCTCAGTTGAGAACTCGCAAACACAGGGGAACATTCTATTTGCTCGCAATGCTTTTACTTTATGGGCTTGTATCATCTTTGGATCATTGTACCACATGATGTAGTTGTTAATGTATATACATTCTCAGTATCCTGTGGTGGATGAGGGAAGCAAACCACGCTACTGTAGCCGCGGAATATAGAGTGGAGTTATATTCTTCCCTCACGTTAGGGTTCCTATCTTCTCCTATCGACGGTGATATTCCCGACGTTGAGGTTTGCCTTCCCTACCCTCCATTCGTCCATGAGGCTGCTAGTTTTTTTTTTTTTTTTGATAAAAGAAGGGCTCTCCCCTTCCGATTTTCATTAAAGAAAACCATAGCATTCGGAACTACAGAATTAAAGAGAGCGACGGACTGGAGGCTGCTAGTTGGACTGTGCAAGGGGTGATCCCCAGATCACCGCCCAGTCTTGAACGTAGCTCGTGTGGAGTCGGAGAACCTAGGGTCTCTCTTGCCTGGGTAATCTGATTTGGGCCAGTGCAAAATGGATAATGGTGTGTTGGGTTCAGGATCAATAACAGGATGGTGTTGATGCCATGATGCGGGACCTAGGACTACGAGACGAGGACCTGGATGGTGTGGTCTATGAGCAAGAGGAGATGCCGCCGGTCGATTCTTTTCATTGGACCGCAATAGCAAGAGTTCATGTTGGAAAGACATATAATCAATTTTGGTTCTTCAAATACATACGAGCAGCTTGGTATCTTGAGCAAGATGTTAAAATCCGTCCGCAGGAGGATAAACTTTACAGTCTTCACTTTTCATGCCTAGGGGATCGGGAAAGAATCATGGAATATGGTCCATGGAATTTTAGAGGGGGCGCAGTGATCATTGCCCCTTGATCCCTTATGATGGCTTCTCGAAACTGTCAAAGATTGATCTAGACACTTTAGAAATTTGAATCCAAATCCATGACATGCCAGATGGATATGCCCCATTGTTGAAGTCCTTTACAAGAAAGGCGGGGCGAGTTTGTGTATGCAGAGCCGCGTCTAATGCTTTCGAGGGGAAATTTTCAGGGCAAAGGTAGATCAGTGTGAGAAAGCTTCTCAAGAATGTCAAAGCTATAATACGTGACAACAAAAGGCAGATTTTCCATGTCAAGTATTGAAAGACTCTCAGGTTGGTGTGCCGTGTGCGGCCACCTAGGGTGTTACTCCTATAAAGGATGCTGGAATACCCATCTCCTAGGGGCTTCGCCGTGCGAGTGCCCTCTACGCCGTCTGTTGCGCATTTTCACATAATTCACTACACACCGTCTCATCAGTCCATAAAAATATTGTGCAGTTTCACATAATGCCTTCTATTCCTTAAAAAACAGGTCTCATAATTCTTGTGATACAAAAGTCTTGGTACAATTTTATTTTAAAATACTGTACACATAGAGCAACAAAAAGATGTCTACATATTCTGATCAAGCCACTCTCGTACACATACACCAACTTAATTTGCATCTTCACATAATGCCTCGCTATGATGCAAATGCCTTACTATTATTTCATTTTATTTTATTCGAGAAAATACAGTCAACGGGCATCTTATAACTCATAACCAGCAAGGAAAAATCAATCTCACCATTCATTAGGCGCGGTCAACATTTCCATTTTAAAAGCATGTACTATTTGGTCACTTTCATCTCTAATCATAGAGCACCTGCATGGTACCAAGAGATATGTTTTAGAACTCATGTCTGAACCTCGTCGAGGTGCTAATTTAGTTAGGAGTATGTGTTTTTAACAGTGAGCACCTTCTCCCCTAAAAAAAAACAGTGAGTACATTCTGATGGTTTATGAAGTACCTCGAGGAAGCGGTACTCGTGTTACTTTGCTCAATGCCTGCTAAATGTTCAAGTTTTGAACTCGATGCATAAAGGCAAATAAATCCCAGAACATTGCATGTTTCAGAGATGAGAAAGGGGACACACACAAAAAATAAACCAGTCTACATAGTACTGCTGACTAAGTTATCCGGATGATCTAAAAGATACTGTATTGGGTACCAGGTGCTTAAGTTCCCGTACCAGGTGAAGCATAACCATCTTGCCAATCAGATTTTGTACTGCATTTAAACATCAAACTACATAAAAAAAAACTCATCGTTCAGTAAAACGCAGAGCAAGTATTATAACTTATTGTTTCAGCTTCCCTACAACTTTGATCCACATTTGTGTAAATTGACCAAAACATAAGTCATGAGACCTCCGAAGTGTGCATCATCAAAGGATGAAGAAAAGAGCACTGAAAGCCAGAGAACAAAAATCTTCAGCGGCAACATTTGATCCAAACGCACATCTTGTTTCAAGATTTAATCTGAACTTTCAAAAAGAAAAAGGAAATGACAAAAGCAGCAATGGTTTCCAGAGCTCTCTAAAAAATACAAGCACACGAGCTCTGTAAAACATCTCAGGCTTCATTCAGCAGCAAAAATGGTAAACAAAACAAGAGGATTCAGTCCTTCATCTCGGCCAGAAAACGTCGAAGCCATTACAACATATATAGTGAAGGTAACAATAGACCACAGCTTACGACCATTACAAGTTCAACCAAGCTTCCAACTCTGCCATATTTAAACCACCACACTCCGACTCTAATACTAGAAAGCACAGAAGATTATCAGCTAATTAACTGCTTATAACATAGATAAATGCTAAGTCAAGATCAATAAAGATCCCCCAGGGCTGAAGGTAATTAACCACAACAATCGTACAAAGAGCTACACTGGTGAAAGCAACAAGACTTGAGCTGCTCTTCCTTCTTTCCCTGCAAGCAGTGGCAAATATGAATATAAAGCTTAACCGACCCATTCCACAGCTGAGAAAGGGTCCTTGAAGCAGTAATCGGTTCCTCTTTTGAAGCTCCAAGGCCTGCCTCCTTCAGGGCCATCACTCCCAAGAACAATCATTTTGCATGATTTACTCACCATCTTTTGAGACACTTGTTTCACTCTAGAAGATAGCTCATCCGTAGAAAATGATCCAGAGCGCATTGTAATCATTGCACTCTCAAGAGCCCTCGCACTACGAAAGAAGAACTTCAGGAAAGCAGCCTCACCTAGCTCCCCTCGAAATTCACAGAAAGATATCACCTTGATGGAGAACTCGACACTTTTGGTGGGCTTGGCCGACTCCCAGAACCTGAGATTGGGCCTGACATTGCCAGCTTGATAGACACCTTTTGCGGACTGCAAAGATCAAGTTCAATAATGAGCACAAAAGTAGGCAGTAATGCTAGCTTACATACAAGATTAACAACTGACAATACAAAAAATTAGAAAGAGCAGAAAGAGCTATGACGGTAATTGAGTTGATAGATCTATGCAAATCAACGGGAAACAATCTGCGAGCAATAAAATCTGCTGCGAGATGGATTAAACAATACATGCAGGCATGCAGCTATGTGTAGAGGAACTTGGTACGAACGCAAGCAAAACATAAATTGGCTCAGATAAATTGTCAGTACTTGCCATTAGCTCTTTGAAAATTAAAGTTTATAAATGGGAACAATATTAGTAAGTACATTATTTTGAGTGATTTTTTTGACAGTTGAGATTCAGAAACTACATGCATTGCTATTTGAGCACCACTAAAAACTAAACATTGCATGTGTAGAAAACAACATTAAACATTGTATGTTTTACAAACTACTCCCTCAGTCCCATAATATCATAGTTCAAAAAAGCGCTAGGCATTAATTGTGCGTTTTGCCACCGCCTTGCGCTTTTCTGATCAAAGTGCATGCTTATGCTCAGATTAAGCGCAGTTATGCGCTAGGCGTTTTGCTAACGCCTAGAGCCTAGGCCCGCCTTTTTTAACTATGCATAATATATGAGCATTTTTTACATTACTCCGTCCCATAATATAAGAGCGTTTTTCACACTACACTAGTGTCAAAAAAGCTCTTATATTATGGAACGGAGGGAGTACAAAGTAACCTAGCAGTGCAGAAAAAAAACACCCAGCTACGCAGTATGGCTGAAGATCTTAGTCTACTACTGCCGTTGATTGAGACTAAAAGATGGTCCATGGTTTTACGAAATCACACACACAATCCAAAATGGAGGTCTTAACCATGTGCACATTTGCGAGGTATGTCCTTCAGGACAAAGTTCCAGTTGTAAACCATGAAAACTACCTTGTAATCACTAACCACAGAGGAGTGTCTGATATGCAGTTAGTTCTGTAACATCAATATAGTATTATCATTCATGTAACACACAATTATAACTGCCTGATATGATGAAATCTGCTGCTACAAGTTTTTTTTACGAAACATCATAACATAAAAACAGATGGCCACACAACACAGACCCTAATAGTGTACTCGACAAGACACGATGGCTGAGAACAAATTACAAGGGCTAACACTTAAGCTACAATTGATCACCCATGGCAAGGTCAAACATTCGTAACTATGTACTAGCTGATGCTACCATCACCTTACCACATAGAAAAACTACTTGCACTAGCTGGCACCGTGTCCACTCATGATTTAGTATTGTATAGAGTGCAAAGTAAGCAAAAACATTAATTGGAGAGGGAGGGGGGATACCATGATATGCAGCGTCTCCAGATTGGGAAAGCATCTGAGAAAGGCAGTCAGCATCTTAATGTTATCGTGGTCTCCGAAACACACATTCAAACTCAGGATCTTGACGTTCATCACCATGGTGCTTGGGCTTGGCTTTATCCCAGCCTAGAATGCACCCACAAAGAAAGACACACATTTAGTCATGATTCATGAACCTCTATCAACTGAACATTTTGCTAACTGAACAAATAGACAGACTTCAGATAGAAAATGTACCACGATGACGGTGCCTTGGATCTCTAGGATGTGATTTCCTGCCTTCAAAATTCCTAATGCGTGCAACTTGGGGCAGTCACCAATCCTGACCCTGGTACACAGACCACGGGCACTGTCCCTAGGATGCTCCACGATGAGCCGGTCAAGGCATGGAGCCTTCACCACGGCAATGTCCTCTACAACAGAGCCACAGATTTGCACGCACCGGAGGCTCTGGCTGACGAGGCGAAGGCGCAGCCCTTTGTTGCTTCCTTGGATGTTCAGAATCTCCAAGACGGGGCTCCTAGCGACCAGGGCCTCGATGTCTCCGTCCTTAATGAGGATGGTGCAGACACCGAGCTCACGAAGGCATGGGAAGGAGGTGCCACGCTGTAATCTGGCCACGTCCGGAAATTTCCAGATGCCGATGTAGAGGCGGGTGAGGGTGGTGACGCTGAAGAGCGTGGCGGGGAGGGGTACCTCGAGTGGCCACGGGCGATTCACAAGGACGAGCTCTTGGACGCCCTTGGTGGCGAGGAGCTCGAGCCAGCGCGCGAGCTGGGGCTGGCACGCGTCCATGTGGCTGCGGACGAGGTGGACAAAGCGGAAGGGTCCCGGGTGTGCATCAAGGATTTGCGACACGGCGGCGGTGACGGTCGGCGGGTTGCCGCTGGGGCGGAGGTATTCGTCGATTAGCGCGAGGGGGGCGGATAGCCAGACCCGGCGCCAGCGCGAGGCGAGAACGGCGGTGCGCGCGGCGTCCGTGACGGGGAGGCGGGAGACGATGTTGCACAGGAGCGCGTCGGGGAGGAGGCTGATGCGGTCGATGCCGGAGGAGGAGGGGAGGGCGGTGAGCCGCCTGGTGTTGAGGGCGGGGAAGGCGGGGAGTAGCTCGGTGCAGATGTAGGTGCGCAGCTGCACCATGGCCACGTCCGGCTTGTGCGCGTCGGCCTCCGTCGCGGCACCCGCGTTGGTGAGTGGTGTCCGCCCGGCCATGGTTGACGACGGCGGTGGCAGATGCGCCGGAGAGTGTTTTTGGGATTTGGATGGCGACAGTGAGAGTGGGGTGTGTGGTGGGGCGGGGGCTGGAAGCGGCGGATGGTGGTGCGTGGTGGCTCTTAGGGTTTCCTTCCCTTCGTAGTTTGGTGGGCCAAGAGCGTGGGCCAAATACCACACTGATTGCCTTCCCACGGGCCCATTAGTCAGCCTTGACTGCCTAAAAACTTGTTGGTGTCCAGCTTGGAAAAAAACATTTTTTTCTGGTTAAACTTGTTGAGTCAGTATGTTTTACAATTCACTAGCACATATGCATGCGTGTTGCAACGGGAGAAAAAATGATGTTCTTTGTTGCAAAGTTAACGCCAATTGTCATGAACCATGTTAACCGTATTATAGTTTGATGATGAAAGAAATGACGGTGAATTGACAGTAAGGATTTTTGGGGTGCTAGTTTGTGCATGGGACATGATTCCTAGTCATCGGGTGAACAAACATATCTTTAGATCAAAAATTCTTTTACATATTGCACCTGCAGCCGTACGTGCTAATTGCTCTATAAAATTCGTAAGTGTATAAAAAGCATTCTCAGAGCTACATCGAAGAACCTAGAAATTATTTTGTAGTCCATAATCCTGAAATCTATCCTTCCATTTAATAATACCTCATGAATCTAGCGTCATATGTGTCCTAAAATTCATCATTCTATTTGCAGCGTGTACAATTCTCTTCTCCGGAGATGAATCCGCCCCGCATAATACATCTCATTCCTTTAATTTTCCAGCGCCTTCCTTTAATTTAAATACCCAAGAGAGCCTCCGTTCTTTTTTATCCCTGAAATTCATCGTTATACTGATATGCGGTCCGTCCTCAATCTTCACAATCATAGCATGCGGGCCATGTGTGGCATGTACCTCCTCCCTCTCCATTGCATTTAATTATAGCCATCCCACAAATCATCATTCAAATTATAATCATAGCATCATGCTTGCATGCCTACATAGCCAAATTAACCAGCTCACAATCCATGCAATGCATGTCTCTCTTTCTCCTTTATTGAGCCGCGATTTGTCAAGCTAATTCATCTTTTCCCTTTGTCTTGGTTCTTTTGTTGACTTGATGATATTTCAGAACTTACAAGTGTATATTGGTCATGTGTGAGGTCGATCAAGACTAAGTCAAAGAGTGAATCAAGTTGATCAACACACGCAGCATAGAAGATGTACCGAGTGGGGTCAAGTGATCCCATGGAATGGTAAGCATTGTCCATTACGCTTTGTGTACTAACCCATGATCTACATGAGAGTTCTATGTGGGGTTAGGTTGCGGTGTGCAAGTTCAAGTGGATCATCATGACGAGATCAAGGGCTTGAAGCTTGCCGTCCGTTGTGGTGGCAATGGGCTTGTGAAGATGTGCCAAAGAGTGGCTGATACGTCTCCAACGTATCTATAATTTTTTATTATTACATGCTGTTTTATTATCAATCTTGGATGTTTTATAATCATGTTATAGTCATTTTATATCATTTTTTGTAATAACCTATTGACATACTGCCAAGTGCCAGTTGCTGTTTTCTGCATGTTTTTTCATCGCAGGAAATCAATATCAGATGAGGTCCAAATGACACGCCAATTTACAATGATTTTTAATTGGCTAGAAGGAACACAGCGGGCCCTGGTTGCACCTGGGGGGGGTCCCGAGGAGGGGACAACCCACCAGGGCGCGCCAGGAGGCCCAGGCGCGCCCAGGTGGGTTGTGCCCACCTCGGGTGCCCCCTGGACCGTCTCTTTGCTCTATAAATACCCCAATATTCCAGAAACCCTAGGGGGGTCGACGAAATATTCATCCAGCCGCCGCAGAGTCCAGAACCACGAGATCCAATTTAGACACCATCACGGAGGGGTTCACCACTTCCATTGGTGCCTCTCCGATGATGCGTGAGTAGTTCTTTGTAGACCTTCGGGTCCATAGTTAGTAGCTAGATGGCTTCCTCTCTCTCTCTCTCTCTCTCTCTCTCTCTCTTGATTATCAATACATTGATCTCTTGGAGATCCATATGATGTAAGTCTTTTGGCAGTGTGTTTGTTGGGATCTGATGAACTTCGAGTTTATGATCAGTTATATCTTTTTATATCCATGAAAGTTATTTGAGTTCTTTGATCTCTTATATGCGTGATCTCTTATAGCCTCGTATTTCTTCTTCGATATTTGAGTTTTGTTTGGCCAACTTGATCTATTTATCTTCCAATGGGAAGAGGTGCCCGATAGTGGGTTCGATCTT
Source organism: Triticum aestivum (assembly GCF_018294505.1). Lineage (NCBI taxonomy): Eukaryota > Viridiplantae > Streptophyta > Magnoliopsida > Poales > Poaceae > Triticum > Triticum aestivum. The sequence goes on along the minus strand of NC_057807.1, from coordinate 652,634,088 downwards.
ACGGTGCTTGATCCCAGTGTCAGGAAGGGAACCGACACGTATGTATTGTTGCTACTAAGGATAAAAAGATGAGATCCATATCTGTCGCAATAGATAGACGGATCTTGTCTACATCATGTCATCATTCTTATTGCATTACTCCGTTTTTCTATGAACTTAATACGCTAGATGCATGCTGGATATCGGTCAATGTGTGTAGTAATAGTAGTAGATGCAGGCAGGAGTCGGTCTACTAATCTTGGACGTGATGCCTATGTAATGATCATTGCCTGGATATCGTCATGATTATTTGAAGTTCTATCAATTGCCCAACAGTAATTTGTTCACCCACCGTTTGCTATTTTTCTCGAGAGAAGCCACTAGTGAAACCTACGGCCCCCGGGTCTTCTTTCTCATATATTTGCCTTGCGGTCTACTTTTTCCTTGTGTTTATTTTTAAATCTATTAAACTAAAAAAATACAAAAATACCTTGCTGCAATTATTTGTTCCGTGATATATTTATCCCATCTACAAATTTATCTCACGTCCTTTGCCTATCTTGAGGCGTCGTACCCCGAAAGGGATTGACAACCCCTTTAACACGTTGGGTTACGAAATCACACACACAATCCAAAATGGAGGTCTTAACCACGTGCACATTTGCGAGGTATGTCCTTCAGGACAAAGTTCCAGTTGTAAACCTTGAAAACTACCTTGTAATCACGAATCATAGAGGAGTGTCTGATATGCAGTTAGTTCTATAACATAAATATAGTATTATCATTCATGTAACACACAATTATAACTGCCCGATATGATGAAATCTGCTGCTACACGTTTTTTTTACGAAACATCATAACATAAAAACAGATGGCCACACAACACAGACCCTAATAGTGTACTCTTGTTTATGTGTGAAGACAAGGCACGATGGCTGAGAACAAATTACCAGGGCTAATACTTAAGCTACAATTGATCACCCATGGCAAGGTTAAACATTCGTAACTATGTACTAGCTGATACTACCATCACCTTACCACATAGAAAAACTACTTGCACTAGCTGGCACCATGTCCACTGATGATTTAGTAATGTATAGAGTGCAAAGTAAGCAAAAACATTAATGAGAGAGGGAGGAAAGGGGGGATACCATGATATGCAACGTCTCCAGATTGACAAAGCATCTGAGAAAGGTAGTCAGCATCTTAATGTCGTCGTGGTCTCCGAAACACACATTCAAACTCAGGATCTTAACGTTCATCAACATGGTGCTCGGGCTTGGCTTTATCCCAGCCTAGAATGCACCCACAAAGAAAGATCGCACATTTAGCCATGATTCATGAACCTCTATCAACTGAACATTTTGCTAACTGAACAAATGGATAGACTTCAGATAGGAAATGTACCACGATGACGGTGCCTTGGATCTCTAGGATGTGATTTCCTGCCTTCAAAATTCCTTAATGCGTGCAATTTTGGGCAGTCACCAATCTTGACCCTGGTACACAGACCACTAGCACTGTCCCTAGGATGCTCCACGATGAGCCGGTCAAGGCATGGAGCCTTCACCACGATAATGTCCTCTATAATAGAGCCACAGATTTCCACGCACCGGAGGATCTGGCTGACGAGCCGAAGGCGCAGCCCTGCGTTTCTTCCTTGGATGTTCAGAATCTCCAGGACGGGGCTCCTAGCGACGAGGGCCTCGATGTCTCCGTCCTTCATAAGGATGGTGCAGACCCCGAGCTCACGGAGACATGGGAAGGAGGTGCCGCACAGTAACCTGGCCACGTCCGGAAATTTCTAGATGTCGATGTAGAGACGGGTGAGGGTGGTGACGCTGAAGAGCATGGCCGGGAGGGGTACCTTGAGTGGCCACGAGCGATTCACAAGGACGAGCTCTTGGACGCCCTTGGTGGCAAGGAGCTCGAGCCAGCGCGCGAGCTGGGGCTGGCACGCGTCCATGTGGCTGTGGCGCGGTGGACAAAGCGGAAGGGTCTCGGGTGCGCATCAAGGATTTGCGACACGGCGGCGGTGACGATCGGCGGGTTACCGCTGGGGCGGAGGTATTCGTCGATTAGCGTGAGGGGGTAGATAGCCAGACCCGGCGCCAGCGCGAGGCGATAACGGCGGTGCGCGCGGCATCCGTGATGGGGAGGCGGGAGACGATGTTGCGTAGGAGCGCGTCGGGGAGGAGGCTGATGCGGTCGACACCGTCGGAGGAGAGGAGGGCGGTGAGCCGCCTGTTGTCGAGGGCGGGGAAGGCGGGGAGGAGCTCGGTGAAGATGTAAGTGCGCAGCTGCTTCAATGCCACGTACGGCTCGTAGGCGTCAGCCTCCGTCGCAGCCCCCGCGTTGGTTAGTGGTGTCCGCCCGGCCATGGTCGACGACGGCGGCGGCAGATGCGTTGGAGAGTGTTTTGGGGATTTGGATGGAGAAAGTGAGAGTGGGTGGGGTGTGGACTATGTGGAAGCGGCAGATGATGGTGCGTGGTGGCCCTTAGGGTTTCGACACTGATTGCGCCTTCCCACTGGCCCATGAGTCATTCTTGACGGACTAAAAACTAGGTGACTAATAACCCACAAGTATAAGGGATCAATTGTAGCCTCTTTCAATAAGTAAGAGTGTTGAACCCAACGAGGAGCTAAAGGTAGAACAAATATCCCCTCAAGTTCTATCGACCGCTAATACAACTCTACGCATGCTTATCATTCGCTTTACCTAAAACAAGTATGAAACTAGAAGGATTTTGTAGATGTTGTTGGATAGAATTGCAAGATAATAAAAGGCTCGTAAATAAAAAGTAGGGGTTGTTTAGATAAAGAAGCAATAAAGTAAATATAGCGAGTGTGGAAAAGTGGTGGTAGGAGTTGTGAAATTGTCCCTAAGTGAAAGTGCAACTATCCCTAGGTGGTTTTGGTAATTCCTAACAACATATAGCTCATTGAGCTAATACTATTCTAAGATAAATATTTTAGGAAAGCTCAATGATTGGCATGGCATGGATGAGAAAAGTGGACCCCTAAAAATGCTAACGACAAAAGGATTGGCTCAAGCTCCAAGCTCAAGACTCTACATTTTATATTTTAGTGATCCAAGATCACATTGAGTCTATAGGAAAAGCCAATACTATTAAGGAGGGATGAGGTGTTGCTTAATGAGGTTCTTGCTTCAAAGTGCTTAGTGATATACTCAAAAGCCCTCAACTACTTTCTCACATCCACATATGACCTAAACCAAAAGTCAAACGCGGCCCCACCAATTCTTTCTATTCCGGCGCCACCGACTTCAGATCTCATAGCCACTGCCACAAACCCTAGGAAAATCGGTCTCACCGATAGGGATCTCGGTCTCACCGAGATGGGATTGTAATCTCTCTGTTTCCCTTCGTAACGTTTCGGTCCCACCGAGATGAGCGATCGGTCCCACCGAGATTGCAATGTAAACTCTCTGTTTCCCTTTCGTAACGTTTCGGTCCCACCGAGATGAGCGAATCGGTCCCACCGAGTTTACTTGACCAACTCTCTGGTTAGCTTATTACCAAAATCGGTCTCACCGAGATTACGTTATGCCCTAACCCTAACCATATCGGTCCTACCGAGTTGCATGTCGGTCCCACCGAAAATCCTAACGGTCACTAGATTTACTGAATTGGTCTGACCGAGTTTCTCAATTCGGTCCCATCGAGATTGGTAAGTTGTGTGTAATGGTTAGAATTTGTGTGGAGGCTATATATACCCCTCCACCTCCTCTTCATTCTTGGAGAGAGCCATCGGAATAAATCTACACTTCCAACTTACATTTTCTGAGAGAGAACCACCTACGCTTGTGTTGAGGTCAAGATATTCCAATCCTACCATATGAATCTTGATCTCTAGCCTTCCCCAAGTTGCTTTCCACTCAAACCTTCTTTCCACCAAATCCAAATCATGTGAGAGAGAGTTGAGTGTTGGGGAGACTATCATTTGAAGCACAAGAGCAAGGAGTTCATCATCAACACACCATTTGTTACTTCTTGGAGAGTGGTGTCTCCTAGATTGGCTAGGTGTCACTTGGGAGCCTCCGACAAGATTGTGGAGTTGAACCAAGGAGTTTGTACGGGCAAGGAGATCGCCTACTTCGTGAAGATCTACCGCTAGTGAGGCAAGTCCTTCGTGGGCGACGGCCATGGTGGGATAGACAAGGTTGCTTCTTCGTGGACCCTTCGTGGGTGGAGCCCTCCATGGACTCGCGCAGCCGTTACCCTTCGTGGGTTGAAGTCTCCATCAACATGGATGTACAATAGCACCACCTATCGGAACCACGACAAAAACATCCGTGTCTCCTATTGCGTTTGCACTCTCCAAACCCTTCCCTTTACATTCTTGCAAGTTGCATGCTTTACTTTCCGCTGCTCATATACTCTTTGCATGCTTGCTTGAATTGTGTTAAGATTGCTTGATTTGTCTATCTTTGTTAAAATCTGCCAAGAACTAAAATTGGGAAAAGGATAAGCTTTTACTTGGTCAAGTAGTCTAATCACCCCCCTCTAGACATACTTTCGATCCTACAAGTGGTATCAGAGCTTTGGTCTCCATTTGCTTTGATTTCCATAGCTTTTGGTGGTCATAGCCTTGGTTTCACAACCTAGGAGAGTATGGCGTCTAGCAAGGGAAATTATCACTGTAGGGGTCCTTACTTTGATGGTACTAATTTTGCTAGTTGGAAGCATAAGATGAAAATGCATATTCTTGGACATAACCCCGCCGTTTGGGCTATTGTGTGTATTGGCTTGCAAGCTGAATTCTTTGATGGGAGAGAATCGAACCGTGAAGCTAGCGCGGAAGAGTTGAAGATGCTGCAATACAACGCTCAAGCTTGTGATATCCTCTTCAATGGATTGTGCCCCGAAGAATTCAACAAAATCAGCCGTCTTGAGAATGCAAAGGAAATTTGGGACACTTTGATTGACATGCACGAAGGTACCAACTCCGTCAAGGAATCCAAATTGGATGTGCTTCAAAGTCAGCTTGACAAGTTCAAGATGAAGGATGGTGAAGGCGTCGCTGAAATGTACTCTAGGCTTGCTCTCATCACAAATGAGATTGCCGGCTTAGGAAGTGAAGAGATGACCAACAAATTCATCATCAAGAAAACCTTAAGAGCCTTGGATGGAAAATATGATACCGTGTGCACATTGATCCAAATGATGCCCAATTACAAGAATCTCAAGCCAACGGAGGTCATTGGAAGAATTGTTGCTCATGAGATGTCACTCAAGGATAAGGAAGAGCTCCATAACAAGTCAAGTGGTGCTTACAAAGCCTCATGTGAAGCTCGCACATCATCAAGTGAGAAACAAGCCTTCAATGAAGAATTGAGCCTAATGGTGAAGAACTTCAACAAGTTCTACAAGAGTAGAAGCAAGGAAAGAAGTTCCAAGACAAGGTCCTACAATGACAAAAGATCTTCGAGTCGAGAGCGTAATTGCTACAATTGTGGAAGACCTGGACACTATTCCAAAGAGTGTACGGCTCCATACAAGAGAAGAGAAGAGTCACCTAAAAGAAGAAGTAGAAGAGAAGAATCACCACCAAGAGAGAGGAGGAGGAGAGATGATTGTTATGAACGAAGAACATCCCGGAGGAGCAAGGATTCAGAAAGGAAGGACAAATCATCAAAGAGCTACACAAAACGAAGACATCAAGCTCACGTTGGTGAATGGGTATCCGGCTCCGACTCCGAATATCACTCCGAGAGAAGCTATCAATCCGACTCAGAACATACCCAAGATGAAGGTGTTGCCGGTCTAGCACTTGTGTCAACCAACTCCTACGACATATTTGATTCACCAAATGAAGGACTTGGAAGATGCTTCATGGCTAAAGGCCCTAAGGTATTACACCCCGAGTATGTTGATTTTAATAGTGATGAAGATGACTTGTTAGGTGATGATGATTTACTTGTTGACAACTCTAGTGATGAATACTATGACGAAACGTCAATTAATCATGCTAATCAAGATAAAATGAATGACAATGATAAGGAGAAGATTGAGCTTCTAACTAAAGAACTAAACACTCTTAAGTTAGCTCATGAAACTATCTTAGGAGATCATCAAGAACTTTTAAGGACTCATGAGAAATTACATTTTGAAAAGCTCAACCTTGAGCAAGAACATGAGTTTTTAAAAGCTATCAATGATGATCTTCGCAAGAAAAGTTCTTCTTACATTGCCAAGCGTTTACTCTTATCTACTTACATTGCCATGCTTTCATGGACATCATCTTGTGTGTGCATCACTCTATGTCTATGGATATCCTTGTTTGTTCCTTGTGGGACTAACCTGTGTAGGTATTGAAAGTGCAACTCACTCCAAAGGATTGCTCCAAAAGATCTACATCAACATAGAGCATCCACATCTTCAACACCTACATGAAGTCAGCTTTGACAAAACCCAAGGTTAGTTCATCCCTCTCTGGGGGATCTCACATCTAGGGGGAGCTTTACTCTAAGAATTGAGCTAAAGCAACTCTAACGATGTGAACACATCAATGCATTATGTAAAAGTGGCAACCCCACTTGAGCTTAAACGATGAGTATGACCTATGATCAAATGTTCTCATTTGACTCCTAAGTCAATATACTCATATATAGATGACCTAGTCATCGCCAATTGCTTGATAGATGCCAGAATTGGTTGTGCATGCTTTGCCACATATTTTATCTGCCATCTTATTGTGTGAGCATGTTGTTTGCATATTTTACTCATTCGAGGACATCCACTTGTAGTTTTGCTTGTTTGGCTTCTTTTCTTTTGACCAAGTGGATGGACAAGAATGCCTAAGAACCCTCTCTAGCTATCTATGTTATTCCTGTCTCAAACTCTATTCATGCTACATCACAAAGTTTGATCAAGTCAGATTCGAACCACTCTGTGTGAGGAGCACTCGGAGTCCCCGATTCGTCATAGACTTAAACTTCCAAAACTTCTTTGTGCGTTTCGGTCTGACTGATTCATCCTTTTTGGTCATACCGAGATCACTAAGTTGATCTAGGTTTTCAATCTCGGTGCAACCGATTTGAACTTTTCGGTCACATCGAGTTGCAGCAACTGCTTGGAGTTATGCATCTCGGTGCCACCGAGTCGTTCCACTTGGTCACACCGACAGGGTCAAGCTATATATACCCCCGGGCCAGAATTTGGAAATTTCTCCGAATCACTTTGCTCGCACTCAGCCTGCTCCACGTCCCTGGGTCTCTGGGTCGTCCTCCTCGTCGCCAGCCGCCTCCCGCCGCTGGTCTCCACCACCGTCAACGGAAATCGTCTCCGCCGTTGTCGCCATAGCAAGTCCACCGCTGAACTTAGGGTATGGACTTGATCCTTGTGCTATATCTATCCGATTCCTAACACATTGTTTTTCCATGTATCTTGCCACAGTTGAGATCGTCCTATCCAGCGAAATAGATTAGTTTCGATTAAGAATTTAGGGTTAGGTTTCCGCCAAAATCATCTCGGACCGACCGAGTTGTAGAAATCGGTTCCACCGATTTGGCTTAGGCCATTGCACATGTGATTCTCGGTCTGACCGAGAATTGCAAATCGGTATGACCGAGTTCAGGACTTTGTGAAACCCTAGCAGTCTCGGTGCCACTAAACCGTGACTTGGTCTGACCGAGTTCACTAGTTTAGGTTCCAAAAGCTGCTCCGGTCTCACCGAGTTTACAAATCGGTAGATCGAAATGCTTTTTGTGGAAAACTAAAATAAGTTTTTAATTCATTCTTTTGCAAAAACCTCTATGCTTTGTGATGCTCATCCCCTCTATCTCATCTATATCTATTCACGGGGTCTACTATCAGAGTTTGCACTATGTCAGATCAGAGTGACAGCCAGAACGGAGATGAAGAGCAAGTTCACTTGAGTGAGGGCACTAGTCCCTCCAGTACCTCAGATGAGGGCAGCAGGAGCACTCCTAGCAACTTGCCTAAAGCTGCCACCAGGGCCAGAAAGAAGAGAACCTCAGATTCTGAAGATGAGGATTATGTGGCAGAAGAGGATGAAGCCACCTCCAGGAAGGTGCTGAAGAAAGAATATGGCACAACTGCTGCCACCAAGCATGGCTTGAACAGGAAAGTTCCAGCCAAGAGGACTCCTATGCTGAAGCTCAGAGGATCAACTCAAGAGTCTGTGAGATCTGAACCCAAAGAGCCAGAAGTGGCTGAAAAGAAAAGGAAAGAAAGAGCAAAGAAAACTATGGCCAGAGTAGTTGGAAAACCCTCTATGATGGAAGAAGAGGAAGAGGTTGCTGCACCAGCACCTAAAGCTCAAAAGCTTATGGGAGATGCAATCAGATCAGGGGCTGCTCCATCAAAGCCCAAAGCTGCTCCCAAGCCCAAGACTGCACCCAAGAGGAACACCAGGAGTATACCAGCTGCAGAGAAGAACAAGGCCCCAGTGCCTGAAGATGCTGAAGAAGAAGATGATGAGTCACATGTCTTGAGGAAGTTGAAGCCCAAAATTCTAGATCACAATGATGCTCACCCAGTAGCTGAGGATATGAAGCTCAGGAAGGATGCAGGTCTCAGACAATGGAGATTGACAGATCCCTATGTTGTCAGAAGAAGGACTGCTGTGGACTACAGGTTCCATACAAAGGAACAACAGTACTTCTATGAGACAATGCTGCTTGATAAGAAGCCAATTGTCTGTGATATGAGATGGGTGGACTGGGAGTACATCAGGAAGAATGAAGAACACTATCCTAGAGTCTTTGACAGCTTCAAGTCTTGTGGGGTAGATGACTTTGTTGGTCAGAAGCTCACAAAGTGGAATGATGAGCTTATTATGCAGTTCTACTTCACATCTCACTTCTACCCAGATGGAAGGATTATCTGGATGTCTGAAGGTACTAGGTACCAATCAACTGTTGAAGAGTGGGCAGAGTTGATCAATGCTCCTAATGAAAATGAGGATGACTTGGATGTCTATGCCAAGAAGAAGAAGGATCACAACTCCATGGCACATATGTATAGAGAGATCACAGATGCTGCTGTTGAGACTCACAAGTTTGGATCAGTACATTACCTTCTGTCAGGTTTGCCAACAATCAACTGGATCCTTAGGCACACTCTATTGCCAAAGTCAGGTGATCACAAGATGATCAGAGGCCATGCAATTAATTTGCTTCACATATTTGATGTGCCTCAGAAGTTCAAGGTCATGAGCTTAATTGTTGAGACTATCAAGAGGACTGCTGCTGACCAGAAGAGAAGTTGTGGGTATGCCCACAGATTCAGGAGCTCACCAACTCCAAGATGGGCATAGGCACTTATCTCTTGGACAAGGATCACATGCCTATCTACCCAGACTTTGAGGACAACACTGTAGTGATGGATGAAAATGAACCATCTTCTGTGCAAGCACAAGTAAAGAAGGAGAAGGCAAGGACTGAAAAGGCTGCAAAGATGCCAACTGCTGAAGAGGCATCTCAGTACTTCCTAAAGAGCAAGCAAGATCAGCTTGGCTACTTGATTGCCTCCACTCTAAGGATTGAGAAGGGTTTGGCCACCCTGACACAAAACCAGGAGAGCTTGGAGAGGATCATGGAGCAGAAGTTCTATGACTTAGATGTGAAGGTCACTGAGATACAGTCAGTTGTTGAGCAACTTCAGGATGAAATGCAGGAGAGGAAGGGCAAGACTACCACTGATGCATTTGCTAGAGTGCCCAGAAGTCAAAGATCAGCTGCAGTGCCAGTGACAGACACCAGAGCAACTTCATCTGCACCAGGAATAGCTTTAGTGCCACCAGCTCCATTAGCCACTCCACCAGCTCCATCAACCTCAACTGATGCCTTCGTCCTTGGAGTCATTTCTACACCACCACATCAAGACCAAGCCTGAGAGTCGATTTAGCACTATGCATTTTTTATGAACTTTTTGGTAACTTGTTGCCAAAGGGGGAGAAAATGTATAGATCATAGGCTTCGAGAGAGAGTGTTGCTTTTGTTCTCTCTTGTTTTGGTGGTTGAACTTTATTTGTTTGCTTGTTTAAGATACATTCTGCGTTTGTGTGATACTTGGATGATCATGTGTTTGATCCTATACAATGCTCCTTAATGCTTGTTGGATGACATTATCCTTTTATCTCTATATGATCATTCACTTTGCTTGGTGATGAGTGCATGTATTTAATTATTATCATTTTGAGCGCTCCACCAAGATGTATGTGACATGGAAGAGTAACCCATGTTCCTAATTCATTGTGCATTTGCAGTCCAAAGCAAATCTTAAACTATGCACAAATTTAGGGGGAGCTCTTGTTTTTCACATACTTCTCAAAGCGACAATGTTTTCAATCTTATTATCATTTTGTCGAAGCTTTGATCTATATGTTGTCATCAATTACCAAAAAGGGGGAGATTGAAAGTGCAACTATCCCTAGGTGGTTTTGGTAATTCCTAACAACATATAGCTCATTGAGCTAATACTATTCCAAGATAAATATTTCAGGAAAGCTCAATGATTGGCATGGCATGGATGAGAAAAGTGGACCCCTCAAAGTGCTAAGGACAAAAGGATTGGCTCAAGCTCCACGCTCAAGACTCTACATTTTATATTTTAGTGATCCAAGATCACATTGAGTCTATAGGAAAAGCCAATACTATTAAGGAGGGATGAGGTGTTGCTTAATGAGGTTCTTGCTTCAAAGTGCTTAGTGATATGCTCAAAAGCCCTCAACTACTTTCTCACATCCACATATGACCTAAACCAAAAGTCAAACTCGGCCCCACCGATTCTTTCTATCCGGCGCCCCCGAGTTCAGATGTCATAGCCACTGCCACAAACCCTAGGAAAATCGGTCTCACTGATAGGGATCTCGGTCTCACCGAGATGGGATTGTAATCTCTCTTTTTCCCTTCATAACATTTCGGTCCCACCGAGATGAGCGATCTGTAACCATATCGATCCTACCGAGTTGCATGTCGGTCCCACCGAAAATCCTAATGGTCACTAGATTTACTGAATCGGTCTGACCGAGTTTCTCAATTCGGTCCCACCGAGATTGGTAAGTTGTGTGTAATGGTTAGAATTTGTGTGGAGGCTATATATACCCCTCCACCTCCTCTTCATTCTTGGAGAGAGCCATCAGAACAAATCTACACTTCCAACTTACATTTTCTGAGAGAAAACCACCTACACTTATGTTGAGGTCAAGATATTCCAATCCTACCATATGAATCTTGATCTCTAGCCTTCCCCAAGTTGCTTTCCACTCAAACCTTCTTTCCACCAAATCCAAATCCTGTGAGAGAGAGTTGAGTGTTGGGGAGACTATCATTTGAAGCACAAGAGCAATGAGTTCATCATCAACACACCATTTGTTAGTTCTTGGAGAGTGGTGTCTCCTAGATTGGCTAGGTGTCACTTGGGAGTCTCCGACAAGATTGTGGAGTTGAACCAAGGAGTTTGTACGGGCAAGGAGATCGCCTACTTCGTGAAGATCTACCGCTAGTGAGGCAAGTCCTTCGTGGGCGACGACCATGGTGGGATAGACAAGGTTGCTTCTTTGTGGACCCTTCGTGGGTGGAGCCCTCCGTGGACTCGCGCAGCCGTTACCCTTTGTGGGTTGAAGTCTCCATCAACGTGGATGTACGATAGCACCACCTATCGGAACCACGACAAAAACATCCGTGTCTCCTATTGCGTTTACACTCTCCAAACCCTTCCCTTTACATTCTTGCAAGTTGCATGCTTTACTTTCCGCTGCTCATATACTCTTTGCATGCTTGCTTGAATTGTGTTAAGATTGCTTGATTTGTCTATCTTTGTTAAAATCTGCCAAGAACTAAAATTCGGAAAAGGATAAACTTTTATTTGGTCAAGTAGCCTAATCACCCCCCTCTAGACATACTTTCGATCCTACACTAAGCAATTGACTACTTAACTAGACCGATAGCAAGTTTTATGTGGGAGAGGCATAAGCTAACATACTTTCTCTTCTTGGATCATATGCACTTACGATTGGAACTCTAGCAAGCATCTGCAACTACTAAAGATCATTAAGGTAAAACCCAACCATAGCATTAAAGTATCAAGTCCTCTTTATTCCCATACGCCATGACCCACTTATCCTTGTTTGTGTTTCAGTCACTCAGGCAACGCAGACAATAAGCAAACCATAAACATATTGCAAACCCTACAACGGGGATCCCTCACGCTTGCGCAACACGGAGAGCACCATAGGACAGCAACATAACCACAAGCAAATTAAACCAATCATAGCAATTCACCAATTACTGATAGGACAACGAAAATCTACTCATACATCATAGGATGGCAACACATCATTGGATAATAATATGAAGCATAAAGCACCATGTTCAAGTAGAGGGTAGAGCGGGTTGCGGGAGAGTGGACCGCTGAATATAGATGGGGGAAGGTGATGGAGATGGTGGTGAAGATGACGGCGGTGTTGGTGTAGATCGCGATGATGATGGCCCCCGGCGGCGTTCCAGCGCCACCGGAAGCGAGGGGGAGAGCCCCCCCTTCTTCTTCTTCTTCCTTGACCTTCTCCCTAGATGGGAGAAGGGTTTCCCCTCTGGTCCATGGTCTCCATGATGTGGGAGGGGCGAGAGCCCCTCCGAGATTGGATCTGTCTCTCTGTCTATCTCTGTTTCTGCGTTACCAGATTCTGCCCTTTCACCGTTTCTTATATATCCGGAGATCCGTAACTCCGATTGGATTGAAACCTTCTCCAAGATTTTTCTCCGAAAATTAGCTTTCTTGCGGCAAAAGAAAATCATCAACCACCTTACGGGGTGCCCGCGAGGGTCAGGGGCGCGCCCACCCCCTGGGGCGCACCACCTGCCTCGTGGCCCCCTTGGGCACCGTATCGCGTTGATTATTCTTCCCAAAAATCATAAATATTCCAAAAATATTCTCCGTCCGTTTTTATCCCGTTTGGACTTCGCTTGATATGGGGTTTTTGCGAAACATAAAACATGCAACAAACAGGAACTGGCACTGGGCACTGGATCAATACGTTAGTCCCAAAAATAGTATAAAAAGTTGCCAAAATTATATGAAAGTTGAATAATATTGGAATGGAACAATCAAAAATTATAGATACGACGAAGACGTATCAGCATCCCCAAGCTTAATTCCTGCTCGTCCCCGAGTAGGTAAATGATAAAAAAAGATAATTTTTGATGTGGAATGCTACCTAGCATAATCTTGATCATGTAATCTAATCATGGCATGAATATTAAGACACGAGTGATTCAAAGGAATAGTCTATCATTTGACATAAAAACAATAATAGTCAGGCATCCCAACAAACAATCATGCCTTTCAAAATATCAATGCTTACAGAACGCTATCCCTACAAAATCATATAGTCTTTTATGTTCCCTTTTCTTAACACAAGGTACCCCTCATGCCTATCCTGGTGCCAGTCAAGCAATTGGTTCATCTTTTTAACGCGCTTCAACTTTTTCAACCTTCACGCAAAGATAAACAATCAAAATACAATGCATGCCAATTTGGTTACATAGTTAGGAGACCATACGTGCATGCTTCGGGAATCACAGACCTTAATACCAATATCCTTACTAAACACAACCATTTACTAGAACCTCCCACATATTATCATCTCTATATTGCAAAACTATTGCAAGGAATCAAACATATCATATTCAGTGATCTACAAGTTTTATGTAGGATTTTATGACTAACCATGTTAATGACCAATTCCTATCATCTCTCTAAATAAATATAAGTAAAGCAAGAGAGTTTAATTCTTTCTACAAAAGATATGCCCACGCTCTAACAAATATAAGTGAAGCAAAAGAGCATTCTACAAATGGCAGTTTTTTATGTGAAGAGAAACAGGCAATCCAAACTTCAAATGATATAAGTGAAGCACATGAAGCATTCTATAAAGCCATACTCAAAAGATTGAAGTGAAGTGCAATGAGCATTCTATAAGTCAACCAAGGACTATCTCATACCAGCATGGTGCATAAAAGAAAATTGAAAACTACATGCAAAAGGCACTCCAGATTTGCACATATCACATGAATGAAATGAATCCGAAAACATACCGATACTTGTTGAAGAAAGAGGGGATGCCTTCCGGGGCATCCCCAAGCTTAGACGCTTGAGTCTCCTTGAATATTTACTTGGGGTGCCTTGGGCATCCCCAAGCTTGAGCTCTTGCCTCTCCTCCTTTTCCTCATATCGAGACCTCCTCGATCTTCGAACACTTCATCCACACAAAACTTCAACAACAAACTCGGTAAGATCCGTTAGTATAATAAAGCAAATTACTACTCTAAGTACTGTTGCAAACCAATTCATATTTTATTTTTGCATTGTGTCTACTGTAATATAACTTTTCCATGGCTTAATCCACTGATAGAAATTGATAGTTTCATCAAAACAAGCAAACTATGCATCAAAAATAAAATCTGTCAAAAACAGAACAGTCTGTAGCAATCTGAACATTCACCATACTTATGGTACCCCAAAATTCTGCCGAAATTAGGAAAAAATAAAAAAATTGTATAGAATGACAATGAAAAATGAATCAGAACCGTTTTACATTTCAGGAAAAAATGTAAAATCGCGCACTACAACCAAAGTTTCTGTCCTACACCGCACAATCCAACAAGCATTGTAAACATCCTAAAGGCAAACCTTGGCACATTATTTTTATAATACAATGGAATTGTACAAGGGGATAATTATTTTTGATGAAAAGTTTCTGTAATTAAGATTCACAAAGTTTCCGTGAGCATGAACAAAGTTCAAGGAGCTCCCCCACTTCAACAATGCTTGTCTTTCTCACTTTCACTTTCCTTTTTGAATAGTTTTGGGTTCCCCTCTTCATTATTTTTGTTTTTAAACTTTATGAAAGCACTCAACAGAAATAAATGACTCTCTAAAACTTCCTGGTTGTCTCCCTCGCAGCGCTTTCTTTAAAGCCATTAAGCTAGGCATATAGTGCTCAAGTAATAGATCCACCCGGATCCCAAGGTATATCAAAGCCAATTTTAATTAACAATGATTTGTGATTTAGTAGTGAGCACAAAGTAACATATATCAAGCAATGACGAAGTCTAACTCTCTGCCTATGCATCGGCATGTCATAAAAGAACAATTGATGCACACATAGTAAAGGCCAATGCATAGTATAAGCAGTTTCTTGCAATTTCATCGTATGGGAAACATAGAGAGGTGGAGATATAGTTCCTCTCTCATTATTGCAAGTAGGAGCAGCAAGCACATGCATATTATATCTATCAAAATCATCATGTGTAGTAGTAAAATGCAACCCATCAATATAATCCTTAATAAGGGCAAACTTCTCCGATATAGTATAGTCGGGAGAATTCAAAAAGATAATAGGACTATCATGCGTGGGTGCAATAGCAACAATTTCATGTTTAACATAAGGAACTATAGCAAATTCATCTCCATAGGCATAATTCATATTGGCATCTTGGCCACAAGCATAGCAAGCATCATCAAAAAGGGATATTTCAAAAGAATCAACGGGATCATAACAATCATCATAACATTCATCCTTCGGTAAGCATGAAGGGAAATTAAACAATGTATGAGTTCAAGAGTTACTCTCATTAGAAGGTGGGCACGGGTAGCTAATCCGCTCTTCCTCCTTTTGTTCTTTGCTCTCCCCATCATCTTTTTCATCCAATGAGCTCATAGTTTCATCAATTTCTTCTTCCATAGACTCCTACAAAATATTAGTATCTTCTTGGACAGCGGAGGAGTCCTCAATATATGGTTTAACATAGGCATTAGAAGCATAATTATCATAACAATATTTAAGTATGGCAAAAAATTTCAGATTTGTAAAGAGTAGCATCATACTTTTCAATCAAACAAGCAATTTCATAAGCTCCCTTAAAAGCAACAAATTCTTCAATTTGTTGAACATCATAGTAATTGTAAATACCCTTAGCATACGAAGATACGATTCCATTATCACTAAACTCACATTGATAGGGAATGTGTTTCTTAGGGTTTTCAGAACAACAAGTAAAATCATATATTTCACATAAATTCCAAGCATAGCATTGCAAACGATGAAATTGATCCAGTAAAAGTTTCCCTTTTCCAGATATGCGGTGTTGCACATAACAAGCATGCTCATCTAAAGATTTGCCCTCAACTAAGCTAGTTGGGGTTTCAACACGAGCACATAGGGATCGAAGATGATCCAAGTAAAAAGCTTCAGGAGTGTGACATATTTTGAGTGGTTCTTCAACCATTGGTGTAGTAGGTACAACTAATGTGTTTGGTATTTTGTGTTTCCTACCCATAATTAAAGATATAAAACAACTAAGAACAGCAAATAAAATTACTTAGTGATAAGCAAACAAGCACACACGAGAATATTCACCCCACGCGACTCCCCGGCAACGGCGCCAGAAAAAGGTCTTGATAACCCACAAGTATATGGGATCAATTGTAGCCTCTTTCGATAAGTAAGAGTGTCGAACCCAACGAGGAGCTAAAGGTAGAACAAATATTCCCTCAAGTTCTATCGACCGCCGATACAACACTACGCATGCTTAATGTTCGCTTTACCTAAAACAAGTATGAAACTAGAAGGATTTTGTAGATGTTGTTGGATAGAATTGCAAGATAATAAAACGCACGTAAATAAAAAGTAGGGGCTGTTTAGATAAAGAAGGAATAAAGTAAATATAGTGAGTGTGGGAAAGTGGTGGTAGGAGTTGTGAAATTGTCCCTAAGCAATTGACTAGTTTACTAGACCGATAGCAAGTTTTATGTGGGAGAGGCATAAGCTAACATACTTTCTCTTCTTGGATCATATGCACTTATGATTGGAACTCTAGCAAGCATCCGAAACTACTAAAGATAATTAAGGTAAAACCCAACCGTAGCATTAAAGTATAAAGTCCTCTTTATTCCCATACGCCATGACCCACTTATCCGTGTTTGTGTTTCAGTCACTCACGCAACACAGACAATAAGCAAACCATAAACATATTGCAAACCCTAGAGCAGGGATCCCTCACGCTTGCGCGACATGGAGAGCACCATAGGACAGAAACATAACCATAAGCAAATTAAACCAATCATAGCAATTCACCAATTACCGATAGGACAACAAAAATCTACTGAGACATCATAGGATGGCAACACATCATTGGATAATAATATGAAGCATAAAGCACCATGTTCAAGTAGAGGGTACAGTGGGTTGCGGGAGAGTGGACCACTTAATATAGATGGGGAAGGTGACGGAGATGGTGGTGAAGATGACGGCGGTGTTGGTGTAGATTGATGTGATGATGATGGCCCCCGGCGGCGTTCCGGCGCCACCGAAAGCGAGGGGGAGAGAGCCCCCCTTCTTTTTATTCTTCCTTGACTTTCTCCCTAGATGGGAGGAGGGTTTCCCCTCTGGTCCATGGTCTCCATGGCGTGGGAGGGGCGAGAGCCCCTCCGAGATTGGATCTGTCTCTCTGTCTCTCTCTGTTTCTACGTTACTAGATTCTGCCCTTTCACCGTTTCTTATATATCTGGAGATCCGTAACTCCGATTGGATTGAAACCTTCACCAAGATTTTTCTCTGAAAATTAGATTTTTGCGGCAAAAGAAAAGCATTAACCACCTTACAGGGTGCCCACGAGGGTCAGGGGCGCGCCCCTTGCCTCATGGCCCCCTCAGGCACCGTCTCGTGTTGATCCTTCTTCCCCAAAATCATAAATATTCAAAAAATATTCTCCGTCCATTTTTATCCCGTTTGGACTTCTCTTGATATGGGGTTTCTGAGAAACATAAAACATGCAACAAACAGGAACTGACACTGGGCACTGGATCAATATGTTAGTCCCAAAAATAGTATAAAAATTTGCCAAAAGTATATGAAAGTTGAATAATATTGGCATGAAACAATCAAAAATTATAGATACGACAGAGACGTATCAGTGACCTCCTAATGGGCGCCTGTAGCACCAGTTTTTCCTTCCTGGCGCACAGCCTAATTGGACCAGCCCAATTGTGCAGTACAGTAGGGTTGATGCTCTGCAGCGGCTCCAATAGTGTTAATGGTACAAGAAGCACACCCACACGTGAAAAACTGTATATCTAGCCTTAGAAATTTTTCTAACAAAGAATGTGCATCTACACTTTAAATGTACCTAGCCTTTAATCTAATCGGTATTGATTGACTAATGCAGCAACTTGTGCTCTAGCTATTACATTCGTCCTTGTTTATTGGTCCTCTTTATATTTTGTGTTAAACTTTGACTTTAGATTTAACTAATAAAATGTTAATGCATGTCCCAAAAAGTAATATCATTGAAAACTATGTTCAAATAAGAATTCGATGATATAATTTTTTGTGGCATGCACTAACATTTTGTTAGTTAAATCTATGGTCAAAATTTGGCATCAAATGCGAAGGGGACCAATAAACCAAGTCAGAGGTAGTATATGTTGCATCTTTATCCTTAATTACAGCATGCAACAACCTTCATTTAATCTTCTTCTCTCAATGCTCGCATGCACACATAAGTGTGCTACTTTTGGGCATTAATTATGCCATGAAGGTCTGGTTCCTCTTGGTCAATGTGTAAATCTCTATATGATAGTCTTTCATGGACAGGGGGAGTAGTGCACATGCCAAATTTACTAGGTTACCTTGTTTCACACTCCTCCGTCGTAAGAGTGGAGACAATAGCTTTCATCAAAAATAAAAAAATGAATAGTATAAAAAAGCACTGACATTATATCGCCTGATTTCCTTACTCGTCCTCAATATCGGAAAGACTACTTTCATTCAGCGACATGTGGGACGTCGACCATCCTGGTCCACTTGCCATGCACCAAAATTAGAGTGCTTCATAGAACTGGAGGAGAGACTCAGCTGGATCGTAGCGCCGCAGTAATAATGACTATTGAGCCATCAAATCACAGGCCCGACTTTTCCATCGTAAGTTGCTCGGATGAAGGAATCATCATGACTTCGTTGAATCCGCTTCTTCAAGAAAACTTACTATACCAGCAATACTGCTACCACGCGTGAAGACTAGAGGGCACTGTAACACGTCATATCACTCAAACCCACTAGGCCAAACTAGTCCGCCTAACACGCGGGAAAGCCCTGCCCTCGTCATTTTGTTCTGGATTTCTATCGATCGATCGCAGGAACAAGCGAAAGGAAAGAGTAGAAAATGTTACACTTTGCAAGTTTAAAAGGAAAAGACGGCACACCTAAAGCACACATGTCGTGTTCGCATCGCACCTTGTAGGATCGAAAGTAGGTCTAGAGGGGGGTGATTAGACTACTTGACCCAATAAAAATCTAACATTTTCCCAATTTTAGTTGTGGGCAGATTTTAGCAATTAACACAAGTCAATCAATCAACCTACACATGCAATTCTAAGAGTGTAGCAGCGGAAAGTAACCATTGCATTTGAAGGTAAAGGGAAGGGTTTGGAGAGTGCAAACGCAATGATGACACATAGATTTTTGGCGTGGTTCTGATAGGTGGTGCTATCTGATAACCCATAAGTATACGAGATATCAACAGTTTTCAGGGGTAGAGTATTCAACCCAAATTTATTAGTTCAACACAAGGGGAGCCAAAGAATATTCGCAAGTATTAGCAGCTGAGTTGTCAATTCAACCACACCTGAAAGACTTAATATCTGCAACAAAGTATTTAGTAGCAAATTTAGTATGGAAGTAATAGTAATAGTGGCAAAAGTAGTAGTAGTAGTAGTTTTGTAGCAATTGTAATAGTGGCAACTGCAAAGTAACATAGCAAAGATCAATATGTGAAAAGCTCATAGGCAATGCATCAATGATGGATAATTATGTCGGATGGCATTCATCATACAACAGTTATAACCTAGGGTGACACAGAATTAGCTCCAATTTATCAATATAGTGTAGGCATGTATTCAAAATATAGTCATACGTGCTTATGGAAAAGAACTTGGATGCCATCTTTTGTCCTACCCTCCCGTGGCAGTGGGGTCCTAATGGAAACTAAGGGATATTAAGGCCTCCTTTTAATAAAGAACCGGACCAAAGCATTAGCACTTAGTGAATACATGAACTCCTCAAACTACGTTAATCACCGGAAAGAATCCCAATTATTGTCACCTTGGGGTATGCATATCATAACTCGTAATAGATATCTACAACTTGCAAGATAGGATCAAGAACACAAATATATTCATGAAAACATAATAGGTTCAGATCTGAAATCATGGCACTCGGGCCCTAGTGACAACCATTAAGCATAGCAAAGTCATAGCAACATCAAAATCAAAACATAGTGGATACTATGGATCAAACCCTAACAAAACTAACCCGATTACATGATAAATCTCATACAACCCATCACTCCAGCAAGCGTTGATGGAATTACTCACGCATGGCGGTGAGCATCATGAAATTAGTGATGGAGGAAGGTTGGTGATGATGATGGCGACGAGTCCCCCTCTCTGGAGCCTCGAACAGACTCTAGATCTGCCCTCCCGATGAAGAACAAGAGGTAAAGGCGACACGATGAATCCTTTTTTCTGATTTTTCTCTCCCCGAACGTGAATATATATAGTTGGAGTTAGGGTCGGAGGAGGTCCAGGGGACCCACAAGCCAGGGGCGCGCCCAGGGGGTAGGGCACGCCCTCCACCCTTGTGGTCAGCTGGTGGGTCCCCTCTGGTTGATTCTTTCGCCAATATTTTTTATTTATTCCAAAAATATTCTCCGTAAATTTTCAGGTCAATCCGAGAACTTTTATTTCTACACAAAAATAATACCATGGCAATTCTGCTGAAAACAGCGTCAGTCCGGGTTAGTTCCATTCAAATCATGCAAATTAGAGTCCAAAACAAGGGAAAAGAGTTTGGAAAAGTAGATACGATGGAGACATATCAACTCTCCCAAGCTTAAACCATTGCTTGTCCTTAAGCAATTCAGTTGACAAACTGAAAGTGATAAAGAAAAACTTTTATAAACTCTGTTTGATCTTGTTGTTGCAAATATGTATAGCCAGCATTTAGGTTTTCAGCAAAGATTATAAACTAACCATATTCATAATAACATTTTGGTCTCACATTTACTCATATCAATGGCATAATCAACTAGTGAGCAATAATAATAAATCTCGGGTCACAACACGTTTTCAAAATAATCATGATATGATATAACAAAATGGTATCTCGCTAGCCCTTTCTGAGACCGCAAAACATAAATGCACATCACCCTTAAAGATCAAGGACTGACTAGACATTGTAATTCATGGTAAAAGAGATCCGGTCATAGTCATACTTAATATCAATTAATAACAACGCATACAGATGACAGTGGTGCTCTCTAACTGGTGCTTTTTATAAGAGGATGATGACTCAACAATAAAAGTAAATAGATAGGCCCTTCTCAGAGGGAAGCAGGGATTTGCAGAGGTGCCAGAGCTCGAGCTTTTTAAAACAGAGATGAATATTATTTTGAGCAGTATGCTTTCATTGTCAACATAACAACCAAGAGATCTCAGTATCTTCCATGCTAGATACATTATAGGCGGTTCCCAAACAGAATGGTAAAGTTTTTACCCTCCTCCACCAACAAGCACATTCCACAGGTGGTCCGAAACAACGGGTACCGTCCATACCAACAACAGTCCTGGGGAGTTTTGTTTGAAATTATATTTTGATTTGATCTGAGCATGGAACTGGGCATCTCGAACACCAGCCACTTCTCATGAATGACAAGTGAATCAACACTCATCGTGAGAATAACCCACCAAGCATGGAAGATACTGATAGCCTCCAGTCGCTACATGAGCGATTCGGGCATACAAAACAGATTATTATTTGAAGGTTTAGAGTTTGGAACATGCAAATTTACTTGGAACGGCAGGTAAATACCGCATATAGGTAGGTATGGTGGACTCATATGGAACAACTTTGGGTTTATGGAAGTGGATGCACAAGCAGTATTCCCACTTAGTACAAGAGAAGGCTAGCAGAAGATTGAGGAGCGACCAACTAGAGAGCGACAACAGTCATAAACATGCATTGAGATTAACCAACATTGAGTGCAAGCATGAGTAGGATATAAATCACCATGAACATAAATATCGTGAAGCCTATGTTGATTTTGTTTCAACTACATGTGTGAACATGTGCCAAGTCAAGCCACTTGAATCCTTCAAAGGAGGATACCATCCTATCATACTACATCACACCCATTTTAAAAGCATGTTGGCACACAAGGTAAACCATTACAAAATCCTAGCTAATTAAGCATGGCATGAGTAACTATAATCTCTAATTGTCATTGCAAACATGTTTCATTCATAATGGGATGAATCAAGAACGATGAACTAACCATATTTACAAAAACAAAATAGGTTGACTTCATACCAGCTTTTCCTCATCTCAATCATTTCATCAACTATCATCATTATTACCTTTCACTTGCACAACCGAATAGTGTGGACAATAATAATGCACGTGCATTGGACTAAGCTGGAATCTGCAAACATTTATTCAAAGGAGAAGACATGGTAATATTGTTACATCCCTAGTTTTGGTATGGTCAAGACTAGCTAGTCATGTGTGCATCATGTTTAAATTCCATTTAAATTTGAATCGGGGATTTGTGAAACCCTCAGAAATCATTTCTGGAAATGACCCCGATAAAAATTTCTCCAAAAAGGTCCAAGAAAATGTTCATGTTTCTCTTTGAAAATATTGGTCAGAGGTAAAATTCAAACCAATATTTTTAGGAGCTCATAAATATTTATTTTGGCATTTGGAATTAATGAAGTAATTGTTGCGTTGGATATATATATATATATATATATATATATATATATATATATATAGTGATGCTATTCATCACCTAGGTGTAGAATAAGTTATTCTTCACCCGAGGTAATTTTATGATTACTTCATAATTAAATTACATTTGGAATTTAAATAGTTACATTCCTATTGATTCACTACGTAAAATTTGATTTAAGAAAATAAAAATATAGATCATAAGACAAGAAAATTTGGAGTTTATGTATATTTTACACTATGTTTTTACGTTTGTAATTTTACATAACGTAAAATATTTTTTACAGTGATTATATATTTTCTTACGGTCTCTTTTTACGTCAGAAATAAGACAAAACATATGAAACATAAAATTACACTGCATTGGTGGTAAAATAAAGGGGGGGGGGGGTGAAGAATAACTATTCCTCACCCAGGGTGACGAATACGTTATTCTTCACCCGAGGTAATCTTACGATCATTTCATAAACAAATTATGTTTTAAATACAAATAGTTACAGTCATATTAATTCACTGCGTAAAATTTGGCATAAAAATATGTCAGAAGACCAGAAAAATTACATTTTATGTACATTTTACACTATATTTTTACGTTTGAAATTTGTGTAACATAAAATATTTTTTACGGCGATTATATATTTTCTTACGTTCTCCTTTTATGTCTGAAATAAGACAAAATTTATGGAACATAAAATTATGGTGCATTCATGTTAAAATAGAGGGGGGGTGAAGAATAACTATTCCTCACCCAGGATGACGAATAGCGCGACCCTATATAGCGCGACCCTATATATAAAATATTGTCCAAAAATTCTGAATTTTGGTGAGGGGTTTTGGAGCAATCCAACTAGTCCCTACAAAAATTTACAAAAGAAAATAAATTGATTTAGTATAATTACTAAATCAGAAACAAATGTCAGAAAAAGAAAACAGAAAGAAATAGAAAAAAAGAGCTCACCTCGGGCCTGGCACAATGCAGCCCAGCGCCCAGCAGGCCGACCCAGCCAGCTGGCCCTGCTAGTCACCCACAACCTCCCTCCAGGAGGCCAGGGGCGCGTGGTCGCCGCGTGCACACACGCGCTGCGCCACCTCCTGCCTGGCTGCCCCTCCCCCTCGACGCCTGGACGTCCTGGACGTCGCCACGCGCCACCCCGAACCTCTCTCACTCTCTCTCGCTCTCCCTCCTCCCCTGGATCTCTCCACCTCACCGCGACCGAGCGCTGCCGTCACCGCAGTTCAACACCGTCGTAGCTACTGCCTCCCCCTCGCCCTCTCTTCGTGTCTGCAAGCTCCACCACGTCGCCTGCTACCTCTCTGTCGAGCCACGCTCCGCGGGAGGTCCTGGAGCGTCGCCATCGCCGTCATCTTCGTCTCCGGCTGTTGGAGATCGCCTTCGCTGCCCCGTCGACCTCAGCGCGTCCCTGAGCTCGCCGACACCTCCGCCGGATCCGGTGTGAGCCCCGTAGTCGATCCTCCTCTTCGTTCCGTCATTCGCGCATCATAGCCGCACTAACCACTGGACCCGAGTGGCTGCGCCGCCGTGGTTCCTCTCCGTCGTGGCTAGAGCCACCGCGGCTCGCAACCGCGCGCGTCACCCTGCTCCTGGTGACGCCAGGAGGCCGTAGAGCCCCTCCGCAGCTCCTGCCGTACATCGCAGCACCCCGCTCGCACCTGGCCATGCTCCGGCTGCAGCCGCGAGCTTTTCTCCGGCGAGCTCCGACCACCCCATGACTGTTGGATTTCGGGATCTGGTAACCCGTGAAAGGTTCAAACTCTAGGGGTGCGTGCAGAGATCTCAACCCGCCCAGCCTGCCTACTCGTGATCTCCCTAGGCCTAACGTGTCGAGCTCACAGAGACACAAAGACACAGAGATTTATACTGGTTCGGGCCACCGTTGTGGTGTAATACCCTAATCGAGTGTGGTGTGGTGGATTGCCTCGAGGGGCTATGGATGAACTAGTACAAGGATGAATAGGCCTTAGGAGGTGAGGTGTTCTTGAGCTGGTGTAGTGCTCGAGATGGAATGGATCCCTCTCTTGTGGTGGTGGCTAAGTCCTATATATAGTGGCCTTGGTCCTCATCCCAAATATGAGCGGGCAGGGATTCCACAATGGCGGGATTTGAAAGGGGACAAGTAGTACAGTCTATCCTGACAAAAGTAGTCTTCGCCTGCAAAAAGCCTCTGGTCGTGACGCTGCGGTGGGCTCGGTGATGACCTCCGTCCTGCCGTCCTGGCGGTCTTGGTCTTGTTGCACTAGAATGGAAACCTTTGGCTGATTCCTCGGGACCCTGCGCCTGTGGCTTGCCTCCCTTGCACCGAAGAGGAAACCTGCACACTGCGCCCGCCTGGCGCCCGCCTGGCCTTGGTTGTCACAGCTCACGTCAGCTGAGCCTCATGAGGTAGCTGTATAGAATTCTCCGCCCCTTAGGAGACCTCCTGAGGAGGCTGCTTCCTTCGGGGGTCTTGGCGTCATCTGCCTCGCGAGGCTTGGCCCCTCGCGAGGGTCTTGTGGTGCTGATGCTGAAGCTGGGCCGTACCAGGCCATCGATGGAGCCACGTGGTGGGCCACAGGCAGGGAGGACTGGATACCCCCAAGTCTAGGACGCCGACAGTAGCCCCCGGGCCGAAGGCGCGCTCGGGCTTGGCTTCCAGGCGAAGCCAAAGGGCAAGTGCAGAGCGTCGTGGGCCCTAACCGCCTGCGGCCTTGATGATGCATGGCGATTGATTGGATGTGGGTGACTCTCCCCATGCTGCCTCGGCAACTGCTCGACTTGACCAGTCGACGCGGCATGCAGAAGGCCATGATGGCGCGGGGTCATGGAGGCCGGTGGTTGGCCTCCCTTGACTATAAATGTGAGAGAGGGGCAGAGCCCCCCGTCCATCTTTCCTTCGTCTTGCTCCCGCCTGCTTCTTTCCTCTCCGCCTTGCTCCCATGGCATCACCGAAGAGGTTCTCCGTGGCCAAGAAGGGGAAGGCCTCTAAGGAGGGGCCAGCCTCTCCTCCTCCGAAGAGGGGCCGTGGCCGTCCCCGCAAGCACCCTGCGGTCCCTCCGGCAGCATCCAGGGGCGCGGGCGCGCGCCCCAGAAGCGGTGTTGCTCTAGACGCCCGCCATGGCACCTCCTCCCGTGGCAAGGGCCACTGGCTTCGGAGCAGCCCCCATGACGAAGGGAGACACACCGTGATCGTGCACCCTCCTCGGCCACGCTTTTCCTCGTTGGACGTGCTCCATGAGTTCGTGGTGGGGTCGGAGAGCCCAGCCGGCACCTCGCTCTGGCTCCCATGCTTCTTCTTCGGTAAGCTTCCTTCTTCAGGGCTTGCTGGCCTCTGGCTGCAGGCTGATGGGTGCTGCAGCAGAGCTTCGTAGGTTGGCACCGAGATCTCCACCTCTTGTAGTGTGGTGCTGACCCACGGCTGGCAGACCTTTGCCCGCACGCGTGGCCTAGGCGGAAGGTGTACCCTCTACTTCAAGTATGATGGCCTAGCGACCCTCTATGTGAGGGTGTTCAGGGGGATGGCCGCCGCGTGGGGTGCTGCCCGGAGGACAGCAGCGACGACGATGGTGGCAATGATGAGCTTGGCCTTGGCGATGCACGCTCGTCCTCCCGCGACGGTGGCTCTTCCTCGGATGAGGGCTCGAGTTGCGGTGGCCACGACCGGCCTCCGTGTCATCGTGCTCGTGTCGAGGACGCTGGTGGCTCGTCCTGTCGTAGTGCTCCAATGAAGCTGGAGAGGAGCCCGGCATGAAGCTGGGGGCTGGCAAACTTGGACTCAAGGCTGGTGGCCCCAGATCACCCCCGGGAGAACTGGTGGTGCGCCGGGCCCCCTTGAGGCGCTGCTTGAGGATGCGGCGCTGGCGCCAAGCTTGTACGCCTTCGGGCCCTCTTTGTTTAGCTTTTCTTTTCCCCTATAACTTGAAAAATAAGAAGATGGTGTACCCTGCTGGGGTGTGTAATGAACCGTGGCAGTTATGCCCTTATGTTTATGCTTGCGGTCTCAATGCTATGTTACAATGTTTGTGCTCTGGATAGGATGACTTAGCTTGGTATGTACGTGGTAGTTAGCCACCTCGTGAGGCTTGGCCTCAGGTGCTCGACAGAGCCCCCAGCCGTAGGGTCGTGATGCCTCGAGGACTGCGCGAGGAAGCTGCTACAAGGCTGCTCCTGGAAAAAAAAGGAAAAGACACTGTCGAACGGCTCACATCCTCTTTACACGAGCCCCCTATTGTAGATTAGCTCAGACTTGCCGTGCCGCGTCGCGCTGCCCGGGGGGCATGGACATAAGGGGTGCTGGTGCCCGCGGGTTTGATCAAGGGCTCCTCGCGAGGATGAAGCCGAAACACTGGGGTTCGGCCTGGTGCGTGCGCCCAAGGGAAAGCCCAAGGGTGCACACACCTACCTAGCCCCACGCGCGAGGAGCGCGAGAGAAGCAGCGGGCAACTGCCGCCTCTTCTGCGTCCTCAGACCAAAAAATAACCTTAGAGAAAGGGGAAACTCCGAGGAACCAGCGTTCGATAATACCAAATCCATTGAAACACTTACTATAAAACTGCAAGCAACTCCAGAAAGCAAATGAACGGCCACGTCCGGCACCTAATCTAGTCTTCTCACTAGTGCGGAGCTAAGTGCTGCCACTCGGACGTGGGAGGGAGCCCCCGTGAGGCCCCAGGGTGGCTCTCAGGAGACTCCGGGGCGTGTACAACCCCACTCATTATTATGTTAGAGTGTCACGAGCGGAGACCTTCACAGGCCGGAGCCTTGCTTCACAGGCCGGAGCCTTTCTTCAAGGGTAGAACTTCCGGAGGTGCTGGATGTTCCAGGCATTCTGGATGGGGACCCCATCCTGTGTCTCCAGGCGCGCGGCGCCAGGCCTAGAGACACTAGCAACCCTAAACGGGCCCTCCCACATGGGAGAGAGCTTATTTAGCCCCTCCCTGGAGAGAACCCGCCTCAAGACGAGATCACCCACCTCTAATGTCCTTGAGCGGATGCTGCGACAGTGGTACCGCCGCAGCGCCTGCTGGTACCTCGCTGCTCGGAGCGAGGCTTGATGGCGACATTCCTCCCCCAGCACGAGATCCATCCTCCGCATGGCGTCCTGCTGTGTTTCGTCGAATGCCAGGACCCGTGTGGAGCGATGCTTGACCTCGTGAGGGCGAACCGCTTCTGCTCCATAGACGAGGAAGAAGGGCGTTTCTCCTGTTGGCTTGGTCACGGTGGTGCGGATGTACCACAACACGGACTGCAGCGCGTCGAGCCAGTCCTGCCGCAGGCCTCGAGCTTCTTCTTGAAGGTGCGGGTTTTGAGGCCCCATAGGACTTCCGCATTGGCCCTCTCAGCCTATTGATGACCCAAAAATATAGGGGATCTATCATAGTCCTTTCGATAAGTAAGAGTGTCGAACCCAACGAGGAGTAGAAGGAAATAACAAGCGGTTTTCAGTAAGGTATTCTCTGCAAGCACTGAAATTGTAGGTAACAGATAGTTTTGTGATAAGATAGTTTGTAACGGGTAACAAGCAATGAAAGTAAATAAGGTGCAGCAAGGTGGCCCAATCCTTTTTGTAGCAAAGGACAAGCCTGGACAAATTCTTATAATGAGAAAAGCACTCCCGAGGACACATGGGAATTATCATCAAGCTAGTTTTCATCACGCTCATATGATTCGCGTTTGTTACTTTGATAATTTGATATGTGGGTGGACAGGTGCTTGGGTGCTGTCCTTTCTTGGACAAGCATCCCACTCATGATTAACCCCTATTGCAAGCATCCGCGACTACAAAAGAAGTATTAAGGTAAACCTAACCACATCATGAAACATATGGATCCAAATCAGCCCCCTTACGAAGCAACGCATAAACTAGGGTTTAAGCTTATGTCACTCTAGCAACCCATCATCTACTTATGACTTCCCAATGCCTTATTGTAGGCCCAAATAATGGTGAAGTGTCATGTAGTTGACGTTCACATAACACCACTAGAGGAAAGACAACATACATCTCATCAAAATATCGAACGAATACCAAATTCACATGACTACTAATAGCAAGACTTCACCCATGTCCTCAGGAACAAACGTAACTACTCACAAAGCATATTCATGTTCATAATCAGAGGGGTATTAATATGCATTAAGGATCTGAACATATGATCTTCCACCGGATAAACCAACTAGCATCAACTACAAGGTAATCAACACTACTAGCAACCCAGAGGTACCAATCTGAGGTTTGGGTACAAAGATTGGATACAAGAGATGAACTAGTGTTTGAGAGGAGATGGTGCTGGTGAAGATGTTGATGGATATTGACCCCCTACCGATGAGAGGACCGTTGGTGATGACGATGGTGATGATTTCCCCCTCCCGGAGGGAAGTTTCCCTGGCAGAAAAGCTCTGCTGGAGACCTAGATTGGTTCCGCCTCGTGGCAGCGGAGTTTTGTCCCGTAAGCTTGCTTATGATTTTTTCAGGGTAAAAGACTTCATATAGCAGAAGATGGGCACCGGAGGGCCACCAGGGGGCCCACGAGGCAAGGGGGCGCGCCCCCCACCCTCGTGGCCAGGGTGTGGGCCCCCTTTGGTACCTCTTCGGCTCAATAATTATCATTAATTCCGAAAATGACTTTCGTGGAGTTTCAGGACTTTTGGAGCTGTGGAGAATAGGTTTCCAATATTTGCTCCTTTTCCAGCTTAGAATCCCAGCTGCAGGCATTCTCCCTCTTCATGTCAAACCTTGTAAAATAAGAGAGAATAGCCATAAGTATTGTGACATAACGTGTAATAACATCCCATAATGCAATAAATATCGATATAAAGGAATGATGCAAAATGGACGTATCAACTCCCCCAAGCTTAGACCTCGCTTTTCCTCAAGCGGAAGCCGATATCGAAAAATATGTCCGCATATTTAGAGATAGAGGTGTCGATAAAAATAAAATATGGACATGAGGGCATCATGATCATTCTCATAACAGCAACATATATAGATTTTGTCATATGATTTCTTATGCTCAAGTAACAATCTATTCACAATGTTAAGTATGATTCAGAAACTTCATTGAGAACTAACAAACTATAATCTTAGTCATTGAAGCAATTGCAATTTATCATAACATCGGAAAGAGTCAAGAATAGAGCTTTTCAGCAAGTCCACATACTCAACTATCATTTAGTCTTCCACAATTGCTAACACTCATGCAATACTTATGGTTCTGGAGTTTTAATCAGACACAGAGAAAGATAGGGGCTTATAGTGTTGCCTCCCAACGTTTTACCCCAAGGGTAATGTCAACAATAATAGTTCATGCTAACTTACATCCAATTGGATATATATATCAGGATCTTTCTAACACGAGGTGCTTGCCAAATGATAAAATAAAAAGGGAAAGGTGAAGATCACCTTGACTCTTGCATAAAGTAAAAGACATAAAGTAAAGGACAGGCCCTTTGCAGAGGGAAGCAGAGGTTGTCATGTTCTTTTTGGTTGGATGCACGAAATCTTAATGCAAAAGAACGTCACTTTATATTGCCACTTGTGATATGAACCTTTATTATGCAGTCCGTCGCTTTTATTACTTTCATATCACACGATTGTATAAAGCTTATTTTCTCCACATTAATAAGTCATACATATTTAAAGAGCAATTTTTATTACATGCAACATGACAACTTACTTGAAGGATCTTACTCAATCCATAGGTAGGTATGGTGGACTCTCATGGAAAAACTAGGCTTAAGGATATTTGGAAGCACAAGTAGTATATCTACTTGGTGCAAGGAATTTGGCTAGCATGAGGGGGAAAGGCAAGCTCAACATGTTTGAATGATCCATGACAATATACTTTAACTAAGATGTGAGAAAACATAACCCATTACGTTGTCTTCCTTGTCCAACATCAACTCTTTAGCATGTCATACTTTAATGAGTGCTCACATTCATAAAAGATGTCCAAGATAGTATATTTGTATGTGAAAACCTGTCTTTCTTTATTACTTCCTATTAATTGCAACGATGACCAAAACTATGTTTGCCAACTCTCAACAACTTTTAGGCCTCATACTCTTTATGTGTGAAGTCATTACTATCCATAAGATCAATTTGAACTCTTTTATTTCTTTTTATTGTTTCTATTTTCTCAAGACCATAGCAAGTTAGCAAAGCCCTTGACTCAAGACTAATCTTTATTATATATAGCTCACGGACTCGATTACATAAAGGGATCTCAAAGCAAAACTCAAAACTAAATCATACCAAAGCTTTATTCTACTAGATCAAGATATTACCAAAAGGATCGAACTAAGTAAAATAGTAAAGATAGGAGTGTGATGGTGATACGATACCGGGGCACCTCCCCTAAGCTTGGCAGTTGCCAAGGGGAGTGCCCATACCCATGTGATTATGTATCCTTTGCTAGTGAAGAAAGGTGGTTATGATGATGGATAGTCACACATCGAGCGTAGAAGCTCTTCCAATTTGCGGATAATGCCCTTAAGTGCGACGATATGATCCTTCAACAAAAGATTTTCCTGTGTGAGATACTTGTTTTGTATGCGAGCTAACTCAATCATCTTGAAAGCTTCAATCTCAGTTGGGGTAAAGAGGTTAGGAAGAGGTTGAGGGATGTTTTCTTCTTCTGCCGCTAGAGCTTGATCCTCCATGGCCTTCTTGATCCCTGCATCCTTGTTGATCTCCTCAGGTTCTTCTTTCTTCAGCTCTATCTTCAATAGCCAAGCATCCTTGTCTTCATTGTTGGAGGAGGGTGCCATCATGATGCTCGAGATCTGTTAGATAAACAGCTCGAAACAAAGATAGAAGATTTTTGCGTGATACGGTGGTCAAAACCTCCGGGAGATTATATAATGAATTTTTACCGACCAAAAGAAGTATCGTGCAAGAAAACTGAGTCCGGAGAGCACACGAGGTGCCCACGAGGCAGGGGAGCCCGCCCAGTAAGGTAGGGCGCTCCCTCCACCCTCGTGGACACCTCGTGTCCTTCCCGGACTACTTCTTATTTTCCTATTTTCTTAAATATTCCAAAACGGAGAAAAATTGCTATTAGAACTATTTTGGAGTCAGTTTACTTACCGTACCACATACCTATTCCTTTTCGGAGTCTGAAATGTTCTGGAAAGTGTCTCTTATGTATTCCTTCGGGGTTGCGGTTTCAATAATATTAGTTTCAACATTTATAGGATTACCTGAGATATAATGTTTGATTCTTTGACCGTTCACCACCTTCGGATTTGTGCCTTCGAAGTTGTTGATTTTTATGGCACCGGAACGATAGACCTCCTTGATAACGTAAGGGCCTTCCCATTTAGAGATAAGTTTTCCTGCAAAAAATCTTAAATGAGAGTTGAAAAGCAAAACATAATCACCTACGTTAAACTCACGCTTTTGTATGCTTTTGTCATGCCATTGTCAGGGCCGGGTTTTTGGGATATCAATTTCCCAGAAAATGTTCCTTGTGCTCACCAGCCCCAGGATTACTGTTAGCTGATGAGGCACCAACTTGATACAGAAATTCCAAGCAAAATACAAAATATGTAGTACAAGACCATTCTGGCCTGTGAGTACAACAAATGATTTCTGGTGGCTGATGGCGGAAGCGGTTTGTGGTCTTTCAGCGTCTATGGGACTCCATTTCCCACAGGAACAACTGACCAGGATAACTCCTATCTTCGCGAGGCTGCTATCTCCGTTGATTAGGTTCCAGGGCTGTCATCGCAACTCTCCTCTCCAAGGAAGAAATCTGGCCAAGACAATAGCCAGGGACAAGCCAGTGAGTACTTTGAATGTACTCGCAAACATTATGAACACTGGTATAATATAACAAATGATAATCATGCTCCAAAATATTCTATGATCACAATGTCAGTCACGAAATAAAAATCGATGATGCACGCAAGCAGGTTGTTTATATAAAACATGAGTATGCAATCAGAGAGTAGAAATAGAATGCACCGATCGGGTGTCTGAAGCAACGCCTTGAAAGGATAATAATATAAAGCATGCCTCAGTCAGGAGTCTGAGCGACACCACATAAAGGGCTTATAAAGTAAATAAATAACAAACATGCCACAGTCGGGCGTCTGTGCGACACCACATAAAGGGCTTATAAAGTAAATAAATAACAAACAAGCCACAGTCGGGCATCTGTGCGACACCACATAAAGGGCTTATAAAGTAAATAAATAACAAACATGCCACAGTCAGGCGTCTGTGCGACACCACATAAAAGGCTTATAAAGTAAATAAATAACAAGCATGCCACAGTCGGGCGTCTGAGCGACACCACATAAAGGGCTTATAAAGTAAATAAATAACAAACATGCCACAGTCGGGCGTCTATGCGACACCACATAAAGGGCTTATAAAGTAAATAAATAACAAGCATGCCACAGTCCGGCGTCTGAGCGACACCACATAAAGGGCTTATAAGAGGGTAGTCGCAGTGAATATCCGGGAGGTAGAACCGTCCCAGGGATACTCAATAATTAAATTAATATAAATGATTAGTCCGTAATAATAATAATCATAATCATCATAAGTCACAAGTCATGATCCATGTTCTAGTTTAGCAGTTTCTCCTTCGAAGACCGACACTAAGACCGACACTTGACCCATCCCAGACTATAGTCCTTAACCATGGACACGGCTATTCGAATAGATATAACCTCTGTAGAGGGTGTAATCTTTACCCATGAGTAACGGATTCCTTTAGTCCATCGGGACTAATTCTGTCCACGGTCTTTTAATTGAAAACACACCTGACCCGCACACACTAGCTTAACTTACCGGTGTCTGGAATCACCCACGACACCTGTTAAGCAAAACTCTAAGCGGGGAGGCTACAACCTCGATTAGCATGGGATCAAATTTATACTGCGCGCTACTAAGGGGTGCCCCCCTCTCTGTCCCAACTGGAAACACCCATGCCCCCGGTATCTTCCACCATGGCCTCTCTGTACGGTGTGTGCCAAGAAAGGGGTTGACAACTTACTGAACTGTACCCTACCTGCGGCAGGGATAAGTGGTAGTATGAAACAAGTATGGGGGTTACTGGAACAAGGCTCGATCTATGGTCGACTTAGGAGGTTTAAGTATTTCCTGCATGATTAGCATAACAAATATATTTCAACCAACAGACAGAATCACCACTCATCATACCTCATCATGCCATACCGGACACAACCGTCTCGACGAGGAACTAGAGACAAGATCGTGTCTACCCAAGACAGAGACTTTCCCGGCTTCCTTCCGGTAGGCATGGAAGGCATACGAGGATGATTACTATCACAAGCATATCCATTTCCAACAGCAAAGAATCTTCATTATGCACACATGCGCATGATCGTATCATCACATAAAATAATGAATGCTCCATGTCAAGGTGGTGTTGTAACCATATCAAACAACACACAAAAATATTATGCCAGGGTTCAGAATGCTTGCCTTCAAGTTGTGGAGAGGCAGGGTGCATTCCAAAACTTTTTGAAAGTTTTCTTCTCTCTCCAACAATCCTATTTTGAGAAAATTCAAATTAACACATAGTTTCAAAACAGTACAAAAGAGTTGTTTGGAAAATTTTCAAATAAATATGAATATAAACTAGACAAAATTTGAGAAACAACAGGAAAAGAATCAAATCATTTGGACTTATATTTAAAAAGTTATAGCTAGTCAAAGTTTAGTCAAAATTCCGTTTTTAAATAAAACAGAAAAAGAAAACCGTTTCAAATAAAAACACGTAGGAGACGTACTCTGGGTCGGCTCGTGGGTCACTGACAGTGGGTCCCTTGGGACCATTGGTCAGGTTTGACCCGTCGCCGCGCCTCCCTCCTCCTCTGGCCGAACAAAGGCGGGGCTCCGGCGATCAACGCCGGCGAACGATGGCTCCCCAAGGTCTAGGAGAGTCGAATGGCGGCGCTGGATGGACCGGGGAGGCTCTGCTTGCGACGCACGGCACCGGAGCGTGGCGGTGGCCGAGCTGGCCGGAGACGAGGAAGAAGGCCTTCCCCCGTCGATTGCTGGCTATGGGAGCATCAGAGGAATGTCCTGAGGTTGCCTGGGGGTTTGGGGGAGCTCGGGGGTCCCTATTTATAGCGGTCGAGGTCGGTTCCGCGGCGGCCGGGGATAAGATCGTCGGCGACCGCCGTTCTGTAGCCAGGGGGTGCGTGGCGATGGCTGGCGGGGTCTGGCAGGGCGAGGGGATGAGCTCGAGCTGTTCCAGGGGCAGCTGGCGCGCGCCTGTGGCTCGGGCGGCGCCGTCCATGGCAGGGGTTGTCGGAGCGGCGGTGGCGGCTTGCGGTGGTGGCGCTGTAGGGCACCAGGAGGGGTCTAGGGCGGCTCTGCGACGAGGGAGGGGTCGGGCGCACTGGCTGCGAGTGGCCAAGGGACCAGAACATGCGCGGGGGATGGCGGCAGCGAGACGCGGCGGCTCGGTGCGCGCGCGTGCAAAACATGCGCTCTGGGCGCGCCCAGAGAACGCACGCGAGGTGCTCGGCAAAATGCCACTGCTTGCCAGGGAGCTCTAATCCACATGAGGTGTAGCAAGGTGGGGCTATAGACTAAAGTAGAGTCATGAGACATGCTGGTTAGGCAAAGCAAGCAGGTTAAAAATGCAAACTAGGGTTCATGCCAATTCTGTTCATGCACTCAAGGTGTTTGACAGAATGCTATGGTCATCTAGGCATCTCTTGGGGTGGCCAAAAGCTCCAGATCCTAGTCTCTTTAGGTACAAGTGATGATGGCAAGGTCATTTGGGCAAAACCAGAAACTTGTTAGTGCAAGTTTTTGAGAAAAACAAATCTGGGCAGAGACTAAAGGCTATCATTGCATGGACCAAAGATACTCCAATGGGTGCACTCTCCTGGACTTAAGGGTTTGGTAGAGTGGTCTATAAGCAGGAAAAAGAATCATGGGTAAAAGGGCAAGTTAAAATATGGTTGCAGTAGAAAATACCAAACTGGGCCAGAGAGCAAAAGAGGATGATTTGCTCAATTTTTCAAAGAACACCAGTGGGTTTTTGAATAAAATTGAATTAAATCCTCCTACTGACATCCCCTAATTTTGGTGGAAGTTTTAAAGGAATATTTAAATAGGTTGTAGTGCAAAAGCGCAAATTGGACCAGATTTGAAAACTTGGGGTAGAGCTCAAAATCTCCAAATGACCAAAAGATATTTTTGCATAGAAGTGATTTAGGAACATCACATGTCATCCCCAAATTTTTGGTGGGATTTTTAAATAAATTTATCAAAGGGTTGTAGTGCAAAAGAGGCTCTAAGGCTTATGAGAAACCATTTTTCAAGAGAAATAAAGCTCAGGGAAAATACTTGTATAAATAATTCTCAGATAAAAGAAATGTTTCTAGAGAGGGTATACAAGTCCAGCATCATTTGAAAAGTTTTTACTTGGGGTGGAAACTCCACAACTCAGAAGAAAAGAGTGGTTCTGAATTAAAGAAAATCCAGAAAATAAAAATTTAATTTACCAAGGCAAAATTTTAATCAATAAATCATGGTTAAATTTTTGGGGTGTTACAACACTACCCCCCTTAAGAAAAAGGGACAATTCCATTCTTGCCCCTAGTTGGTTCCCACCCCCGGGTTTTGCCCTTACTTTTCGGGCATACTCAGTTTTGCCCTTAGCTTTTCCCCTCCGTCAGCTCGAATGCCCTTCTGTCACAGCTCCGCTTGGTCAGCACCGTTTGACCGTGACGGCTCGACGTTTTGGACACATTTGCCCCTGGGTTTGATACCCCCCACCTGTTTAGTCGTCTTCTAGCTCCCGCTTCACAAGAAAACAGAGAAGCGGCTGGGAAGAGAGGTGTGACATCGTGGTGTGGGGAGAGGTGGGAAGGACCATGTCGATGTCGGCCATCTCGTCGGAGAACTCGCCGCCGGCAGCCGAACATGTTTGATAGCTCATCTGGTCCCCTGCTTTTCTAGGGTTTGCTAGATTTGGGGGTTAATTTCTGGATCTTGGCCTGATTTAGGTGGATGGGGTAGGCATTGTTCAGCACAGCTCCGAGTTCTACTTGGCAGACTCGACATACTGTGGCTTGGAGCCGCGCTCGAAGCATCGTTGCCCGAGGCACCAGCTAATCCCGGCTTGTCGTGTCGCCTGGGGAGGCGCAAGCACTGGACGTCGTTTTTTGGGTTGCCCTCTGGATGTATGATTTCATTTGCACTGCATTTTTGTTTCCATTTTCTTATTTAACTTTCAAGGAGAATTTTAATCAAATTTATTGATTCAGTTGCCAGATGAATGTGAATGGGCAGTTTGGGTTGACCCACCACCTCCAGAACGTGTTGGTCTTGCCTTTGAAGAACTACACGAAGTGATCGAACATAGCTGGATCAGAAGTCACCACCTGGAGAAGAGATCAATTGATCTTGCGAAGAAGAATCGTGCATTGAACAAGGAGTTGAAGAAAATGAAAGAAATTATGTGCATAGGGACAATGTTGTTTGCTAGCATTTTCATTTGTTTTCTAGCAATCTCAATGGCTGTCTGTGCACAGAATGCACATTAGTTTATGATCTATGTAGCTCAAATGCACTTGTTATGTTATGAAGCTGTAATGAACATATGAAGTTGTATGAACCTAGCAGTTGTTATGTTATGTTATGAAGCTTTATGGACGCAACAATTTGCCAAATGCATGTATTGTGAAAAGAAAGATCAAACAGAACATAATTCACAACCAATCTTGCTGCAACTAGACATAGTTCACAAGTAGCATTTGATATTCTTCAACAACCAAAAGAACATAGTTCACAACCAATCTTGTTGCAACCAAAAGAACACATTACAACAAATCTAACAGTTTCAAACTTGCACAGCACATTAGTACTCATTTTCCATATTTTGCCTTCTTGCTCCTTGTGTTGCTAGCTGGGATTGTCATCTCCCTAGCCCTGCTCCTAGTCAGTTTCACAGGGATTTGGGGAACAACTGGAGGGAGAACTTGCTCTTCACATGCAGCAACTCTTGCATCTACATTGCTGCCAGTAACTGAGCAAGGTTCTTCTTCTGGACTTGTAGAAGTGTTAAGCTTCCTCTTCTTGCTGATAGCCATTGGAGATGCTCCTCTCTCTGCTGCCTTCTTATAGTTCTTCCTTGGTGTGCTAACAAATAGGGAAGAAATAGTTGGTTAGTAACAGTACAAGAGATATTTGCAGGTAAAAGCACATAAATAAGGCACATAAATAAATCAAAGAGGAATATTACCTTTGAACTGTGGAAGCTTGTGTTGCTGTCTCATTTGTTTCACTGTGGGGCTCTACTGGAGCATCCTGTGCACCTGCAGGCTGCACTGGAGCATCATCTGCACCTGCAGGCTGCACTGGAGCATCATCTGCACCTGCAGGCTGCACTAGAGCTTCATCTTCACCTGCAGGCTGCACTAGAGCTTCATCTTCACCTGCAGGCTGCACTGGAGCTTCATCTTCATTGTATGGCTCCTCTTCTTCTTGTTGTTTATCATGTAGGTCTGCATTTTGGTTAGGAGGGTCTTCTTCAGCATTGTCAGCTCCCCAGTGTGCATCTTCTTCACCAAATGCTGGATCAATGGCTTTTTTGCAGGTTTTCAGTAAGTGACCCAAGCCACCACACCTCTTGCATTTTCTCTTCCTAGGACCAAGTCCTTTTCCTTCACTTGCTGGCTTAATTCTTGTCTTCCTTGGCCTGCCAGGTGCAGCTTTGTTCTATACAGGTGGACTTAGTTTGAAACCAGGGTCTACAATATCCCACTGCTGTTTTCCTTCAAGTGCAGGCAAGTTCTCAGCATATGTTTTTTTAAACATTTCAACTGAGAAGTACTTGTGCACATACTGGTCTATTTCTTTAGCTTCCCCTCTTAATGATGTTATGAAGAATAGACCATGTATGCATGGCTGGCCTGCAGCTTGCCACTTTCTGCAACTGCATGTTCTTTTCTCTACATCCACAGGGTATCTCCACTCCCTCTTCTCCTTGTCTATGGCAGTCACCTCTGCTTCAGTTGGACTTCTCCTAACTAAAGTCATGTCCAAGCCTTTGGATTTTGCCATCAAAATCTTCATAACTCTGGGAATTATGATATGCCCATTGAATTTTTGTAGTTCTATGCTATTCCTAAGGCCAAATTTTTGCATTAAGTACTGCCTGATCTTATCCAACAAGTCCACAATGTGGAGACCCTTGAACTTTTTAATTTTGGAATTGAATGATTCTGCAAGGTTGTTATTGACATAGTCAACCTTGTAGATATCATTGAATTGTGCCCTGGCCCAGATTTTTGTGTGGTGCTCTTCCAGATAAGCCTGCACCTTGGGTTTTGTGCATAACTGTCTCAGGTGATAGTTGTGCTTCTTAATGCTATAAGTCAATGAACAAGGCCACAAATGCTGGTCATAGAACTTCCCCCTGAATTTCTTAGAAAAATTCTGAGCCAGATGTCTCATGCACTCCCTGTGCTCTACCCCAGGGTAAATTTCATCTACAGCTGTCTCAAGACCCTTGCATGCATCAGTATGAATTACTAGTCCTTCAGGATGACCTATCACCTTCTTTAAATTTTGGAAAAACCAACCCCAACTCTCTTTAGACTCAGTCTCCAAAACACCATATGCAACTGGAAAAATCCAGTTATGTGCATCAATTGCACATGCAGCAACCAACTGACCTCTGAACCTACCATTTAGTGCAGTAGCATCAACAGCAAGGTAGGGCCTACAACCAGCTAAAAATCCCTGCCAGCAAGCTTTGAAACTGACAAAAACTCTCCTAAAACACTGCTTCTCATACCTCTTTCCTCTTAGCTGGAAAGGAACTGTGTGTGTGTCAATTTCTACTACACTACCTGGAGAAGCCCTCTCAACCTCAGCTTTGAATGTGTACAAAAGCTGGAAACTATCCTCATATTTACCATACAAGTTGTCAATTGCCATTTGTTTACCATAAAACACTCTCATGTATGACAATTCTATACCATATTTTTTCTTCAAATTAGTTACCAACTCACCAGGACCAATGTTGGAGTTTTCTCTGACCCAATTTTGCACAGCATGAGCTATCCACCTCCTCTTGGCTGCTCTGAGCCTCTCAGTTCTGTTCACACTTGGGCAGTGGTGCTCATAGGGATTTACTTTAATCTGTAAATTGAAACAAAGCAAAACAGTAAGGCAAACAGTGTGGCTGAATGAAACTGAATATGCAAACTAAATATGCAAGATACTGTCAATGAGATTAGTTAGTTAGTACTGTTACTACCTGAAACAAAGTACTGTTTCTCATTAAAGAGGCATGTAGCCTCCATCTACACCTTGAAAATGCACAGTGAACAGTGAACCTTGATGGATCACTCTTCTCTATTTTGAACTCTACTTCATGCTGAATTGAGAATGTGGCAACTGCATTCCTGCAGTCAACAGCAGAAGGAAAAACAACTCCTTCAGCTAAACTAGGATTTTCCCTGTCATACATCATCTCAGGCCTGTCCTCATCATCATTCTCAAAATGTCCCATGTCAATGTTCTCTTGTTCCTCCTCTGAATCTGTATCTGAAAACTCAGCAGGAATAAAATCCTCATCTATCTCTTCATTTGTCTTCTGCACAAGATCTGGAAACATCCTCTCATCCTCCTCATCTGAGCCTAGCACATCATCAGGCTCAGCCTCCTCAATCATAGGCTCTAAAGGAATTTTAGTGTCTTTGCAGCCAGGTTGCCTTGGTACATTTGCAGTAGGAGTTGCAGGTGGATTGAAAGTACTACTAGGGGGTGTTGACCTGCTCCTAGAAGTACTTCCTGCAACATATGTTTTAGATGTTGCTTTAGAGGCAGGGGGCTTTGCTGCTGTAGTTGCTGCTTCTGCTCTACATCTCTGAATTACAGTAATTTCAACATTTGCAGTTTTCGAATCAGCATATGTAGCAAACATTACACCTAACTCATCATCACACTGTAGAGGATTCCAAGTAGCTTTCTCTACATTCCAGAATCTGAACTCAGCTGCATCATGCATACCCCAAGGATATTTCCTATAGATTGTAGACCTAAAATCATTGAAAGAACTTGTGCAGTCCACCACTAGAGGGAAACTGAAGCTTGCATCATGTCCCTTAGTACCACCCTTTGCTAAAAGAGTGGTCTCCATTCTAATTGTCAGAAAGAACACACGCGATGGATCCATCCTACGATTGTGAACACAACCGAAGTCATGGAATGCACCTTTCTAATCATGGAAACAGATGAGTAAGTACTGGATCTGGAAACTTACCCTACTGGGATCTCCTGCCTTGAATCTGTCGTGCAGTCACTCCTCATGGCATCGTCACCGCCACCACCACCGCTGTGCGAAGAGCGTGTCTCCACCATCACCGCCGCGTGATGTAGATCCGGCGATGTGGACTTCACGACATCGAGGCCATGGTTTCTGTGGGAGCCCGCGTCGCCACCGAGTGCTAGGGTTTGGGTCGCCTTTGTCGTCGCCGATCTAGGGTTCGGGGCTGGGATAAGACAGAGGGAGGGGAAATGGCAACTACACTGTCTAATCTATGTGGACCCACTTGTAAGGAAGGCCCAGGGGCAACCAGTGTCCAAAACGTCGAGCCGTCACGGTCAAACGGCGCTGACCAAGCGGAGCTGTGACAGAAGGGCATTCGAGCTGACGGAGAGGAAAAACTAAGGGCAAAACTGAGCATGCCCGAAAAGTAAGGGCAAAACCCGGGGGTGTGAACCAACTAGGGGCAAAGATGCAATTATCCCTAAGAAAAATGTCGTCCTCGAGATTTGCTAAGGGTCGTTTTGAAAATATTACTCCTATTAGCTGAAACCAAACAGTTTACTTATAGCACAAACTTTGGGTACAACGCATGAGCTGCAACACATAAATAAATGTTGGGACAATAAACATAGAAGTGACGTCTACAATGAAAACGGTAAATGGACAGGGTCCTGCGAAAACATCTCTGGTATCGAGGCACACTCCTCTTCTATCGGGGGAAGCGGGTTGACTAGCTGATGAATGCGTCTCTCCCGGTCGGGTCTCAGTGGTCTGCTGATGGCGATCTGAGGATTTAAATCAGCGAGGCTCTGGAGATATCCCATTACTCGCTGGGTCAAATGCTCTTGTGCAATGACATACTGGGCAAGGTTGGCCAGTACTGGGTCTCTCTCAATTCGTCCACCGGGAAAAGATGCTACTTCTCCGGGTGCTGCACGACCCGGGAAGTAATAATACCCTCGTTCACTGGCATAGGGTACCGCGAATGGAAGGCGAGCCAGTGCTTCGTACGCAACAACTTCTATGGCCATTTGCAGAGTCGGCATAGATTTTCACACGAAGGAGACTTCCGTTGGGTCTTGGTTTGGGTTTGTGGGAGGGATGTGCACCACTGCCCAATATTTCGAGGTGGATGGTGTGATCCTCCATTTGAGCAACTCGTACTGGGGTGGATGGATGGCACTCATGGTACTGCAAGTAAAGTCCCACAATATTTTAATAAAGCTACCTGGGGTTGCATCTGCAGTTCTCAGATAAATACTAGGGCTCGGCATGGCAAAGAAATGGCTGTGAAAGTTGTG
This sequence comes from Triticum aestivum, assembly GCF_018294505.1. NCBI lineage: Eukaryota > Viridiplantae > Streptophyta > Magnoliopsida > Poales > Poaceae > Triticum > Triticum aestivum. The sequence continues at coordinate 652,591,706 of NC_057807.1, read as the reverse complement.
CACCAGGTGAGGGATACTTGGCAAGGTCACGAGGTGGCCTTTTATATAGCATCTGGGCGGGGTCATTTATCGCGGTGAAGGGTAACTAGTTTGTCGGTTCTGCTCTATGGGGTCGGGGTCAATGCTATAGATACACATATCTCACAAAAGTGACATATTACTGTGGGTGTCGTCGGGGTTGGTTTTTGGTAGCTACGCCCGGAATAAAAAATGCAGCCGTACACCAACACACTTATGGATGGCTACAATTTGAAATAGGGGCGCACAAGCAGACAACATTGAAATATGGCGATACAAGATCACACAATTACAGGGCGTGGACATACCAAGACTCGGTACTATTCGAGTGACTTAGTCTACCTCGTTTATATCTAGGTGGGCATGCCTTGTGGACGTCGAGGCTTCTCCACGGGTTTCACCGTCGGGGTTAGCTGGAGGGGGTTGAGGGGCTGCAGGGTCGGGGTAGCGATGATGACCATCGCGGGGGTTGTTGGCCACAATCCCGTTGAAGCGTGTTCCCAAAAGGCGACGAAGCACTTCTGGGGACACCAAGGCATTTTGGTCGATGGCTGGGACAGACCTCAAGGACTCGATCAGTTGTCCGAACAGCACGACTGGGTTGTCGGCGTCGGGCTCATCTTCTCCTCTTGCTGGGGCTCGGCGAATCAGTTCTCCACGATCTGCGATCAGATCAAGGGTGATTTGATCGAACAGTTCCTCTAGTGCACTTACATAGCGCACCAGATGCAACAATGCAGGATCCCTCTCGTGATCTCCGTTGGCAACCTGGGGTGGCCTACCATACCCGTTACGGCTGGGGTAGTAGTGGAACGAGCGACAGTTGACTCTGGGCGACAAGTGCCGGAGTTGTACTATAGCCTCTCGAGCAGCTAGTTGGATGGCTTGTGGCTCAAAGGATGTTGTCCTTCTGTGAACCTGTAGGGGCGTTCTGGCAATAGACCCCTACCATAGATGTGCACTGTGGCAAAGAATTGACGGCTCTCACCGCTTATGGGCCCTTGGTACACAACATATTCTGGGGGCTCTTCTAATGCAAAGGCACGGCGGGTGAGGTTTTCTAGCACGGTCACAAAACCTCCAAGGTTGGTTGCTGTGGTCTCATTGTGAACAATGGGTCCGGGCATTTTATCTTGATTTGGGGTAGAGGCTGTGCTGTGCTGAGTTGAGGCTAGCGTGCCCTTTTTATAGAAAAAGGGGACGGAGTCTTCCTTCGCACGCTTGCAAATGAGACACTTTAGGTGTCGGTCACTAGCGCGTGATCGACAAGCTAGGCTGATAGGTTGGGCACCGATTGCCAAAAGGTGTCGGGTCACTGTGTGGCTATCTTACATGAGAAGCTTGCCTGGGGTAAGGTTAAGGTCTGGTGGGTTGGTTAACCTAGGTTTTTCGACTTGGCTAAGATAGGATTAGCCAATGGTCAGCCTGGCTCTGATACAAAGGTTGTAAGGGCCGGGTTTTCGGGATATCAATTTCCCAGAAAATGGTCCTTGTGCTCACCAGCCCCAGGATTACTGTTAGCTGATGAGGCACCAACTTGATACAGAAATTCCAAGCAAAATACAAAATATGTAGTACAAGACCATTCTGGCCTATGAGTACAACAAACGATTTCTGGTGGCTGATGGCGGAAGCGGTTTGTGGTCTTTCAGCGTCTATGGGACTCCATTTCCCACACGAACAGCTGACCAGGATAACTCCTATCTTCGCGAGGCTGCTATCTCCGTTGATTAGGTTCCGGGGCTGTCATCGCAATGCTCCTCTCCAAGCAAGAAATCTGGCCAAGACAATAGCCAGGGACAAGCCAGTGAGTACTTTGAATGTACTCACAAACATTATGAACATTGGTATAATATAACAAATGATAATCATGCTCCGAAATATTCTATGATCACAACTTCAGTCACGAAATAAAAATCCATGATACACGCAAGCAGGTTGTTTATATAAAACATGAGTGTGCAATCAGAGAGTGGAAATAGAATGCACCGATTGGGTGTCTGAAGCGACGCCTCGAAAGGATAATAATATAAAGCATGCCTCAGTTTAGCGTCTGAGCGACACCACATAAAGGGCTTATAAAGTAAATAAATAACAAACATGCCACAGTCGAGCGTCTGTGCGACACCACATAAAGGGCTTATAAAGTAAATAAATAACAAACATGCCACAGTCGGGCGTCTATGAGACACCACATAAAGGGCTTATAAAGTAAATAAATAACAAGCATGCCATAGTCGGGCGTCTGAGCGACACCACATAAAGGGCTTATAAAGTAAATAAATAACAAACATGCCACAGTCGGGCGTCTGTGCGACACCACATAAAGGGCTTATAAAGTAAATAATTAACAAGCATGCCACAGTCGGGCGTCTGAGCGACACCACATAAAGGGCTTATAAGAGGGTAGTCGCAGTGAATATCCGGGAGGTAGAACCGTCCCAGGGATACTCAATAATTCAATAAATATAAATGATTAGTCCGTAATAATAATAATCATAATCATCATAAGTCACAAGTCATGATCCATGTTTCTGGTTTAGCAGTTTCTCCTCCGAAGACCGACACTTGACCCATCCCAGACTGTAGTCCTTAACCATGGACACGGCTATTCGAATAGATATAACCTCTGCAGAGGGTTTAATCTTTACCCACGAGTAACGGATTCCTTTAGTCCATCAGGACTAATTCCGTCCACGGTCTTTTAATTGAAAACACACCTGACCCGCACACACCAGCTTAACTTACCGGTGTCTGGAATCACCCACGACACCTATTAAGCAAAACTCTAAGTGGGGAGGCTGCAACCTCGATTAGCATGGGATCAAATTTATACCGCGTGCTACTAAGGGGTGCCCCCCTCTCGGTCCCAACCGGAAACACCCATGCCCCTGGACCAAGTGGCATGCCTACCGGATGCAGCCGGTATCTTCCACCATGGCCTCTCTGTACGATGTGTGCCAAGAAAGGGGTTGACAACTTACTGAACTGTACCCTACCTGCGGCAGGGATAAGTGGTAGTATGAAACAAGTATGGGGGTTACTGGAACAAGGCTCGATCTATGGTCGACTCAGGAGGTTTAAGTATTTCCTGCATGATTAGCATAACAAATATATTTCAACCAACAGACAGAATCACCACTCATCATACCTCATCATGCCATACCGGACACAACCGTCTCAACGAGGAACTAGAGACAAGCTCGTGTCTACCCAACATAGAGACTTTCCCGGCTTCCTTCTAGTAGGCATGGAAGGCATACGAGGATGATTACTATCACAAGCATATCCATTTCCAACAGCAAAGAATCTTCATTATGCACACATGCGTATGATCGTATCATCACATAAAATAACGAATGCTCCATGTCAAGGTGGTGTTGTAACCGTATCAAACAACACACAAAAATATTATGCCAGGGTTCAGAATGCTTGCCTTCAAGTTGTGGAGAGGCAGGGTGCATTCCAAAACTTTTTGAAAGTTTTCTTCTCTCTCCAACAATCCTATTTTGAGAAAATTCAAATTAACACATAGTTTCAAAACAGTACAAAAAATTTGTTTGGAAAATTTTCAAATAAATATGAAAATAAACTAGACAAAATTTGAGAAACAACAGAAAAAGAATCATATCATTTGGACTTATATTTAAAAAGTTATAGCTAGTCAAAGTTTAGTCAAAATTCTGTTTTTAAATAAAATAGAAAAATAAAAACGTTTCGAATAAAAACACGTAGGAGACGTACTCTGGGTTTACACCTCCACTTATGCCAGCGTGGATCGGCTCGTTGATCACTGACAGTGGGTCCCTTGGGCCCACTGGTCAGGTTTGACCAGTCGCCGCGCCTCCCTCTTCCTCTGGCCGAACAGAGGCGGGGCTCCGGTGATCAACGTCGGCGAATGGTGGCTCCCCAAGGTCTAGGAGAGTTGAATGGCGGCGCTGGATGGACCGGGGAGGCTCTGCTTGCGACGCATGGCACCGGAGCGTGGCGGCGGCCGAGTTGGCCGGAGACGAGGAAGAAGGCCTTCCCCCGTCGATTGTTGGCTATGGGAGCATCAAAGGAATGGCCTGAGGTTGCCTGGGGGTTTGGAGGAGCTCGGGGGTCCCTATTTATAGCGGTCGAGGTCGGTTCCGCGGCGGCCGGGGATAAGATTGTCGGCGACCGCCGTTCTGTAGCCAGGGTGCGCGTGGCGATGGCTGGCGGGGTCTGGCAGGGCGAGGGGATGAGCTCGAGCTGTTCCAGGGGCAGCTGGCGCGCGGCTGTGGCTCGGGCGGCGCCGTCCATGGCAGGGGCTGTTGGAGCGATGGTGGCGGCTTGCGGTGGTGGCTCTGTAGAGTGCCAGGAGGGGGCCAGGGCGGCTCTGCAACGAGGGAGGGGTCGGGCGCGCTGGCTGCGAGTGGCCAAGGGACAAGAACGGGCGCGGAGGAGGGCGGCAGCGAGACGCGGCGGCTCGGTGCGCGCGCGTGCAAAACGTGCACTCTGGGTGCGCCTAGAGCACGCACACGAGGTGCTCGGCAAAATGCCACTGCTTGCCAGGGGGCTCTAATCCACATGAGGTGTAGCAAGGTGGGGCTATAGACTCAGGGAAAATACTTGTATAAATAATTCTCTGATGAAAGAAATGTTTCTAGAGAGGGTATACAAGTCCAACATCATTTGAAAAGTTTTTACTTGGGGTGGAAACTCCACAACTCAGAAGAAAAGAGTGGTTCTGAATTAAACAAAATCCAGAAAATAAAAATTTAATTTACCAAGGCAAAATTTTAATCAATAAATCATGGTTAAATTTTTGGGGTGTTACAGCCATTTTTTAACTTTTTCTTTAAACAACTTGGCATTCTCATAGGATTGGGTCCTCCATTCATCAAGTGAGCTAATATCAAATAACCTCTTCTCACCGACAAGTTTGAAATCATAATTGAGCTCTTTAATGGCCCAATATGCCTTATGTTCAAGTTCGAGAGGTAAGTGACATGCTTTTCCATAAACCATTTTATATTGAGACATACCCATAGGATTTATGTATGCAGTTCTATAGGCCCATAATGCATCTTCAAGTTTCTTGGACCAATTTTTTCTAGATCTATTAACAGTCTTTTGCAAAATTAATTTGAGCTCTCTATTGCTAAGTTATACTTGACCACTAGATCGTGAGTGATATGGAGATGCAATTCTATGATTAACATAATACTTAGCAAGCATTTTACAGAAAGCACCATGAATAAAATGTGAACTGATGACCCACAAGTATAGGGGATCTATGGTAGTCCTTTTGATAAGTAAGAGTGTCAAACCCAATGAGGAGCAGAAGGAAATGACAAGCGATTGTCAGTAAGGTATTCTCTGCAAGCACTGAAATTGTGGGTAACAGATAGTTTTGTGATAAGATAGTTTGTCATGGGTAACAAGCAATGAAAGTAAATAAGGTGCAGCAAGGTGGCCCTATCCTTTTTGTAGCAAAGGAAAAGCCTGGAAAATTTCTTATAATGAGAAAAGTGCTCCCGAGGACACATGGGAATTATCGTCAAGCTAGTTTTCATCACGCTCATATGATTCGCATATGGTACTTTGATAATTTGATATGTGGGTGGACCGGTGCTTGGGTACTGCGCTTTCTTGGACAAGCATCCCACTTATGATTAACCCCTATTGCAAGCATCCGCAACTACAAAAGAAGTATTAAGGTAAACCTAACCATAGCATGAAACTAGTGGATCCAAATCAGCCCCTTACGAAGCAACGCATAAACTAGGGTTTACGCTTCTGTCACTCTAGCAACCCATCATCTACTTATTACTTCCCAATGCCTTCCTCTAGGCCCAAATAATGGTGAAGTGTCATGTAATCAACATTCACATTACACCACTAGAGGAGAGACAACATACATCTCATCAAAATATCGAACGAATACCAAATTTACATGACTACTAATAGCAAGACTTCACCCATGTCCTCAGGAACAAACGTAACTACTCACAAAGCATATTCATGTTCATGATCAGAGGAGTATTAATATGCATTAAGGATTTGAACATATGATCTTACACCAAATAAACCAATTAGCATCAACTACAAGGAGTAATCAACACTACTAGCAACCCACAGGTACCAATTTGTGGTTTTGATACAAGATTGGATACAAGAGATGAACTAGGGTTTTGAGAGGAGATGGTGCTGGTGAAGATGTTGATGGAGATTGACCCCCTCCCGATGAGATGATCGTTGGTGATGACGATGGTGATGATTTCCCCCTCCCGGAGGGAAGTTTCCCCGGCAGAACAGCTCCGCCGGAGCCCTAGATTGGTTCCGCCAAGGTTCCGCCTCGTGGCAGCGGAGTTTCATCCCGTAAGCTTGCTTATGATTTTTTTCAGGGTAAGAGACTTCATATAGAAGAAGATGGGCACTGGAGGGCCAACAGGGGGCGCATGAGACAGGGGGACGCGCCCAGTAGGGGGGGGGCGCCCCCACCCTCGTGGCCAGGGTGTGGGCCCCCTCCGGTACTTTCTTTGCTCAATAATTCTTATTAATTCCAAAAATGACTTTCGTGGAGTTTCAGGACTTTTGGAGCTGTGCAGAATAGGTTTCCAGTATTTGCTCCTTTTCCAGCCAAAATCCCAGCTGCCGACATTCTCCCTTTTCATGATAAACCTTGTAAAAATAAGAGAGAATAGCCATAAGTATCATGACATAATGTTAATAACAGCCCATAATGCAATAAATATCGATATAAAAGCATGATGCGCAATGGACGTATCAACTCCCCCAAGCTTAGACCTCGCTTGTCCTCAAGCGGAAGCCGAAATCGAAAAATATGTCCACATGTTTAGAGATAGAGGTGTCGATAAAAATAAAATACGGACATGAGGGCATCATGATCATTCTTATAACAGCAACATATATAGATTTTGTCATATGATTTCTTATGCTCAAGTAACAATCTATTCACAATGTCAAGTATGGTTCAAAAATTTCATTGAGAACTAACGAACTATAATCTCAGTCATTGAAGCAATTGCAATTTATCATAACATCAGAAAGAGTCAAGAATAGAGCTTTTCAGCAAGTCCACATACTCAACTATCATATAGTCTTCTACAATTTCTAACACTCACGCAATACTTATGGTTATGGAGTCTTAATTGGACACTGAGAAAGATAGGGGCTTATAATTTCGCCTCCCAACGTATTCACCTTTGGGTGATGTCAACAATAATAGTTCTGTCTAACTTACATCCAATTGGATATATATATATATCAGGATCTTTCCAACAAGAGGTGCTTGCCAAAGGATAAAATGGAAAAGGGAAAGGTGAAGATCACCTTGACTCTTGCATAATGTAAAGACATAAAGTAAAAGATAGAACCTTCACAGAGGGAAGCAGAGGTTGTCATGTGCTTTTAGGGTTGGATGCACAAAATCTTAATGCAAAAGAACATAACTTTACATTCACTTGTGATATGAATGACGGTGTCCTGGACTAGGGGGTACTCACCACGTCATCTCCCGATCTATTAGATTGGGCCGAGGACCCCCACGGCCGTATACTCATGGGCCAGTCCGGATAGGCGCCGCATACAAGGAAGATTCTACAAGACTTGGCGATCAAGACAAGGACTCCTCCCCCACCGGCGTATTCGGCTAGGACTCTTGTTATCCTAGGCCTCTGGTGCATTATATAAATCGAGGCCAGGCTAGTCGATAAAGATATACACACCAATCATACCATAGGCTAGCTTCTAGGGTTTAGCCTCTCTGATCTCGTGGTAGATCTACTCTTGTACTACCCATATCATCAATATTAATCAAGCAGGACGTAGGGTTTTACCTCCATCGAGAGGGCCCGAACCTGGGTAAAACATCATGTCCCTCGTCTCCTGTTACCATCCGCCTAGACGCACAGTTCGGGACCCCCTACCCGAGATCCGCCGGTTTTGACACCGACATTGGTGCTTTCATTGAGAGTTCCGCTGTGTGATCGACAAAAGGATCGATGGCTCGCCTGCAGATCAACTGCGACTTCGACATCTTCGTCACCAGCTCGACTGGTCACCTTGGTTCGACCAAGAATCGCGCCCCGTGTTCTGATCACCATATTCAGACGAGGGCCTTCATCAAACATCAACTCCGATCTCTATAAAGATCACGGAGGAATCATCCATGGAGCTCGGGGGCTCAACGTCAACATTGCCCTCAAGCGACCGTGCTGTTTTTCTGGACAGCGAACTCGTATCTGCTGCCACCACCTCCTCGAGTATCGCTTTGACGATCGCTTTGGTGAAATTGTGCGGAATTGAGTCTACAACGACCCTGGAAAATTTCGTCGAGTTCCGATGGAGGAATCTCTCGCAATCCATGATATACCGGAGCCCTGTCAAATATGGACGGGAACCTGGATGAGTTTAGGGCGTGGTGTCCAGCTTCTAGCTCGGACGTCCTTTGGAAGATCCAACCGTTGATCTGCTGCGGAATTCCAACATCTACCACCCCTCCAAATTTCAGCTCGATCCGACCGTCAGAACTCCAAGAACCTTCCGATTAGTGCATCACTTTTCGGATTTGTTTTCTGCGCGAGAACGAATCCGACCCGAATTCATCTTTTTTATGAACGGGATTTCGGACATCCTTTTTGAAGGAAGTTTTGTATGGGATATTGTGTGTTGTTCCCAAACACATCCCACTAACCTTAAGATCTTTTGAACATGATCTACAACATCATTGCTGGTGTCAAACCAGTCCGGCAATATTGCTCCACGGCTGCCGACCTGCGCTAGACACGTCGTCACTTTGTTGAGCCGAGCTCAACTTCTTTGGATCATTATCTCGGCAAGCCGAACAAGAGTCCGGCATCGCGAAGAACAAATCATCATCAACATCGCCGCCCCACGGATTACACGGAGCGGGAATATCGGCATCGCCGCACGGTCGCTTCATCAAGCCGGCATCGACCACGTCATGACCTGCATCGGCAGGGCCGCACTGTTGCTCTTTCAAGCCGGTGTCCATCACGCCGAACTACTTCGACATCTCGGCTGGACCGGAGGATTCATCATCTCTTCATCAACCTACTCCGGACACTTCGGCGTCACTAGCCGACCAGCTTCGTCACGATTAGCTGGACCGAGGGCTTTGCCTCGGCAAGCCAACCTTTGCCAGCATCCTCCTCCTTTGGATTGCTACAACAAATAAATCAGGTGCTATTAATCCTAATATTTTTTGCTTGTTTGGGTTCATTTTTTCCAAGGAATTATTACTCTGGTTTGTCCATCATATGTTCACAGGTCTATCAAATGGTGGCCGCATTAACGACGGTCGCATGATGGTTCGGTCAGTCTCCGTACATAGTTCGGCGAACGCCGCATCCGGAGCACGGACCGACCTGTGAATTCAGGCTTTGCCATGCCTTTACCGCATCACGCCGACGCCCTGCATCGACATCGACCTCGGCGCCAGGCCTTGTTTCTTTTATTACTTATTTTGCATAAATTATTTATTATGCAATGATTTTTTTATTGTTATTGCTATTATCTTCGGTTTGCACTATTTTTTATGCACAGGAAAATGATCCAGCCGGACTATATCCTTTGGCGTCACCTCGGCTGGACGGGGGGCTTCGTCAACACTTCATTACCCCATGTCGGGGACTTCGCATCACTCTGCCGGCCTGTATTGCCCGTGCTATGTCACCACTTTGGAGTGCCAAGCTCTTTGCTCGGCCACCTCGGGACCAGCTTGGGGGATGGAACCTCGTCCCGCATCAAGCTCGGACCACGTCGTCAATACCGAACACATTAACCAGCTAAGTTGCCTTCATGCTCAAAGTTTTAAATTTTTACTTGTGTTCGGCTCGACCAAGCATTATACTTTTTTGGAAAAAAGTTGCTTGTAAAAATTTCCCTTGTCCAAACTTTATGCGCACACACTTGACGCGTTACCCGCGTTCATTATACCTGGGGGCTTCTTTAACAGAAGCTTATTAATGCGGGCTTTATGCCCAACACATGTGTCACACTTCCGCATGTACCTTTTATTCACCATTATATGCATCGATATGACTTAAGTTTTGGCCAAGCTGGGTTGCCTGGCTCCTGTGCTTACCCCTACGTTCCCGATTGTTCGGCTAGGTGGTAAAGGGAGCACCTCTGCGATTGTTACTGCCGGGTCAGCCGGATGTGTACCTCAGACTGGGTGAAGCCGAAAGCTAGCGTTCTTAAGGGAATACTCGGTCGGTGAACTAAAAGATGATTTCTTACATATTCATTTACCTGCCCCCAGATGTTTTTCTGTTCTTTTCGCAGTCCGGACATGCACTTTAGGGCATGCCTCCCAGGGAAAGGAACCCCTAACGGAACTATTCTCCCTGGAAGATGTTTCTTACTAACCATGTAATATAACATAACTAGTCGGGCACTTGTCTGATAAAGCACTAATGACCCCTACGCCTGGTCTCCACGCATGCCCCGGTTTTTATAACCGCGAGGGTATTCGGACACACTCCGGACTATTGGGTCCAGAGGTTGAAGCGAAAAGGTCCGCTATGACAAACGATCTACAATCCGGCTAGAAGGCATTTTACATGTCACCTTACATTATATAGTCAACTTTTACCCAAGTCACTTGGGGGCTCTTATGTTTATTGGAGTCGTTTTGTACTAAGTGTTTTTCTTCTTAGTCGTTGCAAAGTTTTTATTATTTATCACTTCTTTTTTCGACACGAGTGTGCGGTCACTAGCCGGGGAGCCTAATTTCTCTCTCAAAACCGCTAGAGTTTAGTTTTCTAAACTGGCCTAATGAGAAGTACTCCGCCTTCGGGATGGGAGACTGAAGCCGTAGGCTGACCCGCTTGAAGTCTTGAGATAGGATGTGTCATGTTAAAGCACGGCAGAAGCACTTTTTTTCTCTAAAGTCCAATTTTCGAATTGGCACCGAACACTTGATCTTGTTCGGACGTCATGTTTTTACTGACGTTTTTTGGTTTTCCAAGCTTTTGGCACTTTTAAACTATTTGTGTGTTTTCAGCACAAGTCTCGTAGTGCAGCGCCGGACTCCTTTAGAGATTCGGCAAAAACATTCTCAGATATTGCTATATATGCATCGGTTTCGAATTGTGTCTTCGGTCAATAGTTGGGTTGCCCGGCTCCTGCGCTTGCCTACTACGTTCCGCTTTGTTCGACTAGGTGTGCAAAGGGAGAACCACTGCGATTGTGCTTCCAGCTCACATGGTTAAGCACCTCAGTGGAGAAAGCCGAAAACTGACTGTCACAATAAGCGTAAACTGGTCAGCGATCCGATGACGGTGTTAAACGACGGGCCATTCATAACAATGGCCGAAGTGTTTCCGGCTTGGCCTCGACTGTCGCCGAACATTACCGGGGGCTATTAACTGGCCTCCCAAACTAAATCCTTGATATTTTGCTCTTACATTGGAGCTGAGGTTTCATGATCTTGCTTAGCATGACAACCCAAAGAAAAGAACCGATAGCGGGACTATTTTCTTTGGAAGACATTTCATCTGCTAAACAGTAATATAACATATCTCTCTGTGTACCTTTGTTTATAAAATAGTATGGCCAGATTGCCTTGTTTGTTGTAAATCTTTGCCCTCATAAAGGCTTTATAAAGTAGGACAAACACTCCTCGGCTATTTACCGAGGAGGTGGAAGCCGATGGTCGGTCAACAAAGTTTTGTACAATGCGGATCCGAGCATTAAATGACGTAAAGTACTTGGATACATAGAGTCATTACACACAATTTGTGATTTTACTATGGATATCGATCCTTAATTTGGCCACCCGTGCCCGCATTAAGGCTCGGGGGCTACTGGGCTTCGGGCTTATTATTTAAACATATTAAAGGGGCACATTGATCCCCTGATCTGGTGTTGCCACCCGACCAGTGTCTCGGGGGCTACTGCATTGCTTGTTCTATGCAGAAAATTTTAAGTGCAATACAGTTTCCGAGGAGATTTTGATCCTCAGGTTGGTCGGCCGCACCCAACCCGAGTCTCGAGGACTGAGCACGCCGCTTTTTGTGTTCCGAAGTATTCTGCCGAGCTAGGACTTGATCCTCAGGCCGATTTTGCAAATCAACCTGAGTCTCAGCGGTTACTGGGATCAGCGGTCTTATGTCATCCTTCAGGTGCATCTCGGGTTTTAGACCGATACACACCTTGAGGGCTACTGGCTATATATCTCGTTAGAGAATAAATTGCATCAATAAAAAATATTGACCAAAAATCGGCCCATATTCAGGGTGGTGCACCACCTCAGAAGCAGTCCGGCATAAAGCTCGGGCGCCAGTGGCTGGCTCCATAGAGGGCATTTCCGGCATTAAGCTCGGCTAAACTCCTTCAAACTTCTTTGAACCAAGGTGATTTACGACACCTCGGATACATAGTCCGGCGTTGGAGCTCGGATACATAGTCCGGCGTTAGAGCTGGGAAGCAGTCCGGCATTGGTGCTCGGCTGCAAAAGATACCTCGAATGCAGTCCGGCGTTGGAGCTCGGACGCAAGAGGACGTTGCCACCCGGGAACAACTTCAAACCCGAGGTGTGGCATAAAAATAACAAGGCATTGATAAAGGCCGGTAACTTAAAGGGGCTCCTCGGATACCCGACGTGTAAGCTCGTCGAATGCATTTCGGCGATCCTCAAGATCGAAGATGAGCAGATTTGTTGAACCAGTTTTCAAGTCCGATGACCGAAGATGAAGAACAGTTCAGAAGAATCGAGGAGCATCCCTAACTTGAAGACCGGTTCAGGGGGCTACTGACGGTGTCCTGGACTAGGGGGTACTCACCACGTCATCTCCCGATCTATTAGATTGGGCCGAGGACCCCCACGGCTGTATACTCATGGGCCAGTCTGGACAGGCGCCGCATACAAGGAAGATTCTACAAGACTTGGCGATCAAGACAAGGACTCCTCCCCCACCGGCGTATTCGGCTAGGACTCTTGTTATCCTAGGCCTCTGGTGCATTATATAAACCGAGGCCAGGCTAGTCGATAAAGATATACACAACAATCATACCATAGGCTAGCTTCTAGGGTTTAGCCTCTCTGATCTCGTGGTAGATCTACTCTTGTACTACCTATATCATCAATATTAATCAAGCAGGACGTAGGGTTTTACCTCCATCGAGAGGGCCCGAACCTGGGTAAAACATCGTGTCCCTCGTCTCCTGTTACCATCCGCCTAGACGCATAGTTCGGGACCCCCTACCCGAGATCCGCCGGTTTTGACACCGACAATGAACCTTTATTATGCAGTCCATCGCTTTTATTACTTCCATATTACACGATCGTATAAAGCTTATTTTCTCTGCACTAATAAGTCATACATATTTAGAGAGCAATTTTTATTGCTTGCAACATGACAACTTACTTGAAGGATCTTACTCAATCCATAGGTAGGTATGGTGGACTCTCATGGAAAAAATGGGTTTAAGGATGTTTGGAAGCACAAGTAGTATCTCTACTTGGTGCAAGCAATTTTTGGCTAGCATGAGGGGGAAAGGAAAGCTCAACATGTTCGGAAGATCCATGACAATATACTTTAACTGAGATGTGAGAAAACATAACCCATTACGTTGTCTTCCTTGTCCAACTTTAATGAGTGCTCACAATTATAAAAGATGTCCAAGATAGTATATTTATATGTGAAAACCTCTCTTTTTTATTACTTCCTATTAATTGCAATGATGACCAAAACTATGTTTGTCAACTCTCAACAACTTTTATGCCTCATACTCTTTATATGTGAAGTCATTACTATCCATAAGATCAATATGAACTCTTGTTTTCTTTTTATTCTTTCTATTTTCTCAAGATCATAGCAAGATAGTAAAGCCCTTGACTCAACACTAATCTTTATTATAGATAGCTCACGGACTCGATTACATAGAGAGATCACAAAGCAAAACTCAAAACTAATTCATACCAAAACTTTATTCTACTAGATCTAGATATTACTAAAAGGATCGAACTAAGTAAAACGGTAAAGATAGGAGTGTGATGGTGATACGATACCGGGGCACCTCCCCCAAGCTTAGCAGTTGCCAAGGGGAGTGCCATACCCATGTGATTATGTCCTTGGAGGTGGTGAAGAAGGAGTTTTTGATGATGTGGGCTAGTCGTCCATCTTCCAAGGCATAGGATCACCATCATAGAAGGATGATCGAGTCTCCGGGATCCTCAAATCTGCAGCCAAACTCATCCTCTTGAATCTATATTCATACTCACAGTTTTGGTTTTGCAGGTCATAGATCCGGGCTTGGAGGTGCTCGATTTTCTCATGAAGCTTGAAGATGGTATCCCCAATGTTCTTGGCATCTAGCTTGTTGTTGTTGGTGAATTCCGCGATCATCATCTGGTTGGCGTTGAGTCCACGCTCCACCATCCCTTGGAACTTGAAGACTTGTTGATCCATAGCTTCGAGCTTTGTCTCCACGCTTCCAGTACGCCTTGGTCTCTCCACATCGCAGATGTGCAGCACCCTCTCACACATCTCAATGGTTTGAGGGTGTTGCAGCACCTCCGTGAGATAGGGCTTGATAACCCTCTCAAAAAACTTGTCCTTGGGAGCGCTTGGAGACGTGATGGTGCTAGCTCTAGATCTGTCAGAAAAACAGCTCGAAACGAAAACAGGAGATAATTGCATGATATGGTGGTCAAAACATTCAGGAGATTATGTAATGAATTTTTACCGATCAAAAGAAGTAACATGCAAGAAAATGGAGTCCGGGAGGCACACGAGGTGCCACGAGGCAGGGGGCGCATCCAGTAAGGGTGGGCGCGTCCTCCACCCTCGTGGAGGCCTCGTGTCCTTCCCAGTTTACTTCTTGCTTTCCAAAATTCTTAAATATTCCAAAACGGAGAAAAAATGCCATTTGAACTATTTTGGAGTCGGTTTACTTACCGTACCACATACCTATTCCTTTTCGGAGTCTGAAATGTTCTGGAAAGTGTCCCTTATGTATTCCTCCGGGGTTATGGTTTCAATAATATTATTTTCAAAATTTATAGGATTACCTGAGATATAGTGTTTGATTCTTTGACCATTCACCACCTTCAGATTAGTGCCTTCGAAGTTGTTGATTTTTATGGCACCAGAACGATAGACCTCCACGATAACGTAAGGACCTTCCCACTTAGAGAGAAGTTTTCCTGCAAAAAATCTTAAACGAGAGTTGAATAGCAACACATAATCACCTACGTTAAATTCACGCTTTTGTATACTTTTTTCATGCCATCTTTTAACTTTTTCTTTAAACAGCTTGGCATTCTCATATGCTTGGGTTCTCCATTCATCAAGTGAGCTAATATCAAATAACCTCTTCTCACCGGCAAGTTTGAAATCATAGTTGAGCTCTTTAATAGCCCAATATGCCTTATGTTCGAGT
The DNA here is from genome assembly GCF_018294505.1 of Triticum aestivum. NCBI lineage: Eukaryota > Viridiplantae > Streptophyta > Magnoliopsida > Poales > Poaceae > Triticum > Triticum aestivum. The sequence goes on along the minus strand of NC_057807.1, from coordinate 652,576,289 downwards.
TCGAGAGGTAAGTGACATGCTTTTCCATAAACCATCTAATACGGAGACATACCCATAGGATTTTTATATGCAGTTCTATAGGCCCATAATGCATCATCAAGTTTCTTGGACCAATTCTTTCTAGATCTATTGACAGTCTTTTGCAAAATTAATTTGAGCTCTCTATTACTCAACTCTACTTGACCGCTAGACTGTGGGTGATAAGGAGATGCAATTCTATGATTAACATCATACTTAGCAAGCATTTTATGAAAAGCACCATGAATAAAATGTGAACCACCATCAGTCATGAGATATCTAGGGACTCCAAACCTCGGAAAAATAACTTCCTTAAGCATTTTAACAGAGGTGTTATGATCAACACTACTAGTTGGAATAGCTTCTACCCACTTAGTAACGTAATCAACAGCAACTAAAATATGTGTATATCCATTAGAGGCATGAAAAGGTCCCATATAATGAAAGCCCCAAACATCAAATGGTTCAATAACAACAGAATAATTCATAGGCATTTCTTGACGTCTACTAATATTACCAATTCTCTAACATTCATCACAAGACAAGACAAACTTACGAGCATCTTTGAAGAGAGTAGGCCAATAAAAACCGGATTGCAATACCTTATGTGCAGTTCTATCTCCAGCGTGGTGTCCCCCGTATGGTTCCGAGTGACACTTGCGTAGGATCTGTTCCTGTTCATGCTCAGGTACACAACGTCTAATAACACCATCTACTCCTTCTTTATAAAGGTGTGGGTCATCCCAGAAGTAATGTCTTAAATCATAAAAGAACTTTTTCTTTTGCTGGTATGTGAAACTAGGTGGTATAAATTTAGCAACAATGTAATTAGCATAATCAGCATACCATTGATACGTCTCCAACGTATCTATAATTTTTGATTGCTCCATGCTATATTATCTACTGTTTTGGGCAATATTGGGCTTTATTTTCCACTTTTATATTACTTTTGGGACTAACCTATTAACCGGAGGCCCAGCCCAGATTTGCTGTTTTATGCCTATTTCAGTGTTTCGAGAAAAAGGAATATCAGACGGAGTTGAAACGGAACGAAATCAACTGGAGAAGTTATTTTTGGAAGGAAAGCCACCAGATAGACTTGGACTCTACGTCAGAAGATACGGGAGTTGGCCACGAGGGTGGGGGCACGCCCACCCCCCTAGGGTGCGCCCCCCTGCCTCGTGGGGCCCCCAAAGCTCCACCGACGTAACCCTTGCACCCATATATACCTACGTATCGTAAAACTTCCAGAACAGAAGATAGATCGGGAGTTCCACCGCCGCAAGCCTCTGTAGCCACCAAAAACCTCTCGGGAGCCTGTTCCGGCACCCTGCCGGAGGGGGAACCCATCACCGGTGTCCATCTTCATCATCCCGGCGCTCTGCATGACGAGGAGGGAGTAGTTCACCGTCGGGGCTGAGCGTATGTACCAGTAGCTATGTGTTTGATCTCTCTCTCTCTCTCGTGTTCTCTCTCGTGTTCCCTCTATGGCACGATCTTGATGTATCCCGAGCTTTGCTATTGTAGTTGGATCTTATGATGTTTATCCCCCTCTACTCTCTTGTGATGAATTGAGTTTCCCCTTTGAAGTTATCTTATTGGATTGAGTCTTTTATGAGAACACTTGATGTATGTCTTGCCGTGTTTATCTGTGGTGACAATGGGATATCATGTGCCACTTGATGTATGTTTTGGTGACCAACTTGCGGTTTCCGCCCATGAACCTATGCATAGGGGTTGGCACACGTTCTTGACTCTCTGGTAGAAACTTTGGGGCACTCTTTGAAGTACTTTGTGTTGGTTGGATGAATCTGAGATTGTGTGATGCTTATAGTATAATCATGCCCACGGATACTTGAGGTAACAATGGAGTATCTAGGTGACATTAGGGTTTTGGTTGATTTGTGTCTTAAGGTGTTATTCTAGTACGAACTCTTTTATAGATTGATCCGAAAGAATAGCTTTGAGGTGGTTTCGTACCCTACCATAATCTCTATGTTTGTTCTCCGCTATTAGTGGCTTTGGAGTGACTCTTTGTTGCATGTTGAGGGATTGTTATATGATCTATCTATGTTATTATTATTGAGAGAACTTGCACTAGTGAAAGTATGAACCCTAGGCCTTGTTTCCTATCATTGCAATACCGTTTACGCTCACTTTTACCATTAGTTACCCTAGGCATAATTTTTTCATATAAGGAAAAAGGTATTGCACTAGCACTAGCACCCATATCACATAAGCCATGATAACAATGATCTCCTATTTTAACAAAAATAACAGGCATACCTACAACAGGTTTATGTATCTTAGCATCTGGTCTAGCAATATTAGCAGTTTCACCACAGAAGTAAATAACATGCCCATCTATATTATCATCTAAGAGATCTTTAACCATAGCAATACCGGGTTCAACTTAATTTTCTCAGGAGGTGTATATGTTCTAGTATTACTCTTACGAACCATAGTTGAAGCTTTAGCATGATCTTTTATCCTAACAGGAAAAGGTGGTTTCTCAACATAAGTAGTAGGAACAATAGGATCATTATAAGTAATAGTCTTTTCTTCAACTGTAATAGGTGCAACTACTTTTACTTCAATGGGAGGATTATATTTAAACCACTTCTCCTTAGGGAGATCAACGTGAGTAGCAAAAGATTCACATAAAGAAGCTACTATCTCAGAGTCAAGTTCATATTTAGTGCTAAATCCACGAAAGGCATCGATATCCATAAAAGATTTACACAATAAAACTTAGGTGTCATACCTAACTCCTTACCATCGTCGGAACCCCAATCTTCAGAGTTGTGTTTAATTCTTTCCAATAAGTCCCACTTGAATTCAGTAGTCTTCAACATATAAGAACCAGCACAGGAAGTATCAAGCATGGTGCAATCATTGAGAGAAAGCCGAGCATAAATTTTTTGAATAATCATTTCTCTTGAGAGCTCATGATTAGGGCAGGAATATAACATTGACTTAAGGCTCCCCCAAGCTTAGCGATGCTTTCTCCTTCGCGATGCCAAAAATTATATATGTAATTACGATCACGATGAACAAGATGCATAGGATAGAACTTCTGGTGAAATTCCAACTTCAATCGTTTATAATTCCAAAATCCCGTATCATCACATAACCTATACCATGTCAATGTGTCTCCCTTCAAAGATAAAGGGAAGACCTTCCTCTTGACAACATCATCGGGTATACCTGCAAGCTTAAATAATCCACAAACTTCATCCACAAAGATAAGGTGTAAATCGGGATGCAATGTTCCATCTCATGCAAAAGGATTAGCTAGCAGTGTCTCTATCATACCGAAGGAATCTCAAAGTAAACATTTTCAGTAGGTTCAGTAGGTTGAGGAGCAATTCTTTGCTTTACTGGTCGGGGCGAAGATGCCCCGAACAAGCCCCTCAAAGGATTAGTTTCCATAGTAGCAGGTGAAAGAAAATTTCAGCACACTATATAAATGTTTCCTTACCAAGTTCCACTCACCAAAGGCGCTTCACTCCCCGGCAACGGCGCCAGAAAAGTGTCTTGATGACACACAAGTATAGGGGATCTATCGTAGTCCTTTCTATAAGTAAGAGTGTCGAACCCAACTAGGAGCAGAAGGAAATGACAAGCGGTTTTCAGTAAGGTATTCTCTGCAAGCACTGAAATTGTGGGTAACAGATAGTTTTGTGATAAGATAGTTTGTAACGGGTAACAAGCAATGAAAGTAAATAAGATGCAGCAAGGTGGCTCAATCCTTTTTGTAGCAAAGGAAAAGCTTGGACAATTTCTTATAATGAGAAAAGCGCTCCCGAGGACACATGGGAATTATCGTCAAGCTAGTTTTCATCATGCTCATATGATTCGCGTTCGGTACTTTGATAATTTGATATGTGGGTGGACCGGTGCTTGGGTACTGCCCTTTCTCGGACAAGCATCCCACTTATGATTAACCCCTATTGCAAGCATCCGCAACTAGAAAAGAAGTATTACGGTAAACCTAACCATAGCATGAAACTAGTGGATCCAAATCATCCCCTTACGAAGCAACGCATAAACTAGGGTTTAAGCTTCTATCACTCTAGCAACCCATCATCTACTTAATACTTCCCAATGCCTTCCTATAGGCCCAAATAATGGTGAAGTGTCATGTAGTCGATGTTCACATAACACCACTAGAGGAGAGACGACATACATCTCATCATAATATCGAACGAATACCAAATTCACATGACTACTAATAGCAAGACTTCACCCATGTCCTCAGGAACAAACGTAACTACTCACAAAGCATATTCATGTTCATGATCGGAGGAGTATTAACATGCAATAAGGATCTGAACATATGATCTTCCAACAAATAAACCAATTAGCATCAACTACAAGGAGTAATCAACACTACTAGCAACCCACAGGTACCAATTTGTGGTTTTGATACAAGATTGGATAAAAGAGATGAACTAGGGTTTTGAGAGGAGATGGTGCTGGTGAACATGTTGATGGAGATTGACCCCCTCCCGATGAGAGGATCGTTGGTGATATTGATGGTGATGATTTCCCCCTCCCGGAGGGAAGTTTCCCTGGCAGAACAGCTCCGCCGGAGCCCTAGATTGGTTCCTCCAAGGTTCCGCCTCGTGGCGGCGGAGTTTCATCCCGTAAGCTTGCTTATGATTTTTTCCAGGGTAAGAGACTCCATATAGTAGAAGATGGGCACCGAAGGGCCAACAGGGGGCCCACGAGACAGGGGGGCGCGCCAAGTAAGGGGGGGGAGCTCCCCACCCTCGTGGCCAGGGTGTGGGCCCCCTCTGGTACTTTCTTTGCTCAATAATTCTTATTAATTCCAAAAATGATTTTCGTGGAGTTTCAGGACTTTTGGAGCTGTGCAGAATAGGTTTCCAATATTTTCTCCTTTTCCAGCCAGAATCCCAGCTGCCGGCATTCTCCCTCTTCATGATAAAGCTAGTAAAATAAGAGAGAATAGCCATAAGTATCGTGACATAACGTGTAATAACAGCCCATAATGCAATAAATATCAATATAAAAGCATGATGCAAAATGGACGTATCATGAACCACCATCGGTCATTAAATATCTATGGACTCCAAACCTCGAGAAAATAACTTCTTTAAGCATCTTAATAGAGGTGTTATGATCAACACTACTAGTTGGAATAGCTTCTACCCACTTAGTAACGTAATCAACAACAACTAAAATATGTGTATATCCATTAGAGGCAGGAAAAAGGTCCCATATAATCAAAGCCCCAAACATCAAATGGTTCAACAACAAGAGAATAATTCATAGGCATTTCTTGACGTCTACTAATATTACCAATTCTTTGACATTCATCACAAGACAAGAAAAACATATGGGCATCTTTGAAGAGAGTAGGCCAATAAAAACCGGATTTCAATACCTTATGTGCAGTTCTATATCCAGCGTGGTGTCCTCCATATGCTTCGGAGTGACACTTTGATGTCTACTGCACAACCTTCTTCTTGTAGACGTTGTTGGGAATGCAAGTGCACAGGTTTGTAGGACAGTAGCAAATTTCCCTCAAGTGGATGACCTAAGGTTTATCAATCCGCGGGAGGCGTAGGATGAAGATGGTCTCTCTCAAGCAACCCTGCAACCAAATAACAAAGAGTCTCTTGTGTCCCCAACACACCCAATACAATGGTAAATTGTATAGGTGCACTAGTTCGGCGAAGAGATGGTGATACAAGTGCAATATGGATGGTAGATATAAGTTTTTGTAAACTGAAAATATAAAAACAACAAGGTAACTAATGGTAAAAGTGAGCGTAAACGGTATTGCAATGCTACGAAACAAGGCCTAGGGTTCCTACTTTCACTAGTGCAAGTTCTCTCAACAATAATAACATAGATAGATCATATAACAATAGCTCAACATGCAACAAAGAGTCACTCCAAAGCCACTAATAACGGAGAACAAACATAGAGATTATGGTAGGGTACGAAACCACCTCAAAGTTATTCTTTCGGATCAATCTATAAAAGAGTTCATACTAGAATAACACCTTAAGACACAAATCAATAAAAACCCTAATGTCACCTAGATACTCCATTGTCACCTCAAGTATCCGTGGGCATGATTATACGATATGCATCACACAATCTCAGATTCATCCAACCAACATAAAAGTACTTCAAAGAGTGCCCCAAAGTTTCTACCGTAGAATCATGACGAAAACATGTGCCAACCCCTATGCATAGGTTCATGGGCTGAACCCGCAAGTTGGTCACCAAAACATACATCAAGTGGCACGTGATATCCCATTGTCACCACAGATACGCACGGCAAGACATACATCAAGTGTTCTCAAATCTTTAAAGACTCATTCCGATAAGATTACTTCAAGGTGAAAACTCAATTCATCACAAGAGAGTAGAGGGGGAGAAACATCATAAGATCCAACTACAATTGCAAAGCTCGGGATACATCAAGATCGTGCCATAGAGGGAACACGAGAGAGAACACGAGAGAGAGAGAGATCAAACACATAGCTACTGGTACATACCCTCAGCCCCGAGGGTGAACTACTCCCTCCTCGTCATGGAGAGCGCCGGGATGATGAAGATGGCCACCGGAGATGGATCCCCCATCCGGCAGGGTACCGGAAAGGGGTCCCGATTGGTTTTTGGTGGTTCTGGAGGCTTGCGGCGGCGGAACTCCCGATCTATCTTCTATTCTGGAAGTTTTAGGGTACGTAGGTATATATGGGTGAAAGGAGTATGTCGGTGGAGCTACGGGAGCCCCACGAGGCAGGGGGGCGCGCCCAAGGGGGTGGGCGCACCCCCCACCCTCATGAGCACCTCCCGTATCTTCTGACGTGGGGTCCAAGTCCATCAGGTGGGTTTCCTTCCAAAAATAACTTCTCCAGTTGATTTCGTTCCGTTTTGACTCCGTTTGATATTCCTTTTTCTCGAAACACTGAAATAGGCATAAAACAGCAAATCTGGGCTGGGCCTCCGATTAATAGGTTAGTCCCAAAAGTAATATAAAAGTGAAAAATAAAGCCCAATATTGCCTAAAACAGTAGATAATATAGCATGGAGCAATCAAAAATTATAGATACGTCGGAGACGTATCAAGCATCCCCAAGCTTAATTCCTACTCGTCCTCGAGTAGGTAAATGATAAAAAAAGATAATTTTTGATGTGGAGTGCTACTTAGCATAATTTCAATGTAAATCTTCTTAATTGTGGTATGAATATTCAGATACGAAAGATTCAAGAAAAAATTTCATATTGACATAAAAATAATAATACTTCAAGCATACTAATCAAAGTAATCATGTCTTCTCAAAATAGCATGGCAAAAGAAAGTTCATCCCTACAAAATCATATAGTTAGGCTATGCTTCATTTTCGTCACACAAAGATGTTCCCAACTTCTATACCCCCAATGACAAGCCAAGCAATTGTTTCATACTTAAATAATCTCAAACTTTTTCAACCTTCACGCAATACATGAGCGTGAGCCATGGATATAGCACTATGGGTGGAATAGAATATGATGATGGGGATTGTGTGGAGAAGACAAAAAAGGAGAAAGTCTCACATTGTCGAGGATAATCAACGGGCTACGGAGATGCCCATCAATTGATGTCAACATGAGGAGTAGGGATTGCCATGCAACGGATGCACTAGAGCTATGAATGCTCAACAAAAGAAAACTAGTGGGTGTGCATCCAACTTGCTTGCTCACGAAGACCTAGGGCACTTGAGGAGGCCCATCGTTGGAATATACAAGCCAATTTCTATAATGAAAAATTCCCACTAGTATGAAAAAGACAACTTATGAGACTCACTATATGAAAAACATGGTGCTACTTTGAAGCACAATATATGAGACTCAGTACATGAAGAACAAGGTGCTACTTTGAAGCACAAGTGTGGAAAAAGAGATAGTAGCATTGCCCCTTTTTTATTTTTATTTTTTTGGGCCTTCTTTGTTTTGGCCTTTCTCTTTTTTTGGGCAATGCTCTAATAATGATGATCATCACACTTCTATTTATTACAACATAAGGATTACAACTCGAAACTAGAACAAGGTATGACTCTATATGAATGCCTCCGGCAGTGTACCGGGATGGTGCAATGAATCAAGAGTGACATGTATGAAAAATAATGCATGGTGGCTTTGCCACAAATACGATGTCAACTACATGATCATGCAATGGCAATATGACAAAAGTAAAGTATGTCATGATGATGATGAACGGAACGGTGGAAAGTTGCATGGCAATATATCTCGGAATGGCTATGGAAATGCCATAATAGGTAGGTATGGTGGCTGTTTTGAGGAAGATATAAGGAGGTTTATGTGTGATAGAGCGTATCATATCATGGGGTTTGGATGCACTGGTGAAGTTTGCACCAACTCTCAAGGTGAGAAAGGGCAATGCACGGTACCGAAGAGGCTAGCAAAGGCGGAAAGGTAAAAGTGTGTATAATCCATGGACTCAACATTAGTCAAAAGAACTCATATACTTATTGCAAAAATTAAAAGTCATCAAAAATCAAGCACTACACGCATGCTCCTAGGGGGATAGATTGGTAGGAAAAGACCATCGCTCGTCCCCGACCGCCACTCATAAGGATGCACAAGCCAGGTACACTTCATGTTTCAAATTTGTTACACAACTTTAACCATACGTGCATGCTATGGGACTTGCTAGCTTCAACACAAGCATTCTTTGAATTCATAATCACCCAACTAGCATGACTTTAATATCACTACCTCCATATCTCAAAACAATTATCAAGCATCAAACTTCTCTTAGTATTCAACACACTCATAAGAATTCTTACAAATCTTGTATGCTTAGCATATTAGGATTATTTAAGCAAATTACCATGCTATTTAAGACTCTCAAAATGATATAAGTGAAGCATGATAGTTCATCTATTTCTTCAAAATAAAACTACCACCATGCTCTAAAAGATATAAGTGAAGCACTAGAGCAAACAACAAACTACTCCGAATGATATAAGTGAAGATCAATGAGTAGTCAAATTATTATACAACTATGTGAAGACTCTCCCATTTAATAATTTCAGATCTTGGTATTGTATCCAAACAGCAAGCAAAACAAAATAAAATTAAAATGCAAGGATAGCACAACTCATGTGAAGAAGCAAAAACTTAGGCTCAACCGATACTAACCGATAGTTGTTGAAGAAGAAAGGTGGGATGCCTACCGGGGCATCCCCAAGCTTAGATGATTGAGACTTCTTGAAATATTATCTTGGGGTGCCTTGGGCATCCCCAAGCTTGAGCTTTTGTGTCTCCTTAATTCCTCTCATATCATGGTTTCTCTTTTTATCAAAAGCTTCATTCACAACAAACACAACAAGAACTCACGAGATAGGTTAGTATAAACCAATGCAAAACCTTATCATTTCCTACTGTAAAAAATCACTAAAATTATTATTCAACATTGCATACTAAATTCCTCTGCATATTTAATACTCCTATCCTCAAATAGAATCATTAAACAAGCAAACATATGCAAACAATGCAAACATAACAGCAATCTGTCAAAATAGTATAGTCTGTAAAGAATGCAAGATTCATCATACTTCCCTAACTCCAAAAATTATGAAATAAAATTCCCACTGTAGTAAATTTATCAGAGCTCAATATGCAAAAATATTCAACATTATACCACTCTCTGACTTTTCTAGGGAATTTTTTCAGCAGCGGTAAACTTTCTGTTTTCAAACAGCAACATGCATACTAGCAAAATAAGCATGGCAAAGGCTATCCTTGACTTTTTTTATTGAAACTAAAGATACAAAACATTATTATAACTAAAAGAAAGCAAACCTAAAGAAAATAAAGTGACGCTCCAAGCAAAACACATATCATGTGGTGAATAAAAATATAGCTCCAAGTAAAGTTACCGATGAACGAAGACAAAAGAGGGGATGCCATCCGGGGCATCCCCAAGCTTAGGCTCTTGGTTATCCTTGAATATTACCTTGGGGTGCCTTGGGCATCCCCAATATTAGGCTCTTGCCACTCCTTATTCCATAGTCCATCGAATCTTTACCCAAAACTTGAAAACTTCACAACACAAAACTTAACAGAAAACTCGTTAGCTCCGTTAGCGAAAGAAAACAAAATACCACTTCAAGGTACTGTAATGAACTCATTCTTTATTTATATTGGTGTTAAACCTAATTTATTCCAACTTATCTATGGTTTGTAAACTATTTTACTAGCCATAGAGTCATCAAAATAAGCAAACAACACAATGAAAACAGAATCTGTCAAAAACAGAACAGTTTGTAGTAATCTGTAACTAACGCAAACTTATAGAACTCCAAAAATTCTAAAATAAATTGGTGGACCTGAGGAATTTGTCTAGTAATCATCTGCAAAAAGAATCAACTAAATAGCACTCTCCAGTAAAAAGTTGAAGCTAATCTCGTGAGCGCTAAAGTTTCTGTTTTTTACAGCATGATCATAAAGACTTCACCCAAGTCTTCCCAAAGGTTCTACTTGGCACAAACACTAATTAAAACATAAAACCACATCTAATAGAGGCTATATGCATTATTTATTCCTAAACAAAACAAAAATCAAGAAACTAAAATAAAATTGGGTTGCCTCCCAACAAGCGCTAACGTTTAATGCCCCTAGCTAGGCATGGTGATTTCAATGATGCTCACATAAGAGATAAGAATTGAAACATAAAGAGAGCATCATGAAGAATATGACTAGGACATTTATGTCTAACCCACTTCCTATGCATAGGGATTTTGTGAGCAAAAAACTTATGGGAACAAGAATCAACTTGCATAGGAAGGTAAAACAAGCATAACTTCAAAACTTTGAGCACATAGAGAGGAAACTTGATATTATTGCAATTCCTACAAGCATATATTCCTCCCTCATAATAATTTTCAGTAGCATCATGAATTAAACAATATAACCAGCACCTAAAACATTCTTTTCATGATCTACAAGCATAGAAATTTTATTACTCTCCACATAAGCAACATTCTTCTCATTCGGAATAATAGTGGGAGCAAACTCAACAAAATAGCTATCATGTGATTGAAAATTAAGATCAAGATGACAAGTTTCATGGTCATCATTATTCTTTATAGCATACGTGTCATCACAATAATCATCATAGATAGGAGGCATGCTTTCATCATAGTAAATTTGCTCATCAAAGCTTGGGGGACAAAAAATATCATCTTCATCAAACATAGCTTCCCCAAGCTTGTGGCTTTGCATATCATTAGCATCATGGATATTCAAGGAATTCATACTAACAACATTGCAATCATTCTCATCATATAAATATTTAGTGCCAAACATTCTAATGCATTCTTCTTCTAACACTTTGGCACAATTTTCTTTTCCATCATACTCACGAAAGATATTAAAAAGGTGAAGCGTATGAGATAAACTCAATTCCATTTTTTTGTAATTTTCTTTTATAAACTAGACTAGTGCTAAAACAAGAAACAAAAAGATTCAATTGCAAGATCTAAATATATACCTTCACTTACCTAGTCTCCCCGGCAACGGCGCCAGAAAAGAGCTTGATGTCTACTACACAACCTTCTTCTTGTAGACGTTGTTGGGCCTGCAAGTGCATAGGTTTGTAGGACAGTAGCAAATTTCCCTCAAGTGGATGACCTAAGGTTTATCAATCCGCGGGAGGCGTAGGATGAAGATGGTCTCTCTCAAGCAACCCTGCAACCAAATAACAAAGTGTCTCTTGTGTCCCCAACACACCCAATACAATGGTAAAGTGTATAAGTGCACTAGTTCGGCGAAGAGATGGTGATACAAGTGCAATATGGATGGTAGATATAAGTTTTTGTAAACTGAAAATATAAAAATAGCAAGGTAACTAATGGTAAAAGTGAGCGTAAATGGTATTGCAATGCTAGGAAACAAGGCCTAGGGTTCATACTTTCACTAGTGCAAGTTCTCTCAACAATAATAACATAGATAGATCATATAACAATACCTCAACATGCAACAAAGAGTCACTCCAAAGCCACTAATAAAGGAGAACAAACGTAGATATTATGGTAGGGTACGAAACCACCTCAAAGTTATTCTTTCGGATCAATCTATAAAAGAGTTCGTACTAGAATAACACCTTAAGACACAAATCAATCAAAACCCTAATGTCACCTAGATACTGCATTGTCACCTCAAGTATCTGTGGGCATGATTATATGATATGCATCACACAATCTCAGATTCATCCAACCAACATAAAAGTACTTCAAAGAGTGCCCCAAAGTTTCTACCGTAGAATCATGACGAAAACGTGTGCCAACCCCTATGCATAGGTTCATGGGCGGAACCCGCAAGTTGGTCACCAAAACATACATCAAGTGGCACGTGATATCCCATTGTCACCACAGATACGTACGGCAAGACATACATCAAGTGTTCTCAAATCTTTAAAGACTCAATCCAATAAGATTACTTCAAGGGGAAAACTCAATTCATCACAAGAGAGTAGAGGGGGAGAAACATCATAAGATCCAACTACAATAGCAAAGCTCGGGATACATCAAGATCGTGCCATAGAGGGAACACGAGAGAGAACACGAGAGAGAGAGATCAAACACATAGCTACTGGTACATACCCTCAGCCCCGAGGGTGAACTACTCCCTCCTCGTCATGGAGAGCGTCGGGATGATGAAGATGGCCACCGGAGATGGATCCCCCCTCCGGCAGGGTACTGGAAAGGGGTCTCGATTGGTTTTTGGTGGTTCTGGAGGCTTGCGGCGGCAGAACTCCTGATCTATCTTCTGTTCTGGAAGTTTTAGGGTACGTTGGTATATATGGGTGAAAGGAGTACGTCGGTGGAGCTACGGGAGCCCCACGAGGCAGGGGGCGCGCCCAGGGGGGTGGGCACGCCCCCCACCCTCGTGAGCACCTCCCGTATCTTCTGACGTGGGGTCCAAGTCCATCAGGTGGGTTTCCTTCCAAAAATAACTTCTCCAGTTGATTTCGTTCCGTTTTGACTCCGTCTGATATTCCTTTTCCTCAAAACACTGAAATAGGCATAAAACAACAAATCTGGGTTGGGCCTCCGGTTAATAGGTTAGTCCCAAAAGTAATATAAAAGTGGAAAATAAAGCCCAATATTGCCTAAAACAGTAGATAATATAGCATGGAGCAATCAAAAATTATAGATACGTTGGAGACGTATCACACTTGCGTAGGATCTGTTCCCGCTCATGCTTAGGTACACAACGTCTAATAACACCATCTACTCCTTCTTTATAAAGGTGTGGGTCATCCCAGAAGTAATTTCTTAAATCATAAAAGAACTTTTTCTTTTGCTGGTATGTGAAACTAGGTGGTATAAATTTAGCAACAATATAATTAGCATAATCAGCATACACTACAAAAAAAAGACACATCCGTGACATTTTGGGCCGAACGAAATTTTTTTCTGTCATACTTATGACACTTCAAAAAGACACATCCGTGACATTTTGGGCCGAACGAAATTTTTTTCTGTCATACTTATGACACTTCTATGACGATAATTGTGACAAAACCCGGTATCATCATAGATGTGGTGGGCTCCTACTTCTATGAAAAAAAATCATGACAGAAAATGGGCTTTTTGTCCTGGGCGGGCCGGAGACGCAGCTGCATGACAATCTTTTGACGGAAAAAACCATGGTAGAAGCGAGGGCGAGGAAAATTTCGGGGAGTTCCCTGTTACGGTGGGTGGTCAGGGGCCGAGCGATGCGCGTTTCTCTCGTACACATACACGCGTATGTGCGAGGCGTTGGCTCTAACTGAACCCGAGCGAGGCGTTGGGCTCTAACTGAACCCGAGCGATTGCACTGTAGGCTACGCGTTACTGAACCCGAGCGATTGATCGATGGCTGTTAACTGAACCCGATCGAGCGATTCCTTCACTACTGCTGCTAACTGAAGCCGATCAATGCTGCCTCTGGATGAACAGTGAGCGTTGCGGGGGGCGGCGGGGGGGGGGGGGGGGGGTGGGGGGTGGGGGGGTTGGACGAACAGTGAGTGGTGGGGGTGGATGAACAGGACCCCGTGGCGTTGCCTCTGGATGAACAGGACCCCGATCGATCGAGCCGGTTGGGGCTGGATGAATAGGACCCCATGGAGGGCTGGATGAATAGGACGACCCCGTGGAGGGCTGGATGAACAGTAGACGGTGGAGGGGTGGATGAACAGTAGCCCATGGAGGGGTGGTTGAACAGGAGCCCGTGGAGGGGTGGTTGAACAGTAGCCGGTGGAGTAGCGCGCGGTGGAGGCTGGATGAACAGGAGCCCGTGGAGGCTGGAGGAGGTCGACGGTGGATGAACAGTAGCCCGTGGAGGCTGGAGGAGGTCGACGGTGGAGATGAACAGTATCCTGTGGAGTCCCGTTTTGCGGTACGCCACACCCCTCCCGATGAACAGGACCCCCGTTTCGATCGTAGCGCTCCAACACAAGTACGTTTCGTCCGTTTTGCGGTACGCCACACCCCTCCCGATCAACAGGACCCTCGTTTCGACCGTAGGAGGTCCGTTTCCTCCGTTTTGCGGTACACCAGACCCCTCCCGATGAGCAGGATCCCGTTTCGAACATGGCCGGTCGAACATAAGGTTTCCTCCGTTCTGCGGTATGCCAGGCCTCGTTTCCATCGCCTGTTCCGTCCAAGCCCTCCCGATGAACACGACGATGCATTCCGTTCCGACCCAGCCGGTTGGCTCCCCATGAACACGAAGACGACGCTGTTTCTCCATTTCGACCCAGCCATGTACACGACCCTGGCCGTACGTATGTGCGAGTAGGCATTCAAGACCCCGCCCGTATGTACACATATGTGGCCGTATTTTCTTTCTTGCACACTGGCCGCTGTATGTATGTGTACATGCTACGTGCGCGCCTCTACTACGACACGTGCGCGCCTATACATCCACCAGTATGTACATACACGTTCGCGACCAGAATGACAATGCTACATACGATTCGACCAGGTGGGTCCCGACTGTCAGGCACTTCCTTGCATACGAAAATGTAGCTGGTGGGTCCCAGCAGTCAGGGGGCAAATCGTTTTTTGCCCAGACGCACTTCCTTGCTTGCGAAGATGTAGCTGGTGCATCCCAGCAGTCAGGGGGAAATGTTTTTTCATGAAATACGGTGGCCCGTCCGGTGGGTCCCCGCTGTCAGGTGGAGGAATAATTATTTTGCGCGTAATAAGGAGGCACTTCCTTGCTGCGGCCGTGGAGCCAGCTGTCAGCCTCTCCACGTACAGTCCACGTCTAATGGAAGCCGTTCCTTGACCATGTTGACCCCACCGCACCGAGAGCACCAGGGCGGTGGACGACAGCGAGGCCTAGGAAGGGGATGACGCGGAGCCGGGGAAGACGCGGTAGTGGATGCCCACGCATAGAGGAGTATGAGGGTTCACTGGTTCGCTGCGGTGTGAGGCTGCCGTCGCTGCAGAATAACAGGGGGTGTGGGTGAGTAGAGGGATGACCTGGCCAGCGGTGGGAGTAGTAGGGGGCGGTGAGGCCTCCGCCACATTGCAGCCAGCCACGGGAGGCAGGAGCACGAGGCACGACCTGTGCTGGTTTGGGCGGCTGGAGCAAGAAGACCAGAGGTTGAAGAAGCACTACGTGTGTTGGATGGACATCGTACGGTCATTGGGGCTAGAATCGTGCATATTGACTAAGTTGACAAAGCCCTCCGTCCCCATCAACTTAGTAGGCCCACAAGTCAGCCTCCCACCAAGGTGGGTCCCAGCTAGCCGGGGGAGTATTCATTTTTTTGTGCGTAATAAGGAGGCACTTCCTTGCGTGCGAAGATAGAGCTGGTGCGTCCAAGCTATCAGCGGCGGTAACGTTTTTTTTCACGAAATACAGAGGCCCTTTCGGTGGGTCCCAGATGTCAGGTGGAGGAATCATTATTTTGCGTGTAATAAGGAGGCATTTCCTTGCGTGTAGCCATGGACCCAGCTGTCAGCCTCTCGACGTACAGTCCACTTCAGATGCATGTCGGTCGTTGACCATGTTGACCAGGCCGCGACGAGAGCACTAGGGTAGTGGACGACGGCGAGGCCTAGGAAGGGAACAACACAGAGGCAGGGAAGACTCGGCAGTTGTTTCCCACGCGGAGGGGAGTACGACTGTACGAGGGTTTACTGATTCGTCTGCTGTCGCCGGAGAATAACAGCAGGTGTGGGTGAGTAGAGGGATGTCCTGGCCAGCGATGGGAGTATGGTGGGGCGATGACGCCTGCGCGGTAGCACAGCCGACCGTGGGGAGGAGGGAGCAGGCAGTCCTACTGACGCTTGTTTGAGCGGGTGGAGCAGGAAGAGCAGAGATTGAAGAAGCACCACGACCGTTGGATGGAAATCCAACAGTCACTGCTTGTGCGTCAACCTTCTTTTAGGAAAGCCTCAAATCTGTGGAAAACAACATACAACCCATCTGCCATTATTTCTAATAATTTACAGCCCATTTGCTAATTCTTAAGGTTTTTTTGGAGCCCATATTCTTTTTGTTAGCATTACAACCCATATTGTGGCCATGGTTAAAAAATTATACGAAATTTTACATATTTCGGTGCGGTCCGAACTGTTATTAATCCCGAAATTTTGAGTCAAATTCAAAATGATTTTAAAAATAAATGTATATCAATATAAAATCCAACAAATTGTCCATGCATAAAAATAAATGCAATTTAAAGTCTCAAAATGAAAAAAAGAAAGTTGAAACTAATTGCCGGTTTGATGTGTTTTAAAAATGTACAACCCATTTCTCATTACTGATAGGCCATTTTCTCGGCCAACCGAATGAAGCTCTCCTTGTCTTGAAAGATTAGCAGCCCAACAGGCCTGACAAAGCGACTTACTTGGCAAATCACAAAAAAACAAGGCTGTGGCCATGGACCCAGCTGCAGCCGTGGACCCAGCTGTCAACCTCTCCACGTACAGTACTCTTCCGATGGAAGTCGGTCATTGACCACATTAAATACGCCGCGCCGAGAGCACCAAGGCGGTGGACGACGGCGAGGCCTAGGAAGGGGACGACACGGAATCAGGGAAAACGCGGTAGTGGATGCCCACGCGAAGAGGAGTACGAGGGTTCACTAGTTCGGCTGCGGTGTGAGGCTGCCGTCGCCGCAGAATAATAGGGGGTGTGGGTGAGTAGAGGGATGCCCTGGGCCAAGGGTGGGAGTATTAGGGGGCGGTGAGGCCTCCGCGGCATCACAGCCGGCCATGAAAGGCAGGAGCACGCGGCACGACCAGCGCTGCTTTGGGGGGCTGGAGCAAGAAGACCGAAGGTTGAAGAAGCACTATGGCCGTTGGATGGACATCGTACGGTCACTGGAGCTAGAATCATTCATATTGACTAAGTTGACAAAGCCCTCCGTCCCCGTCAACTTAGTAGGCCCACAAGTCAGCCACCCACTATGGTGGGTCCCAGCTAGCAGGGGGTATTCATTTTTTGTGCGTAATAAGGAGGCACTTCCTTGCGTGTGAAGATATAGCTGGTGGGTCCCACCTGTCAGTGGGGGGAACGTTTTTTTCGTGAAATACAGAAGCCCTTCCCACGTACAGTCCACATACAGTGCGTAATAAGGACGAACTTTCCTTGCGTGCGACCATGGACCTCGTGGGTCCCAGCCATCAGGCTCTCCACATACAGTCCTCTTCTGATGAGTCTCGTATGTTGACCACGCCACGCCGAGCGCACCGAGGCGGTGGACAATGGCGAGGCCCCAGACTGGAATGACCCAGAGATGGGGAAGACGCGGTAGTGGAGTCGCAGACGGAGAGGAGTGGGAAATTTGACTGGTTCGGGTGCGGGGTGGGCCTACACTCGGCAGAGAATAACAGGAGGTGCGGAGTGGAGGGATGGCCTGGCCGTCGGCGGGGTAGCGTTTCGCTGAGGAGTGCAAAACAACGCTGCTGGACGCCGAAGGCTGGTGCAGGCGGTCCCGGCAGCGCTGGAGGAAGAAGACGAGAGATTGAAGAAGAATTCCGGCCATTGGATATAAATCCAACGCCTTCTTAGGCTTCGACCTACTGGCCCACATGTCAGCCAGTCCATTTGTTTTTTTAGTCCATTTGGTGGGCTGGGTGAAACAATGATGTAGCATCTATGCAGCCCATTTAAATCCCATTTGCATTTTTCTCGAAATCCGTGGACTTGCTGGGCTGGGTGAAAATGTTATAAAAACATAAACACATGATTGCACGTCTATTACTGCATTGAACAGTAAAATCTTTGCAAGCTTATGTACGCAATCACTAGGAGTTAACTTGCCAAGTTATATATAAACAATTATTATTATTATTTTGTAAGAACTTTCAACTTACGAAATAAAATATCATTTAAATTTGATGAGTTAATAGTACATGGGGCATTATTATTTTTTAGGCTAGACGTGGGACAATTGAGTTGGTTCTAGGGAAAAGTACTGGGAGAAAACTCAGTTTACATCGAAAAAGAAAGTGGGAGAAAATTCAGAGACCTGCTGGGTCCACCTGAGGAGGGGAATATGTTGGGAGGAAGGAGATTCGAAGCACGACAGTCGAGTGAACTAGTTTTTTTAATGGACAAGTGAACTAGTTACATACATAAGCAAATAGCCACTAAAAAAGCAATCAGGTTAATGGGTTCTTAAAAGAAATATTTCGGACAAAACAGATAATTACGACACATAGGCTAAATGCATGAAACACTCAGATGATAAAGGTGCTTATAAACAGATAAAGTACAACATCTAGACCTTCCTGGCACGCTTGATCATGACGCTGCGGCTGTCCGTGTACTCGTCAGTTACGGGAAGCAGACACGCCCTCATGTCCAAGATCTACCTGTACATGTCGTAGCATGCGTATGCGTCCTTGGCCGCGTAGGTTATGTAGGCTAGATTCAGAGGTACCTCCCACGTGTTCAGGTCCTTGGTATCGTTGTCTTCTTTCATGTTGGCGTATCAGGGGTCGATGATGGTCTCGGCGAGGTCAACCATGGAGTCCTTCTCCTGCCCGTTGCTGATGATCTTGTATTGCTTCTGGATGTCGACAAGCTTGTTGCACCAGATGGCCGAATCGTCGCGTTCTTCCTTCTCTCCACCGTAGCGAAGGTGCAGTCGGCGCTGCCGATGAAACGGGCGAATGCTCCAGAACCTCTGATGGCCCTACAGAAGTGGTAGATGAGAACCTCGTCCCGCACACATACCTGGGCGACGGCGATCCGTTGGTCCCTGTCAGGAGACGAATGGATGGGCACAAGGTCTAGTCCTGCAACCTTGTGCTTTCTCGTCCTGTAGGTACTGCTTGAACTCGGCGAGGCAGAGCTTCACCGAGTCCGGATCGTTGGTGTACATCACATTCAACTTGGTGCAGCCATAGGACTGAACGGCGAACTCAAAGGGGAACTCCTTGCTGAAGTCCATATCCAGCAGGCTCACCCCTCGGATCGCCATTGGAGTCTCTTCGAGTGAACGAGTGTGTAGGCGGCGGCAGCAGTTCGTTTTTCAGCTCTTGGGGAACTGGATTCAACAGTAAACTGAGTGTGTACAGGCGACAATAGTTACTACCCCTCCCTCGTCGCTGCACGCCCGGCAGAAGATGCACCCTCGGCGCATTCAAACGCCTCCATTAAGAAACCTACTCCGGCCACACGTCGGTTCACGAGCGGGTCTGTATTGGTACTGTAATAACAGGAGTTAGTGGTCACTTTACTTAAATTTAATTAGCTTTAATAGAAATTTATACTTAAAACAAGCAATGCATTGGCTCGTTCTATCAGTGCCACAGGATCAACATGCACAACAATTAGAATTATTATTCTCAGGACGCACACGATCAACACATTTGTCGCACTTTCACAAAGATAATACTACCAAGTTTGAACTGTTTGTTATGGTTGTTGTCCTCTGCATCATCATGCCGTGTTTCCCAGCTTGCAAGATTCAGAACCAACAAATAAGATCCAAATAATAAGTACAACAAAGATGCCTACACATCTCATTGATTCCCAGCTTGCAAGATTCAGAACCAACAAATAAGATCCAAATAATAAGTACAACAAAGATGCCTACACATCTCATTGATTCCCAGCTTGCAAGATTCAGAACCAACAAATAAGATTCAAATAATAAGTACAACAAAGATGCCTACACATCTCATTGATTCCCAGCTTGCAAGATTCAGAACCAACCCATTAGAGCCTTTTGATAAAGTGAATATCGGGATTAAATCCATCTTGGCTAGCCATGTCATACAATCGAAGAACTTGGCGAATGCTCTTGACCGTCACAACATCTGTAGTTGAGTATTCCTGTTTGCATAGCACAAACAAGAAGAGCATGATTTCACTTTAATAGGGGCCTCCTTGAACTCAACCTGCAGCTCCACTAGGATGAGGTCAACCTCCAGCTCCATGATTCAATTCATGCGCCTTTTTCTGCAGTTCACCTGAAATGAAGCAAAGATTGCATCATTCAGCTAGCAAGAAGTACTTGCTCTCGTGAGCTGGCAGGTTCTTCTTTAGTAGTTGCACTAAAATTGAGGAACATTAAGGTTGGCTGTCCGGCTCATGTAAGGTGCAACTATAATTTTCTTATCCTTTTGTGCAGTTCCACTAAAATAAAGTGCCATTGTGGTGACAGTGACGGCTCCATCTTGCAAAGGCTAATAAAATGTTGCACGAGATTACCAGCAGAACTTGACGGAGATTTTGGAAACTCCAATCACCATTTTGTGCAGTTCCACCAAAATTGAGAGATGTTGCCCACGTGACATTTTAGTTGAACTGCACAAGACACTCATTCCAAAAAAAGTGTTTTGTGCAGTTCACCAAAAGGTCACAATAGCAACAAGGTGAAATGGATATCCCTATCTGCACAAAAAGATAGAAAGTAAACAGTTGCTGGTCAATAAGAATATACGAAACATATACAAAATGAAAAGAAGCATCTTAATTATGTTCATGGCAATCACGCAAGGACAGTAGAAATTTTAAAATGTCAGCAATGCTTCATGTTACCAGAAGCATTACGATCAACAATGAGATTCCTCAAATATGGGATTACTTTAATGGTGGCATTGCTTGTTTACCAGACACAGTAAATCAACAACAGCTAAAGAGTTGGTTTAAGGGCATGGGACCGTGGGGACACCAGGACACTCAGCAGCGTAAAGGAGCAACTTACTTATCATACTGGGGAAAACAGCAGGAGTGCCATTTGTAACACAGTTTAATTGCATCTTATCACTGGAGGCATTAGATTAACAATAACACTGGTTAGACATGTCCCTAAGGTAACAGTGTGATCGCTTCATTTTACATGCGCCCTTACATTAACAACAGCAAAAGGTTGGTATAAGGACATGCGACAGTGGACGCATCAGCACAATGTACCTACAAGGAGGCATAAAGTGGTGATGCCGAGTTTGTTCATGCTATGTGAGGGCAGCAAACCTAATCCTGGAGACCTTGTACTATGTGAGGGCAGCAAATCTAATCCTGGAGACCTTTTACTATGTGAGGGCAGCAAATCTAATCCTGGAGACCTTTTACTATGTGAGGGCAGCAAATCTAATCCTGGAGACCTTTTACTATGTGAGGGCAGCAAATCTAATCCTGAGACCTTTTACTATGTGAGGGCAGCAAATCTAATCCTGGAGACCTTTTACTATGTGAGGGCAGCAAATCTAATCCTGGACATACTCTGTTGACTTGTCCACCAGCCGCCACTTTCTATCCTTTTTTCAACCAATAATAGATCTGTTCCTTATCCAGTTTGTACTGCGTTTTCCCATTATTTCCCTTTTCAACCAAGAGACCGGTTGGGTATCCGGTCTCTACTACTTTCACCATATTATTTCCTCTTTGAATCAAGTCCTAGATTCATGCTACAACTTTCCCCCCTTTCTTCGTTGTTTGAACAAAGCCCTAGATTTGAATGCATGAAGTAGCTTTACCTCTAATAATACTAAAATTTAGGTGGCTTTGGAAGAGCTGATGGGAGTAGAAAAAGATGCACATGCAGACACGTGGGGAGCTGGGGCAGTAGAGCAAGGCCGCTTTCGAAGAACTTATACCTGAGGGTCGCCGGGATGTCGGCAGCGGCAGGTCGGATCTGCGGACAATACGGCAGGGAGGAAGAGGGTCGGAGGACCTCCCGAGCCGGCGCTGTGTCGAAGAGAACGGCACGGGCAGAGGATCAGGCCCCTCCAGCAGCTATGGGTTTCCTCCCTCGGCGGTGATGACCGCGTGAACGATGCACCTTTTAGTCCTCTACACACACCGGCGGAAGGGATCCAGACGGATCTGTGACCAGCGGTGAGCAGAGAGAAAATGTCGCTACCGCTGTCTTGTTTATATCTGGAGACGAAGAGAGAATGAAGGGAGCAACCCTAGTAAAGCAAGCGCTCAGGCCCCTGTGTACATATATAGTGGAGTGATTATCTTTTTTCTCTCCACAACAAGTGTTTCAATTTGTGTACGTGGCATTAAAAAAAAGAAACTCTCTATTTAAGGTGACTACTGTATGACTCCTACTTACTACTAGTAGTACTAGTATTGTTCACTTGTGATCCCCGCCCCTCCATTCATTGAACAACCCCACAGGTGAATAAACATACAGTAAGTACTGTATTTATATAGAACGAACAAGCTTGAACTATTTTCACGTAGTTAAAAGTTGAGGGCGGGGCTTTTCCCGGGCAGTACGCGCGGCCGTTTTCGGGTAGGCGGTTTGACAGAGAGGCAAGGAGGGTGAGCGAGTGGCGGATTCTCAAACATACTGCTGGAAAGGTCGGGCTGTGCATTTTGACGGCGCGTTACTGGTGGAAAGACTTGTGATATGACCACTCACTATAGTCATGAATTACTGGCGCTCCGACCGGGGTGATGCCCCCCTTTCGTTCCGCGCTCTAATCTGGTGCATGACACGTCGACCCGGATGCTGGCTCTCCCACATGTGGGAGTAGTAAGAAGGAGCAAAGAATGATGCGGTATATACTAGTACTACTACTACTCAGGTCGGAGGAGTGCGAACCACGGCAGCCCAGTGAACCAGCAGTGTGAACCACGACAGCCCAGTGAACCAGCAATGCGAACCACAATAGCCCAGTGAACCAGCAATAGAAAACAATGTGGTGATATGGCCATAAAAAACAATGTGCTACGGTCCACACTGTAGCATGTACAGTAACGCTCCTCTTTGTTTGGATCCCTGGGTTAGAGCTAGTTTGGGTTGAAATAGCCTCAAATTTTCGAAACAAGAGGGGTTAGTTTGAGCTAGTTTGCTCTAACCCAGCTAAAAAAACTAGCCCGGTGGAGAGGTTCTAATTGGGTTAGTTATCCTCGGGCCCAGTAAAAGAGAACTAAAAAAATCTCCCCTGCCCGCACCAGATCGCTCCCCCCCTCTCGCACGACTCCTCTCTGTTCCCCATAGGGCCGCCCGCCCAAGCGCCGCTCACCCTCTCTCTCCTCCGGCCGCCCTCTCCTTCCGGCCTCCGCCGCCCTACTCTGGCCGCCCTCTCCCTCTGACCTTCGAAGGTCGCCCAGCTCCCCCTTCACTGGTTGTTTTTCTCCCTCTATCGTGCGCGGCGGCGGCACATCTACCAGGGAGGTCGCGAGAGGGGTGAGTTTGTTCATTCCTTCTCTGTCTCACGGTCATATCATTGATCTTGCTCGCTCTAGCGCTAATTCTGATTTGGAAAAATAGATCCTGATCAAACTTGGTATAGATTTGTGGTGCAGGCATGGAATTGTTTGATGCTGCTTGAGGAGGTAATAAATCTTTCTAGAGGCCCAAAGATTCAGTTCACCTTTCTAGGTATTTCAGTTTCAGGCTTGCATTATTTCTAGAGGCCCAAAGATTCAGTTCACCTTTCTATATATTTCAGTTTCAGGCTTGCATTATTTCTAGAGACCCAAAGATTCAGTTCACCTTTCTAGGTATTTTAGTTACAGGCTCGCATTATTTCTAGAAGCCCAAAGATTAAGTTCCCAGTCAGCGGCAAGCGGCCCTTCTACCCATGCCGGTGTCAACCTCAACTCGCAAGGGCCGGCGTCGGAGGGGTTCCCGGGGCTTGGGCTCTATAGATCCTTCCTCTAGAGCGACGATGGCGAGCTCCTCCCTCAGTGCGCGAGGGGCTCCGGGCTCCCTCCCTATCGTGAATGACTTCCGTGATGAGTTAGCTCATGCTTTGTTTCATGGAGTGTTTTCTTGAAGCTTGATTGGCGACTTGTATGTTTAAGTGGGATATCTCATTTGTATGGAAAAAGTAAAAATTATCATGTTTTGCATGCTTGATTTGTAAATATGGTTCGTTTATGTCAATTGTGAGCGGGAGGAGGCCACAGAACAGCCGTCCACACCAAATCCGGCAGGAAATAGGGTCCAAAGTAGTCAAATGATTGAGAATGAGTATTTATTGTCAATCTAACCCTGCCATCCATACACCTCTTCGGTTTAGAGTTAGTTCAGGGTTAGAATCTAACTCTAACCTATAACTGAGGTAGAGTTCTCCTCATCTCGGTTCATCGCCATCATACTTTCCCCATTCCCATGTTTTCAGTATCCTGCGAATCAAAGAGGCCCTTTTTTTGTGGGAAAAATCAAAGAGGCCCTTAGACTAGTTTAGGTCCGGTCATTTTTTATAAACGTGTTATGTCCTAAATTTAATGAATGTGCTCCGGTTTCTATGAAAATAAACCGGTTTCATGTAGTAATTCATTCATTTATTTATTCTTCTGCAGGGGGTTTGCATGTAATTCGTGAGGTCTGAAATGTAAAGTACCCCGGCATATGCTCCGAGTCGTGCATGCACTATGACCCTGATGCTCTATGTCCCACATGTCAGTGAATGGGAGCACGTGGAAATAGCCTAGGAGTACATATAGGAGGATAAATGCATGGAAAAATATGTACTGTGAAGCGTAGCTGCGGTTCGAAAAGGAGATCTAAAGTGATGACAGCTATAGGTCGCACGCACCCAACTAGTGGTACTAGACATACAACTAATTTTTCCCTAAAAAAAGAGGCACGTGTGCTCAGTACTCCTATTCTATAAACACGAGTCCCATCTGACAACAGCGTCCGTGCTACAGCTAGCTCTTCTCCCTCGTTTCTCTCTTCTAATTCTAAACTCGTCCGACGCCCGGTGGGCGGGGTGGGTTTGCTCAACTGCGGCCTCACCTCACAGTGAAAACGTTACGACTGGAATAAAAATGCCACATACTCCCTCCGTTCCTAAATATAAGCCTTTTTAGATACTATTTCAAATGGAATACAACATACAGATGTATGTAGACATAGTTTAGAGTGTAGATTCACTCATTTTGCTCCGTATGTAGTAGTCACTTGCCGGAATCTTTAGAAAGACTTATATTTGGGAACAGAGGGATTACTATACTAATAAAACATTAAGGCCACGAGGCGATGTAGTGCTGGTTACATGACGCAAGAAGAAGAGATGCATCCATCGCCGACGTCCACCAACTCGACTCAGGGCGCCGGCCCACCGAACGACGCCTAAGTAGCAGCGGCTTTCATGGCCAGGTCGACGTGCTTCTGAACAATGGCGTCCAAAGATTCCAGCCGCTGGAAGAAGGCCAACGTCTTTCTGTCCTCGCTTGTCTTGTAGTGGCCTATGTAGACGATTTCCTCATAGACATGGATGTGGAGGTCGACAGTTTCTTGCATGGCGAGGCGCTGCGCGGCGAGTGCGGCCTCGAGGTGCACATTCTTCGTCGCGACCTCCGGCACCTGTAGGGCCACCAGGGCTTGAAAGAGTTCATCACCATGGAGGCCTATGAGGGTGGCAAGCAATGAGGAGCCTGGGTGCGCGGGCTGAAGCAGTACAGCAAGGTCGTCCGCGCGCTAGAGCAGTACGGCAAGGTCGTCCGCACGCTTCTTGATGGCGGTGAACTTGCGGATGGAGTTGACCATCATGTCGTCCATGCGAGAGGCGAAGCCAGCATCGGCGAGGGCTACGATGCCGGCGGTCACCAGCACCGTCTGGAAATGCTGCGCGGTGCGGGGCCGCAGGCCGGTGCCTTGGATGATTTGGCACAGCCCACAGCCGCTCGCGTCCATCGCCTCCATAGGTGCTTGTGGCTTCTGGTCACTTGGTCTTGGATTGGAGTGAGCAGTGTTGCGCAGAGACTTGGGAGTAGATGGATTGGAGTGGTGGGGCGCCTTTATTATATGAGAGTCCAAACTTGGTTGCAATCACATCGTGCTGGCTCTATTCTGCTTCTCCAATTAATTCCCTCTGCCTATAATTGAGGATGCATCATTGACCGTTCAATGTCTCGGGAACCGCTACCCTCTCGCTCCTTGGCATTCAAGCACCTATGGACCCGTCGACGACGAGGTGCCTATGGTGACTTCGTAAATTTCAAGATGATAGTGCCATGCGTGTGTGCGTTCATAGGGGTGAGCGTATGCGCATGTATATGAGCGCTTGTGTCTGTACTGTGTCAAAAAAACGTAAATGCGTGTCAAAAAGAGACTAGTCAGTATACTCAATATTGTGCACCTCGGAGAGGAAAACGATAGAACTACTCCCTCCGTCCCATAATGTAAGACGTTTTTTCACACTAGTGCAGTGTTAAAAAATGTCTTACATTATGAGAAGAAGGGAGTACATATTTATTTACGGTGCAGATTCACTCATTTTGCTCCATATATACTCCGTCTCGGTGTAGTCTAGTCACTTGTTGAAATCTCTAGAAGGGCAAATACTCCTTTCTGGTTTACAGGGCTATACTAGCAAGTAGTTATATGTACTAGTACAATAGTGGGCTCACATAGCAATTTTGTCTGACGCAAGAGCCTGGCTATATGCTTGCTTCGATGTTCGCAACTTCCACGTTCGGTTTGCGCTTGGCTCTTCGCCTCTTCAAGAAGACGAACAATGATGTTACTACTACTGCTTCTACAGTGTCGAATCCACTGCTGCATGTCCGTCCACCACGAGCGGGAGGGATAGCTTGTTGTAGAAGTACTACTAAGCAAAAGCCTGTCCTCGTTTGCGAGCAACCGCGCGCATGGGCGAGGGAGAAGGCGTGTAGTAGTAAAATCAAGCTTCTCCTCACTGTACGAGTTGTCACGACACAGCACTAGCCCCACATGCTTGCCTCTAAACTTGACTGAAAGACCCGCAGTGTACAATATATTTTCTGCAACCTCTAACATTTACCCACCACAAATTAAAATATATGTGGTCGTATGCATCGTTCTGATGCAGAGGCTGGGGAGTCCCCCCTTTTCGAAAAAAACAAATTAAAATATATATTCCTGTCTTGACCAGATGAGCGTGCAAACTACAATCACCAGGGTGATAGGTAGGGCTAGAAGACTATTTTAATTTTTTTTAAACTTCGAGACGGCCACATAGGATGGAGCCGACCCTAACGATTTTAAGCTTACAGGCACGGTACATGCTATCCTAGACTACTCTACACATGAAACTGCCACACGAGCGTCTGGGCTGCGCTTGGCTCTTCGCCTCTTCGGGGAGTCGAACAATGATGGAGTACTACTGCACTGGAGGAGTACTACAGTACGCTTCTGGCCATCTGACACCGATTGAACTGCTGCATGTCCACCGCGTGCAGGTGGGAGAGCGTGTAGCAAAAGCTTCTCCTAGTCTTGCCAGCCACCACCTCATGGGCGAGGGAGGGACGCTCCTGCCTTTGCGTGTATGACAGGTGGGCCCGACAGGTGGGTGGCCAACCCGTCATACAGCCAAAGGCAGGTGCAGTTAAGTCTGCGAGGGAGAGGATAATCAAACTTCTCATTGATGTACGAGTTGACGCGACACATCAAAGCACTGCACTCGATATATTTCAATAATTTGTGTTTATCGATGCATTAATTACAACGCATGCATGCGTGCCGTGACTCTCCTTTTGATACTTGCATGTGTTGATTTAATGCACCTTGAAGTAGTATAAAATATGTGACGGTAAAGCTTTGTAATGCCCCGGCCCAAGTCGAGAGATGGTTGTGCACGAGGAGGGCGAGATCATGCAGACCGAACAGGACCTGACGATGGAGCTCTCTAAGGTCTCGATGGACCTCACCCTGCTCGACACCGCCCCTTGTGCCTCTGCCCCTTGACGCCTCTAGTGTATGAGGTTTGAATACACCTTGTCCGTTTGGCTGATTAAGCAAGGTGCAGGTTTCTTGATTGATGTGCTGTTCGATTGATTTCTGCAGTGCAAGGGAGGGCACCTGGCCTGCGCAGACTGCCGCATTGAGCGCCCCGAGAACCAGCGGCAGTGCCAGAAGTGCGAGCGCGGCGGTGGATTCGACGTGCGGAACACGACAGTGGAATCCGTCCTTTCGTCGGTGAGGGTGGAGTGCCCGCACGAAGGCTGTGGGCTCTACGTCACTTACCACAAGCTCGCCGATCACCAGAGTCTTTGTCCGCTCGCGCCCTGCAAATGCCCCGTGCCCGTCTACGGCTACGAAGGCCCGCCGCCGACGCTCTACCACCACATCAGCACCACGCATCCCGTGCCCGTGCACAAGATCCAGTACGACAAGGTGCTCCAGCTGCAAGTGCCACTGTCGGAGCCACGGCTCTTGCTGTTCGTGGAGGAGGATGGCCGCACATTTTTCTTGGTCGGCGGCGTGCTCGACATCGGCGTGCCTATCACCATG
Source organism: Triticum aestivum (assembly GCF_018294505.1). Taxonomy (NCBI): domain Eukaryota; kingdom Viridiplantae; phylum Streptophyta; class Magnoliopsida; order Poales; family Poaceae; genus Triticum; species Triticum aestivum. The sequence goes on along the minus strand of NC_057807.1, from coordinate 652,547,584 downwards.
TTGGTCGTCTGCATCAGAGCGGGGGTGTCCCCACTGCCGCACTACGTGGCCAAGCTGTGGGCGAACAGCCCGCCGGGGGAGCCCAAAGGCACGACCGACGCCATCAAGGTGGAAATGGAGGTGACAAGCAGCAAGGATCCCGGCGACGTCGACGTGCAGGAGCTGACCTTCTTCACAGTTCCGCCCAAGCTGCTGGCCGAGGCTAAGCTGGTGTCCCTCCACATTCAGATTGACAAGCTCATGTCCTAAATGTTTATTTAGTGTTTTCTGTTTATCTTAGTAATATGCTAATATAGGGATTAACTCAGTCTACTTTAGCTTAAGAAATGGTGGGTTTAGGTGGCGATGCAACAATTACTTCGACATCAGATCAGTAATTTCCAACAGTCGAATAGATATTTTGTGTCTGTTGGATATAAAGTTCCTTTGGGTAAGAAGTACTACTTGTCATCAAAATGGATAAAAGGAGATGTATGTAGACGTATTTTAGTTCTAGATACGTCCCTTTTTATCCATTTTGATGACAAGCACTCCCTCCGTTCCACAATACATGCCTTCCATTTGTCAAAATATAGATGTATCTAGACATGTTTTAGTATAGAGGTACATCCATGATAGAGCCAATCGGACGGTTGAGAACACTACAATTCGTAGCTACAGATGCATGTGTGACTCCCAGATGCAGAGGCCGGGGGTCATCATCCTCCTTTTCAAGAAAAAACAGACGTGTGTGTGAGAGGATGAGTGCGTGCGTGCACCTGTTCTCTTCCTGTATAACGTACTAAACTCAGAGTACAAGTTTTTGTGGGTGGCACAATGGTGCATGCAAGAAGTCCCGAGAGATAGGTTTAATGCATCTGAAAAATAGACTAGCCTAGAGCTCGCCACGTGGCTATTCCTGTCGAACGCCCCATTAACCGTAAGATATGTATACGACGGTGCCAGTTATTACACGTACACAACAGTAGAAAAAGAACTACTGCATCCAGGAATAGTGTCGCACTTCGAAACTAGAACCGTCAATAAATTTTGATCTTGCGTCTCGTCACATTCCAAATTACTCCACGCTATATTGAATTGCAAACCTGTTCACACTGATCACAACCTAAACGGTTTCCCACTTAGGAGCGTATTAGTACCATGCTATATTGAATTGCAAACCTGTTCACACCGATCACAACCTAAACGGTTTCCCACTTAGGAGCGTATTAGTACTCGGTTATAAATACTAGTATGCCAAGATGACTGCACATTCCTCCTCAACTCCTCATCCACAAAAACAAACAAGTCATTCAACATCCTTCCCTTGCGTCTGCCATGGCCAGCGTGAGTTTTGGGTCGAGAGATTGCCACCAGGGAGAGGCGAGCATGGAAGCGGAAGCACGAGAGATGTCCCGCCTCGCTGTGAAAGCAGCCGACATGTCCCGCCACACGGAAGTAGCAGCACAGAGGTCCCACCGCGCCGCTGAAGCAGCACGGAGGTCCCGCCGCACCATTGATGTAGCAGACTGGTCCGGCCGCGCCGCGGAAGCAGCAGAGATGTCCCGCCGCGCCGCAAATGCAGTAGAGATGTCCCGCCGCGCCGTGGCGGCCTGGGAAAATTTCTCGCGGGCAGGCAACGACTGTTACAGGCGCATGCATTCGATCGTCCATAGCCAGATGGATCAGATCTTCGGCTTGGCGAGGTTGCAGGATGACATGAAAGCCTTGTTTGAACAGGCTACAGGTGTCATCCGGCAACTAAGGGAGGGCAATGAGAGGCTCTGGGCCTAGCACGACCTGCTGAGGGCGAAGATCGTCAAAAGTGCAGACCAGCAGGAGGAGACCAGTGCCTTGTTGAAGAGGACCGGCGTCATCGTCAAGAAACTTATGGACGAGAGTGACATTCTCCACAACGAGCGCCAAAGGCTAGTGGAGGAATCCGTGGATGTTCTCAAGCAGCATCTTGAGGACACGAAAGATCTCATCGCCGCTCGCCGCGGAGATTAGTTCCCGCGGCCTGCAGCAACGCATCAAGAAAGTAGAGATCAGCGAGCCAAATCCTTGTCTTCCTTCTTCTTTTGCCCTTGGCGTGGAAGGCAAGCTTGGCGATTTGGATGTAGATCTCCTCCTCTGTAAACTGACTCTGTGTAACACTAGCCCCCTCCGGTGTCTATATAAACCGGAGGGTTTAGTCCGTAGGACACAATAACAATCATACCATAGGCTAGCTTCTAGGCTTTAGCCTCTCTGATCTCGTGGTAGATCAACTCTTGTAATACTCATGTCATCAAGATCAATCAAGCAGGAAGTAGGGTATTACCTCCATCGAGAGGGCCCGAACCTGGGTAAACATCGTGTCCCCAGCCTCCTGTTACCATTAGCCTTAGACGCACAGTTCGGGACCCCCTACCCGAGATCCGCCGGTTTTGACACCGACATTGGTGCTTTCATTGAGAGTTCCTGTGTGTCGTCGCTGTAAAGGCTAGATGGCTTCTCCAACCTTCAACAACGCCGTCCTGGGTGAGACTTTTCTCCCCGGACAGATCTTCGTATTCGGCGGCTTCGCACTACGGGCCAACTCGCTTGGCCATCAGGAGCAGATCGACAGCTACGCCCCTGGCCATCAGGTCAGGTTCGGAAACCTAAACTACACTTCCGACATCCGCGGAGACTTGATCTTCGACGGATTCGGGCCCATGTCAGGAGCGCCAAGCGATCATGACAGGCATGACCTAGATCTGCCGTCGGACAGTATCCGGGACATCGCACCTGCCATGGCTCTGGACTTTGTTCCAAAGCAGGTCGTGCCTTCCGAGGATGGGTGGATGGACCCCGCCTCGAAGGCCGCACACTCATCGGCTTTGGAGCCGAACACAGACTCCTCTCCTAAGGAAATCTGTATCTCCGGACCCCTAGACTTGTCTCCGGCCGTATATTCCGGACCGCGCGCATCCATGCCCATCGAATCTAACGGGGCTCCGGTTATGGAGTTTGCCGCCGCGGATATCTTTCAGCACTCACCCTTCGGAGACATGCTAAATTCATTAAAGTCTCTCTCTCTCTGTCAGGAGACTCCTGGCCAAACTATGTCCGGCCCGTGTGGGATACGGAGGACGAAGAAAATCGCAACCCACCCACCACCCACTTTGTAGCCACTGTCGATGACCTAACAGACATGCTTGACTTCGACCCCAATAACATTGACGGCATGGACGTTGATGCAGGGGACGATCTGGAACCACCGCCCACGGGGTGCTGGACAGCCACTTCATCATACAACGTCTACATGGTGGACACGCCCAAAAAGGACACAACAGAGGATAAACCCCCCGGACAAAAGCAAAAACGACGGCGTAGGTGCCGCCTTAAGTCCAGTCATTGTAAAAATAGCGATAACAACCCAAAACAGGATGACACTCCGGTTGATTCCGAAGGCAACAACGACCATAGGGACCCAGCGATGGAGCAGGATAAACCAGGTCATGCCAAACACAGCCCGGAGCAGACGCCCGATCACAGAAATCCAGAGGGCCGAACTCACCATACTACCTCCAAAGAAGAGAACAATCCTGTTGACAATGCGTTCATCATCCCGGAAGAACATTCGGAACAAGATAACCTCCGCAAAAAACTCCTAGCCACAACGCGGAGCCTGAAGAAGCAGAAGCAAAGGCTTAAGGCCGTGCAAGATACGCTCAACTGAAGATGGAATAAGGTGCTGGACACCGAAGGGAAATGTGGCGACAATCGCCACACAAAGAGATACCCAAAGCGCAAACTGCTACCCAAATTCGAGATGAAGCCGCAGCACCCGTTCGGCCAAAAAACAATACGGCTACTCAGCCGGACCAACCACCTCATGGACGCGATAGAGCAGCCACCGATACCACACACGATTTACGAGAGCTCCTGGACAAAAAGGCCAGTGCGGCCAGATCCATCTATGGGTCCAGAGGACATGCTCCAACGCGGGATTATGGTCACCACAACAATCATACTGATCGAATACCAGTCCGGAATCAACACCGGGAGCAACAACAACCGGTAGCATGCCGCGACACGGCCAGATACAGAGGGGCTGTGCACCCCCTATGCTTCACGGATGAGGTGCTGGATCATGAATTTCCAGAGGGATTCGAACTCGTGAATATAGAGTCATACGATGGAACGACGGACCCTGGGGTCTGGATTGAAGATTTTATCCTTCACATACACATGGCTCGTGGGGATGACCTCCACGCCATCAAATACCTCCCCCTCAAGTTAAAAGGACCAACTCGTCATTGGCTGAAAAGCCTCCCCGAAAACTCAATTGGAAGTTGGGAGGAACTTGAGGATGCTTTCAGGGCCAACTTTCAAGGAACCAATGTCCGGCCTCCAGATGCTGACGATTTAAGTCACATAATACAGCAGCCCGGAGAGTCAGCCCGCAAACTTTGGAACAGATTCCTCACTAAGAAGAATCAAATTGTCGACTGTCCGAATGCTGAAGCCTTAGCGGCCTTCAAACACAGTATCCGAGACGAGTGGCTTGCCAGACACCTCGGCCAAGAAAAGCCGAGAACGATGGCAGCCTTAACAAGCCTTATGACCCGATTTTGTGCGGGCGAGGACAGCTGGTTGGCCCATAGAGGCACCAGCGACCCAGGCACATTCAAAATTCGAGATGGCAACAGGAAGCCACGGCGCACTAAGCACAAACGTTGGAATAACGATAGTTCGGACAACACGGCGGTCAACGCCGGCTTCAGGGGCTCTCGACCTGGTCAAGGAAAGAAGCCATTTAAGGACAGTAAAGAGGGACCATCCGGCCTGAATAAAGTCCTGGACAAATTGTGCCAAATCCATGGCACTTCCGACAATCCTGCAAATCATACCCACCGAGAATGTTGGGTCTTTGAGGGAGTCCTGGACTAGGGGGTGTCCGGACAGCCGGACTATCATCGTCAGCCAGACTCCAAGATTATGAAGATACAAGATTGAAGACTCCGTCCCGTGTCGTGGAAGGCAAGCTTGGCGATACAGATATGTAGATCTCCTACCATTGTAACCGACTCTGTGTAACCCTAGCCCTCTCCGGTGTCTATATAAACCGGAGGGTTTTAGTCCGTAGGACAAGACAACCATGACAACAATCATACCATAGTCTAGCTTCTAGGGTTTAGCCTCCTTGATCTCGTGGTAGATCCACTCTTGTACTACCCATATCATCAATATTAATCAAGCAGGAGTAGGGTTTTACCTCCATCGAGAGGGCCCGAACCTGGGTAAAAACATCGTGTCCCTTGTCTCCTATAACCATCCGCCTAGACGCACAGTTCGGGACCCCCTACCCGAGATCCGCCGGTTTTGACACCGACATTGGTGCTTTCATTGAGAGTTCCTCTGTGTCGTCACCGATAGGCTTGATGGTTTCTTCAATCAACAACAATGCCGTCCAGGGTGAGACTTTTCTCCCCAGACAGATCTTCGTATTCGGAGGCTCCGCACTGCGGGCCAATTCGCTTGGCCATCTGGAGCAGATCGAAAGCTATGCCCCTGGCCATCAGGTCAGGTTCGGAAGCCTAAACTTCACGGCCGATATCCGCGGAGACTTGATCTTCGACGGATCCGAGCCACAGCCGAGCGTGCCACGCTGTCTCGAAGGGCATGATTTAGCTCTGCCGCCGGACAGTGCCTTCGAGGCCGCACACGAGTCTGCTCCGACTCGTAGTTCGGAGCAGACCGCGCAGATCGAGGACAAGTGGTTGGACACCGCCTCGGGAGCTACAACTACTACGGCGATGGAGCCGAATACTGACCTTGTCCCTTATAAAGCTCGTGACTCCGAGGTGCCGGACTCCGAACCTCCCGCGCCCCTGCCAATCGAATCCGATTGGGCGCCGGTCATGGAGTTCACCGCCACGGATATCTTTCAGCACTCGCCCTTTGGCGATATCTTAAATTCGCTAAAGCATCTCTCGTTATCAGGAGAGCCCTGGCCGGACTGCGGTGAGGATGGTTGGGATGCGGACGACGAAGAAATTCAAAGCCCACCCACCACCCACTTTGTAGCCACTGTCGACGATCTAACCGACATGCTAGACTACGACTTCGAAGACATCGACGGTATGGACGACGATGCCGGAGACGATCAAAAACCAACGCCTACAGGGCACTGGAAGACCACCTCGTCATATGATATATACATGGTGGACACCTGAAAGGATGGGGACGGCGAAGAAGCAGCGGAGGCAGATTCTTCTATGAAACAGCCCAAGCGTCGTCGGCAGCGGCGCCGCTCTAAATCCCGCCACAGCAAGAATGGAGATTCCAGCACAGGAGACAACAACACCCCAGAAATTTCCGAAGACAACCCCCTCCAGCAAGATTCAGCGCAGGAGGATGCAGAAGATAGCCCTCACAAGAGAGCGGCATGCAAAGAGGTCGAGGATGATAATTACATACCTCCCTCCGAAGACAAGGCAAGCCTCGACGACGACGAATTCGTCGTGCCTGAGGATCCCGTCGAACAAGAGCGTTTCAAATGCAGGCTTATCGCCACGGCAAATAGCCTAAAGAAAAAGCAGCAACAGCTTCAAGCTGATCAAGACCTGCTGGCCGACAGATGGACCGAGGTCCTCGCGGCCGAAGAGTATGAACTCGAACGCCCCTCCAAGAGCTACCCAAAACGCAAGTCGCTCCCCCGATCAGAGGAGGAGGCATATGAACCTTCATCACCAGCGCACAATATGGCAGACCGACCACCTCGTGGCCGCGACAGAGAGGGATCTAGGACCTCCACCAGGACCGTACCCCGGCACCGCTCGAAAAGTACGAAGCCACAGGGGAATGCGCCGGACTTGCGAGATATATTGGAGGACAAGGCAAGACAATTCAGATCTATCTATGGATCACGGGGGCGCCCCACGACCCACGATGATTACCGTCGCGCCGGATACAGCAACTCCGGCCGGGCCGAACACAGCAGACAACACTCTCTTGAGCTACGTCACGATATAGCTCAATATAGAGGCGCCGCACACCCACTATGCTTCACAGACGAAGTAATGGATCATCAAATCCCTGAAGGGTTTAAACCCGTCAACATCGAATCCTACGATGGCACAACAGACCCCGCGGTTTGGATCGAGGATTATCTCCTTCATATCCATATGGCCCGTGGCGACGATCTCCACGCCATCAAATATCTCCCGCTCAAGCTTAAAGGACCAGCTCGGCATTGGCTCAACAGCTTGCCCGCAGAGTTGATTGGGTGCTGGGAGGACCTGGAAGCCGCATTCCTCGACAACTTCCAGGGCGCATACGTGCGACCACCAGACGCTGATGACCTAAGCCACATAATTCAGCAGCCAGATGAATCGGCCAGACAGTTCTGGACACAGTTCCCAACAAAGAAAAATCAAATCGTTGACTGTCCGGATGCAGAGGCCCTTGCAGCCTTTAAACACAACATCCGCGACGAGTGGCTGGCCCGGCACCTAGGACAGGAAAAGCCGAAATCCATGGCAGCCCTCACATCACTCATGACCCTCTTTTGCGCGGGAGAGGACAGCTGGCTAGCTCGCAGCAACAACCTCAGCAAAAATGCTGGCAGTCCGGATACTAAGGACCACAATGGCAGGTCACGTCGAAACAAAAACAAACGCCGCGTCAACGGCGATAACAACGAGGATACGGCAGTCAACGCCGGATTCCGAGGCTCTAAACCCGGTCAGCGGAAAAAGCCATTCAAAAGAACCACTCCAGGTCCGTCCAATTTGGACCGAATACTCGACCACTCTTGCTAGATACATGGCACCCCCAAAAAGCCAGCTAATCACACCAATAGAGATTGTTGGGTATTCAAGCAGGCAGGCAAGTTAATTGCCGAAAACAATGACAAGGGGCTGCGCAGCGATGACGAGGAAGAGACTCGGCCACCGAACAATAGAGGACAGGAGGGTTTCCCCCCACAAGTGCGGACGGTAAACATGATATACGCAACCCATATACCCAAGAGGGAGCGGAAGTGTGCACTTAGGGACGTATATGCGATGGAGCCAGTCGCCCCGAAGTTCAACCCATGGTCCTCTCACCCGATCACCTTCGATCGAAGAGACCATCCGACCAGTATCCGCCATGGCGGATTCGCCGCATTGGTTCTAGACCCAATCGCCGATGGATTTCACCTCACCAAAGTCCTTATGGATGGCGGCAGCAGCCTGAACCTGCTTTATCAGGATACAGTGTGCAAGATGGGCATAGACCCCTCAAGGATTAAACCTACAAAGACGACCTTCAAAGGCGTCATACCAGGTGTCGAGGCCAACTGTACAGGCTCAATCACACTGGAAGTGGTCTTCGGATCCCCGGATAATTTCCGAAGCGAGGAGTTAATCTTCGACATAGTCCCGTTTCGCAGTGGCTATCACGCTCTGCTCAGACGAACCGCGTTTGCAAAGTTCAACACGGTGTTGCATTATGCATACCTTAAGCTCAAGATGCCAGGCCCTTGTGGAGTCATCACGATCAACGGAAATACGGAACGCTCCCTCCGAACGGAGGAACACACAGTGGCTCTCGCGGCAGAAGTACAGAGCAGCCTCTTAAGGCAATTTTCGAGTCCGGCCGTTAAACGACCGGACACGGCTAAACGCGCCCGGGGCAACATCAATCAAGACCACCTGGCACGTTCCGAGCACGCGTAGCAATGCGGCCCCAACCCCAGACCTTGCATGATTGCAAAACCAGCTCTCCGCGTATATCATTACGCTCTGAAGATACCATGGGCATAGGGGGGGGGCACGACCACAACAGGCCCAGAGTGGGGCTCAACCACACCAGGGGCTCCCAAGTGTGTTGCTCTTTTTATTTTTATTTTTATTTTTTCTTCTTTTTATACATAGGACTCCGTTCACCAGAGGCCTTGTCCGGCGGCGAACCTGCCAAACCCACGATGCAACAGCCAGGGAAGGACAAAGGCTGCGACGAACACTTAGGTGGTCTCCATTATGAGCATTAAATTTGTTAAATACACCAGTCAGCAGCCTACCCCTGGAGGGGGACATATTTAAATAGTCCAACCCCTTGCTTACCGCACTATTTGTATCGTTCCGCACTCATAGCAGAATTCATTGAATAAACAATGCAGCACTTTTTGCCTATAATTGCATTACTCTTTCTTACATATATGTTCATTAATGACATCTCGCACCCGTATATTTTGGTACGGCCGAACACACCAGGGGCTTACGTTCCCCGCATTATGGTGTGATAAGTCCGAACAATTTCACAAGTGCGGCACCCCGAACTTATAGCATTATATGCATCGGCTCTGAATCATGTCTTGGGTCAATAGTTGGGTTTGCCCGGCTCCCATGTTTTGGTACCTTACATTCCGTTCCGTCGGCTAAGGTAGCACTAGGAGAACCACTGCGATTGGGCCCCGGTTGAGCTGGGCGAGCGCCTCAATGGAGAAAGCTAAAATTGACTGTCATGATAAGGCGAGAGACTGGTCGCTGTTCGAGAGGTCCTTTCGAGTCCCTAAAGACTTATGCCGCTTCGAGCGAAGAACCGGATGGTGTCCGGCCCAGGCGTGGATAGCGCCCCGAACTCGGTCTTCCGAATACTAGGGGCTTCGCCGAAATTTAAAATTATAGAATTCTATGGCTAAGTGAGAGTGTTCAAGCATTATAAGTCCGGTTGCCTTGTTCGTTGTGTTGAGCGCCTCCCTAGATGGACCCAAACATGGGAACAAGAGTGATCAAGTTTATCCCGAACACCCCAGCACTAGTGGCATGGGGGCTGAAGCCAACGACTTGCCATCTCTCAGATTGGATAAACGGCCGCACAGAAGGTAATATTTTAAATTAACAAGCGTTGCTTAGCGCATATGAACAAAGTTTTCAGCACACAGGATAACACATTGCGAGTCTACTAAAAAATTACATCTTTGGGGCACTCATCCGCAATCTTGCGGGCACCCTTCAGGACACTCTTATAGTACATTTCGGGCGTACGATACTCCTTGCCCGCGGGCGGCGCGTCCGTGATAAGCTTTTCAGAATCCAGCTTTCCCCAATGCACCTTTGCACGGGCAAGGGCCCGACGGGCACCTTCAATACAGGCGGAGCGCTTGATCACTTCCACCCAGGGGCACGCATCCACCATCCGCCGCACGAGGCCGAAGTAGCTCCCAGGCATGGCCTCTCCAGGCCACAGCCGGACTATGAGGCCCTTCATGGCCTGCTCGGCTGCCTTGTGGAGCTCGACCAGCTGCTTCAGCTGGTCGCTAGGGGGCACCGGATGTCCGGCCTCAGCGTACTGAGACCAGAAGACCTTCTCCATTGAGCTCCCCTCCTCGGCCCGGTAAAATGTGGCGGCATTGGACACGCTGCGAGGCAGATCTACAAACGCCCCTGGAGAGCTCCGAATTCGGGTAAGTAACAGGTAATTTACATTCACGTGCTTGCTCTGCATGAAAAATGCCTTACCCGCCGCTATTTTCTTCACCGCCTCAATCTCCTGGAGGGCCTTATGGGCCTCGGCCTTAGCGGTTTTGGCACTTTCAAGAGCCGAGGAAAGCTCGGACTCTCGAGTCTTTGAGTCGCGCTCCAAACTCTCATGCTTTTCCATGAGAGCCTGGAGCTCTTGCCGTACCTCCGCCACCCGCGCCTCCTGCTTCTCTCGCTCCGCTCGTTCCGCGGCCGCATTACGTTCGGCCGCGGACACGGCCTCCTTCAGGAATGCCACCTCGTTCGTGGCCCCTGCAGTACCAACGTTATCCTTGTTATTTCTATTGCAACCAAAATCCTTTTCTGTAAGGTACAAATTTCAAAGAGGTGTTACTCAACTTATTTATCCTCGAGCTGCTTCTTGGCCAGGCCGAGCTCTCGCTCGGACCGCTCGAGGTTCTGCTTTAAAGCACCGACCTCCGCAGTCAGTGCGGCAGAGGTCAGCAGCGCAGCCTGCAAACCCATGTTGACATAATTTTTAGCACTCCTGCGTATATCTTTTTAGATCCTCAATCCGGTTTTTATTTCCGAACACCGAACCGAGCATCAGGGGCTACTTTCTATGCGGTATTACATTGCATATTTTAAAACTTCTTACCTCAAAGCATGTTAGAAGGCTACTGCAGGCTTCGGTCAGCCCGCTCTTGACAAGCTGAACCTTTTGAATCACCGCACTCATGATAGTGCGGTGTTCTTCCTTGATGGAAGCGCCGTTGAGCACCTCCAACAAGCTATCCGGCGCCTCCGGTTGGACGGGGGCGGCCGGCGTCACGGTCTTGCCCTTCTTACGAAGGGGCCACCTGACGGACTCCGGAACCACTGCGGGTTCCGGCATGGAGTCCGGCGCAAAGTCCGGGAGGCTGCCATGTGGCACCTCCATAGCCTCCTCCTGATGGGTCCCTTTCTGGGATCCCACCTCGGCGTCCTCAGCGGTGCGGGGGGTGGAGGCGGTCGGAATGGAATCTACATCCGACGGAGCCAACGACCCGCTCGATGAAGCGGGAAGATCATCATCGGCCGGACTACAGGAAGTGTGCGGCATTAGAAGGACACTGTGTGATGCAAAAAGAAATTACAAATCATTCAGGAATCCGGACACTTACGATCTTGCTGGAGGCCTGGCCCTTGAGGGCCACTCTTCGTCGCCAACGTTGGCATTGGCGGAACTGTCCGGGGGATGAGTCCTTCCCCTCTTGGACCCTTCGGCCTCCCCTGTTGGGGAAGCCTTCCTCTTCCTCTCTCCCTCCTCTGGGAGAGAGTCCTCTTTCTCCACCTCATCTTCAGGGGAGGAGTCCGCCTCGGAGCCATCGGACGATGAGTCCGATATCTCCTGGCGCCGGGAACTTTTTCGAGTTCCCGTGGCCTTCCTCTTGGCCTTCTTCTCCGGCACCACATAAAGTGCCGGGACCAGCAGCCTCGTTAAACGAGCATCTGCTGGGTCTTCGGGAAGGGGAGCCGGACAGTTTACCTGTCCGGCCTTCCTCTGCCAGTCCTGTTAAAGGCATCGGGAGTTTTTAGATCCCACAATAGTCAAACTATGAAAGAAAATAAGTGTACCATAGAGGATAACATGACTTACTTCGTCAGCTGGACGCTGTGAGCTGAATCCGCGATCTTCGGTAGCGGACGCGGGGGCTTCTCCGCCCTTGAACAGCACCCTCCAGGCCTCTTTGTACGTAGTGTCAAAGAGCCCGCTCAAGGTCTGGTGCTGCGCCGGATCAAACTCCCACAAATTGAAGCCCCGTTGCTGGCAGGGGAGAATCCGGCGGACAAGCATAACCTGGACCACATTGACAAGCTTGAGCTTCTTGTTCACCAGGGTCCGGAGACAGGACTGAAGTCCGGTTAGCTCCTCCGAACTACCCCAAAGCAAGCCCTTCTCTTTCCAGGAGGTGAGCTGCATAGGGATGCCAGATCTGAATTCGGGGGCTGCTGCCCATTTAGGGTCACGCGGCTCGGTGATGTAGAACCACCCCGATTGCCATCCCTTGATGGACTCCACAAAGACCCCCTCGAGCCAGGTGACGTTGGGCACCTTGCCCACCATGGAGCCTCCGCACTCCGCTTGGACGCCCTTCATTACCTTCAGCTTGACATTGAAGGTCTTGAGCCACAAGCCGAAGTGGGGCTGGATGCAGAGGAAGGCCTCGCACACGACGATAAACGCCGAGATGTTGAGGATGAAGTTTGGCGCAAGATCGTGGAAGTCCAGGCCGTAGTAGAACATGAGCCCCCGGACAAAGAGATGAAGTGGGAAGCCCAGTCCGCGGAGGAAGTGGGGAAGGAATACGACCCTCTCGTGGGGCTCGGGGGTGGGGATGAGCTGCCCCTCGTCGGGCAGCCGGTGCGCGATGTCGTTGGAAAGGTATCCGGCGCCGCGCAGTTTTTTGATGTGCCCCTCCGTGACGGAGGAGGCCAACCACTTGCCTCCTGCTCCGGCCATGGTTGGAGAAGGTTGAGGCGAGATGTGCGAACTTGGGCGCTGGAGCTCGGGTGCGCAGAGATGGATAAGCAAAGGAGGAAGAAGGCGTAGGTAAAAAGGCGGATCCTTATCCCCTTATATATGGGCAGACGAAGACTATGCGTCCCCACCAGCCTGGTAAAACTCGCTTATCTCCCAAGCGCCACCATCAATGGCGCGGTTGGGTTACCCACGTCCGTATTGATGGGAATCCCAGAATAAGGGGAACACAATCTCTGCTTCGACAAGACGTGCCAAGGAAACCGCTTCGCTAAACGCGCTGAGGTGGTATAATAAAAAACAGTTGAAGTAAAGGCTTGGTGGTGGTATGACGTCGTGCCACAAAACACGTCAGCAGATTGAACTTGTGTACATATTATTCTCTCTACGGTGGAATGTGGAATTTATTTTGCAGAGCCGGACACTATCCTGGTGTTCACAATCTTCTATGAATTATTCGGAGGAGGAACCCGCCTTGCAATGCCGAACAATATGTGCGCCGGACTCATCGTCATTGAAGCTTGGTTCAGGGGCTACTAAGGGAGTCCTGGACTAGGGGGTGTCCGGACAGCCGGACTATCATCGTTAGCCGGACTCCAAGATTATGAAGATACAAGATTGAAGACTCCGTCCCGTGTCCGGATGGGACTTTCCTTGGCGTGGAAGGCAAGCTTGGCGATACGGATATGTAGATCTCCTACCATTGTAACCGACTCTGTGTAACCCTAGCCCTCTCCAGTGTCTATATAAACCGGAGGGTTTTAGTCCGTAGGACAAGACAACCATGACAACAATCATACCATAGGCTAGCTTCTAGGGTTTAGCCTCCTTGATCTCGTGGTAGATCCACTCTTGTACTACCCATATCGTCAATATTAATCAAGCAGGAGTAGGGTTTTACCTCCATCGAGAGGGACCGAACCTGGGTAAAAACATCGTGTCCCTTGTCTCATGTTACCATCCGCCTAGACGCACAGTTTGGGACCCCCTACCCGAGATCCGCCGGTTTTGACACCGACAGTCTTCAAGCAGGCCGACAAGTTAAATGCCGAACACAAGGGAAGCCAAACACCAAGTGAAGAAGAGGGCGAACCTCGCCAGCCGAACACTGGGGGCCAGAAAAAATTCCCACCGGAAGTCAAAACGGTAAACATGGTACACGTAACCCACGTAGAGTTCGTAGCCCCCCAATTCAATCCCTGGGCGACTTGCCAGATCACTTTTGATCACAGGGACTACCCGGCCAGTATCCAGCACGGAGGATCGGTTGCCTTGGTGCTCGACCGAATAATTGATGGGTACCATCTTACTCATGCCCTAATGGACGGCGGCAGTAGTCTTAATTTTATATATCAAGACACCATCCACAAGATGGGGGTAGACCCATCCAGAATAAGTCAAAATAACGCCGCCTTCAATGGAGTGATTCCAGGCGTCGTGGCCCACTGCGGGGGCTCCCTCGTATTAGAAGTGACATTCGGTTCTCCCGACAACTTCAGAAGCGAGAACTTACTCTTCAACATCGCTCCCTTCAGCAGCGATTATCATGCATTGCTTGGAAGAACGGCCTTCACCTGCTTCAACGCAATACCGAACTACGCCCGCCTTAAACACAAGATGCCCAGTCCACACGGCGTCATAACTGTTAGCGGAAAGAAAGAGTAGTATGCGGCAGCTCCCGCTGCCGGACTCTAGGCGGCCTCTCCCACCGAAACGCATGACCGGTCGTCAAGACCACGGACACGGTTAGACGAGTCCAGGACACCATTTTTCACAATTGCTTGGATAAACCTGAGCTAGGTGCTCTACATATGTCCCCATAAATAATACGAGGGGCTGCAAACATGTAACAAAGCTAGCAATTCGGCTTGCCTCATTAATAGGCCGGATCTCAAACATTCATCGAGCATAACTAACTTTTTGCACGCTTTTTTTTCGTTCCTACAGACACTACCAGTGCGACACCCTTCCAGGATACTGCACAACGGAGACACAGGCGCAGACATGCAGCAGGGCCCCGCCCACAGGTTTCTCTTCAGATTAAGCCCCTGCGTAAACCTTCTTTACTATATCTTGTTGCTCGACATCCCATGGGTATTTCATAAACCTATAAGGGATACTGGCGTTATAGGCTTTTTTCCATGAAAAATCAATGCATGTACCTGGAATCACAGGGTCAAGGGCGTTATTCATCCCAATATATGTTATAAAGTCCGAATACCTTCGGGAGTGTTCGGCATCACGAGTTTGGCCTTATATGCATCAGCTCTGAATCATGTCTTTGGTCAAATGTTTGGTTAGCCTGGCTCCTGGGTTTGCTGCCTTACGTTCCGTTCTATCGGCTAAGGCGACCAAAGGAGAACTACTATGATTGTGCCCTGGTTATTCTGGATGAGCACCTCAGTAGAGAAAGCCGAAAACTGACTGTCATGATACAGCGAGAGACTGGTCAACCACTCGAGGACTCATCGGAATCTATAGGATTCCTCTGCATTAAAGAAGGACCGGTCTCTCGGTCAAGTATGTGCACCATATCCGGACGCTCGCGGAAGTACCAGGGGCTATATAGTAGCCCCACATTTCAAACTCCCACAGCTAAGTGAAAAGTGTTACAACTATATAGTCCGGTTGCCTGGTTCGACATGCGATCACCTTCCTAACGGACCAAGACGTTGGATCAAGTGTGTTCACGCATATTTTCTCGAACACCCCCGCATTATGTGCGTGGGGGCTGAAGCCAACGACTACTAACTTTCATGTTATATGCATACATAAACAGTCGCACACGAGACATTATAATACTTTCAGGCAAAAGTATAAAAAAACAGCCTCTATAATTAAACACATAATTGTTCACAATTAATAGAATCGTCACTCAAACAAGACATTCTTTGAGCACTGAGCCTCTATTCTACGGGCACCTTCTATGACCTGCTCGAAATAGTGCTCGGCTGGGTCTTGGCTTCTTGCCGGACCCTGGGTTGCAATGCTGGTGGCCTCCATGTCTGCCCAGTATGTCTTCACACGGGCAAGGGCCATCCGTGCACCCTCTATGCATGCCGACCTCTTCTCGGCATCTATTCGCGCTCTGGTGCCAAATAATTGTTGCACCAAACCAAAGTAACTGCCTGGCTTTTGCCCCTTCGGCCACAGATGGTCTATTACAGACCTCATTGCAAGGCCGGGCAGCCTATGGAGCTCGGCTATAGCGGCCATCTTCTCACTCAAGGGTAAGGAGCGCTGGGGCATTAAATTGCGACCAGAACAGCCTTTCCATTTTGTTATCTTCATGATCCTTGAATAACTTGGTCGCATCAGCCGCACTCTTCGCCAAGTCCGCATACTCATCTGCGGCGCTCCACAGCTTATCCAACGGAGCATACTTTGGATCTAAAAACTTCATCCGCAACAAATACGGATTTCCAGCCGTGATTTCTCTGGCTTGTCGAAGTTCCTCCCGCGCGTCTTATTCTGAGAACGCGTCTCCTTAGCCGAATCCAGTGCCTTCTTTAGGTCGGCCGCCTTTTCCTGATTCTCCTTCTCGAGAAGCTCATACCGGCCGGCTGTAGAGCAGCCGCATTGCTGACCCGAGCTTGTTCCTTGGCTAGAGCAAGCTCCGCCCTCAGGGCCTTAATGGCAGCAGCTCCGCCTGCAGCTGATACGTCTCCAACGTATCTATAATTTTGTATTGCTCCATGCTACTTTATCTATTGTTTTGGACTATAATGGGATTTATTTTCCACTTTTATATTATTTTTGGGACTAACCTATTAACTAGAGGCCCATCCCAGAATTGCTATTTTTTTGCCTTTTTTTAGTGTTTCGAAGAAACAGAATATCAAACGGAGTCCAAACGGAATGAAACCTTCGGAAACGTGATTTTCTCACCGAACGTGATCCATGAGACTTGGACCCTACGCCAAGGCACCAGAGAGGCGGTCACGAGGGTGGGGGGCACGCCCCCTGCCTCGTGGGCACGTGTTGCTCCACCGACGTACTCCTTCCTCCTATATATATACCTACGTACCCCCAAACGATAAGAACAGGAGCCAAAAACCTAATTCCACTGCCGCAACTTCCTGTATCCACGAGATCCCATCTTGGGGCCTGTTCCGGAGCTCCGCGGGAGGGGGCATCCACCATAGAGGGCCTCTACATCAACACCATAGCCTCTCCGATGAAGTGTGAGTAGTTTACTTCAGACCTTTGGGTCCATAGCTAGTAGCTAGATGGCTTCTTCTCTCTTTTTGGATCTCAATACAATGTTCTCCCCCTCTCTCGTGGAGATATATTCGATGTAATCTTCTTTTTGCTGTGTGTTTGTTGAGATCGATGAATTGTGGGTTTATGATCCAACTTATCTATGAACAATATTTGAATCTTCTCTGAATTATTTTATGTATGATTGAGTTATCTTTGCAAGTCTCTTTGAATTATCCGTTTGGTTTGGCCAACTAGATTGGTAGTTCTTGCAACACGAGAAGTGTATGGCTTTGGGTTCAATCTTGCGGTGTCCTTACCCACTGACAGAAAGGGTTGCAAGGCACGTATTGTATTATTGCCATTGAGGATAACAAGATGGGGTATTTATCATATTTCATGAATTTATTCCTCTACGTCATGTCATCTTGCTTAAGGTGTTACTCTGTTTTTAACTTAATACTCTAGATGCATGCTGGATAGCGGTCGATGAGTGGAGTAATAGTAGTAGATGCAGAATCGTTTCGGTCTACTTGTCTCGGACGTGATGCCTATATACATTATCATACCTAGATATACTCATAACTATGCTCAATTCTGTCAATTTCTCAACAGTAATTTGTTCACCCAACATAGAATATTTATGCTCTTGAGAGAAGGCACTAGTGAAACCTATGGCCCCCGGGTCTATTCTCATCATATCAATCTCCATCACTTTCATACTTTCTTTGTTTTTACTTTGCTTTTTACTTTTCACTTTGCATCTATATACCAAAAATACCAAAAATATTATCTCTAGATCTCACTCTCGTAAGTGACCGTGAAGGGATTGACACCCCCTAATCGTGTTGGTTGCGAGTAGCTATCGTTTTCTGCAGGTACGAGGGACTTGTGCGTGGCCTCCTACTGGATTGATACCTTGGTTCTCAAAAACTGAGGGAAATACTTACGCTACTGTGCTGCATCATCCTCTCCTCTTCAGGGAAAACCAACGCAAGCTCAAGACGTAGCAAGAAGGATTTCTGGCGCCGTTGCCGGGGAGTCAACGCAAAAGTCAACATACCAAGTACCCATCACAATCCCTATCTCTCGCATTACATTATTTGCCATTTGCCTCTCGTTTTCCTCTCCCCCACTTCACCCTTGCCGTTTTATTTCGCCCTCCCTTTCCCAATCTCCTCCTCTTTTTCCTGTTGCCTTTTGTTTGCTCGTGTGTTAATTTGCTTGCTTGCCGTCATGACTAGTCTCATATCTTCTCCGTTATCTCCCGAGAATGAAGTTCTAAATTTTAAGCAAAGGGAGGGAGAAAATCTAAAAGACGCTTGGTATAGAATTTGCAATGCTCAAAATAGATCTACCAGGAAGCAATCTACTTCAATTCTTCTTCGTAATTTTTACGTAGGTGCTAATCCTTCGTATATATATATCCTTGATACCATTACCGGAGGGAATTTCTTGGGTAGCCATACTTTTGATTCTTATAATGCTTTAATAGATTTATTTGGCTCACCACCTCTTTTGGTTAATGGAACTATGTTAACTTTTGAGCATGTTATGGAAAGGCTTGAAATTATTGAAAACAAAGTTGCTACCATTGAATCCATTGAAAATCTAGATAAAAAGATCCATATCCAAATTACTCAATATGGATCAAAGGCAGGAATGACTTTGAAAAATATTAAGGAGAAGGAACCTATGGTTAATGAGAAAATAAATCTAGATTCCTCTCGAATCGATAAACTTGAGGGTATCATTACCATGGGAACCGCTTTTTCTTCCGTAAAGAATACTCCTAGTCCTCCCACTAAAATTGCCAAGCTTATGTATGTTCCTAAAAATAAGGGTGAATCATCTAGTAAGGAAACTGCGGATCTTAAATCTATAAGTATTCATCCCGATCTTTTTACTATCATTAAGGAACCATTTGCTACAAATGAATTTTTCGATCTTATGCCTAAAAGTTTGATAATTACCAGAGATAAAGAAATATATGAAAAAGATAGATGCCTCATTGAAGAATTGCCTACCAAAGATGGCAATACCTAGATCTATCCTTGTTTTTATGCCTAGCTAGGGGCGTTAAACGATAGCGCTTGTTGGGAGGCAACCCAATTTTATTTTTAGTTTTTAGTTTTTGCTTCTGTTTAGGAATAAGTAATCCATCTAGCCTCTGTTTATATGTGGTTTTATCTTTTAATTAGTGTTTGTGCCAAGTTAAACCTATTGGATCTTCTTGGATGATAGTTATTTGATCTTGCTGTAATTTCCAGAAACTTTGCGCTCAGTGCCCGAATTGTTAAAAATCACCAGAACGTGATAAAATACTGATTCCATTTGATGATGATCAATAAACAAATTTTCCAGGTCGTCTAATTTTGGTAGAATTTTTTGAGTTCCAGAAGTTTGCGTTAGTTACAGATTACTACAGACTGTTCTGTTTTTGACAGATTCTGTTTTGCGTGTGTTGTTTGCTTATTTTGATGAATCTATGGCTAGTAAAATAGTTTATGATCCATAGAGAAGTTGTAATAAAGTAGGTTTAACACCAATATAAATAAAGAATGATTTCATTACAGTACCTTAAAGTAGTATTTTGTTTTCTTTCTCTAACGGAGCTCACGAGATTTCTATTGAGTTTTGTGTTGTGAAGTTGTTTTGGGTGAATTCTTTTGATGGATTATGGAACAAGGAGTGGCAAGAGCCTAAGCTTGGGGATGCCCATGGCACCCCCGAGATAATCCAAGGACACCAAAAAGTTAAAGCTTGGGGATGCCCCGGAAGGCATCCCCTCTTTTGTCCACTTCCATCGGTAATTTACTTGGAGCTATATTTTTATTCATCCACCACATGATATGTGTTTTGCTTGGAGCGTCTTGTATTATTTGTGTCTTTGCTTGTTAGTTTACCACAGTCATCCTTTCTGTACACACATTTTGAGAGAGCCATACAGAAATTGGAATTTGCTAGAATACTCTATGTGCTTCACTTATATCTTTTGAGCTTGATAGTTTTGCTCATAGTGCTTCACTTATATCTTTTGAGCGTGATAATTTTTGCTCTAGTACTTCACTTAGATCTTTTAGAGCACTGTGGTGGATTTGTTTAAAAGAAACTATTGATCTCTCATGCTTCACTTAGATTATTTTGAGAGTCGTTAATAGCATGGTAATTTGCTTAATGATAATATACTTGGTATTCAAGATATGTGAAACTTTCTTTTGAGTGCGTTGAATACTAAGATAAGTTTGATGCTTGATAATTGTTTTGAGATATGGAGGTGATAATATCAAAGTCGTGCTAGTTGAGTAGTTGTGAATTTGAGAAATGCTTGTGTTGAAGTTAGAAAATCCCGTAGCATGCACGTATGGTTAAAGTTATGTAACAATTTTGAAACATGAATTGTACCTGGCTTGTGCATTCTTATGAGTGGCGGTCGGGGACGAGCGATGGTCTTTTCCTACCAATCTATCCCCCTAGGAGCATGCATGTAGTACTTGATTTTTGATGAATTCTAAAATTTTGCAATAAGTATATGAGTTCTTTTGACTAATGTTGAGTCCATGGATTATACGCACTTTTACCTTTCCGCCTTTGCTAGCCTCTTCAGTACCGTGCATTTCCCTTTCTCACCTTGAGAGTTGGTGCAAACTTCGCCGGTGCATCCAAACCCCGTGATATGATACGCTCTATCACACATAAACCTCCTTATATCTTCCTCAAAATAGCCACCATACCTACCTATTATGGCATTTCCATAGCCATTCCGAGATATATTGCCATGCAACTCTCCACCGTTCCGTCCATCATCATCATGACATACTTTACTTTTGTCATATTGCCATTGCATGATCATGTAGTTGACATCGTATTTGTGGCAAAGCCACCATGCATTATTTTTCATACATGTCACTCTTGATTCATTGCACCATCCCGGTACACCGCCGGAGGCATTCATATAGAGTCATATCTTGTTCTAGTTTCGATTTGTAATCCTTATGTTGTAATCAATAGAAGTGTGATGATCATCATTATTAGAGCATTGCCCAAAAAAAGAGAAAGGACAAAAAGAAAAAAGAATGGCCCAAAAAAAAGAAAATAAATAAAAAGGGCAATGCTACTATATCTTTTTCCACACTTGTGCTTCAAAGTAGCACCTTGTTCTTCATGTAGTAAGTCTCATATTTTGTGCTTCAAAGTAGCACCTTGTTTTTTATATAGTGAGTCTCATAAGTTGTCTTTTTCATACTAGTGGGAATTTTTCATTATAGAACTTGGCTTGTATATTCCTACGATGGGCTTCCTCAAATGCCCTAGGTCTTCATGAGCAAGCAAGTTGGATGCACACCCACTAGTTTTCTTTTTGTTGAGCATTCATAGCTCTAGTGCATCCATTGCATGGCAATGCCTACTCCTGTTGCTCCACCGATGTACTCCTTCCTCCTATATATACCTACGTACCCCCAAACGATTAGAACAGGAGCCAAAAACCTAATTCCACCGCCGCAACTTCCTGTATCCACGAGATCCCATCTTGGGGCCTGTTCCGGAGCTCCGCCAGAGGGGGCATCCACCACGGAGGGCTTCTACATCAACACCATAGCCTCTCCGATGAAGTGTGAGTAGTTTACTTCAGACCTTCGGGTCCATAGCTAGTAGCTAGATGGCTTCTTCTCTCTTTTTGGATCTCAATACAATGTTCCCCCCCTCTCTCGTGGAGATCTATTCGATGTAATCTTATTTTTGTGGTGTGTTTGTTGAGACCGATGAATTGTGGGTTTATGATCCAGCTTATCTATGAACAATATTTGAATCTTCTCTGAATTCTTTTATGTATGCTTGAGTTATCTTTGCAATTCTCTTTGAATTATCCGTTTGGTTTGGCCAACTAGATTGGTAGTTCTTGCAATGGGAGAAGTGCATGGCTTTGGGTTCAATCTTGCGGTGTTCTTACCCAGTGAGAGAAAGGGTTGCAAGGCACGTATTGTATTTTTGCCATCGAGGATAATAAGATGGGGTATTTATCATATTGCATGAATTTATTCCTCTACATCATGTCATCTTGCTTAAGGCGTTACTCTGTTTTTAACTTAATACTCTAGATGCATGCTGGATAGCGGTCGATGAGTGGAGTAATAGTAGTAAATGCAGAATCGTTTCGGTCCACTTGTCTCGGACGTGATGCCTATATACATGATCATACCTAGATATACTCATAACTATGCTCGATTCTGTCAATTGCTCAACAGTAATTTGTTCACCCACCGTAGAATATTTATGCTCTTGAGAGAAGCCACTAGTGAAACCTATGGCCCCCGGGTCTATTCTCATCATATCAATCTCCATCACTTTCATACTTGCTTTGTTTTTACTTTGCTTTTTTACTTTTCACTTTGCATCTATATACCAAAATACCAAAAATATTATCTCTATCAGATCTCACTCTCGTAAGTGACCGTGAAGGGATTGACAACCCCTAATCGCGTTGGTTGCGAGTAGATATCGTTTTATGCAGGTACGAGGGACTTGTGCGTGGCCTCCTACTGGATTGATACCTTGGTTCTCAAAAATTGAGGGAAATACTTACGCTACTATGCTGCATCATCCTCTCCTCTTCAGGGAAAACCAACGCAAGCTCAAGACGTAGCAGCAGCCACATCGTATCATATTTCTATTACAAACTCCTTACAATCTCTTAAAGCAAATAAGGAAAATGAGCACATACTTTGTGACTCGTCAATCCGCTTATTTATAAGCGTGACGTCAGGATCCACAACATCAATTTGTCGCCTTAGTTCGACCAGCTCAGCATTCCGGTCTGTCGCCGTACCCTCAGCAACCTGCACATCAACACAAGTGCGATGATTACCTGGTATTGTGATCCTCCGTTCGCCGCCATCGACTGGCAACCAAAGTCTCAGGGGCTATTATCTATACAGAGCACATCTATCGCATGCTGTGCAACCAAAAACGGCGTATTTTGCTGCTTACCTCAAAACCTTTGAGCAAGCTCCTAAAAGCTTCATTTAACCCGCTTGTGGAGGAGGAAATTTTCTCCAACACCGTACCCATTAGTGTAAGGTGATCCTCCGAGAGAGCGGCTGACTCTAGGAGGCCCATCAGTATGTTCGGCCGGGCACCAGACTCTTCCGGACCCTTTTCATTGTCCGCCACAGGAGCCGAACACGCTGGGCTCGGGGCAGCCGAAGTGTTAGCTTCCGGCCCCATTGGATCTGGACTCCTCCGTGACGATACCTCAGGGTCGCCCGCCTCACGGGGCGGAGAGGTAGGTGGGGTTTCACTCTCCATCATCTCCGGAAGAAGATCCCCCGAGGACGAATCCTGTTGAGATGAACTGCTAGCCGGACTACAAAAAAACAGGTCCTGATTATTACTCTCTGAGGAAAAAGCAATAAGATTTTTGTTTATTAAACTTACAGCTCGGTGGAGGGATGGCCCGTTATCGGGCACGGGGCGGTAAGAACGCCCTTCGGGGTAGGGCTCTTTGGTGAAGTTTTCTTCCCTTGTTTGGGCGGCCCCATTTCCAAGTCTTCGGAAGCGGTCCTATTCTTCCTGTGGGGGGAGGAAACCTTAGATTTGCCTCCCCAGTTCTCCTCCTCTGTGGAGACATTAATTCCCCCGGTTTGGATGCACAATGTGTGAGGCCCACTCTTGGCCTCCCCACTCTTCCCTTCATCCTTCTCCGGTGGCACTTTACTTAGCGTCCGTTTAAGAATCCTAGCCATTGCCGGACCGGGCCAGCCTTCGGGAAGCGGGGCCGGACACCTGATCCTCTCCGCCTTACTAAGCCAATCCTGGTTGCGGACAATATTCAGAACAATGCTATGAATATAAGCAAAGTGTTCGGTTATAGGGTTACTTACTTGGGTATCTAGGTGATTGCAGCTCAGGACCGCATCCTCAGTGGTGTCCGGACACTTCATTCGTGGTCTGAAGAACAACTTATACATCCCTTCGGGCGTCATGCCGAAGAAGTGCTGAATGGTTCGCGGGCCTTCTTGATTGAACTCCCACACCCGGAGAGGCCAATGTTTGCACGGTAGGGCCCGCTGAACTAGCATTACCTGGATTATCTTAACAAGACTAATGTCCCTCTCGAGCAGCTCCCGAATGTAGCTTTGTAGTATTGGTACATCGTTCGCAGGCCCCCAGTTAAGTCCCACGTTGGCCCACGATGCCAGTTGAGGTGGAGGGCCCGGGAGGAAGGCGGGCGCGACCGCCCACTTTGAGGCTCGAGGAGCTGTGACATAGAACCACCTCCGTTGCCATAAATCAGATACCTCCGGGAAGGAGCCTTCGGGCCACGGGGCATCAATGTTCCTGCTTATTATGGCGCCTCCGCACTCTGCATGTCGCCCCACGATCATCTTTGGCTTCACATTGAAAGTCTTGAGCCATAAGCCGAAGTGGGGGGTAATGTGGAGGAAGGCTTCACACACGATGATAAACGACGAGATGTGGAGGTTGGAATCCGGAGCTAGATCATGGAAATCTAGCCGGTAGTAGAACATGATCCCCCTCACGAAGGGGTCAAGAGTAAGACCCAAGCCCCGGAGGAAGTGGGAGACAAATACGACACTCTTATTGGGCTCGGGAGTGGGGATAACCTGTTCGGGAGGAGGAAGCATGTGCTTGACATCGGCGGTCAAATACCCGGCCTCCCTGAGCTTCACAATATCCTCCTCTGTAACAGAGGAAGCCATCCACTGGCCTTGATGGTCGGATCCAGACATGATCAAAGAACCAGGGTGCTTCAACTCGAGCTTTGGGTGTTGGAACTCAGGGGGCGGGATGCGCGAGCGTGGAGATAGAGGGATAGGCCTCGACTCCTTTATAAGGGGGGAAGAATATCAAGCGTCCCCAAACGTGGTCGTTCGGGACTTTCCTAAAAACACAGAATCATGCCAACGGGCACGGTTGGATTACCCATACCCGTATTGATGAGGATCCCGTAGTAAGGGGGACACGATCTCCGCTTTGACAAGACGTGCCAAGAAAACCGCCTCGTAATGTGTGCGATAGCAAGTTGTAAAAACGGTTTGAATAAAAACCGGACCGTGGCGTGATGTCACTTTTCGAAGAGTTGTCAGAAGATTAGATTCGTGGATTATTATTCTCTCTATGGTGGTATATGGAATTTATCTTGCAGAGCCGGACACGGTCCTTGTGTTCGGAATTTACCTTGGAGTATTCAGAGATGGAACCCGCCTCGCAATGCCGAAGACAATCTACGCGCCGGACTCATCATCATTGAAGCCTGGTTCAGGGGCTACTGAGGGAGTCCTGGATAAGGGGGTATCTGGACAGCCGGACTATATACTTTGGCCGGACTGTTGGACTATGAAGATACAAGATTCAAGACTTCGTCCCGTGTCCGGATGAGACTCTCCTTGGCGTGGAAGGCAAGCTTGGAGATTCGGATGTAGATCTCCTCCTCTGTAAACTGACTCTGTGTAACCCTAGCCCCCTCCGGTGTCTATATAAACCGGAGGGTTTAGTCCGTAGGACACAACAACAATCATACCATAGGCTAGCTTCTAGGGTTGAGCCTCTCTGATCTCGTGGTAGATCAACTCTTGTAATACTCATATCATCAAGATCAAGCAAGAAGGAAGTAGGGTATTACCTCAATCGAGAGGGCCCGAACCTGGTTAAACATCGTGTCCCCAGCCTCCTATTACCATTAGCCTTAGACACACAGTTCGGGACCCCCTACTCGAGATCCGCCGGTTTTGACACCGACAATGGCACCAAGCCAAGTTTCATTATTTTCATGCGTGTTTTGGATTTACAGGAATTAAAAAACTAAGTTTCTCATTGTTTCCAGCCTAGCCACGACGCCCAGAATTTTGAATTTCATTCCCATTTCTTGCATGGAACCTAGAAATTTACTCGAGGACACACATGTGATTTTTCAACCAACTTTGGTGCACTGGAACATGTGCTTGTATTTCAAATTTGAATTATGCACACAAAGGTGACACGTTCCCTCCCAAAACCACGAGCCTTCTTGAGAGAAGCTCCGATTTGCAAGAACATGTGCTTATACCAAAATTTGTTCCTATTCGGCCAATTTTTTTTACCACGGCATGGTACTACCATGACATGACACCATGCCAAGTTTCATGATTTTAAAACCAAGTTTCTCAATGTTCTCGACCTAGCCACGATGCCCAGATGTTTGAATTTTATTCTCATTTTTTACGTGGGACCTAGAAATTTACCCGAGGACACAAATGTGATTTTTCAACCAACTTTAGTGCACGGGAGCCTGTGCTTGTAGTTCAAATTTGAATTATGCACATTAAATGACCAAAAACTCAATTTATGTGTAAATAAGGCCAAACGAAGCCGGAATAATTCCAAAATTTAACAGGGCACTCATGTAGTTCTATGTTGCCTTTGTAAATAAACTCAAGGGGGACAACGTATATCGTTTCGCACTCAAAGGTGGCATGTTCCCTCTCAGAACCACGAGCCTTCTTGAGAGAAGCTTCGATTTGCAAGAAGCTTATACCAAAATCTGTTCCTATTTAGCCAATTTTTTTACCACAGCATGGTAGTACCATGACATGACACCCCATGCCAAGTTTAATGATTTTCAGACGTGTTTTGTATTTACAAGAATTTTAAAACCAAGTTTCTCAATGTTCTCGGCCGAGCCACGATGCCCAGATGTTTGAATTTTATTCTCATTTCTTGCATGGGACCTAGAAAGTCACCCGAGGACACAAATGTGATTTTTCAACCAACTTTGGTGCACGAGAGCATTTGCTTGTAGTTCAAATTTGACTTATGCACATTAAGTTACCATAAACTCAATTAATGTATAAAACCGACAAACGAACCCAGAATAATTCCAAAATTTAACAGGGCACTCATGTAGTTCTATGTTGCCTTTGTTAAGAAACTCAAGGGGGGGCATCATATATCGTTTCACACTCAAGGTGGCATGTTCCCTCTTAGAACCATGAGCTTCCAATTCGGCCCAATTTTTTTACCACAACATGTTAGTGCCATGACATGACACCATGCCAAGTTTCATGATTTCCAGGCGAGTTTTGGATTTACATGAATTTAAAATCTAAGTTTCTCAATGTTCTCGGCCGAGTCACGACACCCAGATGTTTGATTTTCATTCTCATTTCTTCCATGGGATCTAGAAGTTCAACCAAGGACACACATGTGATTTTTCAACCAACTTTGGTGCACCGGAGCATGTGCATGCAGTTCATATTTAGATTATGCACATTAAAAGTCCAGAAACTCAATTAGTGTATAAAAGGCCAAACGAACCCGAAATAATTCCAAAATTTAACAGGGCACTCATATAGTTCTATGTTGCCTCTGTAAAGAAAATCAGGGGGAGGCAACGTATATCGTTTCACACACAAAGGTGACACGTTCCCTCTCGGAACCACGAGGCTTGTTGAGAGAATCTCCGGTTTTGCAAGAAGCTTATACCAAAACTCGTCCCAATTCAGCCAAAAATTATACATATGAAAACAGGGTTTAGATTATCCCGAACATCTCGCTACCTAGACCAATAATGTACTATGATTTGAATTCAACATAAAATGGATACAAATATTTGAATTGGAGAGCGTATGGTACATGTAGTTCATAGTGAAATAGGATTATGCTATATGCATGTTTTTTGTTATCAAGATAATATTTAAATTATTGTATAACTTGACAAAAATCGTATTCAAATAAGGAAAATTGATTCAAATTTAGTCCATATGGTAGACGACAATATATATGTTCACATGGTGGAGTAAAATGTTCATATATGATGGAAGATCAAATGTACAACTACATCAATTATAAACCGCAAGGTCACCTAATGATATATTCGAATTCAACATAACGTGGATTCAAAAATTGAAATTCGAGATCCTGGCATTTGTGATTATATAAAAAGGGACATTACTCTTTCTTTTGGTGGGAATTGATTTGTTTTTTGTTGTTGTTGAAGGAAGTGCGAATTGATTTGGTACTGTGCAGGGTAATGTTGTTCTCCCGATTTTTTAATATTTTTTTGTAGTTTTTTCAATGGCATCTATAGCAATACAGTAAAAGGGGACATGACTCTCTTATGTCTTGTATGAATTGTTTTTTTTACATGTTAAGTTTGTTCTGCCGAACAAGGAATCCGCACCTTGTTATCCCGAAATTTTCAAGTTCGAGTATCTTTTGTCTCACCTGCTTTGAAACTCCCGCCTCTTCAACCCACGCCGCGCCTTGTTATCTCAAAATTTCGACGCGCTAGAACTCCCTCCTCATCCGAAATCGGTCCTGCAGCCCAGACACGCGAAATCCCCCTTGTACCCCTCATCTGGAAATGAAGCTCCACGTTGCGGTGTCAAAACCGATGGGGGTACGCTGGTAACATACCCTACATTTCGGACAAGCGCGTCCCTAAGCTTGGCTCCCCCTCCCCATTCGCACCCCCATTCGTACACTGAGGCCACCAAAACCTGCAAAACCCCACGCTCCTCCGTCGGCCTCCCGACCGCCGCCCAGCCGGAGACTCTTCCCCGACTACGTCGTCCACCGCAACAGCTTACCGTCCCTCATCCATTGCACCGGATGAGGATCCGTTGTCAATCTCATCGTCCCTCCAGATCAGCCGGCCCGTCCTCCACCTCCAAGGAGCTGCCCTGATGTTCGCTTCGTCTATCACACCACCTCAATCCCCACAACGCCGTCTTAAGCTGCCCCACCGGAACCGCAGCACCCTCACCAATTCTCCGATGAAGCCGAGGCCAACTCGGCGCCACCAAGGAGGTTCTGCACTCACCGCTGCATTTTATATTTTATTCGATCTCACGGGGCTGCCGGTGCTCGATACCGAGCAGACATGGCAGGTCTCCATCGACGGCGCCGTCGCCGGCCACATCATCCACAGCGTCTCTCCCCCATGTTGTTGCTTCCTCGGCGGCGACTTCCACAACGGCACTAGCTGCAGCTGCTCCGGCTCTCGCTTGCACCGCGGCTCTGTTCTTGCTGTCGGTCCTGCTGCTGCACTGCTCTTGCTTTCGTTCGTGCTGCTGCTCTGCTCTTGCTCTCGCTTGCGCTGCTGCTGCTGCATGACCTCCGGCAGCTACATGAGTTGCTTCTTTAGCACTCGCTCGCGGTGCTACTGCATGACTTGCTCTCTGCTAGTGCATTCCCTACTCGAGCGTCTGCTGATTTAGATCACCGCTTCTCTGCTACTAGTGCTCGAATGCCCTAAACATCTATTGCGATGGTCTGCTACTAGTTCAATCAGTTTCGACAGTAAAATTCAGTTTAGACTGTAAAGTTCATTTTCTTCAGTTAAGTTCAGAGTGAACAGTACTTACAACATCTGTCGGAGCGTCCGTGGCGCGGCTGATGCGTTTTACATCTAGCACTATTTGGTGATGTATTTTACATCATCTATTGCAGATGATATTAGGGTCCCACTTCAGATTAACGTTGTCTGTCTTGTCCTGCTTCAGCCTCATCGCCGTACACCTTACCGGAGCTGCTCCAACGACGGAACCGTCCATCACAGCGGAGCAGTACCCTCGACGCCATTTCCAGTGGCCTCGGATCTTCTTCCCCGCCTCCGACAGTCACACCAGCATCATCACCATCCTCCACGTCCAACCCAATGATGCTGAGGTCCACAAGTCTATGTCAAAGAGGTTGTACACTCGTCGCATCACTTTGTTACTCTGCATTCATGTTGATCCCTTAGGGATCCTTTGCTATGGAACTACTATTCGTGCAAATTTGTTAGAAGGAGTGGGGCAAAGAAAAACTGGAGGATTTTTTTCCTTTGGTGTCTCTTTCGAAGAAAAACCATAGGAATTTTATTCACTTGGACGTCCTTTTCAAATTAATATGCATGAAGAACAGAACTAATTGCATTACTGGCATAATAAGATTCTTATTTCTTCATTTTCACGTGGTTTGACTTTAATTTGACCTTGTTTCTCCATTCCTGTGTTCTTCCAATTCATGTGAACCAAACACCCAGGTTGACTGAAATCCTATGTTTCCAAATGCTCTGTTTTGCACGTGCATTCCTATCCTATTCCTGTGTTTTTCCTGTCCCTGCGTTTATTGAATCCTCCAATTCTAAGGAGCCCTTACAAATTTACTTCATTTTCAGATAGGCGTCAAAGAAAACTCTGTGTGTTATGTCCTGCTCCTGCCGTGCCGTCATCCACCCCACCTGAGGTGCACCATCAGCAGAAGCGTTCACTGCAGCAGAGATCCCCCCTGCAGACTTTCTTTTGCCGCCTCAGATCATTTTCCCCGTTGCCGGCAGCCACACCAACTGCATTACCATCATCAACTGAGCAGATGAACCTGAGGACTACACAGTTCCGGAAGAGAGGTCACAGTCTTTCGTGTTTGCTTACGTTATACATCGGTTATTATTACCTGCTACTTTATTGTTCAAACTTGAGTTTTGAAATGCCCATGGGTCTCATATCGAGCCAGCAACGAATAGTATCTGTCTACTATCTGGTTCATCTAGGGTCTTCTATGTGGTTCATGTTGGGTGGGCAACAAACAATAGATGATACCCTGTCTATCTTTTTAAACTGAAGCTATAATCTACCTGCTATCATTAGTTTTGGATCCATCCACTCGTTTGCTACCATCAGTCTTGATTTTTTGCATGCACCCCTTAGGCCTTACAAAATCTAGCTATTTTTTTATTATGCATGTCAGATATTGTACACAATCGTACTGAACATGTAGAGAAAAAGAGAAGACCGTTGCGTGGGAATATAATGTCATGCAGACGTCGCTCCATGGTGGGCGAAATGGGCCCCCTCCTGCATTTACAGATTGTATTCCAGAGGAAGATAACTGTTCAGATGGGGATTCAGAAGGAGCCGACCACGCCTGTTTACCACCTGAGGTGTTTGCTCTAACCTGGCATGCTGATGTTGGTCATATCATGCATATGGCGCCTTGCATTGCTTACATTATACATCTTATATGTCATCAGCTTAGTTTAGATTTGCTTTGTGTGAATGCCACCTGTTTGGTTTCTATATCATACTCCCACCATTCCTAAATATTTGTCTTTTTAGAGATTTCAACAAGTGACTACATACGGAGAAAAATGAGTGAATCTACACTCTAAAATATGTCTATATACGTCCGTATGTGGTAGTCCATTTGAAATCTCTAAAAAGACAAATATTTAGGAACAGAGGGAGTATATGGGAATTATGCAATGCCATCTTCTTTAGCCAGGCATCATATACGTGAATCATGCAATGCCATCCTGTTTAGCCAGTCATCGTATATGTGAATTGTATCGTGCCATATTTTTTTCCATAATGTATTCCATTTGTCAACAATGTTTATACATTCATCTACTCTTCCTGTGCATCAGCCATTTGAGTCGGTCATGGGAAAATCTGGAGTGAAAACAAGGTCTTCTGAGCAGTCAGTGCTACCTATGGATGCAGATTTCTTGTTGGTTACAGATAGCTCCTCAAAGGAGAATTCAGAGACAGATGAACAGTCATATCCCCCCCCCCGAGGTGCATGCTCTAACTTGGCTGGGTTATATTTCTCATATCATGCATATGGTGTCTTGCATTGCCATGCCATCTGCTTAGATTAGACATGCTTTGTGTGAATGCCTCCTGTTTGCTTTCTATATTAGATATGTGAATTATGCAATGCCATGTTTTTCATCCAGTTATCATATATGTGAATTATGCACCGCCATGGAGCCAGGCATCATATATGTGAATTATCTCATGCCATCTTTTTTTCATTACATATTCCATTTGTCGACAATCTGTATATTGAACTACTCTTCATGTGTATCAGCCATTTGAGCCGGTTATGGAAAAAATCTGGAGTGAAAACAAGGTCCTCAGAGCAGGCAATGGTACCTATTGAAGCATATATATTGATGGTTATAGGGAGCTCCTCAGAGGAGGATTCAGAGATAGATGACCAGTCCTATATCCCACCTGAGGTGTATGATCTAAGTTGCAATGTTTATATTTCTCATATGATGCATATGGTGTCTTGCATTGCTTAGTTTAGACATCATATGCACAATATTGAATTCCATCTTCTTAGTTTCGAGATCATACATGCGAGTGCCAGCTGCTTAGTATATGAATCAATTATGTCAATTATATCATGCCATCCTGTATACTTAGACAACATGTATGTGGATTATTTCATCCCAACCTATTTTAGAAAGACATCATATAGTTTTGTCATGTCATCCTGTTTAGGTACTCATCATATGTCGAATTATGCCATTATATCCTATTAAGTTATCCATCATATATCTGAAACTGTGTCATGCTATCCTGTTTAGTTAGGCATCATATATGTGAAATTGTGTCATGCTGTCCTGTTTGGTTAGACAACATATATGTGAATTACCACATCTGTCTATCATACAATGTCTGTACGTTCAATTTCTTTTCTTGTTTATCAGCCATTTGAATTGGAGGGGGTGATGGCAGTATCTAAGGGAGCAAAAACCCGTTCTTCACAAAAGACAGTGCTACCCGTCGATGCAGATAGAACCATGGTTGTACTGGCCCACAAACTAGACCCACAACACATAATCAAGACTCTTCCAGATTGCACACTTACACCGTTGGTCAGAGAACCAGCTACAACCCATCTAACCGCAACCCTAGCGGATAGTAACCCACTTCTAGTTGACAAAGCACCATGTCCACCATAGAGTACCCCCACACGAGCAGTTTGTAAAGCTACTGCAGTGCCCAAAGCACGAAGACCACTACAGCTAACCCAAACTCCACGTTTAAAGCAGAAGAGCAACTGTTCTCAGGTCAGACTCCGTAGCTATGGTCCATACTCCTTTGCTGTTGCATCACTATATTTACTCATACTAACTACTTTCGAATTTGAAGGATCCAATTGAAACTCCAATGGCGCAACAGGTATGTTTTAAACCTATTTCTCCAACTGGATTGTTGTTCTAACTTCTTGCTCTATGTTGATTTCATTTTAAGTTGTATAAACAGTTATGTTCTCATGTGATGCACATTACAAGTGTTGCCAATGCTATGTAGTTTCTCACACTTATATTCTGTCTATGCTGCTGTGTCTTAAAAATATATGAGTTGAACTGTGTCTCTATCTGTTGGAAATATGCCCTAGAGGCAATAATAAATTAGTTATTATTATTATATTTCCGTGTTCATGATAATCATTCATTATCCATGCTATAATTGTATTGATAGGAAACTCAGATACATGTGTGGATACATAGACAACACCATGTCCCTAGTAAGCCTCAAGTTGACTAGATCGTCGGTCAATATGTCGGCGTTCTGGGAACGGGGGTCCCCAGACTTGCCTGCCTGCGGCCTGCGGCGTGGCTCAACGGGGGCCCAGCGTGGCCCATCTTCATCAGCGCAAGACTCAAGACCTTCGTGAGGGGTCGCGAGGCGGACGACACGGCACCTTCTCAAGCCCAGCCTCCTCAGGCTGGCTCGCGAGGAGGCGGAGAGATCAAGGCGGGGTACCTCACGAGGTACCCGTGACGCAAGCCATGACGACCAAGGGTGCCGGGCGGGCACCAGGCGCACAGTGTACCACCCCTTTCCTCTTTGGTGCAAAGGGGGCAAGCGCAGGCGAGAGGATCAAGCAAAGGCATCCATTTCGGTGCAACGAGACCAAGACCAGTCCAACGGTGGGAAGGAGGTCACCGTGGAGCCCAGGACGTCGTCACCACCGAGCCTTTGGCAGGCGAAGACCAACTTTAGTCAGGATAAGTGTACCAGATGTTCCCCTTTAAATTGGCCAATTGTTGGCACCCTTCCCGCTCAATATTTGGGAAGAGGCCCAGGGCCTTTGCCTATAAGTAGGACTAGCCACCCACAGGGAGAGGCATCGAGAAGCGATCCATCATCAAGACACCAGTAGTTAGGGCGACCGAACCCCTCTTAGCAGTTTGTCGCACCAGCCAAGAGCAGACCCTCACGAGAGGCTGTTCTTCCGTGTATTGTTCATCACCATTAGCCCAAGAGGCAATCCACCACACCACAAACTAGAGTAGGGTATTACACCACAATGGTGGCCTAAACCAGTATAAACCCTTGAGTCTCGTGTGCTGTTCTTTGGGTAGTTTAGATCCTTTCGAGACGGAGAGGTAGAGGGCACGATCTCCGCGCGCACCCCAGAGTTCGAACCTTAAGGGTCTGCCGGAACCCGAGATCCGACATTTGGCGCGCCAGGTAGGGGTGTGCCGGAATCTGCTCCCACCTATCGTCTCGCCTCCCGTCGCGTCCTCGTCACCATGTCCGGCGACCAGACGGGCAACCAAGGCCCATGGGCGGCATGGCCCATCTGCGCGGAACCTTCCGCTCCGGGCGACTCTGTGCCACAGGCAGCTCGCGGTCCGCAGGGTGCTGCGGGCCGCGGGCGATGCGGGCAAGCTCCTGCGACCCTCACACAGTGGCAGGCGCGGTCGGCGGCGAGGGCCTCCAATCACGCCGCAACCACGACACCGTACACCCGCCGAGAGCAGGCGAACTCAAGGGCCGCGCTCACAGTAGCGCGGGACCTGCTGTAGTGCAGGCTACTGGAGAGCGGCCGCGATGTGCTACTGGAGCGGGTCGCCGAACTCCTGGGCTTTGCCGCCTCGGGGGCTCATCCCTTCTGCGTCCAGCTTCCGCCTCAAGCTCAGGGCGGCGCACGAGGGGACCTCACGCACCCCCGCGGGCCTCAAGACTACCCCAGCCC
The DNA here is from genome assembly GCF_018294505.1 of Triticum aestivum. Classification (NCBI taxonomy): domain Eukaryota; kingdom Viridiplantae; phylum Streptophyta; class Magnoliopsida; order Poales; family Poaceae; genus Triticum; species Triticum aestivum. Next base: position 652,512,682 of record NC_057807.1, on the reverse strand, counting down.
CGGCAAATCCACCGGCGCCAGATTGGCGGCGGTGCTACCCCCGCCCCCGGCGCGCGAAGAAGAGGGGCCCGGAGCGACCCGTGGCACTAGCGGGCAACCGCGCCACCACCCCGCGGTGAGCACGACAAGCAACATCACGTGGCGCCTAGAGCGCTACAGCACGACATTCGGGGTGGCGGCGCCAGAAGAATACGTACCCCACACGATGGATCAAGGACACGCTCACGAGGGCGAGCAAGGTTCACTCTTCATCCCCAGCTGGGGAGACGAAACACCAGAGGTCGAGCCCTTCCAGGAGCCCCAGGACGGCTCCATCGGCTACACAAGGCGCAGCGGCTATCGGGTACCGTTAATTCCTCAAGAGCAGATATACGCTAATCATGGGTCACAGGAGGTGCAGGTCGCCGCAGCGAGCAACTGCCTTGCTCCCGTGGCCCCCCACCCCTCGGGAGGAGGGCGCAGGGGGCAGCAGGAGAGGGGCAGGGATCCTACATCACCACCGCGGAGTTCGGAGCAAGGCGTATTTAGAAGGTAGGCCCTCTGCTGGGGAGGAGCCCGAGGGCCTACCCCTGGCGGAGGACCCGTGGTCGTCGGGGGAACCGTTGGCGACCACTCTACCCCACCGGCGGCGTCCTGGTTTCCGGTCGTCGTTGGTGGCACTAGAGTGTGGCGCAAGGCGGGGCCCTCGTATGGCGATATGAAGCAAGGCCGGTCCCTGTGAAGAAGGCCCAGTGCCTGTGAAGCTCGCCGCCCCGTGACACTCTCATGTAATAATGAGTGGGGCTGTACACGCCCCGGAGTCTCAGGGGTGCCGGCCTCAGGCCCTGGGGCTCCCTCCCACGCCCAGTGGACAGCACTTAGCTCCGCGATGGTGAGAAGACGTCGAAGACTAGACTAGGTGCCGGACGCGGCCTTTTCATTTGCCTTCCTTGCCTCTTTTCCCTGGTTGTAACCTTTTCCCCCGCTGGATTTAAGTTGGATTTAAATTTGAGCTTTGCGTGTGTTCGGGGAGGGCTGCTCGGTCTTATTTGAATCGTCTCTCGCGTTCTGGTCACCGCCTCACCATGGCTGCCTCCCCTTGCGAGCCCCTCACGAGCCCCTCGCGAGCCGGGCCAGGCCAAGCTCGAGCACGGCCCAGACTGCCTTTTTCGCTCCCTCGCGAGGTGACCTCTGGTGCTTGCGGAGCTTGTCTCCTCGTAAAAAGGCCCGGAGCCTGTGAAGAAGGCGAATGCCTGTGAAGCTCTTGCGTTAAGGAAAAGGCCCAGAGCCTGTGAAGAAGGCGAATGCCTGTGAAGCTCTCGTGTTGAGGAAAAGGCCCAGAGCCTGTGAAGAAGGCGAATGCATGTGAAGTTCTCGCGTTAAGGAAAAGGACTAGAGCCTGTGAAGAAGGCGAATGCCTGTGAAGCTCTCGCGTTAAGGAAAAGGCCCAGAGCCTGTGAAGAAGGCGAATGCCTGTGAAGCTGTCGCGTTAAGGAAAAGGCCCGGAGCCTGTGAAGAAGGCGAATGCCTGTGAAGCTCTCACGTTAAGGAAAAGGCCCAGAGCCTGTGAAGAAGGCGAATGCCTGTGAAGCTCTCGCGTTAAGGAAAACGCCCAGAGCCCGTGAAGAAGGCGAATGCCTGTGAAGCTGTCGCGTTAAGGAAAAGGCCCAGAGCCTGTGAAGAAGGCGAATGCCTGTGAAGCTCTCGCGTTAAGGAAAAGGCCCAGAGCCTGTGAAGAAGGCGAATGCCTGTGAAGCTCTCGCGTTAAGGAAAAGGCCCAGAGCCTGTGAAGAAGGCGAATGCCTGTGAAGCTGTCACGTTAAGGAAAAGGCCCGGAGCCTGTGAAGAAGGCGAACGCCTGTGAAGTTCCCCGCCGGCGACACTCGCACATCCTAAAGACTCAACTAGGGAGCACCAGGGCCATCACGACCTCCCGCAGGCCACCTCGGGGCTCGCGCGGAAGGAAGGTAAACAAACCAAACATCAGGCGCAGGCATGCACGCAGTATAGCTGCTACTATTATGATTAACACAGATTTTACACGAGGGGCTCCCCCTCCCCAAAATGCTCTCACCACCATCGGGCCCAAGCCTGAGTTCTATTCATGCAGGAAAAGGAAACAAGGATAGCACATGATCAGTCGGACAAATCCCCCAATGCACCCTCCGGAGCACCCCCCGAGCCGTTGCTACCGTCGCTGGCCTCGCCGTCGCTGCCTGCGTGGCCATCAGCGGCGTCCGGGCCATTCACCACGCCGCCCTCATCAGCGGCCACGACCACCCCGTCGTCGCCTGATGTGAAGGCTCTGACAAGAGCATCCACATTGTCTTCCACCCAGTACGCCAGGTCGCCTCGGACGGCCTGGGGAACTAGGGCGATGGCCGCGTCAAAATCGAAGTGGGGGTCCATGTTCCGGAGATGACTGAAGACGCGGGAGAAGGCTCGCGAGAGCAGCACGCGACCCCTCTCCTCCGCCAACCTGTCGGCCCTAGCCGCCCGCGCCTCTAGCTGCGTCACCACGTCGGTGAAGAATTGATGGTTGCTGGCGTAGTTGATTGTGTGCGGCTCGCCAACGGCCGCCTCACAAATGTTACCCAGGGCGGTATTGGCTCTTTCCCGGAGTGAGGTGAGCATGGGCCGTGCTCATGCTCCAGGAGACGCCGCTGACGTATCTCGTCGGCATTCTGACGCTCGACGGCCACAACTTCTTCCACGCGTTGGCGAAGACGGAGCACCTCGGCCTGGGATTTGGCCAGCTCCTTCTGCACTGCCTCAAGGGCGGACCGGGAGGCGTCGGCTCGCTGCACCGCCTCATCCCGTTGGGCCCTCAAGGCGGCGGTCCTGCCCTCGGCTTCGACCCGGATCATCCCCAGCTTCCCCTCAAACTCGCGCTCGAGGCCTTGGCGCGCCGTTGCCAACCGGCAGCAAACCTCCTCCAGGACTCGCGCTTCTCACGCGGCAACGTCGTCTTCCGCCCGCGTCACTAGGCGCTCCCTCGTCTCCAACTGCTCGCACTCGCGGGTGCGCTCGGCGGCCTCCAGCATCAATGCCTCCTCGCGCTTTTGGAGTTCCGCCGGGTCACCAGATGCCACCTTCATCGACGCGAGGGCTGCCTCGCGCAGCTCCGCCTGCTCTTCCAGCAAGTGACACCGGGCCAAGAGCTCCCGAGCCCGCTCTTCCGCTGCTTCTCGCTGGCGGTCCGCTCCCCGGGCCTCCTCAGCGGCTTGGGACGGCGCAGCCAGGGAAGCCTCCAGCAAGGCCTTCGCCTCATCGTCCTCAAGGTCACGCTGACGACGCGCGCGGGCGGCTGCGGTCTCCAGCTCATGCCACTCGGCAGCCAGGCGCAGGCCCTCGGCTTCCAGACGCGCGTCCTCCTCAGCAAGCTCCTGCCCAAGCAGGTCTACGGCGCCGCTCGCCCTTCGAAGGAATTCACGGTGACGGGCACGGCGCTCCCGAGCACGCTCAAGCACATCTGCCGCGCCATCATCCGCCCCAAGCAGGCGTCGAGGACCTCGGACCATCGCCCCGGCCCCGGGCAGGGGGCTGGGGGCTGGCGCCCTCACGGCGGCCGGTCGCGCCGCATCGGAAGCTCGCCCCGAGCTCAACCTGACCTCGGGAGGAGGGCCCAAGGGGTGCCTCCGCCAGTCGCAGCCTGCGGCCAGACGGGAAGCCCATGGCAGGCTGCCTATGCCAAGGGAGGGCCCGCGGAAGGAGATTGCGGGAGCAGAAGAGTCGTCGCGCACCACGCGGCGATCCACCCCGTCGCTCGCCCAAACCACAAGGGCGGTGTTGCCCGGGTCGGTCGGGGGCGGCGGGGGTGGCGTAGCCAAGGAAGGCGGCAATTCGGCGACCTCATCAAGCTCAGTGGGGAGAGGCCTGTGGAGTAAAGATCAGCGAAAGCGGCAAGTGGAGCATGAAACAGGGAAGGAGGAAACTCACTCATCGATCGCGAAGTATTTCTGGCGCTTCAGCAAGCGGCAAGGGAAGTCATCACCCAGGGCTTCCATTTTTCTTCGGAGGGCCTCAAAGTCCACGCGGAAGCGGCCCAGGATGGCCGCACAGGAGTCAACCTGCGAGGAAGACGGGGCACCAAGGCCACTTGCATCAAGGACACCCGCTTGATGCGCGCCGTCAGTTGCTTTGCCGAGAGCCGCGGCCGGGGGCTCGGCAGCCTCCTCCTTGCGCGTCGGAGGCGGCGACGCCTCACCCGAGGCCCCGGCAGCACGGGCCTCTCGAGCTGCCTCCTCAAGAGCATCGCCAAGGGCGGCCACACCACCAGTAGCTCTCTTACCCCTTGCGGTCTCCTGCCTCCCTGCACCACCACTCGAGGAGGATTCACCCATGCCGACCGGAAGGATAGTCACCGCCACAGAGTTCTCGCGGGGCCCTTGGAAGCCCACGGGGCACAACCCCCATTCATCAAAGGGGGGCATCTGCCTCACGAAGTCATCCCTCTACTGGCAGAGGTACAACAGGGCTCCCCCTTGTTGGATGCTGCCGGGGTTGGGATCGCTCATCAGGACCAAGAGCACCTTCCTCAGCGCCACCAGCGTCAAGTCTTCTTCCTGAAGCCTCATGCGGTAACCGCATCCGCTGTAGGCCCACATTCGGCGAGAGTGGCGCTGGAGAGGGGCAATGCGGTGCTATAGGAACTCTTTCACCACCTTGGGCGCTGTTACGCCCAGCTGGTTCAAGGATAGGAAGCGGCGCCAGATGAAGGCGAGCCGGGGGCTCACGAGCGTCTCTTGACCCCAGCCCAAATTCGGCACAGCAGGCGATGTCGGCTTCATCAGCCGGGGGCTGGGCACCCCGACATCGACATATAACCACCGCTCGCGAAACTCGGCAGAAGGCGGAGGGAGGTTGAAATCAATACCGAAGGCAGCAGTCTCAGGCGAAGCAGCGAAGCTCACGCATGCCAAGCATTGCGAGGGGTCGGCAAGATGCAAGGAGAAGAAATGGCGCAGCAGAGCAACAGAAAGAGGGATACCCACCATCGCCTCACAAACAAAAGCGAAGACTGATAGGAGGGCAATGGACTCAGGACCCAGGTGCATCATGTGGATCTGATAATGATCAAGAACTTCGTTGAAGAAATCGGAGAAAGGAGAAACCAAACCCGCCCACAGGGCGTCGGCGAAGTAATGGACCTCAGTGATTATCCTATCGGTGGGGAAGTGATAGGTAGGCCAAGCCGTCGTCCTCCCACACTCATTGAAGGCGTTGGCCAGAGCCGGGCTGAGCTTGCCCAGGCATTCCAGATTGAGTATGATTGAGCGGCCAACAGCAGGCGCTACCGGAGGCGGCGGGCAAGATGGAGCCGCGGGCTTCTTCCCCTTTCCTTTCTTTGGAGCCATGGCGGCGGGTGGAAGAATGCGAGATGAGATTGGAAGCAAGGGTCAGAGTCGAAGAGGGAAAGAGCAGGAGGCGGTCGAGCAACAAGGAAGGGGACGGCTGTGTACAATGATGGGGCAACCTAGCACGACGCCGAATAAGGGAGCATGGGTGGACGGTACCGCCCACGTCCAATCAACCGCCACGCAGCGCCCAAGGCCGCGGGCTGTTAGGGCCCGCGGTGCTTCGCCCTTGCCCTTTCGCCTCTCGGCACGGCCAAGTCCGCGCGCGCCTTGGGCCCGGGGGCTACTGTCGGCGTTCTGGGAACGGGGGTCCCCAGACTTGCCTGCTTGCGGCCTGCGGCGTGCCTCAACGGGGGCCCAGCGTGGCCCATCTTCATCAGCGCAAGACTCAAGACCTTCGCGAGGGGCCAAGCCTCGCGAGGCGGACGACACGTCACCTTCTCAAGCCCGGCCTCCTCAGGCTGGCTTGCGAGGAGGCGGAGAGATCAAGGCGGGGTACCTCACGAGGTACCCGTGATGCAAGCCATGACGACCAAGGGTGCCGGGCGGGCACCAGGCGCACAATGTACCACCCCTTTCCTCTTTGGTGCAAAGGGGGCAAGCGCAGGCGAGAGGATCAAGCAAAGGCATCCATTTCGGTGCAACGAGACCAAGACCAGTCCAACGGTGGGAAGGAGGTCACCGTGGAGCCCAGGACGTCGTCACCACCGAGCCTTTGGCAGGCGAAGACCGACTTTAGTCAGGATAAGTGTACCAGATGTTCCCCTTTAAATTGGCCAATTGCTGGCGCCCTTCCCGCTCAATATTTGGGAAGAGGCCCAGGGCCTTTGCCTATAAGTAGGACTAGCCACCCACAGGGAGAGGCATCGAGAAGCGATCCATCATCAAGACACCAGTAGTTAGGGCGACCGAACCCCTCTTAGCAGTTCGTCGCACCAGCAAAGAGCAGACCCTCGCGAGGCTGTTCTTCCGTGTATTGTTCATCACCATTAGCCCAAGAGTAGGGTATTACACCACAATGGTGGCCTGAACCAGTATAAACCCTTGAGTCTCTTGTGCTGTTCTTTGGGTAGTTTAGATCCTTTCGAGACGGAGAGGTAGAGGGCACGATCTCCACGCGCACCCCAGAGTTCAAACCTTAAGGGTCCGCCGGAAACCGAGATCCGACACAATAGATGGTTACGGTTTCCAGACCATGGACATTGGATGTCGTTGATAACGGGATCACATCATTAGGAGAATGATGTGATGGACAAGACCCAATCCTAAGCCTAGCACAAAGATCGTGTAGTTCATATGCTAAAGCTTTTCTAATGTCACGTATCATTTCCTTAGACCATGAGATTGTGCAACTCCCGGATACCGTAGGAATGCTTTGGGTGTACCAGACGTCACAACATAACTGGGTGGCTGTAAAGGTGCACTACAGGTATCTCCGAAAGTGTCTGTTGGGTTGGCACGAATCAAGACTGGGATTTGTCACTCCGTGTGATGGAGAGGTATCTCTGGGCCCACTCGGTAGGACATCATCATAATGTGCCCAATGTGACCAAGGGGTTGATCACGGGATGATGTGTTACGGAAAGAGTAAAGCGACTTGCCGATAACGAGATTGAACAAGGTATCGGGATACCGACGATCGAATCTCGGGCAAGTACTATACCGCTAGACAAAGGGAATTGAATACGGGATTAATTGAAATCCTCGACATCGTGGTTCATCCGATGAGATCATCATGGAACATGTGGGAGCCAACATGGGTATCCAGATCCCGCTGTTGGTTATTGACCGGAGAACGTCTCGGTCATGTCTGCATGGTTCCCGAACCCGTAGGATCTACACACTTAAGGTTCGGTGACGCTAGAGTTGTTATGGGAAATAGTATGTGGTTACCGAAGGTTGTTCGGAGTCCCGGATGTGATCCCGGACGTCACGAGGAGTTCCGGATTGGTCTGGCGGTGAAGATCGATATATTGGACGAAGGGTATTGGAGTCCGGAAGTGTTCCGGGGGTACCAGGCTATGGCCAGCATGACCGAAAGGTGTTTCGGGAGCCCCGACAAGTGTTGGAGGGCCTCATGGGCCAAAGGGGAAGGGGAAAACCAGCCCACTAAGGGGTGGTGCACCCCTCCCAGCCCCTCTCACGTAACCAGGAGAGATGGGGGCGCCTCCCCTAGGGCAGCCCCCCTCCCGGCTTGGGGGGCAAGTTTCCTAGGGGGTGGGGGCGCCCAAACCCATCTAGGGTTTCCCCTGTGGACGCCGCCCCTCCCCTAGGGAACCCTAGGGCGCCTCCTCCACCCCCTTACCCCTATATATAGTGAGGGAGAGAGAGGGCAGCCGCACCCTTCCCCTGCCGGAGAACCACAAGCTCCATCACCACCATGCCGTCGTGCTGTCGGAGTTCTCCCTCAACTTCTCCTCTCCCCTTGCTGGATCAAGAAGGAGGAGACGTCCCCGGGCTGTACGTGTGTTGAAGGCGGAGGCACCGTTGTTCGGTGCTTAGATCGGAATCAACCGCGATCTGAATCGCTGCGAGTACGACTCCATCAACCCCGTTCACTTGAACGCTTCCGCTTAGCGATCTACAAGGGTATGTAGATGCACTCCCCTTTCCCTCATTGCTAGATTACTCCATAGATTGATCTTGGTGATGCATAGAAAATTTTGAATTTCTGCTACGTTCCCCAACAGTGGCATCATGAGCTAGGTCTATGCGTAGTTTCTATGCACGAGTAGAACACAAGTTGTTGTGGGCGTTGATTTTGTTCAATATGCTTACCGTTACTAGTCCAATCTTGTTTCGACGGTATTGTGGGATGAAGCGGCCCGGACCGACCTTACACGTGCACTTACGTGAGACAGGTTCCACCGACTGACATGCACTTGTTGCATAAGGTGGCTAGCGGGTGCCAGTCTCTCCCACTTAAGTCGGATCGGATTCGATGAAAAGGGTCCTTATGAAGGGTAAATAGCAATTGACATATCACGTTGTGGTTTTGCGTAGGTAAGAAACGTTCTTGCTAGAAACCCATAGCAGCCACGTAAAACATGCAAACAACAATTAGAGGACGTCTAACTTGTTTTTGCAGGGTATGTTATGTGATGTGATATGGCCAAAAGAATGTGATGAATGATATGTGATGTATGAGATTGATCATGTTCTTGTAATAGGAATCACGACTTGCATGTCGATGAGTATGACAACCGGCAGGAGCCATAGGAGTTGTCTTATTTATTGTATGACCTGCGTGTCAATGATAGCGCCATGTAATTACTTACTTTATTGCTAAACCGTTAGCCATAGTAGTAGAAGTAATTGTTGGTGAGACAACTTCATGGAGACACGATGATGGAGATCATGGTGTCATGCCGGTGACGATGATGATCATGGAGCCCCGAAGATGGAGATCAAAAGGAGCAAAATGATACTGGCCATATCATGTCACTTTTTGATTGCATGTGATGTTTATCATGTTTATGCATCTTATTTGCTTAGAACGACAGTAGCTTAAATAAGATGATCCCTCACAATAATTTCAAGAAAAGTGTTCCCCCTAACTGTGCACCGTTGCGAAGGTTCGTAGTTTCGAAGCACCACGTGATGATCGGGTGTGATAGATTCTAACATTCGAATACAACGGGTGTATGCCAGATTTACACTCGCAATACACTTAGGTTGACTTGACGAGCCTAGGATGTATAGACATGGCCTCGGAACACGGAAGACCGAAAGGTCGAGAATGAGTCGTATAGAAGATACGATCAACATGAAGATGTTCACCGACGTTGACTAGTCCGTCTCACGTGATGATCGGACACGGCCTAGTTGACTCGGATCATGTAATCACTTAGATGACTAGAGGGATGTCTATCTGAGTGGGAGTTCATAAGATGAACTTAATTATCCTGAACATAGTCAAAAGATCTTCGCAAATTATGTCGTACACTCACGTTTTAGTTCTACTGTTTAGATATGTTCCTAGAGAAAAATTCAGTTGAAAGTTGATAGTAGCAATTATGCAGACTAGGTCCGTAAACTGAGGATTATCCTCGTTGCTTCGTAGAAGGCTTATGTCCTTAATGCACCGCTCAGTGTACTGAACCTCGAACGTCGTCTGTGGGTGTTGCGAACATCTAACATACACGTTTTGATAACTACGTGATAGTTCAGTTAAACGGTTTAGAGTTGAGGCACCAAAGACGATTTCGAAATGTCGCGGAACATATGAGATGTTTTGAGGGCTGAAATTGGGATTTCAGGCTCCTTCCCACGTCAAGAGGTATAAGACCTCCGACGAGTTTCTTAGCCTACGAACTAAGGGAGAAAAGCTCAATCGTTGAGCTTGTGCTCAGATTGTCTGAGTACCAAAATCACTTGAATCGATTGGGAGTTAATCTTCCAGATGAGATAGTGATGTTTTTCCAAAGTCATTGCCACCAAGCTGCTGGAGCTTCGTGATGAACTATAACATATCAGGGATAGATATGATGATCCTTGAAATATTCGCGATGTTTGACACCGCGAAAGTATAAATCAAGAAGGAGCATCAATTGTTGATGGTTAGTGAAACCACTAGTTTCAGGAAGGGCAAGGGCAAGAAGGGATACTTCATGAAACGGCAAATCAGCTGCTGCTCTAGTGGAGAAACCCAAGGTTGAACCCAAACCCGAGACTAAGTGCTTCTGTAATAAGGGGAACAACCACTGGAGCAGAATTACCCTAGATACTTGGTAGATGAGAAGGCTGGCAAGGTCGATAGAAGTATATTGGATATACATTAAGTTATTGTGTACTTTACTAGTACTCCTAGTAGCACCAGGTTATTAGATACCGGTTCGGTTGCTAAGTGTTAGTAACTCGAAATAAAAGGCTACGGAATAAATGGAGACTAGCTAAAGGTGAGCTGACGATATGTGTTGGAAGTGTTTCCAAGTTTGATGTGATCAAACATCGCACGCTCCCTCTACCATCAAGATTAGTATTAAACCAGAATAATTGCCATTTGGTGTTTGCGTTGAGCATAGACATGATTGGATTATGTCTATCGCAATACGGTTATTCATTTAAGGAGAATAATAGTTACTCTATTTATTTGAATATAATACCTTCAATGGTCTTGCACCTAAAGGAATGGTTTATTGAATCTCAATCATAGTAATACACATTTTCATGCCAAAAGATATAAGAGAGTAATGATAGTACCATCTACTTATGGCACTGCCATGTAAGTCATATTGGTATAAAACGCATGAAGAAGCTCCATGTTGATGGATCTTTGGACTCACTCATGTTGAAAAGGTTTGAGATATGTGAACCATGTCTATTGGTGTACATGCATGAAGAAACTCCATGCAAATGGACCGTTTGGACTCACTTGATTTTGAATCACTTGAGACATGCAAATCATACCACATGGGCAAGATGACTGAAAGCCTCGTTTTCAGTAAAATGGAACAAGAAAGCAACTTGTTGGAAGTAATACATTTTGATGTGTGCAGTCCAATGAGTGCTGAGGCACGCAGTGGATATCGTTATGTTCTTACTTCACGGATGATTTGAGTAGATACTGAGTATATTTACTTGATGAAACACAAGTCTGAGTTATTGAATGGTTCAAGTAATTTCAGAGTGAAGTTGAAGATCATTGTGACAAGAGGATAAAATGTCTATGATATGATCATAGAGATGAGTATCTGAGTTACGAGTTTTGGCACGCAATTAAGACATTGTGGAAATTGTTTCACAATTAATACCGCCTGGAACACCATAGTGTGATGGTGTGTCCGAACATCATAGTTGCACCCTATTGGATATGGTGCGTACCATGATGTCTCTTATCGAATTACCACTATCGTTCATGGGTTAGGCATTAGAGACAACCGCACTCACTTCAAATAGGGCACCAAGTAATTCCGTTGAGATGACACCGTTTGAACTATGGTTTGGAGAAACCTAAGTTGTCGTTTCTTAAAAGTTTGGGGATGCGACGCTTATGCGAAAAGGTTTCAGGCTGATAAGCTCGAACCCAAAGCGGATAAATAGATCTTCATAGGACACCCAAAACAGTTGGGTATCCCTCCTGTCTCAGATCCGGAAGCAAAAGGGATTGTTTCTAGAATCGGGTCCTTTCTCGAGGAAAAGTTTGTCTCGGAAAGTTGAGTGGGAGGATGGTGGAGACTTGATGAGGTTATCGAAGCGTCACTTCAACTAGTGTGTAGCAGGGCACAGGAAGTTGTTCCTGTGGCGCCTACACCAATTGAAGTAGAAGCTTGTGATAGTGATCATGAAGATTCGGATCAAGTCACTACCGTACCTCGTAGGGTGACAAGGATGCGTACTACTTCAGAGTGGTACAGTAATCCTGTCTTGAAGGTCATGTTGCTAGACAACAATGAACCTACGAGCTATGGAGAAGCGATGGTGGGCCCATATTCCGACAAGTGGTTAGAAACCATGAAATCCGAGATAGGATCCATGTATCAGAACAAAGCATGGACTTTGGTGGACTTTCCCGATGATCGGCAAGCCATTGAGATAAATGGATCTTTAAGAAGAGGACAGACGTGGACAGTAATGTCACCGTCTATGAAGCTTGACTTGTGGCGAAGAGTTTTTCACAAGTTCAAGGAGTTGACTACGATGAGATTTTCTCATCCGTAGCGATGCTTAAGTCTGTCGGAATCATGTTAGCATTAGCTGCATTTATGAAATCTGGGAGATGGATGTCAAAACGAGTTTCCTTACCAGTTTTCGTAAGGAAAGGTTGTATGTGATACAATCAGAAAGGTTTTGTCGATCCTAAAATATGCTAACAAGTATGCAAATCTCTAGCAATCCTTCTAAGGACTGGAGTAAGCATCTCGGAGTTGGAATGTACGCTTTGATGAGATGATCAAAGATTTTGGGTTTATGCAAAGTTTATGAGAAACTTGTATTTCCAAAGAAGTGAGTGGGAGCACTATAGAATTTCTGGTGAGTATATGTTGTTGACATATTGTTGATCAGAAATGATGTAGAATTTCTGGAAAGCATATAGGGTTATTTGAAAAGTGTTTTTCAATAGAAAACCTGGATTAAGCTGCTTGAACATTGAGCATCAAGATCTATAAGGATAGATCAAAACGCTTAATAGTACTTTCAAATGAGCACATACCTTGACATGATCTTGAAGGTGTTCAAGATGGATCAGTCAAAGAAGGAGTTATTGCCTGAGTTGTAAGGTATGAAGTTAAGACTTAAAGCTCGACCACGACAGAATAGAGAGAAAGGACGAAGGTCGTCCCCTATGCTTAGACGTAGGCTCCATAGTATGCTATGCTGTGTACTGCACGTGATGTGTGCCTTGCCACATGTCTGGCAAGCGGGTACAAAGGTGATCAAGGAGTGGATCACTAGATAGCGGTCAAAATTATCCTTAGAGGAATAAGGAAATGTTTCTCGATTATGGAGGTGATAAAGAGTTCGGCGTAAAGGGTTACGTCGATGCAAGCTTTAACACATATCCGAATGACTCTGAGTAGCAAACCAGATACATATAGTGGAGCAACCATTTGGAATAGCTCCAAGTGGAGCGTGGAAGCAGTATTTACAATATGACCTAGAGATTTGCGAAGTACATACGGATCTGAATGTTGCAGACCCGTTGACTAAAACCTCTCTCACAAGCAAAACATGATCAAACCCCAGAACTCATTGAGTCTTAATCACATGATGATGTGAACTAGTTTAGTGACACTAGTAAACTCTTTGGATGTTGGTCACATGGCGATGTGACCTGTGAGTGTTAATCACATGGCGATGTGAACTAGATTATTGACTCTAGTGCAAGTGGGAGACTGTTGGAAATATGCCCTAGAGGCAATAATAAATTAGTTATTATTATTATATTTCTGTGTTCATGATAATCGTTTATTATCCATGATATAATTGTATTGATAGGAAACTCAGATACATGTGTGGATACATAGACAACACCATGTCCCTAGTAAGCCTCTAGTTGACTAGCTCGTTGATCAATAGATGGTTACGGTTTCCTGACCCTGGACATTGGATGTCGTTGATAACAGGATCACATCATTAGGAGAATGATGTGATGGACAAGACCCAATCCTAAGCCTAGCACAAAGATCATGTAGTTCGTATGCTAAAGCTTTACTAATGTCAAGTATCATTTCCTTAGACCATGAGATTGTGCAACTCCCGGATACCGTAGGAATGCTTTGGGTGTACGAAACGTCACAACGTAACTGGGTGGCTATAAAGGTGCACTACGGGTATCTCCGAAAGTGTCTGTTGGGTTGGCACGAATCGAGACTGGGATTTGTCACTCCGTGTGACGGAGAGGTATCTCTGGGCCCACTCGGTAGGACATCATCATAATGTGCACAATGTGAACAAGGGGTTGATCACGGGATGATGTGTTACGGAACGAGTAAAGAGACTTGCCGGTAACGAGATTGAACAAGGTATCGGGATACCGACGATCGAATCTCGGGCAAGTACTATACCGCTAGACAAAGGGAATTGAATACGAGATTGATTGGAATCCTCGACATCGTGGTTCATCCGATGAGATCATCGTGGAACATGTGGGAGCCAACATGGGTATCCAGATCCCGCTGTTGGTTATTGACCGGAGAACGTCTCGGTCATGTCTGCATGGTTCCCGAACCCGTAGGGTCTACACACTTAAGGTTCGGTGATGCTAGAGTTGTTATGGGAAATAGTATGTGGTTACCGAAGGTTGTTCGGAGTCCCGGATGTGATCCCGAACGTCACGAGGAGTTCCGGATTGGTCCGGCGGTGAAGATCGATATATTGGACTAAGGGTATTGGAGTCCGGAAGTGTTCCGGGGGTACCAGGCTATGGCCAGCATGACCGAAAGGTGTTTCGGGAGCCCCGGCAAGTGTTGGAGGGCCTCATGGGCCAAAGGGGAAGGGGCAAACCAGCCCACTAAGGGGTAGTGCGCCCGTCCCAGCCCCTCTCACGTAACCAGGAGAGATGGGGGCGCCTCCCCTAGGGCAGCCCCCCCTCCCGGCTTGGGGGGCAAGTTTCCTAGGGGGTGGGGGCGCCCAAACCCATCTAGGGTTTCCCCTGTGGCCGCTGCCCCTCCCCTAGGGAACCCTAGGGTGCCTCCTCCACCCCCCTTACCCCTATATATAGTGAGGGAGAGAGAGGGCAGCCGCACCCTTCCCCTTGCGCAGCCCTCTCCCTCCTCCAACACCTCCTCCTCCTCCGTAGTGCTTGGCGAAGCCCTGCCGGAGAACCGCAAGCTCCATCACCACCTTGTCGTCGTGCTGTCGGAGTTCTCCCTCAACTTCTCCTCTCCCCTTGCTGGATCAAGAAGGAGGAGACGTCCCCGGGCTGTACGTGTGTTGAACGCGGAGGCACCGTTGTTCGGTGCTTAGATCGGAATCAACCGCGATCTGAATCGCTGCGAGTACGACTCCATCAACCCCGTTCACTTGAACGCTTCCGCTTAGCAATCTACAAGGGTATGTAGATGCACTCCCCCTTCCCTCATTGCTAGATTACTCCATAGATTGATCTTGGTGATGCGTAGAAAATTTTGAATTTCTGCTACGTTCCCCAACACTATCTTGATTAGGGAACATAAACTAGAATATTATGGACAATACAGTGACCATAGTACATAGATATATGTTTGTTTCATGCTGTTATCCTGTCCACCTTACTATTGAATCGGTTTACCAAAATGAGTTTCGTATACTACAAGCTAAACCTGTGATGTGTCTGCTTGTTTCTCTTGTAGTATGCGAACAGAATATTGGATAGGAGCACCCCACTACGCAATGGTAGAGAAAGTAATACAGATAAGGTTCAAGATAGTGAGATAACCCTGTTGGTCTCTAAGAAAGGTGATAAAAACGATCTTGTAGACAGTGAGAAAACCCCACAGTCCTACGTTGATGTAGTGTTCAAGTTACTGGCCAGTACCGCTGGCACAAGCTCTTCGAACTCGCTGCCTGAATCACTACTAGGAAAAGGGCTAAAGATAGGATTGACACTAATGGCGCACCAGAGAAGAGATGCGCCACTACTATATACTAATGGCGCACCTGGTGGAGATACGCCATTAGTGTGGAATACACTAATGGCGCACCAGGCAGAAGGTGCGCCACTAGTAAAACAATTTTTTTTTCATTTTTTCAAACATTCTAATGGCGCATCCTGGAAAAGTGCGCCATTAGCAATTAGAACTACTAATGGCGCACTGGAGACAGAGTGCGCCAGTAAATTTTTATTTTTTTTACTTTTTGGCAAAAAAACTTTCTAATGGCGCACTGCCGCTCGGTGCGCCATTAGTACGCTTCCCCCCCACTCCACCTATTCCCCTCCATCCCTTCGTCCTCCCCACTCAGTATGCCCCCTCCGCCCCAACCGTACGCCGCTGCCGCGCCCCCACGCCCCCTCCGTCCCCTCCGTCCCCTGCCGCCGCCGCCCCGACCCCCGACCCCTGCGCCCCCACGCCCCCTCCGTCCCCTCCGTCCCCTGCCGTCCCCTGCCGCCGCCGCCCCGTCCCCATTGATCTCCGTCCGTCGACCATGGGAGCCGGCCAGGACCTGGAGGCCGGCGCTGGCGACGGCGGCGAGAAGAAGATGGCCCACTCCTCCTCCTCCGGCCCGCTCCCGCCGTCGGAGCCGCCGCACCTGCGGGGCCAGGACCCCGACCACCCCCCTGCCCCCCACCCCGACGTCCGCTACCAGGCCGCCCCAGGTATTTCTGGTTTCTTAGAGAGCATCTCATTTTGATACAACTAAGTTAGTTATACAAAGTTTGGAATGCATTTCATTTTGAGACAACTAATTTAGGTATACAACTAAGTTTGGAATGCGCACCGAGCGACGGTAAAAACTTGCCTTACTAATGCCACTGCATCAGATTAAACAAGGGACACTTTGGTCTCCTTTCTTGAAAGAAAAGAGAAAAGGCGAAAGCAGAAAAATCCGGTCGCAATCTAGTTGTTTTCACTGCTGTTAAAGTGCCAATCATGCCACCTGAAATGGCATTATTGGTTTTTGGTAAACACACGCATTGGGATGCTAGTGCTAACTGTTAATTTCAAGCTTGATTTTAAGAAAGGACAAAATTAACTAGGATTTTTAGAAAAGGTGATGGTTATGAAAGGGTTCCCAATTAAATTTGGAAAGTGGGTTATGACTTATGAGTACTGTTAATGATGGTAAGGTGGCTTTTCTAGCTCATTACATGTATTGTTTGTAGCTACAAATAATTATGCATAGTGATACCTTTTATCGAGTCCTTTTTTTCTCAAGCTGTTTAGTTGTGAGTGTGAAGTAAAATAAATAAATCATGTTTCTCTAGGTATATTCCAAACATCAAAGTTGAAATAACTTTGATTTCCTAGATATAGATAGTTAGGCACACAAGTTTGCTGGTAAATCTATATGTCTTCCAGATCATGATTTCTTCTTATATACAAGGTGTTATTTTAGATATGAACAACGATATGATTACAAGTCCATTGCCATACCACATTCACTGTTTGGAATGTATCTCTCTGCTATCTTATCATACAATCAGTTTGAATTATTGGAGGATGACCACGATGAAACTATGATGCAATATGGTAGTGATGATGAAGATCACACTGGTCACAATATTGGTGATGATGACGAGTAGTTCTTATTATCTTCTGTGTTCACGTCTCTAGATTTTATCTCATGTGTTCACATCTGTCTTAATACCTTGCCTTGTCTTGTTCGGTTGTAAGGGTACTAATTGGTCTCTTCTGCTGCTTAATTATCAGAGATGGCGGGAAGCAGCCACCGCCGCTCTGTGACACCATAGTACGAGTTGGATGCTTCCGAGTTCTTCACTATCATACTTGGGACTTCAGTATCATCCATGATGCAGGTATATAAAATGAGAGATCTCCCCTAGCTTCACCCATCTCATTATGATATCTGTTGTTTGCCTACATCACTCATTGTCCCAAACTGCAGAGGCTGCCTGACAGTTTTAAGAACATGCTGATGGCTGAAGATCCGCCAAATAATGTGAAGGTGCGACAGGCCGGCAGCGGGTTTCGCAGGCTGTGGGATGTGGAGTTGGTGATCAAGGATGGCCACATGTACTTGTCTCGTGGGTGGGAGAAGTTCTACCGTGCCTACGACCTGCGGCTGGGGTACTTCCTTCTCTTCACGTACGACGACGACGCCACCATGCTCATCGTGAAGGTGTTCAACGCGAGTATGTGTCGCATGCGCTACGCTGAAGATTATGATGCTGGTACGTTCTGCCTCTTCTTATTCCTCTACATTTGGCTTTGTCTCACATCGATTGTTAACAGTCATTGTTGCATTTGGACAGGTAATGGGAGCAGCAGCAGCGACAATGGCTACAGCCAAAGCAGCAGCGACCATGGCTGTAGCGATAGCAGCAGCGACCATGGCTGTAGCGAAAGCAACATCGATTCTGGCTGTAGCGAAAGAAGCAACGATTCTGGCAGCAGCATAGACAACAAGAAGGATGATCCGGACTGGAGTGCGGGAGAAGATGAGCAGAGTCGGGATGAGGAGCTGCAGGATGACGATGGGCATCAGGCTGAGGATGACCTAGCGCTGGTGGTGGCTGACCAAGGGCAAGAGATGGTGGTGGTGGCTGACCATGGCAAGAGATGGTGGTGGCTGACCATGGGCAAGAGATGGAGGTGGCTGAGGATGACCTAGTGATGGTCGTGCCTGAAGGTGGCCTCGCGATGGTGGTGGTGCCTGACAATGACCACACACCAGTGGAGGCGCCGGCGATCCCATAGCTGGGCGACATGACCACGCCAATTGAGGTGGAAGACTACATCCCACTGCCTCCACCGCCTCGCCGCTCTTGGCGCATCAGACTGAGGAAGGAGAAGGAGAAGAACAATGCATGAGAACTGAACTTTGTCAGGTATGTCAGATCTCCAAAATGATATATATATATACTTAGTTACCTATGTTATCTCTAATATGCTTAGTTTCCTATAGGTTAGCTTTATTTTTACCTAAGTTGGCTCTAATATGCTAACTTAGAGCTTATATGCTTAGTTTCCTATAGGTTAGCTCCAAAATAACTTATGTTAGCACAAAATGATCAAGTTTACATATTAAGCTTATAGTCTTTTTCTTATTCTTCTTCTTTTCCAAAATGACATAGGTTAGCTTCATTTTACCTAAGTTGGCTCTAATATGCTAACTTAGAGCTTATATGCTTAGTTTCCTATAGGTTAGCTCCAAAATAACTTATGTTAGCACAAAATGATCAAGTTTACATAATAAGCTTCTTTTTCTTCTTCTAACTTCTTGTTTATCATTTTGCAGATTTGATTTAATTCACGGAAGCTTGCATGGATGGAGTGCTTATTTTTCATTTGTGTTTTTATTTTGTATCAATGCGAACTTTTGTGAATTGATGGATATATGTTGGCTATGTATGTATATATGATGGAACTTGTGTGTTGGCTATGTATGTATATATGATGGAACTTGTGTGTTGGCTATGATTGTTATATGGATGCTTGTTGTATATATATGTGTTGGATATCTCATAGGTGAAATAGTGACCTGAGATTAAGAAGAAGAAAATTAAAAAAATTGTTACTAATGGCGCATTACAGTGTGGTGCGCCATTAGTATAGCAGGCACTAGTGGCGCACCGTTGGCAAAACTAATGGCGCACTGCCAGGTGCGCCATTAGTATACCAGATACTAATGGCGCACCAGTGATGCGCCATTAGTAGGCAAAACTGGTGCACCATTAGTAGCCCTTTTCCTAGTAGTGAATCACTTCGGCTTCTTCAGTATCAGCTACAAGCTGAAAGGTATCAGTCAGCTATGCTGCGGCAAGAAGCCGAAGGACTAAGGAAGTCCCTGTAGAATTTAGATGCGTACTTTCTTGTGTAACAGCAAGCGCTGGAGGATTTAAGCGCCAAACAAGAGAAAGTTAATAAGCTTGCTAAGCATCTTGCCAGCATTATGGGTACCCAGGATATTGTTTGAACTCTTCTGAAGTGGTTTCAGTTCTGGACTTGTTTTGTTGCGGCGTTTATATGCTGCATTGTTCCCTATATTTGCACTAGTGGCGAACTTTGATGCCCAGTGGATGTAATATGTGTAATAGCCATGATAGCCTAGCATAAGTTGCTTGCTTATTTATTTCCTTGTTGTCTTGTTTATTTGTTTGCTTGTAGTCAGTGCAGTTCTTTTTCTGCGGTTTGCTAGTGGCTGCAATAACCTATTTTTTAAAACTAGGCCACAATAACCATGGGCTAATATTTACTATAGTGACACTGGGCCTCCTACGGGCCGTAGAAACAGTGGGCCTCCTACGGGCCGTAGAAACAATGGGCTTTCTACGGGCCGTAGAAACAATGGGCCTTCTACGGGCCGTATCATCAATGGGCCTTATACGGGTCGTATGATCGATTGGCCAAACATGGGCCAATAACAGAACGCATTATGGCCGTAAACGGGCTAGAGTTGGAATCGTCTGTTCATGGGCCGACCATAATGGGCCATCGTTAATAGACCCTATTTGATGACACCATGAAAATGGCCCAACGAATTAACAGACCACAAATGGGACGACTGTAACCACGGGCTGAATTTGGCCCACAAGCAGAAATGAGAGTAACGGGCCGTAAGTAAACGAATGCCGGAAATGAGCCCATGAATTGATGGGCTCTGAGAAGGCCGAAAGATAACATGGGCTGGAAATGGCCCAACGGAATAACGGGCCGTTAATGGGTATAAAGTGATACACTGTTCATTACGGGCCAGTTTCACCACGGGCCGTTAATGGGTGTAAAGTGATACACTGTTCATTACGGGCCAGTTTCCCCACGGGCTGTTAATGGGCCAAGAGTTACAAAGGGCCTCATATGGGCCGAAAAGACGTCATGGGCCATACATGGGCCAGAAGTGAAAACGGGCTGGAATCATATTGGATGGACCAGATGACGCTACTGGGCCTAATTCGGATAGGGCGTAACGGGCCTTGGGTTAGCGGGCCGTAAATGGGCTATATGCGAACATGCCGTTAACAGGCTTTCCATGGGCCAGCCCGCCACCTTTTGACCAAGTCAAACGGGCCGGCCTTTTCACTGGAATGGGCCTCTGTTGGGCCGTGCCACGTGTCGACGTATCATAGGCGCCTTCTGTCCAATGAGTGGATGACATCTGTCCCAACGATGAACCGACACGTGTTTCCTCCAGCCAATGATGATTTTACACGTGGAAAATCCCCATTGGTCGGGGCTGTTAACGGGTTATCGGATCAAAAACCCGACCCGATAGCTTAACGGCGTTCCGTTACGGTGGATGCCACGTGTCGGTCACCCTTGACGAAAGCACTTCTGTGACGCGCGATTTATCATCATGGAAGTGGACACTTCCTGATGATAATTTTGGTAATGTCATCAAACACTTCTACGACAGCACAGGTATGACTATCTTGATTCTGTCATAAAATCGTCATGGATGTACATGCATGACAAAAAACGCGACCTACTGTGACAAACACGTATCATCACGGAAGTGTATTTTTTTGTAGTGATACCATGGAGCAGTACGTGAAGCATTAATGAACGCTAATTGTTCATAAAAAAAGCTATCATCAATAGGTAGTGGATCATCAAGAACATTCTCTAACCTAGACAAGTTGTCTGCAACGGGGTTCTCGGCTCCCTTTCTATCAATAATATGCAAATCAAATTCTTGGAGCAAGAGAACCCATCTAATAAGTCTAGGTTTTGCATCTTTCTTTTCCATAAGATATTTAATAGCAGCATGATCAGTGTGCATAGTTTCTTTAGAATCAACAATATAAGGTCTGAACTTATCACAAGCAAATACGACTGCTAAGAATTCTTTTTTAGTGGTAGCATAATTTCTCTGAGCAGTGTCTAGAGTTTTACTAGCATATTGAATAACATTGAGTTTCTTATCAACTCTTTTCCCTAGAACAACACCTACATCATAATCACTAGCATCACACATAATTTCAAAGGGTAAATTCCAATCAGGTGGCTGAACAATAGGTGCAGTGGTCAAAGCTTTCTTAGCTATTTCAAAATGCTTCTACACAATCATCATCAAAGACAAAAGGAATATCTTTTTGCAATAAATTAGTCAGAGGCTTAGAGATTTTAGAAAAGTCCTTAATGAACCCCCTATAAAAACTGGCATGACCAAGGAAACTTCTTATACCTTTAATGTCCTTGGGACACGACGTCTTTTCAATAGCATTAACTTTAGCTTTATCAACTTCAATACCTCTTTCAGAAATTTTATGCCCCAAGACAATGCCTTCATTAACCATAAAGTGGCACTTCTCCCAATTCAAAACAAGACTAGTATCTTCGCATCTCTGCAAAACTCGATCAAGGTTGCTCAAGCAATCATCAAAAGAGGATCCATAAACGGAGAAATCATCCATGAATACCTCACAAATCTTTTCACAAAATTCAGAGAATATAGCCATCATGCATCTTTGAAAGGTAGTAGGTGCATTGCATAAACCGAAAGGCATACATCTATAAGCAAAAGTACCGAAAGGGCAAGTAAAAGTAGTATTTGTTTGATCGTCCGCTGACACAGGTATTTGAGAGAAACTAGAATAACCATCTAGAAAGCAGAAATGTGTATGTTTTTATAGCCTTTCTAGCATTTGATCAATAAAACGTAAAGGTGATGATCTTTTTTAGTAGCCTTATTTTATTTACGAAAATCAATTACCATCCTATAACCTATAATAATTCTTTGTGGGATCAATTCATCTTTATCATTAGGAACGACAGTAATACCTCCCTTCTTAGGGACACAATGGACAGGACTTACCCACTGACTATCAGCAATGGGATAAATTATACCTGCCTAGAGGAGATTTAATATTTCTGTTCTTACCACTTCTTTCATTTTAGGATTGAAGTGTCGTTGATGATCCCTAACTGGTTTGGCATCTTCTTCCAATTTTATTTTGTGTTGGCATAGAGTGGGACTAATGCCCTTAAGATCATCAAGAGTATATCCAATAGCAGCACGGTGCTTCTTCAGGGTTTTCAATAATATTTCTTCTTCCTGCTCTAAAAGGTTATCACTAATAATAACAGGATATATCTTCTTTTCATCAAGATAAGCATATTTAAGAGTATCAGGTAACGGTTTAAGCTCAAACACGGGATCACCCTTGGGTGGAGGGGGATCCCCTAGGATTTCAACAGGTAAGTTGTGTTTCAGAATAGGACCCTGTTTAAATAATACTTCATCTATTTCCTTTCTTTCATTCATAAACATATCATTTTCATGGTCTAGCAAATATTGTTATAAAGAATCCGTAGGAGGCACGGCAATAGAAGCAAGACCAATAATTTCATCTTTACTAGGTAATTCTTTATCATGGGGTTGTCTATGAAATTTAGCAAAATTAAACCCATGAGACATATCTCCCAAGCCAATTGTAACAACATCCTTTTCACAATCAATCCTAGCATTAACAATATTCAAGAAGGGTCTACCAAATATAATGGGACAAAAGTTATCTTGTGGGGAACCAAGAACAAGAAAATCAGCTGGATATTTAACTTTCCCACACAAGACTTCGACATCTCTAAAATATCACCATTGGTGAAATGGTATCTCTATTTGCAAGCTTAATTGTAACATCAATATCTTCTATTTCAGCAGTGCAATATCATGCATAATTTCTTTATATAAGGAAAAAGGTATTGCACTAGCACTAGCACCCATATTACATAAGCCATGATAACAATGATCTCCTATTTTAATAGAAATAACAGGCATGCCTACAACAGGTCGATGTATCTTAGCATCGGGTCTAGCAATATTAGCAGCTTCATCACATAAATAAAAAACATGCCCATCAATATTATCAGCCAAGAGATCTTTAACCATAGCAATACTAGGTTCAACTTTAATTTGCTCAGGAGGTGTATATGTTCTAGTATTACTCCTACGAGTAACAGTTGAAGCTTTAGCATGATCCTTTATCCTAACAGGGAAAGGTGGTTTCTCAACATAAGTAGTAGGAACAATAGGATCATTATAAGTAATAGTCTTTTCTTCAACTGTAATAGGTGCAACTGCTTTTACTTCAGTGGGAGGGTTATATTTAAACCACTTTTCCTTAGGGAGATCAACTTAAGTAGCAAATGATTCATAGAAAGAAGCTACTATCTCAGAGTCAAGTCCATATTTAGTGCTAAATCCACGAAAAGCATCGGTATCCATAAAAGATTTAACACAATCAAACTTAGGTGTCATACCTGACTCCTTACCATCGTCGGAACCCCAATCTTCAGAGTTGTTTTTAATTCTTTCCAATAAATCCCACTTGAATTCAATAGTCTTCAGCATATAAGAACCAGCACAAGAAGTATCGAGCATTGTCGTGGTAGACTGATCCACGGACACCTATGGGACCGGAGCCCCTTTCGGTTCGGCGGGGGGCGGGGATCGCGCAAAGAGTAGATCGAGGCGAAGCACACGAGCAGTTTACCCAGCTTCGGAGCTCTCCGGAGAGATAATACTCCTACTGCTGCTTTGTGGTTGTATTGTGTTCTTGCTCGGGAGCGTGAGAGCTACAAGACCGAGCGAGTATGCGTTCTGGCTTTAGAAGGATTCGAACCTCCTCTACGATGCCCACGGGCCTCCTTTTATATGTGAAAGGGGTCACCGACAGGTGGCAATGTAGGCAAGGGCAAAAATGGAAAAAGAGTAGTGGTTGGTACAGCTACTTGTACAGTGTACTCTACCTAACCCTGACGGCAGGGGACAAGGGCATTAAATGCCCGTCTAAGTCGCCCAAACAGTGCAAAAAGCGACCGTCAGGGGCACCACCGCTCGCCACGGTGGTAATCTTGTCAGCGCCGCTTAACACCGTGTACCGCTGGCTACACAGCCTCCCGCCACGCGTGCCTGGAAAGGTCCCGTGGCGACATGTTGGCGGATGGGCTGGAGCGCAGGTACAGGGTGGTAGCTCGCCGCGGCAAGTGCCTTGCCGCTGATGTTATCTTGTCGTGTTTGTTGACTTGTCTCGCCTGGAAGCTTGTCGCTCGCTGAGCCTTGCCGGGACGCGGGGCGCGCCGCGGCAAGTTCCTTGAAGTACCTTGGTTGGCCTTCCCAGCAAGCTCCTCTTGCCGGGGTCTTGTCTCCTTAGTTGGCCTTCCCGGCAAGCTCCTCTAGCCGGGGTCTTGTCTCCTTAGCTTGAACACTTTCTTCTTGAATGGCTCCAAAGGAACCATGGAGGACCTTGGAGGTCGCCTGGCGATCCTTGCCGCGGGGCGCTGCAACTGCCCGTGCACAAGTTCGGGGTACTAGGGTACCCCTATTCTAGTACACCGACAGGAGCCCCCGGGCCTGGGCCATACACGGTGCCGAGCGCTGTTGGGCCAGGCCCAAAACAGTGCACGGGCATGTGCAGCCAGGTTCATGCCGTATCTTACTCCGCATCCACCGCGCCCTCCCCTAACGGCACGCGTCGAATGCGGCATCGTGGGAGAGATCGTGGGTGGTTGTTTATTCGGAAAAACAGAACGTCCGCCCCCTCCCTCTTTATAAGCAGGGGAAACAGGGGCAGTTCCTCCGCCTCGCCCGTTGCTACTTCCAATCTCAGAAATCTCCGCCGCTCCCCCTTCTTCCCAAGCCAAGAGAGAGCAGCGCTCCGCCCCAATCGCCGCCGGCAGCACCAACGCCATGGATCTCCTCCACCACCTCCACCATGGCTCCGAAAGCCAACAAGGGGAAAGGCGTGAAGTCGACCGAGGCGCAGCGGCTCGAGGCACTGCGAAAGGAGCGGGCCACTTTCCCCCCCGAGCTCCCTGTGAAGGAGCTGAGGGAGTGGTTCTACCTTTTCTGGTCGACGGAGACGCGAGCGCATCCGCGCACGAAGGTAATCTCCACCGCCGCCTCGGAAAAAGCTCCGTACGGATATCCATTCTTCGCTTTGTTCTTCCACTGCGGGCTCTGCCCGCCCTTTTCCGAATTCTTTTGCGACATCATGAACACCTACGGGTTTCATCTCCTTGACTTCACCCCCAACGCCGTTCTGACCATGGCTGTTTTCGCGCATCTATGCGAAAATTTTGTCGGAGTCCACCCAAACGTAGCTCTCTTCCGCCATTTCTTCATCCCCCGAGTCGAGAGAGGAGAGCCTCTATCCGGCGGAATCGCCTGGATCTCGAGGACCGGCAAGAAGGAAGCCTATCTTAATGGGGAGCTCCGCAGCAAATGGGATGAGTGGAGAGCAGAGTGGTGTTGGATTGTAGAGGAGAACCCACAGCCATTCACCGCCCTGCGCCAAGCCCTAGTAGTGCGCGGCAACGATTGGAGCAACCTGGCCCCAGATGACGCCAAGTTGAAGATTGCCATCACCCGGATCTTGCGGCTCAGGCTTGCCGGGCTTACTGTAGGAGCTGTCGGCACAGACTTTCTTCGCCGCCGCATCGCCCCTCTGCAGGAGAGAGGCAGACCCGCCTGGGAATTCGGGGGCCCGGCGGACATCATGAGGCTGCGTCCGGGCCTCAATTTTAACTTTACTGTCTTGGAACTGGACGGAATGCTCAGGGAGCTATTCAAGCACGACCCCAATCATCCCGAATGGTTCAGGCTGCCGCAGGGCGTCGTTCCGCTGTGCAACAATTCTTCGCTAGATCGCATCCGTGCAATGATGCCCTTGTGTGACTCGCACGGACTTATTCCAACTTGGCAAGAGCCTGCGGACGACGTTGTGCAGGAGTTCTTCGACAGGCTGGTAGAAGTGGCAGTCCGCTCTGATGAACAGAAGAGCCTCACCCGCGACACCACCGACGATGAGGTGCGGTATATCGCCACAGGGCAGAAGAGGCGGTGGCAGCCGCCGCCGCGGGCAAATTTGGGTTCACGGTGGAGGAGGCAGAGGCAGCGGAAGCATTAAGCCTTGCCGATCGAGACGAGCTTGCCGGAGAACTTGCCCGCGAGGGAGAGCCTGCTGAGCCAGAAGCTGAATCAAGCGAGCCCGCCGAGGGTACGAGTGGCCAGCCATCTTCAAGCAGCTTGCCGCAGGTGGAGCCCTCAGCGCAGCCCCCAGTACCACCAAGAAGACGCCTCCGCAAGGCCGGGGACGTGGCGGAGCGGCAAACGAGACAACAGCCGCCGCGCTGTGCGGCACGCTCCGCCACGGCAAGCACCGTTGCCGCGGAAGCACACCACGCCGCTGCGGCAACTGGAGCGGGGTCCTCCCGGACCATCGCTGCTGCTCCTGGCGCTTCTCATGTCGTGGCGGCGACCGGGGCTGGGCCGTCCCAGGCCACCACCGCTGCCCCCGCCAAGCGGCCAAGGGAACCTTCTCCGCCTCGTCGCGCCGGGCCGGACTTCGACCTCTCTGCACTCAGCTCCGACGAGGAGGAAGAAGAGGGAGAGTAAGTTTCTTCGCTGTTCTTGTAAATCTTCGATTCTTGCTGTTTTGTCTTGTTTCTGACTTGCTTTACTCTGAACCTGTCTCTTTCAGGACTCTGGCCGAGAGAGCGGTGAAGAGAGCCAAGATCCCGGTAATTGTCATCGAGGACGATCCCACCGTGGTAGCAGGAGATGCGCTTGAGACTGCCTTACCGGACCCGGCAATCATGCCCCAAAGCAGCCCCCAGCGCAGCCCCCAGCGTAAGTATATGGTTTACTTTCGCTGTTAGGCGTGCACGGGTGCTCTTTATTTGCTGATATCTTGATTCTTGATTTGTGTAGGAGCAGAGCAGCCTCACCAAGAGCCCTCGGAAGCAGCCCCTGATATGCCATCTGCTGCAACTACTCCGCCAAGGGATGCTTCCCCGGCAAGGGAGCACTCTCCGGCAAGGGAGTCGTCTCCGGAAAGGGACGATTCTCCGGCAAGGGACGGTTCTCCGGCAAGGGACAGCACCAACGATCCCCTGATGGAGGAGACCGAAACTGTGGAGCCCAATGGAGGTAATCCCTTGCTTGAAAACTTCCCTTGGGTTCTTCTTCTTATGATTTCCTTCTTGGATTCTTGCTTGACTCTTCTCCCTTTTTCGGCCGTCAGATCCCTCTGTCGTGGAGCCGATGGAGACTGATGTCGCCGACGAGGAGGACGCGCGCGGCAACATTGATGACGCCGCTGCTACCAAGGAAGCAGCCGGCGCTGAAGATCCTGCCGCTGAAGAGGCCGCCAAGGCTGCCGCCGCAGGAGCCGGCGAGGGATCCGGCGATCGCATTGACGGCCCTGAGGCCGCAGGAGCGTCAGGCGCTACACCGACCACCGATCCCTCCGCCGCTGCCGCAGCGCCGGGCTCTGAGGAGCCCTAGCCCGGCGCCTACTTGAAGGCCGGCGAGGGCGTCTTCATCAAGCTCCCCTGGGCGTCGAGCTCCAGGGCACCGGTGGAAGGAGAAACTTTTGACGGAGAAGTGCTCGCCTCCGCTGGGCTGACACTGGTTGATGCGCCAAGCGGTAGCAACGACGAGCTTGAGGAGGAGAAATTGCTGCGGAAACTGATGTCACTCTACCGCGCCCGACAAGCCAAGCTGGAATCCCAGGAAGCGCTTGTCGCGTAGGCGGGAGTGGATATCGAGAAGCATGCCGAGGAGCTCCGGAGCCGCAATCAAGAAGCCCTCCGGTCTATTGCAGAGGAGCGGGCGCAGCTCAACAAGGCGCGGAAAACCTTCATCCTCGAGAAGGCCGAAGCTGAAGAGCAACAGAGGCTTGCCGGCGAGGAGCTGTTTGCGCGAGAAGGAGAGTTGACGCAGCGGAAGGTCAACCTCGACAGCTATGAGGAGGAGCTCACTGCACGCGAGCAATCAATTGGCGGGGCCCTCAAGGAAGCAAAGGATGCTGCCGCATCTACAGAGGCCGCCAAGAAGGAGCTGGAGACAAGAGTGGCGCAGCTGGAAGCTGATCTCAAGGCGAGAGGTGAAGAGATTACCGCGCTCAAGCATGAGCATGAAAAGGACGCCTACACTCTTGGTGAGTTGCCGGGTCGCTTCGTCGAGAAGGGCAAGGAGCTGGATGCCGCCAAGGAATCCAACGCAGATCTGGAGCTGAAACTGACCACTTTGACCAAGACGCTGGATGAGGCTAAAGAGCGGGAGGCGACCTTGAGGAAGGAGATCAAAGACAACGAGGCACTGCTGGCGAGGGCTGCTGAGACTCAGAACACCTTCAGGGAGAACGTGCAGCACTGGACGGAAGGGCTCGTGGATATTGCCGCATCCATCGACGAGGAGTTGGCGCAGCTGGGGATGGAGGATTTAGGGTATCCTTCCGATGAGAACCTCCAACCCAGCGCCAAACTCACTATGTTCTTCAAAGGCGTGGCGACAGCTCTCCAGCAGCTCCAGGAGAGGATCCCAAAGCAGCTGGCCGACGAGTCGCGCGACATCTGTGCAGGAGCCCTTCAAAAGGTGTTGGTGAAGGTGGCTTTCCGCAACCCAGGCCTCAACCTCCGCAATGTCCTCAGGAGCTTGCCGCCCGAAGCCGATCTGGAAGCGCTCAAGACCCTTGTCGCACCCATTGTGGACAAGGTGGCTGGGATCAAAAGGGTCGACGACGATCGTGTAGATTAGGCCGCTCATTTTCTTCTTTTCTTGCCGCTGCTGGTCATGTTACGTAAACAATCTGTTAGAGCCGCGACAAGTTATTTTTTAAATATAACTCTATCTTAGGTATCTATTGCTATGTTACTTCCTTTACTTGATTCCTTCCTTTGTATGTTTTTACCCTACGCTTTTAAGGAACTTGCCGGCGCAGGCACCTTAACCGCGAGCGTTGAGTGCGGGACGTCAGCAGCCTGCGCGGTGCCACGGCCGGCAAGAAACCTTGTCGCAACTAGTCGCAGCTCACTTAAATTGTTGAGCGGACTCGAAACAAAGTAAGGGTGCAACTAGCTGCGAGTAGGTTCCTTCGCGCACAGGTTTTCCATACAAAGTGCGGTCGTTCAAGGAAGATAACTTTTAAAAAATTTAAAACTAAATGCTCAAACTTTGGCAACTTAGCTTTTCTGTTGTTTGCTTCCCGGTAAGGCAGAACTTTCTTGAACAACGCCTGGTCCACACCTCTATCTTCTCCTTCCCCCCCGGCAAACTTGTGGGCGAGGGAACCTTCCTTTTGGGAAAAAGAAAGAAGAGAAAATAAAGATATGGAGCCTTTTGGCTCGTTATTGCTTACCGCGGGTAGGTGCTGCACAAAGTGTCAGATAACACATGCAAAATATAGAAAGGCATGAAATCGACAGAATGTGTGGAGCACATGAACTTTATTTATGCACGGGATCTGCGCCCGGCTTTATACAAAGGATTACATGCAACAGCGGCAAGACTTGTACAAAAAGTGGTTGACGGAACAGGTTCCGGCGACCGCGCCTTATGGGTGAAACTTACGAAGATGCTCAATATTCCAGGAATTGCTCACCGGAGTACCATCTTCGGTCTCAAGGCGGACAACGCCAGGCCTAGTGACTCGTTTCACCCGATAAGGGCCTTCCCACTTCGGCGTCAACTTGTTTGAATTCTTGGCGGACTGAACGCGCCGAAGAACAAGGTCGCCTTCCTCGAGATTTCTGGCATTAACTTTGCGGCTATGGTAGCAACGCAAAGCTTGCTGGTAGCGAGCAGCTCGCACAGCAGCCTGAAGACGATCCTCCTCAAGGAGCAGCGCATCATCTTGTCGCAGCTGCTCTTGCTCAAGCTCATCATAAGCGAGCACTCGAGGTGACCCGTATACGAGTTCCGTGGGGAGAACTGCCTCTGCTCCATAGACTAGAGCGAAAGGTGTCTGGCCAGTGGCTCGATTTAGCATCGTCCTGATCGACCAAAGAACCACCGGCAGCTCCTCGATCCAGTTTCTTCCGCACTTGCGCAGCCTGTCGAAAGTTCTAGTCTTGAGTCCACGCAGCACTTCAGAATTTTCCCTCTCTGCTTGACCGTTGCTTCTGGGGTGAGCAACAGAAGCGAAGCAGACCTTGGTGCCAAGGTCCTGGACGTACTGCATGAAGATGCGGCTCGTGAATTGCGTGCCATTGTCGGTGATGATCCTGTTGGGGATCCCGAAGCGGCAAACAATTGACCTGAAGAACTTGACTGCTGACTGTGCTGTCACCTTCCTCACTGCTTCCACTTCTGGCCACTTTGTGAACTTGTCGATCGCAACGTACAAGTACTCAAAGCCCCCGATTGCTCGGGGAAAGGGGCCGAGGATGTCGAGCCCCCAGACCAAAAATGGCCAGGATAAAGGAATCGTCTGGAGAGCTTGAGCTGGTTGGTGTATCTGCTTGGAATGGAACTGGCACGCTTCACACTTGGTTACTTGTGCAGTTGCATCCTGGAGGGCTGTCGGCCAAAAGAAACCTTGCCGGAAAGCTTTGCCGGTAAGTGCTCTTGCGCCAATGTGGTGACCACATATGCCTCCATGTATCTCTGCCAACAGCTTTTGTCCGTCTTCCCGAGGAATACACTTCAATTTCACACCATTGAGTCTTCTTCTGCACAGTGTGTTGTCAACAAACTGGTACATACTTGACTGCCGGGCTACTCTTTCCGCTTCTTCTTGCTCTTCGGGAAGTTTTCCTGGCTGAAGGAAACGGGCAATTTGCTGTGCCCATGCTGGAACTTGTGGCTCGACAACAAGGACTAAAGGCACATCTGCTGCTGCGGGAACATCCGCTTCTACGGCAAGAACCTGAGATTCAGCCGGAGCTTGATGTTCCCCGGCAAGCTTGCCGGAGCAAAACTTGTCGGGAGCGTTTGCTTCAATGGAACGAACCCTAGGGTTCGCCAGAGCAGACTGCTCCTCAGCACTCTTGGCGTTGATCTTGGGGATCTTCTTGGCGGCGGCTTCAGGTAGCTCTGCCGGAAAATAGTCACCAGAAATCAACTTTCTCTTCTTGCTCTGTCCAGTTGATGGCATTACAGTTGGCTGAGTTAGCTTGAGCACAAAGATCCCTGGTTCCACAGGTAGCTTAAGTGCAGCACACTTTGACAGGCCATCTGCAATGTCGTTCTCAGCTCTGGGAACGTGTTCCATCTGTAGGCCGTCAAAGTGTTCTTCTAGCTTTCTCACTTCATCAACATAAGCTTCCATCAACGGACTCTGGTAGTTCTTGTTTACTTGTCGGACTACAAGCTGTGAGTCACCCCTAACAATGAGCTTCTTGATCCCAAGGTCTGCCGCGATCCTGAGACCGGCAAGCAAGCCCTCATACTCTGCAGTATTGTTTGTTGATTGCTCCCTGGGAAAGTGCATCTGGACTACATACTTGAGGTGCTCTCCGGTGGGCGTGACAAGTAGCACGCCTACACCGGCGCCTTGCAGCGAGAAGGCACCATCAAAGTACATCAGCCACTCTTTGCTTGCTTCTTTGACGGGGATGCTCGTTTCTGGAATTTCTTCATCTGGTGTTGGCGTCCACTCTGCTATGAATTCTGCCAAAGCTCTGCTCTGGATAGTTGAAGTGCTTTCAAACTTGAGGCCAAAGCTTGAAAGTTCCAGTGCCCACTCAACAATCCTGCCTATTGCTTCTGGATTTTGCAGTATCCTCTTCAACGGAAAGCGAGTGACAACTATAATCTCATGTGCTTGGAAGTAATGGCGCAGCTTTCTCGAGGCCATGAGAAGACCGAAAAGCAATTTATGCACACCAGAGTACCTTGACCTAGCCCCCTGCAGAAGGGAACTGACAAAGTAAACTGGGCACTGCACCATTTTCTTCTGCACCTCCTGCTTGTCGGGACCAGAGCTTGCCGGTGAAGCCCCCTGCTTGTCGCTGGATGTGCTTGCCGCGGTTGTTGGTTCATCATCTGCCTCCCTCTCTGCTACTAATGCAGCACTAACCACTTGATTGGTTGCCGCTATGTACAGCAACAACTTCTCTTGCGATTTAGGTGCGACAAGTATTGGAGTGGAGGACAGGTATCTTTTTAAGTCCTGCAGCGTAGCCTCCGCTTCCGGAGTCCATTTCATTGGACCTGCCTTTTTCAAGATTTTGAAAAATGGCAGGGCGCGCTCAGCAGACTTAGAAATAAACCTGCTGAGAGCAGCCACGCAACTGGCAAGTCTTCATACATCCTTGACGTGCTTCGGTGCTTCAATCTGCTCAATGGCCTTGATCTTGTCGGGATTAGCTTCTATCCCACGCTGAGACACAAAGAACCCGAGAAGCTTGCCGGAGGGAACTCCAAACACACACTTCTCGGGGTTAAGCTTGAGGTTGATCTTGCGCAGATTTGCAAAGGTTTCGTCCAGATCTTGAATCAGAGTTGCCCTATCTTTGCTCTTGACTACTATGTCATCCATATAGGCTTCCACATTTCTGTGCATCTGTGGCTCAAAAGCTTCATGTACTACCCTTTCAAATGTTGAACCAACATTCTTTAAACCGAAAGGCATCCGTATGAAACAGTACGTGCCACATGGAGTAATGAATGCGGTTTTCTCCTCATCTCTTCTGCCATGAAGATCTGATGATATCCTGAATATGCATCAAGAAATGAAAGCAGGTCACATCCGGCCGTGGAGTCAACAATCTGGTCAATGCGCGGCAAGGGAAATGGGTCTTTGGGACAACCTTTATTGACATCGGTAAAGTCTATACAAAGCCTCCATTTCCCGTTTGCTTTGCGCACGACAACAGGATTGGCCAACCACGTAGGATGGAGCACTCCTCTGACAAGGCCTGCTGCTTCCAACTTCTTGATTTCTTCTGCGATTAACTCTTGGCACTCTACTGCTTGTTTCCTGACTTTTTGCTTGACGGGCCGTGCATGATGACAAACAGCGAGATGGTGCTCAATTACTTTCCTGGGAACACCGGGGATGTCAGACGGTTGCCATGCAAACACGTCGACATTCGCCCGTAGGAAAGAAACGAGCGCGCTTTCCTATTTAGGGTCGAGGGTGGCACTGATGGTGAAGGTACCACCAGTGCCGTCCTCCTTGGCGGACACCTTCTTGGTCTGTGGTGGAGCTGTCATCGTCTTGTTACGCTTGCCGGTGGAGCTCGATGGTGTGTCCTCAACGGTAGCGCAGCACTCCGAGGAGGTGCGCTTGCCAGAGTGGGCATCAGAGCTCTTGCCGGACTTGGTCTTCTTCTTCCCCCCGGGAGCTTCAGCGGCAAGTGTAATGCGCTCTGCTGCGGCTGCTGCATCCCGGTAAATCTTGTCGGCACAGATAAGAGCATCTTTCTTGTCACCAGGGACAGAGATAACGCTTATCGGGCCGGGCATCTTGAGCATGTTGTATGCGTAATGAGAGGCTGCCATGAACTTGGCGAGTGCTGGACGGCCGAGTATCCCATTGTATGGTAATGGAAAATCAGCTATGTCAAACGTGACCCTCTCAGTCCTGTAGTTCATCTCGCTGCCAAATGTCACCGGCAACGTGATCTTTCCCTTTGGCTTGCTCCTTCCCGGATTGATTCCTTGGAATGTGCCGGTCTCTTCGAGCTCGCTGTCAGGGATCTGGAGCTTCTGGAGTACAGCTGAGGAGATCAGATTCAAGCCGGCCCCACCGTCAACTAGCATCTTGGTGACCTTGAGGTTGTGGATAGTTGGTGAAACCAACATCGGCAAGCACCCGACCGCAGTTGTGCGATCAGGGTGGTCCTCAATGTCAAAGATGATAGGCGTGCTGGACCACTTCAGAGGCTTGCGTGACTCTACGGATGGTTCTGCCGCATTGACTTCCCGTGCCCACTGCTTGAGTTGGCGGTGTGAAGTATGCAGATAAGAACCTCCGTCAACGCATAGGACCTCTGTGGCTTTCTGGAACTCCTGCTCACTGGTCTCATCCTCATCCATATCCTCATCTTCGTCTTCTTCTTCATCCTTGTCGCGGCCGTGGGGAGGTCTATCTCCTTGCCGCTGCATGGCCTTGCCGCGGCGTCCTTCCCAGCCGGGGCGCTTCTTGCCGGATCCTCCATCACCTCCTTGGGCCTTCTCCTTGTCGCGTCGCTCGTACTCAGCTTTTTGCAGCTTGGCAAGCTGCTCGACCTTCTTGCAGCTCTGGAGATCATGACCCTTGGTGCGGTGGATCTTGCAATACTGCTTGTTGGTGTCGTCCTGCTTGTCGGCGGCCGCCACAGCCTGGCAGTTGGTGCATGCGGTAGTCTCCTTGCCGGAGCTACCAACTTTGGCTTCCTTGGCGCCACCTCCGTTACCGGACTACTCGACAATTAGCACATCTTTGCCCTTCTTCTTTCTGTTGTTCCGCCGGCGGTTTTTCCTTGCCGGGGCGGCATCTTCGCTGTCAGATCCTCCTGCTCCTGCAGTCTCTCCGGGGAGTCGCCTCCCTTCCTCAGCCCATGCACACTTGTCGGCCAGGGCATATAGCTCGCTGACGTCCTTGATCTTGCACATCGCCATCTCTTCCCGCATCCTACGGTTTCGCACGTTCTGATGGAACGCACTGATGACCGCGGCGGGGTGGATATCTGGGATGTTGTAATGCACACGGCTAAATCTCTGAATGTACTTGCGTAGGGACTCTCCTTCCTTCTGGACGAGCAAATGAAGGTCACTCTCTTGGCCATGAGGTTTGTGGCCGCCTGTGAAGGCACCGACAAACTGATGGCACAAGTCCGCCAAAGAGGATATGGAGTTGTCCGGCAAGTGCATGAGCCAGGATCTGACGTTGGGCTTGAGCACCAGCGGGAAGTAGTTGGCAAGGATCTTGTCGTCTCGCCCCCCGGTAGCTTGCACCGCAATGGTGTAGATGTTCAGGAACTCTGGCGGATGCGACTTGCCGTCGTACTTCTCTGGTACATCTGGCTTGAAATTCTTTGTACTGGGCCACTGGACTTGCCGCAGCTCAGGAGTAAACGCAGGGCAGCCTACCGAGTATGGCAAGTCACCTGGTTCCCCTGGCGCATGCATATCGACAGTGGGCCCAGCACGCTGGTCAGATTGACGCCGTGCTTCTCTTCGGCGCTCGATGTGGGTACGAGCGTCTTCTTGTTGTCGTTCTTGAAGAACTTGGTGTTGATCGCAACGAGCTCGCGGGTCTGACGATGCAGTAGAGTCGCTGTCGAGGTTGACCCGACGAGTCGGCGATCTTGGCCTTCGGGGCGGAGAGTGCACGGTGGTCGCACCCCCACCGGTTCTGTCGCCATCGGCTTGTGCTTGGCGGTCTT
Organism: Triticum aestivum; assembly: GCF_018294505.1. NCBI lineage: Eukaryota > Viridiplantae > Streptophyta > Magnoliopsida > Poales > Poaceae > Triticum > Triticum aestivum. Next base: position 652,477,206 of record NC_057807.1, on the reverse strand, counting down.
GCCGCGGCTGCGATGCGCTCGGCTGCTGCGGAGTGTCGCCGTTGGCGAAGCCGATGAGACTTTGGATGGTGGCCCTCCATTCGTCGATCTTGTCTGGCGTAGGAGGGAAATCTAGGAGCAGTTGAGCTCTCGCCAAAGCTTCTGCTGGAGTGGTGGGTGGCAGTGGCGAACGGTGCGAAGAGCGAGACGTGCTCGAACTCCTAACTACGTTAGGAGGAGCAGTATCCCGTCCAGGCGACCGTACCACACCCGTGCCAGCATGTTGGCGTTCAAGCTGGTCTTGAGCGTCTCGAGATCCCCCAGCTTGATCTTGATTCAGCAAACGTATGGCACAGTGGGTGCCATGACACGGCCGGCCCCGCGCCTCCTGATATGGACGCGGTGCTTGTACGGTCGTCGAGGTTTGTGCAGCCTTGTCCTTGGACTTGGCAGCACCTTGGGCTCCCTCGTCGACGCCCGTGCCTCCGCCGGCGTCTACTCCACCACCCACTGGCTCTGGTGGCGGTGGGTTCGACGTGGACGGAGCGGCCACCTCCGAAGCCTTCTTCTTCGGTGGCATGTCGATGAAGATGATGAAGGAGATGAAGATGCGGCTCGTGTGAACGCCAGATCAGGTTCACACAACCTCGACGCCCCCTACCTGGCGCACCAAAGATGTCGTGGTAGACTGATCCACGAACACCTATGGGACCGGAGCCCCTTTCGGTTCGGCGGGGGGCGGGGATCGCGCAAAGAGCAGATCGAGGCGAAGCACACGAGCAGTTTACCCAGCTTCGGAGCTCTCCGGAGAGATAATACTCCTACTGCTGCTTTGTGGTTGTATTGTGTTCTTGCTCGGGAGCGTGAGAGCTACAAGACCGAGCGAGTATGCGTTCTGGCTTTCGAAGGATTCGAACCTCCTCTACGTTGCCCACGGGCCTCCTTTTATATGTGAAAGGGGTCACCGACAGGTGGCAATGTAGGCAAGGGCAAAAATGGAAAAAGAGTAGTGGTTGGTACAGCTACTTGTACAGTGTACTCTACCTAACCCTGACGGCAGGGGACAAGGGCATTAAATGCCCGTCTAAGTCGCCCAAACAGTGCAAAAAGCGACCGTCAGGGGCACCACCGCTCGCCACGGTGGTAATCTTGTCAGCGCCGCTTAACGCCGTGTACCGCTGGCTGCACAGCCTCCCGCCACGCGTGCCTGGAAAGGTCTCGTGGCGACACGTTGGCGGATGGGCTGGAGCGCAGGTACAGGGTGGTAGCACGCCGCGGCAAGTGCCTTGCCGCTGATGTTATCTTGTCGTGTTTGTTGACTTGTCTCGCCCGGAAGCTTGTCGCTCGCCGAGCCTTGTCGGGACGTGGGGCGCGTCGCGGCAAGTTCCTTGAAGTGCCTTGGTTGGCCTTCCCGGCAAGCTCCTCTTGCCGGGGTCTTGTCTCATTAGTTGGCCTTCCCGGCAAGCTCCTCTTGCCGGGGTCTTGTCTCCTTAGCTTGAACACTTTGTTCTTGAATGGCTCCAAAGGAACCATGGAGGACCTTGGCGGTTGCCCGGCAAGCCTTTCCGCGGGGCGCTGCAACTGCTCGTGCACAAGTTTGGGGTACTAGGGTACCCCTATTCTAGTACACCGACAAGCATGGTGCAATCATTGAGAGAAAGCCGAGCATAAAAAATTTGAATAATCATTTCTCTTGAGAGCTCATGGTTGGGGCATGAATATAACATCGACTTAAGCCTCCCCCAAGCTTGAGCGATACTTTCTCCTTCGCGAGGCAAAAAATTATATATATAATTACGATCACGATGAACAAGATGCATAGGATAAAACTTTTGGTGAAATTCCAATTTCAATCGTTTATAGTCCCAGGATTCCGTATCATCACATAGCCTATACCATGTCAATGCGTCTCCCTTCAAAGATAAAGGGAAAACCTTCTTATTTACAACATCATCGGGCATACCTGCAAGCTTAAATAATCCACAAACTTCATCCACATAGATAAGGTGTAAAGCGGGATGCAATGTTCCATCTCCTGCAAAGGGATTAGCTAGCAGTTTCTCTATCATACCCGAAGGAATCTCAAAGTAAAATTTTTAAGTAGGTTTAGTAGGTTGAGGAGAAAATCTTTGCCCTACTGGTCGGGGTGAAGATACCCCGAACAAGCCCCTTAAAGGATTAGTTTCCATAGTAATAGGTGACAGTAAATTTCAGCACACTATATAAATGTTTCCGTACCAAGTTCCACTCACCAAAGGCGCTTCACTCCCTGGCAGCGGCGCCAAAAAAGAGTCTTGATGACCCACAAGTATAGGGGATCTATCATAGTCCTTTCGATAAGTAAGAGTGTCGAACCCAACGAGGAGCAGAAGGAAATGACAAGCGGTTTTCAGTAAGGTATTCTTTGCAAGCACTGAAATTGTAGCTAACAGATAGTTTTGTGATAAGATAATTTGTAACGGGTAAACAAGCAATGAAAGTAAATAAGTTGCAGCGGTGGCCCAATCCTTTTTGTATCAAAGGACAAGCCTGGACAAATTCTTATAATCAGAAAAGCACTCCCGAGGACACATGGGAATTATCGTCAAGCTAGTTTTCTCCACGCTCATATGATTCGCGTTCGGTACTTTGATAATTTGATATGTGGGTGGACCGGTGCTTGGGTACTGCCCTTTCTCGGACAAGCATCCCACTTATGATTAACCCCTATTGCAAGCATCTGCAACTAGAAAAGAAGTATTACGGTAAACCTAACCATAGCATGAAACTAGTGGATCCAAATCATCCCCTTACGAAGCAACGCATAAACTAGGGTTTAAGCTTCTATCACTCTAGCAACCCATCATCTACTTAATACTTCCCAATGCCTTCCTATAGGCCCAAATAATGGTGAAGTGTCATGTAGTCAATGTTCACATAACACCACTAGAGGAGAGACGACATACATCTCATCAAAATATCGAACGAATACCAAATTCACATGACTACTAATAGCAAGACTTCACCCATGTCCTCAGGAACAAACGTAACTACTCACAAAGCATATTCATGTTCATAATAAGAGGGGTATTAATATGTATTAAGGATCAGAACATATGATCTTCCACCGGATAAACCAACTAGCATCAACTACAAGGAGTAATCAACACTACTAGCAACCCACAGGTACCAATCTGAGGTTTGAGTACAAAGATTGGTACCAAGGGCCCCAAGATGTCCAGCCCCCAGACCACAAATGGCCATGTGACCGGGATCGTTTGGAGGCCTTGCGCGGGCTGATGGATCTGCTTGGCGTGGAACTGGCATGCTTCACAAGAGCGCACCAGCTCGGTAGGGTCGTTGAGCGCGGTGGGTCAGTAGAAGCCGCTGCAGAACACCCTGCCCACCAGGGTGCGGGACGAGGAGTGATGCCCGCAGTCCCCACAATGGATGTCCGCCAGCAGCTCGAGCCCCTGTTCCCTGGAGATGCACCGCAACAAAATGTATAACTCACCATCATTGATGCAGTACGCGGTGTCCTGACGGGCTACGCACTCAGCGTCTTCTTCCTTCTCTGGAAGGGTCCCTTTAAGCAAGTACGCCTTGAACTCTTCTGTCCAGCACCCCTCCCGAGGCTCAAGCGCAAGCAGCAAGCGGGCTCCTGAGGGGTAACCGCAGGCTGGGGCACCTATCTCCGGTGCCCGTGGTAGGTCCTCCGGAGGCGGTGTTGGAGTCGTGACGTGGGGGGTCGCAGATGGCTTGAAGAGCCACTCCTCAAACACCCCTGGCTCCTGAGGGAGTCTGCAAGAGGCTCTTTTGGCGATGTCGTCTGCCTCCTTGTTTGTCCCACGCGGTACATGCTGCAGCTCCACGCCCATGAACCGCTTCTCCATCTTGCGCACTTCTTCTAGGTATGCCTCCATGTGCTCGTCCTTGGGCATGTATTCCTTTTTGGAGAAGTTGACGAGAAGCTGAGAGTCGCCCTTGATGATGAGGCGCTTTACTCCTAGCGCTGCCGCAGCCCTAAGCTCGGCGAGCAAGCCTTCGAATTCTGCGATATTGTTGGAGACCTTTTTGCCCTGCTGGAAGCAGAGCTGTACTGCGTAACAAAGCTTGTCCTTGGTGGGTGAGATGAGGATCGCCCCCGCTCCTGCGCCTTGCCGTGCGATTGCCCCGTCGAAGTACATGGTCCATCCATCCGGCGCCTTGTCTCCTGGCAGGAGGGAGCAGTCCTCGCCTACTTCATGGTCCGGAGCATTAGTCCATTCGGCCACGAAGTCCGTGAGAGCCGCACCCTTGATGACCCTGGTGGTGCTGAACTCAGGGTTGAAGGCCTGGAGCTCAATGTTCCATTCAGTGACTCGCCCGGCTGCGTTCGGGCTCCGTAGCACCCTCTCCAGTGGGTATGCAGAAACAACCTTGATGGGGTGGCCTTGAAAGTAGTGGCGCAGTTTTATGGAGGCAACCAAGAGCGCGAGCTGGAGCTTTTGTGGCATGGGGTAGCGCGCTCGAGCTTCCCTTAATACCGTACTGACAAAGTACACAGGGTGTTCAACAAGGGGTGTGGCATCATCGGAATCTTGTTCTTCACGAGGGCGCAGGCCCTCTATGGCCTCACGAGGCCCATCCTTAGGAGTCTTGACAGCCGCAGGATCAACCGTGGCCTTATGAGGGACGCCGGCCACCGCACTGACCGTGGCTACGGATGCTTCGTCATGGGGCTGCTATGCCTTGCTGGTCGGTTTTCCATCCTGCTGAGTCTTCTTGATTGGTCGTTCCTCCCTTAACGCCACCAGGGCGGCACTAGCTGAGTGTGGGGTTGCTTCTAGGTAGAGAACCAAAGGCTCGAGAGGGCGTGGCGACACCATGATCGGATGGCTGGTCAAGTATCTCTTGAGGTCCTGGAAAGCTGCGTCTGCCACTGGGGTCCACTCGAATGGCTCCTTCCTGTTCATCAGCTTGAAAAACGGGAGGGCGCGCTCTCCCAACTTGGAGATGAATTGCCCAAGTGGGGTCACGCAGCCGGCCAGCTTCTGCATTTCCTTCAGGGTCTGAGGGGGGTTCATGTCTTCTATCGCCTTGACCTTTTCCGGGTTGTCCTCGATCCCTCTGTGCGATACTAAGAAACCCAACAACTTGCCGGATGGGACCCCAAAGACACACTTCTCGGGGTTGAGCCGGAGATCCACCATGCGCAGGCTGGTGAACATTTCTGGCAGATCTTCTATCAGGGTTCCGGCCTCCCGAGACTTCACCACTATGTCATCAACATATGCCTCTACATTTCTCCCGAGCTGCGAACCCAGGGAGATGTGCATCAACCGCTGGAAGGTTGCTCCAGCATTACGCAGTCCGAAGGGCATGCAGGTGTAGCAGTACACCCCACATGGAGTGAGGAACACCATCTTCTCCACATCCTCCACGACCATCTTGATCTGGTGGTAACCGGAGAAGGCATCTAGGAAACACAACTGGTCGCACCCAGCGGTGGAGTCGACGATCTGATCGATGCGAGGGAGCAGGAAGGGATCTTGCGGCAGGCATTGTTGAGGTTGGTGAAGTCGACACACATGCGCTCCTTCCCTCCTTTCTTGGGGACGATGGTGGGATTCGCCAGCCACTCTGGGTACCGCACCTCTCTGATGGCCCCTGCGTCTTGCAACTTACGCGTTTCCTGGATGATGAAGGCCTTCTTTTCTGTGGACTGGCGGCGAGCCTTCTGTTTACTGGTCGCACATTTGGGCACACCCTCAGGTGATTCTCAATTATCCCCCTTGGGACCCCAGCTAGGTGTTTGGGCTCCCAAGCAAATACGTCCTTGTTGGCTCGCAGGAAGTTGATCAATGCTTCCTCCCGGTCCTGTGGGAGGCCAGCTCCTATGGTGAAGGTGGCGCTGGCCGTTCCATCCACGCAGGTCGGCACTTGCTTCGTTTCGGCTCGGTACTGAGAGAACAACTGCTTGTTCTTGGCCGGTGCTACTTCTGGAGCCTCTTGACCCTTCTCCTCGCTGGGCAGCGCGGACGCGGCTGCCTTAAAGGCGAGACTGAGGGCCTGCAGCGCGACTTTCATGTCCCCCGCCACCGTGAGGACACCGTTGCTTCCCGGCATCTTCATGAGGTTGTACGTAGGGTGAGTCGCAGCCATAAACTGAGCCAAGGCCGGGTACCCCAGGATAGCATTGTATGGCAGGCCGATCTAGGCGATGTCGAAGTCGACGAGCTCGGTGCGGTAGTTGTCGCGCGTCCCAAAGGTGAAAGGGAGACGGATCTGCCCCAGGGGCCTGGTGGAGCCGCCGCCGACCCCTGAGAAAGGCTTGGAGGGACGGAGTCGGCTGGGCGGCACGTGGAGCACCGAACGCCTCTAGGAGAGCACGTTGAGGCCGGCCCTGCCGTTGATGAGGGTCCTGGTGATCGCCACATGGCAGATGGTGGGGGTGCAGAGCATTGGGAGCGCGCCCGCTCCCGTCGTGGTGTCGGGGTGCTCTTCAGGGCTGAAGGTGAGGTCGGCTTGGGGCACCGCCCAGCCCGGTGAGCCCCCGAGACCGCTTAAGTGGCGCCAGTGCACCGATAGAACTGCTTGATGTGGCGGTCGTACGGTGGAGCTTGCGAGCCACCTAGGAGAGCTGCAACGATCGGGGGCACCGGTGCTGCGTAGCGGGCGAGGAAGAGGCCGCATAGCTCCTCCGAGGAAGCCACAGAAGATGCTGGCAGGTTGAGCAATCAGGCGCATGGCGCACCTACCAGGGCCATGGGGAACCAGGTGGCCTTCACCTTGTCGTCTCCGTCGGCCGCCCAAACAGCCTCCTCGTATGCTTGAAGAAAGGGGGCCGGATCTGCCGCGCCGTCGTAGCGCGGCGGCATCTCCGATCGGAACTTGTGCGGCCATTGCACCTGCCGAAGGGAGAGGGTGAAGCAGCGCAGCCTCGGTGCCTCTTCAAAAATGCGCGCCAACCGGGCTGATGAAGGAGCGGCCGCCATAGGAGTCGGTGGCACGGTCTATAGGTCGAGGAAGAAGATTTCGATGCACCCCTACGTGGCACACCAAATGTCGGATTTCGGGATCCGGCAACCTGTGAAAGGTTCGATCTCTGGTGTGCGTGCGGAGATCTCAGCCTGCCCAACCTGCCTACTCATGATCTCCCTAGGCCTAACGCGTCGAGCTCACAGAGACACAAAGACACAGAGATTTATACTGGTTCGGACCACCATTGTGGTGTAATACCCTAATCCAGTGTGGTGTGGTGGATTGCCTCGAGGGGCTATGGATGAACTAGTAGAAGGATGAACAGGCCTCAGGAGGTGAGGTGTTCTAGAACTGGTGTAGTGCTCGAGATGGAATGGATCCCTCTCCTATGGTTGTGGCTAAGTCTTATATATAGTGGCCTTGGTCCTCATCCCAAATATGAGCGGGAAGGGATTCCACAACGGCGGGATTTAAAAGGGGACAAGTAGTACAGTATCCTGAAAAAAGTAGTCTTCTCCTACGAAAAGCCTCTGGTCGTGACGCTGCGGTGGGCTGGGTGATGACCTCCGTCCTGCCGCCCTGGCGGTCTTGGTCTTGTTGCACCAGAATGGAAACCTTTGGCTGATTCCTCGGGACCCTACGCCTGCGGCTTGCCTCCCTTGCACCGAAGAGGAAACCTGCGCTCTGCGCCCGCCTGGCGCTCGCCTGGCCTTGGTCGTCATGGCTCATGTCAGCTGAGCCTCATGAGGTAGCTGCATAGAATTCTTCGCCCCTCAGGAGACCTCCTGAGGAGGCTGCTTCCTTCAGGGGTCTTGGCGTCGTCCGCCTCGCGAGGCTTGGCCCCTCGTGAGGGTCTTGTGGTGCTGATGCTGAAGCTGGCCGTACCAGGCCGTCGATGGAGCCACGTGGTGGGCCACAGGCAGGCAGGACTAGATACCCCCAAGTCCAGGACACCGACAATGACCTCCCGCGTGTTTCGTGGGATGCGCGCGAGTCTGGGCGTCGCGTAGGTGGTCTCCGGCGCCCAAATGGTCGCCGGAACGACGATCCCGTGCCCCTCCGCCGTGTTCGGCCTCGCTGCCAGCTAAACACCGGCGAGTTGACTGGGTTTGACCCCCAGTTGACCCATTTTGACCCCTGTGAGTTAACGACAGGTGGGGCCCGGTTCTAACTAATTAGAGTTAGGGTTAATATTAGTGTTAATTAACCCATGTTAACAAATTGTGACACTGACGTGTGGACCCCACACGTCAGGTTTGACCTGGTCAGCTCCGTTGACCGACTAACACATGCATGACGCAGTGCTGACGCAGTTAATCCTTTTTTGGTTTTAAAATATATTAGGAAATTCCAGAAATTGTTACAAACTTCAAAAATTCATAGAAATTCAACCGTAGCTCAGATTGAAATAATTTATATATAAAAAATTATCAGAAAAATTCAATCTATCCATTTGTACTAGTTTCATGAATGACCAAACAACTTATACCTACTGTATAGGTGAAAACACATAAATGGCATTTATAAAGGCTTATTTTGGAGTTGCATTTGAATCTTTGGTTCAAATGGACTTCATGCAAATGAATGCTAGCTGCATTAGCTCAAACAACATCACATCTACATGCCATGATCATGCATCATATTGTTACATATGCTTGTGTATTGATTGTAGACACCGTTCCTTCTCGATAGGTCCTGCTCCAGAGTTTGTTCCAGTGTACCTGTCTATGGAGCAGTGCCCCCTATTGATCTACCAGGCAAGCAAACCCCCCCCCTTTTTCATTCCGATACAATCCTACTCTCTCGCTCCTGCTCTCTGTTATTGCATTAGGACAACAACGATTCAATTGCTACTTTATGCTGCGGTAGTTGAACCCATTCCTCTGCATGACCTGTCATTGCCACAGTAAATAGTTGAAACCCACTAGCATGTGTAGGAGTTGATTGAAGCCATGTTGTGTTCCTACCATGCCATTCCTGCTATTGCTTAGAGTGTGTCAGGTCTGATTCATTGGGAATGAATTGGAGTGCAACGCTATGTTCTGATGCTAAGAGTTAAGTGTGTGAACACGATTTGGTAAAGGTAGCGGTGAGAGGCCATGTAGGAGTACATGGTGGGTTGTCTCACTGGAACCGTCCTTAAGCACTGAGTTCTGTGTATGATGTCCAATGACTAGATACTACCACACATTGGGTTCCGGTAACTTGACCCCTCTCAACTTATTAACCAACTTGATCTCTGTCCACGAGTCGCAACTAGTTTCTGGTGTTTGTAGGCAGTGTTATTCTTCTACCAAGTGGCACCCGGCAGCGTGGGCTTGGGACAGACTAGGCACACGTGGCACGATGTACTAAGTGGCATTGTATGGTGGCTTGGGAACCCTGCTCACATCGTTTGGGTCCATGATGGAAACCTCGGCCGGACTCCCTTGCGGATAGAACCCGAATAGGCGATAAACCTAGACTAGGGTCTTGTGTGGTTAGTCAGGTCATGGCCGACACCCTCACCAGGCTTTCGCTTGAAGGTTGCCGAGATACATGATGTGTACATGGCGGTAAGTGGCGAGAGCGTGTGTGAAGAAGTACACCCCTGCAGGGTTAACATGATCTATTAGAATAGCCGGGTTCGCGGATATGGACTTCTTGGATGCTTACGTCGTACATAGACAACTTGAAGTGGATACTCTAAAATGCTCAAGACAAGTGTGGGTGCTATGGATGGCCTACTCGTAGGGAGACGGGGATGAATCCATAGTAGTGTATTGTGTGGTGATTAGTGGACTCGTGTGCGCTATCTCACCTCAAATAAGTTACTCGTAGTCGTAGAACAGGATAGCCACTCAGTCAAAGCTGGCTTGTTGCAACTAAACCCCACATTGCCTTCTTGATTCAAATGCATGTATGATAGGATCTGGTGTAAGTCTTGCTGAGTACCTTTGTACTCACGTTGCTTAATTTATGTTTTTGCAGCAGAGACTTCGGTCTTAGTAGTTTCCATGTGGACTTTGACAAGTAGCTTATTACCTTAGATACGATCTTATACGGATGTTGTAGATAGTCAGGCTCCTCAGCCTTTTTCATTTGTAGTTGGCTGTACTCAGACATGTTATGTTTTCGCTTGTTACTTGTATGCTCTGAATGTTGGGTCATGTGACCCCTCACTACAAAAAAAAGACACATCCGTGACATTTTGGGCTGAACAATTTTTTTCTTCTGTGATACTTATGACACTTCTATGAAAATAACTGTGACAAAACCCAGTATCATCATAGATGTGGTGGGCTCCTACTTCTATGACAGAAAATCATGACATAAAATGGGCTTTTCGTCCTGGGCGGGCCGGAGACGCAACTGCATGACATTCTTTGGGTCGTCCATGACGGAAAAAACCATGGTAGAAGCGAGGGAGAGGAAAATTTCAGGGAGTTCCCGGTTATGGTGGGTGGTTGGGGGCCGAGCGATGCGCGTTTCTCTCGTACACGTACGGGCGTGTGTGCGAGGCATTGGGCTCTAACTGAACCCGAGCGAGGCGTTGGGCTCTAACTGAACCCGAGCGATTGCACTAGCTACGTTACTGAATTCGAGTGATTCCTTCGCTACTCCTGCTAACTGAAGCCGATCGAACCCTGCTGCCTCCTTCCCTTGATGAACAGTGAGCGTTGCTGGGGGGGTTTGGATGAATAGTTCCCGGTGGGGGTGGATGAACAAGACCCTGTGGTTGCCTCTGGATGAACAGGACCCCGATCGATCGAGCCGGTTGGGGTTGGATGAACAGGACCCCGTGGAGGGCTGGATGAATAGGATGACCCCGTGGAGGGCTGGTTGAACAGTAGTCGGTGGAGGGCTAGATGAACAGTAGCCCCGTGGAGGGGTGGTTGAATAGGAGCCCGTGGAGAGGGCTGGTTGAAAAGTAGCCGGTGGAGTAGCGCGCGGTGGAGGCTGGATGAACAGGAGCCCGTGGATGAACAGTCGTAGGTGGAGGCTGGAGGAGGTCGACGGTGGATGAACAGTAGCCCGTGGAGGCTGGAGTAGGTCGACGGTGGAGATGAACAATATCCCGTGGAGTCCCGTTTTGCGGTACGTCACACCCCTCCCGATGAACATGACCCTCGTTTCAACCGTAGCTCTCCAACACAAGTCTGTTTCCTCCGTTTTGCGGTACGCCATGCCCCTCCCGATCAACAGGACCCCGTTTCGACCGTAGGAGGTCCAACAGAAGTCCGTTTCATCCATTTTGCGGTATGCTAGACCCCTCCCGATGAACATGATCCCGTTTCGAACATGCCCGATCGAACTCAAGGGCATTTCCTCCGTTCTATGGTACGCCAGGCCTCGTTTCCATCGGCTGTTCCGTCTAAGCCGGTTGGCTCCCACGTGTTCCGTTGCCTCCCGATGAACATGACGCATTCCGTTGCCTCCCATAAACACGATGACGACACAGTTTCTCCGTTCCGACTCAACCATGTACATGAGCCCTGGCCGTACGTACGCGCGAGTAGGCATTCGAGACCCCGCCCGTATGTACGTATGTGGCCGTATTTTCTTCTTGCACACTGGCCGCTGTACGTATGTTTACATGCTACATGTGTGCCTCTACTACAACACGTGTGCGCCTCTACATCGGCTAGTATGTACGTACACGTTCGCGACCAGAATGACAACACTACGTATGCTTCGACCAGGTGGGTCCCAACTATTAGGCACTTCCTTGCATGTGAAGATGTAGCTGGTGGGTCCCAGCAGTCAGGGGGTGAATCGTGTTTTTTTGCCCGGACGCACTTCCTTGCGTGCGAAGTTGTGGCTGGTGGGTCCCAGCAGTCAGGGGGGAATGTTTTTTTTTCACAAAATATGGTGGCCTGTTCGGTTGGTCCCCACTATCAGGTGGAGGAATAATTATTTTGCGCATAATAAGGAGGCACTTCTTTGTGGCTGCCGTGGACCCAGCTGTCAGCCTCTCCACGTACAGTACTCTTTCGATGGAAGTCGGTCGTTGACCACATTGACTACGCCGCGCCGAGAGCACCACGGTGGTGGACGATGGCGAGGCCTAGGAAGGGGACGACACGAAGCCGAGGAAGACGCGGCAGTGGATGCCGATGCGGAGAGGAGTACGAGGGTTCACTGGTTCGGCTGTTGTGTGAGGCTGCCGTCGCTGCAGAATAACTGGGGGTGTGGGTGAGTGGAGGGATGGCCTGGCCAGCGTTGGGAGTAGTAGGGGGCGGTGAGGCCTCCGCGGCAGCACAACCGGCCACGGGAGGCAGGAGCAAGCGGCACGACCGGCGCTGCTTTAGGCGGCTGGAGCAAGAAGACCAGAGGTTGAAGAAGCACTACGGCCGTTGGATGGACATCATACGGTCACTGGAGCTAGAATCGTGCATATTGACTAAGTTGACAAAGCCCTCCGTCCCCGTCAACTTAGTAGGCCCACAAGTCAGCCTCCCTCTTACTAGGTCCCAGCTAGCAGGGGGAGTATTCATTTTTTTTGTGCGTAATAAGGAGGCACTCCTTGCGTGCGAAGATATAGCTGGTGGGTCTGAGCTGTCAGCGGTGGTAACCTTTTTTCACGAAATACAGAGTCCCTTTCGGTGGGTCCCAGATGTCAGGTGGAGGAATCATTATTTTGCGCGTAATAAGGAGGAATTTCCTTGCGTGTGGCCGTGGACCCAACTGTCAGCATCTCCACGTACAATCCACTTCAGATGCATGTCGGTCGTTGACCACGCCGCGCCGAGAGCACCAGGGCGGTGGACGACGACGAGGCCTAGGAAGGAAACGACACGGAGCCAGGGAAGACTTGGCAGTCGTTTCCCACGCGGAGGGGAGTACGAGTGTACGAGGGTTTATTGGTTTGTCTGCCATCACCGGAGAATAACAGCAGGTGTGGGTGAGTAGAGGGATGGCTAGGCCAGCGATGGGAGTACGATGGGGCGGTGAGGCCTGCATGGCAGCACAGCCGGCCGCGGGGAGGAAGGAGCAGGCAGTCCCGCTGGCGCTTGTTTGAGCGGCTGGAGCAGGAAGAGCAGAGATTGAACAAAGCACAACGGCCGTTGGATGGACATCCAACAGTCACTGCTTGTGCGTCAACCTTTTTTTAGGAAATCCTCAAATCTGTGGAAAACAGCATACAACCCATCTGCCATTATTTCTAATAATTTACAGCCCATTTGCTAATTCTTAAGGTTCTTTTTGGAGCCCATATTATTGTTGTTAGCATTACAGCCCATATTGTGGCCACAGTTAAAAAGTTATATGAAATTTTGCATATTTCAGTGCGGTCCGAACTATTTTTAATCCCGAAATTTCAAGTCACATTCAAACTGATTTTAAAATAAAATGTATATCAATATAAAATCCAACAAATTTTCCACGCATACAAATCAATGCAATTTAAAGTCTCGAAAAAAAGAAATTTTAAACTAATTGCCAGTTTGATATGTTTTAAAAATGTACAACCCATTTCTCATTACGGGTAGACCATTTTCTCGGCCAGCCGAATGAAGCTCTCCTCGTCTTGAAAGATTTGCAGCCCAACAATCCTGACAAAGCGACTTGACAAATCACAAAAAACTGGGCTAGCCATTTTCAGAAAGAAAAAAAAACTACTGGGCTGGTCTATGGTAAACATAAAAGAAAAGGTTGTCTAGACAGGCCAGAGCGCCCCGCACAGCCCAGTTGAAACCCTGCTTCCGTCTCAAAAACAAATTAGATAAATGACACTCCAATTATGGTGATCCATAAAAATGCCACTACAATTTTCAAACTTTGAAAAATGCCACTGCAACTTTTGCAAACTTTGAAAAACGCCACTCCAGACTTCGAAAAATGCCATTGGAAATGGCATGAACTGACATTTTTCAAAGTTTGGAAATTGCAGTGGCATTTCTCGGAAACACCAGATTTGGAGTGACATTTATCAAATTAACCCAAAACAAAAAAAACTGGGCGAGCTGCTGAGTCCCTGATGTTAGCCGCTCGTTGTGCAATTCTCTCGTTTATTGACTACGTTGACAATGGCATGGGACCCAGATGTCAGAAATCCATTAGGAGGAGCCATTTTTTACTGGCTTGAAATAAGGAGGCACTTGCTTGCGTATTGCCATGGCCTTGGCGCGTCCCTGCTGTCATCCTCTCCACGTACAATCATCTCCTGATTGTGTACGCATCAACTTGGTAGGCCCACAAGTCAGCCTCTAAACCCGTGGAGGACAAATACAACCCATTTAAAAAATAATAGCCCATTCCATACGTTCAAACGAAAAGTTCAACATTCAGAGCAAAGTAACAGGTCTGATCCACATATAGAGTACTGAACTTCCACGTTGACAACCATCATAGCCAAGTTAACTATCTACTCCCACTAATACTCTAGTAGCGTACAAGTACTAACTTACTCTTAGATAACTAGGCGATGCCGGCCGCCATCTGCGGTACACGCTAAACACCGGCACCGGCGTCCTCCGCCTCACCTCAGACTTTCCAGAGGTGTGATAGGGCGCATTTCTCTCGCGCGTTGGCCCTTTCCATGCCGGTGTGGTCCACCGAAGCTTCGGCTTCTAAGCGGGAAACCCACTTGACGAGCTGGTAGTAAAAATCGGCGTCGCGAACGCGTGCGTGCCCGACAGCCTCCAGGGCTATTTGCCGGGTGCCAGCCTCCATGTAGTTGGCCCAGTTGCGGGCGCTTTGCTCGCGGCTTAGAGCGTCGGTGCGCTGCTGCTCCATGTCCCGATGGTGGCGCAAATCGGTGATACGCTGCTCCTCCGCCAGGCGGTCGCGCTCCAACAACTCCTGCTCCTCCGCCAGGCGGTCGCGCTCCAACAAGTCCTCGATCTCCGCATTGCCGTCTAAAGACCGATAGAATGCCTCCTCCCTCTGTCTGCCTTCTGGTGAAAAATAGAACACTAGTTCCGGCGGTGACCGCCTCCGGCCTTGCCTATCTCGGACGGGCGGGGGCATGGTGGACATGGCAAGAGCGAGGATAAGTGGCGAGCGACATCAGGCCGGTGGGGGCTTATGAGGATAGGGTGAGTTGGGTCACGGTGCCACCGGAGAAGGCCGGGAAACAGTACTTATAGGTGGAAGGTAGTATGACGGTCATCGGAATTCAATGCATAAGCAGGCATGGCTTAGTGCGCCAGCTTGCCGTGGAAAACTAGAGAAACTAAAATTATGACTGTGCCGTCCCGTCCCATCCATGTTGGGTCGCACGTTGGCATGATGGTCAAACGAGGGAACTCGAATCATCCAAATGAGGTACTCCCTCCTTGTCAATAATGATTCCATGGATTTAAAAGGCCCGCAACAATTAAAGCGCATCTTTTTTCGCATCAGTTAGCTACCTTAATTACGGCCGGCTGCATGCAGGCACTCAAAATCGCTCGCAGCTAGTACACGGAGCAGCATGCAACGAGTCATAGCCGAGGGCACGCATGCATCCACTTAAATCGCTGGAATTAATTAGGCTTAAACTTCTGCATGCAGTTAATTATTGTCATGCCTTGGTCTTGCTACTTTGGCTCACGGGACTATTAAACCCAGACGGAGGGAGTACCTTGGTTGGTGATATTTTTGAATTAAGCCCTGCAAACCAGAAAGGAGGTACTAGTACATGCGTTATCCGCTATTTATTTGTGTAGGATCGAGTAGGTCGTTCCTATAATTGAGCCCTACAAACCAGAAAGGAGGTAGTACGTGCGTGATCCGCTATTTATCCGTGTAGGATCAAGTAGGTCGGATAGTGTACGTGTAGGATCGAATAGGTCGGATGGTGTACGTGTACGATCGCATTAGCTGATGAACGTTAGCTGGGAGATAAGGTATTTGCGAATGTTTTTGCTGGCAGTTTCTTCAGATTCGCATGGCATTTTCTTTAGAGCAGCTTGTCAGTTTCTTCAGAGGTAGGCATTTTTAGTCAAAAAACTGACACTTCGGATCTTGCGTCGCAACTAAAAGTGCCAGGAGCGCATTAGTAGGCTAGCTAGTGTTCGATTAGTAACTTGTAAACACTGAGCGTACAGAAATAAGGAATTGTTAATGCATCTCAATGATTCACAGATCATATACAAATATGTAGCTCCAAAAGCAAAGGTCAGTCACTTCGGATCTTGCGTCGCAACTAAAACCAACTAGTACAATTCCCATACATAAGATCAACATGTTAATGCATCTCAATGATTCATAGATCATATAGAAATATGTAGCTCCAAAAGCAAAGATCTAGAAAAAACATCTGTTCTTCCTAATAACAAGGATGCTTCTCTTGGCCAACATTCAGTACAGACTAAAAGACAAATTTATTTGTAAAGTCTACAATTCCTCTTGCAAACGTAAGTGGTTTCACCAACAGCTGGAACCATGAGAATGAACCACACATGATGGAGGAACATCCACTGCAATATGATTTGGTCTTCTCTCGATCACATGGCGAGACTATTTTTGGAATACAAACTTTAACTTAGGCAAAATGATGCTATTGTATAATCAGACCAAAGCAATGAAGCACCTAGTGTTGGCCAATAAATAGTACAATACTACTTTTCTGCAGTCCATGAAGTGACTATCCAATCTTTCTGTGTCTATTTTCAAATGGCACTGCATGCAGTGACTATACTATTCTCTTGTGCAGTTCAACCAAAATTGCGGTCACTTTGTTTGTTTTCCAAATAGCAAAGGGCAGACATCTCTGTCCGCACAAATATCAAGCAACTAGTAAACATATACCCCACCTTGTATTTTTGGTTTAAACATGTCTCTTCCGCTTAGAATCTATCATGTTTTGCATTGGACAATTTGATATAGTCATGTTTTGCCCTGGACAATTTCGTACTGAATTGATTTGATGGTTCAGAGCAGAAATATAGCGCCTATTCTTCGTCAGACCAAGGATATTCATGTTCGCAGTGATGGAAGAGGTGAAATTGATACAACCGAAATTGAGTATCCAATCATTGAATCCTGTCCTCCACCTGCAATGTAGGTCCACCCTGCCAATAAATTCACATGCAAACCGTTAGTATTTCTATCTAATGACAGTACAAAAAGAGTAGTGAAAGTGCGTTATATCGACTAGAGGGGGGTGAATAGGCGATTTTTATGAATTCTTCACTGAGGAATTTGCTAGTGAGGAAATTCCTTTGAGAAGAACTACTTGAAGTGGAATAAGTACTCAGAAGTAAACATAACAGAACACAAGCATAGTCATCATGATGAAATGAAGACAAGCACAGAGTACAGAAAGCGTAAACACAGGATAACACAGGATGAAGACAGACAAACTGAAGAAATTGAACAGAGGAAATTGAGAAAGTCTTCAGTCAAAGTCTTCAAACAGATAAGAACAAGCAAACAACACAATTATGAGGAAATGAAAGAGTTGAGGAAATAGAACCAGTAAGCTTGGTGAAAACAATGATTTGGTAGACCAGTTCTAACTGCTGTCTCAATTGTACGTCTGGTTGGAGCGGCTAGGTATTTAAACCCGAGGACACACATTCCCGGACACACAGTCCTCACCGTATTCTCCTTGAGCTAAAGTCACACAGACCTCGCCCAATCACTCGTGTTAAGTCTTCAGGTGACTTCCAAACCTTCACAGACTAGGTCACTCGGTGATCCACAATTCCTCTTGGATGCTCTAGACCGTGACGCCTAACCGTCTGGAAGAAGCACAGTCTTCAAAGGTAACAAGCGTCGGATCCACGCAGGAACAATCTCTTCAGTGATGCTTAATCACTTTGGGTTTGAAGGTGTTTGGGTTTGGGTTTTCCTCACTTGATTATTTTTGCTCAAAGTCCTCGGAGGATGGGATGCTCTCAAATGACAAGTGTCAGTTTATCTTGGAGAAGCCAACCAGCTAGTGGTTGTAGGGGGCGGCTATTTATAGCCTAGGGAGCAGCCCGACATGATAAGACATAAATGCCCTTCAATGAAATGACCGTTAGGTGGGTAGATATTTTGGGACAGCTGGCGCATAGCACATAAATTGTCGGAATTTTGACTCTCAAATTCCTCAGGGCTATCATGTTCCTCACTATGTAGGCAATCCGCACTGGCGAATTCCTAACTCCTCAGTCAGAAAAAATTCCTCAACAACCAGAAGAACTTCGTTTCTGTCACTGAAGTAATTGACTGAACTGTATGACATTTCCAATGGCTTCACTCAAAGGGATTGGTAGGTGTAGGATTTTGAGTAGAGCATCACATGGAAAGTTTCCTTAGTATTTCCTCAACCCCCTTTAACTGTATGGTGTTTCCTATGACTCAAGAAAGAGAAAATGAAACTATGAAAACAAAACTCTGCATGCTTCATGTTCTTCGAATGAATTCCAAGTCTTCAGGGTCACACCAATTTCTTCACTTTCAAAGTCTTCAGAAGTCCAAAGTCTTCAGTTGAAGAACTTCATTTTTAGGGGTCGACTTTCTCTGTAAATATGAAACTCCTCATAGACTTATAGACCTGTGTACACTCACAAACGCATCAGTCCCTTAACCTATAGGTCTTCAATACACCAAAATCACTAAGGGGCACTAGATGCACTTACAATCTCCCCCTTTTTGGTGATTGATGACAATATAGGTTAAGTTTTCAATGGGGATAAACATATGAAGTGTAAATACTGATATTGAGGAATTTGATTGCAAGGTATAGAAGAACTCCCCCTGAAGATGTGCATAGTGAGGAATTTGCTTTTGAAGCAATGCACACTTGAAGAGTATAATCATGGAGATCTCCCCCTATATCTTGTAATTCATACACGCATTTGACATATAATATGAAGAATTTGAAATGCATGATGAAATATGGTGACTGATGTAATTCAGCACGCGTGCATTGATATTAATGAGGAATAAGCATGCAGAAGAACTCAGCAAAAGTATCAGTCCACCATAGAGTTTAAGTTTACAACTCGATCCAGCAAAGTCATCAAAAGAACAAGAGTTGTAACTTAGCAAAAAAACACCCATATAAGATAGACCCGTTTCAAGACTAACTCAAATTTCTCCCCCTTTGTCATCGAATGACCAAAAGGGTTGAAAAATGAGGACTAACGCCCCTGAAGAATATCATGATGATGGAGGAGCGCCAACGTTGTTGGGGTCGTGTGTCATTGTAGGGCCTGCCGCAGTGTCGTCCAAGTCTTCATACTCGTCCGTGTCGCATGATGAAGAAAATGAACTGGCTACCAAGGGAGGAACCTTGACCTTCTTGTATTTCTTCGGTGGAGGAGCAGACAAGTCAAAATCTTCCTTGAAACCCATTTGCTTCAGAGCTTATTCACCATAGAGATGTGGTAGAATAGCCCAGGTGCGATCGAAGACTTCATGGAGGTAGTAATGGTTTTTCTTCACTGCATTATGTGTACAAGTCATGTTGTGAAGAATAGAACCAAACTAACGCTTAATCCATTTGTGGTTTAGATCCACCTTCTGGTGAAGACTAAGAAGCAGCTCATGATCTGTCATCACACGAGGAGCAGTGGCTTCAGGATTTGGCTTGGATGCATTGGCAGCAGAATCATGAGTGGCAGAGTCATCATTGGTGGAATAAGATGCAGCTTTGCGAAACTGACCATGCAATGGATGAATGCCTTCATCGAAAATAGTCGGTGCCTTTCCCTTTTCATCGGCTGAGGAATGTGTCCGCTTGAGGACTTCAATTGGGGGCAAGTAGCTGAGGTGATTCTAAAAATCAGCTTTGTAGTCGAGTGAAGACCTTGTTCTGAGGAATCTCATAATCCAAGGAGCATAAGGCTTCAGCTCAAACGGAGAAACTGCAGCGTTTGCCAGAGTCCTCATGAAGAAATCATGATAATTGATAGGGATGCCATGCATGATGTTGAATAGTAGATTCTTCATGATGCCAACAATTTCCTCATCAGATGAGTTGTGGCCTTTGATAGGACTCAAAGTCTTCCTCAGAATGCGATAGACTGTTCTTGGCACATACAGTAATTCCTTCACGAGGAATTTGGTCCTTAGGGCTTGACCGGGCTTCAGAGGCTTCATTAGCACTTGCATGTAATGAGCAGCAAGTTCAGGTTCTTGGTACAGACAACGAGCACCTTCAGGTGGAGGACTGATTGGCAGGGCATGAAGTAATTCAGAGGCTGGTGCCTTATAATGAGTGTTTTCGGTCATCCAGTCCAACACCCAAGTGTTGATATCATTAGCATCACCCCTGACGTGCAGAGTTGCGTAAAACTGAAGAATAAGCTCTTCATTCCAATCAACTATGTCAGAGCAATAGATGAGCAGTCCTGCATCGTGAAGCACACTGAGGGCTGGAGAGAAGCAAGGCATTGATTCCATATCCATGTGAGGAATATGCTCGTGGTTGAAGACTTTGTCTTTGTTGAAAAGCAGTGAAGAATAGAAATTGGCCTGGCTAGCAGTCCAAAAATGCGTCCTTCTAAGACAAGCAGAGTCATAAGGATTGAATTCAGTGAAGAAAACATGCTCGTCGAAGAAATCATCAGCCTTGAATTTTTGCTTCTTTGAGAAGGGATCCTTTGGCTTGGGCTGAGGAGTATCAGTCAATTGCATCGCCACCTCAGGAATCTCAATCTCAGGATCCATAGGCTGAGGAATTTCAGGCTCTTTTTCAGCTGCAGCCTGGGTCTTCAATTCTTCATTGACATTTTCATCAGCACTAGTGGCTAGAATTTCTTCACGGATAGATGGGGTTGCATGAGGTTCTTTAGATCCCATTTGTACTTCAGTAACAACAGGGGACTGAGGAATTGACTGAAGTGCGGTGAACAGTGGAGAGTTGGGGTGCTGACTTTCCCAAAAGTCATCATTCAGCACGGGTGTGGAACAGCCAATCTCCACATCCTCATCTTCCATTTCTTCAATGCCGACCTCTTCAGCAGTAAACTGAGGCATAGGCAAGGAGACAACATGTGTTGAAGGGATTGCATCCACTTCAATTTCTTCATCCAACAGCACTGACGAAGCAGCAGAAGGAATTTCTTCATCGGATTCACTTGGAATCACATAATCTTCATCAAAAGGAACAAGGTCCTTTGATGGCATGAATGAGACAGGAACGACATCAATTGGGTTGTCAATTGAGCTAGTCAAAGGCTTCATCTTCTTCGGAGCTGAAGAATCTGATGAAGTTGATGCCTTCCTTTTCTTCATAGCTGCATGCTCTACAGCCTTGGTCTTCTTCACATCTGATGCAGATGGAAGGATCGGAGTTGGTGTAGGCGCAGGAGGAGCAGAGGAATTTGGTTGAATTTCTTCAGGCACAACTGATGCAGTTACCCTGACTTCTTCATTTTCTTCAGGCGCAACACTAGTGGATGCCCTGGCAATTTCTTCAGCGGCTGGAATGCAGTCATTATCCCAGGTACTTTCATTTTCTTCAGCAGCCTGATTTTCATCAGCAATGCTGGCATGATCTTCAGATGCATCAGCCTGAGGATTTTCTTGTTGCGTTGGGGCTGCAACTTTGAAGTGAGTTTATCAGTAATCTTCACAAATCTGACTTTGGCTCCAAGCCAGTCAGCACAGTAGCAATCAATTCATCACTCAGTTGCTTGATCTCAGCTTGTAAGGCAAAGTTGTTCAGGGGAGAGATTGAGGACATTGTCCTTTAGGTTGTGCTGCTTCTTGTACTGCGCTTTCTTCACCCTTCTTCCTTCTTCATATTTCCATTTTTCTTCTTCAATGAAGGCAGTAAAAAAATGACTTTAACCAGGAGTGAGGTTCATCTCCGGCAAAGGTATGTTTGGGTCCTTGTGCCATAGATCGATGGAATCTAGGATCAACTTTGGATCCAGTAACATTGGCACATTGCTGCCTTTGGCTCTAGCGGCCCTGGCCTGCCTGTCTCTAATGATTTCGGCAAGTTCTTCATCATCAGCCTCATCATCATCAAAGGGCACTTGAAAGGCGCCTTGCTTCTTGTGAGGATTTGGTCGAAGGCCTCGTCCAGCAGTGGCCTTTTTCTTCAAGAGAGAGGGGCCAGTTGAGGAATTTGGTGCAGCAGAGGAACTTGCAGACGCTCCTGAGGCAATTGAGATGCCTGTAGTCCTTTGGCACGTGGCAAGATGCACAGGTGCTGAGGAATTAGTTGGAGCAGCTGAGGACTTTGTCGGAGGAGCTGATGACTTTGAAGGAGGAGGAGCAGTTTGAGGAGTTGGTCGTGAGGGCTTTGAAGAATCTGGCCGTGAGGGCATTGATGGTGAAGCACTCGGCTTATGAGTAGGCTTCTTAGCCATGGCCTTCTTCGGCTTGCTTGTAGAGGCCTCAACAGCGGTAGCAGCAGCAGCAGAATCTTCATTCAATTTCCTCACTGCTTCTTTTGCCTATTTGGCCAGTTTGGCCTGGCGCTTTGCCCATTTATTAGGATAATCCTCACTGCGCTTGAGGCTGGTGGGATCTGCCAATTGGCCAGGTGCCAATGGAGGTCTTGGGCATGGAGGGTTGAGAGCGAATTTCTTCATATACTTGGGAGTAACATATCTGTACTCCCTCCACTCTCGTGCCCATCTCCTCTCAATCTTTTGATGCGCACCTTGCGCTGATTTCTATCCTCCTCAGGGGGTGTGCCTAAATGTCATCAGGGATCTCAAAAGCGATATTGACCTTAGGCCTCTTTCCTCCCTTCTGTGGCTTCTTATCAGCCATTTTCTTTAGTTGAGGAATTTGAACAATGGAATTCTATGAAGATGTATGCAACTTTTCTTCGAGGAACGCTGCAAATGAGTTAAGTTGATGAGACCCTAGTGATTCAGCAGCAGACATGAGTACCTGTGAACAGAGCATAGTTGCGAGGAATTTGGAGAGGTCATATGCGTTCTCAGAAGGTTTTTCAAAGAGAATAAGTTTGAGGAATTTGACCAGATGAGTCTTGAAGAATTTCACTAAGCGTTCTTTCTCTTAGGTTCCAGAGTTGTGTAGATGGAAGATCCACACAATTGAGGAATCTTGAAGAGAAATTATTGCTTAGAGAAACGAATCAAGAGCAGATGACATGTGAGGTGTTTAGTGTGTGAAGATTTGAAGAATAAACACCTTTGAAGATTTTCAAGAAAACATTTGAATCAAAGAGGGCAATAAAAGTAACTTTTAATTACCCTAGTTGAAGAACACGATGAACTTGGAAGTGCAGATGTGAAGTTCGTCAGATCAGATCTTCCACGCCCTAACTCGGCAGAGGAAGACAGCTATGGCGACGACGGAGTGAAGAAATCCGCAGTGGGCGCGAGTACGACGGCGACGAGGTCGAGGCAGTGAAGCTCTTCCTCACCGGCGATGATGAAGTAGCGGCGCTAGGGTTTGAGAAGCTCGAGCGGGAGTGAGAACAAGCAGAGTAAAAACAAAGTGAGGAAGGGAAGGGGGTATTTATAGTCGGAGGGAAAAACTATACGCCCGAGGAATTCGGACGAACGTGTCCCTGGCCCTTCTCATTTGCTTGACATGTGTCACCCACATACTGAGAGGTGGCGATCGTGTAAGATCGTGGGTGAAAAGATAAGTATTATCATGGGATGCGGAACAGTTTGAGCGGCAAAACCGAAAATTTAGATAAGATAAGTTAAAAGTTTCGTTCGCAATTTCTTCAGCTGACAAGGACACAGTGAAGATATTGAACGAGTTTCAAATAGAACGCACATGAAGAATTTGAGAACAGACTGGGTTGAGTTTAGCATAGAGGGGGAAGGGTCCGATCACATTCAAGTAGGCGCCGGGATGGGGCTCCTCGGAGCCCGATGCTACAGCAAAGGTGGAGGGATCGGCGGTCGGAGCAGCGCCTGTCGCTCCTGCGGCCTCAGGGCCGTCAGTGCGATCACCGGATCCCTTGCCGGCTCCTGCGGCGTTAGCCTTGGTGGCCTCTTCAGCGGTAGGATCTTCAGCGCCGGCTGCCTCATTGGTGGCGGCGGCGTCGTCAATGTTGCTGTGCGCGTCTTCCTCGCCGGCAACATCAGTCTCCATTGGCTCCACGTCAGAAGGACCTGACGGCCGGAAAAGGGAGAAGAGTCAAGCAAAAATCCAAGAAGAAAATCATAAGAAGAAAATCCCAAGGGAAGTCTTAAAGCAAGGGGTTACCTGCATTGGGCTCCACGGTCACGGTCTCCTCCACCAAGGGATCGTTGGTGCCGTCCTTTGCCGGGGAACCGTCTCTTGCCGGAGACGCCTCCCTTGCCGGGGACGCATCCTTTGCCGAAGACGCCTCCCTTGTCGGGGACGCATCCTTTGCCGGAGAATGCTCCCTTGTCTGGGAGGCCTCCCTTGGCGGAGTAATCGCAGCAGATGGCACATCAGGGGCTGCTTCCAAGGGCTCCTGGTGAGGCTGCTCTGCTCCTACACAAGTCAAAGATCAAGACATCAGCAAATAAAGAGCACTCATGCGTGCCTTACAGCGAAAGTAAATTATATACTTACGCTGGGGGCTGCTTTGGGGCACGATTGCCGGATCCGGTAAGGAAGTCTCAGGCACATCCCCTGCTGCCGCAGTGGGATCGTCCTCGATGTTAATCACCGGGGTCTTGGCTCTCTTTGCCGCTCTCTCAGCCAGAGTCCTGAAAGAAACAGATTCAGAGTAAAACAAGTCAGAAACAAGACAAAACAGCAAGGATTGAAGATTTGCAAGAGCAGCAAAGGAACTTACTCTTCCTCTTCCTCCTCCTCATCGGAGCTGAGTGCGGAGAGGTCGAAGTCCGGCCCGGCGCGACGAGGCGGAGAAGGCTCCCTTGGCCTCTTGGCGGGGACAGCGGTGGTGGCCTGGGACGTCCCAGCCCCGGTCGCTGCCGTGGCCTGTGAAGCGGCTGGAGCAGCAGCGGCGGTCCGGGAGGACCCCGCTCCAGTTGCCGCGGCAGCGCGGTGCGTCTCCGCGGCAACATTACTTGCCGTGGCAGAGCATGCCGCGCGGCGCGGCGGCTGTTGTCTCGTTGGCCGCTCCGCCGCGTCCCCGGCCCTGCGAAGGCGTCTTCTTGGCTGCGCTGGGGGCTGCACCGGGGGCTGCGCTGAAGGCTCCGCCTGCTGCAAGGTGCTTGAAGATGGCTGGCCGCCCGTACCCTCGGCGGGCTCGCTGGATTCAGCTTCTGACGCGGCAGGGTCTCCCTCACCGGCAAGCTCTCCGGCAAGCTCGTCTTGGTCGGCAAGGCTTTCCGCCTCGGCTGCCTCTGCCTCCTCCACTGTAAACCCAAACTTGCCCGCGGCAGCGGCTGCCGCTGCCTCCTCTGCTCTGCTGGCGATGTACCGCACCTCATCGTCGGTGTTGTCGCGGGTGAGCTCCTTCTGCTCATCAGAGCGGACTGCTACTTTAGACAGGTTGTCAAAGAACTCTTGCACAACGTTGTTCGGAGGCTCTTTCCAAGTTGGAACAAGCCCGTGTGAGTCGCACAAGGGCATCATAGCACAGATGCTATCCCGCGAAGAGCTGTTGCACAGCGGGACGACGCCATGCGGCAGCTTGAACCACTCGGGATGATCGGGGTCATGCTTGAATAGCTCCCTGAGCATTCCGTCAAGTTCCAAGACAGTAAAATTGAAATTGAGGCCCGGTCGCAGCCTCATGATATCCACTAGGCCTCCAAATTCCCAGGCGGGTCTGCCTATCTCCTGCAGAGGGGCAATGCGACGACGAAGGAAATCTGCGCCGACAGCTCCTACGGTTAGTCCGGCAAGCCTGAGCCGCAAGATCCGGATAATGGCAATCTTCAGCTTGGCGTCATCTGGGGCCAGATTGCTCCAATCATTGCCGCGCACTACCGGGGCTTGGCGCAGGGCTGTGAACGGCTGCGGATCCTTCTCCAAGATCTAACACCACTCTGCTCTCCACTCATCCCATTTGCTGCGGAGCTCCCCAAGCAGATAGGATTCCTTCTTGCCGGTCCTCGAAACCCAGGCGATTCCGCCGGCTAGAGGCTCTCCTCTCTCGACTCGGGGGGTGAAGAAATTGCGGAAGAGAGCGACATTTGGGTGGACTCCGACGAAATTTTCGCACAGATGCGCGAAAACAGCCATGGTGAGAATGGCGTTGGGGGTGAAATCAAGGAGATGGAATCCGTAGGTATTCATGACATCGCAAAAGAACTGAGAGAAGGGCGGGCAGAGCCCGCAATGGAAGAACAATGCGAAGAAAGGATATCTGAACGGAGCTTTCTTCGAGGCATCGGCGGAGATTACCTTGGTGCGCGGATGCGCTCGCGTCTCCGTCGACCAGAACAGATAGAACCCTCCCTCAGCTCTTTCGCAGGGAGCTCGGGAGGGAAGGTGGCTCGCTCCTTTCGTAGCACCTCGAGCTGCTGTGCCTCCATCGACTTCTCGCCTTTCAATTTCTCGCCCTTCCCCTTGCTGGCTTTCGGAGCCATGGCGGAGGTGGCGGAGGAGTTTGAAGGCGTGGGTGGCGCCGGCGGCGATGGGGCGGAGCGCTGCTCTCCTTTGGCTTGGGAAGAAGGGGGAGCAGCGAAGATTTCTGAGATCGGAAAGCAGCAACGGGCGGAGCGGAGGAACCGCCCCTGTTTCCCCTGCTTATAAAGAGGGAGGGGGCGGACGTTCCGCTTTTCCAAATAAACAACCCCCCACGATCTCTCCCCATGATGCCGCGTTTGACGCGTGCCGTTAGGGGAGGGCGCGGTGGATCCGGAGTGAGATTCGGCGTGAACCTGGCTGCACGTGCCCGTGCACTGTTTTGGGCCTGGCCCAACAGCGCTCAGCACCGTGTATGGCCCAGGCCCGGGGGCTCCTGTCGGTGTACTAGAATAGGGTTACCCTAGTACCCCAAACTTGTGCACGGGCAGTTGCAGCGCCCCGCGGCAAGGCTTGCCGGGCGACCGCCAAGATCCTCCATGCTTCCTTTGGAGCCATTCAAGAACGAAGTGCTCAAGCTGAGAAGACAAGACCCTGGCAAGATGAGCTTGCCGGGAAGGCCAACTGGAGAGACAAGACCCTGGCAAGAGGAGCTTGCCGGGAAGAACATCCAAAGCATATCAAGAAACTTGCCGTGACGCGTCCCGCGTCCCGGCAAGACCCGGCGAGCGACAAGCTTCCGGACGACAAGGCGCTTGCCGCGACAAGCTATCGCTCTGTACCTGCGCTCCAGCACACCCGCCAACGTGTCTCCACGGGACCTCTCCGGGCACGCGTGGCAAGGGGCTGTGCGGCTAGCGGTACACAGCGTTAAGCGGCGATGACAAGGATACCACCGTGGCGAGCGGTGGCGCCTCTGACGGTCACTTTTTGCACTGTTTGGGTGACTTAGATAGGCATTTAATGCCTTTGTCCCTGCCGTCAGAGTTAGGTATAGAACACTGTACAAGTAGCTGTACCAGCCTACTCTTTTTTCCCTTTTTACCCTCACCTACCTTGCCACCTGTCGGTGACCCCTTTCACGTATAAAAGGAGGCCCGTGTGCAACGTAGAAAGGGTTCGAATCCTTCGATAGCCACAACGCATACTCTCTTGGTCTTGTAGCTCTCAAGCTCCCGAGCAAGAACACAATACAACCACAAAGCAGCAGTAGGAGTATTATCTCTCCGGAGAGCTCCGAAGCTGGGTAAACTACTCGTGTGTTTCGCCTCGATCTGCTCTTCGTGCGATCTCCGCCCCCCGCCGAACCGAAAAGGGGCTCCGGTCCCATAGGTGTCCGTGGCGACCAGTCTACCACGACACTTATGACATTTAATTGTTCATCAAGAAAGCTATCATCAATAGGTAGTGGGTCATCAAGAACATTCTCTAACCTAGATTAGTTATCTGCAACGGGGTTCTCAGCTCCTTTTCTATCAACAATATGCAAATCAAATTCTTGCAGCAAGAGAACCCATCTAATAAGTCTAGGTTTTGCGTCTTTCTTTTCCATAAGATATTTAATAGTAGCATGATCAGTGTGAATAGTTACTTTAGAATCAACAATATAGGGTCTGAATTTATCACAAGCAAATACAACTGCTAAAAGTTCCTTTTCAGTAGTAGCATAATTCCTTTGAGCTTTGTCTAGAGTCTTACTAACATAATGGATAACATTTAATTTCTTATCAACTCTTTGCCCTAGAATAGCACCTACAGCATAATCACTAGCATCACACATAATTTCAAAGGGTAAATTCCAATCAGGTGGCTGAACAACAGGTCCGGAGACTAATGCTTTCTTAAGTATTTCAAATGCTTCTACACAATCATCATCAAAGAAAAATGGTACATATTTTTGTAATAAATTAGTCAGAGGACGGGAAATTTTTGAGAAGTCCTTAATGAACCTCCTATAAAATCCAGCATGACCAAGGAAACTTCTTATACCTTTGATGTCCTTGGGACATGGCATCTTTTCAATAGCATCAACCTTGGCTTTATCAACTTCAATACCTCTTTCAGAAACTTTGTGCCCCAAGACAATACCTTCATTAACCATAAAGTGGCACTTTTCCCAATTCAAGACAAGACTAGTTTCTTCACATCTCTGCAAAACTCGATCAAGATTGCTCAAGCAATCATCAAAAGAGGAACCATAGACGGAAAAATCGTCCATGAAAACCTCACAAATTTTTTCACAAAAATCAGAGAATATAGCCATCATGCATCTTTGAAAGGTAGCAGGTGCATTACATAAACTAAAAGGCATACGTCTATAAGCAAAGGTACCAAAAGGGCAAGTAAAAGTAGTCTTTGATTGATCTTTAGCCGACACAGGTATTTTAGAGAAACCAGAATAACCATCTAGAAAGCAATAATGTGTATGTTTGCATAATCTTTCTAGCATTTGATCAATAAAAGGTAAGGGGTAATGATCTTTCTTAGTAGCTTTATTTAATTTGCGGAAATCAATTACCATCCTATAACCTGTGATAATTCTTTGCAGGATCAATTCATCTTTATCATTAGGGACAACAGTAATACCTCCCTTCTTAGGGACACAATGGACAGGACTTACCCACTGACTATCAGCAACGGGATAAATTATACCTGCCTCCAGAAGCTTGAGTATTTCTTTTCTTACCACTTCTTTCATTTTAGGATTCAAACGTCATTGAGGATCACGAACTGGTTTGGCATCCGCTTCCAAATTTATTTTATGTTGACATAGAGTGGGACTAATGCCCTTAAGATCATCAAGAGTATATCCAATAGCGGCATGGTGCTTCTTCAGAGTTTTCAATAATCTTTCTTCTTCATGCTCTGAAAGGTTAGCACTAATAATAATAGGATATATTTTCTTTTCATCAAGATAAGCATATTTAAGATTGTGAGGCAACGGTTTAAGCTCAAACACGGGATCAACCTTGGGTGGACGAGGATCCCCTAGGATTTCAACAGGCAAATTGTGTTGCAGAATAGGTTCCTGTTTAAAGAATACTTCATCTATTTCCCTTCTTTTATTCATGAACGTCATTTTCATGGTCTAGCAAATAGTGTTCTAAAGGATCACTAGGAGGTACGGCAATAGAAGCAAGACCGATAATATCATCCTTACTAGGCAATTCTTCTTCACGGTGTTGTTTACTAAATTTAGAGAAATTAAACTCATGAATCATATCATCCAAGCCAATAGTAACAACATTCTTTTTTGCAGTCTATCCTAGCATTAACAGTATTCAAGATGGGTCTACCAAATATAATGGGACAAAAGCTATCTTGTGGAGAACTGAGAACAAGAAAATCAGCAGGATATTTAGTTTTCCCACACAAGACTTCAACATCTCTAACAATTCCCATTGCAGATATAGTATCTCTATTGGCAATTTTAATTGTAACATCAATATCTTCTAACTCAGCAGGTGCAATTTCATGCTTAATTTCTTTATATAAATCATAAGGTATAACACTAGCACTAGCACCCATATCACATAAGCCATGATAACAATGATCTCCTATTTTAAAATAAATAACAGGCACGCCTACCACAGGTCTATGTTTATCTTTAACGCTAGGTTTAGCAATTCTAGCAGATTCACCACAGAATTGAATAACATGCCCATCAATATTATCAGACAAGAGATCTTTAACAATAGCAATATTAGGTTCTACTTTGACTTGCTCAGGAGGTGTATAAGTTCTAATATTGCTTTTACGAACCACAGTTGAAGCTTTAGCATGATCCTTTATTCTAACAGGGAAAGGTGGTTTCTCAACATAAGAGGTAGGAACAATAGGATCATTATAAGTGACAGTCTTTTATTCAACTTTAATAGGTGCATCTACTTTTACTTCTATGGGAGGATGATATTTAAACCACTTCTCCTTGGGGAGATCAACATAAGTAGAAAAAGATTCACAGAAAGAAGCTACTATCTCAGAGTCAAGTCCATATTTAGTGCTAAACTTACGGAAAATATTGGTATCCATAAAAGATTTAACACAATCAAACTTAGGTGCCATACCTGACTCCTTACCTTTGTCGAGGTCCCAATCTTCAGAGTTGCGTTTAATTCTATCCAATAAATTCCATCTGAACTCAATAGTCTTCATCATAAAAGAGCCAGCACAAGAAGTATCAAGCATGGTGCAATTGTTATCAGAAAGCCGAGCATAAAAACTTTGAATAATTATTTCTCTTGGGAGCTCATGATTGGGGCATGAATATAACATTGATTTAAGCCTCCCCCAAGCTTGAGCAATGCTTTCTCCTTCGCGAGGCCAAAAATTATATATATAATTGCGATCACGGTGAACAAGATGCATAGGGTAATACTTTTGATGAAATTCCAATTTCAATATTGTATAGTTCCATGATCTCGTATCATCACATAGCCTATACCATGTCAATGCGTCTCCCTTCAAAGATAAAGGGAAGACCTTCTTCTTAACAACATCATCGGGTATACCTGCAAGCTTAAATAGTCCACAAACTTCATCCACATAGAGTAGATTTTCATCAGGATGCTTTGTTCCATCTCCTGTAAAAGTATTAGCTAGCAGTTTTTCCATCATACCCGAAGGAAATTCAAAAGGAGTTTCATTTTCAATATGTTCAGTAGGTTGAGGAGCAACTCCTTGCTCTACTAGATGGGGTGAAAATACCCCGAACAAGCCCCTCGGAGAATTACTTTCCATAGTAACAAGTGACGGTAAATTTCAGCACACTATATAAATTTTTCCTTACCAAATTCCACCTACCAAAGGCGCTACACTCCCCGGCAACGGCGCCAGAAAAGAGTCTTGATGACCCACAAGTATAGGGGATCTATCATAGTCCTTTCGATAAGTAAGAGTGTCGAACCCAACGAGGAGCAGAAGGAAATGATAAGCGGTTTTCAGCAAGGTATTCTCTGCAAGTACTGAAATAAGTGGTAACAGGCAGTTTTGTGATAAGATAAATTGTAACGAGCAACAAGTAACAAGAGTAAATAAAGTGCAGCAAGGTGGCCCAATCCTTTTTGTAGAAAAGGACAAGCCTGGACAAACTCTTATATAAGGAAAAGCGCTCCCGAGGACACATGGGAATATCGTTAAGCTAGTTTTCATCACGTTCATATGATTCGCGTTCGGTACTTTGATAATTTGATATGTGGGTGGGCCGGTGCTTGGGTGTTGTTATTACTTGAAAAATCATCCCACTTATGATTAACCTCTATTGCAAGCATCCGCAACTACAACAAAAGTATTAAGGTAAACCTAACCATAGCATGAAACATATGGATCCAAATCAGCCCCTTACGAAGCAACGCAAAAACTAGGGTTTAAGCTTCTGTCACTCTAGCAACCCATCATCTACTTATTACTTCCCAATGCCTTCCTCTAGGCCCAAATAATGGTGAAGTGTTATGTAGTCGACATTCACATAACACCACTAGAGGCTAGACAACATACATCTCATCAAAATATCGAACGAATACCAAATTCACATGACTACTAATAGCAAGACTTCTCCCTTGTCCTCAGGAACAAACGTAACTACTCACAAAGCATATTCATGTTCATAATCAGAGGGGTAATAATATGCATAAAGGATCTGAACATATGATCTTCCACCAAATAAACCAACTAGCATCAACTATAAGGAGTAATCAACACTAATAGCAACCTACTAGCACCAATCCCGGACTTGGAGACAAGAATTGGATACAAGAGATGAACTAGGGTTTGGAGATGAGATGGTGCTGATGAAGATGTTGAGGGAGATTGCCCTCTCCCGATGAGAGGAACGTTGGTGATAACGATGGTGATGATTTCCCCCTCCCGGAGGGAAGTGTCCCGGGCAGAATAGCTCTGCCGGAGCCCTAGATTGGTGCCGCCAAGGTTCCGCCTCGTGGAGGCGGAGTCTCGTCCCGAAAGGCTGTTTAATGTTTTTTATTGACGAAAGACTTCATATAGGAGAAGATGGGCGTCAGAGAGCCACCAGGGGGCCCACGAGGTAGGGGACGCGCCCTAGGGGGGGGCGCCCCAGGGGGGGAGGGCGCCCCCACCCTCGTGAGCAGGGTGTGGGCCCCCTTGCCTTCATCTTTGGCAACGGTTTTTCTTTATTTATTTTAAGATATTCCGTGGAGTTTTAGGACTTTTGGAGTTGCGCAGAATAGGTCTCCAATATTTGCTCCTTTTCCAGCCCAGAAATCCAGCTGCCGGCATTCTCCCTCTTCATGTAAACCTTGAAAAATAAAAGAGAATAGCCATAAGTATTGTGACATAACGTGAAATAACAGCCCATAATGCGATAAATATCGATATAAAAGCATGATGCAAAATGGACGTATCACGCCACACCCCTCGCGATGAACAGGACCCCCGTTTCGACCGTCGCGCTCCAACACAAGCCCGTTTCGTCCGTTTTGCTGTACGCCACACCCCTCTCAATCAGCAGGACCCCCGTTTCGACCGTAGAAGGTCCGTTTCCTCCGTTTTGCGGTAGCCAGACCCCTCCCGATGAACAGGATCCCATTTTGAATGTGGTCGGTCGAACACATGGCCATTTCCTCCGTTCGGCGGTACGCCAGGCCTCGTTTCCATCGCCTGTTCCGTCCAAGCCCTCCCGATGAACACGACGACGCATTCCATTCTGACCCAGCCGGTTGGCTCCCATGCGTTCTGTTGCCTCCCGATGAACACGACGCATTTCGTTGCCTCCCCATGAACACGACACATTTCGTTGCCTCCCCATGAACGCGACGACGATGCTGTTTCTCCATTCCGACCTAGCCATGTACACGAGCCCTGGCCGTACGTATGCGTGAGTAGGCGTTCGAGACCCCGCCCGTATGTACACATACATGGCCGTATTTTCTTTCTTGCACACTGGCCGATGTACGTACGTGTACATGCTACATGCGCGCCTCTACTACGACATGTGCGTGCCTCTACATCGACCAGTATATATGTATGTACACGTTCACGACCAAAATGAGAATGCTACGTACGCTTCGACGAGGTGGGTCCCGACTGTCAGGCACTTCCTTGCGTGCGAAGATGTAGCTAGTGGGTCCCAGCCAGTCAGGGGGCGAATCGTTTTGTTTTTTTTTTTTGCCCGGACGCACTTCCTTGCATGCGAAGGTGTAGCTGGTGGGTCCCGAACAGTCAGGGGGGAAATGTTTTTTTCACGAAATACGGTGGCCCGTCCGGTGGGTCCCCGCTGATAGGTGGAGGAATAATTATTTTGCGCGTAATAAGGAGGCACTTCCTTGCGGCTGCCGTGGACCCAGCTGTCAGCCTTGCCACGTACAGTACTCTTCCGATGGAAGTCGGTCGTTGACCACATTAAATACGCCGCGCCGAGAGCACCACCGCGGTGGACGACGGCGAGGCCTAGGAAGGGGACGACACGGAATCGGGGAAGACGCGGCAGTGGATGCCCACGCGAAGAGGAGTACGAGGGTTCACTAGTTCTGCTGCGGTGTGAGGCTGTCGTCGCCGCAGAATAACAGGGGGTGTGGGTGAGTAGAGGGATGGCCTGGCCAGTGGTGGGAATAGTAGGGGGTGGTGAGGCCTCCGCGGCAGCACAGCCGGCCACGGGAGGCAGGAGCAGGCGGCACGACCGGCACTGCTTTGGGCGGCTGGAGCAAGAAGACCAGAGGTTGAAGAAGCACTACGGCCGTTGGATGGACATCGTACGGTCACTGGAGCTAGAATCGTTCATATTAACTAAGTTGACAAAGCCCTCCATCCCCGTCAACTTAGTAGGCCCACAAGTCAGCCTCCCACCAAGGTGGGTCCCAGCTAGCAGGGGGAGTATTCATTTTTTTGTGCGTAATAAGGAAGCACTTCCGGTGGGTCTGAGCTGACAGCGAGGGGAACGTTTTTTTCACGAAATATGGTGGCCCGTACGGTGGGTCCCATCAGTCAGGGGGGAAACATTTTTTTTCACAAAATAAGGTGGCCCGTCCGGTGGGTCCCTGCTGTCAGGTGGAGGAATAATTATTATGCGCGTAATAAGGAGGCACTTCCTTGCGGCCGCCATGGACCCAGCTATCAGCCTCTCCACGTACAGTACTCTTCCGATGGAAGTCGGTCATTGACCACGTTGAGTACACCGCACTGAGAGCACCAGGGCAGTGGACGACGGCGAGGCCTAGGAAGAGGACGACGCAGAGCCGGGGAAGATGCAGCAGTGGAAGCCCGCGCGGAGAGGAGTACGAGGGTTCACTGGTTCGGCTGTGGTGTGAGGCTGCCGTCACCGCAGAATAACAGGGGGTGTGGGTGAGTGGAGGGATGGCCTGGCCAGCGGTGGGAGTAGTATGGGGGTGGTGAGGCCTCCACGGCAGCACAACCGGCCACGGGAGGCAGGAGCAGGCGGCACGACCGACGCTGCTTTGGGCGGCTGGAGCAAGAAGACCAGAGGTTGAAGAAGCACTACGGCCGTTGGATGGATATCGTACAGTTACTAAAGCTAGAATCATTTATATTGACTAAGTTGACAAAGCCCTTGGTACGCGCAAACTTAGTAGGCCCACAGGTCAGCCTCCGAAACGGTGCGCCCCAGATGTCAGGGGGAGGAATCATTTTTTGGGCGGCCAGAGCTAAGAATATCCGAGATTGAAGAAGAAGCACGGCCTCCGTTGGATTGACATCCAACGGCCACTACTGCTAGAACCGTGTGTTGACTATAATAAGTTGACAAAGCCTTGCATACGCGTCAACTTATTTTTTTAGGGAACACTCAACTTAGTAGGCCCACAAGTGTGTGGTAGAGAACTTATAGCCCATTTGCGATTTGTAAGAATGTACAGCCCATTTTTGAATACTAATGGAATTTACTACAACCCATTTACAGTTTGTTAAAAGTACAACCCATTTTCTAGCTAGGACAACGATTAATAATTTCAACCAACCGTTGAAGACAAAATTCAATAAAAATTTCCCACATTTTGATGGGATCCGAAATATTTTTATCCCAAAATTTCTAGTCAGATTAAATATAAATTTGTATTACGTAAAAATCCAACGAAACATTGCGCGTGCAACAATGAAAATTTAAGATTTTCAAAATCCATAAATAATATTTTATAAACTAATTTCGTGTTTGGTGCATTTTTTATAGTTACTGCCCAGTTTTTATAATTACGTCCCATTTATTATTTTTTAAAGCCCATTTTCCTGTTAAGCCTAATGCATCCCTCCTAGGAAAGATTTGCAGCCCAGCGGGGCGGAGAATAACAAGTTGACCTTGCCTGGGTATTCCTCAAAAAAGTATAGCTAGGCTAGCCATTTTCATCTTGAAAAAGTTAGTATCTGGGCTGGATATCTGGCCTGGGCTAGACGGGCCACAGCCCGCCCAGTTAATACCCTGCTCTTCTCTGAACAACAACGAAATTATCGCCAAGAAAAACTCTGCAGTGCTCATGCCTCAAAAACACAAATACTGCTCGAGCTGCTTGGTCCCAGCTGTCGGCCGCACCTTGTGCAATTTTCTCGTTTATATTGACTACATAGGTTGACAATGGTGTGGGACCGTGATGTCAGGAAACCAGGAGGAAGCGAAAAAAATTGTTGTACATAATAAGGAGGCACTTGCGTACGTACGGCTATGGCCCTAGTGGGTCCCTAGTGTCATCGAGTCAAAATAAAGTCATCTCCTGAAACCTCATTTTCGTTGACGATGTTAACAATGCTCGGCGCCACTGCGAGCGCAACATCTCGAAGGACGACGGAGCCCTACGGATGGTCTGATACAACGCCCGCTGCTCATTCAGGAAGCAAGGATCATCGAACACCTATGAGCACCTTCGAGAAACTGAGACGGCATGAAACGGTAAGGCCGTGCTTGGGAGCTCTGGTTTATTTAAAACCTTTATTAATATACAAGTGTAATTTACTCGTCATCGGAAACAACGTGTAAAATACAGGCATAATGAAACCGAGGGCCCGAGGTCTGTAAGTAAAACCGGCGGGTTACGCGTGTAATTTGAGAGACCAGTGTATATTTTACGAGCACTACTATATGGACGACATTACCAGACGATACATGCACGACGTGCGTATCATGCCATCCATGGGCAAGGCTGAAACAGCAGCTAACAGCTGGATTAGCAATCGTCCGAGTGTCGTTCAGCGTTTTTATCGTGTGTGAAGTACTTCCGATATTTTACTAGTCAAAATCGACCAACCAAGCGCTTCGCCCGAGACCATCTGCTTTTATTTACAAGCGTCAGTTTTACAAGCGGTTTTGGTTGGAAAATGACGATCCAATCACGGCCTAATATCATGTGTTGGTCAGAAGATCATATGGTTTCACGTCTAACCTACCCGACTTGTCGTATAGGCTATGAATGAAACATGAGACGATGAACTTCTTAAGCACGGAAACAATAGAAGAGGATGATCTTCTTAACAAGCAAATCACTGGCATTAGATCGACATGCAAAACAATACGAAGCATTATTCTCAGGAGGCACGGTGAACAGCTCGTGATGCCGCATGCCACAACATTCCAAGCTCAACTTTGCAATCAAACACAAGGTCTGGCATTACATAGACAATATTCAAAACAAACTCTTAACACAGGAATATCTCAGCAGAGTAACTATTTACTTCTAAACTGAACACAGGAATAGGAAAAAACAATCGACGCTGCTCATAGCAAGGGCGTCCCACTCAAAAATATCAAATGCATGTCTTCTGGCTAACATCAATGAGCAAATTTTGACAAGGTTTTCCAATTCCAATATATTAAACTAACGTCTTCTTGCTAACATCAATGATTAAACTTTGACAAGCTTTTCCCATTCAAAATATGTAATGCCTATGATCGTGGAGTCCTGTCGTAGCTTCTTGTACTTATTTGGGCCCTTTTTGCCTAGTGCAATCCACGTGTTGTTAAATTGCCAATGCTCTCTACAGACTAGTCATGTCACCAGCGTCTAATAATACTCTATAAAGCTTCTCGGTCATTCCTTCTGTAATGTAGCGCAAACAGTGACTGCTTCTTTCTGCGAAGTGGAACGACCAACTGGACCCAGTAATGCAGTAGTTTGCCTTGGACACATTGGCTCCTTTTGTGCAGTTCAACTAAAATCGAAGTCGGAATAAAATCGATCTTTAATTTTGATATCCCTGGAAGCAACAATAGGTATAAGGGAAACAATTACTGAGAAATAACGGTTGATGGCTTGTACTCCCAGAAGAAAATCATCTAAGGATCTACTTTATCTTAATGGGAAACAAAGCAGGAGAGTAGCAATTATCCATCAGTGTGATTCAGTCATATTGACTGAGACATTATCTTAACAATGCCTTGTTTCAACATGTATAAAGAACGACAACGCAGAAAAGTACCATTTCTAAAACAATGCAACTGATTCATTTTAACAGAGACATTATCTTAACAATACCTTGGTTAAACATGTAGAAAGAACTACAAAGTAGGATAGTACCATTCCTAACAAGTGTTGCAGTTTTGAACCAAGATTCAGTAGTTAATTAATTCTGAGAGTGGCATTGCTTAATTTTACCAGCGGTATTAGATTAACAAAAACCATAAACAGTTCTAGGGGAGAGTGGGAGCACCAACAATATGTGCTTCCATCTACTTATAAAGGGGGTGATGCAGAGTTTGTTGTAACAAAGCAACAAGCATCATGTCTGGGTTCGCTCCATTTTTGTTCACTACTTAATGGGAAAAGACAGCAATACAATAGCCTCAATTCAACATTTATTTAAAACAATATCAATACAAGTAGCACAACATCTCAAAGCACACTGCACAATCATGTGGATGAAGGCCTGTATTGACCTTTCATGAGAAGACCAGGATAAAATATGAATCTGCCAACACGAATAGGAAATCCAATCTCGTTTTGTGCAGTTGCCCTGAAATCAAGCAAAGTGTTTCGCGTAGCGAAGCAAAATGTCGCAATAGCAACAAGTTGAATAAATATCCCTTTTTAAACAGAGGCAAAAAAGGAATCAATTACTGGCTAATAAAGGAGGATGAAACATGCGGCCACAAAAATGGTAATCCTGCCAATCCCTAACAAGTGTTGCAGTTTTGAAATAAGATTCAGTAGTTAATTCTGAGAGTGGCATCAATTACTGGCTTATAAAGGGGGTGATGCTGAATTTGTTGTAAAAAAGCAACAAGCATCATGTCTGGTTGGTCCCATGTTTGTTCACTACTTAATGGGAAAAGACAGCAATACAATAGCTTCAATTCAACATTTATTTAAAACAGTACCAAAACAAGTAGCACAACATCTCAAAGCACACTGCACATCATGTGGATGAGACCAAGATTTGAAACAACTCGCCACGAAGACTGGAAACAAATCTCGATCTCC
Source organism: Triticum aestivum (assembly GCF_018294505.1). Taxonomy (NCBI): domain Eukaryota; kingdom Viridiplantae; phylum Streptophyta; class Magnoliopsida; order Poales; family Poaceae; genus Triticum; species Triticum aestivum. The sequence goes on along the minus strand of NC_057807.1, from coordinate 652,438,636 downwards.
TTTTGTGCAGTTCCACCAAAATTAAGCAAAGTCACCGGTGTGACATTCAAGTTGAAATGCACAAAACACTCTTAAAACATAAGTGTTTCGAGTAGCAAAGCAAAATGTCGCAATAGCAACAAGTTGAATCAATACCCCTGTTTTAACAGAGGCAAAAAAGGAAACAATTACTTGCCGATAAAGGAGGATGAAACAAATGGTGACAAAAAGAAGCATCTAACTTATGTTGGATGGAAAACAAAGTAGGATAATAGCATTTCTAAAACGGTTGCATTGATTCATATTAACAGAGACATTCTCTTGAAACAACATTCGTTAAAAAATGTAATTTACTTTTAACAGTGGCATTGTGTCGGTGTACTAAAGTAGGGGTACCTTTAGTACCCCGAACTTGTGCACGGGCAGTCGCAGTGTTCCGCGGTAAGGCTTGCCGGGCGCCCACCAAGACCTTCGCTATTTCATATCCACTGCCATTCAAGAACAAAGTGTTGGCCGAGAAGACAAGGTCCCGGCAAAGGAAGCTTGCCGGGAAGATCAACTAAGGAAAACAAGACCCCGGCGAGAGGAGCTCGCCGGGAGAAGCAACCAAGTGCCTCGCCGCGACGCGCTTCGCGCCCCGGCAAGACCCGGCAAACGACAAGCTTTCGGGAGGCGGCAAGGCGTTTGCCGCGACAAGCCTCTACACCGCACCGGCGCTCCAGCTCACCCGCTAACGTGTCACCACGAGACCTTCTCGGGCACGCGTGGCGAGCGACTGTGCAGCCAGCGGTGCACAGCGTCAAGCGGCGCTGACAAGCTACCAACGTGGCGATCGGTGGCACACCTGACGGTCACTTTTCTGTACTGTTTGGGTGACTGAGATAGGCATTTAATGCCTTTGTCCCCTGCCGTCAGAGTTAGGTATAGACCACTGTAGCAAACAGTTGCATTAGCATACTCTTTTTCTATTTTTATCCCCACCTACCTTGCCACCTGTCGGTGACCCCTTCCATGTATAAAAGGAGGCCCGGGTGCAACGTAGAAGGGGTTCGGAAGGTTCGCAGTTCGAATCCTTCGATAGTTAGGACAAGAACTAGCTTGGTCTGGTAGCTCTCAAGCTCCCAAGCAAGAAGCAATACAACCACGAAGCAGCACTAGGAGTGTTATCTCTCCGAAGAGCTCCGAAGCTGGGTAAACCGCTCGTGTGCTTCGCCTCGATCCGCTCTTTGTGCAATCTCCGCCCCCTCACCGTACCGAAAAGGGGCTCCGGTCCCATAGGTGTCCGTGGCGATCAGCCCGCCCCGACATCTTTGGCGCGCCAGATAGGGGAGCGTCGAGGTTGTGTGAACCTGATCCGGCGTTCGCACGAACTGCATTGTCATCGACATCTTCATCAACATGCCACCGAAGAAGAAGGCTTCGGAGGTGGCTGCTCCGTCTGCGTCGAACCCACCGCTACCGGAGCCAGAGGGCGGTGGGGTAGGCGCCGGCGGAGGAATGGACGTCGACGAGGGGGGCCAAGTTGCTGCCAAGTCCAAGGACAAGGCGGCGCAAACCTCGACGACCGGACAAGCCCCGCGCTCGTCTCAGGAGGCGCGGGACCGGCAGCGTCATGGCACTCATGGTGCCATGCGTGTGCTAAATCCAAATCAAGCTGGTGGATCCCGGGACGTTCAAGACCCACTTGCACGTCCACAAGCTGGCGCAAGCGCCATACGGCTGCTTGGGCGGGATACTGCTCCTCCTAACACTGTTAGGAGTTCGAGCACGTCTCGTTCCTCGCACCGTTCGCCGCTGCCGCCATCCACTCCAGCAGAAGCTTTGGCGCGAGCCCAGTTGCTCCTTGATTTCCCTCCTGCGTCGGACAAGATCAACGAATGGAGGGCCACTATCCAGAGTCTCATCGGCTTCGCCAACAGCGACACTCTGCGGCAACCAAGCACTTCGTAGCCGCGCCAAATCCGCCAAGCGCAAGCCAACAGAGACGGAGCTGGAGGGGGTGCGCTCACCGTGCACTCTCCACCACCAAGGCCAAGATCGCCAGCTCGCTGGGCCGACCTTGACGGCGACTCCACTGCATCGTCGGACCCGCGAACTCGGCGGGATCAGCGCCAAGTTCTTCAAGAACGCCGGCGAGAGGACGCTCGTACCCACATCGAGCGTCGGAGGGAAGCGCGGTGTCAATCAGACCAGCGCGCTGGGCCCACTGTTGACACGCACGCGCCCGGAGAGCCATGTGACTTGCCGAACACGGTAGGTTGCCCTGCGTTCACTCGTGAGCTGCGGCGAGTCCAGTGGCCCCGTTCCAAGAACTTCAAGCCCGACGTACCCGAGAAGTACGACGGCAAGTCACATCCATCGGAGTTTCTCAGCATCTACACCATCGCGGTGCAAGCTGCTGGGGGACGAGACGAGAAGATCCTTGCCAACTACTTCCCGTTGGTACTCAAGCCCAATGTCAGATCATGGCTCATGCACTTGCCAGAGAACTCCATATCCTCCTGGGCTGATTTGTGCCATCAGTTTGTCGGAGCCTTTACTGGCGGCCACAAACCCCATGGCCAAGAGAGTGATCTCCACATACTTGTCCAGAAGGAAGGAGAATCCCTGCGCAAGTACATACAAAGGTTCAGCCGTGTGCACTACAACATGCCAGATATCCACCCCGCTGCGGTCATCAGCGCGTTCCATCAGAACGTGCGGAACCGTAGGATGCGGGAGGAGATGGCGATGTGCAAGATCAAGGATGTCAGCGAGCTATATGCTCTGGCCGACAAGTGTGCACGCGCTGAGGAGGGGAGAAGAATCCCCGGAGAGGCTGTTGGGACAGTAGAGTCTAACAGTGAGGAGGCCGCCCTGGCAAAGAGAAATCGGCGGCGGAACAACAGGAAAAACAAAGGAAAAGATGTAGCGGTTGTTGAGCAGTCCGGCAATGGAGGCGCCGCCAAGACAGCCCCAGCTGGTGCTTCCGGCAAGGAGATTGCCACATGCACCAACTGCCAAGCTGTGGCGGCCGCCGACAAGCAGGACGACACCAACAAGCAGTACTGCAAGATCCACCGCACCAAGGGCCACGATCTTCAGAGTTGCAAAAAGGTTGAGCAGCTCGTGGAGCTCCAGAAAGCTGAATACGAGCGGCGCGACAAGGAGAAGGCTGCCCAAGGAGGTGATGGTGGATCCGGCAAGAAACGTCCCGGCCGGGGAGGACGCCGCGGCAAGGTCAAGCAGCGGCAAGGAGACAGACCTCCCCGGGGCCGTGACAATGATGAAGAATAAGACGAAGATGAGGATATGGATGAGGATGAGACCAGTGAGCAGGAATTTCAGAAGGCCACAGAGGTTCTATGCGTTGACGGAGGCGCTTCTCTGCACACTTCGCACCGCCAACTCAAACAGTGGGCTCGAGAAGTTAATGCAGCAGAACCATCCATAGAGTCGCGCAAACCTCTAAAATGGTCCAGCACGCCTATCATCTTCGACATTGAGGATCACCCTGATCGTACAACTGCGGTCGGGTGCTTGCCGATGTTGGTATCACCAACCATCCGCAATCTCAAGGTCACTAAGATGTTAGTTGACGGCGGGGCCGGCCTGAACCTGATATCCTCAGCTGTACTCCAGAAGCTTCAAATCCCCGACGGCGAGCTCGAAGAAACTGGCACTTTCCAAGGAATCAATCCGGGAAGGAGCATGCCAAAGGGGAAGATCACGTTGCCGGTCACATTTGGCAGCGAGTTGAATTACAGAACTGAGAGGGTCATGTTCGACGTAGCAGATTTCCCATTGCCATACAATGGGATACTTGGCCGTCCAGCGCTTGCCAAGTTCATGGCAGCCTCTCATCATGCCTACAACATACTCAAGATGCCTGGCCCGATAAGCGTCATTTCTATCCATGGCGACAAGAAGGACGCTCTCATCTGTGCCGACAAGATTTACCGGGATGCAGCAGCCGCAGCAGACCATGCCACACTTGCCGCTGAAGCTCCCGGAGGAAAGAAGAAGGCCAAGTCCGGCAAGTGCTATGATGCTCACTCCGGCAAGCGCACCTCTTCGGAGTGCTGCGCTACCGTTGAGGACGCACCATCGAGCTCCACCGGCAAGCGTGCCAAGGCCATATCAGCTCCACCGCAGACCAAGAAGGTGTCCGCCAAGGAAGACGGCACTGGTGGTACCTTCACCATCAGCGCCACCCTCGACCCTAAATAGGAAAGAGCGCTCGTTGCTTTCCTGCGGGCGAATGTGGACGTATTTGCATGGCAACCGTCTGACATCCCCGGTGTTCCCAGGGAAGTAATTGAGCACCACCTAGCTGTCTGTCCTCACGCGCGGCCCGTCAAGCAGAAAGTTAGAAAGCAAGCAGTGGAGCGTCAAGAATTCATAGCAGAGGAGATCAAGAAGTTGGAAGCAGCAGGCCTTGTCAGAGGAGTACTCCATCCCACGTGGTTGGCCAATCCAGTTGTCGTGCGCAAAGCAAATGGGAAATGGAGGCTTTGTATAGACTTTACTGATGTCAATAAAGCTTGTCCCAAAGACCCATTTCCCTTGCCGCGCATTGACCAGATTGTTGACTCCACGGCTGGATGTGACCTGCTCTTATTTCTTGATGCATATTCAGGATACCACCAGATTTTCATGGCAAAAGAGGATGAAGAGAAAACCGCATTCATTACTCCATGTGGCACTTATTGTTTCATAAGAATGCCTTTTGGATTAAAGAATGCTGGTTCAACATTTGCAAGGGTAGTTCATGAAGCCTTTGAGCCACAGCTACACAGAAATGTGGAAGCATATATGGATGATATAGTGGTCAAAAGCAAAGATAAAGCAACTCTGATTCAAGACTTGGACGAGACCTTTGCAAATCTGCGCAGAATCAACCTCAAGTTGAACCCCAAGAAGTGTGTGTTTGGAGTCCCCTCCGGCAAGCTTCTCGAGTTCTTTGTTTCTCAGAGAGGGATAGAAGCCAATCCCGACAAGATCAAGGCCATCGAGCAGATTGAGGCCCCGAAGCGCGTCAAGGACGTAAGAAGACTTGCTGGTTGCGTGGCTGCTCTTAGCAGGTTTATCTCTAAGTCTGCTGAGCGCGCCCTGCCGTTTTTCAAAATTTTGAAAAAGGCAGGTCCAATGAAATGGACTCCGGAAGCGGAGGCTGCGCTGCAGGACTTAAAGGAATACCTGTCTTCCACTCCAATACTTGTCGCGCCTAGACCACAAGAGAAGTTGCTGATGTACTTAGCGGCAACCAATCAAGTGGTTAGTGCTGCATTAGTAGCGGAGAGGGAAGCGGATGAAGAACCCACAACCGTGGCAAACGCGTCCGGCGACAAGCAGGGGGCTTCACCGGCAAGCACATCCAGCGACAAGAAGGAAGCCTTACCGGCAAGCTCTGGTCCCGACAAGCAAGAAGTGCAAAAGAAAATGGTGCAGCACCTGGTTTACTTTGTCAGTTCCCTTCTACAAGGGGCTAGATCAAGGTATTCTGGCGTGCAGAAATTGCTTTTCGGCCTCCTCATGGCCTCGAGAAAGCTGCGCCATTACTTCCAAGCACATGAAATCACAGTTGTCACTCGCTTTCCGTTGAAGAGGATATTGCAAAATCCAGAAGCAACAGGCAGGATTGTCGAGTGGGCACTAGAACTGTCAAGCTTTGGTCTCAAATTTGAGAGTACTTCAACTATCCAGAGCAGAGCCTTGGCGGAGTTCATAGCAGAATGGACGCCAACACCAGATGAAGAAACCCCAACGACAAGCATTCCCGTCAAAGAAGCAAACAAGGAGTGGCTTATGTACTTTGATGGTGCTTTCTCGCTGCAAGGCGCCGGTGCTGGCGTGCTGCTCATCGCACCCACCGGAGAGCACCTCAAGTACGCGGTCTAGATGCACTTTCCTAGGGAGCAAGCAACAAACAATACTGCAGAGTATGAAGGTTTGCTTGCCGGCCTCAGGATTGCGGCAGAGCTTGGGATTAAAAAGCTTATTGTCAGGGGTGATTCACAGCTTGTGGTCCGCCAAGTGAATAAAGATTACCAGAGTCCGTTGATGGAGGCCTATATTGATGAAGTGAGGAAACTAGAAGAGCATTTTGACGGCCTGCAAATGGAGCATGTTCCCAGAGCCGAGAACGACATTGCAGACGGCTTGTCAAAGTGTGTCGCACACAAGCTACCTGTGGAACCAGGGATCTTTGTGCTCAAGTTGACTCAACCAACTGTGACACCATCAATTGGACAGAACAAGAAGAGAAAGTTGGTCTCCGGTGATTACTTTCCGGCAGAGCTACCAGAAGCCGCTGCCAAGAAAGTCCCCAAGATCAATGACAAGAGTGCTGAGGAGCAGTATGCTCCGGCGAGCCTCGGGTCTCGTTCCGTTGAAGCAAACGCTCCCGACAAGTCTTGCTCCGGCAACCTTGCCGGGGATCATCAAGCTCCGGCAGAATCACAAGTTCTTGTTGTCGAAGCGGATGTTCCCACAGCAGCAGAAGTGCCTTTAGTCCTTGTTGTCGAGCCACAAGCTCCAGCATGGGCGCAGCAAATCGTCCGTTTCCTTCAAACATGAGAACTTCCCGAAGAGCAAGAAGAAGCGGAAAGAGTAGCCCGGCAGTCAAGTATGTATCAGTTTGTTGACAACACACTATGTAGAAGAAGACTCAACGGTGTGAAATTGAAGTGTATTCCCCGGGAAGATGGACAGAAGCTGTTGGCAGAGATACATGGAGGCATATGTGGTCACCACATTGGCGCAAGAGCCCTTGCCAGCAAGGCTTTCCGGCAAGGCTTCTTTTGGCCGACAGCCCTCCAGGATGCAACTGCACAAGTAACCAAGTGTGAAGCGTGCCAGTTCCATTCCAAGCAGATACACCAACCAGCTCAAGCTCTCCAGACAATCCCTTTATCCTGGCCATTTTCGGTCTGGGGGCTCGATATCCTCGGCCCCTTTCCCCGAGCAATCGGGGGCTTTGAGTACTTGTACGTTGCTATCGACAAGTTCACAAAGTGGCCGGAAGTGGAAGCAGTGAGGAAGGTGACAGCACAGTCAGCAGTCAAGTTCTTCAGGTCAATTGTGTGTCGTTTTGGGATCCCCAATAGGATCATCACCGACAACGGCACCCAATTCACGAGCCGCAACTTCATGCAGTACGTCCAAGACCTTGGCGCCAAGGTCTGCTTCGCTTCTGTTGCTCACCCGAGAAGCAACGGTCAAGCGGAGAGGGCAAATGCTGAAGTGCTGCGTGGGCTCAAGACCAGAACTTTTGACAGGCTGCACAAGTGCGGAAGAAACTGGATCGAGGAGTTGCCGGTGGTTCTTTGGTCGATCAGAACGACGCCAAATCGAGCTACTGGCCAGACACCCTTTGCTCTAGTCTATGGAGCAGAGGCAGTTCTCCCCACGGAACTCGTATACGGATCGCCTCGAGTGCTCGCTTATGATGAGCTTGAGCAAGAGCAGTTGCGGCAAGATGACGCGTTGCTCCTTGAGGAGGATCGTCTTCAGGCTGCTGTGCGAGCCACTCGCTACCAGCAAGCTCTGCGCCGCTACCATAGCCGCAGAGTTAAGGCCAGAAGTTTCAAGGAAGGCGACCTTGTTCTTCGGCGTGTTCATTCCGCCAAGAATTCAAACAAGTTGACGCCAAAGTGGGAAGGCCCTTATCGGGTGAAACGAGTCACTAGGCCCGGCGCTATCCGCCTTGAGACCGAAGATGGCAAACTGGTGAGCAATTCCTGGAATATTGAACATCTTCATAAGTTTTACCTGTAGGGCGCGGTTGTTGGAACCCGTTCCGGCAACCACCTTTTGTACAAGTCTTGCCGCAGTTGCATGTAATCCTTTCTACAAAGCCGGGCGCAGATCCCGCGCGTAAATAAAGCTCATGTGCTCAGCACATTCATGTTAGTTCCATGCCTTATGTATATTATGCATGCACTGTCTAACATTTTGTGCAGCACTTGACCCTGGTAAGCAGTAACGAGCCTAAAGGTTCTATATCATTATTTTCTCTTCTTTCTTCTCGGAGAAAGGGAATCCTAGGGAAGAGGAGGAGATAAGGATGGCGACCAGACGTCGTTCAAAAGGTGTTGCCTTGCCGGACAGCAAATAACAGAAAAGCTAAGTTGCCAAAGCTTGAGCATCTAGTTTTCAAACTTTTTTGTGTTATCTTCCTTGAACGATCCGCACTTTGTATGAAAAACCTGTGCGCGAAGGAACCTGCCCACGGCTAATCGCACCCTTATTTTGTTTCGAGTCCGCTCAACAACTTAAGCGCGTTGCGGCTGGTTGCGGCAAGGTTGCTTGCCGGATGCAGTACTGCGCAAGTGGCTGATGTTCCGCACTCGGCACTTACGGTTAAGGTACCTGACCGGCAAGCTTTCCTAAAAGCGTAGGGTCAAAGCATACAAAGGAAGAATCGAGTAAAGGGAGTAACATAGCAGTAGATATCAAAGATAAAGTTATAGTACACAAATAAATTGTCGCAGTTCTAATGGACTGTTCCTGTGACTTGATCAACAGCGGCAAGAAAAGAAGAAAATGGACGGCCTAGTCTACGCGATCGCCGTCAATCCGCTTGATGCCGGCAACCTTGTCCACAATGGGTGTGACAAGGGCCTTGAACGGCTCCACATCCGCATCAAGCCTGAGCTCAGTCAGTTTTAAATTACATGTTATATTCCTTGAACGACCATGCCTTGTATGGAAAACCTGTGCGCGGAGGAATCGACTCGTGACTAAGTTGCGCCCTTACTTTGTTTTCGAGTCCGCTCAACAATGGAAGCGCGCTGCAACTGACCCCGACAAGATTTCTTGCCGGAAGCAACATTGTCGGCGAGCTGTTGATGTTCCGCACTTAGCGCTCACGGCAAGTGTGCTTACACCGGCAAGTTCCCTCAAAACGTAGGGTGAAAACATACAAGGATAAAATCAAGTAAAGGATATAACATAGCAAGGATCCTCTTTTTCATTAAAAAACATCTTATTCGGATACATTCCGTAGAGGATGAAAAACATGAAAGAGAGGATTACAAGTTTTAAATGCAACTAAGGCCCGAAGGCTTACAGGTTGAAAAGATAAGATGCCCGTAATCCTTTCTCCTGTCCCTCTTTTCAGGAGGTAGGTAAAGGAGGCAAGGAGGGCAAAAGGGGCGCCTAGGCGAGCTACGGGCGCCAGAAGACACCAAGAGAACATCCCGGGGGCCAACCGGGGGCTTGACGGTGGAGGCGGCGCCGGGAGACGGAGCAGCAGGACGTCAGCACGCTGTCGAAGGCGCTACGCCCTCGTACTCCGACTTGACGGCCTCGCCGCCAACCCTCTCCCTCTTCCACAGCCTCCCTACGCCAGCCGCCCAAGGAGACGACCCCGGGGAGTTCAAGGAGCCGGCGACACACGCGGCGGCGCCCAACACCTAGTCAGACCCGTCATCCTGTCGCCCGCTTCCCTTATCGTCGCTGTCGCTCCCCTCCTCGTCACTCTCGCTTGACGGGGAATCTTCGCTATTGGAGGAGCTATACACGCAGCACCTTGCCCGGATGCCGGAGTCCCCGAAGACCTTGACGGAGAGGAGATCACCCTCCATTAACTTAAAATGGAGGGTGAACCCCGCCATCAAGTTGTGGATGCGGGCGAACGTCTTCCACCCTCGGTCAAGATACATCACACTGTGGGCTGGGAATACAACGTGGACTCGCGTACCACTGATTCCGCAGCCCCTCATGTGCAACCTCAACGTATTGGGTGACTCCAACTCCATCACGCACGCGAATGAAGCCGGAAGCCGGAGACGACGACGAGGCGCCCGCCGCAGCTTGACGAAGAACTCGCAAGGGTCGTCCCCCGTGTGGACCGCCGCAAGGGGAGGATCCGCCGGCGGAGGCGGAGACGATGCGCCGCCCCGTCCGCTTCTTCCCCGAGTGACTCGTCCTCGACCCCGGCCGCGGCCTCGCCCTCTCCCTCTCCCCCTTGCGGCCGGCTCTACCGCCGTGGGAGCAGGATAGGGAGAAGCGCGCTGCTTGGCGGCGACCCTCGCCGCCACCGATGAAGGACCAGGATTCCCTTTCTCCATGGCGGATGGGAGGAAGGGGAACAGAAGCTAAAGGAAGAAGAAGATGAGGAAGTGCGGATTTCTGCGTTCCCCTCCCGCTCTTCTTAAAGGGGCGGGGTGGGGGCTCGGCCGCCCAGCTCAACGAATCAGGGCATGGGAGAGGCAGGGGGTCGGGGCCGACCTGTTGCCTCTGTTCGCAATGGTCCAAACTCCCCGCCTCCTCCGTCCGTGACCCCAGGTGCATGGGAGACGCGTGGCGAACATGCAGAACCAAGGCGAACGTTACACATTTCGTGGGTTTAAACCACTCCTCCACGTTCTCTCCCACGGCGCCGCAATCGACGCGTGCCGTTGCGGGGGAGACGCGGCGGGTGCGGAGTGGGTTTGGCTTGGACCCAGGCCGCGCGTGCCCGTGCACTGTTTTGGGCCTGGCCCAATAGCGCTCGGCACCGTTTGTGGCCCGGGCCCGGGGGCTCCTGTCGGTGTACTAAAGTAGGGGTACCTTTAGTACCCCGAACTTGTGCACGGGCAGTCGCAGCGTTCCGCGGCAAGGCTTGCCGGGCGCCCACCAAGACCCTTCGCTATTTCATATCCACTGCCATTCAAGAACAAAGTGTTGGCCGAGAAGACAAGGTCCCGGCAAAGGAAGCTTGCCGGGAAGATCAACTAAGGAAAACAAGACCCCGGCGAGAGGAGCTCGCCGGGAGAAGCAACCAAGTGCCTCGCCGCGACGCGCTTCGCGCCCCGGCAAGACCCGGCAAACGACAAGCTTCCGGGAGGCGGCAAGGCGTTTGCCGCGACAAGCCTCTACACCGCACCGGCGCTCCAGCTCACCCGCTAACGTGTCACCACGAGACCTTCTCGGGCACGCGTGGCGAGCGACTGTGTAGCCAGCGGTGCACAGCGTCAAGCGGCGCTGACAAGCTACCACCATGGCGATCGGTGGCACACCTGACGGTCACTTTTCTATACTGTTTGGGTGACCGAGATAGGCATTTAATGCCTTTGTCCCCTGCCGTCATAGTTAGGTATAGACCACTGTAGCAAACAGTTGCATTAGCATACTCTTTTTCTATTTTTATCCCCACCTACCTTGCCACCTGTCGGTGACCCCTTCCATGAATAAAAGGAGGCCCGGGTGCAACGTAGAAGGGGTTCGGAAGGTTCGCAGTTCGAATCCTTCGATAGTTAGGACAAGAACTAGCTTGGTCTGGTAGCTCTCAAGCTCCCAAGCAAGAAGCAATACAACCACGAAGCAGTAGTAGGAGTGTTATCTCTCCGGAGAGCTCCGAAGCTGGGTAAACCGCTCGTGTGCTTCGCCTCGATCCGCTCTTTGTGCAATCTCCGCCCCCTCACCGTACCGAAAAGGGGCTCCGGTCCCATAGGTGTCCGTGGCGATCAGCCCGCCCTGACACATTGCTTCACTTTTCCGGCGGCATTCTTAGATTAACAACAGCAAAATAGCTGTATGGGACATGCCAGCACCATGTGCGTCCACACGTATAAATGGGTGATGCAAAGTATGTAGCCAAGAAGCATATATGCGTTGGTCCCGTATTTGTTCTCTTTGAACCTTTTTCCTATGTGAGGGCAGCAAATCTGGTCCTGCACATGTATGCGTGTGAGAGAGATTGCACAATTCATTCACGTATCACTATCTAGCGATCGTGGACGTGCATCGCTTGAACATAAGTCAATATCTACTTCATATTGTGGCCAAAGGTAAAATATCGATTCAACGCTATAAAGATTGGACACTCACATATCACATTTTTTCTATTTAAATAAACCTTTTCAGTTGTGCATGCCAAAGTTACAGTGATGTTTCTTCAAACAACCAATGTAGCTATCATGCACATGCACCATTGTTACTCTTGCATTCAAATTCATTAGTCTTGGATGATTTAAGTTTCTATTTTGAAGTAATATATGTAATATTCATATATGAATTCAACGGGTACGCAATTTATGAAATGGAGGCTATGTAATCATATGAGGTAACACTTTTAAGTAGCTAACTACAATATCCATTTCTTTTTGTGCGCCTCTACATTAACACGTCAATGCATTATGTTTAAAGTAAATAACCAATGGCACTAAATTATCTATTTACACGAGAAATACATAGGCTGAGCGTTTGATCCCTTTTTTGTGAACACGCCACTACACCCGTACGATTGGCCGCGCCCGTGTGAACGTCCAAGTTATCGGCGCATCATCCCGAGTTATTGTCTTTTTTCTGGGGTGGACTTCACACCAGTTATTAACTGCTGACGCATGCCCCGTGTACACAGTCTAGCATGACCTTCCCGCTAGCACGGTCCAAAATTAGTTGAAACTGGATACGAACGATCCTGCGGGCGGCAAAATCTCCCGCCTCCTTCTAAAATTTCCGCCACCTTAGTCTTTAGCATGCGAAATCCCCCTTTTGTCCTTGGTGCACGAGACCAACAGTTACAATACCGCCCTCATCTACATGATAGGTCGGGGCTGCTTTGGTAACTTCCGATTCCCCCCACTACACGGCACCCCTATTTCCTCTCCCCCTCCCGCACAAACGACTAACTCCACGGCACCAGAGCATCTTACATCACGCCGTCTGTACTTCATCGCCCTTTCTCCCCTCCCCTCTCGAAACCCTAGACTGCTCATCACCTGGCGTACCATAGCCCATTCACTGCCAGCGGCGTCCACCTCGCCGGATCTGCTTCTGCGGCCGCATCTACCCCTCCCACCTCCCCTAGAAACAAGTAGACTGCTCATCCACCACTGTACCACAGCCCATTCAGTGTCGGCCTTGTCCACGGCGCCGGATGTGCTTCGCCGGTACTCTCGTCAACCGCCGCGCATCTGCAGCGGCTCATTCGTACTCCCCACCGGAGACACTTCGTCCACACCCCCCGGAGCCGCCCCACCGACGCCCCCGTCGACGGCCTCTGATCCTCTTTGCCGACACCTTCCTCAACCCTACCGGAGTCGCTTCGCCGACACCAGGGTCAACCCTACCGGAGTAGCTTCTCCTATACAATTCTCAACCCTACCGGGGCCGCTTTGCCAACTCACAAGTCCACATCCTCAGATTCGCTTCCTCGCACCATCATCCAACCTACCGGAGCAGCTTCTGACGCCCCATCCACGGCCGCAGATCCGCATCATCGACACCACCCTTAACCCAACCACCGGAGCAGCTTCTGACGCCCCGTCCACGGCCGCAGATCCGCATCATCGATACCATCCTTAACCCAACCACCGGAGCAGCTTCTGACGCCCCGTCCATGGCCGCAGATCCGCGTCTTCGACACCATCCTTAACCCAACCACCGGAGCAGCTTCACCTACGCCCTCGTCCACGGCCACAGATCCGCTTCTCCCACACCATATAGTCCACCCTACCGGAGCCGCTCCACAAACACCCTACTCGATGGTTCTAGATCTCCTTATCGGACCCCGACAGCCAGCGCAGCGTCATCACCCTCGATGTTTCTAACCTGATTCCCACCGTTTGGAGAGATGCCAAGCACCCGCCACGGCCTAGGTACTTGTCACCTTTAAACCCGTCCAGCATCACCTGCCCGATGTACTTCAAATATACTAACCGGTCGCTGTTACCTGTTATGCAGCTGGCAAAAACTACAAGGACGATGTTTCTTCTGGATCTAACAGCTTGGCCAACTAAGATCCTGGACTGAGGCATTGCTATGATCTTGTAAGCGCGTCTCTCTCTCTTGTATTGTTCTATGCCTGCCAGCGTGCTTTGCTAGGATTTTCGACCAGTAATCCCTTTGTGCAGACAATGATTTCTACTACTGGCTGCTAAATTAGATATGTAGATGTCATACATGATACTACCTCGTACCTCCGTTCCAAAATATAAGTCTTTCTAGAGATTCCACTATAGGCTACATACAGACCAAAATGAGTGAATCTACACTCGAAAATGCATCTATATACATCTGTATGTGGTCCATACTGGATTCTCTTCAAAGACATATATTTAGGAACAGGGGCAGTACATTACACAAAATCATAGGTGGCATGTAGGAATTCCAATGCACTACATTAGGCTCCCTTAGAGTGCCTGCCAGTCCAGCATACAGAGTCATGGCTAGTTTATGGTACGCACACAATCGTTAATTGGTGGTTTAAATATGCGCAAGGGATATGCAATGTAGTATCATGTAGATATGTCTGAAATTAGCCATGTCAACTTGCAGATAGGGTTACACAATGAAAAAGTACAAGATGTATGTGGCAATTTCATGGAACATCGCAAAAAAAAGGAGAGGCAGCGGTGAGCCTATACAGTGTGCTATGGTACGTCACTCCTCCATTGCAATCATCGTGACATGTTATTTGTATGCCAGTTCTATTAGCCAAGTTTCTTAGGGATAGTTATTACGATCTATCCTAAGAAAATAAGCACCTGTGAATATAAGCTCCATGTAATACGCCAACCAGTTCTTTTCATTGCGTTTTTAGCTTATCTTTGGTATGATCAGTGGAAAGTCTAGATTGCATTATATATATTTTTCATTTTGCTGCCCATATGGAAATAAATTTGACTTGCAAACATCACAAATTGAACCCAGTGCAGTAATTAATATGATATGAAAACAAACCATCACTATTTGCTCAAAATGCAAATACAAAGATAACATCTACTTGTCACAATCTACTTTGGTCAATGTTTTCCATAGAGATCCCATTTCCTAATTTAAACGAAGAACGCTTGACCCACATTTAAATGAAGAACAATTATTTATTGAAATTCGATTGTCCAAGTGGCTGGTTATTATCATATAGCAGCACCACCTGAAAGCATCATATAGCAGCAGCAGCTCATAGCAACTCATCATACAGCAGCAGCAGTCTGCAATTCATCATATACCAGCAGCAGCTCATAGCAATTCATCATATAGCAGCAGCAGGAGCAGCTCATAGCAATTCATCATATAGCAGCAGCAAGAGCAGCTCATAGCAATTCATCATATAGCAGCAGCAGGATCAGCTTGTAGCAACTCATCATATAGCAGCAGCAGCAGCTCATAGCAATTCATCATATAGCAGCAGCAGCAGCTCATAGCAACTCATCATACAGCAGCAGCAGCTCATAGCAATTCATCATATAGCAGCAGCAGGAGCAGCTCATAGCAATGCATCATATAGCAGCAGCAGAAGCAGCTCATATCAATTCATCGTATAGTGGATCAGAATGAAAATTTGGCAAAAAATCAGAGGAGATCCTCACCTTGTTGGATGAGCTCATCCTTCAACAGCTCCTCAAGGACATGGCCTGGGAGGAGGGGAGGGGGAACAAGGTGCCTTCTGCCACGGTGTGGCATCAGCCGTAGTTGTGCAGCGCCCGCCGGAGTAGTGCGTTGGACGAACCATAGTGGAGCAGCTGCTGGAGACCATGAGAATGAGGGGCGGCGCTAGAGGGAGGAGCAGCCAGGGAGATTTTCCCCTACCCGTCGGCCATGTAGCCTAGCTGGACATAGCATCGTCGAGGACCAGGCTAGATGGGACCAGTGGCGACGGCTCGCTGGAGGAACCCTAGTGCTGCAGGCAGGGGATCGAGGTAGAGGGAAAGGGGAGAGGAGATGCAAGCGGGCATGGCAATGAATGCTTGCGTGTTTGTTTTTACTTGAGGGTCAGGTGTGACACGGGCGTCAGCAGTTGCATTTTGAGTGTAATATAGGCAGACAACAGAGTCATTTCACTATTCCCCTTCCCTTCAATTTTTAGTGAGGTTCTACCCGAAACACCCCCCTCCAAAGCGAAATTAGTTAAGCCCAAGCCCATAACACAAAAATGACTTCTTTAAATCTTTTATGGCTTATTTTGACAATATGCCCTGAAAGGCGGAATTGAACTGGCCCTTAACCTGCAATTCAATTGTGCGTGCAATGATGAATCACTCCTACCTGCTATCTATACATTTAGGCATCATCATACATGGCATAACCTAATACATGTGCATTCCATTGTAGAATCTGGAATATGCAATGTTTATGTTAGTTCATACGTTGCACATGATGTTTAAATGCCCCTTAAATCTGGTCATTCAAGTGATGGTCTTTAAGGCTCCTTCTTTGCTTCTTTTCTTGATATGTAAGATTTGCTCACACATCTGTTCAATTGCTTGTTTGCATCAGCCAGCCATACTAGGATTGTTTGCTTTGATTACTTGTTGTTCTTGACCTAACACTCTAACAGAGCTTGTCGATGATTTAAACACTAAGGGCTGCTGTAGTGGGGCCTTGTCTAACTCATAGGTGACATAAAGGTTTTGCTGTACACTACAGTAGGCTCTCCAAGAGTACCTGGAGATCCAGTTTGAAGGTATGCCTAGTTTTTACATAGTGCAGACATAGTAAATGCTCATTTCATTGTGTGCAAGTGCAAGAGATGCGGCATGTTTCATTATGTGGTGTTGTTTTGTTATAATCTCATCCTTTTGTGTTCACAGACTGGAAAGTATGCATATTTATCTTCCAAGGAGACAAGTAAGTAGTTTGTGTCACCTTGCAGAGGGGGTGCAATGAAGATAAGATTGAGGATTTCCAAGTACAAGATGTTAGGAAGGAGCCTTGCAAGAGAAGTAGGAGCTGCACTGAGCCTCTTCAACCTGCTAAGGTAAGTCACTGTATGCAACTCAACAGTTCAATTCCTTGTTTGTTTCAGGCATAGTTAATTTTCTCTTTTCCATTGCTTTATTTGTCCTCACTTAATGAGATGCCCAAATAATTATGCCTGATGTTCGGTACTTGTATCACTATTAGTTAACATAATTAAAGGCCTTACCATTTAATTACTCTGCCAAAGTGTGCCTGAAGCTTTGAAGTCTATTAACCAACTATTATTGCATGAGGCTCACAATCTAGTTTATACTACGCTAATGATTGCATAGTTTTGCCTGCTGTAGTATGTTTGTATGAAACCCTCTGCTGTTCATTATGCTCCCTAAGACTTTAATTGAGGTACAGAATGGCCAACTGCTTGCTTACTTATACGCAACATGCTGTCTAAATTTGTAACTTGTCTATGTTTTCAATTGGGCCCCAACATCATGCTCCTCTGGTGAGCTAAGAGGGATTTCTGTATGCAGGCTGCACAGACTATCTTTTTTATAATTTTTAAAATATCACCTGCTTATGCTTCATGACGTGTAACATTTTTTTGTGAAAGTGACGTGTAAAATTATTGTTAGTCCTGTTTTGCCATGTAGTACAAAATAGTGTCTTGTTCGCTTCACTGTTGTAACTATATTTTTGCCCTAGTTATGTGTACTTACAGAAACATTTCAGGATGAAGTGACATCAACACAAAAATCTGCGAGCAGTGCGGCATGGCCATTACCGAATGATTATGGATTGGAATTGGAATGTGCTGATGTTCTCGAGCATCAACTAGAGGTGGCAAGACAACGTGTACATGATTGTCAACGTATAATCAACAAGTTGAGACTGGACATGCAGGTATTAGATGCAGGAGTCAAAAAAATGAAACAAGACATCGAGGTAACCATGTAGGAATTGGAGATTTTGCAGATTGAAATTTGTGCTATCTGAATCCGACCAATCCTATTTTCTGAAGAGATTGTAGTTCAAATGGAGTTAAGTTGATGCGCGTCCATGATGTATGAGCCGTATTTGCCCAGTGTATGTAATTTGCTGTTTGTGTATGCTTTATTATCACCTGTGTCGTACCATAATGCCCAGTGGGTATAATCGGCTGTAATTTCTTTATTGTATAGTGTAGGATTATTCTACCTTTCTATGCCTTGATCTCTTTGTTGTATAGTGTATGATCTTTAGAGGTGATAGTATTGAGTAGGATAATTCTTTGAATATGCTATATCATTCAAACGGGGGCCAACTCGCCCGACCATGGGCCTTCTACGTCTCGTAGGATCCATGGGCCTTCTACGTCTCGTATGATCCATGGGCCTTCTACGTCTCGCAGGATCCATGGGCCTTCTACGTCTAGCAGGATCCATGGGCCTTCTACGTCTCGCAGTGTCCATGGGCCTTCTAAGTCTCGCAGGATCCATGGGCCTTCTACGTCACGTAGGATCCATGGGCCGCTGAATCATTTATGGGTTTTG
Source organism: Triticum aestivum (assembly GCF_018294505.1). Classification (NCBI taxonomy): domain Eukaryota; kingdom Viridiplantae; phylum Streptophyta; class Magnoliopsida; order Poales; family Poaceae; genus Triticum; species Triticum aestivum. The sequence continues at coordinate 652,420,517 of NC_057807.1, read as the reverse complement.
TACTGGCCTTTAATGGGCCATAGACGGGCCTATAATGGAAATCATACATTTTATGGGCGGACCATAACGGGCCGTTAATAGGCCGTATTTGGTGATGCTATGAAAATGGCCCAACAGACTAACGGACCACAAACGGGCCGATTGTAACGACGGGCTGAATTTGGCCCACAAGCAGAAAATGACAGTAACGGGCCGTAAGTAACCGAATGCTGCAAATGAGCCCAAGAATAAATGGGCCCTCAGAAGGCCGAAAGTTAACTTGGGCTGGAAATGGCCCAGCGGAATAACGGCCCGTTAATGGGTATAAAGTGTTACACTGTTCATTACGGGCCAGTTTCACTGCGGGCCATTAATGGGTGTAAAGTAATACACTGTTCATTATGGGCCAGTTTCAGCACGGGCCGCTAATGGGCCAAGAGTTACAAAGGACCTCATATGGGCCGAAAGACGTCATGGGCCATACATGGGCCAGAAGTGAAAACGGGCTAGAATCATATTGGATGGCCCAGATGACGCTACTGGGCCTAATTCGCATAGGGCGTAACGGGCCTTGGGTTAGCGGGCTGTAAATGGGCTATATGCTAACAGGCCGTTAACAGGCTTTCCATGGGCCGGCCCGCCATCTTTTGACCAAGTCAAACGGGCCGGCCTTTTCACAGGAATGTGCCACTGTTGTGCCGTGCCACGTGTTGACGTATCATAGACGCCTTCTGTCCAGTGAGTGGATGACATCTGTCCCAATGATGAGCTGACACGTGTTTCCTCTAGCCAATGATGATTTTACACGTGGAAAATCCCCATTGGTCGGGGCTGTTAACGGCTTATCGGATCCAAAACCCGACCCGATATCTTAAAGGCGTTTCGTTACGGTGGATGCCACGTGTCGGTCACCCTTGACGAAAGCACTTCTGTGACGCGCGATTTATCGTCATGGAAGTGGACACTTCCGTCATGATAATTTTGGTAATGTCATGGAACACTTCTACGACAGGACAGGTATGACTATCTTAATTCTGTCATAAATTTATCATGGATGTACATGCATGACAAAAAACGCGACCTACTGTGACAAACATGTATCATAACGAAAGTGTACTTTTTTGTAGTGTCGGCGGGTGGGGCGTCCGGACCGTGATCTATGCCGCTGCGCCGGCCCAGCGTAGCGGGGCGATGAGAGCTGGCGCCATGGCCCCGAAGGCGGTGGAGGCATGAGCGGCGGGTCATCGCTAGGGCTCAGGACGTCCGGGAGCTATGGGTCCCTGCAGCAGCCCAATGGCCAGTCCCCCTCCCCGTCACCGCTTGTGGCTGTTCGGAAGCCCGCGAAGATGTCCCTCGGCGGCGGTGGCCCCGGCGCCGACGGCCACGGGGCGAGCGCCTCCTCTTCGCCCTGATATGCATGTTCGCGGGCCGTCGCCGGCGGATGCTCCTGCTCCTCCTCGTCGCCGTCGCTCTTGTCGTCTGCTTCCTCTTCTCATCATTTGTCAGTAAAGGAAGTGATTGTGTTGCTTTAGCCTCATGTTTCATTCCTATATAAACCTTGTGACTGCTATCGTGACTTGATGAAATTCTTACCAGTTACTGCTATCTTGTTTTTTGATCATTTGATCAGTGAGTTCGTCGGAATGATACGATGCTACTTGCAAACCGTATTATTGTATGGTTCATGTAGGTGTTTCCCATCACTAGGAGTACAAAACAGCAGGGTTGCTATTTTTTTGACACCTGAAACAGTAGGAGAGCCTCCTACTGTGTAATTAAATTAATAAATGGGGGGATTTACATATGGTTTTGTACATGCCGTCCCCTTTGGGGATGGTGGGGGTGGGGTAGGGAACAAATCAAAGAGTAGCTAAAAAGAAGGTGAGAAAGGAGGTGTGTTTTTCTCAAACCCTATGAGTTAGGAGAGATAGATCCTCTTTTAGTCTTGAAATCCAGGATGTTTTCGTGGGTGTGTTCCTTCTGAAAACTTTATTATTCCGTTCCTTCCAGATGCTAAATGCAGCTTGTAGGAATATTGCCATGAACATTGGCTTGTTCCATGCAATTTTAGCTGTGCTTATCCAATCTAATCGTGAACCTTGAGAGCTCCAGTGGATGGCAATATCAGACCAGCAGTCCTTGCTGAAGGCACAACCAAAGAAAAGATGTTCAAGTGTTTCTTCCACATTGGACTCGCAGAGGGGGCAAGTATAGTCATTGCCAATGTTGTAGTGTCTTCGCTTCAGCATGTTTCTGGTGTTGAGTCTATCAGATAGAAGAAGCTTCCTGTTACCTGTGCATACTTCACTTTTCTTATTCGCAAGTTATAGGATGTTCATCAGTATATTATCATTAGGTATTAGTATGGGCGGCCTTCAAGTACTCAGGCCACTGTTGGGCCGTGCCACATGTCGACGTATCATAGGCGCCTTCTGTCCAGTGAGTGGATGACATCTGTCCCAATGATGAGCCGACACGTGTTTCCTCCAGCCAATGATGATTTTACGCATGGAAAATCCCCATTGGTCGGGGTTGTTAACGGGTTATCAGATCCAAAACCCGACCCGATAGCTTAACGGCATTCCGTTACGGTGGATGCCACGTGTCGGTCACCCTTGACGAAAGCACTTCTGTGACGCGCGATTTATCGTCATGGAAGTGGACACTTCGATGATGATAATTTTGGTAATGTCATGGAACACTTCTATGACAGCACAGGTTTGACTATCTTGATTCTGTCATAAATTTGTCATGGATGTACATGCATGACAAAAAACACGACCTACTGTGACAAACACGTATCATCACGGAAGTGTATTTTTTTGTAGTGTCGACGGGTGGGGTGTCCAGACCGTGATCTATGGCACTGCGCCGGCCCAGCATTGCGGGGCGATGAGAGCTGGCGCCATGGCCCCGAAGGCAGCGGAGGCATGAGCGGCGGGGCATCGCTGGGGCTCAGGACGTCCGGGAGCTATGGGTCCCTGCAGCAGCCCAATGGCCAGTCCCCCTCCCCGTCGCCGCTGGTGGCAGTCCGGAAGCCCGCGAAGATGTCCCTCGGCGGCGGCGGCCCCGGCGCCGGCGGCCACGGGGCGAGCGCCTCCTCTTCGCCCTGATATGCATGTTCGCGGGCCGTCGCCGGCGGATGCTCCTGCTCCTCCTCATCGTCGTCGCTCTCGCCGTCTGCTTCCTCTTCTCATCATTTGTCAGTAAAGGTGGTGATTGTGTTGCTTTAGCCTCATGTTTCATTCCTATATAAACGTTGTGACTGCTATCGTGACTTGATGAAATGCTTACCAGTTACTGTTATCTTGTCTTTTGATCATTTGATCAGTGAGTTCATTGGAATGATACGATGCTACTTGCAAACCGTATTATTGTACGGTTCATGTAGGTGTTTCCCATCACTAGGAGTACAAAACACCAGGGTTGTTTTTTTTTGACACCTGAAACAGTAGGAGAGCCTCCTACTGTGTAATTAAATTAATAAATGGGGGGGGGGGATTTACTTATGGTTTTGTACATGCCGTCCCCTTTGGGGATGGTGGGGGTGGGGTAGGGAACAAATCAAAGAGTAGCTAAAAAGGAGGTGAGAAAGGAGGTGTGTTTTTCTCCAACCCTGTGAGTTAGGAGAGATAGATCCTCTTTTAGTCTTGAAATCCAGGATGTTTTCATGGGTGTGATTCTTCTGAAAAATTTATTATTCTTTTCCTTCTAGATGCTCCATGCAGCTTGTAGGAATATTGCCATGAACATTGGCTTGTTCCATGCAATTTTAGTTGTGCTTATCCAATCCAATCGTGAACCTTGAGAGCTCTAGCGGATGGCAATATCAGACCAGCAGTCCTTGCTGAAGGCACAACCAAAGAAAAGATGTTCAAGTGTTTCTTCCATGTTGGACTCGCAGAGGGGGCAAGTATAGTCATTGCCAATGTTGTAGTGTCTTCGCTTCAGCATGTTTCTGGTGTTGAGTCTATCAGATAGAAGAAGCTTCCTGTTACCCGTGCATACTTCACTTTTCTTATTCGCAAGTTATAAGATGTTCATCAGTATATTATCATTAAGTATTAGTATGGGCGGCCTTCAAGTACACAGGAAGATTTGAGCTCATAGTTGACTTCCAAATTTTAAAAGGTTTAGTGAAGTGGAAATGCCAGCAAGACCTTGAGTAATGGAAAAGAAATAGTATATGGATGGATGCTTGAATATTCCTGTGCTAGTTGGCAACCATGTTTTCCTTTGGATTGGTTATTGTGTAAGCATTTGAATGTTTGACCACTTTACATCACCTTTGACTCTAGCTGACTGTTGTGATGCAAATGGATTAGCATGGTATTATTTAGTAATTTGAAAAGTGCTAATGTTGACAGTGCTGTCAAAATCTATGCCTTTTTGGTACCTTGTAGGCAGGCCTTTGGCTTAGTATACCATAGAATTGTTTATTTCCACTATCATTTAGTCAGCTGCTCCTTTACATTTTTGTTCTTTCCAATATGCATATTGTGTGAAACATTGTAGTGTTGTCCCAACATGTACCTAAGATTTCTGATGTGTATTTCCTTTGATTCCCTAGGCTTAACCTGTAAGCTATAATAACTTTGAATCGGTCTGTGGGAAATTGGGCATATTGGGTTGGTAAATATAGAACTGTAGAGATCTAGAACTAAAGCGTGGTACTTAGGTATTTAAGTTGTTGGTACTTGGTAGTACCTACACAGTGAAGTCTAGTTGATTCAGGAAAACTTGAATTGAGATTTTCTTTCTTATGATTTACTGATGAAACGATGATTGTTGAATCTTGATGTAGGTATCCCACCGCCGATCCATATCCAGATCAGCTGCGTCACCGGTTCCGCACACAGGTCAACATGCCCTATTTATATGAATTGTTTTGTATCTAGTGACTAGTTGTCACACTGATTAACATCTCCGCGCAACGAGCAAGTAATCAGTGGCCGTGACGTTTGATCAGCAATGGCGCGGCGTTTTCTACAGAGCATGTCCAAGATGGCGAGCAGGACGAGGTACTACACGGGGAGGATCAAGTCCTTCGTTGTCCCCCTCGCCAACTACTCCCTCAACACTACCGCCTCTCCAGGTACATGTATACCAAGCAGAGTATGCAAGTACTTGTACACCGTACCGTGTATGCAGCTTCCAGAGTAATGTCCTTGTTTCCACCTCTGCTTGCAGTGTCCTTCTTCGAGGTGAGCGGGCAATAGAGTCGCCAGCCTGAGATCACACCAACATTCAGGAATCTGCGGCGACCATTTACTGTTCTACATAGTACATTGCAAACGAACTAAAAATGGTATAGAACTCCTATGTTCATTGCAAACGAAGTAGCTGGCACTATTGTAGAATAGAAGTAGCTGGCGCTATTTTTTGTCGAGCTCTGCAACTATTTCTCATACTGACATCCTCTTAGTGTCACAACCTTTTCTGCTCAACTAATTAGTGAATCTGCTGCAACTTTTAGTACTAGTAATTAGTTAAACTCTCTATATACTAATTAGGGGTCTCATTTTGTGACTGTTCTGAACTGAATCAACACAGAACAAGTTAATGTTCCTCTCTTTGTTGTACCCTAATCGAATCATTGCTAACCCGTTGTGTAAAAATATGACATCATTGTGTGTTGCTTTCTGCTGGGTGCTTTGTGAGACTATGAATATAGTATTATAGTACTGCCCTTCATGAGATTCTTTTTTCATGTTCCCTAATATGTCTGCAATCCTACAGCGCTAGTGTCCAGGAGGTGAGAAGCGGGCTAAAGCAGCCGCCGCTGGTTTTCTCACTGGCTTTTTTTTTAAATGCCACAACTTACTATGCCGCTACCTAGTAAAAACCAACTTTGTCAGTACCCAGTAAAAACGTACCTGCTTTGCCACTAGCAAATAATGCACCATCTTGAATTGCAATTGATCCAATTCCCCTTGTTGCCAGAAATCAAAGCTTATGGCAGTGATCTACTGTTTGAGAGCAGCAGGGGCTTTGTCCTGGTTATACTGGCCTAAATTTTGTTAACACATTGGTACGACTACTAGTGGTATTGTTGGCATGATAAATGTTCGGAATCTTGTTGTTTATGATTGGGAGCACAGTGGTACTGTTACAACATGTTGTAGATTTTTATATAGAGTCGGATGTTGTTGATTTTAGTGCTAGTCAGACCTAAAATATTATTACCGTTTAAAGTGACCATTTCTCCTTTTGTATGTTAGTTGGTTGTGCCCCTCTGCTGGAGGATCTTAGTCCAACTACTCTGGATGCATCTATGACATGGTGGACAAGGCAGTAGAAGCATGTGACATGGTAGCCGAGGGAGTTGTTTTGTGGGATGAAGTGTTGGTAAAGACAACAAGCCTCGAGGATCTGCATATGCGTTGCAAGGAACTCTGCCACAACCACGGCCGGCTATGCTTCTGCCTCGGCTACAAACCACCTAGGTGAGCTCTATCCCTCTCTGTGGTGCTTCTGGTGGCCTTGTACTGGTGATTGTGGTGTTTTGCTCTGACCAGTGCATGATTTACGCACTATGGCAATTTTAGGTTCAGGGAAAATATGCACTGTTGCTCTTGATCAAACCAATTGCCACTATCCAGTTATCCTGCTATGTGTATGGATTTGTTTATGTGGATTTGGTCTAATCTATGTCCTCCTGTTGATCTACTGGTCCGTGTGTGTGTGTGTGTGTGTGTGTGTGTGTGTGTGTGTGTGGAGTAAAGTTGTGGTTTGTGCTGCTCCTTTGTAACATGATGAAACAAGCACATGTAGTGTCTGAGTTAGTGGGTGTTTGTCTACATGGTAAAGCTTATTTGCCATGTATTTCATTAGGATGTGAACAATCTACTACATGCTCACAAAGCCATTGACTTAAATTTTTTGTTTCTTTGATGTCAATGTTTGCCAAGATATTTAAAGGACGATGACAAACCGAAATCATGAATACTCATATAGAAACTTGAAAAACCATCTTGTTTAATTTGGTGATGTTCCTCCATGCTAAGAGCTAATCTGCTGCATTGTTATTCAACTTTCATTGACAGTTCTAGTTTCGTTTAAATCATGTTTTCTTTTCTGCTTGATCTGACACTATTTGTCCAAATCTGGGAGTGTATTTTTTGCTTGTCGTCATCACCCATTTGTTGGGTTGTATAAGTGTATCTGTTGTCCGATTTGCTCCATCATATTTACTGATGTACTTTTACATACATACATACATATATATATATATATATATGTTGGTTGTAATCTGCTTGAACGATCCAAGTACTTGATATTCCATTCTGTTCTTGTAGGTGAATGGAACTCGTGTTGTTGGTAGAACTCCGTTGATGACTTCTTCCTATCTTGAAGAGCGTGTTCCGTGGTATCCAAGAGTAGCTAGTGTGGAATATTGTATGGTTATGTACGTGAAGAAGTTCCTGGGCATGCAATATTTGACGGTTAAACTGGTTGTTGTGATGTGAACGAGTGTATGGAGTTTCACATGTTCTGTTCTGTACAGAATATATTGTAATAAACCTATTTTGGTTCTTATTTGAAGATTTTCATATGCTTCTCTCTTCTTTCTGTTTGATATATACTGCTTATTAATAAGATGTGAAAAAGCGATTTGGAACCACTGCCAGGAAAAATCTGACAATTGGGACCCACTACTGAAGCTGACAAAAAAACAGGAAATTAAAAAGAAATGGACCGCAATGCTCTAGAAAATAAAAAGGCCAAATGGTTGGGCCAGGCCCATGTAGCTAGAGAAAATAAATAGAAAAAATATACAGTAAAAAGGCTGAATTAATGGGCTCGACCCATGTAAAATACTCAATCGGACCGGGCTAAATCTTGTCAACGACCTTTTCAATTGGTCGTAATTTTGCCACGTCAGATTGCCACGTCGGATCCGACATGGCCTGGACAGATAGCCAGTGACCAAAACAAAAGGTCATGGGTTCAACGACCTTCTGTTTCGGTCGTAAACGTCTACGACCTTCTCATAGAGAAGGTCGTTAATTTCAGTTTACGACCGCCAGCTTTTGACCTTTTGTTTTTGGTCACAAAAAGGTCGCAAATGAAAAACAATGACCTTTCAGTGACCAATAGTCAAGGTCACAAGTTGACATATTTCTTGTAGTGTGACCATGTTGACCAGGCCGCGCCAAAAGCACCATGGTGGTGGACGATGGTGAGGCCTAGGAAGGGAACGACATGGAGCCGAGGAAGACTCAACAATGGTTGCCCACGCGGTGGGGAGTACGAGGGTTTACTGGTCCGGCTGCCGTCGCCGAAAAATAACAGGAGGTGTGGGTGAGTAGAGGAATGGCCTGGCAAGCAATGAAGTAGGGTGGGGCGGTGCGGCCTGTGTGGCAGCACAGCCGGCCACGGGAGGCGGGAGCAGGCAGTCCCACCGGTGCTGGTTTGGGCGGCTGGAGCAAGAAGATCAGATATTGAAGAAGCAGCACGGTCGTTGGATTAACATCCAACAGTCACTGCTGCTAGAACCGTTTGTGGACTAAGATGACAAAGCCTTTCGTACACGTCAACCTAGTAGACCCACAAGTCAGCCTTCAAATCTTGTCCCAAATAGCATACAACCCGAAATTTCTAGCCAGATTCAAATTAATTTTAAAACTAAATATACCTTAATTTAAATTTAATGAAAATTTACCCACAAACAATGAAATTTAAAATATCAAAATCCAAAAGAAAAAAGTATTTTGGAACTAATTGCCTGTTTCCGTATTTTTTTCATTTTACAGCCCATTTATTATTACTTATAGCCCATTTCTTATTACTTACAGCCCATTTTCTGGGCAAAATGCATCCCTCCTCATCTTGAAAGATTTCCGCCCTAGCAGGGCGTAGAAAAGCAAGTAGGCCTACGTTGGTTATTCTGCAAAAACAAAATAGCTGGCTAGCCATTTTCAGAAAGAAAAGAAACAAACTGGGTTGGTCATGTGCTAAACATATGAAATTAAAGCCTGCGCTAGACGGGCCATAGGTCCCGCACACCCCAGTTGATACCCTTCTCCGTCCTGAAAAATAAAAATTACTGCGCGCGCTGCTGGGTCCCTACTGTCATCCTCACCATGTACAGTCATCTCCTTATTCCTCTCGGTTGTTGACCATGTTGACAACACCGGAGGGCGGTGCCGCAGCAAGCGAACCAAGCCGGAGGACGATGGTGAGGCCTCGGACGGGAACGAACAGGAGCCAGGGAAGATGCACAGAGTTTTAGGGTGCGATGTGGCCATGATGCGATCGCAGCAGCATAGCTAGTCGTGGGAGGCGGGAGCAGTGTGACACCCAAAAATTTTTAACCTTGTTTTGTTAATTAAAATTTTTCCAGGAAATTTAAACTTTCCTTGTCTTGGATTTTATTGATTTTCAGAACCATTCTTTTCTTGGTTTTCTTGGAGTTATTTCCTAAAATGAAAACCTTTCTAATATGATGTTGGACTTGTTTACCCTCTAAAGGAAAATAATTTCTTTATCAGAGGAATTAATTATATAATGGTCCTTCTGATCTTTACTTTCTTGAAAATTGGTTCCCCATAGTTTCATGGTCCCATTTGTACTACAACCCTTTTATAAATTCATTCAAAAATCACACTAAAATTTGGAGTTGTCATATGGAGTATCTAAACCACTTTTGTGCAAAAATATCCTCTGCCCATTAAATATTTTGAACTCTGCACCTTATTTTCAAATCTGGTCCAGTGGGCAGTTTTGCACTACAACCTATTTAAATAATTCTTTCTAGCTTCCACCAAAATTTTGGGATGTCAGTAATAGCATGCAAATCAGCTTTTTGAAATAACCTAGTGATGTTCTTTGAGAATTTTGAGTAAATCAACCTCATCTTCATTCTGGTCCAACATGATGGTTTGTACAACAACCATATCCTTGCTTGCTCTTTGGCCCTTGATTCCTTTTCCTACTTATAGTCCTCCTTGCCAAATCCTTAAGTACAGGAGAGTGGACCCATTAAATGTTTCTAAGTGCTTGCAAAAATGCCATTTTCTTTCTGTCCAGAATTGAAGTTTTGCAAAACTTGCACTGGCAAGTTTGAGCTTTGGGCCAACTAACCTCACCACCCTCTCTTTCATCTAAAGAGACCCCACTTTGGAAGTTTTGGCCACTCCAAGAAATGCCTAAGTGCCCTTGGCATTTTGTCAAACACCTTATGGGCATGATCTGTTTTGGCATGAGTCCTTGTTTGCACTGTGGACTTGATCCCCTGACCAAACCAGCATGTCAAATAGCTTTGCCTTAGACTATAACCCCACCCTGCTAACACTCTTATGGTTTGGAGCCCCATATCATGCCATGGCATTTCGTCGAGCACGTTTCGTGCGTGCTCTGGGCGCGAGCAGAGCACGCGTATTGCACATGCCGGCCCGAGCCGACGCGTCGCGCCCCTGGTTTGCCACCGCCCTGCAGAGCCGCGCCACTCACTCCCCTCCTCACCGCAACCCGCCAAGCAGGCCCTGGTACCCTGCAGCACTGCCATCAGAACCTTTGGCAGCACGCCGACGTCCGCAGCGCGCCCTGCCGCGGTCAGTGCCGGCCAAGCCCCAGCTGCTCGCCACCTGCCCCTGGAACAGCTCAGCCTCATCCTCTCGCGCGTCCTCTAGCTCTCGTCGCCGCCACGGCACCCTGCCGCTACAGGGAGGCGGTTCGCCGGCGAACTTATCCACAGCCGCCGCGGAACCGACCCCGAGCGCCTATTTAAGGAGCCCCGAGCTCGTCTCCGCACGCAGGCAGTCTCAAGCCACCTTCCTAAGACCCCCATTGGCAGCCAATCGACCCGGGGAGGTCCTCTTCCCCATCTCCGGCAACTGCCGCCGCCTCCACTACCCAGGCCATTCCGGCGCCTCCAGAGCCTCCCCCTCTCCACTCTCTTCACCAGAAACCCTCCCTTCCTCCCGTGAACACATCCCCCTTCTCAATTTTGATCGGGAACCACCGCAGCCCCAAAACCACTTCGCTCCCGAATGCCTCCTCCGCCGCGAGGCTCGCCACCGGCAGCTCACTCCGTCCCCGTCACTTTCTCGACCATCGGAAGAACCGCCCCAGTCGTCCGGATCCATCCCCACCCTCGGGGGCCCGCGAGGAGCAGCCAAACGCCGGCGATGATCGCCGGAGCCCCCGCCTCGGTTCGGCCAGAGGAGGAAGAGGGAAGGGGACTGGTCAAACCTGACCAGTGGGGCCCCCCGGGCCCACTGTCAGTGACCCTCGCACGGTCCACGCGGAGTAAGTGGAAGCGTAAATCAAAAATACGCTTTCGACGTGTACGTGTTTAACTGAAACGTTTTCTTTTCTGTTTTATTTTTAAAAACAGAATTTTGACTAAACTTTGACCAGCTATATCTTTTAAAATACAACTCCAAATGAATTGATTCTCTTTCCTACCTCTCTCAAATATTGTCTAATTTATTTTAAGATTTATTTGAAAAAAATTCAGACAACTTTTTTTGTGCTGTTTTGAAAATGAGTGTTAAATTAAGAAATATTTTTTAAATAGGGTTTTGGGAGAGAGGAGAAAACTTTCAATAGTTTTGGAGAGCACCTCACCACTCCACAACTTGAAGGCAAGCATTCTGAACCCCGGCATAATATTTTTGATGTGTTAGTTGACACGTTTATAACACCGCCTTATTCCGGAGGACATGTTATTTCATGTGATATGATCATTTGCATGGTTGCATTTTAATATTTTTCCTTGCTGTTGGAAACGTATATACATGTGATGGTGATCATCCTCATGTGCCTTGCCTGCATGCCGGAAAGGTATCTGGGAAAGTCTCTGCCTTGGGTAGGCGTGAGCTTGTCGCCAGCCTCCGTCGGGACGGTTATGACCGGTATGGCATAGTAAGATATATTGAGTGTTGATGTGTTGGTTGAAATATTTTTGTTATACATGTCACACAAGGAAATTTATGAAACCCCTGAGTCTACCGCAGATCAAGTCTGGTTCTAGTAACCCCCATATTTGCCCCGTACTACCACTTGCCCCTGCCGCGAGTAGGGTACGGTTCAGTAAGTTGTCAACCCCTTTCAAGCACACGCCGTACAGAGAGGCCACGGTGGAGGATATCGATTGTAGTCGGTAGTCATGCCACCTGGTCCCGGGGCATGGGTGTATCCGGTTGAGATCGAGAGGGGAGGCCACCCCTTAGAGCGCGCGATAAAAATTTGATCCCATGCTCCGCGAGGTTGTAGCCTCCCCACTTAAAGTTTTGCTTAACAGGTGTCATGGGTGATTCCAGATACCTGTAAGTTAAGCTGGTGTGTGCAAGTCAGGTGTGTTTTCAATTAAAAGACCGTAAACGGAATTAGTCCCGATGGACTAAAGGAATCCGTTTCTCGTGAGTAAAAGAGTACACCCTCTGCAGAGATTAAACCTACCCGAATAGCAGTGTCCATGGTTCAGGATTATAGTCTGGGATGGGTCTAGTGTCGGTCTTAGTGTCAATCTTCGGAGGAGAACTGCTAAATCAGAACATGGCTCATGACTTGTGACTTGTGCTGCTTGATATTTATGATTATTGTTATTATTATGGACTAACCCATTATATTATTGAGTATCCTTGGGACGGTTCTACCTCCTGGATGTTCATTGTTGTTATCTTTTTATAAGCCCTTTATGTGGTGTCGCTCAGACGCCCGACTGTGGCATGCTTGTTATTTTCTTTCTTTATAAGCCCTTTATGTGGTGTCGCTCAGATGCCCGACTGTGGCATGCTTGTTATTTTCTTTCTTTATAAGCCCTTTATGTGGTGTCGCTCAAACGCCCGACTGTGGCATTGCTTGTTATTTATCTTCCTTATAAGCCCTTTATGTGGTGTCGCATAGACGCCCAACTGCGGCATTTTATTTCCACTTCATTCTTTCATGCTCATATAAATAACCTGCTTGCATGCATAGAACATTTTAATTATGACTGAAGATGTGATCATGGGATATTTCAGTGCATGACTATCACTTATATTATACCTGTGTTCATAATGTTTGCGAGTACATTCAAAGTACTCACTGGCTTGTCCCTGGCTATTGTCTTGGCCAGATATCGTGCATGGAGAGGGGCGTTGCGATGACAGCCCCGGAACGTAAGCAACGATGATAGCAGACTCGCGAAGATAGGAGTTAACCTGGTCAGCTGTTCTTGTGGGAAATGGAGTCCCATAGCCACTGGTGATCCACCAACCGCTTCCGCCATCAACCACTAGAAACCAATTGTTGTACTCACGGGCCAAAATGGTCTTGTACTACATATTTTGTATTTTGCTTGGATTTTTCTGTATCAAGTTGATGCCTTGTCAGCTAACAGTAATCCTAGGGCTGATGAGCACGACGACTAATTTTCTGGAAATTAATACCCGGAAAACCGGTCGCCACAAGAAGGCGGTCCCGTCGGCGCTGGTTTGGCTTTGGCGGCTCGAGGAAGAAGAGACTGAAGAAACACGACAGACGTTGAAGGTCAATCCAACGGTCAAGGTTGGCACAATCATTTGTTGACTAAGCCGACACCAAGTAGCATACTTTTTTATATATATAGGAAGAAAAGAAAAATTGGGCTCGTTCGCCTGATAACATTCCCAAAACTGCGACCGTTCGATCTTGTGTCGCAACTAAAACTGCGAGGAAAATGCATTCGTCTGCCGTCCTCCTCCCAGGGAACGTTCGCCACGTAAGTGACTTAGCACCCTTGGTTTTCAACTGAAAGGTCTTGGGTTCAAGTCCCAGGAACTCTCAATTTTGTCCTCGTTCCTTCCTCGCAAAAAAGGGAAAGAAAACCAAAGACTTGAGAAGGCATACAGAACAAGATAGTGTACTAGTAAAGAGACATTGCCGAGTTTTAGAAAAGAGAGAGAGAGGTGCTCCTGTAGCTGATTCGAATCCAAACCTAGACTATGACTATATATGGTGCTATGCTACTCTGCAAGTAATGAAACTAACATATCCAACATTCGCTTCTCCTCTTCTCTACTTACTCTGCCTAGCATCAGAAGCTCTGGCCGCAGCAACCATGTCCGCTGGCTTCTCGTCCACCTGCTCTTAAGAAGGCTACAACCAGATATGCATAGAGTCGCCACCCATACCATTGCCTATGGGTCTCATCACACCCTCGCCAACACGTGCACCGCAACCAATTGCTCATCGCAACCCGCTGACCTTGGTGTGGTGCCACTGCTGCAAATCACGCAGAGTCATCCGTCGCGTCTCAACCACAATCCTCAATCCTGGCGAGTCTTCTACAAATGCCTGAATCATGGGGCAAGAATATGTTTAAGTCTTGTTCTGCTGCTTTCAGTTGCTGATTTTTTTAATAGTTTGGTTGATGATCTTCCAATTTGATTCGTGCAGAAAAGGGAAGATTCGTGTGATTTGTATTTCTGGGAAGTTGCTGATGTGGGGGAATGCAACTACACTGATTATTTGGTTAGCCGAGGAATCCCAATACCAGCAGGTTGGGGTGTTGGACAAGTAACTGAAGGAACGGTAGAAGAGGAAGATGCAGAGAAGAAGGTAAAAGATGCAATTCCTCTGATCATGGCCAAGCAACAGCTACTGAACGGCCTTGACAGCAATGAGGAGATGAAAGAGCTTGTGAAGATAATGGGCAAAATCGATGTGCTCTGTAGGATGATTGTCTCTTTATTTGCAGTGTATGTAGCACTCGTGATGTATTCAGTGGCTATGACATGAGCACTTTGCCGAAACTAGTAATGAATGAAACCTGTGTAGCAGGCTGGGCGTAGTGTTGTGAACATCTAATGATTTCTATTAAAGAAATCAGGGGTATCCCCTTTTGCTCATAAATAAATAAATAGCAGAGGCCCTTTTGGTAATAAATAAATAAATTAGCAGAGGCCCTGTCGGGTCAGCTTTGTTCTCATTCGAAGACGTCGAGCAAATTGCAGTCCAACAGCAAACTATGTCATCAAATTCAAGTTTCACAGCCAAATATGAGTACAACTAAACAACAATGTCATCATGTTTTAGTCGTCATACAATCACCAAACACAAATCAGCATACATAACAAGTGATGTTCTCACAGCAAAATACTAAACAACATGTTCATCAGGTTTCAGTTGTCATACCAAACACAATTTCACATAGTAGATAAAAAACGCTGTAACGCCCATGATGCGGCTATATCTCCTACGTGTTGAGGCACGACTCGGAGGCATAACCGCATTGTGGTTGTTTCGCAAGAAGGGTCATCTTCAAACAATCCCATGTAATGAACAAGATAGGGATAAAGAGTTGGCTTATCATCGCCACTTCACACAAATACTTCAATAAATCATACATCATTTAGAGTACACACATAGTCCCAGTACGGACAAATCCAAATGAAAAGAAGATAACCCCAAATGCTAGATCCCCGATAGACCCAACTGGGCTCCACTACTGATCATCAGGAAACGAAACATAGTAACGACCAAGGTCCTCGTTGAACTCCCACTTGAGTTCGGTAGCAACAACTGCACTGGTATCATCGGCACCTGCAACTGTTTTGGTAGTAATATGTGAGCCACGAGGACTCGGCAATCCCATTACCATGGGTATCAAGACTAGCAAAGCTTAAAGGATAAGGAATGGATAGTGGTGAGGTTGCAGCAGCGACTAAGCATGATATGGTGGCTAACTTACGAATACCAGAATAAGATGAGAAGCTACGTAAACGGTCGCAAACTAGTAATGATCAAGAAGTGATCCTGAACTACTTACGTCCAAACATAACCCAAACCGTGTTCACTTTTCGGACTCTGCCGAGAACAGACCATCACGGCTACACACGCGGTTGATGCGTTTTAATTAAGTCAAGTGTCAAGTTCTCTACAACCGGATATTAACAAATTCCCATCTGCCACATAACCGCGGGCACGGCTCTCGAAAAGTTTATACCCTGCAGGGGTGTCCCAACTTAGCCCATTATAAGCTCTCATGACCAACGAAGGATATTCCTTCTCCCGGAAAGACCCGATTAGTCTTGGAATCCCGGTTACAAGACATTTCGACAATGGTAAAACAAGACCAGCAAGACCGCCCGAATGTGCTGACAAATCCCAATAGGAGCTGCACATATCTCCTTCTCAGGGCACACTGGATGAGTCAAGCTACGAGTAAAACCAGCCCTCAAGTTTCCCCGAGGTGGCTCCGCAAGCTGCTCGGTTCGGACCAACACTTAGACAAGCACTAGCCCAGGGGGGTTAAAATAAAGATGACCCTTGGGTTGGCCTGCCCAAGGGAAGGTTATAGGTTGTTAAGCAAATGTAGAACAAAAGTTGGGCCTTGCTAGAGGAGTTTTATTCAAAGCGAACTGTCAAGGGGTTCCCATAAACCCAGCCGCGTATGGAACGCAAAATTAAGGAACATAACACCGGTATGACAGAAACTAGGGCGGCAAGAGCGGAACAAAACACCAGGCATAAGGCCGAGCCTTCCACCCTTTACCAGGTGTATAGATGCATTAATTAAAATAAGAGATATTATTATATCCCATCATAATCTTGTTCCAACATGGAGCAATCTTCAACTTCACCTACAACTAGCAACGCTATAAGAGGGGCTGAGCAAAAGCGGTAACTTAGCCAAACAATGGTTTGCTAGGAAAGGTGGGTTAGAGGCTTCACATGGCAATATGGGAGGCATGGTAAACAAGTGTTATGTAGCACAGCATAGCGATAGAACGAAGTAACTAGCAAGCAAAGATAGAAGTGATATCGAGGGTAATGGTCATCTTGCCTGAGATCAAGATAGGAAGAAGAACGAGTCCATGAAGTAGACGAACCAACGTAGTCGAACGAATACTCACGAACGCCACGTTACTGGAACTATTAAGGGGAAGCGCACCCGAAAAGAAGCATACAACATGGTAAACAACCATCACATAAACATGGCATGATGCACAATCAAGTATGGTGCATGTCCGATTTAAAGAGGCATGGCAAGGCAAAGTGCAACAAACAATACCAGAAGTTAAGTGGAGCTCAATATGCAACGAGTTGCATATTGACGAAACACCACATTCGAGTTATTTAGTTCGCTATTGTTTAGGTACACATCAATATTAAATGTTGGTTAACATGGCAAGAGGTGAAGCATAATAAAACTACCTATCTGGCCAAGTTTAAATGAGGCCGGAACAACAACCAACAATTCCGGAAAAATCCTCATGTTCATATTTTTGAATTTGCTACTGTTCTGCCTATTACATAATTTTAGATTTGTTAAACATGCAAAGTAGGTGCACCAAGTTAAACTAGGCATTTTCCACCCCATTTACATATGAAGTTTATTTAATTCGGAGTTACGGTTAATTAGTTATGATATAAATCATTTTAACATGGCATTTATGCAAAAATAAAGCAAACAGCATGTTTAAGCATTTTTAACATGGATGAAAGTGGAATATTATGAAACTAGATGAAAATCTAAGCATTTTTCATATTAAAATCATTTTAATCCGATGCATATTTGTGAGTTATTAAATGCATGACCTAAAGGGACTTTTCTGTAAAACAGTAAACTCTGAAAAATGTCTAAATTCGCAGAAGGGAAAAAATTACAATGCGGGCTGAATCTGGCTAACAGGCCAAACAAGCAGGCACTGGGGTATCTCACCCATGGGCTTCGGCCCGTTGGTGGAGGAGGCTGGCTGGGGAGGTCGGAGGCGGGCCGACTGGGTTGTGGCCCAGGAGGCGTAGGAGCTGGGCAGGCCGCGGTCAACGGGCGCGGCTAGATCGAGCAGGACGAAGCGCTCGTTCGTCTCTGACGAGAGAAGCAGGGGGCAGAGGCGCAGCGGCTGGCGCGCTGCACTTGGTGCAATCTCCGGCGAAGGCGGCGCCGCTTGAGGCGGTGTCGGGCTGCGGGTCGCTGACGGGAGCAGGTTATGCCTCGCGCGAGCAAGTGGCTCGGTCAACGGCGGGACTGATATGTTGCCGAGGCGAAGGTGACGCATGGCGCCGGCAAGGCTTGGCACGGAGGAAGGAGGTCTGGCGGGGCCCGAGGGCACAGGGCTCGGGGTGGCCAGATCCCGGTCGCGGGAGGTCGCCGGGGTCACGTTCCCTGCCGGATGGAAGCAGAGGCGTGCCGGCGGACTTGGAGCTCCATGGCGCGGGGATGCTGCTACAACGCACAGAGAGAGAGATGAGAAGAGCGACCGGAGGAAGGAGAGAAAGGGAACCAGGGCGGCGCTCATCTTAGACGACGACGGTGGAGGTGCTCGGGGGTCGGGGATGAAGGAGCTGCTCCTGCTGCCGGTGGCAGGGACGAGGTGGAGGAGACGCGTGAGCTCTGCTGGTCCTCGAGAAGAACAAGCGGAGGCGCGGGATAGCAGGCAGAGGAAGGAGGAGGCGCTCGCTGGCCGAATCGAGGGGATCCAGAGGAGAGTGCCGGTTGCGTAGGTTCAACGGCGACTGGCCGGTGGCTGAAATCAAGGAGAGGTGGGTGGATCGGGTGGGATCCCGATGAAGATGCTGAGTGGGTGGCGGCGCGACAAGGGATGGATGGGACAAGGGGGCTAAATTTTAGGGATTGGTCTAGTGTTGGAGTATTTATATAGGTAGGGGATTAGGGTAGGGGTTAACGCGGTCCGTCCGATCATAATCGGGCGGTTGAGAATAAATAGGTAGGGAGTCCAAATAATAAAATGGAGATGTTTTATAGATGTTTGGGGATGATCCGAATCCAACGGTGATGACTGAGCGGGTCGGGTTCAGGACAACTTTCGGACGCGCGCGAGGGGTCTGAGTAAAGTGTATAGAGGGTCAATTGGTCAGACAAGAGGGAAATCGGAAACACGGTTAGTCTCGAAAGGGTCAACGAACACAACGGAGAGAAGCGAGGAGCGGCAACTACGAGCGGATGCAAGTTTTAAGAAAACAATGTCGATGCAATGCGAATGATGAGATGAGATGAAATGCATGACATGAACAAAATGCAAAATGAAAGACAAAAACCCAACCACGGAAGAGATAACATATCACAAAGCCAGAAAAGGCAAGAGTTGGAGTTACAATTATGGAAATTTACATCCGGGGTGTTACAACACTCCACCACTACAAGAGGATCTCGTCCCGAGATCTAGGATGGCACCAGAGAGAAACGGAAGAGGAAGAGAAGAGGTAAAACTAAGTTGCTTCTTCGACCAATGAGTGAAACCAAAGAACCTTGAGAGATTGAAAAGTTGAAAGAAAGAACACAACGGAGTTGAACACAATTGAGAGCACTGCGGTAGAAAATAGAAACAAGGAACACCATTTGAACCTTGGAGGTTGCAAAGCTATGAATGACGAGTACAATGGACAAGAAGGATTTGGAATCACTCTCGTTGAAACGAGATAGACAATGAACAAGGAAGAACAAATTTGGACAGCACTCCGGTTGAAAAGAGATGCAAGACTTGATAAGATGAAAAGAACTTGAAAAGAGGACACGAAACTCCGGTTAAATGGATAAGCATGAAAAGAACACGATCCTCAATACAAGAAGATGAGTGAAGAGAGCAACATCACAATGTCTTCGGAAGAAAGAATAGAAGATAGATCATTGGAATAATAGAATGGAGAAGAAAATGCCAACTTCTGCCACAACTGAGCTTGGAAAGCACCCTTCCAAGAAGGTTATAACGGTGTTGTTGGAAAACCAACAACGAAACGAATAAGCTTGTAGTGGGCTTATGGAAAACATCTCAAGACTATGAGGTGACAACCGGCCACTAATGGAAACCATTGATTTGATTGAGAGCACCAAGGAGATGAAAAGCTTCTTTCACTGCAAGAATAGGTAGAAACTTGGATTATCGATAGACACCACAATTAGCAACATTCCTTAGGGAAGGTTTTAAGTGAAATCTATTTCAAGATAACTCCAACGAAGAGATTGACGGATTTATAATACCTAATTCTTAACAACATGTGAATCATGAAACATGAATGGAAATTGTCAAGAATGATATAACACCATCTCAAAAGATAAGGTAGGAGAATTGCACTTTGGAATGCAAGATGAAAATGCTTGAACGCCTCAAAACAAAACATGTGTTGAGCACCATGTTTAATTTTGAGTATAGTCTAGTGGATCATAACCTCGAGAGGAATCTTGAAGAACAAATGAAGAATGAAAAGAATCCTTGACGAACCACCATGTAGAGCCTCCATGAAGAACTCCGGTAATAAAAGGATGATAAAAAGAAAGAGAAATTGAAAACACAAGGTGAAGCCTTGCGATGATTTAGATGGAGCTTCACGACGATATACCCGAGAAAATTTGGAACTCCGGAAAAGGAAAAGGTGAAACACTAGAACCGAGAATTACTTCATCATGAACAATCTCCGGAAGAAAAGAATTGAATCACCTCGAGGAAATAAGAATAAGATTTATTGTATGCTTATCCTTCATCAAATTAAATTGATGACAAGCAATGGATTTGGCATACTACTTATTCCCGTAGAAAGGATTAAGAGAGATATAGAGCAAACTTGAGAAGGTATTGATGGAACCACCGGTGGGATTGGAAAGAACGAATGAAATGATACGGTAACAAAGGAAGAGGAATGTTGAAAGAACCACCGTAAGAATCGAAAATGAAAGTAGCAAAGGCACAATTCACCGGGAAGAATTGGAAAACGAATGAAGATACTTTAGGGGATTTAGATACAAGAGAACAAAGATATCATGAACTAACGATGCACCGATAAGATTTGGAGAACGATAGCTACACACTGAGAATGAAGAATTATGGCATGATGGCCTTCGGAGGAAAGAAATGGAAACAACTCATTAAATGCTCCTAATGGTAAGAAAATAATTCTCACAATCGAAAAAATTATGAGAGGATGGCATCAAGCTTGAACTACGCATCTTTGGAAGAACGGGCAAGGATTTAAGAGGAACTCTTCTTCGGTCTTCAAAATCCGAGAATGACGGCGAGAAACACCACCATGAATTGTTGAGATACTCCGGGAGAATGAAAAACAAAGAGGTTGAGCCAACAATGAAAAATAATTTGAAATCGATCTTGGAAAACATCTGACTGATGAAATTCATTCTTACGTCAAACTTTGAAATGAATTTGAGAATAACTCCGGGAAAATTAGAAGAGTCAGGTAAGGTCCTGGAAAAAGACCTGTGGGTTAGGGCCCACTCGAAAGAAACATCACTGAAGGATTGCTTGAAATAGAGTTTGCACCGGTAGAATTAAATGGCTTGAATGAGATAACAACCTCGAAATATCTTGAACAGATTGAGAATGGAAACACAAGTCTTGTGAGATATCTTGAGCACTCCGGATATGAACTAGGAGAGGTGAATAAATAAGAGAGCCTTGGATAAGAAATTCACATGGGAAGATATGTGAAAAAAAAGGAAGAGATATGATCAACACCGAAACTTGAAATTAATCCACCGGAGAAGAAAAGAGACGAAGAATAATGAACTTGAAGCTCCGTTAGTATCTTCTTGAGAATCGCCAGATAAGAACATTGACGGAAAATAATGGAGAGACTTCCCATCAATAAAATGGATACCCGATTAAGAAATATGAGTCCTTGAAGAAAAGGGTGGGAGGGCGGGAAAAACAAAGGCAACTTGGACAGATGGAATGGATACCGTTGAGAAAACTTAGAATTGATCTTGCGAATGTTGAAATGATCGGGTCCACTTGAAAAGAAGCACACCGGTTGAAAAAAATTAACATGAGAACATCAATGATCAAGAAGGATTAGCACCCATAGAAATATGAGAACACCATTTTGGGAAGGTATGGATTCAACATTTGACTTCGAAGCAACTCGAATACCACAAATAAAACAAAACAAAGGATTGGCTTGCAGAATAAGCCGGAAACAAACATATGATAGAGATTTCTTTGAAGTTTTCGTGGTGGGGCCCACACGGGCTCGATCGTACAACACCATCATGTACAAGGCAGTGCACATGACATACGAAGCGTCCCCAAGTCAGCATAGCCAAGGACTCATTAAGACACAATGAGACCACAGTAAAAATGACCGTGGATAGGTGGACCACTAGACGTCGAACCCCAATCTCATATCATGCAGCTGTCAGAAAGAAAAAACTAGAGCTACTTGAATTCCCACCTATAAAACTCTCGAAACTTTATGGTTATGCAATCTGGTGTTGGGGATATAGGGGAAGCAATATATCTCACCCAAACTAACAATTCCTACATCCAGTTGTATCCATCCGTCAACACATAACCAAGAAAACTTCGGAATTCGTGTACCTAAACCTTCGAAAAGCATCCGTTATACAAGCTACGGCAATACTCCCGAACTCCCGCCCCAGTACGGGTGGCGTCGAGGTTATCTCACCAACAACTGCGTAAAAGAGATTTTCGATGTCGGCGAAAACTCAGGTACTCCAGAACTGCAATGATAAAATTGTGATGACAACACCTCGGAGCTCAACTCGCCGGGATACTGCCACAACCCCTGAATGTCAGGAGGCACCAAGAACAATGTTCTCGTCACAAGAATATCGGAACGATCCCAAGATACCCGCATGATCCTAAAAAAATTAGTGAAATTTGAGGAGAGGAAAGTCAAAACATGTACGTCAGGAGGCCTCACCAGAGCGACGAAGGGACAGAGGAGTAAAAAGAATCCTACTCTCCGATATATATAATCCTAAGACTCAAAACATTTTTGTTCTAGACTCGACAACGTCAGTGATTCGATCAAGTAGGGGGCTCCTAAGTCGGGGATGGCTCTGATTACCAACTTGTAACGCCCACGATGCGGCTATATCTCCCATGTGTCGAGGCATGACTCAGAGGCATAACCGCATTGTGGTCGTTTCGCAAGAAGGGTCATCTTCACACAATCCCATGTAATGAACAAGATAGGGATAAAGAGTTGGCCTATAATCGCCACTTCACACAAATACTTAAATAAATCATACATCATTCAGAGTACATACATAGTCCGACTACGGACAAATCCAAATGAAAATAAGATAACCCCAAATGCTAGATCCCCATTCGTCACAACTGCGCTCCACTACTGATCATCAGAAAACGAAACATAGTAATGACCAAGGTCCTCGTCGAACTCCCACTTGAGTTCGGTAGCAACAACTGCACTGGTATCATCGGCACCTGCAATAGTTTTGGTAGTAATCTGTGAGCCACGAGGACTCAGCAATCCCATTACCATGGGTATCAAGACTAGCAAAGCTTAAAGGATAAGGAATGGATAGTGGCGAGGTTGCAGCAGCGACTAAGCATGATATGGTGGCTAACTTACGAATACGAGAATAAGATGAGAACCTACGCAAACGGTCGCAAACTAGTAATGATCAAGAAGTGATCCTTAACTACTTACGTCCAAACATAACCCAAACCGTGTTCACTTCCCGGACTCCGCCGAGAAGAGACCATCATGGCTACACACGCGGTTGATGCTTTTTAATTAATTCAAGTGTTAAGTTCTCTACAACCTGATATTAACAAATTCCCATCTGCCACATAACTGCGGGCACGTCTCTCCAAAAGTTCATACCCTGCAGGGGTGTCCCAACTTAGCCCATTATAAGCTCTCACGACCAACGAAGGATATTCCTTCTCCCGGGAAGACCCGATCAGTCTCGGAATCCCGGTTACAAGACATTTCGACAATGGTAGAACAAGACC
This sequence comes from Triticum aestivum, assembly GCF_018294505.1. NCBI lineage: Eukaryota > Viridiplantae > Streptophyta > Magnoliopsida > Poales > Poaceae > Triticum > Triticum aestivum. The sequence goes on along the minus strand of NC_057807.1, from coordinate 652,396,872 downwards.
AGCAAGCCCGCCTGAATGTGCCGACAAATCCCAATAGGAGCTGCACATATCTCGTTCTCAGGGCACACTGGATGAGTCAAGCTACAAGTAAAACCAGCCCTCAAGTTTCCCCGAGGTGGCCCTGCAGGCTGCTCGGTTCGGACCAACACTTAGAGAAGCACTGGCCCGGGGGGATTAAAATAAAGATGACCCTTGGGTTGGCTTGCCTAATGTAAGGTTATAGGTTGTTAGGCAAATGTAAAACCAAAGTTGGGCCTTGCTAGAGGAGTTTTATTCAAAGCGAACTGTCAAGGGGTTCCCATAAACCCACCTGCGTAAGGAACGCAAAATCAAGGAACTTAACACCGGTATGACGGAAACTAGGGCAGAAAGAGTGGAACAAAACACCAGGCATAAGGCCGAGACTTCCACCCTTTACCAGGTATATAGGTGCATTAATTAAAATAAGAGATATTATGATATCCCATCATAATCTTGTTCCAACATGGAGCAATCTTCAACTTCACCTACAACTAGCAACGCTATAAGAGGGGCTGAGCAAAAGTAGTAACTTAGCCAAACAACGGTTTGCTAGGAAAGGTGGGTTAGAGGCTTCACATGGCAATATGGGAGGCATGGTAAACAAGTGATAGGTAGCGCAGCATAGCGATAGAACGAAGCAACTAGCAAGCAAAGATAGACGTGATATCGAGGGTAATGGTCATCTTGACTGAGATCCTGATAGGAAGAAGAACGAGTCCATGAAGTAGATGAACCAACGTAGTCGAACGAATACTCACGAACGCCACGTTACCGGAACTATCAACAGAAGCGCACCTGGAAAGAAGTAAACAACATGGTAAACAACCATCACATAAACATGGTATGATGCACAATCAAGTATGATGCATGTCCGATTTAAAGAGCCATGGTAAGGGAAAGTGCAACAAACAATACTACAAGTTAAGTGGAGCTCAATATGCAACGAGTCGTATATTTACGAAACACCACATTCGAGTTATTTAGTTCGCTCTCATTTAGGTACACATCAATATTAAATGTTGGTTAACATGGCAAGAGGTGAAGCATAATAAAACTACCTATCTGGGCAACTTTAAATGAGGCCGGAATAACAAACAACAATTCTGGAAAAATCCTCATGTCCATATTTTTGAATATGCTACTGTTCCGCCTATTACATAATTTTAGAGTTGTTAAACATGCAAAGTAAGTGCACCAAGTTAAACTAGGCATATTTCCACCCCATTTACATATAAAGTTTATTTAATTCGGAGTTACGGTTAATTAGTTATAAAATAAATCATTTTAACATGGCATTTATGCAAAAATAAAGCAAACGACATGTTTAAGCATTTTTAACATGGATGAAAGTGGAATATTATGAAACTAGATGAAAATATAAGCATTTTACATATTAAAATCATTTTAATCCGATGCACCATTTGTGAGTTATTAAATGCATGACCTAGAGGGACTTTTCTGTAAAACAGTGAACTCTGGAAAATGTCTAAATTCGCAGCAGGGAAAAAAATTACAATGCGGGCTGAATCTGGCTAACAGGCCAAACAAGCAGGCGCTGGGGCAGCTCACCCATGGGCTTCGGCCCGTTGGTGGAGGAGGCTAGCTGGGGAGGTCGGACGCGGGTCGGCTTGGTTGTGGCCCAGGAGGCGAAGGAGCTGGGCAGGCCGCGGTCAACGGGCGCGGCTGGACCGAGTAGGACGAGGCGCTCGTTCGTCTCTGACAAGACGAAGCAGGGGGCAGAGGCGCAGCGGCAGGTCGACGCCGCGGGGCGAGGCGGCGCTGCACTTGGCGCGATCTCCGGTGAAGGCAGCGCCGCTTGAGGCGGGGTCGGGCTGCGGGTCACTGGCGGGAGCAGAGGAGGCCTCGCGCGAGCGAGTGGCTCGGTCAACGGCGGGACTGATGCGTTGCCGAGGCGAAGGTGATACATGGCGCTGGCGAGGCTTGGCACGGAGGAAGTAGGTCTGGCGGGGGCCGAGGGCACAGGGCGCCGGGGTGGCCGGATCCCGGTCGCCGGGGTCACGTTCCCTGCCGGATCGAAGCAGAGGCGGGGGAGAATTGATTCTAACCCCCCCCCCTCTGTTCGATGGCCTTTGATCTTAGACCCCTTTGTTCGTTCGCCTCCCTCTGAGCCCCCCCAGTACCATATAATTCTTGTTGATTGCCCCCTTGACTTTGTTATCTGTACAGTTAGCTAGTAATGAAAAAAAAACTAGCCTTACAATATTCCTCTTTGACTAATCTGCCCTCGTACAGTTTCGTCAAGAACACAGCATGGGAGTTTTTCGCTCAAGAGGGCTATCCCGTTTGTTCTTTTCTTCTTGCTTGACCGCGACCAGCAACCAGAGCCGCCGCACCCTGCCGTCCGTGCCCCTGCTGCTCCGCCGCGTCCCCTCCCTCCCCCATCCGCTGCCCTCCATTGCTGTCCCAAGACAAGGCAAGCTTCTCCCCTTACGTTTTCCATGGATTTTGTGAAGTTCCTCTTGTACAATTGTCTAAATCGTAGGAACTCTAGGTGCTGAGGGAGATTGATATGGGGAATCGAGTGGGAGGAGCTGGATCTGTAAAGGGGTGTGATGTTTCTGAAAAGATTGACATGGGTACTTCTGTCTATTGTTATCTCTATTTGATGCTTATGTACTAACAATTTTGTTAAACATGCAATAGGGGGTATGAGCAACAGCTAGACAGAACTGGGGGGCTCATAGGGAGGCGAACGAACAAAGGGGTCTAAGATCGAAGGCAAGCGAACAGGGGGGGTTAAAATCAATTCTCCCCAGAGGCGGGCCGGCGGACTTGGAGCTCCATGGCGCGGGGATGCTGCTGCAATGCACAGAGAGAGAGAGAGAGATGAGAAGAGCGAACTAGAGGAATGAGAGAAAGGGAACCAGGGCGGCACTCATCTTAGACGACGACGGTGGAGGTGCTCGGGGGTCGGGGATGCAGGAGCTGCTCCTGCTGCAGGTGGCAGGGACGAGGCGGAGGAGACGCGTGAGCTCTGCTGGTCCTCGAGAAGAACATGCGAAGGCGCGGGATAGCAGGAAGAGGAAGGAGGAGGCGCTCGGCTGGCCGAATCGAGGGGATCCAGAGGAGAGCGCCGGTTGCGTAGGTTCGACGGCGACTGGCCGGTGGCTGAAATCGAGGAGAGGTTGGTGGATCGGGAGGGATCCCGATGAAGATGCCGAGTGGCTGGCGGCGCGGCTAGGGATGGATTGGACAAGGGGGCTAGATTTTAGGGATTGGTCTAGGGTTGGAGTATTTATATAGGTAGGGGATTAGGGTAGAGGTTAACGCGGTCTGTCTGATCGTAATCGAATGATCGAGAATAAATAGGTAGGGAGTCCAGATAAGAAAATGGAGATGTTTTATAAATGTTTGGGGATGATCCGAATCCAACGGTGATGACTGAGCGGGTTGGGTTCGGGACAACTTTCGGATGCGCGCGAGGGGTCTGAGTAAAGTGTATAGAGGGTCAATCAGTCAGACAAGAGGGAAATCAAAAACACGGTTGGTCTCGGAAGGGTCAACGAACGCAATGGAGAGAAGTGAGGAGAGGCAACTACGAGCGGATGCAAGTTTTAAGAAAACAATGCCGATGCAATGCGAATGATGACATGAGATGAAATGCATGACATGAACAAAATGCAAAACGAAAGACAAAAACCCAACCATGAAGGAGATAACATATCACAAAGCCGGAAAAGGCAAGAGTTGGAGTTACAATGATGGAAAGTTACATCCGGGGTGTTACGAACGTCTTCTGACAGGCAAATACGACAAAAGCTATGTAATAATCATCCGCAGTAGTAGCATCAACATCTTCGCCATGTGTATCAGTATGAATCGTAATTCCCCATGGTGTCATCTTCTTGTTCATCCTCAACGTCCTTGAACGTTGGCTTCTTCTTGATCAACTCTTGTATGTCCACAGCCCGACAGGCAATCTTTTCGCCGGCGTCATTGACGTGATGGTTCTCAAAGATATTAGGAACATCTGTGTTATCTTGTACATCAGGAGCAGTGTAAGCATCATCTTGTTGTGCAACTTCATTAAACGAATTCCTCTGCTCAAACCTTTGCAATACTCACCAGTCATCGCTACGTGCAAATGTGTCTTCCAAGAAAAATATCTGTGTTGCTTGATTTGCCAAAATAAAAGGCTCGTTGGTCTGGTACGCCGCCTTGACATTGGTGGATTTGAAATAATCATCAGCTCTGGGTTTTGCGATCTGGAAAACAGGTTATACCAATGACAGCACAATAGAACTACACACCGATGATCCTTGAAACTGGAGATATACTGCAACTGAACAATGTCGGTTATGTTAGCATACATTTCGGTTGTCTCTTTGTCATACATATCTGTGCTCATGATGGCACTGTTTTGTGTCTTCCTGCCTTCGTCTCGTGCAAGGGGTTGTAGCGCGCATCTCCAACAACGCAAGATTCATAATGTCTTACCCGAGTATCAGGACCCATTGCTAGTGAGTAAAGGGCATCATCAACTGCCTGCCCATCCTCCCGCATCTTCTTAACCTATGGTTAGAAAATAGACAAGCTGATCATCTTATGTACTCAATATATTAAAAAAATGACAGTGCTATTCAAAAGCTTACATGGCTCTTGAACCATTTCGCAAATCCTGCCATAACTAGTTTGTCAATGTTTCTTGGATTTTGCGGCAGCAACTCCTTTTTGTAGACGCTGCACAACATAGTGATCGCGTCAAACATCTAAATATATAAGAATGTGCTGCAAGTTTAGTAGATTACGATGTATAAGCTGCAGTACTTAGCACTTACTTGCTATAAGGTAGTATGTCAGTACAGTTATTCAACACATACCAAACCATTTTGTCCAAATCTTTAGGTTTGTCCTCTTGTCGACTCTTCCCTGTAACTCGAACAGAATAATCGAAAACATTGAGCCCGGGATTGTCTTCACCCACCTCTTTGCTAAGCTGATCAGTTGTTTCAATGTATTTTGAGCAAAATGTCAATGCTTCTGTAGCAATGTAGGCCTCTGCAATGGAACCCTCGGGTCTAGCTCTGTTCCTAACATAGCCCTTGAAAGTGCCTAGCCGCCTTTCAATAGGGTACATCCAGCCATACTGTACTGGACCTCTAAGTAGTGCCTCATCAGCTAGATGAATGGCCAAATGCACCATCACATCAAAGAAGGCTGGAGTATATATCTTCTCAAGGTCGCATAGGATAGTTGGTATCTTGTCTCTAAGACGCTCCAAAGCATCTATCCTGATATTTCTACTGCAGAGTTCCCTGAAGAATTGTCCCAACTCTGCAACTGCTCTGTATAAGTCAGGGCGGCCCAATCTTCTAAGGATAACAGGTAAAACCCTTTGAAGTAGGACATGGCAGTCATGATTTTTCAACCCTTGTACCTTGCTTCCATCTGCACTGACTCTCCTTTCAGGGTTGGAAGCAAATCCATGTGGGAATCTCACACGTGACAGGACCTCGCAGAATTCTTTTCTTTTTACCTTGTCCAAGACGAACACAGCTGGTGCCATATCCCGTGGTTTACCTTCATCTTGCACCTGCAAATTCTGTCTGATACCCAGGTGTGTCAAATCAATCCTAGACTTTAAGGTATCTTTTGTCTTGCCTTCAATATTAAGAAGTGTGTCGATAATGCTGTCACATATATTTTTCTCGATGTGCATCACATCAAGATTATGTCGTAGATAAAAAACTTTCCAATACTCCAAGTCCCACAAAGTGGACCTGCGGGTAAACAATAATCTCTCTTCTGCCCAGCCACGCTTCCTTTTCCCGCTACCATTACCAGGATGGTTTCCTGGTGTAATATGCCTGACCTTCTCTAATTCCACTTGCAACTCATCGGTGGTGAGCCTCTTTAGCGCATCATGGTTTTCATGCTTTGCATTGAACACATGTCTTCGGTATTTTCTAGGATGCGGCTTGTCCTTGGCAAGGAAATGGTGGTGTCCAATGTAACAGATCTTGCTAAGTATTGCGTATGACAGCGGATTCCTGTCACAGCGAACACATGCATTGTAACCATGTGTCGTTCTCCCTGACATAGTGCCCAAAGCTGGATAATCATGGATGCACCAAATTATAACAGCACGCAGAAAGAAATCACCTCGTGGGCTGCTATATAGGGCTCGAGTGAGAACACCCCTCCATAGCTATTGAAGTTCCTCCACAAGAGGCTCCATGAACAAATCAAAATCCTTTACAGGACTTTTTGGACCTGGGATGAGCAAGGCCATCATGTAGTTTGATTCTTTGGTGCGGAAATTTGGAGGCATGTTGTAAGGGATAACAAGCATTGGCCACATGCTATATGTGGCGCTCTGGTGGCCAAATGGGTTAAATCCATCTGAAGCTAAGCCAAGTCTAATGTTTCTCGGGTCAGCAGCAAACTTTTTGTGTTTATGATTGAAGCTTTTCCACTCACTACCATGAGATGGATGGCTCATTACATTCTGATCTCTGTACTCCTGGTCCCTAGAATGCCATAGTACATCCTCTCTTTTTTCAGCATCATGAAACAACCTCTGCAATCTTGGTATAATTGGAAAATGTCTCAGAACATTATGAGGAATCCTCCTCACAACATCGCCATCTTTCCATCTTGATTATTTGCATTTCGGGCATTAACTTAAGTTGGCATAATCCTTCCAGAACAGAACAAAATTATTCTTACAAACATGGATCATATCATATCCAATTCCAACTGCACAAAGGAAATTCTTCATTTTACTGTAGGTGTGTGGAAGCTCAGACGCATCTGGGAAAGATTTGCAGAAAGCAGCCAACATCGCATCGAATGATTTGTTGGTCATCCGCTCAGATGTCTTCACCTGAGGAAAGGTGACCATAGCTGAGAATACTGACAGCTTATTTCCTGGGGTGACAGCCACATTGCATTGTTCCGACATGCGGGCCCACCGTTATTCTTCTGCAGGTGAAAGTTCACGGAATGCACAAGCATTTCATAGCATTCTTTCAATGTTGGTCAAACTCACTGGCTCCGCCACCACCACCTCCTCCTCCTCTTCCACCTAAGCATCAGGCAGATCAAGATGGTGATCTACTGCTTCCACGTAGTCAATAACATTGACATTCACAGCTTCACCATGATGAACCCACCTAGTATATGTGACTGACATCCCATACAAATGTAGATGATTTTGCACAGTTGACTGTGGTCTTGTAACTGAATTCATAAAACTGCTACGCGGGCAGAGCACATCTGATTTCGGACCACCGTACTCAGCTCTGATAAAGTTCATGAAGTTTTCAACCCCTCGACATATGCAGCGGAGAATCTTTGAGCAGAAGTGATCCAAGTCCTGTCCATCTGTTAGACATACAAATTAGTTCTTCTACTAGATATTACAAGAAAAACATATATGCTTTTTTATGAAGTCTAGAAAAAAATACCTAGGTCGATGTCTAAAGCTATGGCAAGATATTTGGACGAGCATATCTAAGTAATGAAATATATGTAAAGCTAATTCAGCAAACAGATTTGAGTGCTAAATTATGGCAGGCTGTTTCAGCAGTCAATGAGGCCGAGCACACAGCCATCGAACTATCGAAGGCCATTGCAGCAACAAAGATCGAGTATAAAATGGTGTAGAGCTATTTCACCTAACAGATTGGCTACTAGACCATGGCAATCTACGTCACAATAAATATATGGCAGGATATTTTAGCAACTAATCGGCCTTGGCATGCCATCTCAGCTAAGCAGATTGAGTGCAGAATAGGGCAAGGAAGCTTCTTAAGCAGAGCATATTGACTGTAAACTACTTCGGCAAACAGTGAGATTAACAGCGTCTATTACTAACATTTAGCGCTACACCGACATGCACGGGGCCTCAGTCTAGAATGCGCATACCGTGGGAGAAGCTGACCGCTGTGCGTCTCCACACGAACGTCGCCAGCGGTGGCGGCGCTGACCGCCGTGCGCCTCCACAAGAACGTCGCCAACGGTGGCGGCGTGTAAGTGCATCTAGTGCCCCTTAGTGATTTTGGTGTATTGAAGACTTATAGGTTAAGGGACTGATGCATTTGTGACTGTACACAGGTCTATAAGTCTATGAGGAGTTTGATATTTACAAAGAAAGTCGACCCCTAAAAATGAAGTTCTTCAACTGAAGACTTTGGATTTCTGAAGACTTTGAAAGTGAAGAAATTGGTGTGACCTTGAAGACTTGGTATTCATTCGAGGAACATGAAGCGTGAAGACTTTTGTTTTTATAGTTTCATTTTCTCTTTCTTGAGTCATAGGAAACACCGTACTGCTAAAGGGGGTCGAGGAAATACTAAGGAAAAATTTCCATGTGATGCTCAACTCAAAATCCTACACCTACCAATCCTTTCGAGTGAAGCCATTGGAAATCTCGCACAGTTCAGTCATATTCTTCAGTGACAGAGACGAAGTTCTTCTGGTCTCTGAGGAATTTGTTCTGACTGAGGAGTTAAGAATTTGCCAGTGCGGATTGCCTACACAGTGAGGAACATGATAGCCCTGAGGTATTTGAGAGTCAAATATTCCGACCGTTGCTGTGCTACGCGCCGGCTGTCCCAAAATATCTATCCACCTAAAGGTCATATCAGACAAGGGCATTTATGTCTTATCATGTCGGGCTGCTCCCTAGGCTATAAATAGGCGCCCTCCTACAACCACTAGCTGGTTGGCTGCTCCAAGAGAAACTGACACTTGTCATTTGAGAGCAATCCATCCTCCGAGGACTTTGAGCGAAAATCATCAAGTGAGGAAAACCCAAACCCCAAACCTACAAACCCCAAAGTGATTGAGCATCACTGAAGAGATTGATCCTACGTGGATCTGATGCTTGTTTCCTTTGAAGATTGTGCTTCTTCCAGACGGTTAGGCGTCAAGGTCTAGAGCATCCAAGAGGAATTGTGGATCGCCGAGTGACCGAGTTTTTGAAGGTTCGGAAGTCACCTGAAGACTTGCCACGAGTGATTGGGCAAGGTCTGTGTGACCTTAGCTCAAGGAGAATACGGTGCGGACTGTGTGTCCGGGACTGGGTGTCCTCGAGTTTAAATACTCAGCCGCTCCAACCAGATGTACAACTGAGACAACAGTTGGAACTGGTCTACCAAATCATTGTCTTCACCGAGCTTACTGGTTCTATTTCCTCAACTCTTTAATTTCCTCATCTCTGTTGTTGTGTGCTCGTTCATATCTATTTGAAGACTTTGACTGAAGACTTTCTCAATTTCCTCAGTTCAATTTCTTCAGTCTGTCCGTCTTCATCTTGTGTTATCATGTGTTTACGCTTCCTGTACCCTGTGCTTGTCTTCATTTCATCATGATGACTATGCGTGTGTTCTGCTATCTTTACTTTTGAGTACTTATTTCGCTGCAAGTAGTTCTTCATTTAGGAACTTCCTCACCTGCAAATTCCTCAGTGAAGAATTCATAAAAATCGTCTATCCACCCCCTCTAGTCGATATAACGCACTTTCAATTGGTATCAGAGCAAGATACTCCCTTGTTCTGTGTGATTTTGGTTTAACCGCCTGGAGTTTTAGTTATGTCGACCGCAGGTATGATCAAGGTCTCTGCTGGGTGTCCTACCTTCGATGGAACGGGCTACCCCTACTGGAAGAATAAGATGCGAATGCATCTTGAGGAAATTGACAATGATCTCTGGTATGTTGTCGAAAATGGTGTGACTGAGTCCCTGAATGCTACTGATGTGAAGAGATTCAAGCAACTCAATTCTCAAGCGAAGAATATCATATGTGGCCATCTGAGCAAAGGGCAATATGGTAGAGTGAGTGCTTTGGAAACTGTCGTGGATTCATCACGGCAGATGTCCTTAGTGTCAGGACATAGTCGCGAGGCCAACGCATCTATGTGGTAGCTTGAGAGGGGTTGAGCGGAATCGAGAGACGCAACACAAGCAGAGATTTAGACAGCTTCGGGCCCCGGGAAACATCATCCGGTAAAAGCCCTACATGCTGTTTGAGGCTAGGTCTCATTATCATCACGAGGGAGTCGCCGTAAACCGGCTCTCCTCTTTGTATCTAGTCCTAAGATTGTTTCTCTCTTGTCGCTTGTCTCTTGTCACTTGTCACTTGTCCCTTGTCACTTGTCCCTCTTTGGGGAGCCCTGCCCCTCCTTATATATGTTGAAGGGGCGGTTTACATGTGGAGTCCTATTAGGATTAGGACTGATCTATCTCTAATACAAACCGGATACAAGTCCTGGTCTTAACTCTTTGTAAGGTAAATATTCCTTTCCTCTTAAACCGGCCCACAATAGTTGAACCGGCCTTCTAGGCCTTGGGCCTTGTCATCCGTCTGATCCGCCCGCCGGGTTACCAGTGAATCATAACGACCAAGCGGATTGCTTGTAAACCGCCAAGGTCAGGGCGGGTCTTCAGATAAACCGCCAAGTCCGGCCGGATTAACTTCCGGCCGGTTTACGCCGCGGGGTATATCCCCGACAGAAACTGCTAAGCTTATCTGGGATAGGCTCTCCAAAGTAAATGAAGGAGTCTCAACTCAACATGACTCTTGTGTTGACGTCCTTCGCAATCTCTTAAACCGCTTCAAAAGACTTGACAATGAAAATGTTCAGCAAACCTTCGATCGCCTCACTGATATCTCAAATGAGCTTCAAGCGCTTGGCGCCACTGATATCACCGACCATGAGGTGGTGAAGAAATTGTTGAGATCGCTCGATTCTTCATTTGACACTCTGGCACTGATGATTCAAGAGCGTGCTGATTACAAGTCACTTGATCCTGCTGATATCCTTGAGAGGCTAAACACTCATGAGTTCCATCTTGCTGAGAAGAGAGATCTCCATGGTTCGAGCTATGGTAAACCACGTGCTTTGAAGGCCAAGGCAGTCTCTGAGTCTAAAGAAGAGGACTCCACTAGCAGCCTTGGTGATCCTGAAGAACTGAGCCAGGAACTAGCACTGCTCGTGAAGAAATTTCAGAAGTTCTCAAGACGGGTCGCTTTGGAAAATCCTCAAGGAGCAATGATTCCTCATCCAATGACTACAAGAAGAGGCTATGTCGTGGTTTTGTCACGGCAGCTGTCCTCGTGTAAGGACTTGTCGTGGTGCCATCGCAACTAGGAAGCTTAAAGGGGTTACTCGGGATAAAGGACACGAGAGGTTTTATACTAGTTCAGCCCCTTGCGGTGAAGGAAGGCCTACGTCTAGTTGGGTTGGTATTGCTTGATGTTTCAATGACCAGGGAGCGAGATACGCTATGCCCAGCTCTCGATGGGTTGTTTCTTGCCCTAAGCCGCCAGCAGGTCGTCCCCTTATATACACGGGTTGACGTCCTGTGGCTTACAGAGTCCCGGCCGGCTCATAAACAGTGTCCGGCTCGGTGACTATTTAAATCTACCTTATGATACAAGTCATATCATCATGGCGGTTTACTACAACGGGCCTTAAGCTGCCCGTGGGCCTTAAGCCCTTTATTGAATCGCCATCTTCATGCTTGGTCTTGGGCTTCCTCTGATGAGTCTTATTTGTGTAACCCGGCCCCTCCTGGGCGGCTTACACAAATAGTTATATCCCCAACAGGCTATGTCACAAATGCAAGAAACCTGGTCATTACATTCAAGATTGTCCTCAGTGGGATAAGGAATTGAAGAAGAAGAAATACAAGATTACAGTTCTGATGATGCCAAGAAGAAGAAGAAATCTTCAAAGTCTTCATCATCAAAATCCTCGAAGTCTTCATCTCACAAGAAGAGCAGCTCCAAGAAGGCTCGGGCATTCATAGGCAAGGAAATGGATGTAACGCCCCGGATTCGATGCGCCAGGTGTCCGTCAGTTATTCGTCATTGTTGCCATGTCATTTGCTTGCATGTTGCACTTTGCCACGTCATCATCTGCATTTCATATCATGTCATCATGTGCATCTCATTTTGTATACATGTTCGCCTCTTGCATCCGGTCCTTTTCCCCGTTGTCCGTTTTGCAATCCGGCACTCCTATGTCCCCCGGCGCCCCCTTTTGCCTCTTTTTGTGTGTGGGTGTTAAACTTTCTCGGAATGGCCCGAGGTTTGCCAAGCGGCCTTGGTATATCACCGGTAGACCGCCTGTCAAGTTTCGTGCCATTTGGAGGTCGTTTGGTACTCCAACGGTTAACCGGGTAACCGCAAAAGCCCTCTTTTGTTGCAGCCCAACACCCCTTCCAAAGTGGCCCAAAACCCAGCAAACTCCCCTCCATGCTCTCGGTCGTTCGATCACGATCGCGTGGCCGAAAACCGCTCCTCATTTGGACTCTCCTAGCTCCTTCTACCTATAAATATGTCTTCCTCCCCGAAATCCCGGTCTAACCCTAGATCAACCTCCCTCTCGCCCGCCGGACATGCTCGCCCGCCGCCGGACCAATCCCGCTGCCGCCCGCGTCCAACCGCAGTGCGACACGTGTCCGCTCCGCCGCCTCCGCGCCGCCGGCCCGCCAGGCCCGCGGGAAGCCCGCCCGGCCCGCGCGCCCCGCGCCCGACCCCGTCGCCGGCCCCGCGTCACCGTGCCGCCTCGCTCCTCCGCCCCGTCGCCCGAAGACCGCGTCGCCGCCTCGTTTGGTCACTGCACCGTCGCCGGCCTCCGCCGCGCTCCGGCCGCCCGGCCACGCCTCCGCCCGACGCCGCCGGCGCCGGATCCGGCCGCCCCGGTCTCTCCTCCGTCCTCCTCCGGCTTCCCCAAACTCCGGCCGGCGAACCTCGAAGCCCGCGCACGCCAGATCCGGTCGAAGCCTAGGTTGACTCCCCCCCCCCTCCGTTTTCACTAAGTCCCGAATATTTTAGCTTCATCATGCCATGTTCATCGCATTGTATCTCTGCATCCGTAGCTCTGTTTCGTGTGTGTAATATGTCAAATTGTTCTTCTCGACGAGTACTTAATTTTATTCCATTGCATCATTTTCATTTGAGCTCATCTTGATGCCTGAATCATCGTTGCAAGAGTGCTATATGATGTTAATCTGCTGGAACTGTTATAACATGATGATTTATCATTTTTGTTGCATTTAATGTGTGCCTCGTATGAGTATGATCTCTACACGTGTTTTAAACTATGCCATGCCATCTTTCCAGGGGTGTATGCCATGTATTTTTGTGATCTATGTGGTGACTAGAATAAGCATGCAAACTAGGCTTCGTGATGTTGCTGATTTTAGTCCTTGTTCTGTTGTTATTGTGATGCCATGTATTCATGTTGCTACAGAGAGATCCATGCATATTTTGAGATACTTCAGTAAGGATGTTTTGAACATATGGTTATGCTCTATCCATCCATGCCCTTGTTTGCAATTATGGAGTAATCTATCATGTCATTTTCGTGCTCTACTTTTGCTATAAAATGTTCCTGGCAGATTGTTTACATGTTATTTGATTTTGCCAAGGTTGTTGTAGTTGATCCTTGCATGATATATTGTTGTTCTTGCCATGTATAGCTTCTATGCCATGTCTAGTTGCTGGGTGTGTGCTTAATTTATCATGAAATGCCTCGTAGTGAGTGCATCGAGCTTGTAAACATGCCGACTTGTTATCTGTTTATGCCATGCTCCAGTTTTTCACCAAGTCTGAATCTGTTTATGGTTTTTGCTATATTCACATGCTTGCAATTGTATTTTCTGGTCCCTTTTGGCTCATGGTCAGTAAGGGACGTTTGTTATATGCCTTGAGTAGATTCATGCCATGCTATAGTTTGACATGATAGCTTGCTGTAACATGTTGCTTCATAGCTCTAAACATGCTAACCTGATGTTATTTCTGCCATGTCCTGTGAATTCTGCCAAGTCTGTGAACCTGTTATTATTTGCAATCTTGCCATGTCCTTTTGAGCATGTTCTAGTGATTTCTGGAGATAACTCAGTGTTCATGTTTTGTCATGCTTTACCTGTACTTCATGTCCATGCCTTTTGTTATCATGTTTTGGTGTTGTAGCATGTTGTTTTGATGCTTGCTAGATGCCTACTTGCTGTTTTGGACAGATTGTTGTTATGTCTTGTATAGAGTGTATGTGTTGAACCGTTGCTCCGTTCTGAGTGTGCCCTATATGAAACTTGCTTAGAATTGCATGTAGTTTCATATTATCATGTTGCATCCTTGTTTTGAGGTGTTTGATTGATGTTTGTATGCATTTTGCATCAATGCCATGCTTAACTCATTTTGCTCATATCTTCTAGGCCGTAGCTTCGAATTAAATGAACTTCATATGTAACTTGACTAGAATTTCGTGTAGATCATCTTGGTGCATCTTAACTTGATGTTTAACAACTTGAACATAAGGTTTATTCAGATCTGGACCAATTTCGAAATTTGCATATGAGGACTTACCGGAATTGTTATATGTTGTTTCCGGCCTCATTTAAACTTGCCTTGAGGTGTTGCTCTTGTATGCATCATCTCTTGCCATGAGTAGCTTCATGTAGTCTTGTCATGCATCATGCTTGGTTCTGCATCATGTCTTGTCTATGTGTGGTGTGTTTACCATGTTGTGTGCTTCTTCTCGATAGTTCCCGTTATGTTGCGATCGTGAGGATTCGTTCGTCTACGATTGGATCATCTTCATGGCTTCATCTTCTTCATGGACTCGTTCTTCTTCCTAGCGGGATTTCAGGCAAGATGACCGTCACCTTGGATCTCATTACTATCATTGCTATGCTAGTTGCTTCGTTCTATCGCTATGCTGCGCTACCTATCGCTTGCTCTTCAAGCCTCCCATATTGCCATGAACCCCTAATCGTTGTTACCCTTCCTAGCAAACCGTTGTTTGGCTATGTTACCGCTTTGCTCAGCCCCTCTTATAGCGTTGCTAGTTGCAGGTGAAGATGAAGATTGCTCCATGTTGGTTTATGTTTATGTTGGGATATCACAATATCTCTTATATTATTAATGCATCTATATACTTGGTAAAGGGTGGAAGGCTCGGCCTTATGCCTGGTGTTTTGTTTGACTCTTGCCGCCCTAGTTTCTGTCATATCGGTATTATGTTCCCGGATTTTGCGTCCCTAACGCGGTTGGGTGATTTATGGGACCCCCTTGACAGTTCGCTTTGAATAAGACTCCTCCAGCAAGGCCCAACCTTGGTTTTACCATTTGCCTCACCACCACCTACATTTCCCTTGGGAGTAATTAACCCAATGGTCATCTTTATTCAGCCCCCCGGGCCAATGCTTGTCTAAGTGTTGCTCCAAACTAGAGCACCGTGCGGGACTATCCCTTGGCAACTTGGGTTACGTCGGTACCTGTACGCTTAGCTTATCCGGTGTTGCCCTGAGAACGAGATATGTGCAGCTCCTATCGGGATGTCGGCGCATCGGGCGGTCTTGCTGGTCTCGTTTTATTACTGTCGAAATGTCTTGTAGCCGGGATTCCGAGACTGATCGGGTCTTCCCAGGGAGAAGGAATATCCTTCGTTGATCGCGAGAGCTTATCATGGGCTAAGTTGGGACACCCCTGTAGGGTATAAACTTTCGAGAGCCGTGCCCGCGGTTATGTGGCAGATGGGAATTTGTTAATATCCGGTTGTAGTAAACTTGAATTAAGTTCTTCTAAAATACACCAACCGTGTGCGTAACCGTGAGTGTCTCTTTTCGGGGTTGATCGAGAGGAGAACACGGTTTCTGGGTTATGTCTGACGTAAGTAGGAGTTCAGGATCACTTCTTGATCATTACTAGTTGACGACCGTTCCTTTGTTTCTCTTCTCGCTCTCATTTGCGTATGTTAGCCACCATATATGCTTAGCCGCTGCTGCAACCTCACCACTTTACCCCTTCCTTTCCCATTAAGCTTTGCTAGTCTTGATACCCATGGTAATGGGATTGTTGAGTCCTCGTGGCTCACAGATTACTACAACAACAGTTGCAGGTATAGGTTACGCGATGATCATGACGCGAGAGCGATGTTTGCTTGTTTTGGAGTTCTTCTTCTGCTTCTTCGATCAGGGGATAGGTTCCAGGTCGGCAGCCTGGGCTAGCAGGGTGGATGTTGTTTGAGTTTCTGTTTATGATTCATCCGTAGTCGGATGTTGATCTTGTATGTTGTATTGATGTATTCATGCGGCATTGGTATGCCTTGTATGTATCCCCACTATTATGTAATGTTGATGTAATAATATCCACCTTGCAAAAGCGTCTTCAAGATGCGCTTCTATCCTTGGTGGGACCTTCGAGTTCCTTTAGGATAGGACCGCATCTTGGGCGTGACAATGGATTCTGAGGCTCGACCGACCCTAGGAGCCCCCTTGATTGATCGTGTAGTTTGGCCGAAGTCGAGTCTAGAAGAAAACTGTTTTCGGAGTCTAGTTATATCGGAGAGTAGGAATTCTTTTTACTCCTCAGCCCCTTCGTCGTTCTGGTGAGGAATCTTGACGTAGGTGTTTTGAACTACTCCTCCTCCCGTTCAAATTTTTCTTTAGGATCACGTGGTTAGTTTTTTTTCATTCGTTGGGTCTCAGCTCTTTTGATCTGGTGCATTTCTCGTCAAGTTGACTCGAGCCTCTTCATTGATGCCAAGTTCAATCCTCAGTTGTTTTCTTTTTCCCACCCGCCCACCCCTTTTTCTTCTTGGAGCCGGAGCCTGTAATCGAGTATCCATCCTACTCGTGCGAAGCCTTTGCTTTCTTTCCTCAATCATTTCAACCGGTGTTTTCTCTTCAAGATATTCGTCAGTTTCCCCTTCCAAGTTGCCTTTGTTTTCCCGCCCTCCCACCCTCTTCTTCCCGGAGTTTGAGTCTGTTTCGAGCATCAATTTCATTCGTGTGGAGCCTCTTCAGGTTTTCCCTCAATTATTTCAAACGGTGAATTCTCGTCTTGTTCGTCATTCTTCATCTCTTTTTCTTTTCCGATGGATCCAAATTCAAGTTTTTCGTTGTTGATTGTATTCTTTCCCGCAGTCCAAGTGTTCTCCTTGCTCGTTCGCCTCTCGCCAGTTTATCCTTCCGGAGTGTTCAAGACATCTCAGGAGATTCGTCTGTGTTCCAATTAATTCGAGGTTGTCACCTCATTCAAATCTTTCAATCGTTCCGGTGTATCATCTCTTCGATAATCTTTTCCAACGGTGTTATCTCTTCAGTGGGCCCTAACCCACAGGTCTTTTCCCAGGATCTTACCTGACTCTTCTAATTATTCCGGAGCCATTCCTAATTCTTTTTCGAGCTTGACGTAAGCATAAATTTCAGCAGTCACAGGCCTTCCCCGGGATCGCTTGCAAATTCTTTTCATTGTTGCCTCAACCTCTTCGCTTTTCGTTCTCCCGGAGTGCCTTAACAAATTTCGGTGGTGTTTCTCGTCATCATTCTCAGCATTTGAAGACCAAAGAAGAGTTTTTCCTCTAAATATTGTCCATTCTCTCGAGGATTCGTGGTTCTAGCTTCATGTTATCCTCTCGAATTATTCCTTTGTCAGAGATTCTTTTCTTACCCATCCGGAGTATGTCAGAAGTTGTTTTTCCATTTCATTTCACCGGAGGCCATCATTCCAGTTATTGTTCGCTATTTATCCCGGTGCTTCGTTCAAGTGCTCTTTAATCAGCTCATGATCTCTTTGGTCTTTTGCATCTAAATCCCCTCTAGCTTATTGGTTTTTCTAATTCTTCCCGGTGATTCATTCTCTTTCATCAGTCATTTCCAAATTCTTACGGTGGTTCGTTCAAGATTATTTTCCTTGATTATCATTTTAATTCATTCGTTCTTTTCAATCCTACCGGTGGTTCATGAAGACCTTCTCAAGTTTGCGATATGTCACTTCTCAATCCTTTTTCAAGAAGAATAAGTAGTGTGCAAAATCCATTGCTTGTCATCAATTTAATTTGATGAAGGATAAGCATACAATAAATCTTATTCTTATTTCCTCGTAGTGATTAACCCCTTCCTTCGGAGTTTGTTCTTGATGAATAAATTCTAGTTCTAAGTGCTTTCATCTTTTCCTTTCCGGAGTTCAAATTTTCTCGGCCATTTTGTCGGAACCTCCATCGGAATCATCGCAAGATTTTTATCTTATTCTTTCATCCTTCAATTTTATCTCGTCATCCTTCTGTTACCGGAGATCTTCACGGTGGTTCGTCATGATTTAATTCATTCTTCAAGTGTTCATCAAGTCTTTTGGAGGAGCTCAAGTTGTCTTCTTTTGCTTCGGGAGGTGCAATTGATTCTCCGCATTCTTTTGAAGTGGAGTTTTGCATTTCTTCGTTCTTCTAAGCTATCCAATCATTTTCGTTTGTGGCCGGTTATCACTCATAATTTTGAGATGTTACCTATAAGACCACAACAAGCTTATTCTTTTCGTTGTTGAGTTTCTCAACAACTCCGTTCAATCCTTTCCCCTAAGGTTGCTTTCTATTTCATTCGTGGCACAAGTTGTCATTTTCTTCTCCGTCCTTTTCATTCAACTCTTTCAATTCTTTCCGGAGGTTTTTGTGTCATGTCTTCATCAAGTATCATTCCATCCTCTCGAGCTCGTGTTCTAATCCTTCCATGTTCAGTCGGAGTGCTGCCTAAATCCTTTCAGTCTTATTCGTTTTCTTATCTCATTCTAACCGAAGTGGTTTCATAGTCTATCTGATTCCGTGAGCTTTCGATTCTCGTCATTCTCGTCGGTCCTCTCCTTTTCTCAAGTGCTCTCGATTCTTTGAATCTTCTCTTGAGTTCTTGCTTCACCTCATCCCTTTTTCCTTCCGTCTCGGTCCTAAGATCTCGGGATGAGATCTCTAGTTAGTGGAGGAGAGTTGTAACGCCCCAGATTCGATGCGCCAGGTGTCCGTCAGTTATTCGCCATCGTTGCCATGTCATTTGCTTGCGTGTTGCACTTTGCCACGTCATCATCTGCATTTCATATCATGTCATCATATGCATCTCATTTTGCATACATGTTCGTCTCTTGCATCCGGTCCTTTTCCCCGTTGTCCGTTTTGCAATCCGGCACTCCTATGTCCCCCGGCGCCTCCTTTTGCCTCTTTTCGTGTGCGGGTGTTAAACTTTCTCGGAATGGGCTGAGTTTTGCCAAGCGGCCTTGGTATATCACCGGTAGACCGCCTATCAAGTTTCGTGCCATTTGGAGGTCGTTTGGTACTCCAGCGGTTAACCGGGTAACCGCAAAAGCCCTCTTTTGTTGCAGCCCAACACCCCTTCCAAAGTGGCCCAAAACCCAGCAAACTCCCCTCCATGATCTCGGTCGTTCGATCACGATCGTGTGGCCGAAAACCGCTCCTCATTTGGACTCTCCTAGCTCCCTCTACCTATAAATATGTCTTCCTCCCCGAAATCCCGGTCTAACCCTAGATCAACCTCCCTCTCGCCCGCCGAACATGTCCGCCCGCCGCCGGACCAATCCCGCCGCCGCCCGCGTCCAACCGCAGCGCGACACGTGTCCGCTCCGCCGCCCCCGCGCCGCCGGCCCGCCAGGCCCGCGGGAAGCCCGCCCGGCCCGCGCGCCCCGCGCCCGACCCCGTCGCCGGCCCCGCGTCGCCGCGCCGCCGCGCTCCTCCGCCCCGTCGCCCGAAGACCGCGCCGCCGCTTCGTTCGGTCGTCGCGCCGTCGCCGGCCTCCGCCGCGCTCCGGCCGCCCGGCCCCGCCTCCGCCCGACGCCGCCGGCGCCGGATCCGGTCGCCCCGGTCTCTCCTCCGTCCTCCTCCGGCTTCCCCGAGCTCCGGTCGGCGAACCTCGAAGCCCGCGCACGCCAGATCCGATCGAAGCCTAGGTTGACTTCCCCCCCCCCCCTCCGTTTTCACTGTCCCGAATATTTCAGCTTCATCATGCCATGTTCATCACATTGTATCTCGGCATCTGTAGCTCCGTTTCGTGCGTGTAATATGTCAAATTGTTCTTCTCGACGAGTACTTAATTTCATTCCATTGCATCATTTTCATTTGAGCTCATCTTGATGCCTGAATCATCATTGCAAGAGTGCTATATGATGTTAATCTGCTGGAACTGTTATAACATGATGATTTGTCATTTTTGTTGCATTTAATGTGTGCCTCCTATGAGTATGAGCTCTACATGTGTTTTAAACTATGCCATGCCATCTTTCCAGGGATGTATGCCATGTATTTTTGTGATCTATGTGGTGACTACAACAAGCATGCAAACTAGGCTTCGTGATGTTGCTGATTTTAGTCCTTGTTCTGCTGTTATTGTGATGCCATGTATTCATGTTTCTACAGAGAGATCCATGCATATTTTGAGATACTTCAGTAAGGATGTTTTGAACATATTGTTATGCTCTATCCATCCATGCCCTTGTTTGCAATTATGGAGTAATCTATCATGTCATTTTCGTGCTCTACTTTTGCTATAAAATGTTCCTGGCAGATTGTTTACATGTTATTCGATTTTGCCAAAGTTGTTGTAGTTGATCCTTGCATGCTATATTGTTGTTCTTGCCATGTATAGCTTCTATGCCATGTCTAGTTGCTGGGTGTGTGCTTAATTTATCATGCAATGCCTCGTAGTGAGTCCATCGAGCTTGTAAATATGCCTACTTGTTATCTGTTTATGCCATGCTCCAGTTTTTCACCAAGTCTGAATCTGTTTATGGTTTTTGCTATATTCACATGCTTGCAATTGTATTTTCTGATCCCTTTTGGCTCATGGTCAGTAAGGGACGTTTGTTATATGCCTTGAGTAGATTCATGCCATGCTCTAGTTTGACATGATAGCTTGCTGTAACATGTTGCTTCATAGCTCTAAACATGCTAACCTGATGTTATTTCTGCCATGTCCTGTGAATTCTGCTAAGTCTGTGAACCTGTTATTATTTGCAATCTTGCCATGTCCTTTTGAGCATGTTCTAGTGATTTCTGGAGATAGCTCATTGTTCATGTTTTGTCATGCTTTACCTGTACTTCATGTCCATGCTTTTTGTTATCATGTTTTGGTGCTGTAGCATGTTGTTTTGATGCTTGCTAGATGCCTACTTGCTGTTTTGGACAGATTGTTGTTATGTCTTGTATAGAGTGTATGTGTTGAACCGTTGCTCCGTTTTGAGTGTGCCCTATATGAAACTTGCTTAGAATTGCATGTAGTTTCATATTATCATGTTGCATCCTTGTTTTGAGGTGTTTGATTGATGTTTGTATGCATTTTGCATCAATGCCATGCTTAACTCGTTTTGCTCATATCTTCTAGGCCGTAGCTCCGAATTAAATGAACTTTATATGTAACTTGACTAGAATTTCGTGTAGATCATCTTGGTGCATCTTAACTTGCTGTTTAACAACTTGAACATAAGGTTTATTCAGATCTGGACCAATTTCGAAATTTGCATATGAGGACTTACCGGAATTGTTATATGTTGTTTCCGGCCTCATTTAAACTTGCCTTGAGGTGTTGCTCTTGTATGCATCATCTCTTGCCATGAGTAGCTTCATGTAGTCTTGTCATGCATCATGCTTGGTTGTGCATCATGTGTTGTCTATGTGTGGTGTGTTTACCATGTTGTGTGCTTCTTCTCGATAGTTCCCGTTATGTTGCGATCGTGAGGATTCATTCGTCTACGATTGGATCATCTTCATGGCTTCATCTTCTTCATGGACTCGTTCTTCTTCCTAGCGGGATTTCAGGCAAGATGACCGTCACCTTGGATCTCATTGCTATCATTGCTATGCTAGTTGCTTCGTTCTATCGCTATGTTGCGCTACCTATCGCTTGCTCTATCGCTTGCTCTTCAAGCCTCCCATATTGCCATGAACCCCTAACCGTTGTTACCCTTCCTAGCAAACCGTTGTTTGGCTATGTTACCGCTTTGCTCAGCTCCTCTTATAGCGTTGCTAGTTGTAGGTGAAGATGAAGATTGCTCCATGTTGGTTTATGTTTATGTTGGGATATCACAATATCTCTTATATTATTAATGCATCTATATACTTGGTAAAGGGTGGAAGGCTCGGCCTTATGCCTGGTGTTGTTCCACTCTTGCCGCCCTAGTTTCCGTCATATCGGTATTATGTTCCCGGATTTTGCGTCCCTAACGCGGTTGGGTGATTTATGGGACCCCCTTGACAGTTCGCTTTGAATAAGACTCCTCCAGCAAGGCCCAACCTTGGTTTTACCATTTGCCTCACCACCACCTACATTTCCCTTGGGAGTAATTAACCCAAGGGTCATCTTTATTCAGCCCCCCGGGCCAATGCTTGTCTAAGTGTTGGTCCAAACTAGAGCACCGTGCGGGACCATCCCTTGGCAACTTGGGTTACGTCGGTACCTGTACGCTTAGCTTATCCGGTGTTGCCCTGAGAACGAGATATGTGCAGCTCCTATCGGGATGTCGGCGCATCGGGCGGTCTTGCTGGTCTTGTTTTATTACTGTCGAAATGTCTTGTAGCCGGGATTCCGAGATTGATCGGGTCTTCCCGGGGAGAAGGAATATCCTTCGTTGATCGCGAGAGCTTATCATGGGCTAAGTTGGGACACCCCTACAGTGTATAAACTTTCGAGAGTCGTGCCCGCGGTTATGTGGCAGATGGGAATTTGTTAATATCCGGTTGTAGTAAACTTGAAGTAAACTCTTCTAAAATACACCAACCGTGTGCGTAACCGTGAGTGTCTCTTTTCGGGGTTGATCGAGAGGAGAACACGGTTTCTGGGTTATGTCTGACGTAAGTAGGAGTTCAGGATCACTTCTTGATCATTACTAGTTGACGACCGTTCCTTTGTTTCTCTTCTCGCTCTCATTTGCGTATGTTAGCCACCATATATGCTTAGCCGCTGCTGCAACCTCACCACTTTACCCCTTCCTTTCCCATTAAGCTTTGCTAGTCTTGATACCCATGGTAATGGGATTGCTGAGTCCTCGTGGCTCACAGATTACTACAACAACAGTTGCAGGTACAGGTTACGCGATGATCATGACGCGAGAGCGATGTTTGCTTGTTTTGGAGTTCTTCTTCTGCTTCTTCGATCAGGGGATAGGTTCCAGGTCGGCAGCCTGGGCTAGCAGGGTGGATGTTGTTTGAGTTTCTGTTTATGATTCATCCGTAGTCGGATGTTGATCTTGTATGTTGTATTGATGTATTCATGCGGCATTGGTATGCCTTGTATGTATCCCCACTATTATGTAATGTTGATGTAATGATATCCACCTTGCAAAAGCGTCTTCAAGATGCGCTTCTATCCTTGGTGGGACCTTCGAGTTCCTTTAGGATAGGACCGCATCTTGGGCGTGACAATGGATTCTGAGGCTGAATCTGAGGATCATGAGGAAGAGGAGGCATCCGAGGAGTCCGAGTCTGGTGTGGCAAGCCTGGCTCTTGCTACCGCGTTCATCAGCAAGTCTATCTTCAACTCCGAAGAAAATGGCAACACCAACAATGCTGATGAAGGCAATGATGACTACGCTCCCACCTATTGCTTCATGGCAAAGGGTGCCAAGGTAACTAAATACCCCTCCTCTGAATCAAGTGAGGATGAATCGGATGAAAATCTTAAGCCTAGCTACTCTAAACTTGCTAAAATTGCTATGAAACAACAAAAGGCTATTGAAAAGCTTCAAAACATGCTAGACAAAAGTGATGATATGTTGGGTGAAGAAATGGATCGCACTAAAAACTTAACTGAAAATCTTCAGAGACTTCAGTCTAAGTTTGACAATCTTCAAAGTCATCATAACACTCTCTTATCTGATCACGAGAAGCTTTCTTATGAATTTCTTCAAAGAAAGCAAGATCTTTAGAAGCTAAGAGTGAGTTATGAAGATCTTCAGAAGGAGCATGATTCATTACTAGCTCAACAAATCAGCGCTACTCAGGAAGAATTTGATCCGCCATGTCTGAAGTGCATTTAACGTGAATCTGCTAATTCTACACCAGAATGTTCAAATGCTTCTAATGTTACAAATTCTTCACCTGTCTCTGCTATCACTAATTCCTCATCTGAGGACATTGCTAGTATCACTGATGATGCAGGGCTGAAGGAATTGTACATGACAGGCATGTACAAAAGCCTCAAAGGGCATCAGACTCTTTGTGATGTGCTTAAAAAGCAGATCCTCAATAGGAACCCTAGGAAAGAGGGTATTGCCTTTGAGAGGAAACTCAATGCTGATGGAACATATTGGAAGCCTGAGCAGTACCCCAAAACCTCATGGGTTGCTGCAAAGGGACCTCCAGTTGATCCACCCAATTTATCTGGCTTTACATGTGAATCTCCTCATTCTTCTGATGAGTCCTTTACAAGAAAGGCGGGGCGAGTTTGTGTATGCAGAGTCGCGTCTAATGCTTTCGAGGGGAAATTTTCAGGGCAAAGGTAGATCAGTGTGAGAAAGCTTCTCAAGAATGTCAAAGCTATAATACGTGACAACAAAAGGCAGATTTTCCATGTCAAGTATTGAAAGACTCTCAGGTTGGTGTGCCGTGTGCGGCCACCTAGGGTGTTACTCCTATAAAGGATGCTGGAATACCCATCTCCTAGGGGCTTCGCCGTGCGAGTGCCCTCTACGCCGTCTGTTGCGCATTTTCACATAATTCACTACACACCGTCTCATCAGTCCATAAAAATATTGTGCAGTTTCACATAATGCCTTCTATTCCTTAAAAAACAGGTCTCATAATTCTTGTGATACAAAAGTCTTGGTACAATTTTATTTTAAAATACTGTACACATAGAGCAACAAAAAGATGTCTACATATTCTGATCAAGCCACTCTCGTACACATACACCAACTTAATTTGCATCTTCACATAATGCCTCGCTATGATGCAAATGCCTCACTATTATTTCATTTTATTTTATTTGAGAAAATACAGTCAACGGGCATCTTATAACTCATAACCAGCAAGGAAAAATCAATCTCACCATTCATTAGGCGCGGTCAACATTTCCATTTTAAAAGCATGTAGTATTTGGTCACTTTCATCTCTAATCATAGAGCACCTGCATGGTACCAAGAGATATGTTTTAGAACTCATGTCTGAACCTCGTCGAGGTGCTAATTTAGTTAGGAGTATGTGTTTTTAACAGTGAGCACCTTCTCCCCTAAAAAAAAACAGTGAGTACATTCTGATGGTTTATGAAGTACCTCGAGGAAGCGGTACTCGTGTTACTTTGCTCAATGCCTGCTAAATGTTCAAGTTTTGAACTCGATGCATAAAGGCAAATAAATCCCAGAACATTGCATGTTTCAGAGATGAGAAAGGGGACACACACAAAAAATAAACCAGTCTACATAGTACTGCTGACTAAGTTATCCGGATGATCTAAAAGATACTGTATTGGGTACCAGGTGCTTAAGTTCCCGTACCAGGTGAAGCATAACCATCTTGCCAATCAGATTTTGTACTGCATTTAAACATCAAACTACATAAAAAAAAACTCATCGTTCAGTACAACGCAGAGCAAGTATTATAACTTATTGTTTCAGCTTCCCTACAACTTTGATCCACATTTGTGTAAATTGACCAAAACATAAGTCATGAGACTTCCGAAGTGTGCATCATCAAAGGATGAAGAAAAGAGCACTGAAAGCCAGAGAACAAAAATCTTCAGCGGCAACATTTGATCCAAACGCACATCTTGTTTCAAGATTTAATCTGAACTTTCAAAAAGAAAAAGGAAATGACAAAAGCAGCAATGGTTTCCAGAGCTCTCTAAAAAATACAAGCACACGAGCTCTGTAAAACATCTCAGGCTTCATTCAGCAGCAAAAATGGTAAACAAAACAAGAGGATTCAGTCCTTCATCTCGGCCAGAAAACGTCGAAGCCATTACAACATATATAGTGAAGGTAACAATAGACCACAGCTTACGACCATTACAAGTTCAACCAAGCTTCCAACTCTGCCATATTTAAACCACCACACTCCGACTCTAATACTAGAAAGCACAGAAGATTATCAGCTAATTAACTGCTTATAACATAGATAATTGCTAAGTCAAGATCAATAAAGATCCCCCAGGGCTGAAGGTAATTAACCACAACAATCGTACAAAGAGCTACACTGGTGAAAGCAACAAGACTTGAGCTGCTCTTCCTTCTTTCCCTGCAAGCAGTGGCAAATATGAATATAAAGCTTAACCGACCCATTCCACAGCTGAGAAAGGGTCCTTGAAGCAGTAATCGGTTCCTCTTTTGAAGCTCCAAGGCCTGCCTCCTTCAGGGCCATCACTCCCAAGAACAATCATTTTGCATGATTTACTCACCATCTTTTGAGACACTTGTTTCACTCTAGAAGATAGCTCATCCGTAGAAAATGATCCAGAGCGCATTGTAATCATTGCACTCTCAAGAGCCCTCGCACTACGAAAGAAGAACTTCAGGAAAGCAGCCTCACCTAGCTCCCCTCGAAATTCACAGAAAGATATCACCTTGATGGAGAACTCGACACTTTTGGTGGGCTTGGCCGACTCCCAGAACCTGAGATTGAGCCTGACATTGCCAGCTTGATAGACACCTTTTGCGGACTGCAAAGATCAAGTTCAATAATGAGCACAAAAGTAGGCAGTAATGCTAGCTTACATACAAGATTAACAACTGACAATACAAAAAATTAGAAAGAGCAGAAAGAGCTATGACGGTAATTGAGTTGATAGATCTATGCAAATCAACGGGAAACAATCTGCGAGCAATAAAATCTGCTGCGAGATGGATTAAACAATACATGCAGGCATGCAGCTAGGTGTAGAGGAACTTGGTACGAACGCAAGCAAAACATAAATTGGCTCAGATAAATTGTCAGTACTTGCCATTAGCTATTTGAAAATTAAAGTTTATAAATGGGAACAATATTAGTAAGTACATTATTTTGAGTGATTTTTTTGACAGTTGAGATTCAGAAACTACATGCATTGCTATTTGAGCACCACTAAAAACTAAACATTGCATGTGTAGAAAACAACATTAAACATTGTATGTTTTACAAACTACTCCCTCAGTCCCATAATATCATAGTTCAAAAAAGCGCTAGGCATTAATTGTGCGTTTTGCCACCGCCTTGCGCTTTTCTGATCAAAGTGCATGCTTATGCTCAGATTAAGCGCAGTTATGCGCTAGGCGTTTTGCTAACGCCTAGAGCCTAGGCCCGCCTTTTTTAACTATGCATAATATATGAGCATTTTTTACATTACTCCGTCCCATAATATAAGAGCGTTTTTCACACTACACTAGTGTCAAAAAAGCTCTTATATTATGGAACGGAGGGAGTACAAAGTAACCTAGCAGTGCAGAAAAAAAACACCCAGCTACGCAGTATGGCTGAAGATCTTAGTCTACTACTGCCGTTGATTGAGACTAAAAGATGGTCCATGGTTTTACGAAATCACACACACAATCCAAAATGGAGGTCTTAACCATGTGCACATTTGCGAGGTATGTCCTTCAGGACAAAGTTCCAGTTGTAAACCATGAAAACTACCTTGTAATCACTAACCACAGAGGAGTGTCTGATATGCAGTTAGTTCTGTAACATCAATATAGTATTATCATTCATGTAACACACAATTATAACTGCCTGATATGATGAAATCTGCTGCTACAAGTTTTTTTTACGAAACATCATAACATAAAAACAGATGGCCACACAACACAGACCCTAATAGTGTACTCGACAAGACACGATGGCTGAGAACAAATTACAAGGGCTAACACTTAAGCTACAATTGATCACCCATGGCAAGGTCAAACATTCGTAACTATGTACTAGCTGATGCTACCATCACCTTACCACATAGAAAAACTACTTGCACTAGCTGGCACCGTGTCCACTCATGATTTAGTATTGTATAGAGTGCAAAGTAAGCAAAAACATTAATTGGAGAGGGAGGGGGGATACCATGATATGCAGCGTCTCCAGATTGGGAAAGCATCTGAGAAAGGCAGTCAGCATCTTAATGTTATCGTGGTCTCCGAAACACACATTCAAACTCAGGATCTTGACGTTCATCACCATGGTGCTTGGGCTTGGCTTTATCCCAGCCTAGAATGCACCCACAAAGAAAGACACACATTTAGTCATGATTCATGAACCTCTATCAACTGAACATTTTGCTAACTGAACAAATAGACAGACTTCAGATAGAAAATGTACCACGATGACGGTGCCTTGGATCTCTAGGATGTGATTTCCTGCCTTCAAAATTCCTAATGCGTGCAACTTGGGGCAGTCACCAATCCTGACCCTGGTACACAGACCACGGGCACTGTCCCTAGGATGCTCCACGATGAGCCGGTCAAGGCATGGAGCCTTCACCACGGCAATGTCCTCTACAACAGAGCCACAGATTTGCACGCACCGGAGGCTCTGGCTGACGAGGCGAAGGCGCAGCCCTTTGTTGCTTCCTTGGATGTTCAGAATCTCCAAGACGGGGCTCCTAGCGACCAGGGCCTCGATGTCTCCGTCCTTAATGAGGATGGTGCAGACACCGAGCTCACGAAGGCATGGGAAGGAGGTGCCACGCTGTAATCTGGCCACGTCCGGAAATTTCCAGATGCCGATGTAGAGGCGGGTGAGGGTGGTGACGCTGAAGAGCGTGGCGGGGAGGGGTACCTCGAGTGGCCACGGGCGATTCACAAGGACGAGCTCTTGGACGCCCTTGGTGGCGAGGAGCTCGAGCCAGCGCGCGAGCTGGGGCTGGCACGCGTCCATGTGGCTGCGGACGAGGTGGACAAAGCGGAAGGGTCCCGGGTGTGCATCAAGGATTTGCGACACGGCGGCGGTGACGGTCGGCGGGTTGCCGCTGGGGCGGAGGTATTCGTCGATTAGCGCGAGGGGGGCGGATAGCCAGACCCGGCGCCAGCGCGAGGCGAGAACGGCGGTGCGCGCGGCGTCCGTGACGGGGAGGCGGGAGACGATGTTGCACAGGAGCGCGTCGGGGAGGAGGCTGATGCGGTCGATGCCGGAGGAGGAGGGGAGGGCGGTGAGCCGCCTGGTGTTGAGGGCGGGGAAGGCGGGGAGTAGCTCGGTGCAGATGTAGGTGCGCAGCTGCACCATGGCCACGTCCGGCTTGTGCGCGTCGGCCTCCGTCGCGGCACCCGCGTTGGTGAGTGGTGTCCGCCCGGCCATGGTTGACGACGGCGGTGGCAGATGCGCCGGAGAGTGTTTTTGGGATTTGGATGGCGACAGTGAGAGTGGGGTGTGTGGTGGGGCGGGGGCTGGAAGCGGCGGATGGTGGTGCGTGGTGGCTCTTAGGGTTTCCTTCCCTTCGTAGTTTGGTGGGCCAAGAGCGTGGGCCAAATACCACACTGATTGCCTTCCCACGGGCCCATTAGTCAGCCTTGACTGCCTAAAAACTTGTTGGTGTCCAGCTTGGAAAAAAACATTTTTTTCTGGTTAAACTTGTTGAGTCAGTATGTTTTACAATTCACTAGCACATATGCATGCGTGTTGCAACGGGAGAAAAAATGATGTTCTTTGTTGCAAAGTTAACGCCAATTGTCATGAACCATGTTAACCGTATTATAGTTTGATGATGAAAGAAATAACGGTGAATTGACAGTAAGGATTTTTGGGGTGCTAGTTTGTGCATGGGACATGATTCCTAGTCATCGGGTGAACAAACATATCTTTAGATCAAAAATTCTTTTACATATTGCACCTGCAGCCGTACGTGCTAATTGCTCTATAAAATTCGTAAGTGTATAAAAAGCATTCTCAGAGCTACATCGAAGAACCTAGAAATTATTTTGTAGTCCATAATCCTGAAATCTATCCTTCCATTTAATAATACCTCATGAATCCAGCGTCATATGTGTCCTAAAATTCATCATTCTATTTGCAGTGTGTACAATTCTCTTCTCCGGAGATGAATCCGTCCCGCATAATACATCTCATTCCTTTAATTTTCCAGCGCCTTCCTTTAATTTAAATACCCAAGAGAGCCTCCGTTCTTTTTTATCCTTGAAATTCATCGTTATACTGATATGCGGACCGTCCTCAATCTTCACAATCACAGCATGCGGGCCATGTGTGGCATGTACCTCCTCCCTCTCCATTGCATTTAATTATAGCCAGCCCACAAATCATCATTCAAATTATAATCATAGCATCATGCTTGCATGCCTACATAGCCAAATTAACCAGCTCACAATCCATGCAATGCATGTCTCTCTTTCTCCTTTATTGAGCCGCGATTTGTCAAGCTAATTCATCTTTTCCCTTTGTCTTGGTTCTTTTGTTGACTTGATGATATTTCAGAACTTACAAATGTATATTGGTCATGTGTGAGGTCGATCAAGACTAAGTCAAAGAGTGAATCAAGTTGATCAACACACGCAGCATAGAAGATGTACCGAGTGGGGTCAAGTGATCCCATGGTATGGTAAGCATTGTCCATTACGCTTTGTATACTAACCCATGGTCTACATGAGAGTTCTATGTGGGGTTAGGTTGCGGTGTGCAAGTTCAAGTGGATCATCATGACGAGATCAAGGGCTTGAAGCTTGCCGTCCGTTGTGGTGGCAATGGGCTTGTGAAGATGTGCCAAAGAGTGGCTGATACGTCTCCAACGTATCTATAATTTTTTATTATTACATGCTGTTTTATTATCAATCTTGGATGTTTTATAATCATTTTATAGTCATTTTATATCATTTTTTGTAATAACCTATTGACATAGTGCCAAGTGCCAGTTGTTGTTTTCTGCATGTTTTTTTATCGCAGGAAATCAATATCAGATGAGGTCCAAATGACACGCCAATTTACAATGATTTTTTATTGGCTAGAAGGAACACAACGGGCCCTAGTTGCACCTGGGGGGAGTCCCGAGGAGGGGACAACCCACGAGGGCGCGCCAG
Organism: Triticum aestivum; assembly: GCF_018294505.1. Classification (NCBI taxonomy): domain Eukaryota; kingdom Viridiplantae; phylum Streptophyta; class Magnoliopsida; order Poales; family Poaceae; genus Triticum; species Triticum aestivum. The sequence continues at coordinate 652,366,127 of NC_057807.1, read as the reverse complement.
GAGGCCCAGGCGCGCCCAGGTGGGTTGTGCCCACCTCGGGTGCCCCCTGGACCGACTCTTGGCTCTATAAATACCCCAATATTCTAGAAACCCTAGGGGGGTCGATGAAATATTCATCCAGCCGCCGCAGAGTCCAGAACCACGAGATCCAATTTAGACACCATCACGGAGGGGTTCACCACTTCCATTGGTGCCTCTCCGATGATGCGTGAGTAGTTCTTTGTAGACCTTCGGGTCTGTAGTTAGTAGCTAGATGGCTTCCTCTCTCTCTCTCTCTCTTGATTATCAATACATTGATCTCTTGGAGATCCATATGATGTAAGTCTTTTGGCAGTGTGTTTGTTGGGATCTGATGAACTTCGAGTTTATGATCAGTTAGATCTTTTTATATCCATGAAAGTTATTTGAGTTCTTTGATCTCTTATATGCGTGATCTCTTATAGCCTCGTATTTCTTCTCCGATATTTGGGTTTTGTTTGGCCAACTTGATCTATTTATCTTCCAATGGGAAGAGGTGCCCGATAGTGGGTTCGATCTTAAGATGCTTGATCCTAGTGACAGAAAGGGAACCGACACGTATGTATTGTTGCTACTAAGGATAAAAAGATGAGATCCATATCTGTCGCAATAGATAGACGGATCTTGTCTACATCATGTCATCGTTCTTATTGCATTACTCCATTTTTCCATGAACTTAATACGCTAGATGCATGCTGGATATCGGTCAATGTGTGGAGTAATAGTAGTAGATGCAGGCAGGAGTCGGTCTACTAATCTTGGACGTGATGCCTATGTAATGATCATTGCCTGGATATCGTCATGATTATTTGAAGTTCTATCAATTTCCCAACAGTAATTTGTTCACCCACCGTTTGCTATTTTTCTCGAGAGAAGCCACTAGTGAAACCTACGGCCCCCGGGTCTTCTTTCTCATATATTTGCCTTGCGATCTACTTTTTCCTTGCGTTTATTTTTAAATCTATTAAACTAAAAAATACAAAAATACCTTGCTGCAATTTATTTGTTCCGTGATATATTTATCCCATCTACAAATTTATCTCACGTCCTTTGCCTATCTTGAGGCGTCGTACCCCGAAAGGGATTGACAACCTCTTTAACACTTTGGGTTATGAAATCACACACACAATCCAAAATGGAGGTCTTAACCACGTGCACATTTGCGAGGTATGTCCTTCAGCACAAAGTTCCAGTTGTAAACCTTGAAAGCTACCTTGTAATCACGAATCATAGAGGAGTGTCTGATATGCAGTTAGTTCTATAACATAAATATAGTATTATCATTCATGTAACACACAATTATAACTGCCCGATATGATGAAATCTGCTGCTACACGTTTTTTTACGAAACATCATAACATAAAAACAGATGGCCACACAACACAGACCCTAATAGTGTACTCTTGTTTATGTGCGAAGACAAGACACGATGGCTGAGAACAAATTACCAGGGCTAATACTTAAGCTACAATTGATCACCCATGGAAAGGTCAAACATTCGTAACTATGTACTAGCTGATACTACCATCACCTTACCACATAGAAAAACTACTTGCACTAGCTGGCACCATGTCCACTGATGATTTAGTAATGTATAGAGTGCAAAGTAAGCAAAAACATTAATGAGAGAGCGAGGGAAGGGGGGATACCATGATATGCAGCGTCTCCAGATTGAGAAAGCATCTGAGAAAGGCAGTCAGCATCTTAATGTCGTCGTGGTCTCCGAAACACACATTCAAACTCAGGATCTTGACGTTCATCAACATGGCGCTTGGGCTTGGCTTTATCCCAGCCTAGAATGCACCCACAAAGAAAGATCGCACATTTAGCCATGATTCATGAACCTCTATCAACTGAATATTTTGCTAACTGAACAAATGGATAGACTTCAGATAGGAAATGTACCACGATGACGGTGCCTTGGATCTCTAGGATGTGATTTCCTGCCTTCAAAATTCCTTAATGCGTGCAATTTTGGGCAGTCACCAATCCTGACCCTGGTACACAGACCACTAGCACTGTCCCTAGGATGCTCCACGATGAGCCGGTCAAGGCATGGAGCCTTCACCACGATAATGTCCTCTATAATAGAGCCACAGATTTGCACGCACCGGAGGCTCTGGCTGACGAGCCGAAGGCGCAGCCATGCGTTTCTTCCTTGGATGTTTAGAATCTCCAGGACGGGGCTCCTAGCGACGAGGGCCTCGATGTCTCCGTCCTTCATAAGGATGGTGCAGGCCCCAAGCTCACGGAGACATGGGAAGGAGGTGCCGCACAGTAACCTGGCCACGTCCGGAAATTTCCAGATGTCGATGTAGAGACGGGTGAGGGTGGTGACGCTGAAGAGCATGGCCGGGAGGGGTACCTTGAGTGGCCACGGGCGATTCACAAGGACAAGCTCTTGGACGCCCTTGGTGGCAAGGAGCTCGAGCCAGCGCGCGAGCTAGGGCTGGCACGCGTCCATGTGACTGTGGCGCGGTGGACAAAGCGGAAGGGTCTCGGGTGCGCATCAAGGATTTGCGACACGGCGGCGGTGACGATCGGCGGGTTGCCGCTGGGGCGGAGGTATTCGTCGATTAGCGCGAGGGGCAGATAGCCAGACCCGGCGCCAGCGCGAGGCGAGAACGGCGGTGCGCGCGGCATCCGTGACGGGGAGGCGGGAGACGATGTTGCGTAGGAGCGCGTCGGGGAGGAGGCTGATGCAGTCGACACCGTCGGAGGAGAGGAGGGCGGTGAGCCGCCTGTTGTCGAGGGCGGGGAAGGCGGGGAGGAGCTCGGTGAAAATGTAAGCGCACAACTGCTTCAATGCCACGTACGGCTCGTAGGCGTCGGCCTCCGTCGCGGCCCCCGCGTTGGTTAGTGGTGTCCGCCCGGCCATGGTCGATGATGGCGGCGGCAGATGCGTTGGAGAGTGTTTTGGGGATTTGGATGTAGAAAGTGAGAGTGGGTGGGGTGTGGACTGTGTGGAAGCGGCAGATGATGGTGCGTGGTGGCCCTTAGGGTTTCGACACTGATTGCGCCTTCCCATTGGCCCATGAGTCATTCTTGACGGGCTAAAAACTAGGTGACTGATAACCCACAAGTATAGGGGATCAATTGTAGCCTCTTTCAATAAGTAAGAGTGTCGAACCCAACGAGGAGCTAAAGGTAGAACAAATATTCCCTCAAGTTCTATCGACCGCTAATACAACTCTACGCATGCTTATCATTCGCTTTACCTAAAACAAGTATGAAACTAGAAGGATTTTGTAGATGTTGTTGGATAGAATTGCAAGATAATAAAAGGCTCGTAAATAAAAAGTAGGGGTTGTTTAGATAAAGAAGCAATAAAGTAAATATAGCGAGTGTGGAAAAGTGGTGGTAGGAGTTGTGAAATTGTCCCTAAGTGAAAGTGCAACTATCCCTAGGTGGTTTTGGTAATTCCTAACAACATATAGCTCATTGAGCTAATACTATTCCAAGATAAATATTTCAGGAAAGCTCAATGATTGGCATGGCATGGATGAGAAAAGTGGACCCCTCAAAATGCTAACGACAAAAGGATTGGCTCAAGCTCCAAGCTCAAGACTCTACATTTTATATTTTAGTGATCCAAGATCACATTGAGTCTATAGGAAAAGCCAATACTATTAAGGAGGGATGAGGTGTTGCTTAATGAGGTTCTTGCTTCAAAGTGCTTAGTGATATGCTCAAAAGCTCTCAACTACTTTCTCACATCCACATATGACCTAAACCAAAAGTCAAACTCGGCCCCACCGATTCTTTCTATTCCGGCGCCACCGAGTTCAGATCTCATAGCCACTGCCACAAACCCTAGGAAAATCGGTCTCACCGATAGGGATCTCGGTCTCACCGAGATGGGATTGTAATATCTCTGTTTCCCTTCGTAACGTTTCGGTCCCACCGAGATGAGCGATCGGTCCCACCGAGATTGCAATGTAAACTCGCTGTTTCCCTTTCGTAACGTTTCGGTCCCACCGAGATGAGCGAATCAGTCCCACTGAGTTTACCTGACCAACTCTCTGGTTAGCTTATTACCAAAATCGGTCTCACCGAGATTACGTTATGCCCTAACCCTAACCATATTGGTCCTACCGAGTTGCATGTCGGTCCCACCGAAAATCCTAGTGGGTACCATGACGCTGCCGGTCCCGCGCCTCCTGAGATGGGCGCGGTGCGTGTACAGACGCCGAGGTCTGCGCAGCTTTGTCCTTGGACTTGGCGGCACCGTGAGCTCCCTCGTCGACGCCCATTCTCCCACCGGCATCTACCCCACCACCCGTTTGCTCCGGTGGCGGAGGGATCGACGCGGACGGAGCAACCACCTCCGAAGCCTGCTTCTTCGGTGGCATGTCGATGAAGATGATGAAGATCTAGCTCGTGTGAACGCCGGATCAGGTTCACACAACCTCGACGCCCCCTACCTGGCGCGCCAAAGATGTCGTGGGAAACTGATCCACGGACACCTATGGGACCGGCGGACCGAGCCCCTTTCGGTTCGGCGGGGGGCGGAGATCGCACAAAGAGCAGATCGAGGCGAGGCACACGAGCAGTTTACCCAGCTTCGGAGCTCTCCGGAGAGATAATACTCCTACTGCTGCTTGTCTGATTGTATTGAGTTCTTGCTCGGGAGCGTGAGAGTTACAAGACCGAGCGCGTGTGTGTCTAAATCTCCGAACCCCTTCTACGTTGCTCATGGGCCTCCTTTTATATGCTCAAGGGGTCACCGACAGGTGGCAACGTAGACAAGGGTAAAAATGGAAAAAGAGTTGCGGTTGGTACAACTACTTTGTACAGTGTATCCTACCTAACCCTGACGGCAGGGGACAAAGGCATTAAATGCCTATCTGAGTCGCCCAAACAGTGCAAAAAGGGACCGTCAGGGACGCCACCGCTTGCCACGGTGGTAATCTTGTCAGCACCGCTTGACACCGCGTACCGCTGGCTGCACAGCCTTCCGCCACACGCGCTTGGAAAGGTCCCAGGGCGACACGTTGGTGGATGTGTTGGAGTGCAGCTACAGAGTGGTAGCTCGCCGTGGCAAGCGCTTTGCCGCGGTTGTTGTCTTGTCGCGCCCGGAAGCTTGTCGCTCGCCGGGCCTTGCCCGGATGCGCGGTGCGTCGCGGTAAGTTCCTTGAGGTGCCTTGGTTGGCCTTCCCGGCAAGCTCCTCTTGCCAGGGGTCTTGTCTCCTTAGCTTGAATACTTTGTTCTTGAATGGCTCCAAAGGAACCACGGAGGACCTTGGCGGTCATCCGGCTAGCCTTGCCGCGGGGTGCTGTGACTGCCCGTGCACAAGTTCGGGATACTAGGGTACCCCTACTCTAGTACACCGACACTGAAATTATTACTTTGGTAGAATATGGTCCTTTTTATGGCCTTGAATCTGAAACTGTTGTGGCACATCTTACCAAGTTGAATGATATAGCTACCCTGTTTACTGATGATGATAGATCTCGCTACTTTTATATCCTTAAGATATTTTCGTTCTCATTAAAGGGTGATGCTAAGACTTGGTTTAATTCTCTTGATCTTGGTTGTGTGCATAGTCCCCAGGATATGATTTATTACTTCTCTGCTAAATATTTCCCTGCTCATAAGAAACAAGCTGCCTTGCGGGAAATATATAATTTCGTGCAAATCAAAAAAGAGAGTCTCCCACAAGCTTGGGGGAGGCTTCTCCGATTACTTAATGCTTTGCCTGATCACCCACTCAATAAAAATGAAATAGTTGATATCTTTTATAATGGACTAACCGATGCTTCGAAGGACTACTTGGATAGTTGTGCTGGTTGTGTTTTCAGGGAAAGAACAGTCGACGAAGCTGAATTATTATTGAGCAATATGTTGACTAATGAGAATAATTGGACTCTTCCTGAGCCAATTCCTGAACCAATTGAGCCAACTCCTGAGCCTGTTCCTAAACCCACTCCAAAGAAGAGAGGTGTTCTATTTCTCAGTCCTGAAGATATGCAAGAGGCAAAGAAATCAATGAAAGAAAAAGGTATTAAAGCTGAAGATGTTAAGAATTTACCTCCTCTTGAAGAGATACATGGTCTTAATATACCGCATGTTGAAGAAACGCATTGTCTTGATAACCCGACACAGGTAGTAAAGGTAAATTCTCTCTATAGATATGATAAAGATGAAATCCCATCCACTAAATTTCATAGCCCTTGCTTAGATGAATTTGATGACTTCATGAATAGACAAGCAAATTTCAATGATTATGTTGGTAGACAATTGAAGAATAATGCTTATACGATAGGATGCTTCAATGATTATGTAGCTGGAATTAAAGGTGAACTTAAACTCACTAGTAAACATGCTTCCATGGTTGCTACTCAAGCTGAACAAGTACTTAAGGCTCAGAATGAATTGCTTGCTGAATTAAATAATAAAAATGACTTTGCTGTTAGAGTGGCTACTAGAACTGGTAGAATGACTCATGAACCTTTGTATCCTGAAGGCCACCCTAAGAGAATTGAACAAGATTCTCAGAATAATAATCTAGATGCTCCTAGTTCTTCTAAGAAGAAGAAAAAGAAGAATGATAGGACTTTGCAAACTTCTAGTGAACCTAATGTAGAAATACCTGAGAATCCTAATAATACTTCTATCTCTGATGCTGAAACACAATCCGGAGATGAACATGAACCTGATGATAATGCTAATAATGATGTTCATGTAGATGCTCAACCTAGTAATAACAATGATATAGAAATTGAACCCGCTATTGGTCTTGATAACCCACAATCAAGAAACCAACGTTATGATAAGAGAGATTTTGTTGCTAGGAAGCATGGTAGAGAAAGAGAACCATGGGTTCAGAAACCCATGCCCTTTCCTCCTAAACCATCTAAGACAAAGGATGATGAGGACTTTGAGCGTTTTTTTGAAATTATTAGACCTATTTTCTTACGCATGCGCTTAACTGATATTCTTAAAATGAACCCTTATGCTAAATATATGAAAGATATCATCACTAATAAGAGGAAAATACCTGAAACTAATATTTCCACCATGCTTGCCAACTATACCTTTAAGGGTGGAATACCTAAGAAACTTGGTGATCCCCGAGTACCCACTATACCTTGCTCTATTAAAGGAAATTATGTTAAAACTGCTTTATGTGATTTAGGAGCCGGTGTTAGTGTTATGCCTCTTTCCTTGTACCGTAGACTTGAATTAAGTAAGTTGACACCCACTGAGATATCCTTGCAAATGGCTGACAAATCAACTGCTATACCTGTCGGCATTTGTGAGGACGTGCCTGTTGTTGTTGTTGCGAATGTTACTGTCTTAACAGACTTCATTATTCTTGATATTCCTGAGGACGATAGTATGTCTATTATTCTTGGTAGACCCTTTTTAAATACTGCAGGATCTGTTGTTGATTGCAACAAAGGCCATGTCACATTTCATGTTAAAGGAAATGAGCATATGGTACATTTTCCGAGGAAGCAAATCCCAGTTCATAGCATAGATACTATTGAGAAAATTCCATCAATTATTATTGGAGGTTTTGAATTTCCTCTCCCTACTGTCAAGAAAAAGTATGATATTCTTATTGTTGGGGATTTTCATATCCCCGTTGAGGTAACTTAGTGTTATTCGAAATTTCTCCGGTTCCGTGTTATTCGGAATGAGTTGGTTAACAAGACTTGATCAACCTTGTTAGTGGATTCATTTTGATGATCATGAGATGGATGAAGCTAGAAGGCACAACCTTCTGTACCCTCTTTTTATTTTCTGTTATTTAAAATAAATAAAGCAAAAACAGTATTATCCGCCTGTTTTCTGAATTTTCCGTGCAATAAAAAATATCCCGAAAATAAAAGTGCTCCAAATGCCCTGCAAATTTAGTATGATTTTTTATTGAATATTTGAGGATTTTAGGCACTGAAATCACTGCAGGAGGGGCAAGCACCAGGCCACGAGAGTGGAGGGCGCGCCCACCCCATCTGGGCGCGCCCCCTGCCTCGTGGGCCCCTGGTAGCCCCACTCCACTTATGCCAGCACCCACACACTCCATCTTCTACCCAAAAAAATCCCCATCCAGCTCAAGCACAAGTTCTATCTCATTTTGCTGCGATTTTCGATCTCCTTGCTCAAAGCTCCATTCACAAAACTACTTTGGGAGATTGTTGCTTGGTATGTGACTCCTCCATTGGTCCAATTAGTTTTTGTTCTAGTGCTTTATTCATTGCAAATCCTTGCTGCCTTGGTGACCCTGTTCTTGATCTTGCATGTTAAATTTATGAGGTTCCAAGTAATTCTAATGCATGATGTAGGCTCTAGGCACCTGTAGGAGTAGTTGCTACCATTCTTGTTAAGTTTTATTCACTTCTATTTTGAAGTTACTAAAATTTCAGAAATTTTCAGAAGATGTTAAGGAGACTTTGGAGGGGCTCTTCTAGCCAAGGCTCTCAGGAAAAACAAGCTAAAGAGAAGGAAAAGGCCAAGTATAATCTTCCTCGCTTAGTGGAAGTACGGTCGTGTGAATGGCCATGTGATAATTTCTTGAAAGAAGCTGGAATTCATGAAGATTTTTATTCTTTGATCGAGAGTGCAAGCCTCAACGATTTTCTCCTCGACCGAATAGATCAGTATCTCTTGCTTACCAATACTTTCGTGCAAAACTTTTATTATTATCCTAAGAAGTCACCACCTTCAGTATCATTTCATTTATATGATGAATTCAGAGAAATGACTTTACGTGACTTTTGCGCGGTATGTAGGATACCTTTTGAGGGAGAGTTAGAGGAACCCCATCGTGAAGATGTGGAGGGCTTTGTTAACACTATAGCTGTAGAGGAGCCAAAGAAAGGTTCTGAGGCAAAATTCTCTAGCATACACTTTCCTGTTTTACGATACTTTGCTATATTTTCTAGTAGATGCTTGATTGGTCGTGGAAATAGTGGAAACTTTAATGTTCCTGATATTATCATTCTTCAGCATGCCTTGTTTGGAGACAATAGTTTTAGTATGGGTGCCGTCATTGCTAAACGGCTAAGCCTGAATCGTACAAAAGGCCCCATATTTGGAGGTATCTATGCTTCACGTCTTGCTACACATTTTAGGATACCTATTAGGCATTATGAAAGGGGGGAGACGATCCTGCCTTCGTACATTTTAGATTACAGGTGCATGGTAGCACACAACTTTATTGTTCAGAATGATGATAAGACACTCCTGTATAACTTAAGATTTAATAAGAAACACAGTGAGACTATTATTCTGCATGTGCCTTTGTTATTTGATTTGACTGCAGATAATTTTCTTGTTACACCGGAGGCAGTGTACGCTCATCAAGGCCAAGCATCTACTCCAGAACCTGAGCCGGAACCTGCACTGGACCCTTATCGTGCATCATCTTTCCAGTGGGATCCGGAGATGGCCAGCCAGTGGTATCCCGATTATACTTCCCAGTACACCGGGGAGGGTAGTAGTGGTCCTTGGCATTAGGCCAACTTAGGCTAAAAGCCTAAGCTTGGGGGAGTATGTATTTCTCGCCGACTTTACATTCATGTTTACACACTATATTAGTCGTCGGTGCTCATACTCTTTCATTGTATTATCCATGTTAGTTTAAATTTCTTTTTCTAGTTTTCTTCTTGTGTGTTTGATAAACCTTAAGAAAAAACAAAAAAAATTAGTTAGCTGAATTTCCATGTTTGTAGTAGAAATTAAAATGAAAACCCAAAAAGATTTCTCGTTCTTCTTTTACTTGTTGGGAGCTTTCCTGTGTAAATAGTTTTCTTTTCTTTTCTTTCCTTTGGGGGTCGAGAAGACCGTATTGAAAATGTTTAGTGGCTCTCATATGCATGATTATTTATTTAACTTAGATCCCATATTACTTGTCTTCTCTTTTGAGTTGAATGCTTGCAGATTCCAGCTTAGTCCAATGCATGTGCACTCTTATTATTTTATACATCGTTCGGTCGTGCAAGTGAAAGGCAATAATGACGATATATGATGGACTTATTGGGATGAGAAAAGCTGGTATGAACTCGACCTCTCTTGTTTTTGTAAATATGATGAGTTCATTGTTCCTGATTCAGCTTATTATGAAGTAAACATATTTGCAATAACATTTAGAGATTATAGTTGCTTGTGCCATGCTTGATTAGCTTTGAGTTATAATGGTTTACCTTGCGTGCCAACATGCTATTAGAATGATTATGATGTGGTATGATAGGATGGCATCCTCCTTTGAATGAATTGAGTGACTCGACTTGGCACATGTTCACGCATGTAGTTGAAACAAAATCAACATAGCCTTCACGATATTTATGTCCATGGTGGATTATATCCTACTCATGTTTGTATTCGGTGTGAATTAGTTTTAATGCATGTTTATGACTGTTGTCGCTCTCTCAGTTGGTCGCTTCCCAGTCTTTTGCTAGCCTTCACCTGTACTAAGCGGGAATACTGCTTGTGCATCCAAACTCCTTAAACCCCAAAGTTGTTCCATATGAGTCCACCATACCTTCCTATATGCGGTATTTACCTGCCGTTCCAAGTAAATTTGTATGTGCCAAACTCTAAACCTTCAAATGAAATTCTATTTTGTATGCTCGAGCCGCTCATGTTTCCACTAGGACTGCCTATATCTTCCATGCTAGATGGGTTATTCTTAGAGGAGTGGACTCCGCTCCTCATTCACGAGAAAGGGCCGGTAACTGGGATGCCCAGTCCCATGATCCAAAAAATCAAAGCAAATCAAAATAATTAAACAAAACTCCCCCGGGATTGTTGTTAGTTGGAGGCACTCGTTGTTTCGAGCAAGCCATGGATTGATGCTTGTTGGTGGTTGGGGGAGTATAAACTTTTACCATTCTGCGTGGGAACTGCCTATAATGCATGTAGTATGGAAGATACACCCATCTCATAGTTGTTGCGTTGACAGCAAAAGTATGCCGCTCAAAATGTTATTCAATCTCTATTTTAAAATCCCTCTACAAATCCCTACTTCCCTCTGCGAAGGGCCTATCTATTTACTTTTATGTTGAGTCATCACCTTCTTATTAAAAAGCACCCGCTGGAGAGCACATTGTCATTTGCATTCATTATTATTGGTTTATATTGGGTATGACTTGACTGGATCTCTTTTACCATGAATTACAATGTTTAGTCAGTCCTTGATCTTTAAAGGTGCTCTGCATTTATGTTTTGCAGTCTCAGAAAGGGCTAGCGAAATACCATTTTGTTATATCATGTTATGATTGTTTTGAGAAAGTGTTGTCATCTGAGTTTTATCATTATCGCTCGCTAGCTGATTATGCCATTGATATGAGTAATTGTGAGACCTGAGTGTTATTGTGAGTATGCTTAGCTTATAATATTGTTGAAACCTAAATGATGGCTTTGCATGTTTACAACAACAAGAGCAAATAGAGTTTGTAAAAGTTTTTCTTTATCACTTTCAGTTTATCAACTGAATTGCTTGAGGACAAGCAAAGGTTTAAGCTTGGGGGAGTTGATACGTCTCCAACGTATCTACTTTTCCAAACACTTTTGCCCTTGTTTTGGACTCTAACTTGCATGATTTGAATGAAACTAACTGGACTGACGCTGTTTTCAGTAGAATTACCATGATGTTGTTTCATGTGTAGAAAACAAAAGTTCTTGGAATGACCTGAAAATCCTCGGAGACAAGTTTCAGAAAATATAAAAAATCCTCGCAAAAGATGAAGACCAGGGGGCCCACACCTTGTCCACGAGGGTGGGGGGCGCGCCCCCTCCCCATGGGCGCGCCCCCTATCTCATGGGCCCCCTGAGGCTCCGCCGACCTCAACTCCAACTCCATATATTCCGTCTCGCGGAGAAAAAAATCAGAGAGAAAGTTTCATCGCGTTTTACGATACGGAGCCGCCACCAAGCCCTAATCTCTCTCGGGAGGGCTGATCTGGAGTCCGTTTGGGGCTCCAGAGAGGGGGAGTCATCGCCGTCGTCATCATCAACCATCCCCCATCACCAATTTCATGATGCTCAACGCTGTGCGTGAGTAGTTCCATCGTAGGCTTGCTGGACGGTGATGGGTTGGATGAGATTTATCATGTAATCAAGTTAGTTTTGTTAGGGTTTGATCCCTAGTATCCACTATGTTCTAAGATTGATGTTGCTATGACTTTGCTATGCTTAATGCTTGTCACTAGGGCCAGAGTGCCATGATTTCAGATCTGAACCTATTATGTTTTCACTAATATATGTGTGTTCTTGATTGAGGGAGTCCTGGACTAGGGGGTGTCCGGACAGCCGAACTATCAATATCCGCCGGACTCCAAGACTACGAAGATAGAAGATTGAAGACTCCGGCTCATGTCCGGAAGGTACTTTCCTTGGCGTGGAAGGCAAGCTTGGCGATACGGATATGTAGATCTCCTACCATTGTAACCGACTGTGTAACCCTAGCCTCTCCGGTGTCTATATAAACCGGAGAGCTTTAGTCCGTAGGACGAACATACATTACAACAATCATACCATAGGCTAGCTTCTAGGGTTTAGCCTCCTTGATCTCGTGGTAGATCTACTCTTGTACTGCCCATATCATCAATATTAATCGAGCAGGACGTAGGGTTTTACCTCCATCGAGAGGGCCCGAACCTGGGTAAAACATTGTGTCCCTTGTCTCCTGTTACCATCCGCCTAGACGCACAGTTCGGGACCCCCTACCCGAGATCCGCCGGTTTTGACACCGACATTGGTGCTTTCATTGAGAGTTCCTCTGTGTCGTCACCGATAGGCTTGATGGCATCTTCAACCAACAACGCTGTCCTGGGTGAGACTTTTCTCCCCGGACAAATCTTCGTATTCGGCGGCTTCGCACTGCGGGCCAATTCTCTTGGCCATCTGGAGCAGATCGAAAGCTACGCCCCTGGCCGTCAGGTCAGATTCGGAAGCTTAAACTTCACGGCCGATGTCCGTGGGGACTTGATCCTCGACAGACCCGAGCCTCAGCCGAGCGCACCGCACTGTGACGACGGACATGATCTAGCTCTACCACCGAACAGTGCCCTGGTGGCCGCACCCGGATCCGCTCCGGCCATTAGCCCGGAGCCGATCGCCCACACCGAGGGACGGTGGATAGACGCCGCCCCGGGGGCTTCAACATACACGGCGATGGAGCCGAACACTGATCTTGTCCCATGCGAAACCCGTGATTCCGAGGCGCCGGACTCCTCGTTGGACTCCGAACCTCCCGCGCCCCTACCAATCAATCCGGATTGGACGCCGGTTATGGAATTCACCGCCGCGGACATATTCCAACACTCGCCTTTTGGCGATATCCTAAACTCTTTAAAGCATCTCTCGTTATCAGGAGAATCTTGGCCGGACTATGGCCAGGGCGGTTGGAGTACGGACGACGAAGAAATTCAGAGCCCACCCACCACCCACTTTGTAGCCTCTGTCGAGGATTTAACCGACATGCTAGACTACGACTCCGACGACATCGACGCTATGGACGATGATGCCGGAGACGAACAGGAACCAGCGCCTACAGGGCACTGGAAGGCCACCTCGTCATATGACGTATACATGGTGGACACCCCAAAAGAAGGGGAGGGCGAAGAAGCAGCGGAGGCAGACTCTTTAAAGAAGCAGCCCAAACGCCAGCGTCAGCGGCGCCGCTCTAAATCCCGCCACAGTAAGAATGGAGATTCCGGCACCGGAGACAATAACACTCCAGAGAGCGCCGAAGACAATCCCCTCCTGCAAGACTCAGCGCAGGAGGATGCAGAAGCAAGCCCCCACGAGAGGGCGGCAGACGAAGGGGTTGAGGATGATAACTATATGCCTCCCTCCGAAGACGAAGCAAGCCTCAACGATGACGAATTCGTCGTACCTGAGGATCCGGTCGAACTAGAGCGTTTCAAACGCAGGCTAACGGCCACGGCAAATAGCCTAAAGAAAAAGCAGCAACAGCTTAGAGCTGATCAAGACCTGCTGGACGACAGATGGACCGAGGTCCTCGCGGCCGAAGAGTATGAACTCGAACGCCCCTCCAAGAATTACCCAAAATGCAAGTCGCTCCCCCGATCAGAGGAGGAGGCATATGAACCTTCATCACCAGCGCACAATACGGCAGACCGACCACCCCGCGGCCGCGACAGAGAGGCATCCAGGCCCTCTACCAAGACCGTACCCCGGCATCGCTCCCAAAGTACGAAGCCAAGAGGAAACGCGCCGGACTTGCGAGACATATTGGAGGACAAGGCAAGACAATCCAGATCCATCTACGGATCACGTGGGCGCCCCACGACCCATGACGAATACCGTCGCACCGGATATAACAACTCCAGCCGGGCCGAACACAGCAGACAACGCTCTCTTGAGCTACGTCGTGATATTGCTCAATACAGAGGCGCCGCACACCCGCTATGCTTCACTGATGAAGTAATGGATCATCAAATCCCTGAAGGGTTTTAACCCGTCAACATTGAATCCTACGATGGCACAACGGACCCCGCGGTTTGGATCGAAGACTATCTTCTCCACATTCACATGGCCTGCGGTGATGATCTCCATGCCATCAAGTACCTCCCACTCAAGCTTAAAGGACCAGCTCGGCATTGGCTAAATAGCTTTCCCGCAGAGTCAATTGGGTGCTGGGAGGACTTGGAGGCCGCATTCCTTGACAACTTCCAAGGCACATATGTGCGACCACCAGACGCCGATGACCTAAGCCACATCATTCAGCAGCCAAACGAATCGGCCAGACAATTCTGGACTCGGTTCCTGACGAAGAAAAATCAAATCGTCGACTGTCCGGATGCAGAGGCCCTCGCAGCCTTCAAACATAATATCCGGGACGAATGGCTAGCCCGGCACCTGGGGCAGGAAAAGCCGAAAGCCATGGCCGCCCTCACATCGTTAATGACCCACTTTTGTGCGGGAGAGGACAGCTGGCTAGCCCGAAGCAACAATCTCCGTAAAAATTTTGGCAGTCCGGATACTAAGGACAACAATGGCAGGTCACGTCGAATCAAAAACAAGCGCCGTATTAACGGCGACAATAAGGAGGATACGACAGTGAATGCCGGATTCCGAGGCTCTAAACCCGGTCAGCGGAAGAAGCCATTCAAAAGAACCACTTCGGGTCCGTCCAATCTGGACCGAATACTCGACCGCTTATGCCAGATACATGGCACCTCTGAAAAAGCCAGCTAACCACACCAACAGAGACTGCTGGGTGTTCAAGCAGGCCGGCAAGTTAATTGCCGAAAACAATGACAAGGGGCTGAATAGCGACGACGAGGAGGAGACCCGGCCGCCGAACAGTAGAGGACAGAAGGGTTTTCCCCCACAAGTGCGGACGGTGAATATGATATACGCGACCCATAGACCCAAGAGGGAGAGGAAGCGCGCACTATGGGACGTCTATGCGATGGAGCCAGTCGCCCCAAAGTTCAATCCATGGTCCTCTTGTCCGATCACTTTCGATCGAAGAGACCATCCGACCAGCATACGCCATGGCGGATTCGCCGCATTGGTTTTAGACCCAATCGTCGATGGATTTCACCTCACATGAGTCCTGATGGACGGCGGTAGCAGCCTAAACCTGCTTTATCAGGATACAGTGCGCAAAATGGGCATAGTCCCATCAAGGATTAAATCTACAAAGACAACCTTTAAAGGTGTCATTCCAGGAGTGGAGGCCAACTGTACAGGCTCAGTCACACTGGAAGTGGTCTTCGGATCCCCGGATAATTTCTGAAGCGAGGAGTTAATCTTCGACATAGTCCCGTTTCGCAGCGGCTATCATGCTCTGCTCGGACGAACCGCGTTTGCAAAATTCAACACGGTGCCGCATTATGCATACCTAAAGCTCAAGATGCCAGGCCCTCGTGGAGTCATCACGATCAATGGGAATACGGAACGCTCCCTCCGAACGGAGGAACATACAGCGGCTCTTGCGGTAGAAGTACAGAGCAGCCTCTTACGGCAATTCTCAAGTCCGGCAGCTAAAAAGCCGGACACAGCAAAGCGCGCCCGGAGCAATGCCAACCAAGACCACCTGGCGCGATCAGAGCACGCGTAGCAATGCGGCCCCAACCCTCGCCCGCGCATGATCGCAAGAATAACACTCCGCGTACATCATTACGCCTTGGAGATACCATGGGCGCAGGGAAAGGGGCACGATCACAATGGACCCAGAGTGCGGCTCGACCACACCAGGGGCTCGCAAGGGTGCCCCCCTTCTTTTCTTTTTTACTTTACTACTTTGTGTACCCAGGACTCCATTAAACAGAAGCTCTGTCCGGTGGCGAACCTGCCGAACTCATGATGCAATAGTCAGGGACTAAAGAAGGCCGCGACGAACTCTCAGGTGGTCTCAATTACGAGCATTAAATTCAATTATATACACCAAGTCCGCAGTTCATCCCTGGAGGGGGACATATTTATTGAGTCCAAATCCCTTGCTTACCGCACTATTTGTATCGGTCCGCTCTACTAGCAGACTTTCTTTCATACATAATGCAACATCTTTTCCTTTGCAATTGCATTACCTTTTATATATATGTTCATTACATGACATCCTGCATCCATATATTTTGGTACGACCGAATACGCCAGGGGCTTCTGTTCCCCAATTTATGGTGTGATAAAGTCCGAACACTTTCACAAGTGCGGCACCCCGAACTTATAGCATTATATGAATCGGCTCCGAATCATGTCTTGGGTCAATAGTTGGGTTTGCCCGGCTCCTATGTTTTGGTGCCTTACGTTCCGTTCCGTCGGCTAAGGTAGCACTAGGAGAACCACTGCGATTGCGCCCCGGTTGAGCCGGGTTAACGCCTCAGTGGAGAAAGCTAAAACTGACTGGCATGATAAGGCGAGAGACTGGTCGCTGTTCGAGAGGTCCTTTCGGGTCCTTAAAGACTCATGCCGCTTCGAGCGAAGTTCCGGATGATGTCCGACGAAGGCGTGGATAGCGCCCCGGATTCGGTCTTCCGAATACCAGGGGCTTCGCTGAAATTTAAAATTATAGAATTCTATGGCTAAGTGAGAGTGTTCAAGCATTATAAGTCCGGTTGCCTCGTTCGTCGCATTGAGCGCCTCCCTAGACAGACCCAAAAATGGGAACAAGAGTGCTCAAGTTTATCACCGAACACCCCAGCACTTGTGGCTTGGGGGCTGAAGCCAACGACTTGCCATCTCTCAGATTTTATAAACGGCCGCACAGAAGGTAATATTTTAAATTAAACAAAGCGTTGCTCATGGCACATAGGAACGAATTTTTCAGCGCACAGGATTAATACACAACGAGTTCATTCAAAGATTACATCTCGGGAGCACTCATCTGCAATATCGCAGGCTCCCTTCAGGACAACTTTATAATACCGCTCCGGCGTGCGATGCTCCTTGCCCGGTGGCGGCGGATCCGTGAGAAGCTTCTCCGCATCCAGTTTGCCCCATTGCACCTTTATGCGGGCAAGGGCCCCACGAGCGCCTTTGATGCAGGCGGAGCGCTTGACTACATCAAGCCAGGGGCACGCATCAACCAGCCGCCGCACGAGGCCAAAGTAGCTGCCAGGCATGGCCTGTCCAGGCCACAGCCGGACTATGAGACCCTTCATGGCCTCCTCAGCTACCTTGTGGAGTTCGACCAGCTGCTTCAGCTGGTCGCTTGGGGGCACCGGATGGCCGGCCTCAGAGTACTGAGACCAGAAGACCATCTCCGTCGAGCTCCCCTCCTTGCCACGATAGAATGCGGCGGCATCAGACGCACTACGCGGCAGATCTGCAAACGCCCCTGGAGAGCTCCGAATTTGGGTAAGTATGCGATAATTCACATTAACATGCCTGCTTTGCATGAAAAACGCCTTACCCGCTGCTATCTTCTTTATGTCCTCAACTTCCTGAAGGGCCTTCTGGGCCTCGGCCTTGGCGGACTTGGCACTTTCGAGAGCCGAGGCAAGCTCGGACTCTCGAGTCTTGGAGTCACGCTCCAAACTCTCATGTTTTTCCATGAGAACTTGGAGCTCTTGCCGAACTTCCGCCACCCGTGCCTCTTGCTTCTCTCGCTCAGCCCGTTCCGTGGCCGCACTGCGTTCGGCCGCGGACACGGCATCCTTCAGGGTTGCCACCTCGTTAGTGGCCCCTGCAATACACATATTATCCTTGTTAATTTTATTTGCAACCAAAACCCTTTTCTGTAAGGTACTTATTCAAAGAGGTGTTATTCACCTTCTTTCTCCTCGAGCTGCTTCTTTGTATGGCCGAGCTCTTGCTCGGACCGCTCGAGATCCTTCTTCAACACGTTGACCTCCGCCGTTAATGTGGCAGAGGTCAGCAGCGCAGCCTGCAAACCCATATTGACATATTTTAAGCAACCCTGCGTATATCTTGTTAGATCCTCAGTTCGGCTTTTCTTTCCAAACACCGAACTAAGCATCAGGGGCTACTGTCTATGCGGTATTTCATTACATAATTTTAACTTCTTACCTCAAAGCCTGTTAGAAGGCTACTGCAGGCTTCGGTCAGCCCGCTTTTGGCGAGCTGAACCTTCTCAATCACCGCACTCATGATAGTGCGGTGTTCTTCCTCGATGGAAGCGCCTTTAAGCGCCTCCAGCAGGTTATCCGGCGCCTCCGGATGGACGGAGGCCGCCGGCGTCGTGGTCCTGCCC
Source organism: Triticum aestivum (assembly GCF_018294505.1). NCBI lineage: Eukaryota > Viridiplantae > Streptophyta > Magnoliopsida > Poales > Poaceae > Triticum > Triticum aestivum. The sequence continues at coordinate 652,347,474 of NC_057807.1, read as the reverse complement.
TTATTTCGAAGGGGCCGCTTGCCGGACTCTGGAACCACTGCAGGTTCCGGTGTAGAGTCCGGCACGAAGTCTGGGAGGCTGCCTGACGGCGCCTCCGGAGCCTCCTCCTGATGGGTCCCTCTGTGGGACACCACCTCGGCATCCTCGTCGGCGCGTGGGGTAGAGGCAGTCGGGATGGAATTTACATCCGACGAGGCCAACGACCCGCTCATCGAGTCGGGGAGGTCATCCCTGGCCGGACTACGGACAGAATGCGGTGTTAGAAGGATACTACGTGACATGAAAAGTACGGCATATAGATGATCCGGATACTTACGATCCTGCCGGACGCCTGGCCCTTGGAGGCCACTCATCCTCGCCAACACTGATGTTGGCGAAACTGTCCGGGGGGATAGTTCTCCCCCTCTTGGACCCTTCGGCCGCCCCGATTGGGGAGGCCTTCCTCTTCTTCTCTCCCTCCTCTGGGAGGGAGTACTCCTCCTCCTCGTCTTCAGGGGAGGAGTCCTCGTCGTCGTCAAACGCCTGATTACGGGAACTCTTTCGAGTCCCCGTGGCCACCTTCTTGGCCTTCTTCTCCGGCACCACGTGCGGTGCCGGAACCAGCAGCCCTTTTAAGCGGGCGTCCACTGGATCTTCTGGCATGGGAGCAGGGCTGATGAGCAGCTTGGCCTTCTCCATCCATTCCTGTCAAAGGAAGAGGCAGATTAAAACCTCACTAGAGTCAATCTAATCACCACAAGTGTCCCGTAATGGGGTTGAATCACTTACCGCATCAGTTGGACACTGCGCGCTGAATCCGCGATCTTCCGTCTCGGATGCGGGGGCTTCGGCGCCCTTGAACAGCACCTTCCAGGCGCCTTCGTATGTTGTATCGAAGAGCCCACTTAGCGCCTGGTGCTGTTCCGGATTGAACTCCCACAAAGTAAATGCCCGTTCTTGGCATGGGAGAATCCGCCGGAGGAGCATGACTTGGACCACGTCGACGAGCCGGAGCTTGTTGCTCAACATCTTCTTGATGCAGGCTCGGAGCCCCGTCACCTCCACCGGATTGCCCCACTGCAAGCCCTTCTCTTTCTAGGAGGTGAGCTGCGTGGGGATTCCAGATCTAAACTCGGGGGCCGCCGCCCACGCAGGCTTGCGCGGCTCGGTGATGTAGAACCACCCCGATTGCCACCCCTTGACGGAGTCCACGAAGGTCCCTTCTAGCCAAGGGACGTTGGGCAATTTGCCCAACATAGCGCCTCCGCATTCCGCTTGCATCCCCTTCACAACCTTTGGCTTGACGTTGAAGGTCTTGAGCCACAGGCCGAAGTGGGGCTGGATGCAGAGAAAGGCCTCACACACGACGATAAACGCCAAGATGTTGAGGATGAAGTTCGGCGCCAGATCGTGGAAATCCAGGCCGTAGTAAAACATGAGCCCCCGGACAAATGGATGGAGCGGAAAGCCCAGTCCGCGGAGGAAGTGGGGGAGGAAGACGACCCTCTCATGAGGCCCGGGGGTAGGGATGAGCTGCCCCTCGTAGGGCAGCCGATGCGCAATATCGCTGGAGAGGTATCCGGCGTCGCGCAGCTTGGTGATGTCCTCCTCCTTGGTGGTAGAGGCTAACCATTTACCTCCCGCTCCGGACATATTTGGAGAAGGTCGAGGCGAGATGCGCAAGCTTGGGCGTTGGAGCTTGAGTGCGCGGAGATGGGTAAGCAAAGGAGGAAGAAGGCGTAGGTGAGAAGGTGAATCCTTATCCCTTATATATAGGCGGACAAAACTATGCGTCCCCCACCGGCCTGGTAAAACTCGCTTATCTCCCAAGCGCCACCATCAATGGCACGGTTGGGTTACCCACGTCCGTATTGATGAGGATCCCGGAATAAGGGGAACACGATCTCTGCTTCGACAAGATGTGCGAAGGAAACCGCTTCGCTAAACGTGCTGAGGTGGAATAATAAAAAACGATTCAAACAAGGGCTTGGCTGCGGTGTGATGTTCCGCCGCATAATACGTCAGCAGATTGATCTAGTGTATATGTTTTATTCTCTCTACGGTGGAATGTGGAAATTATTTTTGCAGAGCCGGACACTATCCTGGTGTTCATTATCTTCTCCGGATTATTTAGGGGAGGAACCCGCCTTGCAATGCCGAACATTGTGCATGCCGGACTTATCGTCATTGAAGATTGGTTCAGGGGCTACTGAGGGAGTCCTGGACTAGGGGGTGTCCGGACAGCCGGACTATCAATATCCGCTGGACTCCAAGACTACGAAGATAGAAGATTGAAGACTCCAGCTCGTGTCCGGAAGGTACTTTCCTTGGCGTGGAAGGCAAGCTTGGCGATACGGATATGTAGATCTCCTACCATTGTAACCGACTCTATGTAACCCTAGCCTCTCCGGTGTCTATATAAACCGGAGAGCTTTAGTCCGTAGGACGAACATACATTACAACAATCATACCATAGGCTAGCTTCTAGGGTTTAGCCTCCTTGATCTCGTGCTAGATCTACTCTTGTACTACCCATATCATCAATATTAATCGAGCAGGACGTAGGGTTTTACCTCCATCGAGAGGGCCCGAACCTGGGTAAAACATTGTGTCCCTTGTCTCCTGTTACCATCCGCCTAGACGCACAGTTCGGGACCCCCTACCCGAGATCCGCCGGTTTTGACACCGACATTGATCCTATCTTGCAAGTCTATAGTCACCTATTATGTGTTATGATCCGACAACCCCGAAGTGACAATAATCGGGATACTTCTCGGTGATGACCATAGTTTGAGGAGTTCATGTATTCACCATGTGTTAATGCTCTGGTCCGGTTCTCTATTAAAATGAGGCCTTAATATCCCTTAGTTTCCACTAGGACCCTGTAGCGACCAGACCTCAGATGGTCAAGTCTCTGTGCTCAGGTGTCATCCCTGGATCACTAATGCTAACACCACACAGTACTTTGAAGGATTTATAACAGAGTAGCAATCACACACTTATTACATTGATGTCTCAAAAGAGACTTATTACAATAAATATGGCTTAAGGCCATCTAATAACGATAACAGCGGAAGACTTGGAAGATAAGTGAGTCCATCAACTCCAACGGCATCACTGAGTATAGAACCACGACCTAAAAGCACCTTACTCGTCGTCTGAAAAGTCTGCAACATGAAAGTTGCAGCCAGAAAACGGGTCAGCACATGGAATATGCTGGCAATGTAACACATAGAGAATAATGAATGATAAGCCTATACTATATGCATATATGGCTGGTGGAAAAAGCTCTATGGTTACAGTTTTGCATAAAGCCAATTTTTCCCTACTGCAAAGGAATAAATTTATTTAACTATCATGGTGGTTGTTAAACATTGAGAATGGTTGACAGCATCCTCAATCCCAACTAAAAGTAATCATTAACAAACCCAACAATATTAATTAGAAGTAACATATTGAGATTCACATGATATTCAAGTACTAGATACTCAAGTTGTCCATAACCGGGGACACGGCTAATCATGATTAGTTTGTACACTCTGCAGAGGTTTGCGCACTTTTCCCCACAAGACTCGATCGCCTCCGTTTGGTTTCTCGCACTACATGGTGTTTGAGAAACGGATGACCGAGACATAGTCTTTCAGAAGCGCTAGCACCTTACGATGGGTAGACCGGTACACCTACATCCCCTACATCTGCTAGTCTACCACTATAAGAGTTCGCACGACTTACTCAACTATGCCAGAGCCCATAATGGCTTGTGGCTGCACACGAAAGTTACTAGCATGAATTATCTTATGATCCCTTTGAGCCTGGGTGGCGGTCCAAAGAAAAACAGGCAAGTCCTGATAGAAACCAGGTGCCTCAGTCCACCCAGATGTGTGTTTAAGTTGCCACCTTAGATAAACTATTAATTAACAATACTCACATCTGTCATGGATATCACTCACCCAATCCACGTCTACTAGCATAGCATGGCAATAAGCAAACGTAGAAGTAACTCCCAAAGGTTTCATAAGTAAAACAGGTAATAGGTACTACCTCATCTACTTCCCATCCCACAATTTAACTAGATCCTACTCATGCAATGTTTGAGGATTTGATCTAATGCAATAAAACTGGGTAGTAGAAAAAGTATGATCAAAGTGTTACTTGCCTTGCTGATGATCCGCGAAACCTAGAGATTCGAAGTAACAAGCGGCGCACTCCGGGTGATCTATCGCAGACAAACAACAAGCATACAATAAGTACTCATCTAATGCACAGGTAAATCTCGAATAAAAGAACTAACCAGAAAGTTCAACTTAAGAACTCCGGTTGCAAAAGAAAACGAACTGAACAAAGAAACAGAAAACAACGGCGGAAGAAAACAAGTCGGTTCTAGCAAGTTGAAACTAGGTCAAATTTTACAGTAGCAAAACTTAGTTTAAGTTGATTAGTCGGAACGGCGGTTTCGAAACGAAACTCCAGGCGCTTGAATCACCTGATTCCGATAAACGAGCGAGAAGATAAACTAGAACGAAGATCGGATTTGAAATCACGATCGGAAAATCGCGGAATAAATCCGACGAAAAAGAAAAACGACGAACGGTCAAACGAACGGACGTTCGTTAACCGAGAATAACCGGTGATCACGTTCGTTAAGACGAACGGTCCGGCGAACGCTCGCTAAACAACAAAACCGAAAAAAAACCAATCTAGTGTTTCGGAAAAAAAAACCGAAACAATGAACGAAAAATAAACCGGAACGGTTTTTTAAAAAAACCGAACCGAGCGAGGGGAAAAGGTGGCGCGGCGCGGGGCTAATACCTCGTCGGCGAGGGGCTCAGGCGGGGCGGTGGCTTGGCGGCGGGGCGACGGCGGCGCTAGGCGGCGGCGGCGCTGGTGGCGGCTGGCTGCTGCTGTGCTGCTGCTGCGTGCGGGAGGGGGCGGGCGCGGGTGTGGGGAGAGGGGGGGGCTAGGGGGTATATATAGGAGGGAGGGGGGGTTTTCTTGGGGGAGGGGGCAAGGCAAGGGGGGGGGGGGAGAAGTCCGAGTCCGACTCGGACTAGCGGCGGGCGGCGGCAGGCACGGTGGCGGCGTGCGCGCGCTAGGGCGGCGGGGCGGCTTGGGCCGGCTGGGCCTTGGCCCAGGCGGGGGCACTGGCGCAGTTTTTTTTAAATAATTACGCGCGCAAAAAAACAAAGAAAAGAAAATCTAAACGAACTCCAAAAACTACAAAGTAAATTTTCCCCGAGTCCTAAAAATGAGTCGAACAAAATGAACTTTAACTCGGGGCCTAAATGCAATTTTTGAAAACACGCATTTTTCACTAATGCAAACAAATGCAACAACTCCGGAAAAACAAAATTTGATTTATTTATTAAATCTTCATTTTTTCTAAATTTTGGGAAAGTCATATTATTCCCTCTCATAAATTTGATATTGGAAAAATATTTGAAGATAAAATAAATAAAATCAAATGATCCTCTTTTCATAATTTGAGAAGCTCAAATATGAAAATAACGAAATCTCCAACTCTCTCCGAGGGTCCTTGAGTTGCGTGAAATTTCTAGGATCGACAAAAAGGCAAGAAAATATGCAATGCATGATGATCTAATGTATAACATTCCAAATTGAAAATTTGGGTTGTTACAAACCTACCCCCCTTAAGATGAATCTCGCCCTCGAGATTCGGGTTGGCTAGAAAATAGGTGAGGGTGGTCCTTGAGCAAATCTTCTTCTCTCTCCCAGGTGGCTTCTTCCTCAGTGTGGTGGCTCCACTGAACCTTGCAAAACTTGATAACCTTGCTGCGAGTAACTCTACTGGCATAATCGAGAATCTTGACTGGTTTCTCCTCATAGGTTAAATCATCCTTCAACTGGATTGCTTCAAGCGGCACTGTATCTCTTAGCGGTACCTCCGCCATCTCGGCGTGACATTTCTTCAGCTGAGAAACATGGAATACATCATGAACTCCTAACAGTCCCTCTGGTAATTCCAACTTATAAGCGACTTCACCCATGCGTTCCAAAACACGATATGGTCCTACAAATCGGGGTGCCAACTTTCCCTTAACTCCAAAACGCTTAACTCCTCGAAGTGGGGATACTCGAAGATAAACTCTGTCTCCAACTTCATATTCTATCTCCTTGCGTTTTGAATCCGCATAGCTCTTCTGCCTTGACTGAGCTACTTTGAGCCTATCGCGAATTAACTTAACCTTCTGTTCAGACTCCTTAATCAAATCTGGTCCAAACAACTGACGGTCTCCAACTTCATCCCATGACAACGGTGTCCTGCACCTCCTTCCGTACAAGGCTTCGAAAGGGGCCATTTTCAAACTAGACTGATAACTGTTGTTGTAGGAAAATTCCGCATACGGCAAGTTATCGTCCCAACTAGATCCATAATCTAGTGCACAAGCTCTCAGCATATCTTCCAAAATCTGATTGACTCTCTCAGTCTGTCCATCTGTCTGTGGGTGAAAAGCTGTACTGAATTCTAGCCTCGTTCCCAAAGTTTCATGCAACTGATTCCAAAACTTTGAGGTAAATTGGGTTCCTCTATCTGATACGATACTCCTCGGAACTCCGTGCAAACATACTATTCTGGTCATGTATATCTTTGCCAACTTAGCACTGCTGTAGGTAGTCTTGACTGGGATGAAATGTGCTACCTTCGTCAAACGATCAACTACAACCCAATCGAGTCATAGCCTGAACGAGTCTTTGGCAAACCTGTGATGAAATCCATGCCTAGTTTATCCCACTTCCATTCGAGTATCGGTAATGGCTGCAACAATCCTGCTGGCTTCTGATGCTCTGCTTTTACTCTCTGACATACATCACAAACTGCTACATATGCTGCAATATCCTTCTTCATTCCGGTCCACCAAAACGTTTCCTTCAAATCCAAATACATCTTGGTATTTCCGGGGTGAATCGAATAGGGTGAATCATGTGCCTCTTGCAGAATCAACTTCCTGATCTCCGGGTCATTTGGCACATAAACACGGTCCTCAAACCATAGGGTATCGTGCTCATCCTCACGAAATCCCTTGGCTTTTCCTTCGCTCATTTTCTTCTTTATATCCGCAATCTCTTTGTCATTTTTCTGAGCTTCTCTGATTTTATCCATCAAGGTTGACTGAATCTCCAATGCTGCTACATAGCCTCTCGGAACTATTTCCAAACATAGCTCACGAAGGTCCTCGGCTAACTCCTTTGGTATTTCTCCCGTCAACAGTGTATTAACATGGCTCTTACGGCTCAATGCGTCAGCTACTACATTAGCCTTTCCGGGATGGTAATGCAATCTCATATCATAATCCTTGATGACCTCCAACCATCTCCTTTGTCTAAGGTTTAACTCCTTCTGCGTGAAAATGTACTTCAAACTCTTGTGATCCGTGTACACCTCACAGTGATTTCCAATAAGGAAATGTCTCCATGTCTTCAATGCATGCACTACGGCTGCTAACTCCAAATCATGCGTGGCAAAATTCAATTCGTGAGGCTTCAGTTGTCGTGAAGCATACGAAACAACTCTTCCTTCCTGCATAAGCACTACTCCAAGTCCTCGACGTGAAGCGTCGCAATACACCTCATAATCCTTGGTCTGATCTGGCAGAATTAACACTGGTGAGGTAACCAATCTTTTCTTCAACTCCTGAAAACTAGCCTCACATTCCTCAGTCCAATTGAACTTGGTATCCTTTTTCAGCAACTCCGTCATAGGCTTTGCAATCTTTGAGAAATTCTCAATGAATCTCCGGTAGTATCCTGCGAGTCCAAGAAAACTCCGGATTTCTCCAACTGTCGTTGGTGCTTCCCATTCGGTTACGGTCTCAACCTTTTTAGGGTCAACTGCTATCCCTTCTCCGGATATAACATGTCCAAGAAATCAAACTTCCTTTAGCCAAAACTCACATTTGCTGAACTTGGCATATAACTGATGTTCCCTTAGTTTCTCCAAAACCAATCGCAAATGTTCTTTATGCTCCTCTTCATTCTTCGAGTAAACCAAAATATCATCAATGAACACCACGACGAACTTATCCAAAACTCCATAAACACTTTGTTCATCAGGTTCATGAAGTAGGCATGTTCGTTAGTCAGTCCAAATGACATAACGGTATACTCATACAGTCCATATCTTGTGGTGAATGCTGTCTTAGGTATGTCCTGCTCTCGAATCTTCAACTGATGGTACCCTGATCGCAAATCGATCTTGGAAAACACTTTAGCTCCTTGCAATCGATCAAACAGATCATTGATCATTGGTAGTGGGTACTTGTTCTTGATTGTTACTTCATTCAATCCACAATAATCAACAACCATCCTTAACGATCCATCCTTCTTCTCCACTAAAAGTACGGGTGATCCCCAAGGCGAAGAACTTGGGCGTATATAACCTTTATCCAATAGCTCCTTAATCTGCTTCTTGATTTCCGCCAAATCCTATGCGGGCATCCTGTATGGTCGCTTTGATATTGGTCCAGTGCCTGGCAAAAGCTCAATCAAAAACTCAATGTCTCTATCCGGTGGCATTCCTGGAAATTCCTCAGGAAATACATCAGGGTAATCCTTCACCACTGGTACCTCTTCCTCCACAACTCCTGATAGGCAATTTACATGAGCCCTCCTCGGCTCATGCCGGGATACATACTTAATCCTTCTTCCTTCTGGCGTCGTGAGCAAAATCGTTTTACTTGCGCAATCGATGTTTCCTCCATACATCGACAGCCAATCCATACCGAGAATTACATCCAAACCTTGGGATTCCAGAATGATCAAATCCGTTGGGAATACATGCCTTCCTATACTCAATGGCACTTGAAAACATCCTTGTCTGGCCATGTACTCTGCTCTTGGTGAGCTTACTAGCATAGGGGTTTTAAGAATCTTAGTGGGCAGGCTATACTTTTCTACGAATCCCCTTGATATGTATGAATGCGATGCACCAGTATCGAAAAGAATGAGTGCAGTAAATGACTTAACCAAAAACTTACCGATTACTGCATCAGACTGAGCTTCAACCTCCTCCACATCAATGTGGTTCACCTGTCCCCTGTTGAAAGGGTTTGGCTTCTTTCCAGAGCTTCCATTTCCACCTTGGCCTTTGGGACATTCATTTGCATAATGTCCGGTCTTGGAACACTTGAAACAGGTGACATTGCTCAGGTCTTTCTTGGCTGGGGTTGATGGGGTGGTACGGTTCTGGCCGTTGCTTCCTCCATTCCCATTACCATTCTTGTGGCCATTATGGTTGTGCGAACTACCTCCTCCATGGGTATGCTGAAACTGAACTCCTTGTTTAGGGGTATAACGGGGCTTCTGCTGGGATCCAGAGTTATACTTCCCCTGTCCATACTTCCTCTTGCGATTCTCAATCTGCTGTTGCTTCCCTTCAATCATGATGGCACGGTCTACCAACTCCTGGTAGTTATTGAAACTTGCTACCATCAACTGCATGCTTAACTCATCATTCAGTCCTTCCAGAAACTTCTCCTGCTTAGCTGCGTCTGTAGCAACGTCATCTGGGGCATAACGTGCTAACTTACTAAAATCATCCACATACTGGCCAACTGTCCTTCCTCCTTGGCGTAAGTTGCAAAACTCACGCTTCTTCATGGCCATAGCTCCTGCTGAAACATGGGCAGTACGGAAAGCTTGCTGAAACTGATCCCACGTGACAGTGTCTATAGGGTAAGTGGCTGTGAAATTCTCCCACCATGCTGCTGCGAGTCCGTCAAGCTGATGTGCAGCAAACTTCACCTTCTCACCATCTGTACATCCTGCAGTGGTCAACTCCCTTCCTATCTTGTGGAGCCAATCATCTGCTACAATCAGCTCGGTGCTACTGGAATACACCGGCAGATTTAGCCTAAGGAAATGAGTCAAGTGATCCGCAGGTGGTGGTGGCGGTGGGTTGTTGTTGTTGTTGTTGTTGTTGTTGTTGTTGTTGTTGTTGTTGTTGTTGTTGTTGTTGTTGTTGTTGTTGTTGTTGTTGTTGTTGTTGTTGTTGTTGTTGTTGTTGTTGTTGTTGTTGTTGTTGTTGTTGTTGTTGTTGTTGTTGTTGTTGTTCTGCACCAATGTTTGGATCAAGGCATTCTGCTGCTGAATCAACTGAGTGATCTCCGGCGGGAAAACGAATCCATTATCACGTCTCGGAGGCATCTGAGGGTTTAAAGAAAAGACGAGAAATTAAGAATAGAGTGAGGTCTAAGGAGAAAACACTACCCCAAATGCACATGAGACAAATGCACACAAAATGACTTCATTCAATTCAAACAAAGGGCATACAACGGTCTAGAACTATCGCAAAAGTGCTTGAACTATAATGTTTACATGGAGGGAATACTACTAATATATGGGGGTCATCTATTAATTTGAACCGGTGGAAGACTCCATGATGTCTGCTCCAGCTTCGTCTTCAAAGTCGGGTTCACTTGGATCCAAATCGGTGTCGTCGATGATGATGTAGTTGCTCGGACATGCGACGTACTTGTCTTCATTCTTGAACGCTAATTTCCCCTTGAGTTCTTCAATCTCTCGCTTAAGATCGCCATTGTGCCTTGCTAGAGCTACGATCTCGTCCATGTAGTCCTTGCGTGTAGACTTCATCTCTCCTTCAAGCTCGATGATCCTTCCCTTCGAATTCTTCAACTCTATCATATCATTGCACATCTGGTTCTCCTGGCGTCGAATGTGCTGGTTTAACTCCTGGATGAAAGCTGCAATGGATCTATCCTTCTTGGTGTTGACTATCTCCCATTGTTCATCTCGGCATCCGCAAATCTGGTAGATAGTGTCCTTGAGGTCTTCTTGATAAACTTCTCCAATGCGTCCCATGGTGATATGAGCTGCCATGCTCTTTCCCGGACTCCAGGTTGGTGCACTGAAAACACTATCTATGGGTTTCGTGATTGGCGCGAATGTCCTTCCTGGAATGTGAGCTTGAATCTTCCAGCGCTCCTCTTCAGGCAGAGTGGCGTTGAAAGTCCCGGCGAAGCTTGGTAGTCCAATGTTCAGGTACTTGGTGACTTCCTTCAAGTGGAATCCAAAAGGTGTGCCTTCATCTGGTTGAGCGTACTTGATCTTCGCGTCCGTCATCCTAAAAGAGTAGAAAAGATGAGGAGTTAGAAAATGAGAAGAGAATAGTGATCTATGGCTTTAACTTAGTGATCGTGTCCTACAGTCAGCGTGTTCTCTGATACCATCTCTGTAGCGACCAGACCTCAGATGGTCAAGTCTCTGTGCTCAGGTGTCATCCCTGGATCAGTAATGCTAACACCACACAGTACTTTGAAGGATTTATAACAGAGTAGCAATCACACACTTATTACATCGATGTCTCAAAAGAGACTTATTACAATAAATATGGCTTAAGGCCATCTAATAACGATAACAGCGGAAGACTTGGAAGATAAGTGAGTCCATCAACTCCAACGGCATCACTGAGTATAGAACCACGACCTAAAAGCACCTTACTCATCGTCTGAAAAGTCTGCAACATGAAAGTTGCAGCCCGAAAATGGGTCAGCACATGGAATATGCTGGCAATGTAACACATAGAGAATAATGAATGATAAGCCTATACTATATGCATATATGGCTGGTGGAAAAAGCTCTATGGTTACAGTTTTGCATAAAGCCAATTTTTCCCTACTGCAAAGGAATAAATTTATTTAACTATCATGGTGGTTGTTAAACATTGAGAATGGTTGATAGCATCCTCAATCCCAACTAAAAGTAATCATTAACAAACCCAACAATATTAATTAGAAGTAACATGTTGAGATTCACATGTTATTCAAGTACTAGATACTCAAGTTGTCCATAACCAGGGACACGGATAATCATGATTAGTTTGTACACTCTGCAGAGGTTTGCGCACTTTTCCCCACAAGACTCGATCGCCTCCGTTTGGTTTCTCGCACTACATGGTGTTTGAGAAACGGATGACCGAGACATAGTCTTTCAGAAGCGCTAGCACCTTACGATGGGTAGACCGGTACACCTACATCCCCTACATCTGCTAGTCTACCACTATAAGAGTTCGCACGACTTACTCAACTATGCCAGAGCCCATAATGGCTTGTGGCTGCACACGGAAGTTACTAGCATGAATTATCTTATGATCCCTTTGAGCCTGGGTGGCGGTCCAAAGAAAAACAGGCAAGTCCTGATAGAAACCAGGTGCCTCAATCCACCCAGATGTGTGTTTAAGTTGCCACCTTAGATAAACCATTAATTAACAATACTCACATCTGTCATGGATATCACTCACCCAATCCACGTCTACTAGCATAGCATGGCAATAAGCAAACGTAGAAGTAACTCCCAAAGGTTTCATAAGTAAAACAGGTAATAGGTACTACCTCATCTACTTCCCATCCCACAATTTAATTAGATCCTACTCATGCAATGTTTGAGGATTTGATCTAATGCAATAAAACTGGGTAGTAGAAAAAGTATGATCAAAGTGTTACTTGCCTTGCTGATGATCCGCGAAACCTAGAGATTCGAAGTAACAAGCGGCGCACTCCGGGTGATCTATCACAGACAAACAACAAGCATACAATAAGTACTCATCTAATGCACAGGTAAATCTCGAATAAAAGAACTAACCAGAAAGTTCAACTTAAGAACTCCGGTTGCAAAAGAAAACGAACCGAACAAAGAAACAGAAAACAACGGCGGAAGAAAACAACTCGGTTCTAGCAAGTTGAAACTAGGTCAAATTTTACAGTAGCAAAACTTAGTTTAAGTTGATTAGTTGGAACGGCGGTTTCGAAACAAAACTCCAGGCGCTTGAATCACCTGATTCCGATAAACGAGCGAGAAGATAAACTAAAACGAAGATCAGATCTGAAATCGCGATCGAAAAATCGCGGAATAAATCCGACGAAAAAGAAAAACGACGAACGATCAAACGAACGGACGTTCGTTAACCGAGAATAACCGGTGATCACGTTCGTTAAGACGAACGGTCCGGCGAACGCTCGCTAAACAACAAAACCGAAAAAAAACAGATCTAGGGTTTCGTAAAAAAAACCCGAAACAATGAACGAAAAATAATCCGGAACGGTTTTAAAAAAAAACCGAACCGAGCGAGGGGAAAAGGTGGCGCGGTGCGGGGCTAATACCTCGTCGGCGAGGGGCTCAGGCGGGGCGGTGGCTTGGCGGCGGGGCGACGGCGGCGCTAGGCGGCGGCGGCGCTAGTGGCGGCTGGCTGCTGCTGCGCGCGGGAGGGGGCGGGGCGCGGGTGTGGGGAGAGGGGGGGGGCTAGGGGGTATATATAGGAGGGAGGGGGGTTTGTTTGGGGGAGGGGGCAAGGCAAGGGGGGGGGAGAAGTCCGAGTCCGACTCGGACTAGCGGCAGGCGGCGGCAGGCGCGGTGGCGGCGTGCGCGCGCTAGGGCGGCGGGGCGGCTTGGGCCGGCTGGGCCTTGGCCCAGGCGGGGGCACTGGCGTAGTTTTTTTTAAATAATTACGCGCGCAGAAAAACGAAGAAAAGAAAATCTAAACGAACTCCAAAAACTACAAAGTAAATTTTCCCCGACTCCTAAAAATGAGTTGAACAAAATGAACTTTAACTCGGGGCCTAAATGCAATTTTTGAAAACACGCATTTTTCCCTAATGCAAACAAATGCAACAAGTCCGGAAAAACAAAATTTGATTTATTTATTAAATCTTCATTTTTCCTAAATTTTGGGAAAGTCATGTTATTCCCTCTCATAAATTAGACATTGGAAAAATATTTGAAGATAAAATAAATAAAATCAAATGATCCTCTTTTCATAATTTGAGAAGCTCAAATATGAAAATAACGAAATCTCCAACTCTCTCCGAGGGTCCTTGAGTTGCATGAAATTTCTAGGATCGACAAAAAGGCAAGAAAATATGCAATGCATGATGATCTAACGTATAACATTCCAAATTGAAAATTTGGGATGTTACAGACCCCGCTGCCACGGGAGGGTAGGACAAAAGATGTCATGCAAGTTCTTTTCCATAAGCACGTATGACTATTTACGGAATACATGCCTACATTACATTGATGAACTGGAGCTAGTTCTGTGTCAACGTATGTTATAGCTATTACATGAGGAATCGCATCCGGCATAATTATCCATCACTGATCCATTGCCTACGAGCTTTTCACATATTGTTCTTCGCTTATTTACTTTTCCGTTGCTACTGTTACAATCACTATAAAACACCAAAAATATTGCTACTACTATCTTTACCTTTTATCACCGTTACCATTACTATCATACTACTTTGCTACTAAATACTTTGCTGTAGATACTAAGTTATCCAGGTGTGGTTGAATTGACTACTCAACTGCTAATACTCAAGAATATTCTTTGGCTCCCCTTGTGTTGAATCAATAAATTTGGGTTGAATACTTTACCCTTGAAAGCTGTTGCGATCCCCTACACTTGTGGGTTATCAATATACAGTTTCAACAACTTTGTGAAGAATGTTGTTGAAGACTTTGTAGGTGTGCGTGTCCTTTCTGTAACCAAGCATAAAACCCACATGTGCTTTTGGTGCGAATTTAGAATTGTGATGAGGATCTCTAATCCAACATTTAGCACCGAAGACTTTGAAGTAACTCACATTGGGCTTTTTGTGAGTGAGGAGTTCATAAGTAGTCTTCTTGAAGAATTTGTGAAGATATACTCTGTTGATGATGTGGCATGCAATATCAATTGCCTCAATCCAGAACCGATGAGGCGTCTTGTATTCATCAAGCATAGTGCGAGCCATCTCAACAAGAGTTCTGTTCCTGCGCTCCACGACGCCATTCTGCTGAGGAGTATAAGGAGCAGATAACTCATGAGTAATACCAAGTTCATCAAGACCGAAATTCTTGAACTCGGTCCCATTGTCACTTATGATGTGCTTGATCTTCACACCAAAGTTGGTTGAAGCCCTCGAGGAAAATCATTTGAAGTCCTCCTGCACCTCATGTTTGTAAGTGACAATGTGCACCCATGTGTAACGAGAATAATCATCAACAATAACAAAGCCATATAGAGATGCATCATTTGTAATTGCAGAATAATGATTAGGACCAAAGAGATCCATGTGAAGCAATTCAAATGGTCGAGTGGTAGTCATGATAGTCTTCGCTGGATGCTTGGACTTTGTCATCTTTCCGGCTTGACAGGCTCCGCATAAGTGATCCTTGAGGAATTTGACATTCTCAATGCCAATGACATGCTTCTTCTTCGCGAGCGTGTGCAAATTCCTCATGCCAGCATGACCAAGTCATTGATGCCATAACCAGCCTTCAAAGACTTTGGAATTGTCAGCTTCCATGATCACAACACAACGATATTTGCCAAAGACAACAACCATATCGAGATCACAAAGCATCGAGACAGACATGAGGTTGTATCCTAAGGACTCGAGAAGCTTGACTTTGTCCATGTGTCGATCCTTTGAGATCGCAACCTTACCTAGACCCAATACCTGACTTTTTCCTTTGTCAGCGAAGATGATATGCTTCAGATGCGACGGTGATAAAGGAGCATCCATCAATAGATTCTTGTCACCAGTCATGTGATTCATAGATCCACTATCAAGGACCCACTCATTTGCTTTGGGTTGATCATCCTGCAGATGAATTAGTGCAACTTACGAACTCATATACTTCATTAGTGAAGAATATGACATCAATATCATCAGATCTCATCAAGCAATAGAACAGATAAAATAGTATGAGGACATGAGAAATGAAGGTTCATTTCTTCATGATTAGCCTGCGTCCTTTCAGGCAATTTTCAGGTCTCCAGCAAATTCTTTAGATGTTTTAAGCACGTATGGAGACCTGGCCCTGCATAAGAGATTAGTTCTTTTTCTTCACCACCCACATCTGAAAGGGTGGCAAAGAATTCGTCACTCTGCGAGCTCCATATGAGAAAGGTCACATAGAAGCCAGTCCACTTTGTTTCACATAAGAGGAGTTAGGATAAGCATATGAGTAAGCAGAGAAATTCTACGAGGACTTATGAACATAATGGTTGGAAGAATAATTCTCATATTCATGGCCCTTAGCTCTTCCCTGCGAAACAGAGGGGTTAGCACGATGATAATCATATGAGGACTTTGATCCTTTTGAGGAATTTGATCCATGTGAGGAATTTGGTCCGTATGAGGACTTGGATCCATATGAAGAATTTGGTCCATATGAAGTATTTGATCTGGAGTTCCTATTCTTCACAGGTGGTGTCGTGAGGACATTCACCTGAAGACTTTCAAGGCACTTTTTGGGAACCTAGATTTTCACCTGAGGACATTCACCACGAGGTGTCTTGTATTCATCAAGCATAGTGCGAGCCATTTCAGTGAGGGTTCTGTTCTTGCGCTCCACGACGCCATTCTGCTGAGGAGTATAAGGAGCAGATAACTCATGAGTAATACAAAGTTCATCAAGATAGCCATCAAGACCAGTATTCTTGAACTCAGTCCCATTGTCACTTCTGATGTGTTTGATCCTCACACCAAAGTTGGTTGAAGCCCTCGAGGAAAATCGTTTGAAGACTTCCTGCACCTCATGTTTGTAAGTGACAATGTGCACCCATGTGTAACGAGAGTAATCATCAATGATAACAAAGCCATATAGAGATGCATCATTTGTAACAGCAGAATAATGATTAGGACCGAAGAGATCCATGTGAAGCAATAAATGGTCAAGTGGTAGGCGAGCTCGGCGGGTGAGGGGCGGCGGCTGCGGCGACTTGGGGCTCCAGGGGGGGCCCCGGGTGGTATATAAGGAGGGGGGGTCTCCGACTTGGGGAGGGGGTCGGCGGGCGAGGCGGCGGCGACCCAGACTCCTTGGAGTCCGGTGGCGGCATGGCGGCGGAGGCGGTGGCGCTAGCGGACCGGCCTGCCAGCTCGGCTGGGCCTTTGGCCCAGTCGGGCGCGGGACTTTTTTTTAAATATTCCGCCGAAAGAAAAATTCCTAGGAAAATAAATAAAAATCTAAAAATTACAAAACAAGTTTTCTCCGTCTAAATAAAATATTTAAGACAGGATGAACTTTTCTTGGATCCTAAATGCAATTTTAAAACATGCAACATTTTTTTCTAGGCAAATAAAATCCCAAATAAAATCAAATAAAATCCCAAAAATGATTTTAACATTTTTCCTCCGATATTTCAATTATTTTGGAGAAGTCATATTATCTCCCCTCATTTATTATTTTTAAATGAAATATTTTCCGGAGAGAAAAATAATTAAAATCAAATCCTCGTCTTCAATATTTGATAGAAGTTTCAAATATGAAAATTAGAAAATCCCCAACTCTCTCCGAAGGTCCTTGAGTTGCTTAGGATTTCGAGGATTGCAACCGAAAAGCGAATAAAATATGATATGCATGAATGACCTATGTATAACATGCCAAATTGGAAATTTGGGATGTTACAAACCTACCCCCCTTAAGATGAATCTCGCCCTCGAGATTCGGGTTGGCTAGAAAATAGGTGCGGATGGTCCTTGCGAATATCCTCCTCTTGCTCCCAGGTGGCTTCCTCCTCGGTATGATGACTCCACTGAACCTTACAGAACTTGATCACCTTGTTGCGAGTGACTAGACTGTCAAAATCAAGAATCTTTACTGTCTTCTCCTCATAAGTCAGATTATTATCCAGCTGAATCGCCTCCAAAGGTATTGTATCATTCAACGGTAGATCGGCCATCTCAGCATGGCACTTCTTCAGCTGTGATACATGAAACACATCGTGAACTCCTGACAATCCTTCGGGTAACTCCAGCTTGTAGGCAACTTCTCCCATCCGTTCCAAAACACGATACGGTCCTACAAATCTCGGGGCTAACTTTCCCTTAACTCCAAAACGTTTTACTCCCCTCAAGGGTGATACTCGCAAATAGGCTCTGTCTCCAGCTTCATACGTTACTTCCTTGCGTTTTGAATCTGCATAACTTTTCTGCCTAGACTGAGCAATCTTCAGTCTGTCTCTGATCAGTTTAACCTTCTCCTCTGAGTCTTTGATCAAATCTGGTCCAAACAACTGACGGTCTCCAACCTCATCCCACATCAATGGGGTTCTACATCTGCGTCCATATAGAGCTTCGAACGGTGCCATCTTCAAACTGGCCTGGTAACTGTTGTTATAAGAAAACTCTGCATATGATAAGTTGTCATCCCAACTAGATCCATAATCTAGCGCACAGGCTCTCAGCATGTCCTCCAGAATCTGATTGACTCTCTCGGTCTGTCCATCCGTCTGCGGGTGGAAAGCGGTATTGAACTCCAATCTGGTACCCAAGGTCTGGTGTAGCTGATGCCAAAACTTTGAAGTAAACTGTGTTCCTCTATTTGATACGATACTCCTCGGAACTCCATGCAAACATACGATCCTGGTCATGTATATCTTGGCCAACTTTGCACTGGTACAAGTTGTTTTCACTGGGATGAAATGAGCTACTTTGGTCAAACGATCCACAACTACCCATATGGAATCATATCCTGCCTTGGTTCTGGGTAATCCGGTAATAAAGTCCATGCCAAGCTTGTCCCACTTCCATTCGGGTATTGGCATAGGCTGTAACAGTCCTGCTAGTTTCTGATGTTCTGCCTTCACTCTTTGACATACATCACATACGGCTACATACTCGGCAATATCCTTTTTCATTCCAGTCCACCAGAAACGTTCCTTCAAATCCAAATACATCTTGGTGTTTCTGGGGTGAATCGAGTATGGTGAGTCATGGGCCTCCTGAAGTATCAACTTCCTGATCTCTGGGTCATTGGGCACATAAATTCGATCCTCAAACCACAAGGTATCGTGCTCATCCTCGCGAAAACCTTTGGCTTTACCTTCGCCCATCTTTTCTCTTATCTCCGCAATTTCTTTGTCTTTCGCCTGAGCTTCTCGAATCTTGTCTAACAGTGTCGACTGAACTTCCATTGTTGCAAGGAAACCTCTTGGAACAATCTCCAATCAAAGTTCCATGATTTCTGCTGCTAACTCCTTTGGCATTCCCTTGCTCACAAGAACATTAGCATAACTCTTCCGGCTCAAAGCATCTGCTACGACATTGGCTTTTCCTAGATGATAGTGTAGTTTCATGTCGTAATCCTTTATAAGTTCCAACCATCTTCTCTGCCTGAGATTCAACTCCTTCTGGGTGAAAATGTACTTCAAGCTCTTATGGTCCGTGTACACATCACAACGGTTCCCTATGAGATAATGTCTCTAGGTCTTCAACGCATGTACAACGGCTGCTAACTCCAAATCCTGCGTGGCATAGTTCAACTCATGTGGCTTCAGTTGTCGTGAAGCATATGAAACAACCTTTCCATCCTGCATAAGCACACATCCAAGTCCCAAGCGAGAAGCGTCACAATACACTTGAAACTCCTTATGTATATCTGGAAGTGTCAGCACTGGGGCTATAGTCAACCGTTTCTTTAATTCCTGAAAACTTGCCTCGCAATCCTCTGTCCATTTGAACTTAGTATCCTTCTTTAGTAATTCAGTCATTGGCTTAGCAATCTTGGAAAAATTCTCAATGAATCTCCGATAATATCCTGCCAGTCCTAGAAAACTGCGGATCTCGCCAACTAAAGTGGGTGCCAACCATTCAGTGACCGACTGAACCTTACTGGGATCCACTGCTATACCTTCTCCGGATATAACATGCCCAAGAAATCCGACTTCCTTCAACCAAAACTCGCACTTGCTGAATTTGGCATATAATTGGTGTTCCCTGAGTTTCTCGAGAACCAAACGCAAATGTTCTGCATGCTCCTCTTTGTTCTTCGAATATACCATGATATCATCAATAAATACCAAAACAAACTTATCCAAATACTCCATAAACACCTTGTTCATCATACCCATGAAATAGGCAGGGGCGTTAGTCAGTCCAAATGACATGACCGTATACTCATATAATCCATACCGTGTGGTAAATGCTGTCTTTGGTATATCCTTCTCTCGGATCTTCAACTGATGGTATCCTGATCGTAGATCAATCTTCGAAAACACCTTAGCTCCTTGCAACTGATCAAACAGGTCATTGATCATTGGTAAGGGATACTTGTTCTTTATCGGTACTTCATTCAGAGCTCGGTAATCAACAACCATTCTTAGGGATTTATCCTTCTTCTCCACCAAAAGTACTGGGGCTCCCCAAGGTGACGAGCTTCTACGAATGTAACCTTTCTCCAACAACTCCTTAATCTGCTTCTTAATTTCCTCCAGATCATTTGCCGGCATCCGATAAGGTCTCTTGGATATCGGTACTGTTCCTGGCAATAGCTCTATCAAAAACTCAATGTCTCTGTCCGGTGGCATGCCTGGTAACTCCTCTGGGAAAACATCCGGAAAATCCTTTACTACAGGCACTTCCCACTGCACAATTCCCGTGGGGGTATTCACTTGGATCCTCCTAGGCACATGCCTAGATACATACTTAATCCTTTTTCCCTTTGGGGTGGTAAGATAAATTGACTTGCTAGCACAGTCAATACTCCCTCCATACTTTGACATCCAGTCCATACCTAATATCACATCCAATCCTTGCGACTCCAAGATAATTAGGTCAGACGGAAAAACATGTGTACCGATGATTAGGGGTATCTGGGTGCACCATCTGCTAGCCATGTACTCTGTTCCAGGCGAGCTCACTAAAAGAGGGGTCCTAAGGGTTTTGGTTGGTAACTTAAATTTTTCCACAAATCCCCTTGATATATATGAATGCGATGCACCAGTATCGAAAAGAACAAGAGCGGTAAATTACTGAATCAAAAACTTACCTATTACCGCGTCCGGCTGCTCTTCAACCTCCTCCACGTTAACGTGGTTCACTTGTCCTTTATTGAATGGATTGGGCTTCTTCCCAGCGCTTCCATTTCCGTTTCCATTCCTTCCTTCAGGGCAGTCATTGGCATAGTGCCCTGTCTTCCCGCACTTAAAACAAGTAACTTGGTTTAAGTCTCTCTTGGCGGGTGTTGATGGGTTAGAGCGATTCTGATTATTGTTGGCTCCGTTCCCATTCCCGTTCTTCTCACCATTTTGGTTATGCGATCCTCCTCCAGCATGGTTGTGGCCTCCATGGTTATGAACAAGCCCTCCCGAGTTCGGGGTCAAACAAGGCTTCTGGTGAGCTCCTGAATTATATTTCCCTTGTCCATACTTCCTCTTACGGTTATCAATCTGTTGCTGCTTTCCTTCAATCATTAGAGCCTTATCTACCAACTCTTGGTAGTTGTTAAAACTTGCCACCATCAACTGCATACTCATCTCATCATTCAGCCCTTCCATAAACTTCTCCTGCTTCAAGGCATCCGTGGCCACATCATCAGGGGCATAACGAGATAACTTGCTAAACTCATCTACGTACTGGGCCACAGTACGGTTCCCCTGGCGTAAGTTGCGAAACTCACGCTTCTTCATCTGCATGGCTCCAGTTGAGACATGGGCCGTGCGAAAAGCTTGTTGAAACTGGTCCCAAGTGACATTGGCTATAGGAAAAGTAGCCGTGTAATTCTCCCACCATGCGGCTGCTGGTCCATCCAGTTGATGTGCGGCAAAGCGCACCCTTTCAGCATCCGTGCATCCTGCGGTGGTTAACTCCCTTCCAATACGGCGTAGCCAATCATCTACAACTATTGGCTCGGTGCTACTGGAAAACGCCGGCGGTTGTAGCCTCAGGAAACGGGCTAAGTTGTCCACTGGCGGCGGGTTGTTGTTGTTGTTGTTGTTCTGCACCAGTGTTTGAATCAAGGCATTCTGCTGCTGAATCAACTGAGTGATCTCTGGCGGGAAAACGAATCCGTTGTCACGTCTCGGAGGCATCTGAGGGTTTAGAAAAGGTGAGAATTGAGAATAGAAGAAAGGTCTAAGGGAAAACACTACCCATATGCATATGAGGCAAACACAAACATTCATTCAATCAATCAAGCAAGGGCATACAAAACGATCTAAGACTATCACAATAGTGCTCAACTACTACTGATTACATGGGGGAATACTACTATTATTTGGTGGTCATCTAGAAATTTTGATCGGTGGAAGACTCCATGATGTCCGCTCCAGCTTCGTCTTCGTAGTCGTCATCACTTGGTTCTGAATCGGTGTCGTCGATGATGACGTAGTTGTCCGGACAAATGGGATCTTCTTCCTCTTCTTTCGGTGCTGATCCTCCCATGAAGACTCCGATCTTCCTGACTAAATCGTCATTCTTCTCCAGGAGTGTCTTGATTTCCTCCTCATATCCATCACGTGTAAACTTGAGTTCTTCCTCCAGCTCGATGATCCTAGTTTTCGCCTTCTTCATCTCCATCATGTCTGCGCACATCTGATTCTCCTGACGTCGAATGTGCTGGTTTAGCTCCTGGATGAAAGCTGCAATGGATCTATCCTTCTTGGTGCTGATCACTTCCCATTGCTCGTCTCGGTGCCCACATATTTGGTATATGGTGTCTGTAAGCTCCTTGTTGTAGACTTCTCCAATGCGTCCCATGGTGATATGAGCTGCCATACTTTTGCCTAGGCTCCAGGTGGGTGCTTCGAAAGAAAACTCTATGGGTTTAGAAGTGGGTGAGAACGTCCTTCCTGGTACTTGTACTTGAATCATCCAGCGCTCTTCTTCTGGTAGAGTGGCGTTGTACGTCCCGGTGAAGCTTGGTATTCCAATATTCAAGTACCTAGTGACTTCCTTCAAGTGGCGTCCAAAAGGTGAGTCTTCATCCGGTTGTGCAAACTTGTTCTTCACCTCCGGCATCCTAAAGAGTGGAAAAATGGAGAAGAGTTAGAAATGAGTAGAGAAGAGTGACCTAAGGTTTATCTTAGTGGTCGTGTCCTACACTCAGCGTGTGCTCTGATACCATCTTGTAGCGACCCGACCTCAGATGGTCAAGTCTCTGTGCTCAGGTGTCATCCTTGGATCAGTAATGCTGACACCACACAGTACTTTGAAGGATTTAGAACAGAGTAGCAATCACACACTTATTACATCGAATGTCTCAAAAGAGAACTTATTACAGTAATATGGCTTAAGGCCATCTAATACGATAACAGCGGAAGGCTTGGAAGATAAAGTGAGTCCATCAACTCCAACGGCATAGCTGAGCTGCACGGCAACGACCTACGAACCTTACTCCTCGTCTGAAAAGTCTGCAACATAATATGTTGCAGCCCAAGAACGGGTCAGCACATGGAATATGCTGGCAATGTAACACAATAGAGCAATAACAGAATAATGCTACCACTACATGCATATTTGGCTGGTGGAAAGCTCTATGGTTACAGTTTTGCGAAAATCCATTTTTTCCCTATTCCAAAGGAATAAATTTTAATTTAACTATCATGGTGGTTGAAACATCATATGAGAAGGTAACCCCAACTCAACGATCCCAATTAGAAATAATTAACAACCCAACAATATTAATTTAGAGTGATGAGATACATGCGAATACTCAAGTACTAGATACTCAGAGTTGTCCATAACCGGGGACACGGCTAACCATGATTAGATTATACACTCTGCAGAGGTTTGCGCACTTTTCCCCGCAAGACTCGATCGCCTCCGTTGATTTCTCGCACTGCATGGTGTTTGAGAGACGGATGACCGAGCAACAGTCTTTCGGAAGCATTAACTCTCTACTCCGGGCAGACCATACCAAACCTATCAACCCACTACCTGCTGATCCACCTCTTCAAGAGCTTCACGCAACTTACTCAACTATGCTAGAGCCCATAATAGCTTGCGGCTGCACACGGAAGTTTCTAGCATGAATAGACTCAGTTCCCTTTGAGCCTGGGTGGCGGTCCATAGGAGAATCACACGGTAACCCCGGGATTTCCAAAAATAAAATAGGCAATCACTGGTAACCCCAGGTGCCTCAATCCACCCAGATGTGTATTAAAGTTGCCACCTTAAGTAAACCATTAATTAACAATCTCACATCTGTCATGGATATCACTCAAACCCAATCCACGTCTACGAGCATAGCAGGGCAATATAAGCATAACGTAGAAGTAACTCCCAAGGGTTTGATAGTAAAACAGGACAATAGGTTCTACCTCATCAACTACTTCCCAATACCCACATGTTAATGACATCCTAATCATGCAATGTTTGAGGATTGAAGCTAATGCATAAAAACTGGGTATGAAAAGAGTATGATCAAAGTGTTACTTGCCTTGCTGACGATCCGGGAATCCTAGAGACTCGTAGTAACACGCTTCGCACTCCGGAAATTCTATCGCAAACAAACAGTAGCATACATAAGCAACAAGCAAAGATGCACAAGTAGAACTCCAAATAAAATAGTTAGACCGGAGAGTTCAACTTAAGAACTCCGGTTCGCAAAAAGAAACAAACCAAACGGAGCAACGAAACACAAACGGCGAAAGAAACAAGATCCGTTTACTAATCTGAACTAGGGTCAAATTTTACAGAAGAAAAATCTTGTTTGAGTTGATTAATCGGAAAGAGGGTTTCGAGACGAAACTCCAGGCACTTGAATCGCCTGATTCCGATAAACGAGCGAAAAGATAAACAGGTTTGAACATCGGATCAGAAATCGCGAGCGAAATAATCGCGGAATAAATCCAACTAAAAGAGAAACGACGATCAGCTAAACAAATGAACGTTCGTTAGCAGAATCTAAACAGTGAACTCATTCTTTAAAACGAACGGACGAACGGACGTTCGCTAAGCAAATAAACCGAAAAAAAATAAACCGGTCTAGGTTTTTTTTTAAAATCGAAGGGTTTATTAAAAAAACCGGCGGTGAGGGGGCGGTGTGCGCGGCTACCTCCGGCGACTCGGGGACGGGGTGGCGGGGCTCGGGGTGTTGCGGGGCGGCGGCGGGAGGCGGCGGCAACGCGGGGCGGCGACGGCGCTAGGGCGGCGGCGGCGGTTCGGCTGCGCGGCGCGGCGGGCTCGGCGGGCGAGGGGCGGCGGCTGCGGCGACTTGGGGCTCCAGGGGGGCCCCGGGTGGTATATAAGGAGGGGGGTCTCCGACTTGGGGAGGGGGTCGGCGGGCGAGGCGGTGGTGACCCGGACTCCCTGGAGTCCGGCGGCGGCACGGCGGCGGAGGCGGTGGTGCTAGCGGGCCGGCCTGCCAGCTCGGCTGGGCCTTTGGCCCAGTCGGGCGCGGGACTTTTTTTTAAACATTCCGCCGAAAGAAAAATTCCTAGGAAAATAAATAAAAATCTAAAAATTCCAAAACAAGTTTTCTCCGTTTAAATAAAATATTTAAGACAGGATGAACTTTTCTTGGATCCTAAATGCAATTTTAAAACATGCAACATTTTTTTCTAGGCAAATAAAATCCCAAATAAAATCAAATAAAATCCCAAAAATGATTTTAACATTTTTCCTCCGATATTTCAATTATTTTGGAGAAGTCATATTATCTCCCCTCATTTATTATTTTAAATGAAATATTTTCCAGAGAGAAAAATAATTAAAATCAAATCCTCGTTTTCAATATTTGATAGAAGTTTCAAATATGAAAATTAGAAAATCCCCAACTCTCTCTGAAGGTCCTTGAGTTGCTTAGGATTTCGAGGATTGCAACTGAAAAGCGAATAAAATATGATATGCATGAATGACCTATGTATAACATGTCAAATTGGAAATTTGGGATGTTACAAGTGTCCATCAAGAGATTCTTGTCACCAGTCATGTGATTCGTACATCCTCTATCGAGGACCCACTCGTTTCTTCAGACGTTTTGTGCACGTCTGGAGACCTGACCCTGCATAAGAGATTAGTTCTTTTTCTTCACCACCCACATCTGAAGGGGTGGGAAAGAATTCATCACTCTGCGTGCACCATATGAGAAAGGTGGCATAGAAGCCAGTCCGCTTCGTTTCACATAAGAGGGATTAGGGTAAGCATATGAATAAGCAGAGAAATTCTTTGAGGACTTATGAACATAATGATTTGAAGAATAATGCTTATATTCATAGCCCTTAGCTCTACCCTGCGAAACAGAAGGGTTAGCACGATGATGGTCATATGAGGATTTTGATCGTTTTGAGGAATTGGATCCATATGAAGACTTAGGTCCATATGAAGAATTGAATCTGGGGTTCCTGTTCTTCACTGGTGGTGTCATGAGGACATTCACCTGAAGACTTTCAAGATAAATTTTGGGAACCCATATTTTCTTCATAGGGGAACCGTTCCTGCAGTTAGTGCCAACATATATACTTCACCATTCTGATTCTTGAACAGTTTATAGTTGGAGTCAAATGACTCATCAGAAGAATGAGAAGATTCACATGTAAAGCCAGATAAATTGGATCGATCAACTGGAGGTCCCTTTGCAGCAACCCATGAGGTTTTGGGGTACTGCTCAGGCTTCCAATATGTTCCATTAGCATTGAGTTTCCTCTCAAAGGCAATACCCTCTTTCCTAGGGTTCCTGTTGAGGATCTGCTTTTTAAGCACATCACAAAGAGTTTGATGCCCTTTGAGGCTTTTGTACATGCCTGTCATGTACAATTGCTTCAACCCTGCATCATCAGTGATACTAGCAATGTCCTCAGATGAGGAATTAGTGATAGCAGAGACAGGTGAAGAATTTGTAACATTAGAAGCATTTGAACATTCTGGTGTAGAATTAGCAGATTCACATTAAATGCACTTCAGACATGGCGGATCAAATTCTTCCTGAGTAGCGCTGATTTGTTGAGCTAGTAATGAATCATGCTCCTTCTGAAGATCTTCATAACTCACTCTTAGCTTCTAAAGATCTTGCTTTCTATGAAGAAATTCATAAGAAAGCTTCTCGTGATCAGATAAGAGAGTGTTCTGATGACCTTGAAGGGTGTCAAACTTGGACTGAAGCGTCTGAAGACTTTCAGCCAAAGCTTTCAACTGATCCATTTCTTCACCCAACATATCATCGCTCTTATTTAGCATGTAGTGAACTTTTTCCAAAGCTCTTTGTTTTTTAGTGGCAAGGGAAGCAAGTTTGACATAGCTGGGTCCAAATTCATCTCCAGATTCATCATCACTAGACTCAGATAGGTAGCATTCAGTTACCTTAGCACTTTTCGGCATAAGGCATGGTGTAGAAGATGATGATTCTGGTTCGAATGTCATCGCATTGAGAGATTCCTTGTAATCCTCAAACCAAGGATCATGACGGGTTCGATGACCTTCATAGACCTCAGAGAGTCGGTCCTAGATAAGCTTTGCATGGTTGAGATGCATGATGTTCCTGAACTGATTTCGCGACAGTGAGGAGCAGATGACGTCCTTTGCCGTAAGGTTGAGAAGAGTGTACTTGCGAATTTCATCAGCTTCCGCCATCTTGCACAGATAAGTAAGACCAATCTCGGTGACGGTCCACAGCTTGCTGTTCATTGCCATGAGGCGTTTCCTCATCATGGCCTTCCACTTGGGATAATCATGACCGTCAAAGATGGGGCATGTCACTTTCTTCATACCTGCGGTCGACATAACTAAAACTCTAGGCGGTTAAACCAAAATCACACAGAACAAGGGAGTACCTTGCTCTGATACCAATTGAAAGTGCGTTATATCGACTAGAGGGGGGTGAATAGGCAATTTTTATGAATTCTTCACTGAGAAATTTGCTGGTGAGGAAATTCCTTTGTGAAGAACTACTTGCAGCGGGATAAGTACAGTAAAGTAAACATAACCGAACACAAGCATAGTCATCATGATGAAATGAAGACAAGCACAGAGTACAGAAAGCATAAACATAGGATAACACAGGATGAAGACAGACAGACTGAAGAAATTGAACTGAGGAAATTGAGAAAGTCTTCAGTCAAAGTCTTAAAATAGATATGAACAAGCAAACAACACAGTTATGAGGAAATGAAAGAGTTGAGGAAATAGAACCAGTAAGCTTGGTGAAAACAATGATTTGGTAGACCAGTTCCAACTGCTGTCTCAATTGTATGTCTGGTTGGAGCGGCTAGGTATTTAAAGCTGAGGACACACGGTCCCGGACACACAGTCCTCACTGTATTCTCCTTGAGCTAAAGTCACACAGACCTCGCCCAGTCACTCGTGGTAACTCTTCAGGTGACTTCCAAACCTTCACAGACTAGGTCACTCGACAATCCACAATTCCTCTTGGATGCTCTAGACCGTGACGCCTAACCGCCTGGAAGAAGCACAATCTTCAAAGGTAACAAACGTCGGATCCATGCAGGATCAATCTCTTCAGGGATGCTCAATCACTTTTGGGTTTGAAGGTGTTTGGGTTTGGGTTTTCTTCACTTGATGATTTTTGCTCAAAGTCCTCAGAGGATGGGATGCTAGTGGTTGTAGGGGGCGGCTATTTATAGCCTAGGGAGCAGCCCGACATGATAAGACATAAATGCCCTTCAATGAAATGACCGTTAGGTGGGTAGATATTTTGGGACAGGTGGCGCATAGCACAACAACGGTCGGAATTTTGACTCTCAAATTCCTCAGGGCTATCATGTTCCTCACTGTGTAGGCAATCCGCACTGGCGAATTCCTAACTCCTCAGTCAGAACAAATTCCTCAGCGACCAGAAGAACTTCATTTCTGTCACTGAAGTAATTGACTGAACTGTATGAGATTTCCAATGGCTTCACTCGAAGGGATTGGTAGGTGTAGGATTTTGAGTTGAGCATCACATGGAAATTTTCCTTAGTATTTCAATGACCCCCTTTAACAGTACGGTGTTTCCTATGACTCAAGAAAGAGAAAACGAAACTACGAAAACAAAAGTCTTCATGCTTCATGTTCTTCGAATGAATTCCAAGTCTTCAGGGTCACACCAATTTCTTCACTTTCAAAGTCTTCAAAAAGTCTTAAGAAGTCCAAAGTCTTCAGTTGAAGAACTTCATTTTTAGGGGTCGACTTTCTCTGTAAATATCAAACTCCTCATAGACTTATAGACCTGTGTACACTCACAAACGCATCAGTCCCTTAACCTATAAGTCTTCAATACACCAAAATCACTAAGGGGCACTAGATGCACTTACAAGTAGCAAGATAGTAGCAAACCATGTACCTTCGTAATGAACAGCTCATAGTACCACCAATTGGATATAAAGGTTTGGAAGAAAACATGCTCCTAATGTTGAACCAGTTGGACTTTTTGTGCAGCTCCACTAAAATCGAGCATCCCTGTTTGCATAGATATTGAAAGTGTGATTACTATAAAAGTGGCACTAGTTGAAGCATAGACTCACAAATATAAGCATTCCAATTTCTTAATGGGAAAAGGTAGCAAGACTGTTTGTAACCACCTGTTTGAAGGAATAAATAAGGCAACATCGGGTGATGTCAGAAAGGCATATATAGTTCTTTCTGAAAGAATGATCGATTACTGACCTTTCCTCTTCTTTTAAGCATATTTTGTAAAGTTCAACTAAAATAAAATGCCATCACCGCCTTGACAATTCAGTGACACTGTACAAAAGGAAATGACTTAACATTACATCATGATGTCAGGTATGTAGTCGACAGACATTAGAGACAAACTATGGCACCCCGACTCAGAGAAACCGGACGCCCCGTATTCCAGCCCAGAGATCAAGGAGAAGTATTCTGGAATACAACAGTGCTTAGCAAAGAACAAATTAGCTCTTTATTACAATCTATGTGGGTACAAGGGGATTACATCGGCTCGGCGACACTACGCCTACCACGGTTGCTCTATGCAAGCAGCAAAACAACACGAAGCAGCGAAATGACTACTGGCAGCGGAACAACGACGGCGGTGGTGAACTCCACTCCACAGGGACTCTGGCTGGAACGCTTATCCTAGCTCGCAAACAAGGAATCCACGACAAATATGCAATCAAATCCGGCATGACCTGCAAACTGGCATGACACGCCAGGTCAGTACATCGCATGTACTTGCAAGCTCACAGTAACCAAAGCAATCAAGACAAACAACAGCATGGCAATTACAGTTTAACAAGGATTAACATGATACCATCAGATCAATCATAGCATGAACAAGATGATACAGCTAGAACAATACGAGCATGACATGAACATATGAACATGATAATACTAGTATGCAACATGATGAAACTTTCGTGCACCAACTTACTCTGCTCGGGTTACCTCGTAACCATCACATGCACAACCTTACCATCACGGACATCACACAATCATCTCAGGATCCAATCAGGATTGGTATTAACAATACCGTAGTAATCATTCATGACCACAAGGAGCTTGACTGTTACCCTTGACTTTCGCATAACATCCCAAATATCCAACAAGTTGGTATTCACGATACCACAGTGATCCTCTCTCGATCACATAAATACCAACTAACTTCTTTCATCATCGAACCAGGATTGTTATTTAGCACATCTTTATTATTACTGTTGACCCATAGTGTGACCGACACGAACTGGGCTCGTATCCACGGGCGCGACTATCGATAGATTTAACACACACTCTCTGGAGAGGTTAGCACACTGTACCCACACCACGGAACCCATGGCCTCGCACTCCCATTCGGGTGGACCAATAGTGTTCCGATAAAACAGATCTACTGCCATGACACTCTCCCGGCCACTCCGACCAACACCCCCTTTGGGTTCAGTCCTGGGTGGCCCGTGCCTAACAAAGGACTTACGACCACCGTCGTGGCAAAACAAAAACGGTCCCAAACGAGGACAAAGCGCGCAAAGAACTTGGGCACACAAGGCTTATGCCGTCCTACCCGGCTAAGGTAGCGCCCGTGCATAACCTTTCCTCATTGGAGGCACTGACAAGAGGCATGACAATAGACTGCTAGGGCCCTGCCCATTCCAGAGCAAATGTGGTTGCACTGGTCAGCTTGATATGGTGGCACCATGACTCAGCCAACTGTTGTTCAAGTTCATTGAAGTCTGGTTAAACTTGAATGCGATAAGCTGAGTCATATGAAAATAACATGATGCAACTACAATGCATGAGCATGATATCAACATAAACATGGATGCAACATAAATCTTAAGCATAACAACCGTGAAGCATTTTGTCGGTGTCAAAACCGGCGGATCTCGGGTAGGGGGTCCCGAACTGTGCGTCTAGGCGGATGGTAACAAGAGACGAGGGACACAATGTTTTTACCCAGGTTCGGGCCCTCTCGATGGAGGTAAAACCCTACATCCTGCTTGATTAATATTGATGATATGGGTAGTACAAGAGTAGATCTACCACGAGATCAAGGAGGCTAAACCCTAGAAGCTAGCCTATGGTATGATTGTTGAGATGTAATGTTGTGTCCTACGGACTAAAGCCCTCCGGTTTATATAGACACCGGAGAGGCTAGGGTTACACAGAGTCGGTTACAATGGTAGGAGATCTACATATCCGTATTGCCAAGCTTGCCTTCCACGCCAAGGAAAGTACCTTCCGGACACGAGCCGGAGTCTTCAATCTTCTATCTTCGTAGTCTGGGAGTCCGGCGGATATTGATAGTCCGGCTGTCCGGACACCCCCTAGTCCAGGACTCCCTCAGTAGCCCCCGAACCAGGCTTCAATGACGATAAGTCCAGCGTGCTTGTAGTCTTCGGCGTTGCAAGGCGGGTTCTCCCTTCAAATCCCATGTACCTGCCGAATAGTGTCCGGCTTTACCTTGAATACTGTGCTTCTTAGCTTCTACGCCAAATTATGGCCCTCTTCCACGCGTCGCACGAATGCGAAAAGCCAGGGAGTCTTTTTCATTTTACCCCCTAATTGTGCGGGTCGCCGACCTATTAAAGGGGCAGGGATCCAGATCCAAACCGCACCATCTTCCTCCCGCGTATACTCCATCGAAGCGCCTCTGACCCTGAAATCCATTCCACCATGGATCGTCAACGCGGCTCTTCCTCACGCGCTCCCAGCCCATCGCCGGGGGATTGGAGGAGGTGCTCTATTTCGCACAATGAGCTAGTAAAGCTCCAAACGGAGGGATTGCTTCCTCCGACCTTCATGGTTCCAGTCCGAGCCGGACTGGTTACTTATCGAGGTGGGAGGCAGGCGGAGGACACCCCAAGCCCCAACAAGGGGGAGCGGGTGTGTTTCGTCCCCTATCTAATAAGGGGGCTCGGATTTCCAATACATCCATTCCTCCGCGGGGTCCTGAAGTTCTATGGACTCCAGCTCCACCACCTCACGCCCGCCTCTGTGCTGCACATCGCGGGCTATGTAGCTCTTTGCGAGCTATTCCTGGGCATCGAGCCCCATTTCGCATTGTGGAAGAGGCTATTCTGCCTCGTGCCCCGTTATCACCAGGGGTCCATATATCAAGCGGGCGGCGCCGAAATATGGCGCATCGCTGGGACCGGATACCTATCCGGCACCCCCAAGAGGGCATCCGAAGACTGGCCCTCGGAGTGGTTTTATATTGTAGATGCTCCGTTGCCCGACCCAGTCCGGATTGGCCTCCCGGAGTTTGATGCTGCTCCCTTGAAGAAACGCCTTAGCTGGCGCCCGCGGAGCCCCCGTTTGGAGGAAGACAAGAGCGTCCATTACTTGATGGGCCGGATAAGATTAATGGCTCATTCCGGCTTGACCATGATTGGAGTCATGGCGACGCGCATCAAGCGGGGTGTGCAGCCGCTGCAATACAGAGGCCACCCCATGTGGGATTTCAATGGGGAGGACGATGCCACCCGGCACGGCCGCAAAGGGCCGGGTTCGACCGAGGATCTGGTGAAGATCATGTCCGGTCTGTACAAGGGGGAGAAGGAGGACTTCCTTCGCCCGAACCCTCTGGAGGGGTTTTCCATGATCAACCCCAGAGGATGGGTAAGCGAACACCTCAAAGGGCTTTACCCGTATCTTTCGAAGTTTAAGCTTCTTACATTACGTCTTCGGCGCAGGGTCTACGCCGGACTGTGGAGGACATGGTGAGTCCTGCTCCACAACCCGAGGATCCGGAAGGATCCCTGGGTCCGGCCTCCGAAGAGGATCCGGACATCGGGGTGGAGCTGATCGACGGGGTGTATCACCAGCTCAGCATTGACAATGCTTTGG
This sequence comes from Triticum aestivum, assembly GCF_018294505.1. NCBI lineage: Eukaryota > Viridiplantae > Streptophyta > Magnoliopsida > Poales > Poaceae > Triticum > Triticum aestivum. The sequence goes on along the minus strand of NC_057807.1, from coordinate 652,314,523 downwards.
TCGCCATTACGGCGGACTACCCCGGGCTAAGTTCGGCATCCTAGGTGACCAAGACCGAAGTCCGGACACCGTTATCTTATCCTTGCCTATTTCTGACCTTCACGAACGATGGTATCTTGCAGGAAACGCCATTACGGCAGGGAGCCGAGCCTGCGGCGGCCGACCTACAGAGGTCAGTCCGAACTAGCAGGAAGAAAAGGAGCGCCATGCGGGCGGAAACGTCGCCGCAGAGGTATAGCTCGTGTTTGATCTTTTTGAGCAACGTTCCGAGGAAACTTCTAAGTGCTCATGATCTTTATAGAAGAAAAAGCGCTCGCCGGACTGCGAGCACAGGAATTGCCGACCCAACCAACACCAGCCAGGCTCCAGCGCCCGGACTGGAGGGGGAGGCAAGCGCAAGACGCGAACCGGATCCTACTCCAACGGAGGATACCGACAGACTGTCCGCCACCAAGTCAGAGGTGGAGAGCGCTATGAATCATAGACGCCGCCGGATAGTTTTTCAAGAGGCGTGCTTTTCTCCTGAGGCATTGGATGCCTTCAACGCAGGGGACGCGCATCTCCGGGCTGCTCAAAATGGTTTTACCAGGGCCACGGAGCAGTATGTTAAAGACATACGGGTAAAGATATTTGAATGGTTGTATACACCAGTAGCCCCCGAGACTTAAATTAGTTATGTTAACTGATTTAAGGATCATTTGAAATTTCAGGCTGTTAACGAGAAGAACGCCCAGCTGTCTTGGGAGCTGCAAGATTGCAAGGCCCAACTTGAGGTTGCACTTGCTGCCGCAGGAGGAGACGAAAAGACCCCTCCTGGTAACACATTTGTATAAATTAATATAAGCGCTGTGCGGCATGCGCGCGAGTCTAAGAACGACACTGCAGGTGCCGCCGTACAAGATCCGGACAGGCAAGCACTACTGCGCCAACTAAAGGCCGGTGAGAGTGTGCTGAACAGAGTTCAGCAGGAAAGGAACAAGCTCCAAGATGCCAACGCCAAGCTCGGAGAAGAGCTGAAAGGCGCACAGGCCGAGCTGTCCGGCTCCGTCAAGGAGAATCAACGGCTTCGTCGCGGCATCTATAGTAAGTGCTTGAGCGAACTCTCTAAGGAAGAAGAGTTCGGCGAGGAAGCGATTCGACGTAATATGTCTTGTAGGTATACTCACGGGCCATCCTGCGGAGGAGATGCCCGTATCAATGGGTGATCAACTTCCCGAACTGTTGCAGCTGTTCGAACGAGTTCGGTAGGCAATGAGTGGCGCCGTACAGGCTTTATGGCCATCCCTCGCCCCGCCCGAGGGCCTCAGGGAGCTTGCAGAGAAGCTGCATGGAGTGCGGCAGCGCTTCCGTTTGTGGAAGGTTTCGGCTTGCCGTCAAGGTGCCAGGGAGGCTTGGGCCATGGTGAAGATGCGGTACAAGAAGGCGGATCCCAACCATATGGCCGAAGTTGGACCGGTGGGGCCCGACGGGAAGGAGATCCCTGTGAGTTTAGTGTACAGCCAGGTAGAACTGGCTGCTAAATTTTCCCAACGGGACTGTAAACTAGACAGCCTGTTAGACGGGATTGAGGAGGAATACAATCAATAAACTTGACAATGTATGTTATCCTTTAAACATGACATGTGAAATGCCTTCTAGCCGGATTGTAGATCGTTTGTCGTTGCCGACCTTTTCGCTTCGACCTCGGGACCCTAGAGTCCGGAGTGTGTCCGAATACCTTTTTGGTTAAGAAATAACCGTGGTATGCATGGAGACCAGGCGTAGGGGTCATTAGTGCTTTATCAGACAAGTGCCCAACTAGTTATGTTATATTACATGGTTAGTAAGAAACATCTTCCAGGGAGAATAGTTCCGTTAGGGGTTCCTTTCGCTGGGGAGGCATGCCCTAAAGTGCATGTCCGGACTGCCAAGAGAGCAGTAAAACATCTGGGGGCAGATGGGAAAAAATAGGTAAAAAGTCATCTTTTAAATCACCGACCGAATATTCCCTTAAGAACGCTAGCTTTCGGCTTCTCCCAGTCTGAGGTACACATCCGGCTGACCCAGCAGTAACAATCGCAGAGGTGCTCCCTTTACCGCCTAGCCGAACAATTGGGAACGTAGGGGTAAGCACAGGAGCCAGGCAACCCAGCTTGGCCAAAACTTAAGTCATATTGATGCATATAATGGCGAGTAAAAGGTACATGTGGAAGCGTGACACATGTGTTGGGTATAAAACCCGTATAGTTGAGCTTCTGTAAAAGAAGCCCCCAGGAATAACGAGTGCGGATGGCACATCGTATGTATGCAAAGAATGCGAAAATAGGCCCCGAGGGGCTTGTTAATTTAAAAGGATAAAAAGAGAAAAAGAAGACAGCCGAAATATAAAAGGTTGGACGGGGGAAGGGGACGAACTCTTAGTCCGGCGCTAGGCATAGAATCGTCGGAGTCGGGCTGCGTTCCATGGGTTCGGCTCGAGTCGGTTATCCGACGCATTTCGTAGACGGTATGCTCCGCCGGTCAGTACTTGATCAATAATGAAGGGGCCTTCCCATCTGGGCTTGAGCTTGTCCTTTTTCTTGTCCGGCAGGCATAGAACTAGTTCGCCAACGTTATAGGTCTTGGCCCGTACTTCTCTGCTTTGATATCTTCGGGCCTGCTGCTGATAGAATGCGGAACGAGCCTTCGTGACGTCATGTTCTTCCTCCAATGTGTCCAAGCTGTCCTGCCGATCTAGCTCGGCTTCTCTTTCCTCATACATGCGCACTCGAGGTGAGTCATGAATAATGTCGCAGGGCAAGACTGCCTCTGCGCCGTATACCATAAAAAATGGTGTGAATCCGGTAGTGCGGTTAGGCGTTGTCCGCAGCCCCCAGAGTACGGAGTCGAGCTCCTCGACCCATTGGGTATCGGATTTGGTGAGTGACCTCACCAATCTGGGTTTAATGCCGCTCATTATTAGACCGTTTGCTCTTTCCACTTGACCATTGGTTTGAGGGTGATAGACTGACGCATAGTCGAGCTTAATGCCCATATTTTTGCACCATGACTTGACCTCATCGGTCGTGAAGTTCGTGCCGTTGTCGGTGATGATGCTGTGGGGGACTCCGTAACGGTGTACCACCTCTGATATAAAGTCTATCACTGGTCCGGACTCTGCCGTTTTGACCGGTTTGGCCTCTATCCATTTGGTGAACTTATCCACCATGACCAATAGGTACTTTTTCTTGTGGGTTCCCCCTTTAAGGGGTCCGACCATGTCAAGCCCCCAGTCCGCGAACGACCAGGTAATGGGTATGGTTTTGAGGGCGGTGGGTGGCATATGGCTCTGATTAGCAAAGAGCTGACAACCAACGCATCGCTGGACCAAGTCCTGTGCATCTGCCCGAGCCGTCGGCCAATAAAATCCTGTACGGAATGCCTTTCCTACCAGGGCCCGGGCTGCTGCGTGGTGTCCGCCTAGTCCGGCATGGATTTCAGCCAGGAGGTTTCGCCCTTCTTCTTCGGAGATACACCTTTGAAGGACTCCGGTAGTACTTTTCTTATAAAGTTCTCCCTCATGGACCTTGTAGGCCTTCGATCGCCGGACTATGCAGCGGGCCTCATTTTGGTCTTCTGGAAGTTCCTGCCTAAGTAAGTAGGCTAGGAAAGGTTCTGTCCACGCGGCGATTACTGCCATTATATCATGGGCGGAGGGTGTTATGTCATCTGCTGAATCACCAGTTGGTGCGGCTTTCTCCGGTTTGTCGCTAACGGACTCCTCTTCCCATAGTACGGATGGCTTGAAGAGCCGTTCCAGGAAGATATTTGGAGGGACAGTATCACGTTTCGCACCGATGCGTGCCAGGACGTCGGCCGCTTGGTTATTATCTCGGGCTATGTGATGGAATTCGAGTCCTTCAAACCGAGCTGACATTTTCAGGACAACATTACGATATGCTGCCATTTTCGGATCCTTGGCGTCAAAGTCTCCATTTATTTGGGATATTGCAAGGTTTGAATCCCCGCGCACCTCTAGGCGTTGAATGCCCATGGAGACTGCCATCCGGAGACCATGTAATAGGGCCTCGTATTCGGCTGCATTGTTGGAGTCCGTGTACATTATTTGAAGTACATACTGGACTGTATCTCCGGTGGGGGACGTCAGTACGACGCCAGCCCCCAGTCCGGCCAACATTTTGGAACCGTCGAAGTGCATAGTCCAATTGGAGTGTGCGACGTACTCTTTAGGGAGTTCGGCTTCAGTCCATTCGGCGACGAAGTCAGCCAAAACTTGTGACTTTATGGCTCGTCGAGGTTTGTAAGTTATGTCGAATGGCAAGAGCTCAATTGCCCATTTTGCGATCCTGCCCGTTGCGTCGCAGTTATTTATAATGTCATTGGGTGGTACTTCGGAGGCCACTCTTATCGAACACTCTTGAAAGTAGTGCCGGAGCTTCCGAGACGCCATGAACACCGCATATGCTATCTTCTGATAGTGCGGGTAACAGGATTTGCAGGGGTTAACACAGTGGATACGTAATACACTGATTTTTGAAGAGGGAATTTATGCCCTTCTGTCGCTCGTTCGACGACGAGGACAGCGCTTACAACTTGATGTGTTGCTGCGATATATAACAACATTGGTTCGCCCATAGTGGGCGCAGCCAGGACCGGATTTGTTGCCAATATGGCCTTTATTTCTTCGAGTCCGGCAGTGGCGGCATCCGTCCACTCGAAGTGTTCGGTGCGCCTTAGGAGGCGATAAAGGGGCAACGCCTTCTCTCCTAAACGGGAGATAAAACGGCTTAGAGCTGCCACGCATCCTGTTAATTTTTGTATTTGCTTGAGGTCCTTTGGAATATCCAACTGTGACAGAGCCCGGATTTTGGCCGGATTTGCTTCAATTCCTCTACCGGATACGATGTAGCCCAGCAGCTTTCCGGCTGGTACACCGAAAACACATTTTTCCGGATTCAGCTTGATGTCATATGCTCTAAGGTTGTCGAATGTGAGCCTCAAATCGTCTACTAAAGTTTCGACGTGTTTTGTTTTGACGACTACGTCGTCTACGTATGCCTCGACTGTTTTGCCTATCTGGGTGGCCAGACATGTTTGAATCATGCGCTGATATGTTGCGCCGGCGTTTTTAAGTCCGAAGGGCATCGTGTTGAAGCAGAATGGTCCGTATGGAGTGATGAATGCCGTTGCGGCTTGATCTGCTTCCGCCATCTTGATTTGATGATAGCCAGAGTATGCGTCCAGGAAGCACAACGAGTCGTGTCCTACCGTGGCATCGATAATTTGATCGATGCGGGGGAGGGGGAAAGGATCCTTTGGGCAAACCTTATTGAGGTCTTTGAAGTCGACACAGAGGCGCCAGGATTTATCCTTCTTTGGTACCATCACCAAATTTGCTAGCCAGTCCGGATGTTTGATATCTCTAATGAATCCGGCTTCCAATAACTTGGCTAGCTCTTCTCCCATTGCCTGTCTTTTGGGCTCGGAAAATCGTCGAAGAGCCTGTTTGACTGGCTTAAATCCTTTTAGGATGTTTAGGCTGTGTTCTACCAACCTGCGAGGGATTCCGGGCATGTCCGAGGGATGCCAGGCGAAGATGTCCCAATTTTCCCGAAGGAATTCGCGCAGTGCGGCGTCAACTTCGGGGTTCAACTGTGCCCCGATGGAGGCCGTCTTTGTTGGGTCCGTTGGGTGGACCTGAAATTTTATTATCTCGTCTGCTGGTTTGAAGGAGGTGGACTTGGATCTTTTATCAAGTATCACATCGTCCCTGTTTACCGTAGAGCGCAGCGTGGTGAGTTCCTCTGCCGCTAAGGCTTCGGATAGCGCCTCGAGGGCAAGTGCGGCTGTCTTGTTTTCGGCGCGGAGTGCTATGTCCGGATCACTAACGAGAGTGATTATTCCGCTGGGCCCAGGCATTTTGAGCTTCATGTACCCGTAATGAGGTATTGCTTGAAAAATTGTGAATGCCTCTCGTCCTAATATGGCGTGATAGCCGCTGCTGAACGGGGCCACCTGGAACGTGACTTCTTCGGATCTGTAATTGTCCGGAGAGCCGAACACCACATCGAGTGTGATTTTTCCGATGCAGCGCGCTTCACGGCTAGGGATTATTCCTCTGAAGGTTGTGCTGCTTCGCTCAATACGGCTCCAATCGATTTCCATTTTCCGCAGGGTTTCCTCGTAAATGAGGTTTAGTCCGCTGCCGCCGTCCATGAGGACTTTTGTCAGTCGAAAGCCGTCCACTATGGGACTAAGTACCAGTGCGGCTGGGGCTCTGGTAGTTCGAGATGTGGGCTCGTCGCTGGCGCTGAAGGTAATAGCTGTGTCGCTCCATGGATTTGCTGTTGCTACTTGGTAGACTTCGGCGAGTTCGCGGATTGTTCGTTTTCGCATATTATTTGATGCGAAAGTCTCGAAGACTGTTGATACCGTGCTGGTATTGTTGGAGTGGTTTCCCGGAGCTAGAAGCTCTTCGCCACTTTTGGCCACCTGCCGTAGTATCCAACATGCTCGAAGGCTATGTGTTGGGACAGCTCCCTCTGTATTATGAAGTTTATAGGGTCCATTGAGCCATCCCTCCAGTACGGTTCCGTTTCCCTTGCTGGGTTTTTGCTTTTTGGTTTTTGCATCTGGGGCCTGATTGTGAGGCGCCCTTTTACCGCGGACTGGGTTTGGGGCCGGATTATCCCAAAATTGATTTTCAGTTTTCCGGAAACTTTCCATCGCACAGTACTTTCGTACTATGGACGCCAGATCGGTAAAATGCGTAATCTTGCGACGATCAATGGCGTTCAGGGTTCCCTTGTCCGTGCAGTTATTGCAGAAGATTGAGATTGCGTGTTCCTCTCGGCAGTCCTTTATCCTGTCCATAACCAGGAGGAATCTGGCCCAGTAATGATGTACTGTTTCTGAAGGCTCTTGCCGAATTAGAGATAGGTCGCATATGTCTGGGCGGGTGGGTGGAATAAAATCCGGATCCCTGCCCATCTTTGGGCTCAAAGGCCGAGGGACTTCCGAATTCGGAAGCTTGATTTGCTGGAGACAGTCCAGCGAGTCCGGAGCGACGCATGATTTTAGGTTCAATGCTCGATCAGAGTCCGTCCCTCCGCGGGAATCCGGCATGGAGGGTTCGGGAATCCGGACACAGATTGTTTTCAACAATGGCAAAGAATTGCCGAGTTGTTCTTCTACCACTTCGACGTGGTGGGTAGCCTGGGGAGAGTTAATCTCTCTCAGATCGGTTTTAAGCCCGATCTGATTGTAGTCCGTAGCGACTCCCAGGGCGGCAATGCGATCCAAGAGCTCGTTAACAGACGAGAGCTCGATTGGATCTAACTGTTCGGCAGCTTTAGGGCTGACACGAAGATTGCTTCCGACGACTCGAGAAGTCATTGCCGAAGCGACGGCCGGACAGGCGGTCATAAGAAAGCCACCAAGCCGGATTGTTTGACCGGCGGCCAAGGCCCCTCCGGTGAAAACACCGTCTTTGAAGACGGGTAAAGGCATCCGCTCTATCGGCGACGACACAGAGGAACTCTCAATGAAAGCACCAATGTCGGTGTCAAAACCGGCGGATCTCGGGTAGGGGGTCCCGAACTGTGCGTCTAGGCGGATGGTAACAAGAGACGAGGGACACAATGTTTTTACCCAGGTTCGGGCCCTCTCGATGGAGGTAAAACCCTATGTCCTGCTTGATTAATATTGATGATATGGGTAGTACAAGAGTAGATCTACCACGAGATCAAGGAGGCTAAACCCTAGAAGCTAGCCTATGGTATGATTGTTGAGATGTAATGTTGTGTCCTACGGACTAAAGCCCTCCAGTTTATATAGACACCGGAGAGGCTAGGGTTACACAGAGTCGGTTACAATGGTAGGAGATCTACATATCCGTATTGCCAAGCTTGCCTTCCACGCCAAGGAAAGTACCTTCCGGACACGAGCCGGAGTCTTCAATCTTCTATCTTCGTAGTCTGGGAGTCCGGCGGATATTGATAGTCCGGCTATCCGGACACCCCCTAGTCCAGGACTCCCTCACATTTATCCACATGAGCATGGCATATTGACGAGTATAACACTACTCATGGCATAACTACTAGCATCAACAACAACTATCCTACAAGAATATAACAACAACACTACATGCAAACATTTAAACGACTGGATGCAAAGGAACATGCATAGCAACGGCATTCAGAACATATGATAGTCATGCACCGAAGACCATCACCAACATCAACATGTACTACTACCAAGCATGAACGTAATACTAGCAAGATAAATGATAACCAGATGCATCGAAACATAGCACGAAAGTGAACAAGAAACCATAGGCAGTACCGAAACAATGATAACAGCAGCAGGTAAACCAATAGACAGTTATTAAATGTTCAAGTTGAAAACCATGGCTACTGCATGACGTCATGCAAATGGGTGTTGTGGCTTGCCTGGGGATGGAGAAGGCTCCGGGAAGAAGTGCGGAATGACTGCGAAAGGAATCGCCGGAAAGGGTACTCTCTCGGAGGGGATTGATTGGGGCAAGGGAAAAATGGTCATTTTTAGTATGTTGAAACATAGTGAAAATGGTGGGAACAGAAAGGCCTCGATGAGATGAAGACGTGGGCGTTGTATTCACCTCGACCGGAGTTACGGATAAAAAGTTGTGAGGTGATTAAGATCAGGGACTTCTCTGCAAAAACATCATCACAAACAAGTCCCTGAGTGGATTAGGCAGAAACGGGTTTTCGGAAATATGCTTTCGGGAGATGAAAATGTACTCGCCAAAAATACGTCTCCACTTGCCTCATCATCAGAGGCGGGGCCGGCTCGTCTGACGCTGACGTGCGGGTCCCACGCGGGTGGGGCCCGTCACTTATCCACGTGGGCATGCGGGTCAACACGGGGCCGGCGGCTGGCTCACTAACATGCGGGGCCCGCGGGGCCCTCTAGCCAGCTGGAAGGGAGGGGCGTGGGCGTCGTCTTCCTCCTCGCTCGCGCCCGCGAGGCAGAGGCATGGCCGACACCCGACGGCGACTGTGGCCAGCTCCGGCCACCTCTCGCGGTGCTCAACCTACCAGCGTGCTCAGGGGAGGGAGCTGCACCCGTCTGTGGGCATAGCGGTCGCCGGAGAGCACGGGGCACGACGGAGGAGAGCTTTGGGTGGAGATGGGCATGCGGCTAGAGTGGCTCCGGCGAGGGGAAGAGGGTTTGAGGAGGGTCACCGAAGATCAGAGGGACTAGAGGTGGTGGCTAGAAGTGGAGGAGGGGCTCGGGTAGCTCCAATTTAGGAGGACCGAGGCGGCGGACATGGCGACAAAGGGAGGCAGGAGAGCTTCTCGAGCTCAACGGAGATGCGAGGCGAGGTTCTGGGAGAGAGGCAAGGTGCTGGGGTGCTCGGGAGGGGTCGGGGCTGGCTTATATTGCCGTGGCAAGGCGGTTGGATGAGCACGGCCATGGTGTCGCGTGTGCCGTCACACTGGCACGAGCAGAGGCACGGGGAGGGCTCGGGAAGGTGACGAGAGGAGGAACGAACGAACGACAGAGCTCACAGAGACGAGGCCGAGCTCATGGACAAGGGGAAAAGAAACCAAACGCCTTAAATGCCTTGTCGGCACTGTGCGCCTGTGGACGCGCGGCGTCTAGCTCCGGCGAGGAGGCTTGGAGAGGGTGCAAGAGGTCGAGGGCAATGTGAGAGGGAGGCGGAGTCAGGTCGGCACCAGCGGACACGCGAGCTCCGTCGATGCAGAGCTGGCTGGCGCGTCCCGACGCCCAGAGCGTGTCCGACGCTACCAGCACGCGTGCAAACTACGCGGTCACCACTGTGACCGGCAAGGAGGGGACGCGAGAGGCAGGGAAACATTGTCTAGTGTTTTGTCGTTCCATCAGAGAGGCTGTGGGAGTTGATGGATCGTGCAAAGAGGCCAAGATGGGAGGTGTGGCATCGCTGAAACTTTGCTGTATCAGTTTTGGATGAGCACTGGTGATCAACAGGGAGCTGATTTGGTCAAATAGAGTTGTCTGGGGTGTTTAACTACGGGAGGACTATGATCCTGATGGTTTTGGAGGCAAAAAGATCAAAGCTTAATATAGTTGTTGTGTAACTGACCAAAAGGGTCCAGAATCAAGATCATGCTGATGCTCTCACATGGGGTATCCACTTGAGCTCAACTTGGAAAAGCTGAGTTATTTGGTCATATGAAGATGCTGAAAAAGGTTTCATACCATTTGGATAAACCAAAATGGTACTTCCTTTACAAACATTTTCACTGACCAGTAACTTGTAAAAGTTCCAGAGGAAAATTGGCTAGATGGAATATGCCCAAATTGGGTGGAGATAGGTTATATGGATAAGAGAAGGCCTAGAAAAATTTGCAGCCATAATGGATCAAGGTAAAATATACTTGCTTCACAAACTGAAATTTTGGACAGAATCAAAGATTTGAAGCTGTGCTCAGATAGAGGCATTACATGAGCTCTACTTTGGTGGAGGGCTATGATTTGATGATATGAAGGACCATGCAAAATTGCAACTCATTTGGATATGCGTAGCTTGTACCTCCTTCACAAAGTTTCCTTCTGGACAGAAACTATGGAAAATCATAATTAAATGACTAGTAGGCAAATGAGGTTGCATTTTGGCATGTGGCAATAATATGGACAGGAAAGGTGTCCAAGGAGTTTGAGGTCAATTGGGCAAAGGAAAATATCACTTGCTTCACAATGTGCCATTTAGGGAAGAATAGGAAATGAATTATTTGAGCATGATGGAAAACATGGCAAATGAAATGTTTTGCCATATTTGAGGAAGATATGACCCCAAAAATTGATGAGAATTATTTGGGAATTTTAGGAGTGATGGAAATATAGGTTGCTTCACAATCTAGGGCTAATTGAGTTATTCCTTTAATAGAAAAGGAATAATCCCAATATAAAGAATATTGGGATTTGGGCTAGGATGAAAATGACAGGGTCTAGGGTTGGATAGGGGATGACAAGCCACTCTGGAAGGGAAGAAGAAGTCACATTCTTCAGTTTCTAGACCACAAAGCCACGGAAAAAGAAAACTCAGCCAAAAACCTCAGAAAATCAAAAGAAAAAGAAAGGGCCAAAAATCAGGCTGTTACAAACTTTAGCCCTTAAACAAATCTTGTGCTCAAGATTTGGTTACTTAGGGAACAAGTCTGAATATATCCGACCTTAAGGAAACCGTTTCCAACTCGGGTATCCTTTTTCCTTTCACTACAAAAAAGACACATCCGTGACATTTTGGGCCGAACGAATTTTTTTTCTGTCATACATATGACACTTCTATGACAATAATTCTGAAAAAAACCCGGTATCATCATAGATGTGGTGGGCTCCTACTTCTATGACAAAAACTCATGATAGAAAATGGGCTTTTCGTCCTGGGCGGTCCGGAGACGCAACTGCATGACATTCTTTGGGCCGTCCATGACGGAAAAAACCGTGGTAGAAGTGAGCGCGTGGAAAATTTCGAGGAGTTCCCGGTTATGGTGGGTGGTTGGGGGCCGAGCGATGCGTGTTTCTCTCGTACACGTACGCGCATGTGTGCGAGGCGTTGGGATCTAACTGAACCCGAGTGAGGCATCGCTTAACTGAACCCGAGCGATTGCACTGCAGGCTACACGTTATTGAACCCGAGCGATCGAGCGATTCCTTCGCTACTGCTGCTAACTGAAGCCGATCGATGCTGCCTCTGGATGAACAGTGAGCGTTGCGGGGGGGGGGGGGGTGGATGAACAGTGAGCGGTGGGAGTGGATGAACAGGACCCGTGGCGTTGCCTCTGGATGAGCAGGACCCCGATCGATCGAGCCGGTTGGGGCTGGATGAACAGGACCCCGTGGAGGGTTGGGTGAACAAGACGACCCCGTGGAGGGCTGGATGAACAGTACATGGTGGAGGGGTGGATGAACAGTAGCCCGTGGAGGGGTGGTTGAACAGGAGCCCGTGGAGGGGGGTGGTTGAACAGTAGCCGGTGGAGTAGCGCGCGGTGGAGGCTGGATGAACAGGAGCCCGTGGATGAACTGTCACACGTGGAGGCTGGAGGAGGTCGACGGTGGATAAACAGTAGCCCGTGGAGGCTGGAGGAGGTCGACGGTGGAGATGAACAGTATCCCGTGGAGTCCCGTTTTGCGGTACGCCATGATGACCCACAAGTATAGGGGATCTATCGTAGTCCTTTCGATAAGTAAGAGTGTCGAACCCAACGAGGAGCAGAAGGAAATGATAAGCAGTTTTCAGCAAGGTATTCTCTGCAAGTACTGAAATAAGTGGTAACAGACAGTTTTGTGATAAGATAAATTGTAGCGAGCAACAAGTAACAAGAGTAAATAAAGTGCAGCAAGGTGGCCCAATCCTTTTTGTAGAAAAGGACAAGCCTGGACAAACTCTTATATAAGGAAAAGTGCTCCCGAGGACACATGGGAATATCGTCAAGCTAGTTTTCATCACGTTCTTATGATTCACGTTCGGTACTTTGATAATTTGATATGTGGGTGGACCGGTGCTTGGGTGTTGTTTTTACTTGAACAAGCATCCCACTTATGATTAACCTCTATTGCAAGAATCCGCAACTACAACAAAAGTATTAAGGTAAACCTAACCATAGCATGAAACATATGGATCCAAGTCAGCCCCTTACGAAGCAACGCATAAACTAGGGTTTAAGCTTCTGTCACTCTAGCAACCCATCATCTACTTATTACTTCCCAATGCCTTCCTCTAGGCCCAAATAATGGTGAAGTGTTATGTACTCAACGTTCACGTAACACCACTAGAGGCTAGAAAACATACATCTCATCAAAATATCGAACGAATACCAAATTCACATGATTACTAATAGCAGGACTTCTCCCTTGTCCTCAGGAACAAACGTAACTACTCACAAAGCATATTCATGTTCATAATCAGAGGGGTAATAATATGCATAAAGGATCTGAACATATGATCTTCGACCAAATAAACCAACTAGCATCAACTAGAAGGAGTAATCAACACTACTAGCAACCTACTAGCACTAATCCCGGACTTGGAGACAAGAATTGGATACAAGAGATGAACTAGGGTTTGGAGATGAGATGGTGCTGGTGAAGATGTTGATGGAGATTGCCCTCTCCCGATGAGAGGAACGTTGGTGATGACGATGGTGATGATTTCCCCCTCTCGAAGGGAAGTGTCCCTGGCAGAACAGCTCTGCCGGAGCCCTAGATTGGTTCCGCCAAGGTTCCGCCTCGTGGCAGCGGAGTCTCGTCCCGAAAGGTTGCTTATGTTTTTTCTTGACGAAAGACTTCACATAGGAGAAGATGGGCGTCGGAGAGCCACCAGGGGGCCCACGAGGTAGGGGGACGCGCCCTAGGGGGGCTCGCGCCCCCACCCTCGTGAGCAGGGTGTGGCCCCCCTGGCCTTCATCTTTGGCGACGATTTTTCTTTATTTATTTTAAGATATTCCGTGGAGTTTCAGGACTTTTGGAGTTGCGCAGAATAGATCTCCAATATTTGCTCCTTTTCCAGCCCAGAATTCCAGCTGCCGGCATTCTCCCTCTTCATGTAAACCTTGTAAAATAGAAGAGAATAACCATAAGTATTGTGACATAACGTGAAAAAACAGCCCATAATGCGATAAATATCAATATAAAAGCACGATGCAAAATGGACGTATCAACTCCCCCAAGCTTAGACCTCGCTTGTCCTCAAGCGAAAAGCCGATAACAATAAATATGTCCTCATGTTTAGAGGTAGAGTGTGACACCCCAAAAATTTTAACCTTGTTTTGTTAAATAAATCTTGCCAGGAAATTTAGCTTTCCTTTTTCTTGGGTTTTCTTGATTTCAGAACATTTCTTTTCTTGATTATTGTGGAGTTTTTACCCCAAGTAAGAACTTCCCAATTTTTTTGGACTTGTTTACCCTCTCTAATAAATCAATTCTTTATCAGTAGGATTATTTATATAATTATTCTTTTCCCTGGGATTTATTTCTCTAATTTGGTTTTTCATAAGTTTAGGATCCGTTTTGAACTGCAACCCTTTTATAAATTCATTCAAAAATCCCACGAAAATTTGGAGATGTCATGTGATGTTCTTAAACCACTTTTATGCAAAAATATCTTCTGTCCTTTGGATATTTTGAACTCTACACCATATTTTCAAATCTGGTTCAATGGGAAATTTTGCACTACAACCCATTTAAATATTTCTTTCTAGCCTCCACCAAAATTTTGGGATGTTAGTAGTAGCATGTGATTCAACTTTATGCAAAAACCCAGTGATGTTCTTTGAAAGATTTGAGTGAATCATCCTCATCTTCATTCTAGTGCAACTTGGTGATTTGTACTGCAACCATCTTCTTTTTTTTTGACTATGAACAGTAGGGTAAAACCCCACTGCAATTTTTATTAATATATAAATAAAAAGTAGCATAGAGAGAAAAACTAAAACAAAAACAAAAGTACAGCAAGCTATACAGTCAAGGGCTTGAGATGAGCCCTTGAATAAAGAAAAGGACTAGAGCTAAAACTATAAACTAGGAAAAAAAACAAAAGAAAAGAAAAGAAAAAGAAAATGAAAAAAGGTCTACCTAAGTGGCTAATAAGGTAGTTAGCCAGATGTTGAATTCAGCAGCATATTTGGCCTTGATCCTATGGGATAACAGCTTTAGTTCCTCAAAGTAGATGTGCTTCCAGCCCTGGAAAGATGGTTGTATGTGCTCAAAAATCTTGTTGTTTCTAGAAATCCAGATGGCCCAAGATCCCAGTATAATGATCTCCATATAGAAAGGAACATTCAGTTTTTCCTTGAGATCTTGAAAGGCCTCTAACACAGATAGATTTGGAGCTCTTTGTGGACAGATGAAGTTCCAACATCTTCTAGAGAATTGGCACCCCCAAAATAAATGATGCAGAGTTTCTTCTTGTTGGCAATTCATCACAGCACATGTATAATCATCCAAGACATAGTTTTCCTTCTTAGCAAGTTTCTTGTGTTAAGTCTGTCATGCCGTAGCATCCAGAAGAACATTTTGTGCTTAGGTTGACATGATGACTTCCAAATCCAGGCAAAATGAGGTGGAACTTGTTTGACACCTATGATCACTGTGTATGCCTTTGAAGCAGAGAAAGTACTGTTGCCCCATATATAACTCCAAGTGTCAGACATATGCAAAAATTCTGATTGTCCGAGATGATGACAAACTTCTTCTAATATCAGAAACTGCTGGTATGCTTGATTAGACAGAGGCAGATGGAATAGATCTTCAAGATACTCAGTGTTCACCACTTGTTGAACTGTCATTGTAGCATCTTGCACAAAGGAATAAAGGTGTGGGTATTTGTGTTGTAAAACATCATTTCCCCACAAATCAGACCAAAAGAAAGCTGTTCTACCATCCCCTAAGTTACATCTTGCCATGGCTTTATATTGATCTGTTAATTGAAGGATGGATCTCCACCAGAAAGACCCAACCAAATCATTCCCTGGTAACTTATTGTCCTGGTAGTGTATTTCCCAAATGAGATTCACCCAAGGGATATCATGCCTGTTGTAAAATTTATGAAGATTTTTCATTAACAAAGCCTTGTTTTGAGCAAAAATGTCCATCACTCCCAAACCCCCTTGCACCTTTGGCCTACAAACAGTTGTCCAAGCAACAGAGGCAGGTCTTTGATCCTCCATGTTAGAACCTCTCCATAAACAGTGTCTCAAGTATTTTATTACTTGAAGCTTAATGGTTACTGGCACATCTAAACAAGCCATGAAGAATATTGGCAAGGATGCCAATACAGATTTCACCAGAAGCAGTCTGCCAGCACTTGTCATGAAGGTAGCCAGGCCTGCTAATCCTTTTGCAATTCTTTGGACCATTGGCATACATTGTTCCATAGTGGGCTTGGATAAGCCTAAAGGAAGTCCTAAATAAGTGAAAGGGAAGACTCCTCTTTGGCAGTTTAATGTATGGGTAAAGATATCCACCCTATCCTCACTGATATTAATAGGGACCATGATAGATTTCTGGTAATTAACTTTGAGACCTGTAGCTGTGGCAAAAGAGTTCAGAAGAGCTTTGAGACAAAATAATTCTCTGGCATCTGCTTTCATAACCAGCAATGTATCATCTGCATACTGCACTATTGGGAAATCAGGGCATGAGTTAAGTTGAATAGGAGCAGTGAGCAGTCCCATATCCCTTGCTTTATTAAGAATGGTTTGTAATAGGTCAGCAGCCAACACAAATAGTAGTGGAGAAAGAGTATCTCCTTGCCTGACACCTCTTCTACAATAGAATTTTTTCCCAGGAACCCCATTTAGTAAAACAGCAGAAGTAGCAGAGGTAAATAAGATTTGAATCCATGATATCCATCTTTCTCCAAACCCTTTTGCTCTAAGGATGTCAATGATTGCTTGATGTTCAATTGTGTCAAAAGCCTTTTCAAAATCTAATTTCAGGACCAGCAGTTCCTTTCTTGATTTGAAACATTGGTGCAGATATTCATAGGACCAACCAAGGCAGTCTTCAATCACCCTGTCTTTGAGGAACCCATACTGATTGATATGGATGAGCTGCAAAATTATTTTTTGTAGTCTATTGGCCAAGAGTTTTGTAATAATTTTGAATACCCCATTCAATAGTGATATAGGTCTGAAGTCATTAGGACTCATAGGCACCTCTTTTTTTGGAATTAAAGTTATGTATGAAGTGTTGATGCTCTCCAAAGAGATGTTTCCAGCATGAAAAGCATGGATGAGGTTTTTCACATCTGGTCCTATAATATCCCAACAATATTGAATGAACTCATTATTGAACCCATCTGGACCTGGAGATTTGTCATGTGGCAAGTCCTTGACAATTTGAATGATCTCTTCATCAGTAAAAGGTTTTTCTAGATCTTGCAAGAGTTCATGATTGTTCTGTTACCCCAATAGATTGTGCAGATCAAAATGCATTGTGTGCCCTTGTGATTGGCCAAGCCTTTTTTTGAATGCCTCCCAAAGAATTCCAGCCTTTCCTGCATGATCAGAAATTTCCACATTGTCTTCAGTTCTGGGAATAGCAATTTTATTATGTCTGAAGTTGATTGAGGCTTTAGTGTGAAAGAACTTTGTGTTTTCATCCCCAAACTTGACCCCTTTGATCTTCCCTCTTTGCTTCCAATAAATCTTTTGATTGGTAAGAATGGTCATAAGGTGTTCTTTCAAAAGCTTTCTGCAATTCCATTCAAAAGTACTCAGGGTTCTGAATTCCTCAAATAGGTCCAGTAGGTATATACATTCATTGATATCTGCAATTTGCTTCCTGAGGCATGGCATATCCTTAATCCATAACTTGATGCTCCTTCTTAGGTTTTTCAGTTTTGCATTGATGACTTTTGCAGGCTCAGAATATCCAACAGGTATATCCCAAGCATTTTTGACCAGGTCTTTGAAGGATGAATGTTTGAGCCAATAATTCTCAAACCTAAAAACTTTTGATTTTGGTATTGAAGTCCCCACTTTCACCACACAGGGAAGATGATCAGAAATAGGTCTGGCTAAGGGCAAAGCAGTTGTGTCAGGGAATGATGTCATCCATGCAGCAGATGTAAAAAATCAATCTAACTTTTCAAGCAGAGGATCTTCTTGCATATTACTCCAACTGTATTGCCTGCCTTTTAGAGGTAATTCCACTAGACCTAAGTTGCTGATGGCTTCATTAATAAGCAGCATTTGATTGATGTCCCCTCCAGGTTTATTTATATCAGAGGGTGATCTTATGAAATTGAAATCCCCCATTAAAATCCAATCTTCATCTGGTGGCATTTGGATATTACTAAACCAGTTAAGGAATTCTACCTTATCAGATTGTTCACATGGGCCATAGATGTTTGTGAGAATCCATGTATGTGCAGAGCTGTTGCATGTGAACTTAACAGAGAGAGAAAATTTATTAGAAAACATTAGTTCTCCCTTGAACAGGCCCTCATTCCAGGCAATGAGAATTCCTCCAGAAGCTCCAATAGAAGGGAGGAATTCAAACTTATTAAATCTTCTAGGGCAAAACTTATTAATGTAGGGTAGATCAAAACTTTCTCTTTTTGTTTCTTGAAGACAGAGGATTCCAGCAGCACTTTCCTCCATTTTCTGCTTGATAGCCAACCACTTATTTTCAGAATTGATACCCCTGATGTTCCAGTTTAGAATATTCCAAGACTTGTGATTATTCATGGAGGAAATTTGATGTTCTGTGTGCACTTCTCAAGGTCCATCCCTTAAGATAAGAAACATGTGTGGAATGCAAATGCCCCTGAAAGCCCTTAAACCTGCCCTCACATATAACAGTTGGCTTCATCACAAACCATATCATATATCCATTCAGCCAGTAGCTAATGTCATTCACACAGAGAAAGTGCAACATGCAGACCAAGCAGTAACATGTAGCCACAGTAATAGTTTTACAGCCCTTAATAATTAAGTTCATACATAGCCAGACAAGTAAGCAACAGATAGCAAAAGTTGCTACTCTACTAGACTCCCAATTATCATAGTCTGATCTAATCATTTAGAACTATCCTTGAGGTTGCTTTCTTTGGCTCCAGCCACCTGGGCCAACTCCTCCTGCTCCACTTCTTTATTCTTTGGTCTTTTAGCCAGCTTTTCTTGGAGATCCTCCTCAGCCACCTTGCAAAAGGCACTAGTGAGATTTTTGACAATCTTATTCTGAATGATAGGAGGAGCAACATTACATGGTAAGCATTCCTTATTAACACAAGAATTTCTTTTGTATCCATTATTTTCTTCTCTAATTCTGTCACTCCTTCTTACCTGGTTCTCCACTAGTGGCCCTTTTCCCCTTCTCTTTCTAGAGATAGCCTCTCCAGCAGGTAGAAGAATGATATTGTTTGGGGAAATTCTCTTTAGGGGGCTGCTTGCCTTAGAGGATGAGTGTGCTGCAGGACTGATACCATCATTTTCCTTATCCTGGCTTGCATGTTTGAATTGCTGACATATAGGAGCCTGGGTGACAGAGCAAGTAGCAGGTATTATGAATGTCATAGTGTCCTCATCATTGCAGTTATCAGTCAAAATGTTCCATAAGGAAGATTTTAGCAGTTTTACAGTCCAATCAAATCTATCAGGATTTAGCAACAGGTTCATTATGAAATTGAACCAACTTACAGGAATCTCAGTTGTGAGAGCATTAGGAACCTCCTGAGATGATGGAGCAAAGTGATTGACCCACAGATCCAACCCTTCTTCAGAAATTAAGTGTTCTCCATCAATAACTGAGAAAGCATGGGATTGTACTAAATTGTAATAATCATTAGTAGTAGGTGAGTTGGCCTGTGGAACATTACCTTTGGAAGAACCAGGTAACATAGGGTTGACCTGTTTAGGCTCCATCCCCCCTCAGATTCTTGAACTTGCTCCATAGCAGATAGCAGAGTGGTTTTCTGAACTTCCTGACTGTTGACCTGATCCTGGGCATGCATCTCAGAAGCAGAAAGTGATATGACTGGAATCTGTGCTTCATGTTGTCCATCAATAGCAGTTGCCAGAGCATGATGATCGACTGCAGGTTCAACTAGAGCTACCTCCACATTCTCCACAGCTGGAACCAACTCTTCAGCCCCTGTTGCTGGTGGCAGAGGTGCAACCTGCTGAACGATTGGCTGTGGAATGACAGGTTGTTCCTCCATGTCAGGAGGATATGCTTGCAGAAGATTTTGCAGA
Organism: Triticum aestivum; assembly: GCF_018294505.1. Classification (NCBI taxonomy): domain Eukaryota; kingdom Viridiplantae; phylum Streptophyta; class Magnoliopsida; order Poales; family Poaceae; genus Triticum; species Triticum aestivum. The sequence goes on along the minus strand of NC_057807.1, from coordinate 652,294,820 downwards.
CCAACACCCAGGACAGGTGCAACTTCAGCAGCTGCAACCTGGTTTACTTCATCACTGCTATTGACACCTCCCAAAACATTGTGAGAGAGAAGACCTTCTGACAGAGAAACTGTAGTTGTTATGCTGCTGTTAGGGATTGCTTCATTGTCATCCACCAGAATCTCCTCATGATTCACTTGATGAGGCATCTGGGCAGGAGGGGGGAAGGCCCAATGCCCCTACTCCTCCCAGTCATCCCAATCTTCCTCATTGTCCTGCTCATTGCTGATTGCAGCTTGATGAAACCCAGGAAAGTCATTTGCATTGAGGGGGACAGGATGTGGATCCACTCCTGGAGGTGGCATAGGGTCCTCATCAGGTGGCCCCCCACCCAACATTTCTTCCATGAGAACCTCAATTGAACTTGTCAAGGATTCTCCTTCAAACATCTCTCCTTCAGTCCATCTTAAGCTTTTTGGAATTTCCTGTAAATCAGTTATTCTTGCCTTAACCAGAACCTTTCCCTTTAGCGCATCTTCTTTTTCCCAACTGATGATCTTTGCGAATCTAGCGATTGCTGCAGCAATATCTTCAGTGTTGCAGTTATCAAATGGAATCCCCACAATCAGAAGCCAACAAACTCTGTTGAAATTGACCCTTCTCCAATTCCGACCTTCATTGTGCCTAGTAAACGAGATAAGAACATCCCCAAAAGCATGCGGACTATCTCTAACTAGTCTGTCTCTGTCTCTCACATGCCTGAACTGCACATAAGCTTCCCCAAACGGACAGGGCTGTATCTCTCGCACCCCAACCTGAGCCACTGGATCATGCTGAAGAAAGTCCTCAAGCACCTCTCTGACATTAGGAAACAGTACCTCATCTGGGAGCGGCTGAATGCTGGCGCTAGCCCAGTCTTCATGGCGCCGAGCCCGGCCCGACAGAACCACCCGCGCGACCCCCGTACGGCCTTCAATGTGCTGAATCTGGAAGCCATGGGGGATGAATGGCGTTGGGTCGATTGGGATGTTCGCCATTGGAGGTGCTGCGCACTGGCGGAGCACGCTGGGCGGTGTAGGAGAAACAGAGGTGGGTGGCGAGGAAGTCGACGGAGTGGCACAAAAGGAGAGAGCAGAGGAATGCGAGGAGTCCGGCACCTGCCTAGGTTGAAAATTAGGAAAAAATCCCGTGACTAGCTCTTTGAATGATGTCGCTTGCCGGATGTGGATAGCGGGCCCTTTCTGCGAAAACCAAGACTCCACTTCCCCCGGAGCCCAGGCCTCGCCAGGTGGGCTATTGAAGGGCTCAAATCTGATGAAAGGCCACAGCCCAGAAGATTTCTTTGTGGTGCAGAATCTGGCAATGTGGCCGACATCCCCACACGCAAAACACGTCCGCGGGTCATTAATGCTCGCATGCACATTACGTACCTGCCCATGCAGCGATGATTCAGGCTCATTAGGACGCACTAAATTGCCATCAGTTAGGCGTGGCACACTGGAATCACTGGCATCTTGAATGCAGCCAGAGAGACGTTGGAAAACTGAACGTGGCCTTTGCTCCGGTGAACCACTCCGGTGATCGCCGGAGACCACAGCTCGCCAATTACGGCCAACCAGTGTCCATTTAGCATCTTCTTCCTTGTAAAACAATCTTTCTTCAAGCAACCACCGAGGCCCACCCTCACCCCAGAGACTGAAAACCATCTCAAAGTCCTTCTCGATCACTCTACCCCCATTGTAAATATGAAAACCAACTGATTTCGAAGCCACTGAAAACTTGAACGATCTATCCTTAAGGTGACAAACTCTAAAGCCTTGCATGTAGCCACCAAAAGAAGCAAGCAGGGCCACACTAACCGTATGAATATCCAACTTGAAAGATGCGCGAGCAAATGAGACAACCAGAATGAACTCTTTTTGACGAAAGCCTGGTGAAAACACCACAAGGTGCCCAAACTTGGATCGAACACTTGCCTGAAATTCCTTGCCACCAACTTGTCAGGGTCTCCACAACGAGTGATGAAGATTTATCAAGGAGAGCCAAGAGAGGGGGAGAGTTTGGTGGACGCCGGCGCCAAGGTGGTCACTGGCGTGGAGGGTGGCCGCCGGGGCCGGAGTGGCCACCGGCGCAAGGTCTCCTAGTCGCCTCTCCTAGTCGCCTCTCCTAACGGTCGTTTGCGAGGCAACCATCTTCTAACTTGCTCCTTAAACCATGAGCTTTCTCCTACTTGTAGTGCACCTTGCAAAACCCCTAAGTCCAGGAGCATGCACCCATTGGAACCTTTTTGGTTCATGTAATGATGCCATTTACCTCCTGTCGAGAATTGAAGTTTTGCAAAACTTGCAATAGCAAGTTTGTGCTTTGGACAAACTAACCTCAGCACCCTATCTTTCATCTAAAGAGACCCCACCCTGGGAGATTTGACCAATCCAAGAAATGCCTAGGTGCCTATGGCATTTTGTCAAACATCTTGAGTGCATGAACAGCTTTGACATGACTTTTGTCATTGCACTGTAAACTTGCACCTCTGGACAAACTAGCATGTCCACTAAAACCCCATCTACTCCTAACCTAGGTCTGCTAAGTGCCAGCCTCACCCAAGCTTTGTGGCATGCACTGGCATTTCACCGAGCACCTGGTGAGCGTGCTCTGGGCGTGTCCAGAGCGCGCGTTTTGCACGTGCCGCGCCCAAGTCGCCACGTCGCGCCCCTGGTTTTGCCCACACCACAGAGCCGCGCCACGCACTCTCCCTCTCACCGCAATACGCCAAGCAGCCCTGGTACCCTGCAGCACCGCCGTCAGAGCCCTTGGCGGCACGCCGGCGTCCGCAGCGCATTTCTGCCAGGTCGATGCCGCCCAAGCCTCAGCTGCTCGCCACCTGCGCCTGGAACAGCTCAGCCTCATCCTCTCGCGTGTCCTCTAGCTCTCGTCGCCGCCACGGCACCCTGCCGCTACAGGGAGGTGGTTCACCGGCGAACTTATCCATGGCCGTCGCAAACCGACCTCGTTGCACTATAAAAGGAGGCCCCCGAGCACGTTCCGTTTGCGAGGCAGCCTCAGCATGCTCCCCTAGTTCTTCCGTGGCAGCCAATCGACCTGGGGAGGTCTTCTTCCCCACCTCATGCGACTGCAGTCGCCGCCACTGTCCCGGCCATTTCGGCACCACCAGAGCCTCCCCCTCTCCACTCTCTTCACCAGGAACTCCCTCTCCCCCTAGTGAATCCATCCTCCTGCTTGATTTGGATCGGGACTCTCCGCGGGAGAAAAATCACTTTGCCCGACGGCCACCGTCCGCTGCGAATCTCGCCGTCAGCAGCTCCGTCCACCCCAGAGACCGTAGCGACTACCGGAGTGACCGCCTCGATCCCCTGAGCCCGCAGGTGACCTCCGTTTCCCGGACGGTGCCGCCGTTCGCCCGCGAGCATCGCCGGAGTCCCGCCTCCGCTCTGGGCAGAGGAAGAGGAGGGAGGTCGACTAGTCAAACCTGACCAGTGGGTCCCCCGGGCCCACTGTCAGTGACTCACGCGCCGTCCACGCTGGAGTAAGTGGAAGCGTAGATTCCAAAGTACGTCTTCGACGTGTACCATTTCTTTTTTTCTTTTTGTTTTATTTAAAAACCAGTTTTGACCACAACTTTGTCTGCCCATACCTTTTTAATTATAACTCCAAATGAGTTGATTCTTTTTTCTACCCCTCTCAAATATTGTCTGGTTTATTTTAAGATTTATTTGAAAAAATTTCAGACAACTTTTTGTGCTGTTTTGAAATTTGTGAGTTGATTCAAATTTATTTAAAATAGGACCTTGGAGAGAGAGAAGCAAGCTTTCAAAAGTAATGGAGAGCACCCCCACTTCTCCACACCTTGAAGGCAAGCATATTGAACCCTGGCATAATATTTGCGTGCATTGTTGGACACGATTATGACACCACCTCAATACATGGAACTCGTTATTTTATGTGGTGATGTGATCATTGTATAAATGCTTATTCGAAACTTCCTTGCTGTTGGATATGGACATGTTTGTGATAATGATCATCCTCGTATGCCGTTCGTGCCTACCGGAAGGATAACAGGAAAGTCTCTGTCTTGGGTAGACCCGAGCTTATCCCTAGTTCCTCGTCGAGACGAGTGTGTCTGGCATGGCATGAGGGGTATGATGAGTGGTGATTCTGTCTGTTGGATGAAGTATATTTGTTATGCTAATCATGCAGAGAATACTTGAAACCTCCTGAGTCGACCATAGATCGAGTCTTGTTTCGGTAACCCCCATACCTGTTTCGTACTACCACTTGTCCCTGCCATGCATAGGGTATAGTTCAGTAAGTTGGCAACCCCTTTCCTAGCACACACCGTACAGAGAGGCCAAGGTGGAAGAAACCGAAGGCATCCGGTAGGCATGCCACCTGACCCCGGGGCATGGGTGTTTCGGTTGTAGCCGAAGGGGTAGCTCCCCTAGTTTGCGCGCGGTATAAATTTTGTGATCCCATGCTACGTCGAGGTTGTAGCCTCCCCACTTAGAGTTTTGCTTAACGGATGCCGTGGGTGATTTCCAGACACCGGTAAGTTATGCTGGTGTGTGCGGATAGGTGTGTTTTTAATCAAAAGACCGTAGACGGAATTAGTCCCGATGGACTAAAGGAATCCGTTACTCGTGGGTAAAGAGTACACCCTCTGTAGAGATTAAATCTATTTGAATAGCCGTGTCCATGGTTAAGGATTACAGTCTGGGATGGGTCAAGGGTTGGTCTTAGTGTCGGTCTTCGGAGGAGAAACCGTTAAACCAAACTTGGATACCGAATGGTGACTTGTGAGGACCATGATTATTATTTTGTTATGGACTAACCCGTTTCATTATTTGAATTATTGAGTATCCCTGGGACGGTTCTACCTCCTGGATATTCATTGTGATCATTTATTTCATAAGCCCTTTATGTGGTGTCGCTGAGACGCCCGACTGTGGAATTACTTGTTATTTATTTTTCCTTATAAGCCCTTTATGTGGTGTCGCTGAGATGCCCGACTGTGGCATTGCTTGTTATTTATTTCCCTTATAAGCCCTTTATGTGGTGTCGCTGAGACGCCCGACTGTGGCAATGCTTGTTATTTAATTCCCTTATAATCCCTTTATGTGGTGTCGCTGAGACGCCCGACTGTGGCATTGCTTGTTATTTATTTCCCCTATAAGCCCTTTATGTGGTGTCACTGAGACGCCCGACTGTGGCCTTGCTTGTTACTCATTTAATCCATAAGCCCCTTATGTGGTGTCGCTCAGATGCCCGACTGCGGCATTTTTCTTCCACTACATTTGTTGCATATCCATATAAATAACCTGCTTGCACACATCAGAGATTTTATTTTATGACTGACGATGTGATCATAGAATATTTCAGCGTATGATTATCATTTATATTATACCCGTGTTCATAATGTTTGCGAGTACATTCAAAGTACTCACTGGCTTGTCCCTGGCTATTGTCTTGGCCAGATTTCTTGCATGGAGAGGAGCGTTGCGATGACAGCCCCGGAAACTAAGCAACGGTGATAGCAGCATCGCGAAGATACGAGTTAACCTGGTCAGCTGTTCCTGTGGGAAATGGAGTTCCATAGACACTAATGATCCACAAACCGCTTCCGCCATCGACCACTAGAATCCTTTTGTTGTACTCACAGGCTAGAAAGGCCTTGTACTGCATATTTTTTATTTTGCTTGAATCTCTGTATCAAGTTGATGCCTCATCAGCTAACAGTAATCCTGGGGCTGGTGAGCACGGCGACCATTTTCTGGAAATTAATACTCGGAAAACCGGTCGCGACATAGAGGCGTTGATAAAAATAAAATACAGACATGAAGGCATCATGATTGTTCTCATAACAGCAACACATATAGATTTTGTCATATGATTACTTATGTTCAAGTGATGATCTTTTCACAATGCAAAAGTATGAATTAGAAACCTTATTGAGCACCAACAAATTATAACCTCAGTCATTGAAGAAATTGCAATTTATCATAACATCGGAAAGAGTCTATGTCAGAGCTTAAAAGCAAGTTCACATACTCAACTATCATTTAGTCCTTCACAATTGCTAGCACTCACGCAATACTTGTGGTTACGGAGTTTTAATCGGACAAAGAGAAAGATAGGGGCTTATAGTTTTTTCCCCACGACCTTTTACCTCAAGGGTAATGTCAACAATAATAATTCATGCTCCCCTACATCCAATTATATATATATATATATATATATATATATATATATCATGTTCTTTCCAACATGCTGGGCTTGCCAAAGGATAAAATGAAAAAGGAAAGGTGAAGATCACCATGACTCTTGCATAAGGTAGAGGATAATAGTAATAAAAGATAGGCCCTTCGCAGAGGGAAGCAGAGGTTGCCATGCGCTTTTATGGTTGGATGCACAAAATCTCAATGTGAAAGAACGTCACTTTATATTGCCCCTTGTGATATGAACCTTTATTATGCAGTCCGTCGCTTTTATTACTTCCACATCACAAGATCGTATAAAGCTTATTTCTCCCACACCAATCAATCATACATGTTTAGAGCAATTTTCATTGCTTTGCACCGATGACAACTTACTTGAAGGATCTTACTCAATCCATAGGTAGATATGGTGGACTCTCATGGCTAAACTGGTTTAAGGGTATTTGGAAGCACAAGTAGTATCTCTACTTGGTGCTGAGAATTTGGCTAGCATGAGGGGAAAGGCAAGCTCAACATGTTAGAGGATCCATGACAACATACTTTATCTCAGATATAAGAAAACATAACTCATCATGTTGTCTTCCTTGTCCAACATCAACTCTTTAGCATGTTATATTTTAATGAGTGCTCCCAATCATAAAAGATGTCAATGATAATATATCTATATGTGAAACCCCTCTTTCCTTATTACTTCCTATTAATTGCAACGATGACCAAAGCTATATTTGCCAACTCCCAACAACTTTTAATCATCATACTCTTTCTATGTGAATTCATTACTCTCAATAAGATCAATATGAACTCTTTGTTTCTTTTTATTTTTTCTCTCCTTTCTTTCTTTTATTCACCCAAGATCATGGCAAAATAATCAAGCCCTTAAATCAACACTAAACTTTATTATATATATAGCTCACGGACTCGATTACATAGAGGGATCATAAAGCAAAACTCAAAACTAGATCATGCCATAAACTTTATTCTACTAGATCAAGATACTACTAAAAGGATCGAACTAAGAAAACGGTAAAGATAGGAGTTGTGATTGTGATATGATACCGGGGCACCTCCCCCAAGCTTGGCAGTTGCCAAGGGGAGTGCCCATACCCATGTGATTATATCTCCCTTGATGGTGAAGAAGGTGGAGGTGTCGTTGACTTAGTTGATGGCATAGACTTCTCCCTTAATTTGCGCTTGAGGACGGCGTTTTGATCCCTCAGATCATCAATCTCCCACTCCCGGATTAATACCTTTTTGCATAGGTCCTACTTATTTTCCTGCAAGAGACGAAAAGGGATAAACTCGAACTTTGGTTTCTTTACCCTATCAGGGAGATTTGACTTTTTGAACTCCACATGCATGTCCCCAGGTTGAGGTAATGGGGTTTCATCTTCATCTGAGCTCGTCTCTTCCTTCCCCTTGGGTTCATAGTCCTCTTCTTCCTCCGTGGTCCAACTATCATGCTCCACATCTCCATAGACCGTAGGATTTGCTAGGTAATCATCCACATCTCTTTCTCCTTCCGAATCCTGGGATGACATGTTGATCTAATCTATAGTAGAACAGCTAAAAACAAGAATAGAGGATATTTTCGTGATACGGGAGTCAAAACCTTCGGGGGAATATATAATGAATTTTTACCGACCAAAATACATATCGTGCAAGAAAACGGAGTCCGGAGGGCACACGGGGTGCTCACGAGGTAGGGGGCGCTCCCAGGGTGGTAGGGCGCGCCCACCACCCTCGTGGGGCCCTCGTGTCCTTCCCGGACTGCTACTTATTTTCTATTTTTCTAAATATTCCAAAACGAAGAAATATTGCCTTAGAAATTGTTTTGGAGTCGGTTTACTTACCATACCACATACCTATTCCTTTTTGGAGTCTGAAACGGTCTGGAAAGTGTCCCTTATGTATTCCTCCGGGGTTACGGTTTCAATAGTATTGGTTTCAACATTTATGGGATTACCTGAGATATAATGTTTGATCCTTTGACCGTTTACCACCTTCGGATTTGTGCCTTCGAAGTAGTTGATTTTTATGGCACTGGAACGATAGACCACCTCGATAACGTAGGGACCTTCCCATTTAGAGAGAAGTTTTCCTGCAAAAAATCTTAAACGAGAATTTTATAGCAATACATAATCACCTACATTAAACTCACGCTTTTGTATCCTTTTGTCATGCCATCTTTTAACTTTTCCTTTAAACAACTTAGCATTTTCATAAGCTTGGGTTCTCCATTCATCAAGTGAGCTAATATCAAATAACCTCTTCTCACCGGCAAGTTTGAAATCATAGTTGAGCTCTATAATAGCCCAATATGCCTTATGTTCTAGTTCGAGAGGTAAGTGACATGCTTTTCCATAAACCATTTTATACGGAGACATACCCATAGGATTCTTATATGCAGTTCTATAGGCCCATAATGCATCATCAAGTTTCTTGGACCAATTCTTTCTAGACCTATTAACAGTCTTTTGCAAAATTAATTTGAGCTCTCTATTGCTCAATTCTACTTGACCACTAGACTGCAGGTGATAAGGAATGCAATTCTATGATTAACGTCATATTTAGCAAGCATTTTACGGAAAGCACCATGAATAAAGTGTGAACCACCATCAGTCATTAAATATCTAGGGACTCCAAACCTCGGAAAAATAACTTCCTTAAGCATTTTAATAGAGGTGTTATGATCAGCACTACTAGTTGGAATAGCTTCTACCCACTTAGTAACATAATCAACAGCAACCAAAATATGTGTATATCCATTAGAGGCAGGAAAAGGTCCCATATAATCAAAGCCCCAAAAATCAAATGGTTCAATAACAAGTGAATAATTCATAGGCATTTCTTGACGTCTACTAATATTACCAATTCTTTGACATTCATCGCAAGACAAAACAAACTTACGGGCATTGAGGGAGTCCTGGATTAGGGGGTGTCCAGATAGCCGAACTATCACCTTTGGCCGGACTCCCGGACTATGAAGATACAAGATTGAAGACTTCATTCCGTATCCGGATTGGACTTTCCTTGGCGTGGAAGGCAAGCTTGGCGATACGGATATGTAGATCTCCTGCCATTGTAACCGACTCTGTGTAACCCTAACCCTCTTCGGTGTCTATGTAAACCAGAGGGTTTTAGTCCGTAGGACGAACAACAATCATACCATAGGCTAGCTTCTAGGGTTTAGCCTCTCTGATCTCGTGGTAGATCTACTCTTGTACTACCCATATCATCAATATTAATCAAGCAGGAGTAGGGTTTTACCTCCATCGAGAGGGCCCGAACCTGGGTAAAAACATCGTGTCCCTGGTCTCCTGTTACCATCCGCCTAGACGCACAGTTCGGGACCCCCTACCCGAGATCCGCCAGTTTTGACACCGACATTGGTGCTTTCATTGAGAGTTCCTCTGTGTCTTCACCTTTAGGCCTGATGGCTCCTTCAATCATCAACAACGACGCGGTCCAAGGTGAGACTTTTCTCCCCGGACAGATCTTCGTATTCGGCGGCTTTGCACTGCGGGCCAATTCGCTTGGCCATCTGGAGCAGATTGAAAGCTACGCCCCTGGCCATCAGGTCAGATTTGGCAGTTTGAACTACAAGGCCGACATCCGCGGAGACTTGATCTTCGACGGATTCGAGCCACAGCCAAGTGCGCCGCACTGTCTCGATGGGCACGATCTAGCTCTGCCGCCGAACAGTGCCCGGGAGGCCGCACCAGTGTCTGCTCCGACCCTTAGCTCGGAGCCGACTTCGCCAATCGAGGACGAGTGGCTGGACACCGCCTCAAGGGCTGGGATCCCTGTCCTTTGCGAAGCTCGTGACTCCAAGGTGCCGGACTCCTCTCCGGACTCCGAACCTTCCGCGCCCCTGCCAATCGAATCCGATTGGCGCCGGTTATGGAGTTCACTGCCGCGGACATCTTTCAGCACTCGCCCTTCGGCGACATCCTGAACTCACTGAAGTCTCTCTCTTTATCAAGAGACCCCTGGCCGGACTATGTTCAGGAAGGTTGGGATGCGGACGACGAAGAAATTCAACGCCCACCCACCACCCACTTTGTAGCCACTGTCGATGATTTATCCGACATGCTCGACTTTGACTCCGAAGACATCGACAGTATGGACGACGATGCCGGAGACGAACAAGAACCAGCGCCTACAGGGCACTGGAAGGCCACCTCGTCATACGACATATACATGGTGGACATCCCAAAAGATGGGAATGGCGATGGAACAGCGGAGGATGACCCCTCCAAGAAACAGCCTAAGCGCGGGCGTCAGCGGCACCGCTCTAAATCCCACCACAGCAAAAATGGTGATTCCGGCACGGGAGATAATAACACCCCGGACAGTGCCGAAGACAACCTCCTCTAGTAGGATTCAGCACAGGAGGACGGAGAAGCCAGCCCTCATGATAGAGCGGCAGACAGAGAGGTAGAGGACGATAATTACATGCCTCCCTCCGAAGATGAGGCAAGCCTCGACGACGACGAATTTGTCGTGCCCGAGGATCCCATCGAACAAGAGCGTTTCAAACGCAGGCTTATGGCCACGGCAAGCAGCCTCAAGAAAAAGGAGCAGCAGCTTAGAGCTGACCAAGACTTGCTAGCTGACAGATGGACTGAAGTCCTTGCAGCCGAAGAGTACGAACTCGAACGCCCCTGCAAGAGCTACACAAAACACAGGCTGCTACCCCGATTAGAGGAGGAAGCACCCAAACCTACATCACCAGCGCATGACGCGGCCGACCGGCCACCTTGTGGCCGTGACAGAGAGGCCTCTAGGCCCTCCACTCAAGCCGCACCCCGGCATCGCTCGAAAAGTACCAAGGCACGGGGAAATGCGGCAGACCTGCGAGACATATTGGAAGACAAGGCAAGGCAAACAAGATCGATCTACGGATCGCGCGGGTGCCCCATGACACGTGATGATAACCGTCACGCCGGATACAGCAATACCGGCCGGGCCGAATACAGTAGACAAAGCTCATTCAAGCTGCGTCGCGATATAGCCCAGTACAGAGACGCCGCACACCCACTATGCTTCACAGACGAAGTAATGGATCATCAAATCCCGAGGGTTTCAAACCCGTAAACATTGAATCATACGATGGCACAACAGATCCTGCAGTTTGGATCGAGGACTATCTCCTTCATATCCACATGGCCCGCGGTGATGATCTACACGCCATCAATTACCTCCAACTCAAGCTTAAAGGACCAGCTCGGCATTGGCTTAACAGCTTGCCAGCAGAGTCAATTGGTTGTTGGGAAGACCTGGAAGCCGCATTCCTTGATAACTTCCAGGGCACATATGTGCGACCACTAGACGTCGATGACCTTAGCCATATAATCCAGCAGCCAGAGGAATCGGCCAGACAATTCTGGACACGGTTCCTAACAAAGAAAAATCGAATCGTCGACTGTCTGGATGCAGAAGCACTAGCAGCCTTCAAACACAACATCCGCGACGAGTGGCTGGCCCGGCACCTAGGATAAGAAAAGCCGAAATCCATGGCAGCCTCACCACACTCATGACCCGCTTTTGCGCGGGAGAGGACAACTGGCTAGCTCGTAGTAACAACTTGACCAAAAACCCTGGTAGTTTGGATACCAAGGATAGCAATGGCAGGTCGCGTCGCAACAAGCACAAGCGCCGCATTAACGGTGATAATGCTGAGGATACGGTAGTCAATGCCGGATTCAGAGGCTCTAAACCCGGTCAGCGGAAAAAGCCATTTAAAAGAAATACCCAGGGCCCGTCCAATTTGGACCGAATACTCGATTGCTCGTGCCAGATACACGGCACCCCCGAAAAACCAGCCAACCACACCAATAGGGATTGTTGGGTGTTCAAGCAGGCAGACAATTTAAATGCCGAAAGCAATGACAAGGGTCTGCATAGCGATGACGAGGAGGAGCCCCGGCCGCCAAACAATAGAGGATAGAAGGGCTTCCCCCCACAAGTGCGGACGGTGAACATGATATACGCAACCCACATACCCAAAAGGGAGCGGAAGCGTGCACTAAGGGACGTATATGCGATGGAGCCAGTCACCCCAAAGTTCAACCCATGGTCCTCCTGCCCGATCACTTTTGATCGAAGGGACCACCCCACTGGCATCCGCCACGGCGGATTCGCCGCATTGGTTCTTGACCCAATCATTGACGGATTTCACCTCACTAGAGTCCTGATGGACGGCGGTAGCAACCTGAACCTGCTTTATCAGGATACAGTGCGCAAAATGGGCTTAGACCCCTCAAGGATTAAACCCACAAAGACGACCTTTAAAGGCGTCATACCAGGTGTAGAGGCCAACTGTACAGGCTCACTTACACTCGAAGTGGTCTTCGGATCCCCGGATAACTTCCGAAGCGAGGAATTAATCTTCGACATAGTCCCGTTCCGCAGCGGCTATCACGCACTGCTTGGACGAACCGCATTCGCAAAGTTCAATGCGGTGCCGCACTACGCGAACCTCAAGCTCAAGATGCCAGGCCCTCGAGGAGTAATTACGATCAATGGAAACACCGAACACTCTCTTCGAACGGAGGAGCATACGGCGGCCCTCGCGGCAGAAGTGCAAAGCAGCCTCTCAAGGCAATTCTCGAGTCTGGCTATTAAACGTCCGGACTCCGTCAAGCGCGCCCGGAGTAACTGAAGGAAATATGCCCTAGAGGCAATAATAAAGTTATTATTTATTTCCTTATTTCATGATAAATGTTTATTATTCATGCTAGAATTGTATTAACCGGAAACATAATACATGTGTGAATATATAGACAAACAGAGTGTCACTAGTATGCCTCTACTAGACTAGCTCGTTGATCAAAGATGGTTATGTTTCATAGCCATAGACATGGGTTGTCATTTGATTAACGGGATCACATCATTAGGAGAATGATGTGATTGACATGACCCATTCCGTTAGCTTAGCACCCGATTGTTTAGTATGTTGCTATTGCTTTATTCATGATTTATACACGTTCCTATGACTATGAGATTATGCAACTCCCGTTTACCAGAGGAATACTTTGTGTGCTACCAAAGGTCACAACGTAACTGGGTGATTATAAAGGTGCTCTACAGGTGTCTCCGAAGGTACTTGTTGGGTTAGCGTATTTCGAGATTAGGATTTGTCACTCCGATTGTCGGAGAGGTATCTCTGGGCCCTCTCGGTAATGCACATCACTTAAAGCCTTGCAAGCATTGCAACTAATGAGTTAGTTGCGGGATGATGTATTATGGAACGAGTAAAGAGACTTGCCGGTAACGAGATTGAACTAGGTATTGAGATACCGACGATCGAATCTCGGGCAAGTAACATACCGATGACAAAGGGAACAACATATGTTGTTATGCGGTTTGACCGATAAAGATCTTCGTAGAATATGTGGGAGCCAATATGGGCATCCAGGTCCCGCTATTGGTTATTGACCGGAAACGTGTCTCGGTCATGTCTACATAGTTCTCGAACCCGTAGGGTCCGCACGCTTAACGTTTCGTTGACGATATAGTATTATATGAGTTATGTATGTTGGTAACCGAATGTTGTTCGGAGTCCCGGATGAGATCATGGACATGACGAGGAACTCCGGAATGGTCCGGAGATAAAGTTTGATATATGGGATAATAGTGTTTGATCTCCGGAAGGGTTCCGGAATTCACCGGAAGGGGTTCCGGATATTTCCCGAACTGTTTGGGTACGAGAACACATTATTTGGGCCAAAGGGGAAAGCCCACAAGGTTTTTGGAAAGCGCAAAAGGAAGTTTTGCGGAGTCCAGGGGCCAGACGCCAGGGTCCCTGGCGTCTGGCCTTGGAGTCCGAGAAGGACTCTTGCCTTTTGGGTGAAACCGACTTTGTGGAGGCTTTTACTCCAAGTTTCGACCCCAAGCCTCAACATATAAATAGAGGGGCAGGCTAGCACCAAAGACAGATCAAGAAACACCAAGCCGTGTGCCGGCAACCCCGTCCCGTCTAGTTTATCCTCCGATATAGTTTCCGTAGTGCTTAGGCGAAGCCCTGCGGAGATTGTTCTTCACCAACACCGTCACCACGCCGTCGTGCTGCCGGAACTCATCTACTACTTCGCCCGTCTTGCTGGATCAAGAAGGCGAGGACGTCATCAAGCTGAACGTGTGCAGAACTCGGAGGTGCCGTGCGTTCGGTACTTGGATCGGTCGGATCGTGAAGACGTACGACTACATCAACCGCGTTGATAAACGCTTCCGCTTAGCGATCTTCAAGGGTATGAAGATACACTCCCCCTCTCGTTGCTATACATCACAATGATCTTGCGTGTGGGTAGGAATTTTTTTGAAATTACTACGTTCCCCAATAGTGGTATCAGAGCCAGGTTTTATGCGTAGATGTTATATGCACGAGTAGAACACAAGTGAGTTGTGGGCGATACAAGTCATACTGCTTACCAGCATGTCATACTTTGGTTCGGCGGTATTGTTGGATGAAGCAGCCCGGACTGACATTACGCGTACGCTTACGCGAGACTGGTTCTACCGACGTGCTTTGCACACAGGTGGCTGGCGGGTGTCAGTTTCTCCAACTTTAGACGAACCGAGTGTGGCTACGCCCGGTCCTTGCGAAGGTTAAAACAGCACCAACTTGACAAACTATCGTTGTGGTTTTGATGAGTAGGTAAGAACGGTTCTTGCTAAGCCCGTAGCAGCCACGTAAAATTTGCAACAACAAAGTAGAGGACGTCTAACTTGTTTTTGCAGGGCATGTTGTGTTGTGATATGGTCAAGACGTGATGCTGTATTTTATTGTATGAGATGCTCATGTTTTGTAACCGAGTTATCGGCAACTGGCAGGAGCCATATGGTTGTCGCTTTATTGTATGCAATGCAATCACCCTGTAATGCTTTACTTTATCACTAAGAAGTAGCGATAGTCGTAGAAGCATAAGATTGGCGAGACGACAACGATGCTACGATGGAGATCAAGGTGTCGGGCCGGTGACGATGGTGATCATGGAGGTGCTTCCGAGATGGAGATCATAAGCACAAGATGATGATGGCCATATCATATCACTTATATTGATTGCATGTGATGTTTATCTTTTATGCATCTTATCTTGCTTTGATTGACGATAGCATTTTAAGATGATCTCTCACTAATTATGAAGAAGTGTTCTTCCTGAGTATGCACCATTGCCAAAGTTCGTCATGCCCAGACACCACGTGATGATCGGGTGTGATAAGCTCTACGTCCATCTACAACGGGTGCAAGCCAGTTTTGCACACGCAGAATACTCAGGTTAAACTTGACGAGCCTAGCATATGCAGATATGGCCTCGGAACACGGAGACCGAAAGGTCGAGCGTGAATCATATAGTTGATATGATCAACATAATGATGTTCACCATTTAAAGCTACTCCATTTCATGTGATGATCGGTTATGGTTTAGTTGATTTGGATCACGTGATCACTTAGAGGATTGGAGGGATGTCTTTCTAAGTGGGAGTTCTTAAGCAATATGATTAATTGAACTTAAATTTATCATGAACTTAGTCCTGGTAGTATTTTGCAAATTATGTTGTAGATCAATAGCTCGCGTTGTTGCTTTCATATGTTTATTTTGATATGTTCCTAGAGAAAACTGTGTTGAAAGATGTTAGTAGCAATGATGCGGATTGGATCCGTGATCTGAGGTTTATCCTCATTGCTGCACAGAAGAATTATGTCCTTGATGCACCGTTAGGTGACAGACCTATTGCAGGAGCAGATGCAGACGTTATGAAAGTTTGGCTAGCTCAATGTGATGACTACTTGATAGTTTAGTGCACCATGCTTAACGGCTTAGAATCGAGACATCAAAGACTTTTTGAACGTCATGGATCATATGAGATGTTCCAGGAGTTGAAGTTAATATTTCAAGCAAATACCCGAGTTGAGAGATATGAAGTCTCCAACAAGTTCTATAGCTAAAAGATGGAGGAGAATAGCTCAAGCAGTGAGCATGTGCTCAGATTGTCTGGGTACTACAATCGCTTGAATCAAGTGGGAGTTAATCTTCCAGATAAAATAGTGATTGACGGAATTCTCTAGTCACCATCACCAAGTTAGTAGAACTTCGTGATGAACTATGATATGCAAGGGATAACGGAAACGATTCCCAAGCTCTTCATGATGCTAAAATCGACGAAGGTAGAAATCAAGAAAAACATCAAGTGTTGATGGTTGACAAGACCACTAGTTTCAAGAAAAGGGCAAAGGGAAGAAGGGGAACTTCAAGAAGAACGGCAAGTGAGTTGCTGCTCAAGTGAAGAAGCCCAAGTCTGTACCTAAGCCTGAGACTAAGTGCTTCTACTGCAAAGGGACTGGTCACTGGAAGCGGAACTGCCCCAAGTATTTGGCGGATAAGAAGGATGGCAAAGTGAAAAAGGTATATTTGATATACATGTCATTGATGTGTACTTTACTAGTGTTTATAGCAATCCCTAAGTATTTGATACTAGTTCAGTTGCTATGATTAGTAACTCAAAACGGGAGTTGGAGAATAAACAGAGACTAGTTAAGGGTGAAGTGACGATGTGTGTTGGAAGTGGTTCCAAGATCGATATGATCATCATCACAGACTCCATATACTTTCGGGATTAGTGTTGAACCTAAATAAGTGTTATTTGGTGTTTGCGTTGAGCATGAATATGATTTGATAATGTTTATTGCAATACGGTTATTCATTTAAGTTAGAGAACAATTGTTGTTCTGTTTACATGAATAAAACCTTCTATGGTCATACACACCAACGAAAATGGTTTTTGGATCTCGATCGTAGTGATACACATATTCATAATATTGAAGCCAAAAGATGCGAAGTTAATAATGATAGTGCAACTTGTTTGTGTCACTGCGTTTAGGTCATATCGGTGTAAAGCGCATGAAGAAACTCCATGCTGATGGGTTTTTGGAATCACTTGATTATGAATCATTTGATGCTTGCGAACCGTGCCTTTTGGGCAAGATGACTAAAACTCTATTCTTCGGAACAATGGAACGAGCTACTGATTTATTGGAAATAATACATACCGTTGTATGCGATCCAATGAGTGTTGATGCTCATGGCAGGTATCGTTATTTTTGCTGACCTTCACAAGATGATTTGAGCAAATATGAGTATATCTACTTGATGAAACATAAGTCTGAAATGTTTGAAAAGTTCAAAGAATTTCAGAGTGAAGTGGATAATCATCGTAACAAGAAAATAAAAAGTTTCTACGATATGATCGCAGAGGTAAAATATTTGGGTTACGAGTTTGGCCTTCAGTTAAAACAATGTGAAATAGTTTCACTACTCACGCCACCTGGAACACCATAGTGTATTGGTGTGTACGAACGTCGTAACCGTACTTTATTAGATATGGTGCGATCTATGATGTTTCTTACCGATCTACCACTATCATTTTGGGGTTATGCATTAGAGGTAGCTGCATTCACATTAAAATAGGGCACCATCTTAATTTGTTGAGACGACACCGTTTGAATTATGGTTTAGCAAGAAACCAAAGTTGTCATTTCTTAAAGTTTGGGTTGCGATGCTTATGTGAAAAAATATCAACATGATAAGCTTGAACCCAAATCGGAGAAGTGCATCTTCATGGGATACCCAAAATATTGGGTACACCTTCTATCACAGATCCAAAGGCAAGACATTCGTTACCAAGAATGGATCCTTTCTAGAGAAGGAGTTTCTCTCGAAAGAAGTGAGTGGGAGGAAAGTAGAACTTGATAAGGTAACTGTACCTGCTCCCTTATTGGAAAGTAGTTCATCACAGAAATCTGTTCCTGTGACTACTACACCAATTAGTGAGGAAGATAATGATGATGATCATGGAACTTCAGATCAAGTTATTACTGAACCTCGTAGATCAACCAGAGTAAGATCCGCACCTGAGTGGTACGGTAATCCTGTTCTGGAAGTCATGCTACTAGATCATGATGAACCTACGAACTATGAAGAAGCGATGGTGAGCCCAGATTCCGCAAAATAGCTTGAGGCCATGAAATCTGAGATGGGATCCATGTATGAGAACAAAGTATGGACTTTGGTTGACTTGCCCGATGATCGGCAAGCAATAGAAAATAAATGGATCTTCAAGAGGAAGACGGACGCTGATATTAGTGTTACTATCTACAAAGCTAGACTTGTTGAAAAACGGTTTTGACAAAGTTCAAGATGGTTACTACAATGAGATTTTCTCACTCGTATCGATGCTTAAAGTCTGTCCGAATCATGTTAGCAATTGCCAGATTTTATGAAATCTGGCAAATGGATAAACAAAACTACATTCCTAAATGGATTTAAAGAAGTGTCGTATATGATACAACCAGAAGGTTTTGTCAATCCTAAAGGTGCTAACAAAATATGCAAGCTCCAGCGATCCATCTATGGACTGGTGCAAGCATCTCGGAGTTGGAATACATGCTTTGATAAGTTGATCAAAGCATATAGTTTTATACAGGCTTGCGGTGAAGCCTGTATTTACAAGAAAGTGAGTGGGAGCACTACAGCCTTTCTGATAAGTATATGTGAATGACATATTGTTGATCGAAAATAATGTAGAATTATTCTTCAAAGCATAAAGGAGTGTTTGAAAGGAGTTCTTCAAAGAAAGACCTCGGTGAAGCTGCTTACATATTGAGCATCAATATCTATAGAGATAGATCAAGACGCTTGATAAGTTTTTCAATGAATACATACATTGACAAGATTTTGAAGTAGTTCAAAATGGAACAGTCAAAGAAAGAGTTCTTGCCTGTGTTACAAGGTGTGAGATTGAGTAAGACTCAAAACCCGACCAAGACAGAAGATAGAAAGAGAATGAAACTCATTCCCTATGCATCAGCCATAGGTTCTATAAAGTATGCCATGCTGTGTACCAGATCTATTGCATACCCTACCACTAAGCTTGGCAAGGGAGTGAAATAGTGATCTAGGAGTAGATCAATGGACAGCGGTCAAAATTATCCTTAGCGGAATAAGGATATGTTTCTCAATTATGGAAGTGATAAAAGGTTCGTCGTAAAGGGTTACGTCGATGCAAGTTTTGACACTAATCTAGATGACTCTAAGTCTCGGTCTAGATACGTATTGAAAGTGGGAGCAATTAGCTAGAGTAGCTCCGTGCTGAGCATTGTAGACATAGAAATTTGCAAAATACTTACGGATCTGAATGTGACAGACCCGTTGACTAAAATTATCTCACAAGAAAAACATGATCACACCTTAGTACTCTTTGGGTGTTAATCACATAGCGATGTGACTAGATTATTGACTCTAGTAAACCCTTTGGGTGTTGGTCACATGACGATGTGAACTATGGGTGCTAATCACATGGTGATGTGAATTATTGGTGTTAAATCACATGGCGATGTGAACTAGATTATTGAATCTAGTGCAAGTGGGAGACTGAAGGAAATATGCCCTAGAGGCAATAATAAAGTTATTATTTATTTCCTTATTTCATGATAAATGTTTATTATTCATGCTAGAATTTTACTAACCGAAAACATAATACATGTGTGAATATATAGACAAACAAAGTGTCACTAGTATGCCTCTACTAGACTAGCTCGTTGATCAAAGATGGTTATGTTTCCTAGCCATAGACATGGGTTGTCATTTGATTAACGGGATCACATCATTAGGAGAATTATGTGATTGACATGACCCATTCCGTTAGCTTAGCACCCGACCGTTTAGTATGTTGCTATTGCTTTCTTCATGACTTATACATGTTCCTATGACTATGAGATTATGCAACTCCCGTTTACCAGAGGAACACTTTGTGTGCTACCAAACGCCACAACGTAACTGGGTGATTATAAAGGTGCTCTACAGGTGTCTCCGAAGGTACTTGTTGGGTTGGCGTATTTTGAGATTAGGATTTGTCACTCCGATTGTCGGAGAGGTATCTCTAGGCCCGCTCGGTAATGCACATCACTTAAAGCCTTGCAAGCATTGCAACTAATGAGTTAGTTGCGGGATGATGTATTATGGAACGAGTAAAGAGACTTGCCGGTAACGAGATTGAACTAGGTATTGAGATACCGATGATCGAATCTCGGGCAAGTAACATACCGATGACAAAGGGAACAACGTATGTCGTTAAGCGGTTTGACAGATAAAGATCTTCGTAGAATATGTGGGAGCCAATATGGGCATCCAGGTCCCGCTATTGGTTATTGACCGGAGACATGTCTCGGTCATGTCTACATAGTTCTCGAACCTGTAGGGTCCGCACGCTTAACGTTTCGTTGATGATATAGTATTATATGAGTTATGTATGTTGGTAACCGAATGTTGTTCGGAGTCCCGGATGAGGTCATGGACATGACGAGGAACTCCGGAATGGTCCGGAGATAAAGTTTGATATATGGGATAATAGTGTTTGATCTCCGAAAGGGTTCCGGAATTCACCAGAAGGGGTTCCGGATATTTCCCGAACTGTTTGGGTACCAGAACACATTATTTGGGCCAAAGAGGAAAGCCCACAAGGTTTTTGGAAAGCGCAAAAGGAAGTTTTGCGAAGTCCAGGGGCCAGAGGCCAGGGTCCCTGGCGTCTGGGTCCAGTCGCCGGGAACCCTGGCGGCTGGCCCTGGAGTCCGAGAAGGATCTTGCCTTTCGGGTGAAACCGACTTTGTGGAGGCTTTTACTCCAAGTTTCGACCCCAAGGATCAACATATAAATAGAGGGGCAGGGCTAGCACCAAAGACAGATCAAGAAACACCAAGCCGTGTGCCGGCAACCCCGTCCCCTCTAGTTTATCCTCCGTCATAGTTTCCGTAGTGCTTAGGCGAAGCCCTGCGGAGATTGTTCTTCACCAACACCGTCACCACGCCGTCGTGCTGCCGGAACTCATCTACTACTTCACCCGTCTTGCTGGATCGAGAAGGCGAGGACGTCATTGAGCTGAACGTGTTCAGAACTCGGAGGTGCCGTGCGTTCGGTACTTGGATCGGTCGGATCGTGAAGACGTACGACTACATCAACCGCATTGATAAACTCTTCCGCTTAGCAATCTTCAAGGGTATGAAGATACACTCCCCCTCTCTTTGCTATACATCATCATGATCTTGCGTGTGCGTAGGAATTTTTTTGAAATTACTACGTTCCCCAACAGTGGTATCAGAGCCAGGTTTTATGCGTAGATGTTATATGCATGAGTAGAACACAAGTGAGTTGTGGGCGATACAAGTCATATGTCTTACCAGCATGTCATACTTTGGTTCGGCGGTATTGTTGGATGAAGCGGCCCGGACTGACATTACGCGTACGCTTACGCGAGACTAGTTCTACCAACGTGCTTTGCACACAGGTGGCTGGCGGGTGTCAGTTTCTCCAACTTTAGACGAACCGAGTGTGGCTACGCCCGGTCCTTGCGAAGGTTAAAACAGCACCAACTTGACAAACTATCATTGTGGTTTTGATGAGTAGGTAAGAACGGTTCTTGCTAAGCCCGTAGCAGCCACGTAAAATTTGCAACAACAAAGTAGAGGACGTGTAACTTGTTTTTGCAGGGCATGTTGTGATGTGATATGGTCAAGACGTGATGCTATATTTTATTGTATGAGATGCTCATGTTTTGTAACCGAGTTATCGGCAACTGGCAGGAGCCATATGGTTGTCGCTTTATTGTATGCAATGCAATCACCCTGTAATGCTTTACTTTATCACTAAGCGGTAGCGATAGTCGTAGAAGCATAAGATTGGCGAGACAACAACGATGCTACGATGGAGATCAAGGTGTCGCACCGGTGACGATGGTGATCATGGAGGTGCTTCGGAGATGGAGATCACAAGCACAAGATGATGATGGCCATATCATATCACTTATATTGATTGCATGTGATGTTTATCTTTTATGCATCTTATCTTGCTTTGATTGAAGGTATCATTTTAAGATGATCTCTCAGTAATTATCAAGAAGTGTTCTTCCTGAGTATGCACCATTGCCAAAGTTCGTCGTGCCCAAACACCACATGATGATCGGGTGTGATAAGCTCTACGTCCATCTACAATGGGTGCAAGCCAGTTTTGCACACGCAGAATACTCAGGTTAAACTTGACGAGCCTAGCATATGCAGATATGGCCTCGGAACACGGAGACCGAAAGGTCAAGCGTCAAGAAAGACCTCGGTGAAGCTGCTTACGTATTGAGCATCAAGATCTATAGAGATAGATCAAGACGCTTGATAAGTTTTTCAATGAATACATACCTTGACAAGATTTTGAAGTAGTTCAAAATGGAATAGTCAAAGAAAGAGTTCTTGCCTGTGTTACAAGGTGTGAGATTGAGTAAGACTCAAAACCCGACTACGGCAGAAGATAGAAAGAGAATGAAAGTCATTCCCTATGCATCAGCCATAGGTTCTATAAAGTATGCCATGCTGTGTACCAGATCTATTGCGCGCGGTATAAATTTTGTGATCCCATGCTACGTCGAGGTTGTAGCCTCCCCTCTTAGAGTTTTGCTTAACGGGTGCCGTGGGTCATTTCCAGACACCGGTAAGTTATGCTGGTGTGTGCGGATAGGTGTGTTTTCAATCAAAAGACCGTAGACGGAATTAGTCCCGATGGACTAAAGGAATCCGTTACTCGTCGGTAAAGAGTACACCCTCTGCAGAGATCAAATCTATTCGAATAGCCGTGTCCATAGTTAAGGATTACAGTCTGGGATGGGTCAAGGGTTGGTCTTAGTGTCGGTCTTCGGAGGAGAAACCGTTAAACCAAACTTGGATACCGAATGGTGACTTGTGAGGACCATGATTATTTTTTTGTTATGGACTAACCCATTTCATTATTTGAATTATTGAGTATCCCTGGGACGGTTCTACCTCCTGGATATTCATTGTGATCATTTATTTCATAAGCCATTTATGTGGTGTCACTGAGATGCCCGACTGTGGCATTACTTGTTATTTATTTTTCCTTATAAGCCCTTTATGTGGTGTCGCTGAGACGCCCGACTGTGGCATTGCTTGTTATTTATTTCCCTTATAAGCCCTTTATGTGGTGTCGCTGAGACGCCCGACTGTGGCATTGCTTGTTATTTAATTCCCTTATAAGCCCTTTATGTGGTGTCGCTGAGACGCCCGACTGTGGCATTGCTTGTTATTTATTTCCCCTATAAGCCCTTTATGTGGTGTCGCTGAGACGCCCGACTATGGCCTTGCTTGTTACTCATTTAATCCATAAGCCCCTTATGTGGTGTCGCTCAGACGCCCGACTGCGGCATTTTTCTTCCACTACATGTGTTGCATATCCATATAAATAACCTGCTTGCACGCATCAGAGATTTTATTTTATGACTGATGATGTGATCATAGAATATTTCAGCGTATGATTATCATTTATATTATACCCGTGTTCATAATGTTTGCGAGTACATTCAAAGTACTCACTGGCTTGTCCCTGGCTATTGTCTTGGCCAGATTCCCTGCATGGAGAGGAGCATTGCGATGACAGCCCCGGAAACTAAGCAACGGTGATAGCAGCACCGCGAAGATAGGAGTTAACCTGGTCAGCTGTTCCTGTGGGAAATGGAGTTCCATAGACACTGATGATCCACAAACCTCTTCCGCCATCAACCACTAGAATCCTTTTGTTGTACTCACAGGCCAGAAAGGCCTTGTACTGCATATTTTTGTATTTTGCTTGAATCTCTGTATCAAGTTGAAGCCTCATCAGCTAACAGTAATCCTGGGGCTGGTGAGCACGACGGCCATTTTCTGGAAATTAATACTCGGAAAACCGGTCGTGACAGACTTGGTATCAGAGCCAGGCTGACCATTGGCTAATCCTATCTTAGCCAGGTCAAAAAACTTAGGCAAACCAACCCACCAGACCATAACCTAACCCCGGCCAAGCTTCTCGTGCAAGATAGCCACACAGTGGCCCGACACCTTTTGGCAGTCGGTGCCCAACCTATCAACCTAGCCTGTCGATCACGCACCAGTAACCAGCACCCAAGGTGTCTCATTCGCAAGCGTGCGAAGGAAGACTCCGTCCCCTTTTTCCTATAAAAAGGGCACGCTAGCCCCAACCCAGCACAGCACAGCCGCTACCCCAAACTGAGCCACAATGCCTGGCCCCGTCGTGCACAATGAGACCACAGCAACCAACCTTGGAGGCTTTGTGACCATACTCTCAAACCTCACCCGTCGTGCCTATGCGTTAGAAGAGCCCCCAGAATATGTTGTGTACCAAGGAGCCATGTGCGATGAAGGCCGTCAATTCTGGGTCACTGTGCACATCTACGGTAGGGGTCTAGCGCCCGAACGCCCCTACAGGTTCACCGAGAGGACAACTTCCTTTGAGCCACAAGCCATCCAACTAGCTGCTCGAGAGGCTATAGTTCATCTCCGGCACTTGTCGCATAGAGTTAACTGTCGCTCGTTTCACTACTATCCCAGACGTGAAGGGTATGGTAGACCACCCCAAGTCGCCAACGGAGATCACGAGACAGATCCTGCATTGTTGCACCTAGTGCGCTATATAGGTGCACTAGAGGAGCTGTTCGATCAAATCACCATTGATCTGATCGCAGCTCATGGAGAGCTGGTTCGTCGAGCCCCGGCGAGAGAAGGAAACGAGCCCGACGCCGACAACCCAGTCTTGCTGTTCGGACACCCGATCGAGACCCTGAGGTCAGCCCCATCCATCCACCAAGGTGCTTTGATGACCCCAGAAGTGCTTCGTCGCCTCTTGGGAGCACACTCCAACAGGATTGCGGCCAACAATCCCCGAGATGGTCATCATCGCTACCCCGAGCCTGTAGCCCCTCAACCATCTCCAGCCAATTCCGACGATGAGACCCGTGGAGAAGCATCGGCATCCACAAGGCACGCCCGCTTGGATGTAAACGAGGTAGACTAAGTCACTCAAGTAGTGCCGAATCCCAGTGTATCCCCGCTTTGTAATCATGTGACCTTGTATATAAACGCAGCCTATCGTCGTGCCTCTGTTTTAAATAGTAGCCTTGCATGGATATATCAACATGTGGCATAAATTTCTATCCCAGGCACAGTTACCAAAAACCACCCCGACAACCCCCACAGTGATACGGTACTTTGGTAAGATATGTATCTGTGGCCTTGACCCCGACCCTTGGAGCTGAGCTGGCAAATTCATTACCTTTTACCGCGGTAAGATGACCCAGCTCCGGTGCTATAAAAGGGCCACCGCGTGACCCTGCCAAGCCCCGCTCACTTTGTGCACCATTCTCACAACCATTTCTTGCCATGCCGAGCCCTAGTATTTATCTGAGAACTCCAGATGCAACCCAAGGTAGTTTTGTCAAGATATTGTGGGATTTTACCTGCAGTAGCATGGGTTCTACCCAGCCACCCCAGTACGAGCTGTTCAAATCGAGAATCACCCCTTCCACCTCGAGATATTGGGCAGCAGTGCACATCCCTCCCGTAAACCCAGACCAAGACCCAACGGAGGTCTCCTTCATGGGGAAATCTATGCCGACCCCACATATGGCCGTAGAAGCTACTGCGTACGAAGCGCTTGCTCGCCTTCGATTCGCGGTGCCCTATGCCAGCGAACGAGGGTATTATTACTTTCCGAGCCGTGCAGCACCCGGAGGAGTAACATCTTTTCCCGGTGGACGAATTGAGAGAGACCCAGTCCTGGCCAACCTTGTCCAGTACGTCATCGCTCAAGAGCGTTTAACCCAACGTGTGATGGGTTATCTCCAGAGCCTCGCGGATTTAAATCCTCAGATCGCCATCGGCAGATCACTGAGACCCGACCAGGAAAGGCACATTCATCGACTGGTCAATCCACTTTCCTCAATAGAAGAAGAGTGTATCCCAGTACCAGAGACGTTTTCTCGGGACCCCGTCCAGTTACCATTTCCAATTTAGACGTTGCTGCTGTGTTTATTATTGCAACATTTATTTGTCAATTGTAACTTATGCGCGATACCTCGAGTTTGCACAGCGAGCAAATCTTTTAGTTTCTATTAATGTGAGTAGTTCTGTTGTGGTTTGACTCTAGTGTATTACTGTTTTCTCTTGCGAAAAATCCTGGAGTGAGATTTCTTTCCCCTGAGTTGCTGCATCTACACCTTCTCACGAGATAGATTATTTTATTTCACGCAGCACCACGACAGCAGACTCACAACCAAAATTACTCGAACACATACACTGCTTATAAAATCTTGCAACAGTGTTACATCTAACTGAGCACCTCCGAACAACAGTTAGCACCCGACACACCCCACCTACTCCTCGTGATCACCACCACCGCGGAGAGCCAACACCCGAGCAGCAGCATCGCGACGATCATCGAGGATCATCGCGCACAGGAGCACAGAGAGCCCCAGCACCACTGCCAGCCCTCCGCACAGCAGGATCACGTACCAGTCCGGCACCACCGCCGCCATTAGAGCCGTGCCTCGAGCTTCGGCAAACGGAAATAGAGGAGAAGGAAGGAGAAGGAGGAGCGAGGCCAGGTGTGAGGAAGAAGAGGAGAACGCTGCGGTCGTTTTATAAGCTCGAGCTCGGTGTACGGTGGGTGAGGTCCACCAGCGCCGCTCGCCGCCCGACCGCCGGTGTTCGGAGGCGAATCCGCGAGCGGTGTCGACAGCGCACTGGCCCGCGGAGTGAGTGCACGCTGCACCGGCAGCTAGCACGCCGCGCACTACTGCAGTATGGCCTAGTTGCCCTATGCGCTAGGCGTCGCCGGTGGAGAGAGCGCGGGAAAGCGCACGGGAGAGAGGAAGAAGAAAGAGTCGGAGGAAGAAGAAGAGGCTGACAGTGGGCCCGGGTCCACCTGTCAGCCAATGAGAGCACTGTGCTCTCGGGTACGACCAGCGTATTAATAAACTTAGAATTTATTCTAAATTTATATCCAGTGTAGTAATCTCTCGATTTTCCCCCTAACCGTGGATTTTTCCACGCCACGCCAATGCCCCACACTGTATTTTTTTTGCACCACTTATTGCCCTCTCACTGTAGCCACTTTTGTTTTAATGCATATATTTCTTATTAAAACAACTCTTAGCAAATCTCGAGGACGAGATTTTTATTAAGGGGGGTAGTGTTGTGACACCCCAAAAATTTTAACCTTGTTTTGTTAATTAAAATCTTTCCAGGAAATTTAGCTTTCCTTTTTCTTGGTTTTTCTTGATTTCAGAACATTTCTTTTCTTGATTATTGTGGAGTTTTTACCCCAAGTAAGAACTTCCCAATTTTTTTTGGACTTTTTTACCCTCTCTAATAAATAAATTCTTTATCAATAGGATTATTTATATAATTATTCTTTTCCCTGGGCTTTATTTCTCTAATTTGGTTTTTCATAAGTTTAGGGTCCCTTTTGAACTGCAACCCTTTTATAAATTCATTCAAAAATCCCACCAAAATTTGGAGATGTCATGTGATGTTCTTAAACCACTTTTATGCAAAAATATCTTTTGTCCTTTGGATATTTTGAACTCTACACCATATTTTCAAATCTGGTTCTGTGGGCAATTTTGCACTACAACCCATTTAAAATATTTCTTTCTAGCCTCCACCAAAATTTTGGGATGTTAGTAGTAGCATGTGATTCAACTTTATGCAAAAACCCAGTGATGTTCTTTGAAAGATTTGAGTGAATCATCCTCATCATCATTCTAGTGCAACTTGGTGATTTGTACTGCAACCATCTTCTAACTTGCTCCTTTACCCATGAGCTTTCTCCTGCTTGTAGTGCACCTTGCAAAACCCCTAAGTCCAGGAGCATGCACCCATTGGAACCTTTTTGGTTCATGTAATGATGCCATTTACCTCCTGTCCAGAATTGAAGTTTTGCAAAACTTGCACTAGCAAGTTTGTGCTTTGGACAAACTAACCTCAGCACCCTATCTTTCATCTAAAGAGACCCACCCTGGGAGATTTGACCAATCCAAGAAATGCCTAGGTGCCTATGGCATTTTGTCAAACACCTTGAGTGCATGAACAGCTTTGACATGACTTTTGTCATTGCACTGTAAACTTTCACCTCTGGACAAACTAGCATGTCCACTAAAACCCAGCTACTCCTAACCTAGGTCTGCTAAGTGCCAGCCTCACCCAAGCTTTGTGGCATGCACTGGCATTTCGCCGAGCACCTGGTGAGCGTGCTCTGGGCGCGTCCAGAGCGCGCGTTTTGCACGTGCCGCGCCCGAGTCGCCACGTCGCGCCCCTGGTTTTGCCCACACCACAGAGCCGCGCCACGCACTCTCCCTCTCACCGCAACACGCCAAGCAGCCCTGGTACCCTGCAGCACTGCCGTCAGAGCCCTTGGCGGCACGCCGGCGTCCGCAGCGCGTTTCTGCCAGGTCGGTGCCGCCCAAGCCTCAGCTGCTCGCCACCTGCCCCTGGAACAGCTCAGCCTCATCCTCTCGCGTGTCCTCTAGCTCTCATCGCCGCCACGGCACCCTGCCGCTACAGGGAGGTGGTTCGCCGGCGAACTTATCCACGGCCGCCGCAAACCGACCTCGTTGCACTATAAAAGGAGGCCCCCGAGCACGTTCCGTTTGCGAGGCAGCCTCAGCATGCTCCCCTAGTTCTTCCGTGGCAGCCAATCGACCGGGGGAGGTCTTCTTCCCCACCTCCGGCGACTGCAGCCGCCGCGACTGTCCCGGCCATTCCGGCACCACCAGAGCCTCCCCCTCTCCACTCTCTTCACCAGGAACTCCCTCTCCCCCTAGTGAATCCATCCCCCTGCTCGATTTTGATCGGGACTCGCCGCGGGAGAAAAATCACTTTGCCCAACAGCCACCGTCCGCTGCGAATCTCGCCGTCGGCAGCTCCGTCCACCCCAGAGACCGTAGCGACTACCGGAGTGACCGCCTCGATCCCCTGAGCCCGCAGGTGACCTCCGTTTCCCGGACGGTGCCGCCGTTCGCCAGCGAGCATCGCCGGAGTCCCGCCTCCGCTCTGGGCAGAGGAAGAGGAGGGAGGTCGACTAGTCAAACCTGACCAGTGGGTCCCCCGGGCCCACTGTCAGTGACTCACGCGCCGTCCATGCTGGAGTAAGTGGAAGCGTAGATTCCAAAGTACGTCTTCGACGTGTACCGTTTCTTTTTTCTTTTTGTTTTATTTAAAAACCAGTTTTGACCACAACTTTGTCTGCCCATAACTTTTTAATTATAACTCCAAATGAGTTGATTCTTTTTTCTACCCCTCTCAAATATTGTCTGGTTTATTTTAAGATTTATTTGAAAATTTTTTAGACAACTTTTTGTGCTATTTTGAAATTTGTGAGTTGATTCAAATTTATTTAAAATAGGACCTTGGAGAGAGAGAAGCAAGCTTTCAAAAGTTATGGAGAGCACCCCCACTTCTCCACACCTTGAAGGCAAGCATACTGAACCCTGGCATAATATTTGCGTGCATTGTTGGACACGATTATGACACCACCTCAATACGTGGAACTCGTTATTTTATGCGGTGATGTGATTGTTGTATAAATTCTTATTCGAAACTTCCTTGCTGTTGGATATGGACATGTTTGTGATAATGATCATCCTCGTATGCCATTCATGCCTACCGGAAGGATAACAGGAAAGTCTCTGTCTTGGGTAGACCCGAGCTTATCCCTAGTTCCTCGTCGAGACGAGTGTGTCTGGCATGGCATGAGGGGTATGATGAGTGGTGATTCTGTCTGTTGGATGAAGTATATTTGTTATGCTAATCATGCAGAGAATACTTGAAACCTCCTGAGTCGACCATAGATCGAGTCTTGTTCCGGTAACCCCCATACCTGTTTCGTACTACCACTTGTCCCTGCCATGCGTAGGGTACGGTTCAGTAAGTTGTCAACCCCTTTCCTAACACACACCGTATAGAGAGGCCAAGGTGGAAGAAACCGAAGGCATCCGGTAGGCATGCCACCTGACCCCGGGGCATGGGTGTTTCGGTTGTAGCCGAAGGGGTAGCTCCCCTAGTTTGCGCGCGGTATAAATTTTGTGATCCCATGCTACATCGAGGTTGTAGCCTCCCCACTTAGAGTTTTGCTTAACGGGTGCCGTGGGTGATTTCCAGACACCAGTAAGTTATGCCGGTCTGCGCGGATAGGTGTGTTTTTAATCAAAAGACCGTAGACGGAATTAGTCCCGATGGACTAAAGGAATCCATTACTCGTGGGTAAAGAGTAAACCCTCTGTAGAGATTAAATCTATTCGAATAGCCATGTCCATGGTTAAGGATTACAGTCTGGGATGGGTCAAGGGTTGGTCTTAGTGTCGGTCTTCGGAGGAGAAACCGATAAACCAAACTTGGATACCGAATGGTGACTTGTGAGGACCATTATTATTATTTTGTTATGGACTAACCCGTTTCATTATTTGAATTATTGAGTATCCCTGGGACAGTTCTACCTCCTGGATATTCATTGTGATCATTTATTTCATAAGCCGTTTATGTGGTGTCACTGAGACGCCCGACTGTGGCATTACTTGTTATTTATTTTTCCTTATAAGCCCTTTATGTGGTGTCGCTGAGACGCCCGACTGTGGCATTGCTTGTTATTTATTTCCCTTATAAGCCCTTTATGTGGTGTCGCTGAGACGCCCGACTGTGGCAATGCTTGTTATTTAATTCCCTTATAAGCCCTTTATGTGGTGTCGCTGAGACGCCCGACTGTGGCATTGCTTGTTATTTATTTCCCCTATAAGCCCTTTATGTGGTGTCGCTGAGACGCCCGACTGTGGCCTTGCTTGTTACTCATTTAATCCATAAGCCCCTTATGTGGTGTCGCTCAGACGCCCGACTGCGGCATTTTTCTTCCACTACATTTGTTGCATATCCATATAAATAACATGCTTGCACGCATCAGAGATTTTATTTTATGACTAACGATGTGATCATAGAATATTTCAGCGTATGATTATCATTTATATTATACCCGTGTTCATAATGTTTGCGAGTACATTCAAAGTACTCACTGGCTTGTCCCTGGCTATTGTCTTGGCCAGATTTCTTGCATGGAGAGGAGCGTTGCGATGACAACCCCGGAAACTAAGCAACGGTGATAGCAGCATCGCGAAGATACGAGTTAACCTGGTCAGCTGTTCCTGTGGGAAATGGAGTTCCATAGACACTGATGATCCACAAACCGCTTCCGTCATCGACCACTAGAATCCTTTTGTTGTACTCACAGGCCAGAAAGGCCTTGTACTGCATATTTTTTATTTTGCTTGAATCTCTGTATCAAGTTGATGCCTCATCAGCTAACAGTAATCCTGGGGCTGGTGATCACGGCGGCCATTTTCTGGAAATTAATACCCGGAAAACCGGTCACGACATAGAGGCGTCGATAAAAATAAAATACAGACATGAAGGCATCATGATTGTTCTCATAATAGCAACACATATAGATTTTTTCATATGATTACTTATGTTCAAGTGATGATCTTTTCACAATGCAAAAGTATGAATTAGAAACCTTATTGAGCACCAACAAATTATAACCTCAGTCATTGAAGCAATTGCAATTTATCATAACATCGGAAAGAGTCTATGTCAGAGCTTAAAAGCAAGTTCACATACTCAACTATCATTTTGTCCTTCACAATTGCTAGCACTCACGCAATACTTGTGGTTACGGAGTTTTAATCGGACACAGAGAAAGATAGGGGCTTATAGTTTTTGCCCCATGACCTTTTACCTCAAGGGTAATGTCAACAATAATAATTCATGCTCCCCTACATCCAATTATATATATATGTATATATATATATATCATGTTCTTTCCAACATGCTGGGCTTGCCAAAGGATAAAATGAAAAAGGAAAGGTGAAGATCACCATGACTCTTGCATAAGGTAGAGGATAATAGTAATAAAAGATAGGCCCTTCGCAGAGGGAAGCAGAGGTTGCCATGCACTTTTATGGTTGGATGCACAAAATCTCAATGTGAAAGAACGTCACTTTATATTGCCCCTTGTGATATGAACCTTTATTATGCAGTCCGTCGCTTTTATTACTTCCACATCACAAGATTGTATAAAGCTTATTTCTCCCACACCAATCAATCATACATGTTTAGAGCAATTTTTATTGCTTTGCACCGATGACAACTTACTTGAAGGATCTTACTCAATCCATAGGTAGATATGGTGGACTCTCATGGCTAAACTGGTTTAAGGGTATTTGGAAGCACAAGTAGTATCTCTACTTGGTGCTGAGAATTTGGCTAGCATGAGGGGGAAAGGCAAGCTCAACATGTTAGAGGATCCATGACAACATACTTTATCTCAGATATAAGAAAACATAACTCATCACGTTGTCTTCCTTGTCCAACATCAACTCTTTAGCATGTTATATTTTAATGAGTGCTCCCAATCATAAAAGATGTCAATGATAATATATCTATATGTGAAACCCCTCTTTCCTTATTACTTCCTATTAATTGCAACGATGACCAAGGCTATATTTGCCAACTCCCAACAACTTTTAATCATCATACTCTTTCTATGTGAATTCATTACTCTAAATAAGATCAATATGAACTCTTTTTTTCTTTTTATTTTTTCTGTCCTTTCTTTATTTTATTCACCCAAGATCATGGCAAAATAATCAAGCCCTTAACTCAACACTAAACTTTATTATATATATAGCTCACGGACTCGATTACATAGAGGGATCATAAAGCAAAAATCAAAACTAGATCATGCCATAAACTTTATTCTACTAGATCAAGATACTACTAAAAGGATCAAACTAAGAAAAGCGGTAAAGATAGGAGTTGTGATTGTGATACGATACCGGGGCACCTCCCCCAAGCTTGGAAGTTGCCAAGGGGAGTGCCCATACCCATGTGATTATATCTCCCTTGATGGTGAAGAAGGTGGAGGTGTCGTTGACTTAGTTGATGGCATAGACTTCTCCCTTAATTTGCGCTTGAGGACGGCATTTTGATCCCTCAGATCATCAATCTCCCACTCCCGGATTAATACCTTTTTGCATAGGTCCTACTTATTTTCCTGCAAGAGACGAAAAGGGATAAACTCGAACTTTGGTTTCTTTACCCTATCAGGGAGATTTGACTTTTTAAACTCCACATGCATGTCCCCAGGTTGAGGTAATGGGGTTTCATCTTAATTTGAGCTCGTCTCTTCCTTCCCATTGTGTTCATAGTCCTCTTCTTCCTCCGTGGTCCAACTATCGTGCTCCACATCTCCATAGATCGTAGGATTTGCTAGGTAATCATCCACATCTCTTTCTCCTTCCGAATCCTGGGATGACATGTTGATCTAATCTACAGTAGAACAGCTAAAAACAAGAATAGAGGATATTTTCGTGATACGGGAGTCAAAACCTTCGGGGGAATATATAATGAATTTTTACCGACCAAAATACGTATCGTGCAAGAAAACGGAGTCCGGAGGGCACACGGGGTGCTCACGAGGTAGGGGGCGCTCCCAGGGCGGTAGGGCGCGCCCACCACCCTCGTGGGGCCCTCGTGTCCTTCCCGGACTGCTACTTATTTTTCTATTTTTCTAAATATTCTAAAATGAAGAAATATTGCCTTAGAAATTGTTTTGGAGTCGGTTTACTTACCATACCACATACCTATTCCTTTTCGGAGTCTGAAACGGTCTGGAAAGTGTCCCTTATGTATTCCTCCGGGGTTACGGTTTCAATAATATTGGTTTCAACATTTATGGGATTACCTAAGATATAATGTTTGATCCTTTGACCGTTTACCACCTTCAGATTTGTGCATTCGAAGTTGTTGAGTTTTATGGCACTGGAACGATAGACCACCTCGATAACGTAGGGACCTTCCCATTTAGAGAGAAGTTTTCCTGCAAAAAATCTTAAACGAGAATTTTATAGCAATACATAATCACCTACATTAAACTCACGCTTTTGTATCCTTTCGTCATGCCATCTTTTAACTTTTCCTTTAAACAACTTAGCATTTTCATAAGCTTGGGTTCTCCATTCATCAAGTGAGCTAATATCAAATAACCTCTTCTCACCGGCAAGTTTGAAATCATAGTTGAGCTCTATAATAGCCCAATATGCCTTATGTTCTAGTTCGAGAGGTAAGTGACATGCTTTTCCATAAACCATTTTATACGGAGACATACCCATAGGATTCTTATATGCAGTTCTATAGGCCCATAATGCATCATCAAGTTTCTTGGACCAATTCTTTCTAGACCTATTAACAGTCTTTTGCAAAATTAATTTGAGCTCTCTATTACTCAATTCTACTTGACCACTAGACAGCGGGTGATAAGGAGATGCAATTCAATGATTAACGTCATATTTAGCAAGCATTTTACGGAAAGCACCATGAATAAAGTGTGAACCACCATCAGTCATTAAATATCTAGGGACTCCAAACCTCGGAAAAATAACTTCCTTAAGCATTTTAATAGAGGTGTTATGATCAGCACTACTAGAGGCAGGAAAAGGTCCCATATAATCAAAGCCCCAAAAATCAAATGGTTCAATAACAAGTGAATAATTCATAGGCATTTCTTGATGTCTACTAATATTACCAATTCTTTGACATTCATCGCAAGACAAAACAAACTTACGGGCATTGAGGGAGTCCTGGATTAGGGGGTGTCCGGATAGCCGAACTATCACCTTTGGCCGGACTCCTGGACTATGAAGATACAAGATTGAAGACTTCATTCCGTATCCGGATTGGACTTTCCTTGGCGTGGAAGGCAAGCTTGGCGATACGGATATGTAGATCTCCTGCCATTGTAACCGACTCTGTGTAACCCTAACCCTCTTCAGTGTCTATGTAAACCGGAGGGTTTTAGTCCGTAGGACGAACAACAATCATACCATAGGCTAGCTTCTAGGGTTTAGCCTCTCTGATCTCGTGGTAGATCTACTCTTGTACTACCCATATCATCAATATTAATCAAGCAGGAGTAGGGTTTTACCTCCATCGAGAGGGCCCGAACCTGGGTAAAAACATCGTGTCCCTGGTCTCCTGTTACCATCTGCCTAGACGCACAGTTCGGGACCCCCTACCCGAGATCCGCCAGTTTTGACACCGACATTGGTGCTTTCATTGAGAGTTCCTCTGTGTCTTCACCTTTAGGCCTGATGCCTCCTTCAATCATCAACAACGACGTGGTCCAGGGTGAGACTTTTCTCCCCGGACAGATCTTCGTATTCGGCGGCTTTGCACTGCGGGCCAATTCGCTTGGCCATCTAGAGCAGATTGAAAGCTACGCCCCTGGCCATCAGGTCAGGTTTGGGAGTTTGAACTACAAGGCCGACATCCGTGGAGACTTGATCTTCGACGGATTCGAGCCACAGCCAAGTGCGCCGCACTGTCTCGATGGGCACGATCTAGCTCTGCCTCCGAACAGTGCCCGAGAGGTCGCACCAGTGTCTGCTCCGACCCTTAGCTCGGAGCCGACTTCGCCGATCGAGGACGAGTGGCTGGACACCGCCTCGGGGGCTGCGATCTCTACAACGATCGAGCCGAACACCATCCCTGTCCTTTGCGAAGCTCGTGACTCCAAGGTGCCGGACTCCTCTCCGGACTCCGAACCTTTCGCGCCCCTACCAATTGAATCCGATTGGCACCGGTTATGGAGTTCACTGCCGCGGACATCTTTCAGCACTCGCCCTTCGGCGACATCCTGAACTCACTGAAGTCTCTCTCTTTATCAAGAGACCCCTGGCCGGACTATGTTCAGGAAGGTTGGGATGCGGACTACGAAGAAATTCAATGCCCACCCACCACCCACTTTGTAGCCACTGTCGATGATTTATCCGACATGCTCGACTTTGACTCCGAAGACATCGACAGTATGGACGACGATGCCGGAGACGACCAAGAACCAGCGCCTACAGGGCACTGGAAGGCCACCTCGTCATACGACATATACATGGTGGACATCCCAAAAGATGGGAATGGCGATGGAACAGCGGAGGATGACCCCTCCAAGAAACAGCCTAAGCGCCGGCGTCAGCGGCGCCGCTCTAAATCCCGCCACAGCAAAAATGGCGATTCCAGCACGGGAGATAATAACACCCCGGACAGTGCCGAAGACAACCTCCTCTAGTAGGATTCAGCACAGGAGGACGGAGAAGCCAGCCCTCATGATAGAGCGGCAGACAGAGATGTAGAGGACGATAATTACATGCCTCCCTCCAAAGATGAGGCAAGCCTCGACGACGATGAATTTGTCATGCCCGAGGATCCCGTCGAACAAGAGCGTTTCAAACGCAGGCTTATGGCCACGGCAAGCAGCCTCAAGAAAAAGCAGCAGCAGCTTAGAGCTGACCAAGACTTGCTAGCTGACAGATGGACTGAAGTCCTTGCAGCCGAAGAGTACAAACTCGAACGCCCCTGCAAGAGCTACCCAAAACACAGGCTGCTACCCCGATTAGAGGAGGAAGCACCCAAACCTACATCACCAGCGCATGACGTGGCCGACCGGCCACCTTGTGGCCGTGACAGAGAGGCCTCTAGGCCCTCCACTCAAGCCGCACCCTGGCATCGCTCGAAAAGTACCAAGGCACGGGGAAATGCGGCAGACCTGCGAGACATATTGGAAGACAAGGCAAGGCAAACAAGATCGATCTATGGATCGCGCGGGTGCCCCATGACACGTGATGATAACCGTCACGCCAGATACAG
This sequence comes from Triticum aestivum, assembly GCF_018294505.1. NCBI lineage: Eukaryota > Viridiplantae > Streptophyta > Magnoliopsida > Poales > Poaceae > Triticum > Triticum aestivum. Next base: position 652,257,980 of record NC_057807.1, on the reverse strand, counting down.
CAATACCGGCCGGGCCGAACACAGTAGACAAAGCTCATTCGAGCTGCGTCGCGATATAGCCCAGTACAGAGGCGCCGCACACCCACTATGCTTCACAGACGAAGTAATGGATCATCAAATCCCCGAGGGTTTCAAACCCGTAAACATTGAATCATACGATGGCACAATAGATCCTGCAGTTTGGATCGAGGACTATCTCCTTCATATCCACATGGCCCGCGGTGATGATCTACACGCCATCAAATACCTCCAACTCAAGCTTAAAGGACCAGCTCGGCATTGGCTTAACAGCTTGCCAGCAGAGTCAATTGGTTGTTGGGAAGACCTGGAAGCCGCATTCCTTGATAACTTCTAGGGCACATATGTGCGACCACCAGACACTGATGACCTTAGCCATATAATTCAGCAGCCAGAGGAATCGGCCAGACAATTCTGGACACGGTTCCTAACAAAGAAAAATCGAATCATCGACTGTCTGGATGCAGAGGCACTAGCAGCCTTCAAACACAACATCCGCGACGAGTGGCTGGCCCGGCACCTAGGACAGGAAAAGCCGAAATCCATGGCAGCCCTCACCACACTCATGACCCGCTTTTGCGCGGGAGAGGAAAACTGGGTAGCTCGTAGTAACAACTTGACCAAAAACCCTGGTAGTTCGGATATCAAGGACAGCAATGGCAGGTCGCGTCGCAACAAGCACAAGCGCCGCATTAACGACGATAATGCTGAGGATACTACAGTCAATGCCGAATTCAGAGGCTCTAAACCAGGTCAGCGGAAAAAGCCATTTAAAAGAAATACCCAGGGCCCGTCCAATTTGGACCGAATACTCGATTGCTCGTGCCAGATACACGGCACCCCCGAAAAACCAGCCAACCACACCAACAGGGATTGTTGGGTGTTCAAGCAGGCAGACAATTTAAATGCCGAAAGCAATGACAAGGGGCTGCATAGCGATGACGAGGAGGAGCCCCGGCCGCCAAACAATAGAGTACAGAGGGGCTTCCCCCCACAAGTGCGGATGGTGAACATGATATACGCAACCCACATACCCAAAAGGGAGCGGAAGCGTGCACTAAGGGACGTATATGCGATGGAGCCAGTCACCCCAAAGTTCAACCCATGGTCCTCCTGCCCGATCACTTTTGATCGAAGTGACCACCCCACTGGCATCCGCCACAGCGGATTCGCCGCATTGGTTCTTGACCCAATCATTGACGGATTTCACCTCACTAGAGTCCTGATGGACGGCGGTAGCAACCTGAACCTGCTTTATCAGGATACAGTGCGCAAAATGGGCTTAGACCCCTCAAGGATAAAACCCACAAAGACGACCTTTAAAGGCGTCATACCAGGTGTAGAGGCCAACTGTACAGGCTCATTTACACTCGAAGTGGTCTTCGGATCCCCGGATAACTTCTGAAGCGAGGAATTAATCTTCGACATAGTCCCGTTCCGCAGCGGCTATCACGCACTGCTTGAATGAACTGCATTCGCAAAGTTCAATGCGGTGCCGCACTACGCGTACCTCAAGCTCAAGATGCCAGGCCCTCGAGGAGTAATTACGGTCAATGGAAACACCGAACGCTCTCTCCAAACGGAGGAGCATACGGCGGCCCTCGCGGCAGAAGTGCAAAGCAGCCTCTCAAGGCAATTCTCGAGTCCGGCTATTAAACGTCCGGACTCCGTCAAGCGCGCCCGGAGTAACTGAAGGAAATATGCCCTAGAGTCAATAATAAAGTTATTATTTATTTACTTATTTCATGATAAATGTTTATTATTCATGCTAGAATTGTATTAACCGGAAACATAATACATGTGTAAATATATAGACAAACAGAGTGTCACTAGTATGCCTCTACTAGACTAGCTCGTTGATCAAAGATGGTTATGTTTCATAGCCATAGACATGGGTTGTCATTTGATTAACGGGATCACATCATTAGGAGAATGATGTGATTGACATGACCCATTCCGTTAGCTTAGCACCCGATTGTTTAGTATGTTGCTATTGCTTTCTTCATGACTTATACACGTTCCTTTGACTATGAGATTATGCAACTCCCGTTTACCAGAGGAATACTTTGTGTGCTACCAAACATCACAACGTAACTGGGTGATTATAAAGGTGCTCCATAGGTGTCTCCGAAGGTACTTGTTGGGTTGGCGTATTTCGAGATTAGGATTTGTCACTCCGATTGTCGGAGAGGTATCTCTGGGCCCTCTCGGTAATGCACATCACTTAAAGCCTTGCAAGCATTGCAACTAATGAGTTAGGTGCGGGATGATGTATTATGGAACGAGTAAAGAGACTTGCCGGTAACGAGATTGAACTAGGTATTGAGATACCGACGATCGAATCTCGGGCAAGTAACATACCGATGACAAAGGGAACAACATATGTTGTTATGCGGTTTGACCGATAAAGATCTTCATAGAATATGTGGGAGCCAATATGGGCATCCAGGTCCCGCTATTGGTTATTGACCGGAAACGTGTCTCGGTCATGTCTACATAGTTCTCGAACCCGTAGGGTCTGCATGCTTAACGTTTCGTTGACGATATAGTATTGTATGAGTTATGTATGTTGGTAACCGAATGTTGTTCGGAGTCCCGGATGAGATCATGGACATGACGAGGAACTCCGGAATGGTCCGGAGATAAAGTTTGATATATGGGATAATAGTGTTTGATCTCCGGAAGGGTTCCAGAATTAACCGGAAGGGGTTCCGGATATTTCCCGAACTGTTTGGGTACGAGAACACATTATTTGGGCCAAAGGGGAAAGCCCACAAGGTTTTTGGAAAGCGCAAAAGGAAGTTTTGCGGAGTCCAGAGACCAGACGCCGGGGTCCCGGGCGTCTGGGTCCAGTCGCCGGGAACCCTGGCGTCTGGCCCTGGAGTCCGAGAAGGACTCTTGCCTTTCGGGTGAAACCGACTTTGTGGAGGCTTTTACTCAAAGTTTTGACCCCAAGGCTCAACATATAAATAGAGGGGCCGGGCTAGCACCAAAGACAGATCAAGAAACACCAAGCCGTGTGCCGGCAACCCCGTCCCCTCTAGTTTATCCTCCGTCAAAGTTTTCGTAGTGCTTAGGCGAAGCCCTGCGGAGATTGTTCTTCACCAACACCGTCACCACGCCGTCGTGCTGCCGGAACTCATCTACTACTTTTCCCGTCTTGCTGGATCGAGAAGGCGAGGACGTCATCGAGCTGAACGTGTGCAGAACTCGGAGGTGCCGTGCGTTCGGTACTTGGATCGGTCGAATCGTGAAGATGTACGACTACATCAACCGCGTTTATAAACGCTTCCGCTAAGCGATCTTCAAGGGTATGAAGATACACTCCCCCTCTCGTTGCTATACTTCACCATGATCTTGCGTGTGCGTAGGAAATTTTTTGAAATTACTACGTTCCCCAATAGTGGTATCAGAGCCAGGTTTTATGCGTAGATGTTATATGCACGAGTAGAGCACAAGTGAGTTGTGGGCGATACAAGTCATACTGCTTACCAGCATGTCATACTTTGGTTCGGCGGTATTTTTGGATGAAGCGGCCCGGACTGACATTACGCGTACGCTTACGCGAGACTGGTTCTACCGACGTGCTTTGCACACAGGTGGCTGGCAGGTGTCTATTTCTCCAACTTTAGTCGAACCGAGTGTGGCTACGCCCGGTCCTTGCGAAGGTTAAAACAACACCAACTTGACAAACTATCGTTGTGGTTTTGATGAGTAGGTAAGAACGGTTCTTGCTAAGCCCGTAGCAGCCACGTAAAATTTGCAACAACAAAGTAGATGACGTCTAACTTGTTTTTGCAGGGCATGTTGTGATGTGATATGGTCAAGACGTGATGCTATATTTTATTGTATGAGATGCTCATGTTTTGTAACCAAGTTATCGGCAACTGGCAGGAGCCATATGGTTGTCGCTTTATTGTATGCAATGCAATCACCCTGTAATGCTTTACTTTATCACTAAGCGGTAGCGATAGTCGTAGAAGCATAAGATTGGCGAGACGACAACGATGCTACGATGGAGATCAAGGTGTCGCGCCGGTGACGATGGTGATCATGGAGGTGCTTCAGAGATGGAGATCACAAGCGCAAGATGATGATGGCCATATCATATCACTTATATTGATTGCATGTGATGTTTATCTTTTATGCATCTTATCTTGCTTTGATTGACGGTAGCATTTTAAGATGATCTCTCACTAATTATGAAGAAGTGTTCTTCCTGAGTATGCACCGTTGCCAAAGTTCGTCGTGCCCAGACACCACGTGATGATCGGGTGTGATAAGCTCTACGTCCATCTACAACGGGTGCAAGCCAGTTTTGCACACGCAGAATACTCAGGTTAAACTTGACGAGCCTAGCATATGCAGATATGGCCTCGGAACACGGAGACCGAAAGGTCGAGCGTGAATCATATAGTAGATATGATCAACATAATGATGTTCACCATTGAAAGCTACTCCATTTCATGTGATGATCGGTTATGGTTTAGTTGATTTGGATCACGTGATCACTTAGAGGATTGGAGGGATGTCTTTCTAAGTGGGAGTTCTTAAGAAATATGATTAATTGAACTTAAATTTATCATGAACTTAGTCCTGGTAGTATTTTGCAAATTATGTTGTAGATCAATAGCTCGCGTTGTTGCTTTCATATGTTTATTTTGATATGTTCCTAGAGAAAACTGTGTTGAAAGATGTTAGTAGCAATGATGCGAATTGGATCCGTGATCTGAGGTTTATCCTCATTGCTGCACAGAAGAATTATGTCCTTGATGCACCGTTAGGTGACAGACCTATTGCAGGAGCAGATGCAGACGTTATGAAGGTTTGGCTAGGCCAATGTGATGACTACTTGATAGTTTAGTGCACCATGCTTAACGTCTTAGAATCGAGAAATCAAAGACTTTTTGAACGTCATGGATCATATGAGATGTTCCAGGAGTTGAAGTTAATATTTCAAGCAAATACCCGAGTTGAGAGATATGAAGTCTCCAACAAGTTCTATAGCTAAAAGATGGAGGAGAATAGCTCAAGCAGTGAGCATGTGCTCAGATTGTCTGGGTACTATAATCGCTTGAATCAAGTGGGAGTTAATCTTCCAGATAAAATAGTGATTGACGGAATTCTCTAGTCACCATCACCAAGTTAGTAGAACTTCGTGATGAACTATGATATGCAAGGGATAAAGGAAACGATTCGCAAGCTCTTCGTGATGCTAAAATCGACGTAGGTAGAAATGAAGAAAAACATCAAGTGTTGATGGTTGACAAGACCACTAGTTTCAAGAAAAGGGCGAAGGGAAGAAGGGGAACTTCAAGAAGAACGGCAAGCGAGTTGCTGCTCAAGTGAAGAAGCCCAAGTCTGTACCTAAGCCTGAGACTAAGTGCTTCTACTGCAAAGGGACTGGTCACTGGAAGCGTAACTGCCCCAAGTATTTGGCGGATAAGAAGGATGGCAAAGTGAAGAAAGGTATATTTGATATACATGTTATTGATGTGTACTTTACTAGTGTTTATAGCAATCCCTAAGTATTTGCTACTAGTTCAGTTGCTATGATTAGTAACTCAAAACGGGAGTTGCAGAATAAACAGAGACTAGTTAAGGGTGAAGTGATGATGTGTGTTGGAAGTGGTTCCAAGATCGATATGATCATCATCACAGACTCCATATACTTTCGGGATTAGTGTTGAACCTAAATAAGTGTTATTTGGTGTTTGCGTTGAGCATGAATATGATTTGATAATGTTTATTGCAATACGGTTATTCATTTAAGTTAGAGAACAATTGTTCTTCTGTTTACATGAATAAAACCTTCTATGGTCATACACACCAACGAAAATGGTTTTTGGATCTCGATCGTAGTGATACACATATTCATAATATTGAAGCCAAACGATGCAAAGTTAATAATGATAGTGCAACCTGTTTGTGGCACTCCGTTTTGGTCATATCGGTGTAAAGCGCATGAAGAAACTCCATGCTGATGGGTTTTTGGAATCACTTGATTATGAATCATTTGATGCTTGCGAACCGTGCCTTTTGGGCAAGATGACTAAAACTCTATTCTTCGGAACAATGGAATGAGCTACTGATTTATTGGAAATAATACATACCGATGTATGCGATCCAATGAGTGTTGATGCTCATGGCAGGTATCGTTATTTTTGCTGACCTTCACAAGATGATTTGAGCAAATATGAGTATATCTACTTGATGAAACATAAGTCTGAAATGTTTGAAAAGTTCAAAGAATTTCAGAGTGAAGTGGATAATCATCGTAACAAGAAAATAAAAAGTTTCTACGATATGATCGCAGAGGTAAAATATTTGAGTTACGAGTTTGGCCTTCAGTTAAAACAATGTGAAATAGTTTCACTACTCACGCCACCTGGAACACCATAGTGTATTGGTGTGTACGAACGTCGTAACCGTACTTTATTAGATATGGTGCGATCTATGATGTTTCTTACCGATCTACCACTATCATTTTGGGGTTATGCATTAGAGGTAGCTGCATTCACGTTAAAATAGGGCACCATGTTAATCTGTTGAGACGACACCGTTTGAATTATGGTTTAGCAAGAAACCAAAGTTGTCGTTTCTTAAAGTTTGGGTTGCGATGCTTATGTGAAAAAATATCAACATGATAAGCTTGAACCCAAATCGGAGAAGTGCGTCTTCATAGGATACCCAAAATATTGGGTACACCTTCTATCACAGATCCAAAGGCAAGACATTCGTTACCAAGAATGGATCCTTTCTGGAGAAGGAGTTTCTCTCGAAACAAGTGAGTGGGAGGAAAGTAGAACTTGATAAGGTAACTGTAACTGCTCCCTTATTGGAAAGTAGTGCATCATAGAAATCTGTTCCTGTGACTACTACACCAATTAGTGAGGAAGATAATGATGATGATCATGGAACTTCAGATCAAGTTGTTACTAAACCTCGTAGATCAACCAGAGTAAGATCCACACCTGAGTGGTACGGTAATCCTGTTCTGGAAGTCATGCTACTAGATCATGATGAACCTACGAACTATGAAGAAGCGATGGTGAGCCCAAATTCCGCAAAATAGCTTGAGGCCATGAAATCTGAGATGGGATCCATGTATGAGAACAAAGTATGGACTTTGGTTGACTTGCCTGATGATCGGCAAGCAATAGAAAATAAATGGATCTTCAAGAGGAAGACGGACGCTGATATTAATGTTACTATCTACAAAGCTAGACTTGTTGAAAAACGTTTTTGACAAAGTTCAAGGTGGTTACTACAATGAGATTTTCTCACTCGTATCGATGCTTAAAGTCTGTCTGAATCATGTTAACAATTGCCAGATTTTATGAAATCTGGCAAATGGATAAACAAAACTACATTCCTAAATGGATTTAAAGAAGAGTTGTATATGATACAACCAGAAGGTTTTGTCAATCCTAAAGGTGCTAACAAAATATGCAAGCTCCAGCGATCCATCTATGGACTGGTGCAAGCATCTCGGAGTTGGAATACACCCTTTGATAAGTTGATCAAAGCATATAGTTTTATACAGGCTTGCGGTGAAGCCTGTATTTACAAGAAAGTGAGTGGGAGCACTACAGCCTTTCTGATAAGTATATGTGAATGACATATTGTTGATCGAAAATAATGTAGAATTATTCTACAAAGCATAAAGGAGTGTTTGAAAGGAGTTCTTCAAAGAAAGACCTCGGTGAAGCTGCTTACATATTGAGCATCAAGATCTATAGAGATAGATCAAGACGCTTGATAAGTTTTCAATGAATACATACATTGACAAGATTTTGAAGTAGTTCAAAATGGGACAGTCAAAGAAAGAGTTCTTGCCTATGTTACAAGGTGTGAGATTGAGTAAGACTCAAAACCCGACCACGGCAGAAGATAGAAAGAGAATAAAAGTCGTTCCCTATGCATCAGCCATAGGTTCTATAAAGTATGCCATGCTGTGTACCAGATCTATTGCATACCCTACCACTAAGCTTGGCAAGGGAGTGCAATAGTGATCTAGGAGTAGATCAATGGACAGCGGTCAAAATTATCCTTAGTGGAATAAGGACATGTTTCTCAATTATGGAAGTGATAAAAGGTTCATCGTAAAGGGTTACATCGATGCAAGTTTTGACACTAATCTAGATGACTCTAAGTCTCGGTCTAGATACATATTGAAAGTGGGAGCAATTAGCTAGAGTAGCTCCGTGCAGAGCATTGTAGACATAGAAATTTGCAAAATACTTACGGATCTGAATGTGACAGACCCGTTGACTAAAATTATCTCACAAGAAAAACATGATCACACCTTAGTACTCTTTGGGTGTTAATCACATAGCGATGTGACTAGATTATTGACTCTAGTAAACCCTTTGGGTGTTGGTCACATGACGATGTGAACTATGGGTGCTAATCACATGGTGATGTGAATTATTGGTGTTAAATCACATGGCGATGTGAACTAGATTATTGACTCTAGTGCAAGTGGGATACTGAAGGAAATATGCCCTAGAGGCAATAATAAAGTTATTATTTATTTCCTTATTTCATGATAAATGTTTATTATTCATGCTAGAATTGTACTAACCGGAAACATAATACATGTGTGAATATATAGACAAACAGAGTGTCACTAGTATGCCTCTACTAGACTAGCTCGTTGATCAAAGATGGTTATGTTTCCTAGCCATAGACATGGGTTGTCATTTGATTAACGGGATCACATCATTAGGAGAATGATGTGATTGACATGACCCATTCCGTTAGCTTAGCACCCGACCGTTTAGTATGTTGCTATTGCTTTCTTCATGACTTATACATGTTCCTATGACTATGAGATTATGCAACTCCTGTTTACCAGAGGAACACTTTGTGTGCTACCAAACGCCACAACGTAACTGGGTGATTATAAAGGTTCTCTGCAGGTGTCTCCGAAGGTACTTGTTGGGTTGGCGTATTTTGAGATTAGGATTTGTCACTCCGATTGTCGGAGAGGTATCTCTAGGCCCTCTCGGTAATGCACATCACTTAAAGCCTTGCAAGCATTGCAACTAATGAGTTAGTTGCGGGATGATGTATTATGGAACGAGTAAAGAGACTTGCCGGTAACAAGATTGAACTAGGTATTGAGATACCGACGATCGAATCTCGGGCAAGTAACATACCGATGACAAAGGGAACAACGTATGTTGTTATGCGGTTTGACAGATAAAGATCTTCGTAGAATATGTGGGAGCCAATATGGGCATCCAGGTCCCGATATTGGTTATTGACCGGAAACGTGTCTCGGTCATGTCTACATAGTTCTCGAACCCGTAGGGTCCGCACGCTTAACGTTTCGTTGACGATATAGTATTATATGAGTTATGTATGTTGGTAACCGTATGTTGGTTCGGAGTCCCGGATGAGATCATGGACATGACGAGGAACTCCGGAATGGTCCGGAGATAAAGTTTGATATATGGGATAATAGTGTTTGATCTCCAAAAGGGTTCCGGAATTCACCAGAAGGGGTTCCGGATATTTCCCGAACTGTTTGGGTACCAGAACACATTATTTGGGCCAAAGGGGAAAGCCCACAAGGTTTCTGGAAAGTGCAAAAGGAAGTTTTGCAAAGTCCAGGGGCCAGACGCCAGGGTCCCTGGCGTCTGGGTCCAGTCACCGGGAACCCTGGCGTCTGGCCCTGGAGTCCGAGAAGGATCTTGCCTTTCGGGTGAAACCGACTTTGTGGAGGCTTTTACTCCAAGTTTCGACCCCAAGGCTCAACATATAAATAGAGGGGCAGGGCTAGCACCAAAGACAAATCAAGAAACACCAAGCCGTGTGCCGGCAACCCCATCCCCTCTAGTTTATCCTCCGTCATAGTTTCCGTAGTGCTTAGGCGAAGCCCTGCGGAGATTGTTCTTCACCAACACCGTCACCACGCCGTCGTGCTGCCGGAGCTCATCAACTACTTCGCTCGTCTTGCTGGATCGAGAAGGCGAGGACGTCATCGAGCTGAACGTGTTCAGAACTCGGAGGTGCCGTGTGTTCGGTACTTGGATCGGTCGGATCGTGAAGACATACGACTACATCAACCGCGTTGATAAACGCTTCCGCTTAGCGATCTTCAAGGGTATGAAGATACACTCCCCCTCTCGTTGCTATACATCACCATGATCTTGCGTGTGCGTAGGAATTTTTTTGAAATTACTACGTTCCCCAACAGTGGTATCAGAGCCAGGTTTTATGCGTAGATGTTATATGCATGAGTAGAACACAAGTGAGTTGTGGGCGATACAAGTCATATGTCTTACCAGCATGTCATACTTTGGTTCAGCGGTATTGTTGGATGAAGCGGCCCGGACTGACATTACGCGTACGCTTACGCGAGACTGGTTCTACCGACGTGCTTTGCACACAGGTGGCTGGCGGGTGTCAGTTTCTCCAACTTTAGACGAACCGAGTGTGGCTACGCCCGGTCCTTGTGATGGTTAAAACAGCACCAACTTGACAAACTATCGTTGTGGTTTTGATGAGTAGGTAAGAACGGTTCTTGCTAAGCCCGTAGCATCCACGTAAAATTTGCAACAACAAAGTAGAGGACGTCTAACTTGTTTTTGCAGGGCATGTTGTGATGTGATATGGTCAAGACGTGATGCTATATTTTATTGTATGAGATGCTCATGTTTTGTAACCGAGTTATCGGCAACTGGCAGGAGCCATATGGTTGTCGCTTTATTGTATGCAATGCAATCACCCTGTAATGCTTTACTTTATCACTAAGCGGTAGCGATAGTCGTAGAAGCATAAGATTGGCGAGACGACAACGATGCTACGATGGAGATCAAGGTGTCGCGCCGGTGACGATGGTGATCATGGAGGTGCTTTGGAGATGGAGATCACAAGCACAAGATGATGATGGCCATATCATATCACTTATATTGATTGCATGTGATGTTTATCTTTTATGCATCTTATCTTGCTTTGATTGACGGTAGCATTTTAAGATGATCTCTCACTAATTATCAAGAAGTGTTCTTCCTGAGTATGCACCGTTGCCAAAGTTCGTCGTGCCCAAACACCACGTGATGATCGGGTGTGATAAGCTCTACGTCCATCTACAAGGGGTGCAAGCCAGTTTTGCACACGCAGAATACTCAGGTTAAACATGACGAGCCTAGCATATGCAGATATGGCCTCGGAACACGGAGACCGAAAGGTCGAGCGTGAATCATATAGTAGATATGATCAACATAATGATGTTCACCATTGAAAGCTACTCCATTTCACGTGATGATCGGTTATGGTTTAGTTGATTTGGATCACGTGATCACTTAGAGGATTAGAGGGATGTCTTTCTAAGTGGGAGTTCTTAAGCAATATGATTAATTGAACTTAAATTTATCATGAACTTAGTCCTGGTAATATTTTGCAAATTATGTTGTAGATCAATAGCTCGCGTTGTTGCTTTCATATGTTTATTTTGAGATGTTCCTAGAGAAAACTGTGTTGAAAGATGTTAGTAGCAATAATGCGGGTTGGATCCGTGATCTGAGGTTTATCCTCATTGCTGCACAGAAGAATTATGTCCTTGATGCACCGTTAGATGACAGACCTATTGCAAGAGCAGATGCAGACGTTATGAACGTTTGGGTAGCTCAATGTGATGACTACTTGATAGTTTAGTGCACCATGCTTAACGGCTTAGAATCGAGACATCAAAGAATTTTTGAACGTCATGGATCATATGAGATGTTCCAGGAGTTGAAGTTAATATTTCAAGCAAATACCCGAGTTGAGAGATATGAAGTCTCCAACAAGTTCTATAGCTAAAAGATGGAGGAGACTAGCTCAAGCAGTGAGCATGTGCTCAGATTGTCTGGGTACTACAATCGCTTGAATCAAGTGGGAGTTAATCTTCCAGATAAAATAGTGATTGACGGAATTATCTAGTCACCATCACCAAGTTAGTAGAACTTCGTGATGAACTATGATATGCAAGGGATAACGGAAAAGATTCCCAAGCTCTTCGTGATGCTAAAATCGACGAAGGTAGAAATCAAGAAAAAACATCAAGTGTTGATGGTTGACAAGACCACTAGTTTCAAGAAAAGGGCAAAGGGAAGAAGGGGAACTTCAAGAAGAACGGCAAGCGAGTTGCTGCTCAAGTGAAGAAGCCCAAGTCTGTACCTAAGCCTGAGACTAAGTGCTTCTACTGCAAAGGGACTGGTCACTGGAAGCGGAACTGCCCCTAGTATTTGGCGGATAAGAAGGATGGCAAAGTGAAGAAAGGTATATTTGATATACATGTTATTGATGTGTACTTTACTAGTGTTTATAGCAATCCCTAAGTATTTGATACTAGTTCAGTTGCTATGATTAGTAACTCAAAACGGGAGTTGCAGAATAAACAGAGACTAGTTAAGGGTGAAGTGACGATGTGTGTTGGAAGTGGTTCCAAGATCGATATGATCATCATCACAGACTCCATATACTTTCGGGATTAGTGTTGAACCTAAATAAGTGTTATTTGGTGTTTGCGTTGAGCATGAATATGATTTGATAATGTTTATTGCAATACGGTTATTCATTTAAGATAGAGAAAAATTGTTGTTCTGTTTACATGAATAAAACCTTCTATGGTCATACACACCAACGAAAATGGTTTTTGGATCTCGATCGTAGTGATACACATATTCATAATATTGAAGCCAAAAGATGCAAAGTTAATAATGATAGTGCAACTTGTTTGTGGCACTGCCGTTTAGGTCATATCGGTGTAAAGCGCATGAAGAAACTCCATGCTAATGGGTTTTTGGAATCACTTGATTATGAATCATTTGATGCTTGCGAACCGTGCCTTTTGGGCCAGATGACTAAAACTCTATTCTTCGGAACAATGGAACAAGCTACTGATTTATTGGAAATAATACATACCGATGTATGCGATCCAATGAGTGTTGATGCTCGTGGCAGGTATCGTTATTTTTGCTGACCTTCACAAGATGATTTGAGCAAATATGAGTATATCTACTTGATGAAACATAAGTCTGAAATGTTTGAAAAGTTCAAAGAATTTCAGAGTGAAGTGGATAATCATCGTCACAAGAAAATAAAAAGTTTCTACGATATGATCGCAGAGGTAAAATATTTGAGTTATGAGTTTGGCCTTCAGTTAAAACAATGTGAAATAGTTTCACTACTCACGCCACCTAGAACACCATAGTGTATTGGTGTGTACGAACGTCGTAACCGTACTTTATGAGATATGGTGCGATCTATGATGTTTCTTACCGATCTACCACTATCATTTTGGGGTTATGCATTAGAGGTAGCTGCATTCACGTTAAAATAGGGCACCATCTTAATCTGTTGAGACGACTCCGTTTGAATTATGGTTTAGCAAGAAACCAAAGTTGTCATTTCTTAAAGTTTTGGTTGCGATGCTTATGTGAAAAAATTTCAACATGATAAGCTTGAACCCAAATCGGAGAAGTGCGTCTTCATAGGATACCCAAAATATTGGGTGCACCTTCCATCACAGATCCAAAGGCAAGACATTCGTTACCAAGAATGGATCCTTTCTGGAGAAGGAGTTTCTCTCGAAAGAAGTGAGTGGGAGGAAAGTAGAACTTGATAAGGTAACTGTACTTGCTCCCTTATTGGAAAGTAGTTCATCACAGAAATCTGTTCCTGTGACTACTACACCAATTAGTGAGGAAGATAATGATGATGATCATGGAACTTCAGATCAAGTTGTTACTAAACCTCGTAGATCAACTAGAGTAAGATCCGCACCTGAGTGGTACGGTAATCCTGTTCTGGAAGTCATGCTACTAGATCATGATGAACCTCGGAACTATGAAGAAGCGATGGTGAGCCCAGATTCCGCAAAATAGCTTGAGGCCATGAAATCTGAGATGGGATCCATGTATGAGAACAAAGTATGGACTTTGGTTGACTTGCCCGATGATCGGCAAGCAATAGAAAATAAATGGATCTTCAAGAGGAAGAAGGACGCTGATATTAGTGTTACTATCTACAAAGCTAGACTTGTTGAAAAACGTTTTTGACAAAGTTCAAGGTGGTTACTACAATGAGATTTTCTCACTCGTATCGATGCTTAAAGTCTGTCCGAATCATGTTAACAATTGCCAGATTTTATGAAATCTGGCAAATGGATAAACAAAACTACATTCCTAAATGGATTTAAAGAAGAGTTGTATATGATACAACCAGAAGGTTTTGTCAATCCTAAAGGTGCTAACAAAATATGCAAGCTCCAGCGATCCATCTATGGACTGGTGCAAGCATCTCGTAGTTGGAATACACGCTTTGATAAGTTGATCAAAGCATATAGTTTTATACAGGCTTGCGGTGAAGCCTGTATTTACAAGAAAGTGAGTGGGAGCACTACAGCCTTTCTGATAAGTATATGTGAATGACATATTGTTGATCGAAAATAATGTAGAATTATTCTACAAAGCATAAAGGAGTGTTTGAAAGGAGTTCTTCAAAGAAAGACCTCGGTGAAGCTGCTTACATATTGAGCATCAAGATCTATAGAGATAGATCAAGACGCTTGATAAGTTTTCAATGAATACATACATTGACAAGATTTTGAAGTAGTTCAAAATGGGACAGTCAAAGAAAGAGTTCTTGCCTGTGTTACAAGGTGTGAGACTGAGTAAGACTCAAAACCCGACCACGGCAGAAGATAGAAAGAGAATAAAAGTCATTCCCTATGCATCAGCCATAGGTTCTATAAAGTATGCCATGCTGTGTACCAGATCTATTGCATACCCTACCACTAAGCTTGGCAAGGGAGTGCAATAGTGATCTAGGAGTAGATCAATGGACAGCAGTCAAAATTATCCTTAGTGGAATAAGGATATGTTTCTCAATTATGGAAGTGATAAAAGGTTCGTCGTAAAGGGTTACGTCGATGCAAGTTTTGACACTAATTTAGATGACTCTAAGTCTCGGTCTAGATACATATTGAAAGTGGGAGCAATTAGCTAGAGTAGCTCCGTGCAGAGCATTGTAGACATAGAAATTTGCGAAATACTTACGGATCTGAATGTGACAGACCCGTTGACTAAAATTATCTCACAAGAAAAACATGATCACACCTTAGTACTCTTTGGGTGTTAATCACATAGCGATGTGACTAGATTATTGACTCTAGTAAACCCTTTGGGTGTTGGTCACATGACGATGTGAACTATGGGTGCTAATCACATGGTGATGTGAATTATTGGTGTTAAATCACATGGCGATGTGAACTAGATTATTGACTCTAGTGCAAGTGGGAGACTAAAGGAAATATGCCCTAGAGGCAATAATAAAGTTATTATTTATTTCCTTATTTCATGATAAATGTTTATTATTCATGCTAGAATTGTACTAACCGGAAACATAATACATGTGTGAATATATAGACAAACAGAGTGTCACTAGTATGCCTCTACTAGACTAGCTCGTTGATCAAAGATGGTTATGTTTCCTAGCCATAGACATGGGTTGTCATTTGATTAACGGGATCACATCATTAGGAGAATGATGTGATTGACATGACCCATTCCGTTAGCTTAGCACCCGACCGTTTAGTATGTTGCTATTGGTTTCTTCATGACTTATACATGTTCCTATGACTATGAGATTATGCAACTCCCGTTTACCAGAGGAACACTTTGTGTGCTACCAAACGCCACAACGTAACTGGGTGATTATAAAGGTGCTCTATAGGTGTCTCCGAAGGTACTTGTTGGGTTGGCGTATTTCGAGATTAGGATTTGTCACTCTGATTGTCGGAGAGGTATCTCTGGGCCCTCTCGGTAATGCACATCACTTAAAGCCTTGCAAGCATTGCAACTAATGAGTTAGTTGCGGGATGATGTATTATGGAACGAGTAAAGAGACTTGCCGGTAACGAGATTGAACTAGGTATTGAGATACCGACGATCGAATCTTGGGCAAGTAACATACCGATGACAAAGGGAACAACCTATGTTGTTATGCGGTTTGACCGATAAAGATCTTCGTAGAATATGTGGGAGCCAATATGGGCATCCAGGTCCCGCTATTGGTTATTGACCGGAAACGTGTCTCGGTCATGTCTACATAGTTCTTGAACCCGTAGGGTCCGCACGCTTAACGTTTCGTTGACGATATAGTATTATATGAGTTATGTATATTGGTAACCGAATGTTGTTCGGAGTCCCGGATGAGATCATGGACATGAAGAGGAACTCCGGAATGGTCCGGAGATAAAGTTTGATATATGGGATAATAGTTTTTGATCTCTGGAAGGGTTCCGGAATTCACCGGAAGGGGTTCCGGATGTTTCCCGAACTGTTTGGGTACAAGAACACATTATTTGGGCCAAAGGGGAAAGCCCACAAGGTTTTTGGAAAGCGCAAAAGGAAGTTTTGCGGAGTCCAGGGGCCAGACGCCAGGGTCCCTGGCGTCTGGGTCCAGACGCCGGGAACCCTGGCGTCTGGCCCTGGAGTCTGAGAAGGACTCTTGCCTTTCGGGTGAAACCGACTTTGTGGTGGCTTTTACTCCAAGTTTCGACCCCAATACTCAACATATAAATAGAGGGGCAGGGCTAGCACCAAAGACAGATCAAGAAACACCAAGCCATGTGCCGGCAACCCCGTCCCCTCTAGTTTATCCTCCGTCATAGTTTCCGTAGTGCTTAGGCAAAGCCCTGCGGACATTGTTCTTCACCAACACCGTCACCACGCCGTCGTGCTGCCGGAACTCATCTACTACTTCGCCCGTCTTGCTGTATCGAGAGGGCGAGGACGTCATCGAGCTGAACGTGTGCAGAACTCGGAGGTGTCGTGCGTTCGGTACTTGGATCGGTGGGATCGTGAAGACGTACGACTATATCAACCGCGTTGATAAACGCTTCCGCTTAGCGATCTTCAAGGGTATGAAGATACACTCCCCCTCTCGTTGCTATACATCACCATGATCTTGCGTGTGCGTAGGAATTTTTTTGAAATTACTATGTTCCCCAACAGTAACCTACAACAAGACCGCCTGGCACGCTCCGAGCACGCGTAGCAATGCGGCCCCAACCCCAACCCTCGCGAAATTGTGAAACCAGTACTACGCGTACACAACTACGCTCTGGAAATACCATGGGCATAGGGGGAGGGGCACGACCACGGCATGCCCAGCATGCGGCTTAACCGCACTAGGGGCTCCTGATTGTGTCATTCTTTTTTCTTTTTCTCTTACTTTCAGGACTCCATTCTCAAGAAGCCCTCTCCGGCATTAGAATCGCCGAACACACGATGCAACAGCCAGGGAAGTAGAAAGCTACGTCGAGTGTCCAGGTGGTCTCTATTACGAGCAGTATACCTGTTTTACATACCATCCCGCAAGCTTACCCCTGGAGGGGGACATGTTAAAAGTCCCGTTCCTTGCTTATCGCACTATTTGTATCATTCTGCTTTCATTGCAGTCCCTTTCGAATAAAACAATACATAGCTTTTGCCTATTATTGCATTCCTTTTTTTTCTTTTCTATCTATATATGTCCAGTTATGACATTGTGCAACCGTACAATTTGGTACGACCAATACACCAGGGGCTTATGTACCCCAAAATATGGTGTGATAAGTCCGAACACTTTCACAAGTGCGGCACCCTGAACTTATAGCATTATATGCATCAGCTCCGAATCATGTCTTGGGTCAATAGTTGGGTTTGCCCGGCTCCCATGTTTTGGTACCTTACGTTCCGTTATATCGGCTAAGGTAGCGCTGGGAGAACCACTGCGATTGTGCCCCAGTTGAGCTGGGTTAAGCACCTCAGTGGAGAAAGCTAAAACTGACCGTCATGATAGGGCGAGAGCCGGTCGCTGTTCGAGAGGTTTTCAAGTCCCTAAAGACTTATGGCGCTTAGAGCGAGGAGCAGGCATTGTCCCGCCTAGGCGTGGATAGCGCCCCGAACTCGGTCTTCCGAATACTAGGGGCTTCGCCAAAATTTAAAACTATAGAATTCTATGGCTAAGTGAGAGTGTTCAAGCATTATAGTCCGGTTGCATGGTTCATTGCGTTGAGCGCCTCCCTCGAAGGACCCAAGAATGGGAACAAGAGCGCTCAATTTTATCCCGAACACCCCAGCACTCGGGGCATGGGGGCTGAAGCCAACGACTCGCCATCTCTCAAATTTAATAAACGGCCGCACAGAAGGTAATATTTTAAATTCACAAGCGTTGCTTAGCGCATATGAACAAGTTTTCAGCGTATAGGATAACAAATGTGAGTTTAATCAAAAATTACATCTTTGGAGCATTCACCCGCTATAAGACGGGCACCCTTCAGGACGCCCTCATAATACATCTCGGGCTTGCGATACTCCTTGCCCGGCGGTGGTCCGTCCGTCACAAGCTTCTCTGCGTCCAGCTTGCCCCAATGCACTTTGGCACGGGCAAGGGCCCTACGGGCACCTTCAATGCAGACGGAGTGCTTGATGACTTCAATCCATGGACAGGCATCCACCAGCCGCCGCACTAGCCCAAAGTAGCTCCCAGGCATGGCTTCCTTAGGCCACAACCGAACTATGAGGCCCTTCATGGCCTGTTCGGCCACATTACGCTCAAGGGCACCGGGTGTCCGGCCTCAGCATACTGAGACCAGAACACCTTCTCCGTCGAGCTCCCCTCCTCGGCTCGGTAGAACGCGGCAGCATCGGACACACTGCGGGGCAGATCTGTGAAGGCTCCTGGAGAGCTCTGGATTCGGGTAAGTAACAGATAATTGACTTTCACGTGCTTGCTTTGCATAAAGAATGCCTTACCCGCCGCTATATTCTTTATCGCCTCAATCTCCTGGAGGGCTCTTTGGGCTTTGGCTTTAGCGGCTTTGGCACTCTCAAGGGCCGAGGCGAGCTCGGAATTTCGAGTCTTCCCGTCACGCTCCAAACTCTGGTGTTTTTCCACAAGAGCCTAGAGCTCTTGCTGCACCTCTGCCACCCGCGCCTCCTGCTTCTCTCGCTCGGTGCGTTCCGCGGCCGCTTTTCTTTTGGCCGTGGACACCTCTTCCTTCAGGGTCGCCACCTCGATCGGGGCCCATGCAATACCCACGTTATTCCTGTCATTTTTTGCAACCACATCTTTTACATACTCCCATAAGGTATTACTTACCTTCCTTGTCCTCAAGCTGCTTTTTGGCAAGGCCGAGCTCGTTCTCGGACCTCTCGAGGCTCTCCTTAAATGCATTGACCTCCACAGTCAGTGCGGCAGAGGTCAGCAGCGCAGCCTGCATTCCCATATTGACATACTTATGTTAGACTCCTGCGTATATCTTTTTAGATCCTCAGTTCGGCTTTTCTTTCCGAACACCAAACTAAGCATCAGGGGCTACTGTCTATGCGATAATATTTTTACATATTCTAAATACATACCTCAAAGCCTGTTAGAAGGCTGGTACAGGCTTCAGTCAACCCGCTCTTGGCGGACTGAACTTTCTGGATCACCACACTCATAACAGTGCGGGGCTCCTCGTCGATGGAGGCCCTGTTAAGCGCCTCCAGCAGGCTATCCGATGCCTCCAGTTGGACGGAGGTCACCGGCGTCGCAGTCTTGCCCTTCTTAGGAAGGGGCCGCCTACCGGACTTCGGAACCACTGAAGGTTCCGGTACGGAGTCCGGACCAGGGTCGGACTTAGAGCCCTTGGGGGTTTCATCCCCTTCGCGCCTGGAGTCTGGGAGGTTGCCTTGCGGCACCTCTTGGGCCACCTCCTCCTGACCGGGCCCCTCTTGGGACCCCACCTCGGTGTCGTCCGCGACGCGAGGAGACGAGGCGGCCAGAAGTGAAGCGCTATCCACATCCGACGGATCTAGGGACCCACTCGACGAAGCGGCGAGCTCGTCCTTGTGTGGTTTGCATAGTTGGATTCGGCGTTAAAAGACACTATGCGACAAATGAAAAGCCATGAGTTATTCCGGAATCCGGACGCTTACGATATCGCCAGGGGCTTGGCCCTCAATGGCTACTCCTCTTCGCCATCGTCAGCGTTGGTGGAGAACTCCGGAGGAAGGGTCCTTCATTTCTTGGACCCTCCGGCCTCCCCAGTCGGGGCGGCCTTCCTTTTCTTCTCTCCCCCCGCTGGGGGAGAGGCTTCTTTTTCCTCCTCCTCGTTTTCATGAGAGGATTCCGCCTCAGAGTCGTCGGACGATGAGTCCAACAACACCGGGCGCCGGGCACTCCTTCGAGTGCTCGTGGCCTTCTTCTTGGCCTTCTTCTCCGGCACCACGTGAGGTGCCGGAACCAGCAGCCCCGTCAAGCGGGCGTCCGCTGGGTCTTCTGGCAAGGGAGCCGGACAGTTAACTTGCCCGGACGTGTTCTGCCAGTCCTGTCAAAGGTAAGGGAGTTTAGATCCCGCATAGAGTCAAACTATAAAAAAAAGAGTCCCGTAAAGGGTAAAATAGCTTACCTCGGTAGCTTGAAGCTACGAGCTAAATCCGCGATCTTCGGTAGCAGATGTGGGAGCCTTGGCACCCTTGAACAGCACCTTCCAGGCATCTTCGTACATAGTGTCGAAAAGCCTTTTCAAAGTTTGGTTTTGTGCTGGATCAAACTCCCACAATTTGAAGGCCCGTTGTTGGCATGGGAGGATCTCGCGGATGAGCATAACCTGGACTACGTTGACAAGCCTGAGATTCTTGTTCACCGGGGTTTGCATGCAGGTTTGGAGTCCGGTCAGCTCTTCCGGATTACCCCACGTCAGGCCCGTCCCTTTCCAAGAGGTGAGCCGTGTAGGAAAACCAGGCCGGAATTCGGGGGCCGCCGCCCATTTAGGGTCACGCGGCTCGGTGATGTAGAACCACCCCGATTGCCACCCCTTCACGGTCTCCACAAAGGAGCCCTCGAGCCATAGGACGTTGGCCATTTTGCCAACCATGGCACCTCCGCACTCCGCTTGGCGGCCACCCACTACCTTCGGCTTGACATTGAAGGTCTTCAGCCATAATCCGAAGTGGGGCTGGATGCAGAGAAGGGCCTCACACACGACGATGAATGCCGAGATGTTGAGGATGAAATTCGGGGCCAGATCGTGGAAATCTAGGCCGTAGTAGAACATGAGCCCTCGGACAAATGGGTGAAGTGGAAAACCTAGTCCGTGGAGGAAGTGGGCAAGGAACACCACCCTCTCATGGGGCCTGGGGGTGGGGATGAGCTGCCCCTCATCGGGGAGCCGATGCGCGATGTCGCCGGACAAGTATCCGGCCTTCCGCAGTTTTTTGACTTGTCCCTCCGTGACGGAGGAGACCATCCACTTGCCTCCCGCTCCGGACATGGCTGGAGAAAGTTGAGGAGGGATGTGCGGACTTGGGCGCTGGAGCTCGAGTGCGCGGAAATGGATGAGCAAAGGAGGAAGAAGGCATAGGTAAAAAGGTGGATCATTATCCCCTTATATGGACGGACGAAGCTATGCGTCCCCACCAGCCTGGTAAAACTCGCTTATCTCCCAAGCGCCGTAATCAATGGCGCGGTTGGGTTACCCACGCCTGTATTGATGAGAATCCCGGAATAAGGGGGCACAATCTCCGCTTTGATAAGACGTGCCAAGGAAACCGCCTCGCTAAACGCGCTGAGGTGGGACAGTAAAAACGATTCGAATAAAGGCCTAGCCGTGGTGTGATGTCACGCTGCGGAATACATCAGCAGATTTGTGTAAAGATTATTCTCTCTACGGTGGTATGTGGAACTTGTTTTGCAGAGCCGGACACTATCCTTGTGTTCAAAATCTTCTATGAAGAATTCGGAGGAGGAACCCGCCTTGCAATGCCGAAGACAATATGCGCGCCGGACTCGTCGTCATTGAAGCCTAGTTCAGGGGCTACTGAGGGAGTCCTGGATTAGGGGGTGTCCGGATAGCCGAACTATCACCTTTGGCCGGACTCCTGGACTATGAAGATACAAGATTGAAGACTTTGTCCCGTGTCCGGATGTGACTTTCCTTGGCGTGGAAGGCAAGCTTGGCGATACGGATATGTAGATCTCCTGCCATTGTAACCGACTCTGTGTAACCCTAACCCTCTTCGGTGTCTATATAAACCGGAGGGTTTTAGTCCGTAGGACGAACAACAATCATACCATAGGCTAGCTTCTAGGGTTTAGCCTCTCTGATCTCGTGGTAGATCTACTCTTGTACTACCCATATCATCAATATTAATCAAGCAGGAGTAGGGTTTTACTTCCATCGAGAGGGCCCGAACCTGGGTAAAAACATCGTGTCCCTTGTCTCATGTTACCATCCGCCTAGACGCACAGTTCGGGACCCCCTACCCGAGATCCGCCGGTTTTGACACCGACAGGCATCCTTGAAGAGAGTAGGCCAATAAAAACCGGATTGCAATACCTTATGTGCAGTTATATCTCCAGCGTGGTGTCCTCCATAAGCTTTGGAGTGACACTTGCGTAGGATTTGTTCATGTTCATGCTCAGGCACACAACGTCTAATAACACCATCTACTCCTTCTTTATAAAGATGTGGGTCATCCCAAAAGTAATGTTGCAAATCATAGAAAAACTTTTTCTTTTGTTGGTATGTGAAGCTAGGTGGTATAAATTTAGCAACAATATAATTAGCATAATCAGCATACCATGGAGTGCTACGAGAAGTGCTTATGACATTTAATTGTTCATCAAGAAAGCTATCATCAATAGGTAGTGGGTCATCAAGAACATTCTCTAACCTAGATAAGTTATCTGCAACGGGGTTCTCAGCTCCTTTTCTATCAACAATATGCAAATCAAATTTTTGCAGCAAGAGAACCCATCTAATAAGTCTAGGTTTTGCATCTTTCTTTTCCATAAGATATTTAATAGCAGCATGATCAGTGTGAATAGTTACTTCAGAATTAACAATTTAGGGTCTGAATTTATCACAAGCAAATACAACTGCTAAAAGTTCCTTTTCAGTAGTAGCATAATTCCTTTGAGCTTTGTCTAGAGTCTTACTAGCATAATGGATAACATTTAATTTCTTATCAACTCTTTGACCTAGATCAGCACCTACAGCATAATCACTAGCATCACACATAATTTCAAAGGGTAAATTCCAATCAGGTGGCTGAACAACAGGTGCGGAGACTAATGCTTTCTTAAGTATTTCAAATGCTTCTACACAATCATCATCAAAGAAAAATTGTACATATTTTTGTAATAAATTAGTCAGAGGACGGGAAATTTTTGAGAAGTCCTTAATGAACCTCCTATAAAATCCGGCATGACCAAGGAAACTTCTTATACCTTTGATGTCCTTGGGACATGGCATCTTTTCAATAGCATCAACCTTGGCTTTATCAACTTCAATACCTCTTTCAGAAACTTTGTGCCCCAAGACAATACCTTCATTAACCATAAAGTGGCACTTTTCCCAATTCAAGACACGACTAGTTTCTTCACATCTCTGCAAAACTCGATCAAGATTGCTCAAGCAATCATCAAAAGAGGAACCATAGACGAAAAAAGCGTCCATGAAAACCTCACAATTTTTTTCACAAAAATCGGAGAATATAGCCATCATGCATCTTTGAAAGGTAGCAGGTGCATTACATAGACTAAAAGGCATACGTCTATAAGCAAAAGTACCAAAAGGGCAAGTAAAAGTAGTCTTTGATTGATCTTTAGCCGACACATGTATTTGAGAGAAACCAGAATAACCATCTAGAAATCAATAATGTGTATGTTTGCATAATCTTTCTAGCATTTGATCAATAAAAGGTAAGGGGTAATGATCTTTCTTAGTAGCTTTATTTAATTTGCGGAAATCAATTACCATCCTATAACCTGTGATAATTCTTTGTGGGATCAATTCATCTTTATCATTAGGGACAACAATAATACCTCCCTTCTTAGGGACACAATGGACAGGACTTACCCACTGACTATCAGCAACGTGATAAATTATACCTGCCTCCAGAAGCTTGAGTATTTCTTTTCTTACCATTTCTTTCATTTTAGGATTCAAACGTCATTGAGGATCACGAACTGGTTTGGCATCCGCTTCCAAATTTATTTTATGTTGACATAGAGTGGGACTAATGCCCTTAAGATCATCAAGAGTATATCCAATAGCGGCACGGTGCTTCTTCAGAGTTTTCAATAATCTTTCTTCTTCATGCTCTGAAAGGTTAGCACTAATAATAACAGGATATATTTTCTTTTCATGAAGATAAGCATATTTAACATTATGAGGCAACGGATTAAGCTCAAACACGGGATCAACCTTGGGTGGAGGAGGATCCCCTAGGATTTCAACAGGAAAATTGTGTTGCAGAATAGGTTCCTATTTAAAGAATACTTCATCTATTTCCCTTCTTTCATTCATGAACGTCATTTTCATGGTCTAGCAAATAGTGTTCTAAAGGATCACTAGGAGGTACAGCAATAGAAGCAAGACCGATAATATCATCCTTACTAGGCAATTCTTCTTCACGGTGTTGTTTACTAAATTTAGAGAAATTAAACTCATGAATCATATCATCCAAGCCAATAGTAACAACATTCTTTTTTGCAGTCTATCTTAGCATTAACAGTATTCAAGAAGGGTCTACCAAATAAAATGGGACAAAAGCTATCTTGTGGAGAACTGAGAACAAGAAAATCAGCAGGATATTTAGTTTTCCCACACAAGACTTCAACATCTCTAACAATTCCCATTGCAGATATAGTATCTCTATTGGCAATTTTAATCGTAACATCAATATCTTCTAACTCAGCAGGTGCAATTTCATGCTTAATTTCTTTATATAAATCATAAGGTATAACACTAGCACTAGCACCCATATCACATAAGCCATGATAACAATGATCTCCTATTTTAACAGAAATAACAGGCATGCCTACCACAGGTCTATGTTTATCATTAACGCTAGGTTTAGCAATTCTAGCAGATTCACCACAGAATTGAATAACATGCCCATCAATATTATCAGACAAGAGATCTTTAACAATAGCAATATTAGGTTCTACTTTGACTTGCTCAGGAGGTGTATAAGTTCTAATATTGCTTTTACGAACCACAGTTGAAGCTTTAGCATGATCCTTTATTCTAACAGGGAAAGGTGGTTTCTCAACATAAGAGGTAGGAACAATAGGATCATTATAAGTGACAGTCTTTTCTTCAACTTTAATAGGTGCATCTACTTTTACTTCTATGGGAGGATGATATTTAAACCACTTCTCCTTGGGGAGATTAACATAAGTAGCAAAAGATTCACAGAAAGAAGCTACTATCTCAGAGTCAAGTCCATATTTAGTGCTAAACTTACGGAAAATATCGGTATCCATAAAAGATTTAACACAATCAAACTTAGGTGCCATACCTGACTCCTTACCTTTGTCGAGGTCCCAATCTTCAGAGTTGCATTTAATTCTATCCAATAAATTCCATCTGAATTCAATAGTCTTCATCATAAAAGAGCCAGCACAAGAAGTATCAAGCATGGTGCAATTGTTATCAGAAAGCCGAGCATAAAAACTTTGAATAATTATTTCTCTTGGGAGCTCATGATTGGGGCATGAATATAACATTGATTTAAGCCTCCCCCAAGCTTGAGCAATGATTTCTCCTTCGCGAGGCCAAAAATTATATATATAATTGCGATCACGGTGAACAAGATGCATAGGGTAATACTTTTGATGAAATTCCAATTTCAATATTGTATAGTTCCATGATCTCGTATCATCACATAGCCTATACCATGTCAATGTGTCTCCCTTCAAATATAAAGGGAAGACCTTCTTCTTAACAACATCATCGGGTATACCTGCAAGCTTAAATAGTCCACAAACTTCATCCACATAGAGTAGATTTTCATCATGATGCTTTGTTCCATCTCCTGTAAAAGTATTAGCTAGCAGTTTTTTCATCATACCCGAAGGAAATTCAAAAGGAGTTTCATTTTCAATATGTTCAGTAGGTTGAGAAGCAACTCTTTGCTCTACTGGACGGGGTGAAAATACCCCGAACAAGCCCCTCAGAGAATTACTTTCCATAGTAACAAGTGACAGTAAATTTCAGCACACTATATAAATTTTTCCTTACCAAATTCCACCTACCAAAGGCGCTACACTCCCCGGCAACGGCGCCAGAAAATAGTCTTGATGACCCACAAGTATAGGGGATCTATCATAGTCCTTTCGATAAGTAAGAGTGTCGAACCCAACGAGGAGCAGAAGGAAATGATAAGCGGTTTTCAGCAAGGTATTCTCTGCAAGTACTGAAATAAGTGGTAACAGACAGTTTTGTGATAAGATAAATTGTAACGAGCAACAAGTAACAAGAGTAAATAAAGTGCAGCAAGGTGGCCCAATCCTTTTTGTAGAAAAGGACAAGCCTGGACAAACTCTTATATAAGGAAAAGCGCTCCCGAGGACACATGGGAATATCGTCAAGCTAGTTTTCATCACGTTCATATGATTCGCGTTCGGTACTTTGATAATTTGATATGTGGGTGGACCGGTGCTTGGGTGTTGTTCTTACTTGAAAAAGCATCCCACTTATGATTAACCTCTATTGCAAGCATCCGCAACTACAACAAAAGTATTAAGGTAAACCTAACCATAGCATGAAACATATGGATCCAAATCAGCCCCTTACGAAGCAACGCATAAACTAGGGTTTAAGCTTCTGTCACTCTAGCAACCCATCATCTACTTATTACTTCCCAATGCCTTCCTCTAGGCCCAAATAATGGTGAAGTGTTATGTAGTCGACATTCACATAACACCACTAGAGGCTAGACAACATACATCTCATCAAAATATCGAACGAATACCAAATTCACATGACTACTAATAGCAAGACTTCTCGCTTGTCCTCAGGAACAAACGTAACTACTCACAAAGCATGTTCATGTTCATAATCAGAGGGGTAATAATATGCATAAAGGATCTGAACATATGATCTTCCACCAAATAAACCAACTAGCATCAACTATAAGGAGTAATCAACACTACTAGCAACCTACTAGCACCAATCCCGTACTTGGAGACAAGAATTGGATACAAGAGATGAACTAGGGTTTGGAGATGAGATGGTGCTGGTGAAGATGTTGATGGAGATTGCCCTCTCCTGATGAGAGGAACGTTGGTGATGACGATGGTGATGATTTCCCCGTCCTGGAGGGAAGTGTCCCCGGCAGAACAGCTCTGCCGGAGCCCTAGATTGGTGTCGCCAAGGTTCCGCCTCGTGGCGACGGAGTCTCATCCCGAAAGGTTGTTTAATGTTTTTTTATTGACGAAAGACTTCATATAGGAGAAGATGGGCGTCAGAGAGCCACCAGGGGGGCGCCCCCACCCTCGTGAGTAGGGTGTGGGCCCCCTGGCCTACATCTTTGGCAACGATTTTTCTTTATTTATTTTAAGATATTCCGTGGAGTTTCAGGACTTTTGGAGTTGCGCAGAATAGGTCTCCAATATTTGCTCCTTTTCCAGCCCAGAATTCCAGCTGCCGGCATTCTCCCTCTTCATGTAAACCTTGTAAAATAAAAGAGAATAGCCATAAGTATTGTGACATAACGTGAAATAACAGCCCATAATGCGATAAATATCGATATAAAAGCATGATGCAAAGTGAACGTATCACGCCACACCCCTCGCGATAAACAAGACCCCCGTTTCGACCGTAGCACTCCAACACAAGCCCGTTTCGTCCGTTTTGCTGTACGCCACACCCCTCCCGATCAGCAGGACCCCCGTTTCGACCGTAGAAGGTCCGTTTCCTCCGTTTTGCGGTAGCCAGACCCCTCCGATGAACAGGATCCCGTTTTAAAAATGGTCGGTCGAACACATGGCCGTTTCCTCCGTTCGGCGGTACGCCAGGCCTCGTTTCCATCGCCTGTTCCGTCCAAGCCCTCCCGATGAACACGACGACGCATTCCGTTCTGACCCAGCCGGTTGGCTCCCATGCGTTCTGTTGCCTCCTGATGAACACGATGCATTCCGTTACCTCCCCATGAACACGACGCATTTTGTTGCCTCCCCATGAACGCGACGACGACGCTGTTTCTCCATTCCGACCCAGCCATGTACATGAGCCCTGGCCGTACGTATGCGCGAGTAGGCGTTCGAGACCCCGCCCGTATGTACACATACATGGCCGTATTTTCTTTCTTGCACACTGGCTGATGTACGTACGTGTACATGCTACATGCGCGCCTCTACTATGACATGTGCGCGCCTCTACATCGACCAGTATATATGTATGTACACGTTCGCGACCAAAATGAGAATGCTACGTACGCTTCGACGAGGTGGGTCCCGACTGTCAGGCACTTCCTTGCATGCGAAGATGTAGCTAGTGGGTCCAGCCAGTCAGGGGGCGAATCGTTTTGTTTTTTTTGCCCGGACGCACTTCCTTGCATGCGAAGGTGTAGCTGGTGGGTCCCAACAGTCAGGGGGGAAATGTTTTTTTCACGAAATACGGTGGCCCGTCCGGTGGGTCCCCGCTGATAGGCGGAGGAATAATTATTTTGCGCGTAATAAGGAGGCATTTCCTTGCGGCTGTCGTGGACCCAGCTGTCAGCCTCGCCACGTACAGTACTCTTCCGATGGAAGTCAGTGGTTGACCACATTGACCATGCCGCGCCGAGAGCACCACGGCGGTGGACGACGGCGAGGCCTAGGAAGGGGACGACGTGGAGCCGGGGAAGACGTAGCAGTGGATGCCCATGCGAAGAGGAGTACGAAGGTTCACTGTTTTGGCTGCAATGTGAGGCTGCCGTCGCTACAGAATAACAGGGGGTGTGGGTGAGTAGAGCGATGGCCTGGCCAGTGGTGGGAATAGTAGGGGGCGGTGAGGCCTCCGCGGCAGCACAGCCGGCCACGGGAGGCAGGAGCAGGCGGCACGACCGGCGCTGCTTTGGGCGGCTGGAGCAAGAAGACCAGAGGTTGAAGAAGCACTACAGCCGTTGGATGGACATCGTACGGTCACTGGAGCTAGAATCGTTCATATTAACTAAGTTCACAAAGCCCTCCATCCCCGTCAGCTTAGTAGGCCCACAAGTCAGCCTCCCACCAAGGTGTGTCCCAGCTAACAGGGGGAGTATTCATTTTTTTGTGCGTAATAAGGAAGCACTTCCGGTGGGTCCGAGCTGACAGCGAGGGAACGTTTTTTTCACGAAATACGGTGGGTCCCATCAGTCAGGGGGAAACATTTTTTCGCAAAATAAGGTGGCCCGTCCGGTGGGTCCCTGCTGTCAGGTGGAGGAATAATTATTTTGCACGTAATAAGGAGGCACTTCCTTGAGGCCGCCGTGGACCCAGCTGTCAGCCTCTCCACGTACAGTACTCTTCCGATGGAAGTCGGTCATTGACCACTTGACCACACTGCGCCGAGAGCACCAGGGCAGTGGACGACGGCGAGGCCTAGGAAGAGGACGACGCGGAGCCGGGGAAGATGCAGCAGTGGAAGCCCGCGCGGAGAGGAGTACGAGGGTTCACTGGTTCGGCTGCGGTGTGAGGCTGCCGTCACCACAGAATAACAGGGGTTGTGGGTGAGTGGAGGGATGGCCTGGCCAGCGGTGGGAGTAGTATGGGGGTGGTGAGGCCTCCGCGGCAGCACAACTGGCCACGGGAGGCAGGAGCAGGTGGCACGACCGATGCTGCTTTGGGCGGCTGGAGCAAGAAGACCAGAGGTTGAAGAAGCACTACGGCCGTTGGATGGACATCGTATAGTTACTGAAGCTAGAATCGTTTATATTGACTAAGTTGACAAAGCTCTTGGTACGCGCAAACTTAGTAGGCCCACAGGTCAGCCTCCGAAACGGTACGCCCCAGATGTCAGGGGGAGGAATCATTTTTTGGGCGGCCAGAGCTAAGAATATCCGAGATTGAAGAAGAAGCACGACATCCATTGGATTGACATCAAACGGCCACTACTGCTAGAATCGTGTGTTGACTATAATAAGTTGACAAAGCCTTGCATACGCGTCAACTTATTTTTTAGGGAACAGTCAACTTAGTAGGCCCACAAGTGTGTGGCAGAGAACTTATAGCCCATTTGTGATTTGTAAGAATGTACAGCCCATTTTTGAATTCTAATGGAATTTACTACGGCCCATTTACAGTTTGTTAAAAGTACAACCCATTTTCTAGCTAGGACAACGATTAATAATTTCAACCAACCGTTGAAGACAAAATTCAATAAAAAATTCCCACATTTTGATGGGATCCGAAATATTTTTATCCCAAAATTTCTAGTCAGATTAAATATAAATTTGTATTACATAAAAATCTAACGAAACATTGCGCGCGCAACAATGAAAATTTAAGATTTTCAAAATCCATAAATAATATTTTATAAACTAATTTCGTGTTTGGTGCATTTTTTATAGTTACTGACCAGTTTTTATAATTACGTCCCATTTATTATTTTTTAAAGCCCATTTTCCTGTTAAGCCTAATGCATCCCTCCTAGGAAAGATTTGCAGCCCAGCGGGGCAGAGAATAACAAGTTGACCTTGCCTGGGTATTCCTCAAAAAAGTATAGCTAGGCTAGCCATTTTCATCTTCAAAAAGTTAGTACCTGGGCTGGATATCTGGCCGGGCTAGACGGGCCACAGCCCGCCCAGTTAATACCCTGCTCTTCTCTGAACAACAACGAAATTATCGCCAAGAAAAACTCTACAGTGCTCATGCCTCAAAAACACAAATACTGCTCGAGCTGCTTGGTCCCAGCTGTCGGCCGCAACTTGTGCAATTCTCTCGTTTATATTGACTACATAGGTTGACAATGGTGTGGGACCGTGATGTCAGGAAACCAGGAGGAAGCGAAAAAAATTGTTGTACATAATAAGGAGGCACTTGCGTACGTACGGCTATGGCCCTAGTGGGTCCCTAGTGTCATCCAGTCAAAATAAAGTCATCTCCTGAAACCTCATGTTCGTTGACGATGTTAACAATGCTCGGCGCCTCTGCGAGCGCAACAACTCGAAGGACGACGGAGCCCTATGGATGGTCTGATACAACGCCCGCTGCTCATTCAGGAAGCCAGGATCATCGAACACCTATGAGCACCTTCGAGAAACTGAGACGGCATGAAACGGTAAGGCCGCGCTTGGGAGCTCTGGTTTATTTCAAACCTTTATTAATATACAAGTGTAATTTACTCGTCATCGGAAACAATGCGTAAAATACAGGCGTAATGAAACCGAGGGCCCGAGGTCTGTAAGTAAAACCGGCAGGTTACGCGTGTAATTTGAGAGACCAGTGTATATTTTACAAGCACTACTATATGGACGACATTACCAGACGATACATGCACGACGTGCGTATCATGCCATCCATGGGCAAGGCTGAAACAACAGCTAACAGCTGGATTAGCAATCGTCCGAGTGTCGTTCAGCGTTTTTATCGTGTGTGAAGTACTTCCGATATTTTACTAGTCGAAATCGACCAACCAAGCGCTTCGCCCGAGACCATCTGCTTTTATTTACAAGCGTCAGTTTTACAAGCGGTTTTGGTTGGAAAATGACGATCCAATCACGGCCTAATATCATGTGTTGGTCGGAAGATCATATGGTTTCACGTCTAACCTACCCGACTTGTCGTATAGGCTATGAATGAAACATGAGACGATGAACTTCTTAAGCACGGAAACAACAGAAGAGGATGATCTTCTTAACAAGCAAATCACTGGCATTAGATCGACATGCAAAACAATACGAAGCATTATTCTTAGGAGGCACGGTGAACAACTTGTGATGCCGCATGCCACAACATTCCAAGCTCAACTTTGCAATCAAACACAAGGCCTGGCATTACATAGACAATATTCAAAACAAACTCTTAACACAGGAATATCTCCGCAGAGTAACTATTTACTTCTAAACTGAACACAGGAATAGGAAAAAACAATCGACGCTGCTCACAGCAAGGGCGTCCCACTCAAAAATATCAAATGCATGTCTTCTAGCTAACATCAATGAGCAAATTTTGACAAGGTTTTCCAATTCCAATATATTAAACTAACGTCTTCTTGCTAACATCAATGACTAAACTTTGACAAGCTTTTCCCATTCAAAAAATGTAATGCCTATGATCGTGGAGTCCTGTCGTAGCTTCTTGTACTTGTTTGGGCACTTTTTGCCCAGTGCACTCCACGTGTTGTTAAATTGCCAATGCTCTCTACAGACTAGTCATGTCACCAGCGTCTAATAATACTCTATAAAGCTTCTCGGTCATTCCTTCTGTAATGTAGCGCAAACAGTAACTGCTTCTTTCTGCGAAGTGGAACGACCAACTGGACCCAGTAATGCAGTAGTTTGCGTTGGACACATTGGCTCCTTTTGTGCAGTTCAACTAAAATCGAAGTCGGAATAAAATCAAGCTTTAATTTTGATATCCCTAGAAGCAACAATAGGTATAAGGGAAACAATTATTGATAAATAACGGTTGATGGCTTGTACTCCCAGAAGAAAATCATCTAAGGATCTACTTTATCTTAATGGGAAACAAAGCAGGAGAGTAGCAATTATCCATCAGTGTGATTCATTCATATTTACTGAGACATTATCTTAACAATGCCTTGTTTCAACATGTATAAAGAACGACAACGCAGAAAAGTACCATTCCTAAAACAATGCAACTGATTCATTTTAACAGAGACATTATCTTAACAATACCTTGGTTAAACATGTAGAAAGAACTACAAAGTAGGATAGTACCATTCCTAACAAGTGTTGCAGTTTTGAACTAAGATTCAGTAGTTAATTAATTCTGAGAGTGGCATTGCTTAATTTTACCAGCGGCATTAGATTAACGAAAACCGTAAACAGTTCCAGGGGAGAGTGGGAGCAACAACAATATGTGCTTCCATCTACTTATAAAGGGGGTGATGCAGAGTTTGTTGTAACAAAGCAACAAGCATCATGTCTGGGTTCGTTCCATTTTTGTTCACTACTTAATGGGAAAAGACAGCAATACAATAGCCTCAATTCAACATTTATTTAAAACAGTATCAATACAAGTAGCACAACATCTCAAAGCACACTGCACAATCATGTGGATGAAGGCCTGTATTGACCTTTCATGAGAAGACCAGGATAAAATATGAATCTGCCAACACGAATAGGAAATCCAATCTCGTTTTGTGCAGTTGCACTGAAATCAAGCAAAGTGTTTCGCGTAGCGAAGCAAAATGTCGCAATAGCAACAAGTTGAATAAATATTCCTTTTTAAACAGAGGCAAAAAAGGAATCAATTACTGGCTAATAAAGGAGGATGAAACATGCGGCCACAAAAATGGTAAGCCTGCCAATCCCTAACAAGTGTTCCAGTTTTGAAATAAGATTCAGTAGTTAATTCTGAGAGTGGCATCAATTATTGGCTTATAAAGGGGGTGATGCTGAATTTGTTGTAAAAAAGCAACAAGCATCATGTCTTGTTGGTCCCATTTTTGTTCACTACTTAATGGGAAAAGACAGCAATACAATAGCTTCAATTCAACATTTATTTAAAACAGTACCAAAACAAGTAGCACAACATCTCAAAGCACACTGCACATCATGTGGATGAGACCAAGAGTTGAAACAACTCGCCACGAAGACTGGAAACAAATCTCGATCTCCTTTTGTGCAGTTCCACCAAAATTAAGCAAAGTCACTGGTGTGACATTCAAGTTGAACTGCACAAAACACTCTTAAAACATAAGTGTTTCGAGTAGCAAAGCAAAATGTCGCAATAGCAACAAGTTGAATCGATACCCCTGTTTTAACAGAGGCAAAAAAGGAAACAATTACTTGCCGATAAAGGAGGATGAAACAAATGGTGACAGAAAGAAGCATCTAACTTATGTTGGATGGAAAACAAAGTAGGATAGTAGCACTTCTAAAACTGTTGCATTGATTCATATTAACAGAGACATTCTCTTGAAACAACATTCGTTAAAAAATGTAGTTTACTTTTAACAGTGGCATTGCTTCAATTTTCCGGCGGCATTCTTAGATTAACAACAGCAAAATAGCTGTATGGGACATGCCAGCACCATGTACGTCCACACGTATAAATGGGTGATGCAGAGTATGTAGCCAAGAAGGATATATGCGTTGGTCCTGTATTTGTTCTCTTTGAACCTTTTTCCTATGTGAGGGCAACAAATCTAGTCCTGCACATGTATGCGCGTGAGAGAGATTGCACAATTCATTCACGTATCACTATCTAGCGATCGTGGACGTGCATCGCTTGAACATAAGTCAATATCTACTTCGTATCGTGGCCAAAGGTACAATATCGATTCAATGCTATAATGATTGGACACTCACATATCGCATTTTTTCTATTTAAATAAACCTTTTCAGTTGTGCATGCCAAAGTTACAGTGATGTTTCTTCAAACAACCAATGTAGCTATCATGCACATGCACCATTGTTACTCTTGCATTCAAATTCATTAGTCTTGGATGATTTAAGTTTCTATTTTGAAGTAATATATGTAATATTCATATATGAATTCAACGGGTATGCAATTTATGAAATGGAGGCTATGTAATCATATGAGGTAACACTTTTAAGTAGCTAACTACAATATCCATTTCTTTTTGTGCGCCTCTACACTAACACGTCAATGCATTATGTTTAAAGTAAATAACCAATGGCACTAAATTATCTATTTACACGAGAAATAGATAGGCTGAGCGTTTGATCCCTTTTTTTGTGAACACGCCACTACACCCGTACGATCGGCCGCGCCCGTGTGAACGTCCAAGTTATCGGCACATCATCCCGAGTTATTGTCTTTTTTCTGGGGTGGACTTCACACCAGTTGTTAACTGCTGACGCATGCCCCGTGTACACAGTCTAGCATGACCTTCCCACTAGCATGGTCCAAAATTAGTTGAAACTGGATACGAACGATCCTGCGGGCGGCAAAATCTCCCGCCTCCTTCTAAAATTTCCGCCACCTTAGTATTTAGCATGCGAAATCCCCCTTTTGTCCTTGGTGCACGGAGACCAACAGTTACAATACCGCCCTCATCTACATGATAGGTCGGGGCTGCTTTGGTAACTTCCGGTTCCCCCCACTACACGGCACCCCCATTTCCTCTCCCCCTCCCGCACAAACGACTAACTCCACGGCACTAGAGCATCTTACATCACGCCGTCCGTACTTCATCGCCCTTTCTCCCCTCCCCTCTCGAAACCCTAGACTGCTCATCCACTGGCGTACCATAGCCCATTCACTGCCAGCGGCGTCCACCTCGCCGGATCTGCTTCTGCGGCTGCATCTACCCCTCCCACCTCCCCTAGAAACAAGTAGACTGCTCATCCACCACTGTACCACAGCCCATTCAGTGCCGGCCTTGTCCACGGTGCCGGATCTGCTTCGCCGGTACTCTCGTCAACCGCCGCGCATCTGCAGCGGCTCATTCGTACTCCCCACCGGAGACGCTTCGTCCACACCCCCCGGAGCCGCCCCACTGATGCCCCCGTCGACGGCCTCTGATCCTCTTCGCCGACACCTTCCTCAACCCTACCAGAGCCACTTCGCCAACACCTTCCTCAACCCTACCTGAGTCGCTTCGCCGACACCAGGGTCAACCCTACCGGAGTAGCTTCTCCTATACCATTCTCAACCCTACCGGGGCCGCTTTGCCAACTCACAAGTCCACAGCCTCAGATCTGCTTCCTCGCACCCTTATCCAACCTACCAGAGCAGCTTCTGACGCCCCGTCCACGGCCACAGATCCGCATCATCGACACCACCCTTAACCCAACCACTGGAGCAGCTTCTGACGCCCCGTCCACGGCCGCAGATCCGCATCGTCGATACCATCCTTAACCCAACCACCGGAGCAGCTTCTGACGCCCCGTCCACGGCCGCAGATCCGCGTCTTTGACACCATCCTTAACCCAACCACCGGAGCAGCTTCACCTACGCCCTCGTCCACGGCCACAGATCCGCTTCGCCCACACCATAGTCCACCCTACCGGAGCCGCTCCACAAACACCCTACTCGGCGGTTCTAGATCTCCTTACCGGACCCCGGCAACCAGCACAGCGTCATCACCCTCGATGTTTCTAACCTGATTCCCACCGTCTGGAGAGATGCCAAGCACCCGCCACGGCCTAGGTACTTGTCAGCTTTAAACCCGTCCAGCATCACCTGCCCGATGTA
This sequence comes from Triticum aestivum, assembly GCF_018294505.1. NCBI lineage: Eukaryota > Viridiplantae > Streptophyta > Magnoliopsida > Poales > Poaceae > Triticum > Triticum aestivum. The sequence goes on along the minus strand of NC_057807.1, from coordinate 652,221,836 downwards.
CTTCAAATATACTAACCGGTCGCTGTTACCTGTTATGCAGCTGGCAAAAACTACAAGGACGATGTTTCTTCTGGATGTAACAGCTTGGCCAACTAAGATCCTGGACTGAGGCATTGCTATGATCTTGTAAGCGCGTCTCTCTCTCTTGTATTGTTCTGTGCCTGCCAGCGTGCTTTGCTAGGATTTTCGACCAGTAATCCCTTTGTGCAGATAATGATTTCTACTACTGGCTGCTAAATTAGATATGTATATGTCATACATGATACTACCTCGTACCTCCGTTCCTAAATATAAGTCTTTCTAGAGATTCCACTATAGGCTACATACGGACCAAAATGAGTGAATCTACACTCGAAAATGCATCTATATACATCTATATGTGGTCTATACTGGAATCTCTACAAAGACATATATTTAGGAACAGGGGCAGTACATTACACAAAATCGTAGGTGGCATGTAGGAATTCCAATGCACTACATTAGGCTCCCTTAGAGTGCCTGCCAGTCCAGCATACAGAGTCATGGCTAGTTTATGGTACGCACACAATCGTTAATTGGTCGTTTAAATATGCGCAAGGGATATGCAATGTAGTATCATGTAGAGATGTCTGAAATTAGCCATGTCAACTTGCAGATAGGGTTACACAATGAAAAAGTACAAGATGTATGTGGCAATTTCATGGAACATCGCAAAAAAAGGAGAGGCAGCGGTGAGCTTATACAGTGTGCTATGGTACGTCACTCCTCCATTGCAATCATCGTGACATGTTATTTGTATGCCAGTTCTATTAGTCAAGTTTCTTAGGGATAGTTATTACGAGCTATCCTAAGAAAATAAGCACCTGTGAATATAAGCTCCATGTAATACGCCAACCAGTTCTTTTCATTGCGTTTTCAGCTTATCTTTGGTATGATCAGTGGAAAGTCTAGATTGCATTATATATATTTTCATTTTGCTGCCCATATGGAAATTAATTTGACTTGCAAACATCACAAATTGAACCCAGTGTAGTAATTAATATGATAGGAAAACAAACCATCACTATTTGCTCAAAATGCAAATACAAAGATAACATCTACTTGGCACAATCTACTTTGGTCAATGTTTTCCATAGAGATCCCATTGCCTAATTTAAACGAAGAACGCTTGACCCACATTTAAATGAAGAACAATTATTTATTGAAATTCGATTGTCCAAGTGGCTGGTTATTATCATATAGCAGCACCACCTGAAAGCATCATATAGCAGCAGCAGCAGCTCATAACAACTCATCATACACCAGCAGCAGTCTGCAATTCATCATATACCAGCAGCAGCTCATAGCAATTCATCATATAGCAGCAGCAGGAGCAGCTCATAGCAATTCATCATATAGCAGCAGCAAGAGCAGCTCATAGCAATTCATCATATAGCAGCAGCAGGAGCAGCTTGTAGCAACTCATCATATAGCAGCAGCAGCTCATAGCAATTCATCATATAGCAGCAGCAGTAGCTCATAGCAACTCATCATACAGCAGCAGCTCATAGCAATTCATCATATAGCAGCAGCAGGAGCAGCTCATAGCAATGCATCATATAGCAGCAGCAGAAGCAGCTCATAGCAATTCATCGTACAGTGGATCAGAATGAAAATTTGGCAAAAAATCAGAGGAGATCCTCACCTTTTTGGATGAGCTCATCCTTCAACAGCTCCTCAAGGACATGGCCTGGGTGGAGGGGAGGGGGAACAAGGTGCCTTCTGCCGCAGTGTGGCATCGGCCGTAGTTGTGCAGCGCCCACCGGAGTAGTGCGTTGGACGAACCACAGTGGACCCGCTGCTGGAGACCATGAGAATGAGGGGCGGCGCTAGAGGGAGGAGCAGCCAGGGAGATTTTCCCCTACCCGCCGGCCATGTAGCCTAGCTGGACATAGCATCGTCGAGGACCAGGCTAGATGGGACCAGTGGCGACGGCTCGCCGGAGGAACCCTAGTGCTGCAGGCAGGGGATCGAGGTAGAGGGAAATGGGAGAGGAGATGCAAGCGGGCAGGGCAATGAATGCTTGCGTGTTTGTTTTTACTTGAGGGTCAGGTGTGACACGGGCGTCAGCAGTTGCATTTTGAGTGTAATATAGGCAGACAACAGAGTCATTTCACTATTCCCCTTCCCTTCAATTTTTAGTGAGGTTCTACCCGAAACACCCCCTCCAAAGCGAAATTAGTTAAGCCCAAGCCCATAACTCAAAAATGACTTCTTTACATCTTTTATGGCTTATTTTGACAATATGCCCTGAAAGGCGGAATTGAACTGGCCCTTAACCTGCAATTCAATTGTGCGTGCAATGATGAATCACTCCTGCCTGCTATCTGTACATTTAGGCATCATCATACATGGCATAACCTAATACATGTGCATTCCATTGTAGAATCTGGAATATGCAATGTTTATGTTAGTTCATACGTTGCACATGATGTTTAAATGCCCCTTAAATCTGGTCAGTCAAGTGATGGTCTTTAAGCCTCCTTCTTTGCTTCTTTTCTTGATATGTAAGATTTGCTCACACATTTGTTCAATTGCTTGTTTGCATCAGCCAGCCATACTAGGACTGTTTGCTTTGATTACTTGCTGTTCTTGACCTAACACTCTAACAGAGCTTGTCAACGATTTAAACACTAAGGGCTGCTGTAGTGGGGCCTTGTCTAACTCATAGGTGACATAAAGGTTTGGCTGTACACTGCAGTAGGCTCTCCAAGAGTACCTGGAGATCCAGTTTTAAGGTATGCCTAGTTTTTACATAGTGCAAACATAGTAAATGCTCATTTCATTATGTGCAAGTGCAAGAGATGCGGCATGTTTCATTATGTGGTGTTGTTTTGTTATAATCTCATCCTTTTGTGTTCACAGACTGGAAAGTATGCATATTTATCTTCCAAGGAGACAAGTAAGTAGTTTGTGTCACCTTGCAGAGGGGGTGCAATGAAGATAAGATTGAGGATTTCCAAGTACAAGATGTTAGGAAGGAGCCTTGCAAGAGAAGTAGGAGCTGCACTGAGCCTCTTCAACCTGCTAAGGTAAGTCACTGTATGCAACTCAACAGTTCAATTCCTTGTTTGTTTCAGGCATAGTTAATTTTCTCTTTTCAATTGCTTTATTTGTCCTCACTTAATGAGATGCCCAAATAATTATGCCTGATGTTCGGTACTTGTATCACTATTATTTGACATAATTAAAGGCCTTACCATTTAATTACTCTGCCAAAGTGTGCCTGAAGCTTTGAAGTCTATTAACCAACTATTATTGCATGAGGCTCACAATCTAGTTTATACTACGCTAATGATTGCATAGTTTTGCCTGCTGTAGTATGTTTGTATGAAACCCTCTGTTGTTCATTATGCTCCCTAAGACTTTAATTGAGGTACAGAATGGCCAACTGCTTGCTTACTTATACGCAACGTGATGTCTAAATTTGTAACTTGTCTGTGTTTTCAATTGGGCCCCAACATCATGCTCCTCTGGTGAGCTAAGAGGGATTTCTGTATGCAGGCTGCACAGACTATCTTTTTTATAATTTTTAAAATATCACCTGCTTATGCTTCATGACGTGTAACATTTTTTGTGAAAGTGACGTGTAAAATTATTGTTAGTCCTGTTTTGCCATGTAGTACAAAATAGTGTCTTGTTCGCTTCACTGTTGTAACTATATTTTTGCCCTAGTCATGTGTACTTATAGAAACATTTCAGGATGAAGTGACATCAACACAAAAATCTGTGAGCAGTGCGGCATGGCCGTTACCGAATGATTATGGATTGGAATTGGAATGTGCTGATGTTCTTGAGCATCAACTAGAGGTGGCAAGACAACGTGTACATGATTGTCAACGTATAATCAACAAGTTGAGACTGGACATGCAGGTATTAGATGCAGGAGTCAAAAAAATGAAACAAGACACCGAGGTAACCATGTAGGAATTGGAGATTTTGCAGACTGAAATTTGTGCTATCTGAATCCGACCAATCCTATTTTCTGAAGAGATTATAGTTCAAATGGAGTTAAGTTGATGCGCTTCCATGATGTATGAGCCATATTTGCCCAGTGTATGTAATTTGCTGTTTGTGTATGCTTTATTATCACCTGTGTCATACCATAATGCCCAGTGGGTATAATCGGCTGTAATTTCTTTATTGTATAGTGTAGGATTATTCTACCTTTCTATGCCTTGATCTCTTTGTTGTATAGTGTATGCTTTTTGGAGGTGATAGTATTGAGTAGGATAATTCTTTGAATATGCTATATCATTCAAACGGGGGCCAACTCGCCCGACCATGGGCCTTCTATGTCTCGTAGGATCCATGGGCCTTCTACGTCTCGTAGGATCCATGGGCCTTCTACGTCTCGCAGGATCCATGGGCCTTCTACGTCTAGCAGGATCCATGGGCCTTCTACGTCTCGCAGTGTCCATGGGCCTTCTATGTCTCGCAGGATCCATGGGCCTTCTACGTCAGGTAGGATCCATGGGCCGCCGAATCATTTATGGGTCTTGTATTGGCCCTTAATGGGCCGTAGACGGGCCTATAATGGAAATCATATGTTTTATGGGCGGACCATAACGGGCCGTTAATAGGCCGTATTTGGTGATGCTATGAAAATGGCCCAACAGACTAACGGACCACAAACGGGCCGACTGCAACGACAGGATGAATTTGGCCCACAAGCAGAAAATGACAGTAGCGGGCCGTAAGTAACCGAATGCTACAAATGAGCCCAAGAATAAATGGGCCCTCAGAAGGCCGAAAGTTAACTTGGGCTGGAAACGGCCCAGCGGAATAACGGCCGTTAATGGGTATAAAGTATTACACTGTTCATTACGGGCCAGTTACACCGCGGGCCGTTAATGGGTGTAAAGTAATACATTGTTCATTACGGGCCAGTTTCAGCACGGGCCGCTAATGGGCCAAGAGTTACAAAGGACCTCATATGGGCCGAAAGACATCATGGGCCATACATGGGCCAGAAGTGAAAACGGGCTGGAATCATATTGGATGGCCCAGATGACGCTACTGGGCCTAATTCGCATAGGGCATAACGGGCCTTGGGTTAGCGGGTTGTAAATGGGCTATATGCTAACAGGCCGTTAACAGGCTTTCCATGGGCCGACCCGCCATCTTTTGACCAAGTCAAATGGGCCGGCCTTTTCACAGGAATGTGCCACTGTTGGGCCGTGCCATGTGTCGACGTATCATAGACGCCTTCTGTCCAGTGAGTGGATGACATCTGTCCCAATGATGAGCCGACACATGTTTCCTCCAGCCAATGATGATTTTATACGTGGAAAATCCCCATTGGTCGGGCTGTTAACGGCTTATCGGATCCAAAACCCGACCCGATATCTTAAAGGCGTTCCGTTACGGTGGATGCCATGTGTCGGTCACCCTTGACGAAAGCACTTATGTGACGCGCGATTTATCATCATGGAAGTGGACACTTCCGTGATGATAATTTTGGTAATGTCATGGAACACTTCTACGACAGCACAGGTATGGCTATCTTAATTCTGTCATAAATTTATCATGGATGTACATGCATGACAAAAAACGCGACCTACTATGACAAACATGTATCATCATGGAAGTGTATTTTTTTGTAGTGTCGGCGGGTGGGGCGTCCGGACCGTGATCTGTGCCGCTGCGCCGGCCCAGCGTAGCGGGGCGATGAGAGCTGGCGCCATGGCCCCGAAGGCGGCAGAGGCATGAGCGGCGGGGCATCGCTGGGGCTCAGGACGTCTGGGAGGTATGGGTCCCTTCAACAGCCCAATGGCCAGTCCCCCTCCCCGTCGCCGCTGGTGGCTGTCCGGAAGCCCGCGAAGATGTCCCTCGGCGGTGGTGGCCCCGGCGCCGGCGGCCACGGGGCGAGCGCCTCCTCTTCGCCCTGATATGCATGTTCGCGGGCCGTCGCCGGCGGATGCTCCTGCTCCTCCTCGTCGCCGTCGCTCTTGTCGTCTGCTTCCTCTTCTCATCATTTGTCAGTAAAGGAAGTGATTGTGTTGCTTTAGCCTCTTGTTTCATTCCTATATAAACCTTGTGACTGCTATCGTGACTTGATGAAATGCTTACCAGTTACTGCTATCTTGTTTTTTGATCATTTGATCAGTGAGTTCATCGGAATGATACGATGCTACTTGCAAACCGTATTATTGTATGGTTCATGTAGGTGTTTCCCATCACTAGGAGTACAAAACACCAGGGTTGCTATTTTTTTGACACCTGAAACAGTAGGAGAGCCTCCTACTGTGTAATTAAATTAATAAATGGGGGGGATTTACATATGGTTTTGTACATGTCGTCCCCTTTGGGGATGGTGGGGGTGGGGTAGGGAACAAATCAAAGAGTAGCTAAAAAGGAGGTGAGAAAGGAGGTGTGTTTTTCTCAAACCCTATGAGTTAGGAGAGATAGATCCTCTTTTAGTCTTGAAATCCAGGATGTTTTCGTGGGTGTGATCCTTCTGAAAACTTTATTATTCTGTTCCTTCCAGATGCTAAATGCAGCTTGTAGGAATATTGCCATGAACATTGGCTTGTTCCATGCAATTTTAGCTGTGCTTATCCAATCCAATCGTGAACCTTGAGAGCTCCAGTGGATGGCAATATCAGACCAGCAGTCCTTGCTGAAGGCACAACCAAAGAAAAGATGTTCAAGTGTTTCTTCCACATTGGACTCGCAGAGGGGGCAAGTATAGTCATTGCCAATGTTGTAGTGTCTTCGCTTCAGCATGTTTCTGGTGTTGAGTCTATCAGATAGATGAAGCTTCCTGTTACCTGTGCATACTTCACTTTAATTATTCGCAAGTTATAGGATGTTCATCAGTATATTATCATTAGGTATTAGTATGGGCGGCCTTCAAGTACTCAGGCCACTGTTGGGTCGTGCCACGTGTCGACGTATCATAGGCGCCTTCTATCCAGTGAGTGGATGACATCTGTCCCAATGATGAGCCGACACGTGTTTCCTCCAGCCAATGATGATTTTACACATGGAAAATCCCCATTGGTCGGGGCTGTTAACGGGTTATCGGATCCAAAACCCGACCCGATAGCTTAACGACATTCCGTTACGGTGGATGCCACGTGTCGGTCACCCTTGACGAAAGCACTTCTGTGACGCGCTATTTATCGTCATGGAAGTGGACACTTCCATGATGATAATTTTGGTAATGTCATGGAACACTTCTACGACAGCACAGGTATGACTATCTTGATTCTGTCATAAATTTGTCATGGATGTACATGCATGACAAAAAACACGACCTACTGTGACAAACACGTATCATCACGGAAGTGTATTTTTTTGTAGTGTCGACGGGTGGGGTGTCCGGACCGTGATCTGTGGCGCTGCGCCGGCCCAGTGTAGCGGGGCGATGAGAGATGACGCCATGGCCCCGAAGGCGGTGGAGGCATGAGCGGCGGGGCATCGCTGGGGCTCAGGACGTCCGGCAACTATGGGTCCCTGCAGCAGCCCAATGGCTAGTCCCCCTCCCCGTCGCCGCTGGTGGCAGTCCGGAAGCCCGCGAAGATGTCCCTCGGCGGCGGCCCCGGCGCCGGCGGCCACGGGGCGAGCGCCTCCTCTTCGCCCTGATATGCATGTTCGCGGGCCGTCGCCGGCGGATGCTCCTGCTCCTCCTCGTCGCCGTCGCTCTCGTCGTCTACTTCCTCTTCTCATCATTTGTCAGTAAAGGTGGTGATTGTGTTTCTTTAGCCTCATGTTTCATTCCTATATAAACCTTGTGACTGCTATCGTGACTTGATGAAATGCTTACCAGTTACTGCTATCTTGTTTTTTGATCATTTGATCAGTGAGTTCATCGGAATGATACGATGCTACTTGCAAACCGTATTATTGTATGGTTCATGTAGGTGTTTCCCATCACTAGGAGTACAAAACACCAGGGTGGTTGTTGTTTTTGACACCTGAAATAGTAGGAGAGCCTCCTACTGTGTAATTAAATTAACAAATGGGGGGGGATTTACTTATGGTTTTGTACATGTCGTCCCCTTTGGGGATGGTGGGGGTGGGGTAGGGAACAAATCAAAGAGTAGCTAAAAAGGAGGTGAGAAAGGAGGTGTGTTTTTCTCCAACCCTGTGAGTTAGGAGAGACAGATCCTCTTTTAGTCTTGAAATCTAGGATGTTTTCACGGGTGTGATTCTTCTGAAAATTTATTATTCTTTTCCTTCTAGATGCTCCATGCAGCTTGTAGGAATATTGCCATGAACATTGGCTTGTTCCATGCAATTTTAGCTGTGCTTATCCAATCCAATCGTGAACCTTGAGAGCTCCAGCGGATGGCAATATCAGACCAGCAGTCCTTGCTGAAGGCACAACCAAAGAAAAGATGTTCAAGTGTTTCTTCCACGTTGGACTCGCAGAGGGGGCAAGTATAGTCATTGCCAATGTTGTAGTGTCTTCGCTTCAGCATGTTTCTGGTGTTGAGTCTATCCGATAGAAGAAGCTTCCTGTTACCCGTGCATACTTCACTTTTCTTATTCGCAAGTTATAGGATGTTCATCAGTATATTATCATTAAGGATTAGTATGGGTGGCCTTTAAGTACACAGGAAGATTTGAGCTCATAGTTGACTTCCAAATTTTAAAAGGTTTAGTGAAGTGGAAATGCCAGCAAGACCTTGAGTAATGGAAAAGAAATAGTATATGGATGGATGCTTGAATATTCCTGTGCTAGTTGGCAACCATGTTTTCCTTTGGATTGGTTATTGTGTAAGCATTTGAATGTTTGACCACTTTACATCACCTTTGACTCTAGCTGACTGTTGTGATGCAAATGGATTAGCATGGTATTATTTAGTAATTTGAAAAGTGCTAATGTTGACAGTGCTGTCAAAATCTATGCCTTTTAGGTACCTTGTAGGCAGGCCTTTGGCTTAGTATACCATAGAATTGTTTATTTCCACTATCATTTAGTCAGCTGCTCCTTTACATTTTTGTTCTTTCCAATATGCATATTGTGTGAAACATTGTAGTGCTGACCCAACATGTACCTAAGATTTCTGATGTGTATTTCCTTTGATTCCCTAGGCTTAACCTGTAAGCTATAATAACTTTGAATCGGTCTGTGGGAAATTGGGCATATTGGGTTGGTTAATATAGAACTGTAGAGATGTAGAACTAAAGCGTGGTACTTAGGTATTTAAGTTGTTGGTACTTGGTAGTACCTACACAGTGAAGTCTAGTTTATTCAGGAAAACTTGAATTGAGATTTTCTTTCTTATGATTTACTGATGAAACGATGATTGTTGAATCTTGATGTAGGTATCCCACCGCCGATCCATATCCAGATCAGCTGCGTCACCGGTTCCGCACACAGGTCAACATGCCCTATTTATATGAATTGTTTTGTATCTAGTGACTAGTTGTCACACTGATTAACATCTCCGTGCAACAAGCAAGTAATCAGTGGCCGTGACGTTTGATCAGCAATGGCGCGGCGTTTTCTACAGAGCATGTCCAAGATGGCGAGCAGGACGAGGTACTACACGGGGAGGATCAAGTCCTTCGTTGTCCCCCTCGCCAACTACTCCCTCAACACTACCGCCTCTCCAGGTACATGTATACCAAGCAGAGTATGCAAGTACTTGTACACCGTACCGTGTATGCAGCTTCCAGAGTAATGTCCTTGTTTCCACCTCTGCTTGCAGTGTCCTTCTTCGAGGTGAGCGGGCAATAGAGTCGCCAGCCTGAGATCACACCAACATTCAGGAATCTGCGGCGACCATTTACTGTTCTACATAGTACATTGCAAACAAACTAAAAATGGTATAGAACTCCTATGTTCATTGCAAATGAACTAGCTGGCACTATTGTAGAACAGAAGTAGCCGGCGCTATTTTTTGTCGAGCTCTGCAATTATTTCTCATACTGACATCCTCTTAGTGTCACAACCTTTTCTGCTCAACTAATTAGTGAATCTGCTGCAACTTTTAGTACTAGTAATTAGTTAAACTCTCTATATACTAATTAGGGGTCTCATTTTGTGACTGTTCTGAACTGAATCAACACAGAACAAGTTAATGTTCCTCTCTTTGTTGTACCCTAATCGAATCATTGCTAACCCGTTGTGTAAAAATATGACATCATTGTGTGTTGCTTTCTGCTGGGTGCTTTGTGAGACTATGAATATAGTATTATAGTACTGCCCTTCATGAGATTCTTTTTTCATGTTCCCTAATATTTCTGCAATCCTACAGCAACAGTGTCCAGGAGGTGAGAAGCGGGCTAAAGCAGCCGCCGCTGGTTTTCTCACTGGCTTTTTTTTAAATGTCACAACTTACTATGCCGCTACCTAGTAAAAACCAACTTTGTCAGTACCCAGTAAAAACGTACCTGCTTTGCCACTAGCAAATAATGCACCATCTTGAATTGCAATTGATCCAATTCCCCTTGTTGCCAGAAATCAAAGCTTATGGCAGTGATCTACTGTTTGAGAGCAGCAGGGGCTTTGTCCTGGTAATACTGGCCTAAATTTTGTTAACACATTGGTACTACTACTAGTGGTATTGTTGGCATGATAAATGTCCCGAATCTTGTTGTTTATGATTGGGAGCACAGTGGTACTGTCACAACATGTTGTTGATTTTCTATATAGAGTCGGATGTTGTTGATTTTAGTACTAGTCAGACCTAAAATATTATTACCGTTTAAAGTGACCGTTTCTCCTTTTGTATGTTAGTTGGTTGTGCCCCTCTGCTGGAGGATCTCAGTCCAACTACTCTGGATGCATCTATGACATGGTGGACAAGGTAGTAGAAGCATGTGACATGGCAGCCGAGGGAGTTGTTTTGTGGGATGAAGTGTTGGTAAAGACAACAAGCCTCGAGGATCTGCGTATGCGTTGCAAGGAACTCTGCCACAACCACGGACGGCTATGCTTCTGCCTCGGCTACAAACCACCTAGGTGAGCTCTATCCCTCTCTGTAGTGCTTCTGGTGGCCTTGTACTGGTGATTGTGGTGTTGTGCTCTGACCAGTGCATGATTTACGCACTATGGCAATTTTAGGTTCAGGGAAAATATGCACTGTTGCTCTTGATCAAACCAATTGGCCACTATCCAGTTATCCTGCTATGTGTATGGATTTGTTTATGTGGATTTGGTCTAATCTATGTCCTCCTGTTGATCTACTGGTCCGTGTGTGTGTGTGTGTGTGTGTGTGTGTGTGTGGAGTAAAGTTGTGGTTTGTGCTGCTCCTTTGTAACATGATGAAACAAGCACATGTAGTGTCTGAGTTAGTGGGTGTTTGTCTACATGGTAAAGCTTATTTGCCATGTATTTCATTAGGATGTGAACAATCTACTACATGCTCACAAAGCTATTGACTTAAATTTTTTGTTTCTTTGATGTCAATGTTTGCCAAGATATTTAAAGGACGATGACAAACCGAAATCATGAATACTCATATAGAAACTTGAAAAACCATCTTGTTTAATTTGGTGATGTTCCTCCATGCTAAGAGCTAATCTGCTGCATTGTTATTCAACTTTCATTGACAGTTCTAGTTTTGCTGAAATCATGTTTTCTTTTCTGCTTGATCTGACACTATTTGTCCAAATTTGGGAGTGTATTTTTTGCTTGTCGTCATCACCCATTTGTTGGGTTGTATAAGTGTATCTGTTGTCCGATTTTCTCCATCATATTTACTGATGTACTTTTACATATATATATATATATATATATATATATATATATATATATATTGGTTGTAATCTGCTTGAATGATCCAAGTACTTGATATTCCATTCTGTTCTTGCAGGTGAATGGAGCTCGTGTTGTTGGTAGAACTCCGTTGATGACTTCTTCCTATCTTGAAGAGTGTGTTCCGTGGTATCCAAGAGTAGCTAGTGTGGAATATTGTATGGTTATGTACGTGAAGAAGTTCCTGGGCATGCAATATTTGACGGTTAAACTGGTTGTTGTGATGTGAACGAGTGTATGGAGTTTCACATGTTCTGTTCTGTACAGAATATATTGTAATAAACCTATTTTGGTTCTTATTGAAGATTTTCATATGCTTCTCTCTTCTTTCTGTTTGATATATACTGCTTATTAATAAGATGTGAAAAAGCGATTTGGAACCACTGCCAGGAAAAATCTGACAATTGGGACCCACTACTGAAGCTGACAAAAAAACAGGAAATTAAAAAGAAATGGACCGCAATGCTCTAGAAAATAAAAAGGCCAAATGGTTGGGCCAGGCCCATGTAGCTAGAGAAAATAAATAGAAAAAATATACAGTAAAAAGGCTGAATTAATGGGCTCGGCCCATGTAAAACACTCAATCGGACCGGGCTAAATCTTGTCAACGACCTTTTCAATTGGTCGTAATTTTGCCACGTCGGATTCGACGTGGCCTGGGCAGATAGCCAGTGACCAAAACAAAAGGTCATGGGTTCAACGACCTTCTGTTTCGGTCGTAAACGTCTACGACCTTCTCATAGAGAAGGTCGTTAATTTCAGTTTACGACCACCAGCTTTTGACCTTTTGTTTTTGGTCACAAAAAGGTCGCAAATGAAAAACAATGACCTTTCAGTGACCAATAGTCAAGGTCACAAGTTGACATATTTCTTGTAGTGTGACCATGTTGACCAGGCCGCGCCAAAAGCACCATGGTGGTGGACGATGGTGAGGCCTAGGAAGGGAACGACATGGAGCCGAGGAAGACTCAACAATGGTTGCCCACGCGGTGGGGAGTACGAGGGTTTACTGGTCCGGCTGCCGTCGCCGAAAAATAACAGGAGGTGTGGGTGAGTAGAGGAATGGCCTGGCAAGCAATGAAGTAGGGTGGGGCGGTGCGGCCTGTGTGGCAGCACAGCCGGCCACGGGAGGCGGGAGCAGGCAGTCCCACCGGTGCTGGTTTGGGCGGCTGGAGCAAGAAGATCAGATATTGAAGAAGCAGCACGGTCGTTGGATTAACATCCAACAGTCACTGCTGCTAGAACCGTTTGTGGACTAAGATGACAAAGCCTTTCGTACACGTCAACCTAGTAGACCCACAAGTCAGCCTTCAAATCTTGTCCCAAATAGCATACAACCCGAAATTTCTAGCCAGATTCAAATTAATTTTAAAACTAAATATACCTTAATTTAAATTTAATGAAAATTTACCCACAAACAATGAAATTTAAAATATCAAAATCCAAAAGAAAAAAGTATTTTGGAACTAATTGCCTGTTTCCGTATTTTTTTCATTTTACAGCCCATTTATTATTACTTATAGCCCATTTCTTATTACTTACAGCCCATTTTCTGGGCAAAATGCATCCCTCCTCATCTTGAAAGATTTCCGCCCTAGCAGGGCGTAGAAAAGCAAGTAGGCCTACGTTGGTTATTCTGCAAAAACAAAATAGCTGGCTAGCCATTTTCAGAAAGAAAAGAAACAAACTGGGTTGGTCATGTGCTAAACATATGAAATTAAAGCCTGCGCTAGACGGGCCATAGGTCCCGCACACCCCAGTTGATACCCTTCTCCGTCCTGAAAAATAAAAATTACTGCGCGCGCTGCTGGGTCCCTACTGTCATCCTCACCATGTACAGTCATCTCCTTATTCCTCTCGGTTGTTGACCATGTTGACAACACCGGAGGGCGGTGCCGCAGCAAGCGAACCAAGCCGGAGGACGATGGTGAGGCCTCGGACGGGAACGAACAGGAGCCAGGGAAGATGCACAGAGTTTTAGGGTGCGATGTGGCCATGATGCGTTCGCGGCAGCACAGCTAGTCGTGGGAGGCGGGAGCAGTGTGACACCCAAAAATTTTTAACCTTGTTTTGTTAATTAAAATTTTTCCAGGAAATTTAAACTTTCCTTGTCTTGGATTTTATTGATTTTCAGAACCATTCTTTTCTTGGTTTTCTTGGAGTTATTTCCTAAAATGAAAACCTTTCTAATATGATGTTGGACTTGTTTATCCTCTCAAGGAAAATAATTTCTTTATCAGAGGAATTAATTATATAATAATCCTTCTGATCTTTACTTTCTTGAAAATTGGTTCCCCATAGTTTCATGGTCCCATTTGTACTACAACCCTTTTATAAATTCATTCAAAAATCCTACTAAAATCTGGAGTTGTCATATGGAGTATCTAAACCACTTTTGTGCAAAAATATCCTCTGCCCATTAAATATTTTGAACTCTGCACCTTATTTTCAAATCTGGTCCAGTGGGCAGTTTTGCACTACAACCTATTTAAATAATTCTTTCTAGCTTCCACCAAAATTTTGGGATGTCAGTAATAGCATGCAAATCAGCTTTTTGAAATAACCTAGTGATGTTCTTTGAGAATTTTGAGTAAATCAACCTCATCTTCATTCTGGTCCAACATGATGGTTTGTACAACAACCATATCCTTGCTTGCTCTTTGGCCCTTGATTCCTTTTCCTACTTATAGTCCTCCTTGCCAAATCCTTAAGTACAGGAGAGTGGACCCATTAAATGTTTCTAAGTGCTTGCAAAAATGCCATTTTCTTTCTGTCCAGAATTGAAGTTTTGCAAAACTTGCACTGGCAAGTTTGAGCTTTGGGCCAACTAACCTCACCACCCTCTCTTTCATCTAAAGAGACCCCACTCTGGAAGTTTTGGCCACCCCAAGAAATGCCTAAGTGCCCTTGGCATTTTGTCAAACACCTTATGGGCATGATCTGTTTTGGCATGAGTCCTTGTTTGCACTGTGGACTTGATCCCCTGACCAAACCAGCATGTCAAATAGCTTTGCCTTAGACTATAACCCCACCCTGCTAACACTCTTATGGTTTGGAGCCCCATATCATGCCATGGCATTTCATCGAGCACGTTCCGTGCGTGCTCTGGGCGCGAGCAGAGCACGCGTATTGCACGTGCCGCGCCCGAGCCGACGCGTCGCGCCCCTGGTTTGCCACCGCCTTGCAGAGCCGCGCCACACACTCCCCTCCTCACCGCAACCCGCCAAGCAGGCCCTGGTACCCTGCAGCACTGCCATCAGAACCTTTGGCGGCACGCCGGCGTCCGCAGCGCGCCCTGCCGTGGTCAGTGCCGGCCAAGCCCCAGCTGCTCGCCACCTGCCCCTGGAACAGCTCAGCCTCATCCCCTCGCGCGTCCTCTAGCTCTCGTTGCCGCCACGGCACCCTGCCGCTGTAGGGAGGCGGTTCGCCGGCGAACTTATCCACGGCCGCCGCAGAACCGACCCCGAGCGCCTATTTAAGGAGCCCCGAGCTCGTCTCCGCACGCAGGCAGTCTCAAGCCACCTTCCTAAGACCCCCATTGGCAGCCAATCGACCCGGGGAGGTCCTCTTCCCCATCTCCGGCAACTGCCGCCGCCTCCACTACCCAGGCCATTCCGGCGCCTCCAGAGCCTCCCCCTCTCCACTCTCTTCACCAGAAACCCTCCCTTCCTCCCGTGAACACATCCCCCTTCTCAATTTTGATCGGGAACCACCGCAACCTCAAAACCACTTCGCTCCCGAATGCCTCCTCCGCCACGAGGCTCGCCGCCGGCAGCTCACTCCGTCCCCGTCACTTTCTCGACCATCGAAAGAACCGCCCCAGTCATCCGGATCCATCGCCACCCTCGGGGGCCTGCGAGGAGCAGCCAAACGCCGGCGACGATCGCCGGAGCCCCCGCCTCGGTTCGGCCAGAGGAGGAAGAGGGAAGGGGACTGGTCAAACCTGACCAGTGGGGCCCCCGGGCCCACTGTCAGTGACCCTCGCACGGTCCACGCGGAGTAGGTGGAAGCGTAAATCTAAAATACGCTTTCGACGTGTACGTGTTTAACTGAAACGTTTTCTTTTCTGTTTTATTTTTAAAAACAGAATTTTGACTAAACTTTGACCGGCTATATCTTTTAAAATACAACTCCAAATGAATTGATTCTCTTTCCTACCTCTCTCAAATATTGTCTAGTTTATTTTAAGATTTATTTGAAAAAATTTCAGACAACTTTTTTTGTGCTGTTTTGAAAATGAGTGTTAAATTAAGAAATATTTTTTAAATAGGGTTTTGGGAGACAGGAGAAAACTTTCAAAAGTTTTGGAGAGCACCTCACCACTCCACAACTTGAAGGCAAGCATTCTGAACCCCGGCATAATATTTTTGATGTGTTAGTTGACACGTTTATAACACCGCCTTATTCTGAAGGACATGTTATTTCATGTGATATGATCATTTGCATGGTTGCATTTTAATATTTTTCCTTGCTGTTGGAAACGTATATACATGTGATGGTGATCATCCTCATGTGCCTTGCCTGCATGCCGGAAAGGTATCTGGGAAAGTCTCTGCCTTGGGTAGGCGTGAGCTTGTCGCCATCCTCCGTCGGGACGGTTATGAATGGTATGGCATAGTAAGATATATTGAGTGTTGATGTGTTGGTTGAAATATTTTTGTTATACATGTCACACAAGGAAATTTATGAAACCCCTGAGTCTACCGCAGATCAAGTCTGGTTCTAGTAACCCCCATATTTGCCCCGTACTACCACTTGCCCCTGCCGCGAGTAGGGTACGGTTCAGTAAGTTGTCAACCCCTTTCAAGCACACGCCGTACAGAGAGGCCACGGTGGAGGATATCGATTGTAGTCGGTAGTCATGCCACCTGGTCCCGGGGCATGGGTGTATCCGGTTGAGATCGAGAGGGGAGGCCACCCCTTAGAGCGCGCGATAAAAATTTGATCCCATGCTCCGCGAGGTTGTAGCCTCCCCACTTAAAGTTTTGCTTAACAGGTGTCATGGGTGATTCCAGATACCTGTAAGTTAAGCTGGTGTGTGCAAGTCAGGTGTGTTTTCAATTAAAAGACCGTGAACGGAATTAGTCCCGATGGACTAAAGGAATCCGTTGCTCGTGAGTAAAAGAGTACACCCTCTGCAGAGATTAAACCTACCCGAATAGCAGTGTCCATGGTTCAGGATTATAGTCTGGGATGGGTCTAGTGTCGGTCTTAGTGTCAATCTTCGGAGGAGAACTGCTAAATCAGAACATGGCTCATGACTTGTGACTTGTGCTGCTATGATATTTATGATTATTGTTATTATTATGGACTAACCCATTATATTATTGAGTATCCTTGGGACGGTTCTACCTTCTGGATGTTCATTGTTGTTATCTTTTTATAAGCCCTTTATGTGGTGTCGCTCAGACGCCCGACTGTGGCATGCTTGTTATTTTCTTTCTTTATAAGCCCTTTATGTGGTGTCACTCAGATGCCCGACTGTGGCATGCTTGTTATTTTCTTTCTTTATAAGCCCTTTATGTGGTGTCGCTCAGACGCCCGACTGTGGCATTGCTTGTTATTTATCTTCCTTATAAGCCCTTTATGTGGTGTCGCATAGACGCCCAACTACGGCATTTTATTTCCACTTCATTCTTTCATGCTCATATAAATAACATGCTTGCATGCATAGAACATTTTAATTATGACTGAAGATGTGATCATGGGATATTTCAGTGCATGACTATCACTTATATTATACCTGTGTTCATAATGTTTGCGAGTACATTCAAAGTACTCACTGGCTTGTCCCTGGCTATTGTCTTGGCCAGATATCGTGCATGGAGAGGGGCGTTGCGATGACAGCCCCGGAACGTAAGCAACGGTGATAGCAGACTCGCGAAGATAGGAGTTAACCTGGTCAGCTGTTCTTGTGGGAAATGGAGTCCCATAGCCACTGGTGATCCACCAACTGCTTCCGCCATCAACCACTAGAAACCAATTGTTGTACTCACGGGCCAAAATGGTCTTGTACTACATATTTTGTATTTTTCTTGGATTTTTCTGTATCAAGTTGATGCCTTGTCAGCTAACAGTAATCCTAGGGCTGATGAGCACGACGACTAATTTTCTGGAAATTAATACCCGGAAAACCGGTCGCCACAAGAAGGCGGTCCCGTCAGCGCTGGTTTGGCTTTGGCGGCTCGAGGAAGAAGAGACTGAAGAAACACGACAGACGTTGAAGGTCAATCCAACAGTCAAGGTTGGCACAATCATTTGTTGACTAAGCCGACACCAAGTAGCATACTTTTTTATATATAGGAAGAAAAGAAAAATTGGGCTCGTTCGCCTGATAACATTCCCGAAACTACGACCGTTCGATCTTGTGTCGCAACTAAAACTGCGAGGAAAATGCATTCGTCTGCCGTCCTCCTCCCAGGGAACGTTCGCCACGTAAGTGACTTAGCACCCTTGGTTTTCAACTGAAAGGTCTTGGGTTCAAGTCCCAGGAACTCTCAATTTTGTCCTCGTTCCTTCCTCGCAAAAAAGGGAAAGAAAACCAAAGACTTGAGAAGGCGTACAGAACAAGATAGTGTACTAGTAAAGAGACATTGCCGAGTTTTAGAAAAGAGAGAGAGAGGTGCTCCTGTAGCTGATTCGAATCCAAACCTAGACTATGACTATATATGGTGCTATGCTACTCTGCAAGTAATGAAACTAACATATCCAACATTCGCTTCTCCTCTTCTCTACTTACTCTGCCTAGCATCAGAAGCTCTGGCCGCAGCAACCATGTCCGCTGGCTTCTCGTCCACCTGCTCTTAAGAAGGCTACAACCAGATATGCATAGAGTCGCCACCCATACCATTGCCTATGGGTCTCATCACACCCTCGCCAACACGTGCACCGCAACCAATTGCTCATCGCAACCCGCTGACCTTGGTGTGGTGCCACTGCTGCAAATCACGCAGAGTCATCCGTCGCGTCTCAACCACAATCCTCAATCCTGGCGAGTCTTCTACAAATGCCTGAATCATGGGGCAAGAATATGTTTAAGTCTTGTTCTGCTGCTTTCAGTTGCTGATTTTTTTAATAGTTTGGTTGATGATCTTCCAATTTGATTCGTGCAGAAAAGGGAAGATTCGTGTGATTTGTATTTCTGGGAAGTTGCTGATGTGGGGGAATGCAACTACACTGATTATTAGGTTAGCCGAGGAATCCGAATACCAGCAGGTTGGGGTGTTGGACAAGTAACTGAAGGAACGGTAGAAGAGGAAGATGCAGAGAAGAAGGTAAAAGATGCAATTCCTCTGATCATGGCCAAGCAACAGCTACTGAACGGCCTTGACAGCAATGAGGAGATGAAAGAGCTTGTGAAGATAATGGGCAAAATCGATGTGCTCTGTAGGATGATTGTCTCTTTATTTGCAGTGTATGTAGCACTCGTGATGTATTCAGTGGCTATGACATGAGCACTTTGCCGAAACTAGTAATGAATGAAACCTGTGTAGCAGGCTGGGCGTAGTGTTGTGAACATCTAATGATTTCTATTAAAAGAAATCAGGGGTATCCCCTTTTGCTCATAAATAAATAAATAGCAGAGGCCCTTTTGGTAATAAATAAATAAATTAGCAGAGGCCCTGTCGGGTCAGCTTTGTTCTCATTCGAAGACGTCGAGCAAATTGCAGTCCAACAGCAAACTATGTCATCAAATTCAAGTTTCACAGCCAAATATGAGTACAACTAAACAACAATGTCATCATGTTTTAGTCGCCATACAATCACCAAACACAAATCAGCATACATAACAAGTGATGTTCTCACAGCAAAATACTAAACAACATGTTCATCAGGTTTCAGTTGTCATACCAAACACAATTTCACATAGTAGATAAAAAAACGTTGTAACGCCCACGATGCGGCTATATATCCCATGTGTTGAGGCACGACTCGGAGGCATAACCGCATTGTGGTTGTTTCGCAAGAAGGGTCATCTTCACACAATCCCATGTAATGAACAAGATAGGGATAAAGAGTTGGCTTATCATCGCCACTTCACACAAATACTTAAATAAATCATACATCATTTAGAGTACACACATAGTCCCAGTACGGACAAATCCAAATGAAAAGAAGATAACCCCAAATGCTAGATCCCCGATAGACCCAACTGGGCTCCACTACTGATCATCAGGAAATGAAACATAGTAACGACCAAGGTCCTCGTCGAGCTCCCACTTGAGTTCGGTAGCAACAACTGCACTGGTATCATCGGCACCTGCAACTGTTTTGGTAGTAATATGTGAGCCACGAGGACTCGGCAATCCCATTACCATGGGTATCAAGACTAGCAAAGCTTAAAGGATAAGGAATGGATAGTGGTGAGGTTGCAGCAGCGACTAAGCATGATATGGTGGCTAACTTACGAATACCAGAATAAGATGAGAAGCTACGTAAACGGTCGCAAACTAGTAATGATCAAGAAGTGATCCTGAACTACTTACGTCCAAACATAACCCAAACCGTGTTCACTTTCGGACTCTGCCGAGAACAGACCATCACGGCTACACACGCGGTTGATGCGTTTTAATTAAGTCAAGTGTCAAGTTCTCTACAACCGGATATTAACAAATTCCCATCTACCACATAACCACGGGCACGGCTCTCGAAAAGTTTATACCCTGCAGGCGTGTCCCAACTTAGCCCATTATAAGCTCTCATGACCAACGAAGGATATTCCTTCTCCCGGAAAGACCCGATTAGTCTTGGAATCCCGGTTACAAGACATTTCGACAATGGTAAAACAAGACCAGCAAGACCGCCCGAATGTGCTGATAAATCACAATAGGAGCTGCACATATCTCGTTCTCAGGGCACACTGGATGAGTCAAGCTACGAGTAAAACCAGCCCTCAAGTGGCTCCGCAAGCTGCTTGGTTCGGACCAACACTTA
The DNA here is from genome assembly GCF_018294505.1 of Triticum aestivum. Taxonomy (NCBI): domain Eukaryota; kingdom Viridiplantae; phylum Streptophyta; class Magnoliopsida; order Poales; family Poaceae; genus Triticum; species Triticum aestivum. The sequence goes on along the minus strand of NC_057807.1, from coordinate 652,201,168 downwards.
GACAAGCACTGGCCCGGGGGGGTTAAAATAAAGATGACCCTTGGCTTGGCCTGCCCAAGGGAAGGTTATAGGTTGTTAAGCAAATGTAGAACAAAAGTTGGGCCTTGCTAGAGGAGTTTTATTCAAAGCGAACTGTCAAGGGGTTCCCATAAACCCAGCTGCGTATGGAATGCAAAATCAAGGAACCTAACACCGGTATGACAGAAACTAGGGCGGCAAGAGCGGAACAAAACACCAGGCATAAGGCCGAGCCTTCCACCCTTTACCAGGTGTATAGATGCATTAATTAAAATAAGAGATATTATTATATCCCATCATAATCTTGTTCCAACATGGAGCAATCTTCAACTTCACCTACAACTAGCAACTCTATAAGAGGGGCTGAGCAAAAGCGGTAACTTAGCCAAACAACGGTTTGCTAGGAAAGGTGGGTTAGAGGCTTCACATGGCAATATGGGAGGCATGGTAAACAAGTGTTATGTAGCACAGCATAGCGATAGAACGAAGTAACTAGCAAGCAAAGATAGAAGTGATATCGAGGGTAATGGTCATCTTGCCTGAGATCAAGATAGGAAGAAGAACGAGTCCATTAAGTAGAAGAACCAACATAGTCGAACGAATACTCACGAACGCCACGTTACCGGAACTATTAAGGGGAAGCGCACCCGGAAAGAAGCATACAACATGGTAAACAACCATCACATAAACATGGCATGATGCACAATCAAGTATGATGCATGTCCGATTTAAAGAGGCATGGCAAGGCAAAGTGCAACAAACAATACCAGAAGTTAAGTGGAGCTCAATATGCAACGAGTTGCATATTGACGAAACACCACATTCGAGTTATTTAGTTCGCTATTGTTTAGGTACACATCAATATTAAATGTTGCTTAACATGGCAAGAGGTGAAGCATAATAAAACTACCTATCTGGCCAAGTTTAAATGAGGCCGGAACAACAACCAACAATTCTAGAAACATCCTCATGTTCATATTTTTGAATTTGCTACTGTTCTGCCTATTACATAATTTTAGATTTGTTAAACATGCAAAGTAGGTGCACCAAGTTAAACTAGGCATTTTCCACCCCATTTACATATGAAGTTTATTTAATTCGGAGTTACGGTTAATTAGTTATGATATAAATCATTTTAACATGGCATTTATGCAAAAATAAAGCAAACAGCATGTTTAAGCATTTTTAACATGGATGAAAGTGGAATATTATGAAACTAGATGAAAATCTAAGCATTTTTCATATTAAAATCATTTTAATCCGATGCATATTTGTGAGTTATTAAATGCATGACCTAAAGGGACTTTTCTGTAAAACAGTAAACTCTGAAAAATGTCTAAATTCGCAGAAGGGAAAAAATTACAATGCGGGCTGAATCTGGCTAACAGGCCAAACAAGCAGGCACTGGGGTATCTCACCCATGGGCTTCGGCCCGTTGGTGGAGGAGGCTGGCTGGGGAGGTCGGAGGCGGGCCGACTGGGTTGTGGCCCAGGAGGCGAAGGAGCTGGGCAGGCCACGGTCAACGGGCGCGGCTAGATCGAGTAGGACGAAGCGCTTGTTCGTCTCTGACGAGAGAAGTAGGGGACAGAGGCGCAGCGGCAGGCGCGCTACACTTGGCGCAATCTCCGGCGAAGGCGGCGCCGCTTGAGGCGGGGTCGGGCTGCTGGTCGCTGACGGGAGCAGATTATGCCTCGCGCGAGCGAGTGGCTCGGTCAATGGCGGGACTGATGTGTTGCCGAGGCGAAGGTGACGCATGGCGTTGGCAAGGTTTGGCACGGAGGAAGGAGGTCTGGCGGGGCCCTAGGGCACAGGGCATCGGGGTGGCCGGATCCCGGTCGCGGGAGGTCGCCGGGGTCACGTTCCCTGCCGGATGGAAGCAGAGGCGTGCCGGCGGACTTGGAGCTCCATGGCGCGGGGATGCTGCTGCAACGCAAAGAGAGAGAGATGAGAAGAGCGAACCGGAGGAAGGAGAGAAAGGGAACCAGGGCGGCGCTCATCTTAGACGACGACGGTGGAGGTGCTCGGGGGTCGAGAATGCAGGAGCTGCTCCTGCTGCCGGTAGCAGGGACGAGGCAGAGGAGACGCGTGAGCTCTGCTGGTCCTCGAGAAGAATAAGCGGAGGCGCGGGATAGCAGGCAGAGGAAGGAGGAGGCGCTCGGCTGGCCGAATCGAGGGGATCCAGAGGAGAGTGCCGGTTGCGTAGGTTCAACGGCGACTGGCCGGTGGCTGAAATCAAGGAGAGGTGGGTGGATCGGGTGGGATCCCGATGAAGATGCTGAGTGGGTGGCGGCGCGACAAGGGATGGATGGGACAAGGGGGCTAGATTTTAGGGATTGGTCTAGTGTTGGAGTATTTATATAGGTAGGGGATTAGGGTAGGGGTTAACGCGGTCCGTCCGATCATAATCGGGCGGTTGAGAATAAATAGGTAGGGAGTCCAAATAATAAAATGGAGATGTTTTATAGATGTTTGGGGATGATCCGAATCCAACGGTGATGACTGAGCGGGTCGGGTTCAGGACAACTTTCGGACGCGCGCGAGGGGTCTGAGTAAAGTGTATAGAGGGTCAATTGGTCAGACAAGAGGGAAATCAGAAACACGGTTGGTCTCGGAAGGGTCAACGAACACAACTTAGAGAAGCGAGGAGTGGCAACTACGAGCGGATGCAAGTTTTAAGAAAACAATGTCGATGCAATGCGAATGATGAGATGAGATGAAATGCATGACATGAACAAAATGCAAAATGAAAGACAAAAACCCAACCACGGAAGAGATAACATATCACAAAGCCAGAAAAGGCAAGAGTTGGAGTTACAATTATGGAAAGTTACATCCAGGGTGTTACAACACTCCACCACTACAAGAGGATCTCGTCCCGAGATCTAGGATGGCACCGGAGAGAAATGGAAGAGGAAGAGAAGATGTAAAATTAAGTTGCTTCTTCGACCAATGAGTGAAACCAAAGAACCTTGAGAGATTGAAAAGTTGAAAGAAAGAACACAACGGAGTTGAACACAATTGAGAGCACTGCAGTAGAAAATAGAAACAAGGAACACCATTTGAACCTTGGAGGTTGCAAAGCTATGAATGACGAGTACAATGCACAAGAAGGATTTGGAATCACTCTGGTTGAAACGAGATAGACAATGAATAAAGAAGAACAAATTTGGACAGCACTCCGGTTGAAAAGAGATGCAAAACTTGATAAGATGAAAAGAACTTGAAAAGAGGACACAAAACTCAGGTTAAATGGTTAAGCATGAAAAGAACACGATCCTCAATACAAGAAGATGAGTGAAGAGAGCAACATCACAATGTCTTCGGAAGAAAGAATAGAAGATAGATCATTGGAATAACAGAATGGAGCAGAAAATGCCAACTTCTGCCACAACTGAGCTTGGAAAGCACCCTTCCAAGAAGGTTATAACGGTGTTGTTGGATAACCAACAACGAAACGAATAAGCTTGTAGTGGGCTTATGGAAAACATCTCAAGACTATGAGGTGACAACCGGCCACTAATGGAAACCATTGATTTGATTGAGAGCACCAAGGAGATGAAAAGCTTCTTTCACTGCAAGAATAGGTAGAAACTTGGATTATCGATAGACACCACAATTAGCAACATTCCTTAGGGAAGGCTTTAAGTGAAATCTATTTCAAGATAACTCCAACGAAGAGATTGACGGATTTATAATACCTAATTCTTAACAACATGTGAATCATGAAACATGAATGGAAATTGTCAAGAATGATATAACACCATCTCAAAAGATAAGGCAGGAGAATTGCACTTTGGAATGCAAGATGAAGAATGCTTGAACGCCTCAAAACAAAACATGTGTTGAGCACCATGTTTAATTTTGAGTATAGTCTAGTGGATCAGAACCTCGAGAGGAATCTTGAAGAACAAATGAAGAATGAAAAGAATCCTTGACGAACCACCATGTAGAGCCTCCATGAAGAACTCCGGTAATAAAAGGATGATAAAAAGAAAGATAAATTGAAAACAAAAGGTGAAGCCTTGCGATGATTTAGATGGAGCTTCATGACGATATACCCGAGAAAATTTGGAACTCCGGAAAAGGAAAAGATGAAACACTAGAACTGAGAATTACTTCATCATGAACAATCTCCGGAAGAAAAGAATTGAATCACCTCGAGGAAATAAGAATAAGATTTATTGTATGCTTATCCTTCATCAAATTAAATTGATGACAAGCAATGGATTTGGCATACTACTTATTCCCGTAGAAAGGATTAAGAGAGATATAGAGCAAACTTGAGAAGGTATTGATGGAACCACCGGTGGGATTGGAAAGAACGAATGAAATGATACGGTAACAAAGGAAGAGGAATGTTGAAAGAACCACCGTAAGAATCGAAAATGAAAGTAGCAAAGGCACAATTCACCTGGAAGAATTGGAAAACGAATGAAGATACTTTAGGGGATTTAGATACAAGAGAACAAAGATATCATGAACTAACGATGCACCGATAAGATTTGGAGAACGATAGCTACACACTGAGAATGAAGAATTATGGCATGATGGCCTTCGGAGGAAAGAAATGGAAACAACTCATTAAATGCTACTAATGGTAAGAAAAGAATTCTCACAATCGAAAAAAATTATGAGAGGATGGCATCAAGCTTGAACTACGCATCTTTGGAAGAACGGGCAAGGATTTAAGAGGAACTCTTCTTCGGTCTTCAAAATCCGAGAATGACGGCGAGAAACACCACCATGAATTGTTGAGATACTCCGGGAGAATGAAAAACAAAGAGGTTGAGCCAACAATGAAAAATAATTTGAAATCGATCTTGGAAAACATCTGACTGATGAAATTCATTCTTACGTCAAACTTTGAAATGAATTTGAGAATAACTCCGGGAAAATTAGAAGAGTCAGGTAAGGTCCTGGAAAAAGACCTGTGGGTTAGGGCCCACTCGAAAGAAACATCACTGAAGGATTGCTTGAAATAGAGTTTGCACCGGTAGAATTAAATGGCTTGAATGAGATAACAACCGCGAAATATCTTGAACAGATTGAGAATGGAAACACAAGTCTTGTGAGATATCTTGAGCACTCTGGATATTAACTGGGAGAGGTGAATAAATAAGAGAGCCTTGGATAAGAAATACACATGGGAAGATATGTGAAACAAAAGGAAGAGATATGATCAACACCGAAACTTGAAATTAATCCACCGGAGAAGAAAAGAGACGAAGAATAATGAACTTGAAGCTCCGTTAGTATCTTCTTGAGAATCGCCAGATAAGAACATTGACGGAAAATAATGGAGAGACTTCCCATCAATAAAATGGATACCCGATTAAGAAATATGAGTCCTTGAAGAAAAGGGTGGGAGGGCGGGAAAAACAAAGGCAACTTGGGGCAGATGGAATGGATACCGTTGAGAAAACTTAGAATTGATCTTGCGAATGTTGAAATGATCGGGTCCACTTGAAAAGAAGCACACCGGTTGAAAAAAATTAACATGAGAACATCAATGATCAAGAAGGATTAGCACTCCCATAGAAATATGAGAACACCATTTTGGGAAGGTATGGATTCAACATTTGACTTCGAAGCAACTCGAATACCACAAATAAAACAAAACAAATGACTGGCTTGCAGAATAAGCCGGAAACAAACATATGATAGAGATTTCTTTGAAGTTTTCGTGGTGGGGCCCACACGGGCTCGATCGTACAACACCATCATGTACAAGGCAGTGCACATGACATACGAAGCGTCCCCAAGTCAGCATAGCCAAGGACTCATTAAGACACAATGAGACCACAGTAAAAATGACCGTGGATAGGTGGACCACTAGACGTCGAACCCCAATCTCATATCATGCAGCTGTCAGAAAGAAAAAACTAGAGCTACTTAAATTCCCACCTATAAAACTCTCGAAACTTTATGGTTATGCAATATGGTGTTGGGGATATAGGGGAAGCAATATATCTCACCCAAACTAACAATTCCTACATCCAGTTGTATCCATCCGTCAACACATAACCAAGAAAACTCCGGAATTCGTGTACCTAAACCTTCGAAAAGCATCCGTTATACAAGCTACGGCAATACTCCCGAACTCCCGCCCCAGTACGGGTGGCGTCGAGGTTATCTCACCAACAACTGCGTAAAAGAGATTTTCGATGTCGGCGAAAACTCAGGTACTCCAGAACTGCAATGATAAAATTGTGATGACAACACCTCGTAGCTCAACTCGCCGGGATACTGCCACAACCCCTAAATGTCAGGAGGCACCCAGAACAATGTTCTCGTCACAAGAATATCGGAACGATCCCAAGATACCCGCATGATCCTAAAAAAAATTAGTGAAATTTGAGGAGAGGAAAGTCAAAACATGTACGTCAGGAGGCCTCACCAGAGCGACGAAGGGACAGAGGAGTAAAAAGAATCCTACTCTCCGATATATATAATCCTAAGACTCAAAACATTTTTGTTCTAGACTCGACAACGTCAGTGATTCGATCAAGCAGGGGGCTGCTAAGTCGGGGATGGCTCTGATTACCAACTTGTAACGCCCACGATGCGGCTATATCTCCCATGTGTCGAGGCATGACTCAGAGGCATAACCGCATTGTGGTCGTTTCGCAAGAAGGGTCATCTTCACACAATCCCATGTAATGAACAAGATAGGGATAAAGAGTTGGCCTATAATCGCCACTTCACACAAATACTTAAATAAATCATACATCATTCAGAGTACATACATAGTCCGACTACGGACAAATCCAAATGAAAATAAGATAACCCCAAATGCTAGATCCCCATTCGTCACAACTGCGCTCCACTACTGATCATCAGAAAACGAAACATAGTAATGACCAAGGTCCTCGTCGAACTCCCACTTGAGTTCGGTAGCAACAACTGCACTGGTATCATCGGCACCTGCAATAGTTTTGGTAGTAATCTGTGAGCCACGAGGACTCAGCAATCCCATTACCATGGGTATCAAGACTAGCAAAGCTTAAAGGATAAGGAATGGATAGTGGCGAGGTTGCAGCAGCGACTAAGCATGATATGGTGGCTAACTTACAAATACCAGAATAAGATGAGAAGCTACGCAAACGGTCGCAAACTAGTAATGATCAAGAAGTGATCCTGAACTACTTACGTCCAAACATAACCCAAACCGTGTTCACTTCCCGGACTCCGCCGAGAAGAGACCATCATGGCTACACACGCGGTTGATGCTTTTTAATTAATTCAAGTGTTAAGTTCTCTACAACCTGATATTAACAAATTCCCATCTGCCACATAACTGCGGGCACGTCTCTCCAAAAGTTCATACCCTGCAGGGGTGTCCCAACTTAGCCCATTATAAGCTCTCACGACCAACGAAGGATATTCCTTCTCCCGGGAAGACCCGATCAGTCTCGGAATCCCGGTTACAAGACATTTCGACAATGGTAGAACAAGACCAGCAAGCCCGCCTGAATGTGCCGACAAATCCCAATAGGAGCTGCACATATCTCGTTCTCAGGGCACACTGGATGAGTCAAGCTACAAGTAAAACCAGCCCTCAAGTTTCCCCGAGGTGGCCCTGCAGGCTGCTCGGTTCAGACCAACACTTAGAGAAGCACTGGCTCGGGGGGATTAAAATAAAGATGACCCTTGGGTTGGCCTGCCTAAGGTAAGGTTATAGGTTGTTAGGCAAATGTAAAACCAAAGTTGGGCCTTGCTAGAGGAGTTTTATTCAAAGCGAACTGTCAAGGGGTTCCCATAAATCCACCTGCGTAAGGAACGCAAAATCAAGGAACATAACACCGGTATGACGGAAACTAGGGCGGAAAGAGTTGAACAAAACACCAGGCATAAGGCCGAGACTTCCACCCTTTACCAGGTATATAGATGCATTAATTAAAATAAGAGATATTATGATATCCCATCGTAATCTTGTTCCAACATGGAGCAATCTTCAACTTCACCTACAACTAGCAACGCTATAAGAGGGGCTGAGCAAAAGTAGTAACTTAGCCAAACAACGGTTTGCTAGGAAAGGTGGGTTAGAGGCTTCACATGGCAATATGGGAGGCATGGTAAACAAGTGATAGGTAGCGCAACATAGCGATAGAACAAAGCAACTAGCAAGCAAAGATAGACGTGATATTGAGGGTAATGGTCATCTTGACTGAGATCCTGATAGGAAGAAGAACAAGTCCATGAAGTTGATGAACCAACGTAGTCGAACGAATACTCACGAACGCCATGTTACCGGAACTATCAAGGGAAGCGCACCCGGAAAGAAGTAAACAACATGGTAAACAACCATCACATAAACACGGCATGATGCACAATCAAGTATGATGCATGTCCGATTTAAAGAGCCATGGCAAGGGAAAGTGCAACAAACAATACTACAAGTTAAGTGGAGCTCAATATGCAACGAGTTGTATATTTACGAAACACCACATTCGAGTTATTTAGTTTGCTCTCGTTTAGGTACACATCAATATTAAATGTTGGTTAACATGGCAAGTGGTGAAGCATAATAAAACTACCTATCTGGGCAAGTTTAAATGAGGCCGGAACAACAAACAACAATTCTGGAAAAATCCTCATGTCCATATTTTTGAATATGCTACTGTTCCGCCTATTACATAATTTTAGAGTTGTTAAACATGCAAAGTAAGTGCACCAAGTTAAACTAGGCATTTTTCCACCCCATTTACATATAAAGTTTATTTAATTCGGAGTTACGGTTAATTAGTTATAAAATAAATCATTTTAACATGGCATTTATGCAAAAATAAAGCAAACGACATGTTTAAGCATTTTTAACATGGATGAAAGTGGAATATTATGAAACTAGATGAAAATCTAAGCATTTTACATATTAAAATCATTTTAATCCGATGCACCATTTGTGAGTTATTAAATGCATGACCTAGAGGGACTTTTCTGTAAAACAGTGAACTCTGGAAAATGTCTAAATTCGCAGCAGGGAAAAAAATTACAATGCGGGCTGAATCTGGCAAACAGGCCAAACAAGCAGGCGCTGGGGCAGCTCACCCATGGGCTTCGGCCCGTTGATGGAGGAGGCTAGTTGGGGAGGTCGGACGCGGGCCGGCTTGGTTGTGTCCCAGGAGGCGAAGGAGTTGGGCAGGCCGGGGTCAACGGGCGCGGCTGGACCGAGTAGGACGAGGCGCTCGTTCGTCTCTGACGAGACGAAGCAGGGGGCAGAGGCGCAGCGGCAGGTCGACGCCGCGGGGCGAGGCGGCGCTGCACTTGGCGCGATCTCCGGTGAAGGCAGCGCCCCTTGAGGCGGGGTCGGGCTGCGGGTCGCTGGCGGGAGCAGAGGAGGCCTCGCGCGAGCGAGTGGCTCGGTCAACGGCGGGACTGATGCGTTGCCGAGGCGAAGGTGACGCATGGCGCTAGCGAGGCTTGGCACGGAGGAAGTAGGTCTGGCGGGGGCCGAGGGCACAGGGCGCCGGGGTGGCCGGATCCCGGTCTGCCGGATCGAAGCAGAGGCGGGGGAGAATTGATTCTAACCCCCCCCCTCTGTTCGATGGCCTTTGATCTTAGACCCCTTTGTTCGTTCGCCTCCCTCTGAGCCCCCCCAGTACCATATAATTCTTGTTGATTGCCCCCTTGACTTTGTTATCTGTACAGTTAGCTAGTAATGAAAAAAAAACTAGCCTTACAATATTCCTCTTTGACTAATCTGCCCTCGTACAGTTTCGTCAAGAACACAGCATGGGAGTTTTTCGCTCAAGAGGGCTATCCCGTTCGTTCTTTTCTTCTTGCTTGACCGCGACCAGCAACCAGAGCCGCCGCACCCTGCCGTCCGTGCCCTGCTACTCCGCCGCGTCCCCTCCCTCCCCCATCCGCTGCCCTCCATTGCTGTCCCAAGACAAGGCAAGCTTCTCCCCTTACGTTTTCCATGGATTTTGTGAAGTTCCTCTTGTACAGTTGTCTAAATCGTAGGAACTCTAGGTGCTGAGGGAGATTGATATGGGGAATCGACTGGGAGGGGCTGGATCTGTAAAGGGGTGTGATGTTTCTGAAAAGATTGACATGGGTACTTCTGTCTATTGTTATCTCTATTTGATGCTTATGTACTAACAATTTTGTTAAACATGCAATAGGGGGTATGAGCAAAAGCTAGACAGAACTGGGGGGCTCATAGGGAGGCGAACGAACAAAGGGGTCTAAGATCGAAGGCAAGCGAACAGGGGGGGGGTTAAAATCAATTCTCCCCAGAGGCGGGCCGGCGGATTTGGAGCTCCATGGCGCGGGGATGCTGCTGCAACACACAGAGAGAGAGATGAGAAGAGCGAACTAGAGGAAGGAGAGAAAGGGAACCAGGGCGACACTCATCTTAGACGACGACGGTGGAGGTGCTCGGGGGTCGGGGATGCAGGAGCTGCTCCTGCTGCCGGTGGCAGGGACGAGGCGGAGGAGACGCGCGAGCTCTGCTGGTCCTCGAGAAGAACAAGCGGAGGCGCGGGATAGCAGGCAGAGGAAGGAGGAGGTGCTCGGCTGGCCGAATCGAGGGGATCCAGAGGAGAGCGCCGGTTGCGTAGGTTCGACGGCGACTGGCCGGTGGCTGAAATCGAGGAGAGGTGGGTGGATCGGGAGGGATCCCGATGAAGATGCCGAGTGGCTGGCGGCGCGGCTCGGGATGGATTGGACAAGGGGGCTAGATTTTAGGGATTGGTCTAGGGTTGGAGTATTTATATAGGTAGGGGATTAGGGTAGAGGTTAACACGGTCTGTCCGATCGTAATCGAATGATCGAGAATAAATAGGTAGGGAGTCCAGATAAGAAAATGGAGATGTTTTATAAATGTTTGGGGACGATCCGAATCCAACGGTGATGACTGAGCGGGTTGGGTTCGGGACAACTTTCGGATGCGCGCGAGGGGTCTGATTAAAGTGTATAGAGGGTCAATCGGTCATACAAGAGGGAAATCAAAAACACGGTTGGTCTCGGAAGGGTCAACGAACGCAACGGAGAGAAGTGAGGAGCGTCAACTACGAGCGGATGCAAGTTTTAAGAAAACAATGCTGATGCAATGCGAATGATGACATGAGGTGAAATGCATGACATGAAAAAAATGCAAAACGAAAGACAAAAACCCAACCATGAAGGAGATAACATATCACAAAGCCGGAAAAGGCAAGAGTTGGAGTTACAATGATGGAAAATTACATCCGGGGTGTTACGAACGTCTTCTGACAGGCAAATACGACAAAAGCTATGTAATAATCATCCGCAGTAGTAGCATCAACATCTTCGCCATGTGTATCAGTATGAATCGTAATTCCCCATGGTGTCATCTTCTTCTTCATCCTCAACGTCCTGAACGTTGGCTTCTTCTTGATCAACTCTTGTATGTCCACAGCCCGACAGGCAATCTTTTCGCCGGCGTCATTGACGTGATGGTTCTCAAAGATATTAGGAACATCTGTGTTATCTTGTACATCAGGAGCAGTGTAAGCATCATCTTGTTGTGCAACTTCATTAAACGAATTCCTCTGCTCAAACCTTTGCAATACTCACCAGTCATCGCTACGTGCAAATGTGTCTTCCAAGAAAAATATCTGTGTTGCTTGATTTGCCAAAATAAAGGCTCGTTAGTTTGGTACGCCGCCTTGACATTGGTGGATTTGAAATAATTATCAGCTCTGGGTTTTGCGATCTGGAAAACAGGTTATACCAACGACAGCACAATAGAACTACACACCGATGATCCTTGAAACTGGAGATATACTGCAACTGAACAATGTCTGTTATGTTAGCATACATTTCGGTTGTCTCTTTGTCATACATATCTATGCTCATGATGGCACTGTTTTGTGTCTTCCTGCCTTCGTCTCGTGCAAGGGGTTGTAGCGCACATCTCCAACAACGCAAGATTCATAATGTCTTACCCGAGTATCAAGACCCATTGCTAGTGAGTAAAGGGCATCATCAACTGCCTGCCCATCCTCCCGCATCTTCTTAACCTATGGTTAGAAAATAGACAAGCTGATCATCTTATGTACTCAATATATTAAAAAAATGACAATGCTATTCAAAAGCTTACATGGCTCTTGAACCATTTCACAAATCCTGCCATAACCAGTTTGTCAATGTTTCTTGGATTTTGCGGCAGCAACTCCTTTTTGTAGACACTGCACAACATAGTGATCGCGTCAAACATCTAAATATATAAGAATGCGCTGCAAGTTTAGTAGATTACGAAGTATAAGCTGCAGTACTTAGCACTTACTTGATATAAGGTAGTATGTCAGCACAGTTATTCAACACATACCAAACCATTTTGTCCAAATCTTTAGGTTTGTCCTCTTGTCGACTCTTCCCTGTAACTCGAACAGAATAATCGAAAACATTGAGCCCGGGATTGTCTTCACCCACCTCTTTGCTAAGCTGATCAGTTGTTTCAATGTATTTTGAGCAAAATGTCAATGCTTCTGTAGCAATGTAGGCCTCTGCAATGGAACCCTCGGGTCTAGCTCTGTTCCTAACATAGCCCTTGAAAGTGCCTAGCCGCCTTTCAATAGGGTACATCCAGCCATACTGTACTGGACCTCTAAGTAGTGCCTCATCAGCTAGATGAATGGCCAAATGCACCATCACATCAAAGAAGGCTGGAGTATATATCTTCTCAAGGTCGCATAGGATAGTTGGTATCTTGTCTCTAAGACGCTCCAAAGCATCTATCCTGATATTTCTACTGCAGAGTTCCCTGAAGAATTGTCCCAACTCTGCAACTGCTCTGTATAAGTCAGGGCGGCCCAATCTTCTAAGGATAACAGGTAAAACCCTTTGAAGTAGGACATGGCAGTCATGATTTTTCAACCCTTGTACCTTGCTTCCATCTGCACTGACTCTCCTTTCAGGGTTGGAAGCAAATCCATGTGGGAATCTCACACGTGACAGGACCTCGCAGAATTCTTTTCTTTTTACCTTGTCCAAGACGAACACAGCTGGTGCCATATCCCGTGGTTTACCTTCATCTTGCACCTGCAAATTCTGTCTGATACCCAGGTGTGTCAAATCAATCCTAGATTTTAAGGTATATTTTGTCTTGCCTTCAATATTAAGAAGTGTGTCGATAATGCTGTCACATATATTTTTCTTGATGTGCATCACATCAAGATTATGCCGTAGGTCCAAATCTTTCCAATACTCCAAGTCCCACAAAGTGGACCTGCGGGTAAACAATAATCTCTCTTCTGCCCTTCCACGCTTCCTTTTCCCGCTACCATTACCAGGATGGTTTCCTGGTGTAATATGCCTGACCTTCTCTAATTCAACTTGCAACTCATCGGTGGTGAGCCTCTTTGGCGCATCATGGTTTTCATGCTTTGCATTGAACACATGTCTTCGGTATTTTCTAGGATGCGGCTTGTCCTTGGCAAGGAAACGGTGGTGTCCAATGTAACAGATCTTGCTAAGTATTGCGTATGACAGCAGATTCCTGTCACAGCGAACACATGCATTGTAACCATGTGTCGTTCGCCCTGACATAGTGCCCAAAGCTGGATAATCATGGATGCACCAAATTATAACAGCACGCAGAAAGAAATTAGCTGGTGGGCTGCTATATAGGGCTCGAGTGAGAACACCCCTCCATAGCTGTTGAAGTTCCTCCACAAGAGGCTCCATGAACAAATCAAAATCCTTTACAGGACTTTTTGGACCTGGGATGAGCAAGGCCATCATGTAGTTTGATTCTTTGGTGCAGAAATTTGGAGGCATGTTGTAAGGGATAACAAGCACTGGCCACATGCTATATGTGGCGCTCTGGTGGCCAAATGGGTTAAATCCATCTGAAGCTGAGCCAAGTCTGATGTTTCTCGGGTCAGCAGCAAACTTTTTGTGTTTATGATTGAAGCTTTTCCACTCACTACCATGAGATGGATGGCTCATTACATTCTGATCTCTGTACTCCTGGTCCCTAGAATGCCATAGTACATCCTCTCTTGTTTCAGCATCATGAAACAACCTCTGCAATCTTGGTATAATTGGAAAATGTCTCAGAACATTATGAGGAATCCTCTTCACAACATCGCCATCTTTCCATCTTGATGATTTGCATTTCGGGCATTCACTTAAGTTGGCATAATCCTTCCGGAACAGAACAAAATTATTCTTACAAACATGGATCATATCATATCCAATTCCAACTGCACAAAGGAAATTCTTCATTTTACTGTAGGTGTGTGGAAGCTCAGACGCATCTGGGAAAGATTTGCAGAAAGCATCCAACATCGCATCGAATGATTTGTTGGTCATCCGCTCAGATGTCTTCACCTAAGGAAAGGTGACCATAGCTGAGAATACTGACAGCTTATTTCCTGGGGTGACAGCCACATTGCATTGTTCCGACATGCGGGCCCACCATTTTTCTTCTGCAGGTGAAAGTTCACGGAATGCACGAGCATTTCGTAGCATTGTTTCAATGTTGGTCAAACTCACTGGCTCCGCCACCACCACCTCCTCCTCCTCTTCCACCTAAGCATCATGCAAATCAAGATGGTGATCTACTGCTTCCACGTAGTCAATAACATTGACGTTCACAGCTTCACCATGATGAACCCACCTAGTATATGTGACTGACATCCCATACAAATTTAGATGATTTTGCATAGTTGACTGTGGTCTTGTAACTGAATTCATAAAACTGCTACGCGGGCAGAGCACATCTGATTTCGGACCACCGTACTCAGCTCTGATAAAGTTCATGAAGTTTTCAACCCCCTCGACATATGCAGCGGAGAATCTTTGAGCAGAAGTTATCCAAGTCCTGTCCATCTGTTAGACATACAAATTAGTTCTTCTACTAGATATTACAGGAAAAACATATATGCTTTTTTATGAAGTCTAGAAAAAAATACCTAGGTCGATGTCTAAAGCTATGCAAGATATTTGGACGAGCATATCTAAGTAACGAAATACATGTAAAGCTAATTCAGCAAACAGATTTGAGTGCTAAATTATGGCAGGCTGTTTCAGCAGTCAATGAGGCTGAGCACACAGCCATCGAACTATCGAAGGCCATTGCAGCAACAAAGATCGAGTATAAAATGGTGTAGAGCTATTTCACCTAACAGATTGGCTACTAGACCATGGCAATCTACGTCACAATAAATATATGGCAGGATATTTTAGCAACTAATCGGCCTTGGCATGCCATCTCAGCTAAGCAGATTGAGTGCAGAACAGGGCAAGGAAGCTTCTTAAGCAGAGCATATTGACTGTAAACTACTTCGGCAAATAGTGAGATTAACAGCGTCTATTAGCTAACATTTAGCGCTACACCGACATGCACGGGGCCTCAGTCTAGAATGCGCATACCGTGGGAGAAGCTGACCGCCGTGCGTCTCCACACGAACGTCGCCAGCGGTGGCGGCGCTGACCGCCGTGCGCCTCCACAAGAACGTCGCCAGCGGTGGCGGCGTGTAAGTGCATCTAGTGCCCCTTAGTGATTTTGGTGTATTGAAGACTTATAGGTTAAGGGACTGATGCATTTGTGAGTGTACACAGGTCTATAAGTCTATGAGGAGTTTGATATTTACAAAGAAAGTCGACCCCTAAAAATGAAGTTCGTCAACTGAAGACTTTGGATTTCTGAAGACTTTGAAAGTGAAGAAATTGGTGTGACCTTGAAGACTTGGTATTCATTCGAGGAACATGAAGCGTGAAGACTTTTGTTTTTATAGTTTCATTTTCTCTTCCTTGAGTCATAGGAAAGACCGTACTGCTAAAGGGGGTCGAGGAAATACTAAGGAAAAATTTCCATGTGATGCTCAACTCAAAATCCTACACCTACCAATCCTTTCGAGTGAAGCCATTGGAAATCTCGCACAATTCAGTCATATTCTTCAGTGACAGAGACGAAGTTCTTCTGGTCTCTGAGGAATTTGTTCTGACTGAGGAGTTAAGAATTCGCCAATGCGGATTGCCTACACAGTGAGGAACATGATAGCCCTGAGGTATTTGAGAGTCAAATATTCCGACCGTTGCTGTGCTACGCGCCGGCTGTCCCAAAATATCTATCCACCTAAAGGTCATATCAGATAAGGGCATTTATGTCTTATCATGTCGGGCTGCTCCCTAGGCTATAAATAGGCGCCCCCCTACAACCACTAGCTGGTTGGCTGCTACAAGAGAAACTGACACTTGTCATTTGAGAGCAATCCATCCTCCGAGGACTTTGAGCGAAAATCATCAAGTGAGGAAAACCCAAACCCCAAACCTACAAACCCCAAAGTGATTGAGCATCACTGAAGAGATTGATCCTGCATGGATCTGATGCTTGTTTCCTTTGAAGATTGTGCTTCTTCAAGACGGTTAGGCATCAAGGTCTAGAGCATCCAAGAGGAATTATGGATCGCCGGGTGACCGAGTTTGTGAAGGTTCGGAAGTCACCTGAAGACTGACCACGAGTGATTGGGCAAGGTCTGTGTGACCTTAGCTCAAGGAGAATACAGTGCAGACTGTGTGTCCGGGACTAGGTGTCCTCGAGTTTAAATACTCAGCCGCTCCAACCAGATGTACAACTGAGACAACAGTTGGAACTGGTCTACCAAATCATTGTCTTCGCCGAGCTTACTGGTTCTATTTCCTCAACTCTTTAATTTCCTCATCTCTGTTGTTGTGTGCTCGTTCATATCTGTTTGAAGACTTTGACTGAAGACTTTCTCAATTTCCTCAGTTCAATTTCTTCAGTCTGTCCGTCTTCATCTTGTGTTATCCTGTGTTTACGCTTCCTGTACCCTGTGCTTGTCATCATTTCATCATGACGACTATGCGTGTGTTCTCCTATCTTTACTTTGAAGTACTTATTTCGCTGCAAGTAGTTCTTCTCTTAGGAATTTCCTCACCTGCAAATTCCTCAGTGAAGAATTCATAAAAATCGTCTATCCACCCCCTCTAGTCGATATAACGCACTTTCAATTGGTATCAGAGCAAGATACTCCCTTGTTCTGTGTGATTTTCATTTAACCGCCTGGAGTTTTAGTTATGTCGACCGTAGGTATGATCAAGGTCTCTACTGGGTGTCCTACCTTCGATGGAACGGACTACCCCTACTGGAAGAATAAGATGCGAATGCATCTTGAGGAAATTGACAACGATCTCTGGTATGTTGTCGAAAATGGTGTGACTGAGTCCCTGAATGCTACTGATGTGAAGAGATTCAAGCAACTCGATTCTCAAGCGAAGAATATCATATGTGGCCATCTAAGCAAATGGCAATATGGTAGAGTGAGTGCTTTGGAAACTGCTAAGCTTATCTGGGATAGGCTCTCCAAAGTAAATGAAGGAGTCTCAACTCAACGTGACTCTCGTGTTGACGTCTTTTGCAATCTCTTAAACCGCTTAAAAAAACTCGACAATGAAAATGTTCAGCAAACCTTCGATCGCCTCACTGATATCTCAAATGAGCTTCAAGCGCTTGGCGCCACTGATATCACCGACCATGAGGTGGTGAAGAAATTGCTGAGATCGCTCGATTCTTCATTTGACACTCTGGCACTAATGATTCAAGAGCGTGCTGATTACAAGTCACTTGATCCTGCTGATATTCTCGAGAGGCTAAACACTCATGAGTTCCAGCTTGCTGAGAAGAGAGATCTCCATGGTTCGAGCTATGGTAAACCACGTGCTTTGAAGGCCAAGGCAGTCTCTGAGTCTGAAGAAGAGGACTCCACTAGCAGCCTTGGTGATCCTGAAGAACTGAGCCAGGAACTAGCACTGCTCGTGAAGAAATTTCAGAAGTTCTCAAGACGGGTCGCTTTGGAAAATCCTCAAGGAGCAATGATTCCTCATCCAATGACTACAAGAAGAGGCTATGTCATGGTTTTGTCACGGCAGTTGTCCTTGTGTAAGGACTTAGTCGTGGTGCCATCGCAACTAGGAAGCTTAAAGGGGTTAATCGGGACAAAGGACACGAGAGGTTTTATACTAGTTCAGCCCCTTGTGGTGAAGGAAGGCCTACGTCTAGTTGGGTTGGTATTGCTTGATGTTTCAATGACCAGGGAGCGAGATACGCTATGCCCGGCTCTTGATGGGTTGTTTCTTGCCCTAAGCCGCCAGCAGGTCGTCCCCTTATATACACGGGTTGACGCCCTGGGGCTTACAGAGTCCCGGCCGGCTCATAAACAGTGTCCGGCTCGGTGACTATTTAAATCTACCTTATGATACAAGTCATATCATCATGGCGGTTTACTACAACGGGCCTTAAGCTGCCCGTGGGCCTTAAGCCCTTTATTGAATCGCCATCTTCATGCTTGGTCTTGGGCTTCCTCTGATGAGTCTTATTTGTGTAACCCGGGCCCTCCTGGGCGGCTTACACAAATAGTTATATCCCCAACAGGCTATGTCACAAATGCAAGAAACCTGGTCATTACATTCAAGATTGTCCTCAGTGGGATAAGGAATTGAAGAAGAAGAAATACAAGGATTACAGTTCTGATGATGCCAAGAAGAAGAAGAAATCTTCAAAGTCTTCATCATCAAAATCCTCGAAGTCTTCATCTCACAAGAAGAGCAGCTCCAAGAAGGCTCGGGCATTCATAGGCAAGGAAATGGATTCTGAGGCTGAATCTAAGGATCATGAGGAAGAGGATGCATCCGAGGAGTCCGAGTCTGGTGTGGCAAGCCTGGCTCTTGCTACCGCGTTCATCAGCAAGTCTATATTCAACTCCGAAGAAAATGGCAACACCAACAATGCTGATGAAGTCAATGATGACTATGCTCCCACCTATTGCTTCATGGCAAAGGGTGCCAAGGTAACTAAATACCCCTCCTCTGAATCAAGTGAGGATGAATCGGATGAAAATCTTAAGCCTAGCTACTCTAAACTTGCTAAAATTGCTATGAAACAACAAAAGGCTATTGAAAAGCTTCAAAACATGCTAGACAAAAGTGATGATATGTTGGGTGAAGAAATGGATCGCACTAAAAACTTAACTAAAAATCTTCAGAGACTTAAGTCTAAGTTTGACAATCTTCAAAGTCATCATAACACTCTCTTATCTGATCAAGAGAAGCTTTCTTATGAATTTCTTCAAAGAAAGCAAGATCTTTAGAAGCTAAGAGTGAGTTATGAAGATCTTCAGAAGGAGCATGATTCATTACTAGCTCAACAAATCAGCGCTACTCAGGAAGAATTTGATCCGCCATGTCTGAAGTGCATTTAACGTGAATCTGCTAATTCTACACCAGAATGTTCAAATGCTTCTAATGTTACAAATTCTTCACCTGTCTCTGCTATCACTAATTCCTCATCTTAGGACATTGCTAGTATCACTGATGATGCAGGGCTGAAGGAATTGTACATGACAGGCATATACAAAAGCCTCAAAGGGCATCAGACTCTTTGTGATGTGCTTAAAAAGCAGATCCTCCATAGGAACCCTAGGAAAGAGGGTATTGCCTTTGAGAGGAAACTCAATGCTGATGGAACATATTGGAAGCCTGAGCAGTACCCCAAAACCTCATGGGTTGCTGCAAAGGGACCTCCAGTTGATCCATCCAATTTATCTGGCTTTACATGTGAATCTCCTCATTCTTCTGATGAGTCATTTGACTCCAACTATAAACTGTTCAAGAATCAGAATGGTGAAGTATATATGTTGGCACTAACTGCAGGAATGGTTCCCATATGAAGAAAATCTGGGTTCCCAAAATTTATCTTGAAAGTGTTCAGGCTCTGTTGGAAAAGGCAGTGCCTAGGAGGCGCTTAGGCACGCTTAGGCGCTAGGCAATGGCCAAACGCCTCGCCTAGGGCATAAATGGAGGTCTAGGCAGGGCAAGCAAGGAATTGCCTACCCAAGCAAGAAATCATGCCACATACTGCACTGATATGCCAAACGGGTTATATTTCGATGGCACTAGATGGTAATTAACTTATTTATATGCCCTAAACTGATATCAACACCCATATAATAATCACAAATACACTACTAGTAAAAACTATATTACCGCCTAGGCCGCGCCTAGGGCGCTTAGGCACCGCCTAGGCACTAGGCGATGGCCAACTGCCTCGCTTACGCCTACCGCTTTTTCCAACCTTGTCTTCAGGTGAATGTCCTCATGACACCACCAGTGAAGAACAGGAACCCCAGATTCAATTCTTCATATGGACCTAAGTCTTCATATGGATCCAATTCCTCAAAAGGATCAAAATCCTCATATGACCATCATCGTGCTAACCCTTCTGTTTCGCAGGGTAGATCTAAGGGCTATGAATATAAGAATTATTCTTCAAATCATTATGTTCATAAGTCCTCAAAGAATTTCTCTGCTTATTCATATGCTTACCCTAATCCCTCTTATGTGAAACGAAGCGGACTGGCTTCTATGCCACCTTTCTCATATGGTGCACGCAGAGTGATGAATTCTTTGCCACCCCTTCAGATGTGGGTGGTGAAGAAAAAGAACTAATCTCTTATGCAGGGTCAGTTCTCAAGACATGCACAAAACGTCTGAAGAATTTGCTGGAGACCTGAAAGTGCCTGAAAGGACGCAGGCTAATCATGATGAAATGAAATTTCATTTCACACGTCCTCATACTCATTTATCTGTGCTGTTGCTTGATGAAATTGATCTAATGATATTGATGTCATATTCTTCACAGATGAAGCATATGAGTTCGTAAGTTGCACTAATTCATCTGCAGGATGATCAACCCAATGCAAACGAGTGGGTCCTCGATAGTGGATGTACAAATCACATGACTGGTGACAAGAATCTCTTGATGGACACTCCTTTATCATCGTCACATCTGAAGCATATCATCTTCGCTGACAAAGGAAAAAGTCAGGTATTGGGTCTAGGTAAGGTTGCGATCTCAAAGGATCGACACATGGATAAAGTCATGCTTGTCGAGTCGTTAGGATACAACCTCATGTCTGTCTCAATGCTTTGTGATCTTGATATGGTTGTTGTGTTTGGCAAATATCGTTGCGTTGTGATCATGGAAGCTGACAATTCGAAAGTCTTCGAAGGCTTTAGGAGAGGAGACATGTACATTGTTGATTTCTCTACAGGACCACAACCGGCCGTGTGCTTACTTGTAAAAGCTTCAGAAGGCTGGCTATGGCATCGACGACTTGGTCATGCTGGCATGAGGAATTTGCACACGCTTGCAAAGAAGAAGCATGTAATTGGCATTGAGAATGTCAAATTCCTCAAGGATCACTTATGCGAAGCCTGTGAAGCTGGAAAGATGACCAAGGCCAAGCATCCAGCGAAAACTATCATGACTACCACTCGACCATTTGAATTGCTTCACATGGATCTCTTCGGTCCTAATCATTATTCTGCTGTTACAAATGATGCATCTCTATATGGCTTTGTTATCGTTGATGATTACTCTCGTTACACATGGGTGCACATTGTCACTTACAAACATGAGGTGCAGGAAGTCTTCAAACGATTTTCCTCGAGGGCTTCAACCAACTTTGGTATGAGGATCAAACACATCAGAAGTGACAATGGGACTGAGTTCAAGAATACCGGTCTTGATGGCTATCTTGATGAACTTGGTATTACTCATGAGTTATTTGCTCCTTATACTCCTCAACAGAATGGCGTCGTGGAGCGCAAGAACTGAACCCTCACTAAAATGGCTCGCACTATGCTTGATGAATACAAGACACCTCGTCGGTTCTGGATTGATGCAATTGATACCGCTTGCCACATCATTAACAGAGTATATCTTCACAAATTCTTTAAGAAGACTGCCTATGAACTCCTCACTGACAAGAAACCCAATGTAAGTTACTTCAAAGTCTTCGGTGCTAAATGTTGGATTAGAGACCCACATCACAATTCTAAATTTGCACCAAAAGCACATGAGGGTTTTATGCTTGGTTATGGAAAGGACTCACACACCTACAGAGTCTTCAACAGCGTTCTTCACAAGGTTGTTGAAACTGTAGATGTGCGGTTCAATGAAACTAATGGCTCGCAAAGAGAGCACCTACCTTCTGTGATAGATGAACCAGCACCTGAGGATTCTATCAAGTTCAAGGCTACTGAGGATGTCATTCCTACTGAAGAATCTACTTAAGAATTCATTCCAGAACATGATGAACATCAAGCTGGCGCACCTGAAGAAAATGGTGCTGAAGAAAATGCTCCTGAAGGAAATGCTGATCAAATTCCTCGAAGACAACCCACTCATCCTCGCATTGCAAACGAAGTGCAAGTCGAGAAGATCATTGATGACATTAGAGCACCAGGTCCTCTCACTCGCTCAAAGGCTTCACATTTATATAACTTTTGTGGGCACTTTGCTTCTGTCTCTATCATAGAGCCTGTCGGTGTCAAAACCGGCGGATCTTGGGTAGGGGGTCCCGAACTGTGCGTCTAGGCGGATGGTAACAGGAGACAAGGGACACGATGTTTTTACCTAGGTTCGGGCCCTCTCGATGGAGGTAAAACCCTACTCCTGCTTGATTAATATTGATGATATGGGTAGTACAAGAGTAGATCTACCACGAGATCAGAGAGGCTAAACCCTAGAAGCTAGCCTATGGTATGATTGTTGTTCGTCCTACGGACTAAAACCCTCCGGCTTATATAGACACCGAAGAGGGTTAGGGTTACACAGAGTCGGTTACAATGGTAGGAGATCTACATATCCGTATCGCCAAGCTTGCCTTCCACGTAAGGAAAGTCCCATTCGGACACATGACAAAGTCTTCAATCTTGTATCTTCATAGTCCAGGAGTCCGGCTAGAGGTGATAGTTCGGCTATCCGGACACCCCCTAATCCAGGACTCCCTCAGTAGCCCCTGAACCAGGCTTCAATGACGACGAGTCCGGTGTGCATATTGTCTTCGGCATTGCAAGGCGGGTTCCTCCTCCGAATACTTCGTAGAAGATTTAAAACACAAGGATAGTGTCTGGCTCTGCAAAACAAGTTCCACATACCACCGTAGAGAGAATAATATGTACACAAATCTGCTGACGTATTCCGCGGCGTGACATCTCACCACGGCCAGGCCTTTATTCGAATCGTTTTTAGGGTCCCACCTCAGCGCGTTTAGCGAGG
This sequence comes from Triticum aestivum, assembly GCF_018294505.1. Classification (NCBI taxonomy): domain Eukaryota; kingdom Viridiplantae; phylum Streptophyta; class Magnoliopsida; order Poales; family Poaceae; genus Triticum; species Triticum aestivum. Next base: position 652,178,094 of record NC_057807.1, on the reverse strand, counting down.
CGGTTTCCTTGGCACGTCTTATCAAAGCGGAGATCGTGCCCCCTTATTCCAGGATTCTCATCAATACGGGCGTGGGTAACCCAACCGCGCCATTGATTACGGCGCTTGGGAGATAAGCGAGTTTTACCAGGCTGGTGGGGACGCATAGCTTCGTCCGTCCATATAAGGGGATAAGGATCCACCTTTTTACCCATGCCTTCTTCCTCCTTTGCTCATCCATTTCCGCGCACTCGAGCTCCAGCGCCCAAGTCCGCACATCCCTCCTCAACCTTCTCCAGCCATGTTCGGAGCGGGAGGCAAGTGGATGGTCTCCTCCGTCACGGAGGGGCAAGTCAAAAAGCTGCGGAAGGCCGGATACTTGTCCGGCGACATCGCGCATCGGCTCCCCGATAAGGGGTAGCTCATCCCCACCCCCAGGCCCCATGAGAGTGTGGTGTTCCTCGCCCACTTCCTCCGCGGACTAGGTTTTCCACTTCACCCATTTGTCCGGGGGCTCATGTTCTACTACGGACTAAATTTCCACGATTTGGCCCCGAATTTCATCCTCAACATCTCGGCGTTCATCGTCGTGTGTGAGGCCTTTCTCTGCATCCAGCCCCAGTTTGGCTTATGGCTAAAGACCTTCAATGTCAAGCCGAAGGTAGTGGGCGGCCGCCAAGCGGAGTGCGGAGGTGCCATGGTGGGCAAGATGGCCAACGTCCTATGGCTCGAGGGCTCCTTTGTGGAGACCGTGAAGGGGTGGCAATCGGGGTGGTTCTACATCACCGAGCCGCGCGAACCTAAATGGGCAGCGGCCCCCGAATTCCGATCTAGTTTCCATACGCGGCTCACCTCTTGGAAAGAGACGGGCCTGACGTGGGGTAATTCGGAAGAGCTGACCGGACTCCAAACCTGCGTCCAAAATCTGGTGAACAAGAATCTCAGGCTTATCAACGTAGTCCAGGTCATGCTCATCCGCCGGATCCTCCCATGCCAACAACGGGCCTTCAACTTGTGGGAGTTCGATCCGGCACAGCACCAAACCTTGAGCAGGCTCTTCGACACTGCATACAAAGATGCCTGGAAGGCGCTATTCAAGGGCGCCGAGGCTCCCGCATCCGCTACCGAAGATCGCGGATTTAGCTCGCAGCGTCAAGCTAGCGAGGTAAGCTATTTTACCCATTACGGGACTCTTGTTTTTCATAGTTTGACTCTATGCGGGATCTAAAACTCCCTTACCTTTGAAAGGATTGGCAGAATACGTCCAGGCAGGTTAACTGTCCGGCTCCCCTGCCAGAAGACCCAGCGGACGCCCGCTTGACGGGGCTGCTAGTTCCGGCACCTTACGTGGTGCCGGGGAAGAAGGCCAAGAAGAAGGCCACGGGAACTCGAAGGAGTGCCCGGCGCCAGGTGTTGTCGGACTCATCATCCGATGACTCCGAGGCGGAATCCTCCCGTGAAAACAAGGAGGAGGAAAAAGAAGCTTCTCCCCCAGCAGGGGGAGAAAAGAAAAGGAAGGCCGTGCCGACTAGGGAGACCGAAGGGTCCAAGAAGGGAAGGACCCTGCCTCCGGACTTCTCCACCAACGCTGTCGACGGCGAAGAGGAGTGGCCATTGAGGGCCAAGCCCCTGGCGAGATCGTAAGTGTCCGGATTCCGGAATAGCTCATGGCTTTTCATTTGTCGCATAGTGTCTTCTAATGCTGGATACAACCATGCAGCCCACCCAAGGGCGAGCTCGCCGCTTCGACGAGCGGCTCCTTGGATTCGTCGGACGTGAATAGCACTTCACTTCCGGCCGCCTCCTCTCCCCGCGCCGCTGATGACGCCGAGGTGGGGTCCCAAAAGGGGCCCGACCAGGAGGAGGTGGCCCAAGAGGCGCCGCAAGGCAACCTCCCAGACTCCAGGCGCGAAGGGGACGAAACCCCAGAGGGCTCTAAGTCCGGCCCTGTGCCGGACCCCGTACCGGAACCTTCAATGGTTCCAAAGTCTGGCAGGCGGCCCCTTCGTAAGAAGGGCAAGACTACGACATGGTGACCTCCGTCCAACCGGAGGCACCGGATAGCTTGCTGGAGGCGCTTAACGGCGCCTCCATCAACGAGGAGCACCGCACTGTTATGAGTGTGGTGATCCAGAAAGTTCAGTCCGCCAAGAGCGGGCTGACTAAAGCCTGTGCCAGCCTTCTAACAGGCTTTGAGGTAAGTTTTAAAGATATGTAAGAATATTACCGCATAGACAGTAGCCCCTGATGCTTAGTTCGGTGTTCGGAAAGAAAAGCCGAACTGAGGATCTAAAAAGATATACGCAGGAGTCTAACATAAGTATGTCAATATGGGAATGCAGGCTGCGCTGCTGACCTCTGCCACACTGACTGCGGAGGTCAATGCATTGAAGGAGAGCCTCAAGCGGTTCGAGAACGAGCTCGGCCTTGCCAAAAAGCAACTCGAGGACAAGGAAGGTAAGTAATACCTTATGGGATTATATATAAAAAATGTGGTTGCAAAAAATGACAGGACTAACATGAATATTGCAGGGGCCACGAACGAGGTGGCGACCCTGAAGGAGGCGGTGTCCCGGGCCGAAAGCAGTGTGGCTGCGGAGCGCACTGAGCGAGAGAAGCAGGAGGCGCGGGTGGCGGAGGTGCGGCAAGAGCTCCAGGCTCTCGTGGAAAAACACGAGAGTTTGGAGCGTGACTCGAAGACTCGAGAGTCCGAGCTCGCCTCGGCCCTTGAGAGTGCCAAAGCCGCTAAGGCCGAAGCCCAAAAAGCCCTCCAGGAGATTGAGGCAATAAAGAAGATAGTGGCGGGTAAGGCATTCTTTATGCAAAGCAAGCACGTGAAAGTGAATTATCTGCTACTTACCCAGAAGCATTCGCAGATCTGCCCCGCAGTGTGTCCGATGCTTCCACGTTCTACCGAGCCGAGGAAGGGAGCTCGACGGAGAAGGTGTTCTGGTCTCAGTATGCTGAGGCCGGACACCCGGTGCCCTTGAGCGACCAGCTGAAGCAGCTGGTCGAGCTCCACAAGGTCGCCGAACAGGCCATGAAGGGCCTCATAGTTCGGCTGTGGCCTAAGGAAGCCATGCCTGGGAGCTACATCGGGCTAGTGCGGCGGCTGGTGGACGCCTATCCATGGATTGAAGTCGTCAAGCGCTCCGTCTGCATCGAAGGTGCCCGTAGGGCCCTTGCCCGTGCCAAAGTGCATTGGGGCAAGCTGGACGCGGAGAAGCTTATGACAGACGGACCACCGCCGAGCAAGGAGTATCGCAAGCCGGATATGTATTATGAGGGCATCCTGAAGGGTGCCCGCCTTATAGTGGGTGAATGCTCCAAAGATGTAATTTTTGAGTAGACTCGCATTTGGTATCATGTACGCTGAAAACTTGTTCATATGCGCTAGGCAACACTTGTGAATTTAAAATATTACCTTCTGTGCGGCCGTTTATTAAATTTGAGAGATGGCGAGTCGCTGGCTTCAGCCCCCATGCCACGAGTGCTGGGGTGTTCGGGATAAACTTGAGCGCTCTTGTTCCCATTCTTGGGTCCTTCGAGGGAGGCGCTCAATGCAACGAACAAGGCAACCGGCTATAATGCTTGAACACTCTCACTTAGCCATAGAATTCTATAATTTTAAATTTCGGCGAAGCCCCTAGTATTCAGAAGACCGAGTTCGGGGCGCTATCGACGCCTTGGCCTGACAGTGCCGACTCCTCGCTCTAAGCGGCATAAGTCTTTAGGGACTCAAAAAACCTCTCGAACAGCGACCGGCTCTCGCTCTATCATGACGGTCAGTTTTGGCTTTCTCCACTGAGGTGCTTAACCCAGCTCAACCGGGGCACAATTGCAGTGGTTCTCCCAGCGCTACCTTAGCCGATATAACGGAGCGTAAGGTACCAAAACATGGCAGCCGGGCAAACCCAACTATTGACCCAAGACATGATTCGGAGCCAATGCATATAATGCTATAAGTTTGGGGTGCCTTACTTGTGAAAGTGTTCGGACTTATCACACCATATTTGGGGGTACTTAAGCCCCTGGTGTATTGGCCGTACCAAACTGTACGGTTGCATAATGTCATAACTGAACATATATAGATAGAAAAAAGGAATGCAATAATAGGAAAAAGCTATGTATTGTTTATTCAAAAGGTACTGCAATGAAAGCAGAACGATACAAATAGTGCGATAAGCAAGGAACGGGACTTTTGACATGTCCCACTCCAGGGGTAAGCTTGCGGGATGGTATGTAAAACAGGTATACTGCTCGTAATAGAGACCACCTGGACACTCGGCGTAGCTTTCTACTTCCCTGGCTGTTGCATCATGAGTTCGGCGATTCTACTGCCAGACAGGGCTTCTTGAGAATGGAGTCCTGAAAGTAAGAGAAAAGAGAAAAAAAGAATGACACAATCGGGAGCCCCTAGTGCGGTTGAGCCGCATTCTGGGCATGCCGTGGTCGTGGCCCTCCCCCTATGCCCATGGTATTTCCAGAGCGTAGTTATGTACGCGTAGTACTGGTCTCGCAATTTCGCGAGGGCTGGGGTTGGGACCGCATTGCTACGCGTGCTCGGAACGTGCCAGGCGGTCTTGTTGTAGGTTACTCCGGGCGCGCTTGACGGTGTCCGGACGTTTAATAGCCGGACTCGAGAATTGCCTTGAGAGGTTGCTTTGTACTTCCGTCGCAAGGGCCGCCGTATGCTCCTCCGTTCGGAGAGAGCGTTCGGTGTTTCCATTGACCGTGATTACTCCTCGAGGGCCTGGCATCTTGGGCTTGAGGTATGCATAGTGCGGCACCGCATTGAACTTTGCAAATGCGGTTCGTCCGAGCAGTGCATGATAGACGCTGCGGAACGGGACTATGTCGAAGATCAATTCCTCGCTTCAGAAGTTATCCGGGGATCCGAAGACCACTTCGAGTGTAACTGAGCCTGTACAGTTGGCCTCTACACCTGGTATGACGCCTTTAAAGGTCGTCTTTGTGGGTTTAATCCTTGAGGGGTCTAAGCCCATTTTGCGCACTGTATCCTAGTAAAGCAGGTTCAGGCTGCTGTCGCCGTCCATGAGGACTCTAGTGAGGTGAAATCCGTCGATGATTGGTTCTAGAACCAATGCGGCGAATCCACCGTGGCGGATGCTAGTGGGGTGGTCCCTTCGGTCAAAAGTGATCGGGCAGGAGGACCACGGGTTGAACGTTGGGGCGACTGGCTCCATCGTGTATACGTCCCTTAGTGCACGCTTCTACTCCCTTTTGGGTATGTGGGTTGCGTATATCATGTTCACCGTCCGCACTTGTGGGGGGAAGCCCTTCTGTCCTCTATTGTTCGGCAGCCGAGGCTCCTCCTCGTCATTGCTATGCAGCCCCTTGTCGTTGTTTTCGGCATTTAACTTGCCTGCCTACTTGAACACCCAACAATCCATGTTGGTGTGGTTGGCTGGTTTTTCGGGGGTGCCGTGTATCTGGCATGAGCGAGCGAGTATTCTGTCCAAATTGGACAGGCCCTGAGTATTTCTTTTGAACGGCTTTTTCCGCTGACCGGGTTTAGAGCCTCTGAATCCGGCATTGACTGCCGTATCCTCAGCATTATCACCGTTAATGCGGCGCTTGTGCTTGTTGCGACGCGACCTACCATTGCTGTCCTTGGTATCCAAACTACCAGGGTTTTTGGTTAAGTTGTTACTACGAGCTAGCCAGCTGTCCTCTCCCGCGCAAAAGCGGGTCATGAGTGTTGTGAGGGCTGCCATGGATTTCGGCTTTTCTTGTCCTAGGTGCCGGGCAAGCCACTCGTCGCGGATGTTATGTTTGAAGGCTACAAGGGCCTCTGCATCCGGACAGTCAACGATTTGATTTTTCTTGGTTAGGAACCGTGTCCAGAATTGTCTGGCCGATTCTTCTGGCTGCTGAATTATGTGGCTGAGGTCATCAGCGTCTGGTGGTCGCACATATGTTCCCTGGAAGTTATCAAGGAATGCGGCTTCCAGGTCTTTCCAACAACCAATTGACTCTGCTGGCAAGCTGTTAAGCCAATGCCGAGCTGGTCCTTTGAGCTTGAGTGGGAGGTATTTGATGGCGTGTAGATCATCACCGCGGGCCATGTGGATATGAAGGAGATAGTCCTCGATCCAAACCACAGGATCTATTGTGCCATCGTATGATTCGATGTTTACGGGTTTGAAACCCTCAGGGATTTGATGATCCATCACTTCGTCTGTGAAGCATAGTGGGTGTGCGGCGCCTCTGTATTGGGCTATATCACGACGCAGCTCAAATGAGCTTTGTCTACTGTGTTCGGCCCGGCTAGGATTGTTGTATTCGGCGTGACGGTTATCATCACGTGTTGTGGGGCGCCGACGCGATCCGTAGATCAATCTTGTTTGCCTTGCCTTGTCCTCCAATATGTCTCACAGGTCTGGCGCATTTCCCCGTGCCTTGGTACTTTTTGAGCGACGCCGGGGTGCGGCTTGAGTGGAGGGCCTAGAGGCCTCTCTGTCGCGGCCACGAGGTGGCCGGTCGGCCGCATCATGCGCTGGTGATGTAGGTTTGGGTGCTTCCTCCTCTAATTGGGGTAGCAGCCTGTGTTTTGGGTAGCTCTTGGAGGGGCGTTCGAGTTCATACTCTTCGGCTGCAAGGACTTTGGTCCATCTGTCAGCTAGCAAGTCTTGGTCAGCTTTAAGCTGTTGCTGCTTTTTCTTGAGGCTGCTTGCCGTGGCCATAAGCCTGCGTTTGAAACGCTCTTGTTTGACGGGATCTTCAGGCACGACAAATTCGTCGTCGTCGAGGCTTGCCTCGTCTTCGGAGGGAGGCATATAATTATGGTCATCTACCTCTGTGTCTGCCGCTCTATCATGCGGACTAACTTCTCCATCCTCCTGTGTTGAATCCTGCTGGAGGAGGTTGTTTTCGGCACTGTCCGGGGTGTTATTATCTCCCGTGCCAGAATCACCGTTTTTGCTGTGGCGGGATTTAGAGCGGCGCCACTGACGCCGACGCTTAGGCTGTTTCTTGGAGGGGTCATCCTCCGCTGTTCCATCGCCATTCCCATCTTTTGGGATGTCCACCATGTATATGTCGTATGATGAGGTGGCCTTCCACTACCCTGTAGGCACTGGTTCTTGGTCGTCTCCTGCATCGTCATCCATACTGTCGATGTCTTCGGAGTCGAAGTCGAGCATGTCGGTTAAATCATTGACAGTGGCTACAAAGTGGGTGGTGGGTGGGCGTTGAATTTCTTTGTCGTCCGCATCCCAACCTTCCTGACCATAGTCCGGCCAGGGCTCTCCTGATAAAGAGAGAGACTTTAGTGAGTTCAGGATGTCGCCAAAGGGCGAGTGCTGAAAGAGGTCCGCGGTAGTGAACTCCATAACCGGCGTCCAATCGGATTCGATTGGCAGGGGTGCGTAAGGTTCGGAGTCTGGATAGGAGTCCGGCACCTTGGAGTCATGAGCTTCGCAAAGGACAGGGATGGTGTTCGGCTCAATCGCCGTAGAGATCGCAACCCCCGAGGGGGTGTCCAGCCACTCATCCTCGATCGACGAAGTCAGCTCCGAGCTAAGGGTCGGAGCGGACACTGGTGCGGCCTCCAGGGCACTGTTCGGCGGCAGAGCTAGATCGTGCCCATCGAGACAGTGCGGCGCGCTTGGCTACGGCTCGAATCCGTTGAAGATCAAGTCTCCGCGGATGTCGACCGTGTAGTTCAAACTCCCAAATCTGACCTGATGGCCAGGGGCGTAGCTTTCGATCTGCTCCAGATGGCCAAGTGAATTGGCCCGCAATGCAAAGCTGTCGAATACGAAGATCTGTCCGGGGAGAAAAGTCTCACCCTGGACCGTGTCGTTGTTGATGATCGAAGGGGCCATCGGGCCTAAAGATGATGACACAGAGGAACTCTCAATGAAAGCACCAATGTCGGTGTCAAAACCGGCAGATCTTGGGTAGGGGGTCCCGAACTGTGCGTCTAGGCGGATGGTAATAGGAAACAAGGGACACGATGTTTTACCCAGGTTCGGGCCCTCTCGATGGAGGTAAAACCCTACTCCCGCTTGATTAGTATTGATGATATGGGTAGTACAAGAGTAGATCTACCACGAGATCAGAGAGGCTAAACCCTAGAAGCTAGCCTATGGTATGATTGTTGTTCGTCCTATGGACTAAAACCCTCCGGTTTATATAGACACCGAAGAGGGTTAGGGTTACACAGAGTTGGTTACAATGGTAGGAGATCTACATATCCATATCGCCAAGCTTGCCTTCCACGCCAAGGAAAGTCGCATACGGACACGGGACGAAGTCTTCAATCTTGTATCTTCATAGTCCAGGAGTCCGGCCAAAGGTGATAGTTCGGCTATCTGGACACCCCCTAATCCAGGACTCCCTCAGAGCCCACTAAGGTAGATGAAGCATTTCTGGAGCGTGAGTGGATTCAAGCTATGCAAGAAGAATTACATCAGTTCGAGCTCAACAATGTCTGGGAACTGGTCAAACATCCAGATCCTTGCAATCATAACATCATTGGCACAAAATGGATCTACCGCAAAAAGCAAGATGAAAATGTCCTTGTGGTGAGGAATAAGGAACGGCTTGTAGCTCAAGGCTACACATAGGTTGAGGGTATTGATTTCGATGAAACTTTTGCACCTATTGCTAGACTTGAGGCTATTCGCATATTACTTGCTTACGCTAACCATCATAATATCATTTTATATCAAATGGGTGTGAAAAGTGCATTCCTCAATGGTAAGCTTGAGGAAGAAGTATATGTTGCTCAACCCCCAGGTTTTGAAGATCCAAAGAATCCCGACAAAGTCTTCAGAGTCAACAAGGCCCTGTATGGCCTCAAGCAAGCCCCTCGGGCGTGGTATGATACTTTGAAGGAATTCCTCATGAAGAAAGGCTTCAAACCCAGTTCACTCGACCCAACTCTTTTCACTAAAACTTATGATGATGAATTGTTCGTGTGCCAAATATATGTTGATGATATTATCTTTGGCTGTACTGACCAACGCTATAGTGATGAATTTGCCTATATGATGAGTGAAGAATATCAAATGTCTATGATGGGAGAATTGAAATTCTTTTTAGGTCTTCAAATTCGTCAACAGCGCAATGGCATATTCATATCTCAAGATAAATACCTCAAAGATGTATTGAGGAAATTCGGCATGCAAGACTGCAAAGGGGTCAAAATTCCAATGCCCACAAATGGCCATCTATGCACTGATGAAAATGGTAAAGACTTCGATCAAAAGGTATACCACTCCATGATTGGCTCTTTATTGTACCTATGTGCATCTAGGCCAGATATTATGCTTAGTGTTTGCATGTGTGCTCGATTTCATGCTACACCGAAGGAATCACACCATAAGGCTGTGAAGCATATTCTCGATATCTAGCTCACACACCAACACTTGGATTATGGTATCCCAAGGGATCTTCATTTGAGCTCATTGGATATTCAGACTCTGACTATGCTGGCGATCACGTGGACCGCAAGTCAACATCAGGCACATGCCATTTCCTCGGACGATCTTTGGTCTATTGGTCCTCGAAGAAACAGAACTGCGTATCACTCTCCACTGCCGAAGCTGAGTACATTGCTGCTGGATCATGTTGTGCTCAATTACTATGGATGAAGCAAACACTCAAGGACTATGACATCACCATGAAGAATGTGCCTCTCTACTGCGACAATGAGAGCGCTATCAAGATTGCTCATAACCCAGTTCAACTCTCGAAGACAAAGCACATTCAGATTCGTCATCATTTTCTTCATGATCATGTGTTAAAGGGCGACATCTCCATCGACCACGTCAGCACTGAAGATCAACTAGCCGATATCTTCACTAAGCCCTTGGATGAGAAGAGATTTAGCAAGTTGCGTGTGAACTAAATATCCTAGAATCTTTGAATGTTCTCTGAAATGGACACACATCCTAACACTTATGCTGACTTAATGACTTAGATGCGCAACACACAAAGTAACATTTTTCTTCAATCAATGAAGACTAACCCTCTAAATGTGAAGAAATTAATGAAGAAATTGATTCTCAGATCCCTACGACAATTGTACGCGGCGTCTGAAATCAGCTTTCTTATACGGTGGGACACGCCACCAACCAAAGTTGAAAATCTTCAATTTGAGTTTTTCTTCGTTTTTGAAATTCCTCAGTTTTTCAAATTCTTCAACTTTGCATTGTCTTCACTCTTTCTGGTGTTGTTCTTCATTTGAATATATATATGAGTTTTATGTCCTCTACAGCATTCACTTATTGCTATTTCTTCAAGTTGATTTCTTCTGCTAAGTGAATGTGATCGGATCCTCCCCCCTCTATGCTAAACTCAACCCACTCTATTCATAAATTCTTCATGTGCGTTCTAATTTGAAACTCGTTCAAAATCTTCACTGTGTCCTTCACAGCTGAAGAAATTGCGAACGGAAACCTAAAACAATCTTATCTAAATTTTCGGCTTTGGCGCTCAAACCGTTCCGCATCCCATGACATACTTATCTATTCACCCATGATCCTACAAGATCGCCACCTCACAGTACATGGGCGACACATGTCACGTGAATGAGAAGGGCCAGGGGCACGTTCATCCAAAATCTTCGGGCGTCTAGTTTTTTCACCTCCGCTATAAATACCCCTGCCTCTTCCTCACTTCACTTTTACTCCGCTCGACCTCACTCTCGCTCGAGCTTCCCGAAACCCTAGCACCGCCGCTACTTCATCGTCGCCGTTGAGGAAGAGCTTCACTACCTCGACCTCGCCACCGTCGTACTCGCGCCGGTTGTGGATTTCCTCACTCCGCCGCCGCCGTAGCCGTCTTCCTCTGCCGAGTTAGGGCATGGAAGATCTGAATGGACGAACTTCACTCCTACTCTTCCCAGTTCGTCGTGTTCTTCACTTTGGGTAATTAAAAGTTACTTTTACTACCTTCTTTGATTTTAGTGTTTTTCTTGAAAATCTACAAAGGTGTTTTATTCTTCAAACCTTCACACACTAAACACCTCACATATTATCTGTTCTTGATTCGTTTCTCTAAGAAATTATTTTCTTCAAGATTCCTCAATTGTGTGGATTCTCAAATCTGTACAACTCTAGAACCTAAGATAAAGAACGCTTAGTGAAATTCTTCAAGACTCATCTGGTGAAATTCCTCAAACCTATTCTTTTTGAAAATCTTCTGAGAACGCATATGACCTCTTGAAATTCCTCGCAACTATACTCTGTTTACAGGTACAAATGTCCGCTGCTGAATCACTAGGTTCTCATTAACTTAACTCATTTGCAGCGTTCGTTGAAGAAAAGTTGCATACCTATTCGGAAACTTCAGTTGTTCATATTCCTCAGCTGAAGAAAATGGGCGATAGTAAGAAGCCACAGAAGGGAGGAAAGAGGCCTAAGGCAAATACTGCATTTGAAATCCCCGAGGACATCTATGTTGGGTACTGCACACCCCCTGAGGAAGATAGAAATCAGCGCAAGGTGCGCATTCAAAAGATATAAAGGAGATGTGCACGAGAATGGAGGGAGTACAGGTATGTTTGTGACGCTCCCGATTCAATCGTACACTAATCATGCACGCAAACATGTACGATCGAGATCAGGGACTCACGGGAAGATATCACAACACAAATCTAAAACATAAATAAGTCATACAAGCATCATAATACAAGCCAGGGGCCTCGAGGGCTCGAATACAAGTGCTCGATCATAGACGAGTCAGCGGAAGCAACAATATCTGAGTACAGACATAAGTTAAACAAGTTTGCCTTAAGAAGGCTAGCACAAACAGGGATACAATCGAAAGAGGCAGAGGCCTCCTGCCTGGGATCCTCCTAGGCTACTCCAGGTCGTCGTCCGCAGTCTGCACGTAGTAGCAGGCGCCTCCAGTGTAGTAGTCATCATCGACGGTGGCGTCTGGCTCCTGGGCTCCATCGTCTGGTCGCAGCAACCGGGTAAAGAAAGGGGGAAAAGGGGGAACAAGGCAACCGTGAGTACTCATCCAAAGTACTCGCAAGCAAGGAGCTACACTACATATGCATGGATATATGCGTAAAGGGGCATATCAGTGGACTGAACTGCAGAAAGCCAGAATAAGAGGGGGATAGCTAGTCTTATCGAAGACTACGCTTTTGGTCACCTCCATCTTGCAACAGGTAGAAGAGGGTAGACTGAAATCCTCCAAGTAACATCGTATAGCATAATCCTACCCGGCGATCCCCTCATCGTAACCCTGATGGAGAGCGACCACCGGGTTATATCTGGCACTTGAAAGGGTGTGTTTTATTAAGTATCCGGTTCTAGTTATCATAAGGTCAAGGTACAACTCCGGGTCGTCCTTTTACCGAGGGACACGAATAGATTAACTTCCCTGCAGGGGTGCACCACATAACCCAACACGCTTGATCCCCTTTGGCCGGACACACTTTCCTGGGTCATGCCCGGCCGCGGGAGATCAACACGTCGCAGCCCCACCTAGGCACAACAGAGAGGCCAGCACGCCGGTCTAAACCTAAGCGCACAGGGGTCTGGGCCCATCGCCCATAGCACACCTGCACGTTGCGTACGCGGCCGAAAACAGAACTAGCCCCCTTAATACAAGAGCAGGCTTACGTTCCAATCCGGCGCGCGCCACTCAGTCGCTGGCGTCACGAAGTGCTTCGGCTGATACCACGACGCCGAGTGACCATATCTTTCCCACGTAGTTGGTTAGTGCGTATAGACCAAATGGCCAGACTCAGATCAAATACCCAGATCTTGTTAAGCGTGTTAAGTATCCGCGAACGCCGAACAGGGCCAGGCCCACCTCTCTCCTAGGCGGTCTCAACCTGCCCTGTCGCTCCGCCACGAAGATCCACTCGCGGGTGCTCCACAAGTCGACCCGACTTTAGTCACCACATGTATCATGTATAAGTATAGTATATATACACGTGATCACCTCCCGAGTGATCACGGCCCGATAGTATAGCACAGCATATGGACAAGAATGTAGGGCCACAGATGGAAATACTAGCATCCTATACTAAGCAAGTAGGATTGCAGGTAAGGTACCAACAGTAGTAGCACGGACAGGCTATGCATCAGGATAGGAATAACGGAAAGCAGTAACATGCTACACTACTCTAATGCAAGCAGTATAGAGTAGAATAGGCGATATCTGGTGATCAAGGGGGGGGGGGGCTTGCCTGGTTGCTCTGGCAAGAGAGAGGGGTCGTCAACTCCGTAGTCGAACTGGGCAGCAGCAGCGTCGGTCTCGGTGTCTAGCGAGAGAAGAGGGGGACAAGCAGATGCATAGTGATGCATGACATGACAAGTATCGGTGCTAGAGGTGCCCTAACGCGGTATGGGGTGATACCAGTGGAGGGGAGAAACATCCGGGAAAGTATCCCCGGCGTTTCGCGTTTTCGGGCAGAGGAGCCGGAGGGGGAAAGTTGCGAGTTCGATAGGTTAGGGGGTGTGGCGGACGAACGGGTTGCATATCCGGAATCGTCTCGTCGTTCTGAGCAACTTTCATGTTGAAAATATTTTAATCCGAGTTACAGCTTAAAAGATATGATTTTCTAAAGATTTTATTAATTTCTGGAATTTCATTAATTATTTAATTTAATTCGAAAAAGGATTTATGACATCAGCATGATGTCATGCTAACGTCAGCAGTCAACAGGGTTGACTAGTCAACCTGACCAGTGGGTCCCACTGGTCAGTGAAACATTTTAATTAAGCATTTTTAACCTAATCAAGATTAATTAGGGGGTGGGCCTCACTGTCATTGACTACTTAATTAACTAATTAACTGATTAATTAGTTTAGTTAATTGATTAGTTTAATTAATCAAAATTAATTAAGTTAATTAATTATTATTATTATTATTATTATTTTTAATTCTTGTTTTTATAATCTTTGTTCTGAGGGGTGGGGCCCCCTAGTCAGTGGCCTAGAGGGCCAACGCGGGCTTCGGGCGTTAGCGGGCGCGACTCGAACTAGCGCCTGCCCAGGTGCCGGCAGAGCCAACAGGGGCCGGAGCCGGGGGCGTTGGCCATGGCGAGGCCGGCCGGGATCTGCACCGGCGAGACGGCCGAGTGGCGGACAGCAGCGGAGGACAGGGAGGGTCGCGCGAGGGGGCGGCCGAGGAGCAGCGTCAGTGGGACGCGCGGTCGGAGCGAGCTCATGGCGGTGGGAGGCGCGGCCCCGGGCATAGGCGGAGCGGGGGGTGCACGTGAAGTGGCGCCGGCCGGACGAAGTGCCGCGCGCGGCCAGGGCGCGACCCGGCCATGGTGAGCGGGACAGCGGAGGGGCGCGGGGGCGCGTGAGGCGAGGTCACGCGAGAGAGGGGGGGAAGGGCGCGCGCTCACATCGGGTTCGTAGGGACTGGGCATCGGTGCGCGGGGAGCGACTCGCGGAGGAGGACGAGGAGGTCCGGCGGAGAGGTGGAAGCAGGCCGGCGGGGGAGCTCCGGCGTGGCGACGTTCAACGGCGAGGGGCGGCGCGGTCGTCGCGGCGAGGGCGAGGCGACCTCCTTCTCGATGGGGTGGAGTCCGGCGAGGCGGCGTCGTCAGGGAGGCGGGGTGGGTCGATCCGACGAGGACCAGGCGGGGCGACGTGGTCCAACGACGACGGGATCTGGGGGGCGCGGCGTCGGGCTTGCAGGGAGGGCGTCGTTGTCCCCCCGATCCAGATCGGGGCAGAGGGAGGAGCGGCGTGGGGGGGGAGAAGTGGGGGAATGGGGCGACGGGTAGCGGGCTAGGGTTTCGGGGTCCAGGGATAAGGGGAGTGGGGGTGGGCCGGTTGGGCCTTTTGGCCTGATGGCCTGCTGGCTAGCTGGGCCATTCGGCCCAGGGGGAGGGGGTTCTTCCTTTCCTTTTTTTTTGTTTGTTCTCTGTTTTTCTTTTATTATTTCTTTCTTTTTTGTTTAAATCATTTTCAACCATTTAGCCATTTTATAAAAAGGTGTTTGTTGCACCACAATTACCCTTGTAATATTCAGCAACCACCAAACATTTTTGTTTTAATTTTCGAAAACTTTTATTGTTGTCATAAATTTTAATTTGAATTTTGAACGGTTTCGAATTATTGTGAGGACAGCAACAGTAACCGAGGTGTCATGGCACGATTAGCGTGGTATTACTGTAGCCTAATGACCCGGGCGTCACAATTCTCCTCCACTACAAGAAATCTCGTCCCGAGATTTAAGAGGGGTGTAAGGGGGAAAGGTCTGGTTATGAAAGCCTAACGAATCTTCTCGATCTTGGTTGCTCTTCTTGAAGAGGTCGATCCATTACATTGATGTCTTCAGTTCTCTGCTTCGGGTCATCATGATGAAGTTGTCGTCCTTACTTGGGGATCTTCATCGTACTTAAGGAAAGGATAAGTGGTAGCTTCAAAAGGACAGACCTCTACAAGGTTGACTATCTGGTCGATAACATCGAGGAAGGTGGCGGAAGTTACTCTCGAATTGAATCTTCAGAAAATATCAAGAGCAAAGTAAGGAGGTACCACGAGAATTTTCAAACGGATAGGCAAGCGTTCGATGCCTAATCAGAAGGTGAAAGGGGTTCAGGGCAACGAGAATAAGTATTGCGTCTGATACCAAAATAGATCACTTGGGACGGTGGTTCGTGATTTACATACGAGTCCACGCACGAGGAATAACTTTGGGAACAGGGGGTGTACAGGAGAGTCAGCTTTCGATCCTGTGGAACTGTGGGTTATGGGCCCACCATGTGGTTGAAAGTAGGAAGGGGGCCGACATCTTGCACGGTCACGATAGTAAGGCGTGTTAGAGGGTAGCCTATCAGTTATGTCGGCAACAACATCGATACCAAGGGCGAGGGACGAAGAGAACCATTTTCCTGCTCGTTGAACGAGGCGGGCCAATAGGCAAGGTTCTCGTCCATCGGTGGCATACCGGAATGTCATCAACAATAGTAACAGGGTCTTACTGACAGAATTGTACACCGAGGTGTTTACATAAGCAGTGAATCAATACTGCTTGGATTATATACATCACAAGAGAGGTCAAACAAACCAATGGAAAGGAAAAGAGATTATCAGGTTTAAACACAACAATGGAAAGGAAAATGTGTCTAAACACATATTTCAAGGGTATATCCTTACCAAGGACAAGTAGAGAATGATATCCTTGACATGATATAAGGTAGAAAAGCCTCTAGGTGAGGGGAGAGAAATTTTCATGACATTATCCATACAGCGGTGTTTGGATAATTGAGCAGGAAACATTTAGCATTGGGCTTCAAATGTCCTTGTTGAAAAGCGGAGTACCACGAACATGCTTCGAGATAGCAATGCATGGTCTTCAAGCAAAGGTCAGACTTTGGATACTCAGAGGATTCATCAGGAATAACTTATAGAATAAGTCTTACAATTCCCTCATGGAAGAATGGTTAACCTTGCCCAAAAGGAACAACTATAACACTAGGTCCTCCGGCCAGGTGTTCTAGGCATGTCATCACCTTGTCGGGTCTTATGAAGACTGGCGTTAAAACTCTTGTAAATATGTTCCAACCATCATATCTGATGGAGATTCAGATATGATTGGTGTCAGGATAACTCAGACTTAAGATGCCTGAGAAGAAAGGTGCAACACAATTGTCGAGATGGCATTGTAAGATTCTCGAGAAATGAACTATGGGAGCGAGTTTCAACACAAAAGTTCATCATTTAAACCAAAGAGAGGATGACGGGGTAGCTGATGGAGCCAGTGACAATCCTCGAGATTTCCAAAAATGTGGATTTCCACAGTTATGTGAACAGAGAGATAACTTTTGTTGGATCAGTTGATATAATGATGTATGCTCGAGGATAACATACACAATTAAACATTGGTTGAAGGTGCGCCCGAAATATAGGTTGGGTTGCACGGCCAATGTCAGAATGGTGATTAAATAATCAATAGCCAAAGAATGAATGGCCGACCATTAATTTCAAAGCAATAGGATTCTAGAAGGGCAGAATCCAAACAGCACCGTTCAGTTGTTGGTACCCCGTTTGGAATCAACTCGAGGACCAAGAAAGAATGATAATGGGGAGAAGTATCCCTATACCAAGAATTCTTAAGAGGTGGTGAATTTCTCACGACATTCTTGACCTAGAAGATGGTAATACTTCAAGGTAGAACATAACATAAGTCGGTTAACAAGGAACTCAAGGCATAGCCACAACACGAACATGTTTGTGTTGGAAAGAAGGCAAGGAAGTAGTCGATGACACACAAATCATCGAGGGGCAAGGATGGTAATTCTTGTCATGAATTTGATTGTTATTCTGGAATAGCTCAGAAAGTTGATAATGATCACGACACATTTTTCGAGAGATTACCTGAAGATGTAATCGATCCGCGATCACAGCAAGTCAAAAGAATGATGAAGCAAGAGGTTATTGGAACCATGGGTACGACACAAACTCGAAACCAAGCTTGTTGTCTGAGGTGGAATGATAAGACAAGGAAATCAACGTAAGCTTAGCTCAGCGTCGAAAATTGTGTTCCGGGGAGAAGGACCAGGTAGCACAGTTAAGATTTAGCACGTTAATGATATAGCCGATCAGGCTAGGAATGACATGATCGAGTACAAACTCAGACTTAAAGAAGATTATCAAGAGTTGTTGAACTGTAGGGCAGACTCAGTTCAGTTATCGGTGTCTTAGAGTGTTTAATAACTCAGAGCCCATGAAAACTGTAATCAGTGAGAATGTAGTACTTGACGAAGAACTCATAAGAAGTTATGCAGTTCCAAGATAATCTCGAGATATTAGGGGGGTAATACTCGAAGACGGAGCAAAGTAGAGATTGGACCGGGGTATTGATCCACAAAAGACAAGTGCTTACACTTGCATCGAAGATGGTATTTAAAGGAGAACATGGCTGGAACCACGATTGTAAAAAGGGCAGACCCCTGATATAAGATGAACTTATATCAAGGGAATAATTAATTTTAAAAGAAGCTTCGATGAGAAGATGTACATCATGTCCATGGGCATGAGCATAAAGTTCAAGGTCGACTCCCACTTCTCCAATGCATAACCTTTCATTCACTTCTCGCTTTTGATGAACCTGTAGTGTAGAAAGTTTACCTAGCAAAATACCAGAAGAGTATGACTCGTGAAAACTTTCGAGTTCACACATATTAAGGAAGGCATAGGTTCAAGCCATCGGGGCTCCTTAGAACATATACCATGAACTTCAAGAGTAAATAACACAAACTCGATGGTAGAGCATGTTCAAAAGCAGATGATACAATTTACCAAATGCATTATGTATCAGGGAAAGAATTTCCGAAGTGATTGAATATGAGGGACGTTGTCGGATAACATCCAACAAAGGAACCGATGGTCCACAAGGGATCTGATGTGAGCATCGGTACTCAACCAGCGGAAGAAGAATGCAAGGAGATCTGATTATAGAAACATCTGACTAATTCAAAGTTCAAATGCAAAAGAATTATGATTTCCAAATCAGGGGATCAGAAGCAACGCTCTGATCAAGGATGGATAAGTTGAATAGACTTAGGGGTACATTTGACGACAACTTGATTGATCGAGGACCAGCTCATGTTCAAAATGACGTCTGAGCCGGAAGGCCGAATTCTAGGATCTAATCGAGGAGTGCGAGCATTCGCAAAATATCGAATCAATGGACTCAAAATGATAGTGACAAAGGATGTCAACGGAGGTTACTAGAAATATGGAATTGACCATAATGCAGGAATTCAAGGAATTCAAGAGCAATAGGCTGCTGAGGATTTTCGGAAAACGGAATAGTATTCCAAAGAATTTTATGATCCACATGAATAACTGAAGATGAACAAATCCTCGATAAGTGGGAGGAATTATACTTAGGGGTATTCAGGTGGCAAAGAGACTGCAAGGCAGTAAGGCACAAAGGATTATCGAACAATGACGAGTTTTTCAGGGTATCTTGTAATAACAAGACCAACTGGGGATGATGTAAGAATAACAACTGCAAGTAGTTATCCATAAGGGTTTACGGTGGAAGGGGAATTGCAAGAGGGATGGCACAAAGTATTGAGGGAACGTCCGCGAGTATTGTTAGAATCTTCTGTTGAAGCAGTCGATCATCCATACTCAAGGGGCTCTCGGGCAGGAAGTAATTGCGAGAACCTAGAGTCGGAGTTAGTAAAATTGTTTAACCCGAATAGAAGAGATGTCAGAGTCCCAGAGTATAGACGAGGAGCCCAATGGCGACGTGGGGCCGTAAGCCACACAGCCATGTTAGTAAAAGTTTTGTAAAGTCTAGACTCGACTTCGGCCAAGGAGTTGGAAGGGGGGTTGCTACAGGCAGTCGGCTCTGATACCAACTTGTGACGCCCCCGATTCAATCGTACACTAATCATGCACGCAAACGTGTACGATCGAGATCAGGGACTCACGGGAAGATATCACAACACAACTCTAAAACATAAATAAGTCATACAAGCATCATAATACAAGCCAGGGGCCTCAAGGGCTCGAATACAAGTGCTCGATCATAGACGAGTCAGCGGAAGCAACAATATCTGAGTACAGACATAAGTTAAACAAGTTTGCCTTAAGAAGGCTAGCACAAACGGGGATACAATCGAAAGAGGCACAGGCCTCCTACCTGGGATCCTCCTAGGCTACTCTAGGTCGTCGTCCGCAATCTGCACGTAGTAGCAGGCGCCTCTAGTGTAGTAGTCGTCATCGACGGTGTCGTCTGGCTCCTGGGCTCCATCGTCTGGTCGCAGCAACCGGGTAAAGAAAGGGGGAAAAGGGGGAACAAGGCAACCGTGAGTACTCATCCAAAGTACTCGCAAGCAAGGAGCTACACTACATATGCATGGATATATGTGTAAAGGGGCATATCAGTGGACTGAACTGCAGAAAGCCAGAATAAGAGGGGGATAGCTAGTCTTATCGAAGACTACGCTTCTGGTCACCTCCGTCTTGCAACAGGTAGAAGAGGGTAGACTGAAATCCTCCAAGTAACATCGTATAGCATAATCATACCCGGCGATCCCCTCATCGTAACCCTGATGGAGAGCGACCACCGGGTTATATCTGGCACTTGAAAGGGTGTGTTTTATTAAGTATCCGGTTCTAGTTATCATAAGGTCAAGGAACAACTCCGGGTCGTCCTTTTACCGAGGGACACGGCTATTCGAATAGATTAACTTCCCTGCAGGGGTGCACCACATAACCCAACACGCTTGATCCCATTTGGCCGGACACACTTTCTTGGGTCATGCCCGGCTGCGGGAGATCAACACATCGCAGCCCCACCTAGGCACAACAGAGAGGCCAGCACGCCGGTCTAAACCTAAGCGCACAGGGGTCTGGGCCCATCGCCCATAGCACACCTACACGTTGCGTACGCGGCCGAAAACAGAACTAGCCCCCTTAATACAAGAGCAGGCTTACGTTCCAATCCGACGCGCGCCACTCAGGCGCTGGCGTCACGAAGTGCTTCGGCTGATACCACGACGCCGAGTGCCCATATCTTTCCCACGTAGTTGGTTAGTGCGTATAGACCAAATGGCCAGACTCAGATCAAATACCCAGATCTCGTTAAGCGTGTTAAGTATCCGCGAACGCCGAACAGGGCCAGGTCCACCTCTCTCCTAGGCGGTCTCAACCTGCCATGTCGCTCCGCCACAAAGATCCACTCGCGGGTGCTCCACAAGACGACCCGACTTTAGTCACCACATGTATCATGTATAAGTATATAGTATATACCCATGATCACCTCCCGAGTGATCACAGCCCGATAGTATAGCACAGCAGACGGACAAGAATGTAGGGCCACAGATGGAAATACTATGTAGCGACCCGACTCGGTAAGAGTCGAAGTCTCTGTGCTTACCGTGCTAGTCCCTGGATCGACTTGCTAGCACACACAGTACTCGATGAAATAACAGAAATAACACACATCTCTTTATTACATCGATAGTCCAGGAGCAATACATTTATTACCAAATAGGGCATAGAGCCAATAAACAAATACTGCGGAAGCAAAGTAGTAAATGAGTCCAACTCCACGAGCAAGGTTGAGTGTAGAACATCGACCTATAGCACCTTAATCCTCGTCGGATATATCTGCAACGTGATAAGTTGCAGCCATATAGGTCAGTACATTGAATGTACTGGCAAGTCACATCATAAGTGTAATGAACCTACTTGTACATGCAATTTGGCTGGTGGAAAGCTCTAAATTTAATTTTTGCATAAAGCTAGTTTTTCCCTATTAGAAAAGATGTTGTTCTACTACTACACATTTGCATAGGATGAGTTGGCAAACCCAACTCCATCCGTTCCCAAGTTTCATTTAAATCCCAACTGTTTAATTAAAGGTGAGGAGATCTCCCAGCATTTTCACTACTAGAAGCTCAAGATGTCCGTAACCGGGGACACGGCTAATCGATTAGGTTGACACTCTGCAGAGGTTGCGCACTTTTCCCCACAAGACTCGACCACCTCCATGATCGGAAGATCGAGACATAGTCTTTCGAAAATGCTCCCCCTTAACCCACGGATAGGCCGGTACACCTACATCCTTCTACATCTGCTAGCCCATCCCGGAAGGGGTCA
Source organism: Triticum aestivum (assembly GCF_018294505.1). Lineage (NCBI taxonomy): Eukaryota > Viridiplantae > Streptophyta > Magnoliopsida > Poales > Poaceae > Triticum > Triticum aestivum. The sequence continues at coordinate 652,156,540 of NC_057807.1, read as the reverse complement.
CACTAACTACTCAACTAAGCCAGAGCCCATATTGGCTTGTGGCTGCACACGTAAGCTTCTAGACATGAGAATACGATTGATCTCTTTGAGCCTGAGCGGACGGTCCACTAGTGGTGCACCACCATGGATTTCCCATGCGTGCCCCACTGTACTTCGCCACCATTCCATCAAGTTTCCGCCCAGGTAGTTCATTAATTATCTTAGGTCCTACTTACTACCTTGTTACTCATACTTTACAATGTTCACTCCCCAATCCACGTCTACTTAGCGAAGCAACATAATGTAAAACGATGGCGACAATGTCATATGGTTCAGACCTACCTCAATGAACTACTGGGTGAAAAGCATAGTCATGCGGCATCAATTCCTACCATGCAGCCCTACCGCAAAGAACTAAGTGCATAAAAAAAACATAGGTAAGGAAACATGATCAAGATGCAACTTGCCTTGGTACTGCTGGTTGAACTCTAAAGACTGAAAATATTCTGCTTCGCACTCCGGGCAATCTATCGCATAGGAGATAAACAAACATAAACAAACATTCAAGAGAACCAAGAAGAACATGCAAAGCAAAAGTCTCGGAAAAACCAAATGAACAACCATCACACTTAACTAGCATGAAAAATATTCTAGATGCAAAAC